>NC_135325.1:0-1321666 GCF_048772815.1 Callospermophilus lateralis
CGGTGCAGGCACCCAGCTCAGGTAAGCGCTCAGAGGGCATTTCTCGGAGCACTCGTGCTCCCTTGTCTTCGCAGCCCTCCCGCTGCAGGGGGACTCCAAACATCAAGGGGCTGACACCCAGACGTGATGGGGGTCTGGTCTCCTCCTGCTCTCTTCGCGGGCATTCTTGAAATCAGGTGCCTGAAGACTGCAGTATCTCGTGGGAGCCTTTGATCTTTCCATACGTGTCGCCCTTTTCATCCTGCAGTCCCAAGTAATTCACAGAACCCTGCAAAAGTCAGAACCCCTCCGCAGTTCTCCACTGCCGCCCCTTCCGAGGCGCATTCTGCCGTTTGTCCACACGAGGGCAGCACGAGACGGCTCCAAATGGACTGGCCGCCCACTTTCCCACTGATGTCAAAGGGAACCCTGCAACTCGGGGCTCTCCTGATGGCTGACCTGTCACCGGCCCAGCCCGGCTGCACTGGGGAGGCCTTCCTCGTCCTCATGAGGCTAGGACACTCGCTGTCAATTTGGGGAAACTGGAGAGAAACCAGGCTTGGCCGCCCCCACCCCCCCGCCAACACACACACCCCTCCCCAGGGCCAGGCTCTGAGACAGCCCGGGCCAATGCGGATTTGGACCTCCTGGGTTCTACACCTGCGGTCTGAAGGGCATCCACAAGTCCCGGAAGCACGAGCCGGCCCCTCCCCGCAGATCCTGCTGCTTTGGTCCACCCTTGCCCACGCAGGACGTGACCTCCCTCGATGTTTGAGGTGCCCTGTTGGATCCCAGGCCTCAGTGGATCAAGGGGAGGGTGCAGGCTCCCTCCTTCCATCGCCCGGCCCTGGGGAAATGAGCCTTGGGATGGGTCTCTGAATGACGAGACAGGTCCCAGCTTCCACGGCTCCGAGAAAACATGGGCCGGGGCCCAGTGGCAGAGTCCCCTGCTGCCCGTGCCTGTGCCCTCTTGACCAACTCTGCCATGGCTGCTCTGAAGAAGGACCTAGCCAGGGACACACCCGAAGGCACCCTCTCTGCCAGGAATCGCTCTGATTCCGGCCCTGAGGACCAGGCTCCTTCAAAGGATGGGGCACGTCCTCGCTCTCTGCTGTCACGCTCGGCGTCGCCCTGGTAGACTGCCTTGGCACCTCGGGGTGTGCTAAGGTGGAAATTGGTGATGCTGAAGGGCGGCCAAAGCGCAGGGCTTCATTGTCTTCCGGTCCCGGGGACAGGGGACCCATGGCGACATCCAGCTTACTGGTCGGATCACTGAGGAATGGACGTGGGGCAGAAAGGGTCCTGGCATGGGGGGCACAGGTGTGTGGGTCCCTGGATTTGGAATCGGGGGCTGGCTGCGCCGCGGGCTGCCGCGCAGGCTCGGGGGACTTCCGCAGGCGTGGGGCGCTCAGCTGAGAGGCCACGGTGGCCTAGGAGCATCGCGACCGGGGAGGTGAGGCTGACCCGGCAGCAGAGGCCTGTTCAGGGTCCCAGGGAAGGCTGCCTCCGGGGCCCCAACCCTGGCGTTCCCACCCCGGCCCAAGGCCGCGGGTGACAGGGAGGGGAGCACTCCCACTGGGGGCATCCCTTCGGGTCGCGCTGAGGAGCCTGGGAAGAAGGGCTGTGTGCATCTTTGCCCTTCAGTGACTTGGCAGGCTGTCCTGGAGCCTGGATCCGGGTTAGGGCTTCTTGCTGAGAGCAGCCTTGGCCTAGCCTCCCCTGGGTTCTCCAGGCGGCAGGACTGGACCCTGGGCTGGCTTCTCTTGGCATGCCCGGTTGGTCCACTGCTCGTGACAGGAGGCAGTGGGGTCCTCCCCTCTAGCCCGGGACCCGTGCTGGCTTCAGGAAAGAAGGTTCCAAGAGTGAGAAAACGCTAGGGAGTTTTAAATGAGAGAGACAAGACTCTAAAGACATTGAAAATCAGGCTCCAGGACTCCTCCTCCCAGCTCCAGCCTAAAGCCACCGAATGTGGTAGCCAGGTTTAGTGAAGAGGCAATCCGAGAGAGAGAGAGAGAGAGAGAGAGAGAGAGAGAGAACAAGCCAGGGAGTGGACTTTTATTTTTTCTGGTGGGGGGAAATCCCATCGAATGAAGATTCAGTGGGGAAGCATCCCAAGGTCAAGGGCAACGCTTGGGTCTTCAGGGCAGTGGGCAGACATGCCTCTGCACGGACAAGCCCTCGGACCTGGAGAAGGGTGGGGAAAGCTCGGACACAGCTGTGCCTAAGCGGCCTCTCACCCAGGCAGGGAGGTAACTCAAATCACATGTGAGGATGGCCTCCCCAACTCCCCCCTCCCATGCCCCGTGCTAGCCTCCTTTCAAGGAAGTGAAGGGTGAGCCGCATGCCAGGGCGCTGCCCCTCTTTGGGACTTGGGCTGGCTGTGAGCACGCCACCCTCCTGCCTCAACCTCCGCAGTCCTAGGCAGGAGCCGCACCTCGAGCAGCGGGACTGCAGCCGAGGGTCGGGATCTTGCAGGGCAGGAGAAGAAGAAAGAACACCCGCGGGGTGCGGTCCAGCTCAGCCCGCCAGGCGTGAGCCCAGGAGAAGGCCCAGGGAAGAAGAGACCAAGCAAACGGTGCAGGCACCCAGCTCAGGTAAGCGCTCAGAGGGCATTTCTCGGAGCACTCGTGCTCCCTTGTCTTCGCAGCCCTCCCGCTGCAGGGGGACTCCAAACATCAAGGGGCTGACACCCAGACGTGATGGGGGTCTGGTCTCCTCCTGCTCTCTTCGCGGGCATTCTTGAATCAGGTGCCTGAAGACTGCAGTATCTCGTGGGAGCCTTTGATCTTCCATACGTGTCGCCCTTTTCATCCTGCAGTCCCAAGTAATTCACAGAACCCTGCAAAAGTTCAGAACCCCTCCGCAGTTCTCCACTGCCGCCCCTTCCGAGGCGCATTCTGCCGTTTGTCCACACGAGGGCAGCACGAGACCGCTCCAAATGGACTGGCCGCCCACTTTCCCACTGATGTCAAAGGGAACCCTGCAACTCGGGGCTCTCCTGATGGCTGACCTGTCACCGGCCCCAGCCCGGCTGCACTGGGGAGGCCTTCCTCGTCCTCATGAGGCTAGGACACTCGCTGTCAATTTGGGGAAACTGGAGAGAAACCAGCTTGGCCGCCCCCACCCCCCGCCAACACACACACCCCTCCCCAGGGCCAGGCTCTGAGACAGCCCGGGCCAATGCGGATTTGGACCTCCTGGGTTCTACACCTGCGGTCTGAAGGGGCATCCACAAGTCCCGGAAGCACGAGCCGGCCCCTCCCCGCAGATCCTGCTGCTTTGGTCCACCCTTGCCCACGCAGG
Source organism: Callospermophilus lateralis (assembly GCF_048772815.1). Taxonomy (NCBI): domain Eukaryota; kingdom Metazoa; phylum Chordata; class Mammalia; order Rodentia; family Sciuridae; genus Callospermophilus; species Callospermophilus lateralis. The sequence continues at coordinate 3,283 of NC_135325.1, forward strand.
ACGTGACCTCCCTCGATGTTTGAGGTGCCCTGTTGGATCCCAGGCCTCAGTGGATCAAGGGGAGGGTGCAGGCTCCCTCCTTCCATCGCCCGGCCCTGGGGAAATGAGCCTTGGGATGGGTCTCTGAATGACGAGACAGGTCCCAGCTTCCACGGCTCCGAGAAAACATGGGCCGGGGCCCAGTGGCAGAGTCCCCTGCTGCCCGTGCCTGTGCCCTCTTGACCAACTCTGCCATGGCTGCTCTGAAGAAGGACCTAGCCAGGGACACACCCGAAGGCACCCTCTCTGCCAGGAATCGCTCTGATTCCGGCCCTGAGGACGAGGCTCCTTCAAAGGATGGGGCACGTCCTCGCTCTCTGCTGTCACGCTCGGCGTCGCCCTGGTAGACTGCCTTGGCACCTCGGGGTGTGCTAAGGTGGAAATTGGTGATGCTGAAGGGCGGCCAAAGCGCAGGGCTTCATTGTCTTCCCGGTCCCGGGGACAGGGGGACCCATGGCGACATCCAGCTTACTGGTCGGATCACTGAGGAATGGACGTGGGGCAGAAAGGGTCCTGGCATGGGGGGCACAGGTGTGTGGGTCCCTGGATTTGGAATCGGGGGCTGGCTGCGCCGCGGGCTGCCGCGCAGGCTCGGGGGACTTCCGCAGGCGTGGGGCGCTCAGCTGAGAGGCCACGGTGGCCTAGGAGCATCGCGACCCGGGGAGGTGAGGCTGACCCGGCAGCAGAGGCCTGTTCAGGGTCCCAGGGAAGGCTGCCTCCGGGGCCCCAACCCTGGCGTTCCCACCCGGCCCAAGGCCGCGGGTGACAGGGAGGGGAGCACTCCCACTGGGGGCATCCCTTCCGGTCGCGCTGAGGAGCCTGGGAAGAAGGGCTGTGTGCATCTTTGCCCTTCAGTGACTTGGCAGGCTGTCCTGGAGCCTGGATCCGGGTTAGGGCTTCTTGCTGAGAGCAGCCTTGGCCTAGCCTCCCCTGGGTTCTCCAGGCGGCAGGACTGGACCCTGGGCTGGCTTCTCTTGGCATGCCCGGTTGGTCCACTGCTCGTGACAGGAGGCAGTGGGGTCCTCCCCTCTAGCCCGGGACCCGTGCTGGCTTCAGGAAAGAAGGTTCCAAGAGTGAGAAAACGCTAGGGAGTTTTAAATGAGAGAGACAAGACTCTAAAGAAATTGAAAATCAGGCTCCAGGACTCCTCCTCCCAGCTCCAGCCTAAAGCCACCGAATGTGGTAGCCAGGTTTAGTGAAGAGGCAATCCGAGAGAGAGAGAGAGAGAGAGAGAGAAGAGAGAGAGAGAGAACAAGCCAGGGAGTGGACTTTTATTTTTTCTGGTGGGGGGAAATCCCATCGAATGAAGATTCAGTGGGGAAGCATCCCAAGGTCAAGGGCAACGCTTGGGTCTTCAGGGCAGTGGGCAGACATGCCTCTGCACGGACAAGCCCTCGGACCTGGAGAAGGGTGGGGAAAGCTCGGACACAGCTGTGCCTAAGCGGCCTCTCACCCAGGCAGGGAGGTAACTCAAATCACATGTGAGGATGGCCTCCCCAACTCCCCCCTCCCATGCCCCGTGCTAGCCTCCTTTCAAGGAAGTGAAGGGTGAGCCGCATGCCAGGGCGCTGCCCCTCTTTGGGACTTGGGCTGGCTGTGAGCACGCCACCCTCCTGCCTCAACCTCCGCAGTCCTAGGCAGGAGCCGCACCTCGAGCAGCGGGACTGCAGGCCGAGGGTCGGGATCTTGCAGGGCAGGAGAAGAAGAAAGAACACCCGCGGGGTGCGGTCCAGCTCAGCCCGCCAGGCGTGAGCCCAGGAGAAGGCCCAGGGAAGAAGAGACCAAGCAAACGGTGCAGGCACCCAGCTCAGGTAAGCGCTCAGAGGGCATTTCTCGGAGCACTCGTGCTCCCTTGTCTTCGCAGCCCTCCCGCTGCAGGGGGACTCCAAACATCAAGGGGCTGACACCCAGACGTGATGGGGGTCTGGTCTCCTCCTGCTCTCTTCGCGGGCATTCTTGAAATCAGGTGCCTGAAGACTGCAGTATCTCGTGGGAGCCTTTGATCTTTCCATACGTGTCGCCCTTTTCATCCTGCAGTCCCAAGTAATTCACAGAACCCTGCAAAAGTTCAGAACCCCTCCGCAGTTCTCCACTGCCGCCCCTTCCGAGGCGCATTCTGCCGTTTGTCCACACGAGGGCAGCACGAGACGGCTCCAAATGGACTGGCCGCCCACTTTCCCACTGATGTCAAAGGGAACCCTGCAACTCGGGGCTCTCCTGATGGCTGACCTGTCACCGGCCCAGCCCGGCTGCACTGGGGAGGCCTTCCTCGTCCTCATGAGGCTAGGACACTCGCTGTCAATTTGGGGAAACTGGAGAGAAACCAGGCTTGGCCGCCCCCACCCCCCGCCAACACACACACCCCTCCCCAGGGCCAGGCTCTGAGACAGCCCGGGCCAATGCGGATTTGGACCTCCTGGGTTCTACACCTGCGGTCTGAAGGGGCATCCACAAGTCCCGGAAGCACGAGCCGGCCCCTCCCCGCAGATCCTGCTGCTTTGGTCCACCCTTGCCCACGCAGGACGTGACCTCCCTCGATGTTTGAGGTGCCCTGTTGGATCCCAGGCCTCAGTGGATCAAGGGGAGGGTGCAGGCTCCCTCCTTCCATCGCCCGGCCCTGGGGAAATGAGCCTTGGGATGGGTCTCTGAATGACGAGACAGGTCCCAGCTTCCACGGCTCCGAGAAAACATGGGCCGGGGCCCAGTGGCAGAGTCCCCTGCTGCCCGTGCCTGTGCCCTCTTGACCAACTCTGCCATGGCTGCTCTGAAGAAGGACCTAGCCAGGGACACACCCGAAGGCACCCTCTCTGCCAGGAATCGCTCTGATTCCGGCCCTGAGGACGAGGCTCCTTCAAAGGATGGGGCACGTCCTCGCTCTCTGCTGTCACGCTCGGCGTCGCCCTGGTAGACTGCCTTGGCACCTCGGGGTGTGCTAAGGTGGAAATTGGTGATGCTGAAGGGCGGCCAAAGCGCAGGGCTTCATTGTCTTCCGGTCCCGGGGACAGGGGGACCCATGGCGACATCCAGCTTACTGGTCGGATCACTGAGGAATGGACGTGGGGCAGAAAGGGTCCTGGCATGGGGGGCACAGGTGTGTGGGTCCCTGGATTTGGAATCGGGGGCTGGCTGCGCCGCGGGCTGCCGCGCAGGCTCGGGGGACTTCCGCAGGCGTGGGGCGCTCAGCTGAGAGGCCACGGTGGCCTAGGAGCATCGCGACCCGGGGAGGTGAGGCTGACCCGGCAGCAGAGGCCTGTTCAGGGTCCCAGGGAAGGCTGCCTCCGGGGCCCCAACCCTGGCGTTCCCACCCCGGCCCAAGGCCGCGGGTGACAGGGAGGGGAGCACTCCCACTGGGGGCATCCCTTCCGGTCGCGCTGAGGAGCCTGGGAAGAAGGGCTGTGTGCATCTTTGCCCTTCAGTGACTTGGCAGGCTGTCCTGGAGCCTGGATCCGGGTTAGGGCTTCTTGCTGAGAGCAGCCTTGGCCTAGCCTCCCCTGGGTTCTCCAGGCGGCAGGACTGGACCCTGGGCTGGCTTCTCTTGGCATGCCCGGTTGGTCCACTGCTCGTGACAGGAGGCAGTGGGGTCCTCCCCTCTAGCCCGGGACCCGTGCTGGCTTCAGGAAAGAAGGTTCCAAGAGTGAGAAAACGCTAGGGAGTTTTAAATGAGAGAGACAAGACTCTAAAGACATTGAAAATCAGGCTCCAGGACTCCTCCTCCCAGCTCCAGCCTAAAGCCACCGAATGTGGTAGCCAGGTTTAGTGAAGAGGCAATCCGAGAGAGAGAGAGAGAGAGAGAGAGAGAGAGAGAACAAGCCAGGGAGTGGACTTTTATTTTTTCTGGTGGGGGGAAATCCCATCGAATGAAGATTCAGTGGGGAAGCATCCCAAGGTCAAGGGCAACGCTTGGGTCTTCAGGGCAGTGGGCAGACATGCCTCTGCACGGACAAGCCCTCGGACCTGGAGAAGGGTGGGGAAAGCTCGGACACAGCTGTGCCTAAGCGGCCTCTCACCCAGGCAGGGAGGTAACTCAAATCACATGTGAGGATGGCCTCCCCAACTCCCCCCTCCCATGCCCCGTGCTAGCCTCCTTTCAAGGAAGTGAAGGGTGAGCCGCATGCCAGGGCGCTGCCCCTCTTTGGGACTTGGGCTGGCTGTGAGCACGCCACCCTCCTGCCTCAACCTCCGCAGTCCTAGGCAGGAGCCGCACCTCGAGCAGCGGGACTGCAGGCCGAGGGTCGGGATCTTGCAGGGCAGGAGAAGAAGAAAGAACACCCGCGGGGTGCGGTCCAGCTCAGCCCGCCAGGCGTGAGCCCAGGAGAAGGCCCAGGGAAGAAGAGACCAAGCAAACGGTGCAGGCACCCAGCTCAGGTAAGCGCTCAGAGGGCATTTCTCGGAGCACTCGTGCTCCCTTGTCTTCGCAGCCCTCCCGCTGCAGGGGGACTCCAAACATCAAGGGGCTGACACCCAGACGTGATGGGGGTCTGGTCTCCTCCTGCTCTCTTCGCGGGCATTCTTGAAATCAGGTGCCTGAAGACTGCAGTATCTCGTGGGAGCCTTTGATCTTTCCATACGTGTCGCCCTTTTCATCCTGCAGTCCCAAGTAATTCACAGAACCCTGCAAAAGTTCAGAACCCCTCCGCAGTTCTCCACTGCCGCCCCTTCCGAGGCGCATTCTGCCGTTTGTCCACACGAGGGCAGCACGAGACCGCTCCAAATGGACTGGCCGCCCACTTTCCCACTGATGTCAAAGGGAACCCTGCAACTCGGGGCTCTCCTGATGGCTGACCTGTCACCGGCCCAGCCCGGCTGCACTGGGGAGGCCTTCCTCGTCCTCATGAGGCTAGGACACTCGCTGTCAATTTGGGGAAACTGGAGAGAAACCAGGCTTGGCCGCCCCCACCCCCCCGCCAACACACACACCCCTCCCCAGGGCCAGGCTCTGAGACAGCCCGGGCCAATGCGGATTTGGACCTCCTGGGTTCTACACCTGCGGTCTGAAGGGGCATCCACAAGTCCCGGAAGCACGAGCCGGCCCCTCCCCGCAGATCCTGCTGCTTTGGTCCACCCTTGCCCACGCAGGACGTGACCTCCCTCGATGTTTGAGGTGCCCTGTTGGATCCCAGGCCTCAGTGGATCAAGGGGAGGGTGCAGGCTCCCTCCTTCCATCGCCCGGCCCTGGGGAAATGAGCCTTGGGATGGGTCTCTGAATGACGAGACAGGTCCCAGCTTCCACGGCTCCGAGAAAACATGGGCCGGGGCCCAGTGGCAGAGTCCCCTGCTGCCCGTGCCTGTGCCCTCTTGACCAACTCTGCCATGGCTGCTCTGAAGAAGGACCTAGCCAGGGACACACCCGAAGGCACCCTCTCTGCCAGGAATCGCTCTGATTCCGGCCCTGAGGACGAGGCTCCTTCAAAGGATGGGGCACGTCCTCGCTCTCTGCTGTCACGCTCGGCGTCGCCCTGGTAGACTGCCTTGGCACCTCGGGGTGTGCTAAGGTGGAAATTGGTGATGCTGAAGGGCGGCCAAAGCGCAGGGCTTCATTGTCTTCCGGTCCCGGGGACAGGGGGACCCATGGCGACATCCAGCTTACTGGTCGGATCACTGAGGAATGGACGTGGGGCAGAAAGGGTCCTGGCATGGGGGGCACAGGTGTGTGGGTCCCTGGATTTGGAATCGGGGGCTGGCTGCGCCGCGGGCTGCCGCGCAGGCTCGGGGGACTTCCGCAGGCGTGGGGCGCTCAGCTGAGAGGCCACGGTGGCCTAGGAGCATCGCGACCCGGGGAGGTGAGGCTGACCCGGCAGCAGAGGCCTGTTCAGGGTCCCAGGGAAGGCTGCCTCCGGGGCCCCAACCCTGGCGTTCCCACCCCGGCCCAAGGCCGCGGGTGACAGGGAGGGGAGCACTCCCACTGGGGGCATCCCTTCCGGTCGCGCTGAGGAGCCTGGGAAGAAGGGCTGTGTGCATCTTTGCCCTTCAGTGACTTGGCAGGCTGTCCTGGAGCCTGGATCCGGGTTAGGGCTTCTTGCTGAGAGCAGCCTTGGCCTAGCCTCCCCTGGGTTCTCCAGGCGGCAGGACTGGACCCTGGGCTGGCTTCTCTTGGCATGCCCGGTTGGTCCACTGCTCGTGACAGGAGGCAGTGGGGTCCTCCCCTCTAGCCCGGGACCCGTGCTGGCTTCAGGAAAGAAGGTTCCAAGAGTGAGAAAACGCTAGGGAGTTTTAAATGAGAGAGACAAGACTCTAAAGACATTGAAAATCAGGCTCCAGGACTCCTCCTCCCAGCTCCAGCCTAAAGCCACCGAATGTGGTAGCCAGGTTTAGTGAAGAGGCAATCCCAGAGAGAGAGAGAGAGAGAGAGAGAGAGAGAGAGAGAGAACAAGCCAGGGAGTGGACTTTTATTTTTTCTGGTGGGGGGAAATCCCATCGAATGAAGATTCAGTGGGGAAGCATCCCAAGGTCAAGGGCAACGCTTGGGTCTTCAGGGCAGTGGGCAGACATGCCTCTGCACGGACAAGCCCTCGGACCTGGAGAAGGGTGGGGAAAGCTCGGACACAGCTGTGCCTAAGCGGCCTCTCACCCAGGCAGGGAGGTAACTCAAATCACATGTGAGGATGGCCTCCCCAACTCCCCCCTCCCATGCCCCGTGCTAGCCTCCTTTCAAGGAAGTGAAGGGTGAGCCGCATGCCAGGGCGCTGCCCCTCTTTGGGACTTGGGCTGGCTGTGAGCACGCCACCCTCCTGCCTCAACCTCCGCAGTCCTAGGCAGGAGCCGCACCTCGAGCAGCGGGACTGCAGGCCGAGGGTCGGGATCTTGCAGGGCAGGAGAAGAAGAAAGAACACCCGCGGGGTGCGGTCCAGCTCAGCCCGCCAGGCGTGAGCCCAGGAGAAGGCCCAGGGAAGAAGAGACCAAGCAAACGGTGCAGGCACCCAGCTCAGGTAAGCGCTCAGAGGGCATTTCTCGGAGCACTCGTGCTCCCTTGTCTTCGCAGCCCTCCCGCTGCAGGGGGACTCCAAACATCAAGGGGCTGACACCCAGACGTGATGGGGGTCTGGTCTCCTCCTGCTCTCTTCGCGGGCATTCTTGAAATCAGGTGCCTGAAGACTGCAGTATCTCGTGGGAGCCTTTGATCTTTCCATACGTGTCGCCCTTTTCATCCTGCAGTCCCAAGTAATTCACAGAACCCTGCAAAAGTTCAGAACCCCTCCGCAGTTCTCCACTGCCGCCCCTTCCGAGGCGCATTCTGCCGTTTGTCCACACGAGGGCAGCACGAGACGGCTCCAAATGGACTGGCCGCCCACTTTCCCACTGATGTCAAAGGGAACCCTGCAACTCGGGGCTCTCCTGATGGCTGACCTGTCACCGGCCCAGCCCGGCTGCACTGGGGAGGCCTTCCTCGTCCTCATGAGGCTAGGACACTCGCTGTCAATTTGGGGAAACTGGAGAGAAACCAGGCTTGGCCGCCCCCACCCCCCGCCAACACACACACCCCTCCCCAGGGCCAGGCTCTGAGACAGCCCGGGCCAATGCGGATTTGGACCTCCTGGGTTCTACACCTGCGGTCTGAAGGGGCATCCACAAGTCCCGGAAGCACGAGCCGGCCCCTCCCCGCAGATCCTGCTGCTTTGGTCCACCCTTGCCCACGCAGGACGTGACCTCCCTCGATGTTTGAGGTGCCCTGTTGGATCCCAGGCCTCAGTGGATCAAGGGGAGGGTGCAGGCTCCCTCCTTCCATCGCCCGGCCCTGGGGAAATGAGCCTTGGGATGGGTCTCTGAATGACGAGACAGGTCCCAGCTTCCACGGCTCCGAGAAAACATGGGCCGGGGCCCAGTGGCAGAGTCCCCTGCTGCCCGTGCCTGTGCCCTCTTGACCAACTCTGCCATGGCTGCTCTGAAGAAGGACCTAGCCAGGGACACACCCGAAGGCACCCTCTCTGCCAGGAATCGCTCTGATTCCGGCCCTGAGGACCAGGCTCCTTCAAAGGATGGGGCACGTCCTCGCTCTCTGCTGTCACGCTCGGCGTCGCCCTGGTAGACTGCCTTGGCACCTCGGGGTGTGCTAAGGTGGAAATTGGTGATGCTGAAGGGCGGCCAAAGCGCAGGGCTTCATTGTCTTCCGGTCCCGGGGACAGGGGGACCCATGGCGACATCCAGCTTACTGGTCGGATCACTGAGGAATGGACGTGGGGCAGAAAGGGTCCTGGCATGGGGGGCACAGGTGTGTGGGTCCCTGGATTTGGAATCGGGGGCTGGCTGCGCCGCGGGCTGCCGCGCAGGCTCGGGGGACTTCCGCAGGCGTGGGGCGCTCAGCTGAGAGGCCACGGTGGCCTAGGAGCATCGCGACCCGGGGAGGTGAGGCTGACCCGGCAGCAGAGGCCTGTTCAGGGTCCCAGGGAAGGCTGCCTCCGGGGCCCCAACCCTGGCGTTCCCACCCCGGCCCAAGGCCGCGGGTGACAGGGAGGGGAGCACTCCCACTGGGGGCATCCCTTCCGGTCGCGCTGAGGAGCCTGGGAAGAAGGGCTGTGTGCATCTTTGCCCTTCAGTGACTTGGCAGGCTGTCCTGGAGCCTGGATCCGGGTTAGGGCTTCTTGCTGAGAGCAGCCTTGGCCTAGCCTCCCCTGGGTTCTCCAGGCGGCAGGACTGGACCCTGGGCTGGCTTCTCTTGGCATGCCCGGTTGGTCCACTGCTCGTGACAGGAGGCAGTGGGGTCCTCCCCTCTAGCCCGGGACCCGTGCTGGCTTCAGGAAAGAAGGTTCCAAGAGTGAGAAAACGCTAGGGAGTTTTAAATGAGAGAGACAAGACTCTAAAGACATTGAAAATCAGGCTCCAGGACTCCTCCTCCCAGCTCCAGCCTAAAGCCACCGAATGTGGTAGCCAGGTTTAGTGAAGAGGCAATCCCAGAGAGAGAGAGAGAGAGAGAGAGAGAGAACAAGCCAGGGAGTGGACTTTTATTTTTTCTGGTGGGGGGAAATCCCATCGAATGAAGATTCAGTGGGGAAGCATCCCAAGGTCAAGGGCAACGCTTGGGTCTTCAGGGCAGTGGGCAGACATGCCTCTGCACGGACAAGCCCTCGGACCTGGAGAAGGGTGGGGAAAGCTCGGACACAGCTGTGCCTAAGCGGCCTCTCACCCAGGCAGGGAGGTAACTCAAATCACATGTGAGGATGGCCTCCCCAACTCCCCCCTCCCATGCCCCGTGCTAGCCTCCTTTCAAGGAAGTGAAGGGTGAGCCGCATGCCAGGGCGCTGCCCCTCTTTGGGACTTGGGCTGGCTGTGAGCACGCCACCCTCCTGCCTCAACCTCCGCAGTCCTAGGCAGGAGCCGCACCTCGAGCAGCGGGACTGCAGGCCGAGGGTCGGGATCTTGCAGGGCAGGAGAAGAAGAAAGAACACCCGCGGGGTGCGGTCCAGCTCAGCCCGCCAGGCGTGAGCCCAGGAGAAGGCCCAGGGAAGAAGAGACCAAGCAAACGGTGCAGGCACCCAGCTCAGGTAAGCGCTCAGAGGGCATTTCTCGGAGCACTCGTGCTCCCTTGTCTTCGCAGCCCTCCCGCTGCAGGGGGACTCCAAACATCAAGGGGCTGACACCCAGACGTGATGGGGGTCTGGTCTCCTCCTGCTCTCTTCGCGGGCATTCTTGAAATCAGGTGCCTGAAGACTGCAGTATCTCGTGGGAGCCTTTGATCTTTCCATACGTGTCGCCCTTTTCATCCTGCAGTCCCAAGTAATTCACAGAACCCTGCAAAAGTTCAGAACCCCTCCGCAGTTCTCCACTGCCGCCCCTTCCGAGGCGCATTCTGCCGTTTGTCCACACGAGGGCAGCACGAGACCGCTCCAAATGGACTGGCCGCCCACTTTCCCACTGATGTCAAAGGGAACCCTGCAACTCGGGGCTCTCCTGATGGCTGACCTGTCACCGGCCCAGCCCGGCTGCACTGGGGAGGCCTTCCTCGTCCTCATGAGGCTAGGACACTCGCTGTCAATTTGGGGAAACTGGAGAGAAACCAGGCTTGGCCGCCCCCACCCCCCGCCAACACACACACCCCTCCCCAGGGCCAGGCTCTGAGACAGCCCGGGCCAATGCGGATTTGGACCTCCTGGGTTCTACACCTGCGGTCTGAAGGGGCATCCACAAGTCCCGGAAGCACGAGCCGGCCCCTCCCCGCAGATCCTGCTGCTTTGGTCCACCCTTGCCCACGCAGGACGTGACCTCCCTCGATGTTTGAGGTGCCCTGTTGGATCCCAGGCCTCAGTGGATCAAGGGGAGGGTGCAGGCTCCCTCCTTCCATCGCCCGGCCCTGGGGAAATGAGCCTTGGGATGGGTCTCTGAATGACGAGACAGGTCCCAGCTTCCACGGCTCCGAGAAAACATGGGCCGGGGCCCAGTGGCAGAGTCCCCTGCTGCCCGTGCCTGTGCCCTCTTGACCAACTCTGCCATGGCTGCTCTGAAGAAGGACCTAGCCAGGGACACACCCGAAGGCACCCTCTCTGCCAGGAATCGCTCTGATTCCGGCCCTGAGGACGAGGCTCCTTCAAAGGATGGGGCACGTCCTCGCTCTCTGCTGTCACGCTCGGCGTCGCCCTGGTAGACTGCCTTGGCACCTCGGGGTGTGCTAAGGTGGAAATTGGTGATGCTGAAGGGCGGCCAAAGCGCAGGGCTTCATTGTCTTCCGGTCCCGGGGACAGGGGGACCCATGGCGACATCCAGCTTACTGGTCGGATCACTGAGGAATGGACGTGGGGCAGAAAGGGTCCTGGCATGGGGGGCACAGGTGTGTGGGTCCCTGGATTTGGAATCGGGGGCTGGCTGCGCCGCGGGCTGCCGCGCAGGCTCGGGGGACTTCCGCAGGCGTGGGGCGCTCAGCTGAGAGGCCACGGTGGCCTAGGAGCATCGCGACCCGGGGAGGTGAGGCTGACCCGGCAGCAGAGGCCTGTTCAGGGTCCCAGGGAAGGCTGCCTCCGGGGCCCCAACCCTGGCGTTCCCACCCCGGCCCAAGGCCGCGGGTGACAGGGAGGGGAGCACTCCCACTGGGGGCATCCCTTCCGGTCGCGCTGAGGAGCCTGGGAAGAAGGGCTGTGTGCATCTTTGCCCTTCAGTGACTTGGCAGGCTGTCCTGGAGCCTGGATCCGGGTTAGGGCTTCTTGCTGAGAGCAGCCTTGGCCTAGCCTCCCCTGGGTTCTCCAGGCGGCAGGACTGGACCCTGGGCTGGCTTCTCTTGGCATGCCCGGTTGGTCCACTGCTCGTGACAGGAGGCAGTGGGGTCCTCCCCTCTAGCCCGGGACCCGTGCTGGCTTCAGGAAAGAAGGTTCCAAGAGTGAGAAAACGCTAGGGAGTTTTAAATGAGAGAGACAAGACTCTAAAGACATTGAAAATCAGGCTCCAGGACTCCTCCTCCCAGCTCCAGCCTAAAGCCACCGAATGTGGTAGCCAGGTTTAGTGAAGAGGCAATCCGAGAGAGAGAGAGAGAGAGAGAGAGAGAGAGAGAGAGAGAGAGAACAAGCCAGGGAGTGGACTTTTATTTTTTCTGGTGGGGGGAAATCCCATCGAATGAAGATTCAGTGGGGAAGCATCCCAAGGTCAAGGGCAACGCTTGGGTCTTCAGGGCAGTGGGCAGACATGCCTCTGCACGGACAAGCCCTCGGACCTGGAGAAGGGTGGGGAAAGCTCGGACACAGCTGTGCCTAAGCGGCCTCTCACCCAGGCAGGGAGGTAACTCAAATCACATGTGAGGATGGCCTCCCCAACTCCCCCCTCCCATGCCCCGTGCTAGCCTCCTTTCAAGGAAGTGAAGGGTGAGCCGCATGCCAGGGCGCTGCCCCTCTTTGGGACTTGGGCTGGCTGTGAGCACGCCACCCTCCTGCCTCAACCTCCGCAGTCCTAGGCAGGAGCCGCACCTCGAGCAGCGGGACTGCAGGCCGAGGGTCGGGATCTTGCAGGGCAGGAGAAGAAGAAAGAACACCCGCGGGGTGCGGTCCAGCTCAGCCCGCCAGGCGTGAGCCCAGGAGAAGGCCCAGGGAAGAAGAGACCAAGCAAACGGTGCAGGCACCCAGCTCAGGTAAGCGCTCAGAGGGCATTTCTCGGAGCACTCGTGCTCCCTTGTCTTCGCAGCCCTCCCGCTGCAGGGGGACTCCAAACATCAAGGGGCTGACACCCAGACGTGATGGGGGTCTGGTCTCCTCCTGCTCTCTTCGCGGGCATTCTTGAAATCAGGTGCCTGAAGACTGCAGTATCTCGTGGGAGCCTTTGATCTTTCCATACGTGTCGCCCTTTTCATCCTGCAGTCCCAAGTAATTCACAGAACCCTGCAAAAGTTCAGAACCCCTCCGCAGTTCTCCACTGCCGCCCCTTCCGAGGCGCATTCTGCCGTTTGTCCACACGAGGGCAGCACGAGACCGCTCCAAATGGACTGGCCGCCCACTTTCCCACTGATGTCAAAGGGAACCCTGCAACTCGGGGCTCTCCTGATGGCTGACCTGTCACCGGCCCAGCCCGGCTGCACTGGGGAGGCCTTCCTCGTCCTCATGAGGCTAGGACACTCGCTGTCAATTTGGGGAAACTGGAGAGAAACCAGGCTTGGCCGCCCCCACCCCCCGCCAACACACACACCCCTCCCCAGGGCCAGGCTCTGAGACAGCCCGGGCCAATGCGGATTTGGACCTCCTGGGTTCTACACCTGCGGTCTGAAGGGGCATCCACAAGTCCCGGAAGCACGAGCCGGCCCCTCCCCGCAGATCCTGCTGCTTTGGTCCACCCTTGCCCACGCAGGACGTGACCTCCCTCGATGTTTGAGGTGCCCTGTTGGATCCCAGGCCTCAGTGGATCAAGGGGAGGGTGCAGGCTCCCTCCTTCCATCGCCCGGCCCTGGGGAAATGAGCCTTGGGATGGGTCTCTGAATGACGAGACAGGTCCCAGCTTCCACGGCTCCGAGAAAACATGGGCCGGGGCCCAGTGGCAGAGTCCCCTGCTGCCCGTGCCTGTGCCCTCTTGACCAACTCTGCCATGGCTGCTCTGAAGAAGGACCTAGCCAGGGACACACCCGAAGGCACCCTCTCTGCCAGGAATCGCTCTGATTCCGGCCCTGAGGACGAGGCTCCTTCAAAGGATGGGGCACGTCCTCGCTCTCTGCTGTCACGCTCGGCGTCGCCCTGGTAGACTGCCTTGGCACCTCGGGGTGTGCTAAGGTGGAAATTGGTGATGCTGAAGGGCGGCCAAAGCGCAGGGCTTCATTGTCTTCCGGTCCCGGGGACAGGGGGACCCATGGCGACATCCAGCTTACTGGTCGGATCACTGAGGAATGGACGTGGGGCAGAAAGGGTCCTGGCATGGGGGGCACAGGTGTGTGGGTCCCTGGATTTGGAATCGGGGGCTGGCTGCGCCGCGGGCTGCCGCGCAGGCTCGGGGGACTTCCGCAGGCGTGGGGCGCTCAGCTGAGAGGCCACGGTGGCCTAGGAGCATCGCGACCCGGGGAGGTGAGGCTGACCCGGCAGCAGAGGCCTGTTCAGGGTCCCAGGGAAGGCTGCCTCCGGGGCCCCAACCCTGGCGTTCCCACCCCGGCCCAAGGCCGCGGGTGACAGGGAGGGGAGCACTCCCACTGGGGGCATCCCTTCCGGTCGCGCTGAGGAGCCTGGGAAGAAGGGCTGTGTGCATCTTTGCCCTTCAGTGACTTGGCAGGCTGTCCTGGAGCCTGGATCCGGGTTAGGGCTTCTTGCTGAGAGCAGCCTTGGCCTAGCCTCCCCTGGGTTCTCCAGGCGGCAGGACTGGACCCTGGGCTGGCTTCTCTTGGCATGCCCGGTTGGTCCACTGCTCGTGACAGGAGGCAGTGGGGTCCTCCCCTCTAGCCCGGGACCCGTGCTGGCTTCAGGAAAGAAGGTTCCAAGAGTGAGAAAACGCTAGGGAGTTTTAAATGAGAGAGACAAGACTCTAAAGACATTGAAAATCAGGCTCCAGGACTCCTCCTCCCAGCTCCAGCCTAAAGCCACCGAATGTGGTAGCCAGGTTTAGTGAAGAGGCAATCCCAGAGAGAGAGAGAGAGAGAGAGAGAGAGAGAGAGAACAAGCCAGGGAGTGGACTTTTATTTTTTCTGGTGGGGGGAAATCCCATCGAATGAAGATTCAGTGGGGAAGCATCCCAAGGTCAAGGGCAACGCTTGGGTCTTCAGGGCAGTGGGCAGACATGCCTCTGCACGGACAAGCCCTCGGACCTGGAGAAGGGTGGGGAAAGCTCGGACACAGCTGTGCCTAAGCGGCCTCTCACCCAGGCAGGGAGGTAACTCAAATCACATGTGAGGATGGCCTCCCCAACTCCCCCCTCCCATGCCCCGTGCTAGCCTCCTTTCAAGGAAGTGAAGGGTGAGCCGCATGCCAGGGCGCTGCCCCTCTTTGGGACTTGGGCTGGCTGTGAGCACGCCACCCTCCTGCCTCAACCTCCGCAGTCCTAGGCAGGAGCCGCACCTCGAGCAGCGGGACTGCAGGCCGAGGGTCGGGATCTTGCAGGGCAGGAGAAGAAGAAAGAACACCCGCGGGGTGCGGTCCAGCTCAGCCCGCCAGGCGTGAGCCCAGGAGAAGGCCCAGGGAAGAAGAGACCAAGCAAACGGTGCAGGCACCCAGCTCAGGTAAGCGCTCAGAGGGCATTTCTCGGAGCACTCGTGCTCCCTTGTCTTCGCAGCCCTCCCGCTGCAGGGGGACTCCAAACATCAAGGGGCTGACACCCAGACGTGATGGGGGTCTGGTCTCCTCCTGCTCTCTTCGCGGGCATTCTTGAAATCAGGTGCCTGAAGACTGCAGTATCTCGTGGGAGCCTTTGATCTTTCCATACGTGTCGCCCTTTTCATCCTGCAGTCCCAAGTAATTCACAGAACCCTGCAAAAGTTCAGAACCCCTCCGCAGTTCTCCACTGCCGCCCCTTCCGAGGCGCATTCTGCCGTTTGTCCACACGAGGGCAGCACGAGACCGCTCCAAATGGACTGGCCGCCCACTTTCCCACTGATGTCAAAGGGAACCCTGCAACTCGGGGCTCTCCTGATGGCTGACCTGTCACCGGCCCAGCCCGGCTGCACTGGGGAGGCCTTCCTCGTCCTCATGAGGCTAGGACACTCGCTGTCAATTTGGGGAAACTGGAGAGAAACCAGGCTTGGCCGCCCCCACCCCCCGCCAACACACACACCCCTCCCCAGGGCCAGGCTCTGAGACAGCCCGGGCCAATGCGGATTTGGACCTCCTGGGTTCTACACCTGCGGTCTGAAGGGGCATCCACAAGTCCCGGAAGCACGAGCCGGCCCCTCCCCGCAGATCCTGCTGCTTTGGTCCACCCTTGCCCACGCAGGACGTGACCTCCCTCGATGTTTGAGGTGCCCTGTTGGATCCCAGGCCTCAGTGGATCAAGGGGAGGGTGCAGGCTCCCTCCTTCCATCGCCCGGCCCTGGGGAAATGAGCCTTGGGATGGGTCTCTGAATGACGAGACAGGTCCCAGCTTCCACGGCTCCGAGAAAACATGGGCCGGGGCCCAGTGGCAGAGTCCCCTGCTGCCCGTGCCTGTGCCCTCTTGACCAACTCTGCCATGGCTGCTCTGAAGAAGGACCTAGCCAGGGACACACCCGAAGGCACCCTCTCTGCCAGGAATCGCTCTGATTCCGGCCCTGAGGACCAGGCTCCTTCAAAGGATGGGGCACGTCCTCGCTCTCTGCTGTCACGCTCGGCGTCGCCCTGGTAGACTGCCTTGGCACCTCGGGGTGTGCTAAGGTGGAAATTGGTGATGCTGAAGGGCGGCCAAAGCGCAGGGCTTCATTGTCTTCCGGTCCCGGGGACAGGGGGACCCATGGCGACATCCAGCTTACTGGTCGGATCACTGAGGAATGGACGTGGGGCAGAAAGGGTCCTGGCATGGGGGGCACAGGTGTGTGGGTCCCTGGATTTGGAATCGGGGGCTGGCTGCGCCGCGGGCTGCCGCGCAGGCTCGGGGGACTTCCGCAGGCGTGGGGCGCTCAGCTGAGAGGCCACGGTGGCCTAGGAGCATCGCGACCCGGGGAGGTGAGGCTGACCCGGCAGCAGAGGCCTGTTCAGGGTCCCAGGGAAGGCTGCCTCCGGGGCCCCAACCCTGGCGTTCCCACCCCGGCCCAAGGCCGCGGGTGACAGGGAGGGGAGCACTCCCACTGGGGGCATCCCTTCGGGTCGCGCTGAGGAGCCTGGGAAGAAGGGCTGTGTGCATCTTTGCCCTTCAGTGACTTGGCAGGCTGTCCTGGAGCCTGGATCCGGGTTAGGGCTTCTTGCTGAGAGCAGCCTTGGCCTAGCCTCCCCTGGGTTCTCCAGGCGGCAGGACTGGACCCTGGGCTGGCTTCTCTTGGCATGCCCGGTTGGTCCACTGCTCGTGACAGGAGGCAGTGGGGTCCTCCCCTCTAGCCCGGGACCCGTGCTGGCTTCAGGAAAGAAGGTTCCAAGAGTGAGAAAACGCTAGGGAGTTTTAAATGAGAGAGACAAGACTCTAAAGACATTGAAAATCAGGCTCCAGGACTCCTCCTCCCAGCTCCAGCCTAAAGCCACCGAATGTGGTAGCCAGGTTTAGTGAAGAGGCAATCCGAGAGAGAGAGAGAGAGAGAGAGAGAGAGAGAGAACAAGCCAGGGAGTGGACTTTTATTTTTTCTGGTGGGGGGAAATCCCATCGAATGAAGATTCAGTGGGGAAGCATCCCAAGGTCAAGGGCAACGCTTGGGTCTTCAGGGCAGTGGGCAGACATGCCTCTGCACGGACAAGCCCTCGGACCTGGAGAAGGGTGGGGAAAGCTCGGACACAGCTGTGCCTAAGCGGCCTCTCACCCAGGCAGGGAGGTAACTCAAATCACATGTGAGGATGGCCTCCCCAACTCCCCCCTCCCATGCCCCGTGCTAGCCTCCTTTCAAGGAAGTGAAGGGTGAGCCGCATGCCAGGGCGCTGCCCCTCTTTGGGACTTGGGCTGGCTGTGAGCACGCCACCCTCCTGCCTCAACCTCCGCAGTCCTAGGCAGGAGCCGCACCTCCAGCAGCGGGACTGCAGGCCGAGGGTCGGGATCTTGCAGGGCAGGAGAAGAAGAAAGAACACCCGCGGGGTGCGGTCCAGCTCAGCCCGCCAGGCGTGAGCCCAGGAGAAGGCCCAGGAAGAAGAGACCAAGCAAACGGTGCAGGCACCCAGCTCAGGTAAGCGCTCAGAGGGCATTTCTCGGAGCACTCGTGCTCCCTTGTCTTCGCAGCCCTCCCGCTGCAGGGGGACTCCAAACATCAAGGGGCTGACACCCAGACGTGATGGGGGTCTGGTCTCCTCCTGCTCTCTTCGCGGGCATTCTTGAAATCAGGTGCCTGAAGACTGCAGTATCTCGTGGGAGCCTTTGATCTTTCCATACGTGTCGCCCTTTTCATCCTGCAGTCCCAAGTAATTCACAGAACCCTGCAAAAGTTCAGAACCCCTCCGCAGTTCTCCACTGCCGCCCCTTCCGAGGCGCATTCTGCCGTTTGTCCACACGAGGGCAGCACGAGACCGCTCCAAATGGACTGGCCGCCCACTTTCCCACTGATGTCAAAGGGAACCCTGCAACTCGGGGCTCTCCTGATGGCTGACCTGTCACCGGCCCAGCCCGGCTGCACTGGGGAGGCCTTCCTCGTCCTCATGAGGCTAGGACACTCGCTGTCAATTTGGGGAAACTGGAGAGAAACCAGGCTTGGCCGCCCCCACCCCCCGCCAACACACACACCCCTCCCCAGGGCCAGGCTCTGAGACAGCCCGGGCCAATGCGGATTTGGACCTCCTGGGTTCTACACCTGCGGTCTGAAGGGGCATCCACAAGTCCCGGAAGCACGAGCCGGCCCCTCCCCGCAGATCCTGCTGCTTTGGTCCACCCTTGCCCACGCAGGACGTGACCTCCCTCGATGTTTGAGGTGCCCTGTTGGATCCCAGGCCTCAGTGGATCAAGGGGAGGGTGCAGGCTCCCTCCTTCCATCGCCCGGCCCTGGGGAAATGAGCCTTGGGATGGGTCTCTGAATGACGAGACAGGTCCCAGCTTCCACGGCTCCGAGAAAACATGGGCCGGGGCCCAGTGGCAGAGTCCCCTGCTGCCCGTGCCTGTGCCCTCTTGACCAACTCTGCCATGGCTGCTCTGAAGAAGGACCTAGCCAGGGACACACCCGAAGGCACCCTCTCTGCCAGGAATCGCTCTGATTCCGGCCCTGAGGACGAGGCTCCTTCAAAGGATGGGGCACGTCCTCGCTCTCTGCTGTCACGCTCGGCGTCGCCCTGGTAGACTGCCTTGGCACCTCGGGGTGTGCTAAGGTGGAAATTGGTGATGCTGAAGGGCGGCCAAAGCGCAGGGCTTCATTGTCTTCCGGTCCCGGGGACAGGGGGACCCATGGCGACATCCAGCTTACTGGTCGGATCACTGAGGAATGGACGTGGGGCAGAAAGGGTCCTGGCATGGGGGGCACAGGTGTGTGGGTCCCTGGATTTGGAATCGGGGGCTGGCTGCGCCGCGGGCTGCCGCGCAGGCTCGGGGGACTTCCGCAGGCGTGGGGCGCTCAGCTGAGAGGCCACGGTGGCCTAGGAGCATCGCGACCCGGGGAGGTGAGGCTGACCCGGCAGCAGAGGCCTGTTCAGGGTCCCAGGGAAGGCTGCCTCCGGGGCCCCAACCCTGGCGTTCCCACCCCGGCCCAAGGCCGCGGGTGACAGGGAGGGGAGCACTCCCACTGGGGGCATCCCTTCCGGTCGCGCTGAGGAGCCTGGGAAGAAGGGCTGTGTGCATCTTTGCCCTTCAGTGACTTGGCAGGCTGTCCTGGAGCCTGGATCCGGGTTAGGGCTTCTTGCTGAGAGCAGCCTTGGCCTAGCCTCCCCTGGGTTCTCCAGGCGGCAGGACTGGACCCTGGGCTGGCTTCTCTTGGCATGCCGGTTGGTCCACTGCTCGTGACAGGAGGCAGTGGGGTCCTCCCCTCTAGCCCGGGACCCGTGCTGGCTTCAGGAAAGAAGGTTCCAAGAGTGAGAAAACGCTAGGGAGTTTTAAATGAGAGAGACAAGACTCTAAAGACATTGAAAATCAGGCTCCAGGACTCCTCCTCCCAGCTCCAGCCTAAAGCCACCGAATGTGGTAGCCAGGTTTAGTGAAGAGGCAATCCCAGAGAGAGAGAGAGAGAGAGAGAGAGAGAGAGAGAGAGAACAAGCCAGGGAGTGGACTTTTATTTTTTCTGGTGGGGGGAAATCCCATCGAATGAAGATTCAGTGGGGAAGCATCCCAAGGTCAAGGGCAACGCTTGGGTCTTCAGGGCAGTGGGCAGACATGCCTCCTGCACGGACAAGCCCTCGGACCTGGAGAAGGGTGGGGAAAGCTCGGACACAGCTGTGCCTAAGCGGCCTCTCACCCAGGCAGGGAGGTAACTCAAATCACATGTGAGGATGGCCTCCCCAACTCCCCCCTCCCATGCCCCGTGCTAGCCTCCTTTCAAGGAAGTGAAGGGTGAGCCGCATGCCAGGGCGCTGCCCCTCTTTGGGACTTGGGCTGGCTGTGAGCACGCCACCCTCCTGCCTCAACCTCCGCAGTCCTAGGCAGGAGCCGCACCTCGAGCAGCGGGACTGCAGGCCGAGGGTCGGGATCTTGCAGGGCAGGAGAAGAAGAAAGAACACCCGCGGGGTGCGGTCCAGCTCAGCCCGCCAGGCGTGAGCCCAGGAGAAGGCCCAGGGAAGAAGAGACCAAGCAAACGGTGCAGGCACCCAGCTCAGGTAAGCGCTCAGAGGGCATTTCTCGGAGCACTCGTGCTCCCTTGTCTTCGCAGCCCTCCCGCTGCAGGGGGACTCCAAACATCAAGGGGCTGACACCCAGACGTGATGGGGGTCTGGTCTCCTCCTGCTCTCTTCGCGGGCATTCTTGAAATCAGGTGCCTGAAGACTGCAGTATCTCGTGGGAGCCTTTGATCTTTCCATACGTGTCGCCCTTTTCATCCTGCAGTCCCAAGTAATTCACAGAACCTTGCAAAAGTTCAGAACCCCTCCGCAGTTCTCCACTGCCGCCCCTTCCGAGGCGCATTCTGCCGTTTGTCCACACGAGGGCAGCACGAGACGGCTCCAAATGGACTGGCCGCCCACTTTCCCACTGATGTCAAAGGGAACCCTGCAACTCGGGGCTCTCCTGATGGCTGACCTGTCACCGGCCCAGCCCGGCTGCACTGGGGAGGCCTTCCTCGTCCTCATGAGGCTAGGACACTCGCTGTCAATTTGGGGAAACTGGAGAGCAGGCTTGGCCGCCCCCACCCCCCGCCAACACACACACCCCTCCCCAGGGCCAGGCTCTGAGACAGCCCGGGCCAATGCGGATTTGGACCTCCTGGGTTCTACACCTGCGGTCTGAAGGGGCATCCACAAGTCCCGGAAGCACGAGCCGGCCCCTCCCCGCAGATCCTGCTGCTTTGGTCCACCCTTGCCCACGCAGGACGTGACCTCCCTCGATGTTTGAGGTGCCCTGTTGGATCCCAGGCCTCAGTGGATCAAGGGGAGGGTGCAGGCTCCCTCCTTCCATCGCCCGGCCCTGGGGAAATGAGCCTTGGGATGGGTCTCTGAATGACGAGACAGGTCCCAGCTTCCACGGCTCCGAGAAAACATGGGCCGGGGCCCAGTGGCAGAGTCCCCTGCTGCCCGTGCCTGTGCCCTCTTGACCAACTCTGCCATGGCTGCTCTGAAGAAGGACCTAGCCAGGGACACACCCGAAGGCACCCTCTCTGCCAGGAATCGCTCTGATTCCGGCCCTGAGGACGAGGCTCCTTCAAAGGATGGGGCACGTCCTCGCTCTCTGCTGTCACGCTCGGCGTCGCCCTGGTAGACTGCCTTGGCACCTCGGGGTGTGCTAAGGTGGAAATTGGTGATGCTGAAGGGCGGCCAAAGCGCAGGGCTTCATTGTCTTCCGGTCCCGGGGACAGGGGGACCCATGGCGACATCCAGCTTACTGGTCGGATCACTGAGGAATGGACGTGGGGCAGAAGGGTCCTGGCATGGGGGGCACAGGTGTGTGGGTCCCTGGATTTGGAATCGGGGGCTGGCTGCGCCGCGGGCTGCCGCGCAGGCTCGGGGGACTTCCGCAGGCGTGGGGCGCTCAGCTGAGAGGCCACGGTGGCCTAGGAGCATCGCGACCCGGGGAGGTGAGGCTGACCCGGCAGCAGAGGCCTGTTCAGGGTCCCAGGGAAGGCTGCCTCCGGGGCCCCAACCCTGGCGTTCCCACCCCGGCCCAAGGCCGCGGGTGACAGGGAGGGGAGCACTCCCACTGGGGGCATCCCTTCGGGTCGCGCTGAGGAGCCTGGGAAGAAGGGCTGTGTGCATCTTTGCCCTTCAGTGACTTGGCAGGCTGTCCTGGAGCCTGGATCCGGGTTAGGGCTTCTTGCTGAGAGCAGCCTTGGCCTAGCCTCCCCTGGGTTCTCCAGGCGGCAGGACTGGACCCTGGGCTGGCTTCTCTTGGCATGCCCGGTTGGTCCACTGCTCGTGACAGGAGGCAGTGGGGTCCTCCCCTCTAGCCCGGGACCCGTGCTGGCTTCAGGAAAGAAGGTTCCAAGAGTGAGAAAACGCTAGGGAGTTTTAAATGAGAGAGACAAGACTCTAAAGACATTGAAAATCAGGCTCCAGGACTCCTCCTCCCAGCTCCAGCCTAAAGCCACCGAATGTGGTAGCCAGGTTTAGTGAAGAGGCAATCCCAGAGAGAGAGAGAGAGAGAGAGAGAGAGAGAGAGAGAGAGAACAAGCCAGGGAGTGGACTTTTATTTTTTCTGGTGGGGGGAAATCCCATCGAATGAAGATTCAGTGGGGAAGCATCCCAAGGTCAAGGGCAACGCTTGGGTCTTCAGGGCAGTGGGCAGACATGCCTCTGCACGGACAAGCCCTCGGACCTGGAGAAGGGTGGGGAAAGCTCGGACACAGCTGTGCCTAAGCGGCCTCTCACCCAGGCAGGGAGGTAACTCAAATCACATGTGAGGATGGCCTCCCCAACTCCCCCCTCCCATGCCCCGTGCTAGCCTCCTTTCAAGGAAGTGAAGGGTGAGCCGCATGCCAGGGCGCTGCCCCTCTTTGGGACTTGGGCTGGCTGTGAGCACGCCACCCTCCTGCCTCAACCTCCGCAGTCCTAGGCAGGAGCCGCACCTCGAGCAGCGGGACTGCAGGCCGAGGGTCGGGATCTTGCAGGGCAGGAGAAGAAGAAAGAACACCCGCGGGGTGCGGTCCAGCTCAGCCCGCCAGGCGTGAGCCCAGGAGAAGGCCCAGGGAAGAAGAGACCAAGCAAACGGTGCAGGCACCCAGCTCAGGTAAGCGCTCAGAGGGCATTTCTCGGAGCACTCGTGCTCCCTTGTCTTCGCAGCCCTCCCGCTGCAGGGGGACTCCAAACATCAAGGGGCTGACACCCAGACGTGATGGGGGTCTGGTCTCCTCCTGCTCTCTTCGCGGGCATTCTTGAAATCAGGTGCCTGAAGACTGCAGTATCTCGTGGGAGCCTTTGATCTTTCCATACGTGTCGCCCTTTTCATCCTGCAGTCCCAAGTAATTCACAGAACCCTGCAAAAGTTCAGAACCCCTCCGCAGTTCTCCACTGCCGCCCCTTCCGAGGCGCATTCTGCCGTTTGTCCACACGAGGGCAGCACGAGACGGCTCCAAATGGACTGGCCGCCCACTTTCCCACTGATGTCAAAGGGAACCCTGCAACTCGGGGCTCTCCTGATGGCTGACCTGTCACCGGCCCAGCCCGGCTGCACTGGGGAGGCCTTCCTCGTCCTCATGAGGCTAGGACACTCGCTGTCAATTTGGGGAAACTGGAGAGAAACCAGGCTTGGCCGCCCCCACCCCCCGCCAACACACACACCCCTCCCCAGGGCCAGGCTCTGAGACAGCCCGGGCCAATGCGGATTTGGACCTCCTGGGTTCTACACCTGCGGTCTGAAGGGGCATCCACAAGTCCCGGAAGCACGAGCCGGCCCCTCCCCGCAGATCCTGCTGCTTTGGTCCACCCTTGCCCACGCAGGACGTGACCTCCCTCGATGTTTGAGGTGCCCTGTTGGATCCCAGGCCTCAGTGGATCAAGGGGAGGGTGCAGGCTCCCTCCTTCCATCGCCCGGCCCTGGGGAAATGAGCCTTGGGATGGGTCTCTGAATGACGAGACAGGTCCCAGCTTCCACGGCTCCGAGAAAACATGGGCCGGGGCCCAGTGGCAGAGTCCCCTGCTGCCCGTGCCTGTGCCCTCTTGACCAACTCTGCCATGGCTGCTCTGAAGAAGGACCTAGCCAGGGACACACCCGAAGGCACCCTCTCTGCCAGGAATCGCTCTGATTCCGGCCCTGAGGACCAGGCTCCTTCAAAGGATGGGGCACGTCCTCGCTCTCTGCTGTCACGCTCGGCGTCGCCCTGGTAGACTGCCTTGGCACCTCGGGGTGTGCTAAGGTGGAAATTGGTGATGCTGAAGGGCGGCCAAAGCGCAGGGCTTCATTGTCTTCCGGTCCCGGGGACAGGGGGACCCATGGCGACATCCAGCTTACTGGTCGGATCACTGAGGAATGGACGTGGGGCAGAAAGGGTCCTGGCATGGGGGGCACAGGTGTGTGGGTCCCTGGATTTGGAATCGGGGGCTGGCTGCGCCGCGGGCTGCCGCGCAGGCTCGGGGGACTTCCGCAGGCGTGGGGCGCTCAGCTGAGAGGCCACGGTGGCCTAGGAGCATCGCGACCCGGGGAGGTGAGGCTGACCCGGCAGCAGAGGCCTGTTCAGGGTCCCAGGGAAGGCTGCCTCCGGGGCCCCAACCCTGGCGTTCCCACCCCGGCCCAAGGCCGCGGGTGACAGGGAGGGGAGCACTCCCACTGGGGGCATCCCTTCGGGTCGCGCTGAGGAGCCTGGGAAGAAGGGCTGTGTGCATCTTTGCCCTTCAGTGACTTGGCAGGCTGTCCTGGAGCCTGGATCCGGGTTAGGGCTTCTTGCTGAGAGCAGCCTTGGCCTAGCCTCCCCTGGGTTCTCCAGGCGGCAGGACTGGACCCTGGGCTGGCTTCTCTTGGCATGCCCGGTTGGTCCACTGCTCGTGACAGGAGGCAGTGGGGTCCTCCCCTCTAGCCCGGGACCCGTGCTGGCTTCAGGAAAGAAGGTTCCAAGAGTGAGAAAACGCTAGGGAGTTTTAAATGAGAGAGACAAGACTCTAAAGACATTGAAAATCAGGCTCCAGGACTCCTCCTCCCAGCTCCAGCCTAAAGCCACCGAATGTGGTAGCCAGGTTTAGTGAAGAGGCAATCCGAGAGAGAGAGAGAGAGAGAGAGAGAGAGAGAGAACAAGCCAGGGAGTGGACTTTTATTTTTTCTGGTGGGGGGAAATCCCATCGAATGAAGATTCAGTGGGGAAGCATCCCAAGGTCAAGGGCAACGCTTGGGTCTTCAGGGCAGTGGGCAGACATGCCTCTGCACGGACAAGCCCTCGGACCTGGAGAAGGGTGGGGAAAGCTCGGACACAGCTGTGCCTAAGCGGCCTCTCACCCAGGCAGGGAGGTAACTCAAATCACATGTGAGGATGGCCTCCCCAACTCCCCCCTCCCATGCCCCGTGCTAGCCTCCTTTCAAGGAAGTGAAGGGTGAGCCGCATGCCAGGGCGCTGCCCCTCTTTGGGACTTGGGCTGGCTGTGAGCACGCCACCCTCCTGCCTCAACCTCCGCAGTCCTAGGCAGGAGCCGCACCTCCAGCAGCGGGACTGCAGGCCGAGGGTCGGGATCTTGCAGGGCAGGAGAAGAAGAAAGAACACCCGCGGGGTGCGGTCCAGCTCAGCCCGCCAGGCGTGAGCCCAGGAGAAGGCCCAGGGAAGAAGAGACCAAGCAAACGGTGCAGGCACCCAGCTCAGGTAAGCGCTCAGAGGGCATTTCTCGGAGCACTCGTGCTCCCTTGTCTTCGCAGCCCTCCCGCTGCAGGGGGACTCCAAACATCAAGGGGCTGACACCCAGACGTGATGGGGGTCTGGTCTCCTCCTGCTCTCTTCGCGGGCATTCTTGAAATCAGGTGCCTGAAGACTGCAGTATCTCGTGGGAGCCTTTGATCTTTCCATACGTGTCGCCCTTTTCATCCTGCAGTCCCAAGTAATTCACAGAACCCTGCAAAAGTTCAGAACCCCTCCGCAGTTCTCCACTGCCGCCCCTTCCGAGGCGCATTCTGCCGTTTGTCCACACGAGGGCAGCACGAGACCGCTCCAAATGGACTGGCCGCCCACTTTCCCACTGATGTCAAAGGGAACCCTGCAACTCGGGGCTCTCCTGATGGCTGACCTGTCACCGGCCCAGCCCGGCTGCACTGGGGAGGCCTTCCTCGTCCTCATGAGGCTAGGACACTCGCTGTCAATTTGGGGAAACTGGAGAGAAACCAGGCTTGGCCGCCCCCACCCCCCGCCAACACACACACCCCTCCCCAGGGCCAGGCTCTGAGACAGCCCGGGCCAATGCGGATTTGGACCTCCTGGGTTCTACACCTCCGGTCTGAAGGGGCATCCACAAGTCCCGGAAGCACGAGCCGGCCCCTCCCCGCAGATCCTGCTGCTTTGGTCCACCCTTGCCCACGCAGGACGTGACCTCCCTCGATGTTTGAGGTGCCCTGTTGGATCCCAGGCCTCAGTGGATCAAGGGGAGGGTGCAGGCTCCCTCCTTCCATCGCCCGGCCCTGGGGAAATGAGCCTTGGGATGGGTCTCTGAATGACGAGACAGGTCCCAGCTTCCACGGCTCCGAGAAAACATGGGCCGGGGCCCAGTGGCAGAGTCCCCTGCTGCCCGTGCCTGTGCCCTCTTGACCAACTCTGCCATGGCTGCTCTGAAGAAGGACCTAGCCAGGGACACACCCGAAGGCACCCTCTCTGCCAGGAATCGCTCTGATTCCGGCCCTGAGGACGAGGCTCCTTCAAAGGATGGGGCACGTCCTCGCTCTCTGCTGTCACGCTCGGCGTCGCCCTGGTAGACTGCCTTGGCACCTCGGGGTGTGCTAAGGTGGAAATTGGTGATGCTGAAGGGCGGCCAAAGCGCAGGGCTTCATTGTCTTCCGGTCCCGGGGACAGGGGGACCCATGGCGACATCCAGCTTACTGGTCGGATCACTGAGGAATGGACGTGGGGCAGAAAGGGTCCTGGCATGGGGGGCACAGGTGTGTGGGTCCCTGGATTTGGAATCGGGGGCTGGCTGCGCCGCGGGCTGCCGCGCAGGCTCGGGGGACTTCCGCAGGCGTGGGGCGCTCAGCTGAGAGGCCACGGTGGCCTAGGAGCATCGCGACCCGGGGAGGTGAGGCTGACCCGGCAGCAGAGGCCTGTTCAGGGTCCCAGGGAAGGCTGCCTCCGGGGCCCCAACCCTGGCGTTCCCACCCCGGCCCAAGGCCGCGGGTGACAGGGAGGGGAGCACTCCCACTGGGGGCATTCCTTCGGGTCGCGCTGAGGAGCCTGGGAAGAAGGGCTGTGTGCATCTTTGCCCTTCAGTGACTTGGCAGGCTGTCCTGGAGCCTGGATCCGGGTTAGGGCTTCTTGCTGAGTGCAGCCTTGGCCTAGCCTCCCCTGGGTTCTCCAGGCGGCAGGACTGGACCCTGGGCTGGCTTCTCTTGGCATGCCCGGTTGGTCCACTGCTCGTGACAGGAGGCAGTGGGGTCCTCCCCTCTAGCCCGGGACCCGTGCTGGCTTCAGGAAAGAAGGTTCCAAGAGTGAGAAAACGCTAGGGAGTTTTAAATGAGAGAGACAAGACTCTAAAGACATTGAAAATCAGGCTCCAGGACTCCTCCTCCCAGCTCCAGCCTAAAGCCACCGAATGTGGTAGCCAGGTTTAGTGAAGAGGCAATCCGAGAGAGAGAGAGAGAGAGAGAACAAGCCAGGGAGTGGACTTTTATTTTTTCTGGTGGGGGGAAATCCCATCGAATGAAGATTCAGTGGGGAAGCATCCCAAGGTCAAGGGCAACGCTTGGGTCTTCAGGGCAGTGGGCAGACATGCCTCTGCACGGACAAGCCCTCGGACCTGGAGAAGGGTGGGGAAAGCTCGGACACAGCTGTGCCTAAGCGGCCTCTCACCCAGGCAGGGAGGTAACTCAAATCACATGTGAGGATGGCCTCCCCAACTCCCCCCTCCCATGCCCCGTGCTAGCCTCCTTTCAAGGAAGTGAAGGGTGAGCCGCATGCCAGGGCGCTGCCCCTCTTTGGGACTTGGGCTGGCTGTGAGCACGCCACCCTCCTGCCTCAACCTCCGCAGTCCTAGGCAGGAGCCGCACCTCGAGCAGCGGGACTGCAGGCCGAGGGTCGGGATCTTGCAGGGCAGGAGAAGAAGAAAGAACACCCGCGGGGTGCGGTCCAGCTCAGCCCGCCAGGCGTGAGCCCAGGAGAAGGCCCAGGGAAGAAGAGACCAAGCAAACGGTGCAGGCACCCAGCTCAGGTAAGCGCTCAGAGGGCATTTCTCGGAGC
Source organism: Callospermophilus lateralis (assembly GCF_048772815.1). Taxonomy (NCBI): domain Eukaryota; kingdom Metazoa; phylum Chordata; class Mammalia; order Rodentia; family Sciuridae; genus Callospermophilus; species Callospermophilus lateralis. The sequence continues at coordinate 30,713 of NC_135325.1, forward strand.
ACTCGTGCTCCCTTGTCTTCGCAGCCCTCCCGCTGCAGGGGGACTCCAAACATCAAGGGGCTGACACCCAGACGTGATGGGGGTCTGGTCTCCTCCTGCTCTCTTCGCGGGCATTCTTGAAATCAGGTGCCTGAAGACTGCAGTATCTCGTGGGAGCCTTTGATCTTTCCATACGTGTCGCCCTTTTCATCCTGCAGTCCCAAGTAATTCACAGAACCCTGCAAAAGTTCAGAACCCCTCCGCAGTTCTCCACTGCCGCCCCTTCCGAGGCGCATTCTGCCGTTTGTCCACACGAGGGCAGCACGAGACCGCTCCAAATGGACTGGCCGCCCACTTTCCCACTGATGTCAAAGGGAACCCTGCAACTCGGGGCTCTCCTGATGGCTGACCTGTCACCGGCCCAGCCCGGCTGCACTGGGGAGGCCTTCCTCGTCCTCATGAGGCTAGGACACTCGCTGTCAATTTGGGGAAACTGGAGAGAAACCAGGCTTGGCCGCCCCCACCCCCCGCCAACACACACACCCCTCCCCAGGGCCAGGCTCTGAGACAGCCCGGGCCAATGCGGATTTGGACCTCCTGGGTTCTACACCTGCGGTCTGAAGGGGCATCCACAAGTCCCGGAAGCACGAGCCGGCCCCTCCCCGCAGATCCTGCTGCTTTGGTCCACCCTTGCCCACGCAGGACGTGACCTCCCTCGATGTTTGAGGTGCCCTGTTGGATCCCAGGCCTCAGTGGATCAAGGGGAGGGTGCAGGCTCCCTCCTTCCATCGCCCGGCCCTGGGGAAATGAGCCTTGGGATGGGTCTCTGAATGACGAGACAGGTCCCAGCTTCCACGGCTCCGAGAAAACATGGGCCGGGGCCCAGTGGCAGAGTCCCCTGCTGCCCGTGCCTGTGCCCTCTTGACCAACTCTGCCATGGCTGCTCTGAAGAAGGACCTAGCCAGGGACACACCCGAAGGCACCCTCTCTGCCAGGAATCGCTCTGATTCCGGCCCTGAGGACGAGGCTCCTTCAAAGGATGGGGCACGTCCTCGCTCTCTGCTGTCACGCTCGGCGTCGCCCTGGTAGACTGCCTTGGCACCTCGGGGTGTGCTAAGGTGGAAATTGGTGATGCTGAAGGGCGGCCAAAGCGCAGGGCTTCATTGTCTTCCGGTCCCGGGGACAGGGGGACCCATGGCGACATCCAGCTTACTGGTCGGATCACTGAGGAATGGACGTGGGGCAGAAAGGGTCCTGGCATGGGGGGCACAGGTGTGTGGGTCCCTGGATTTGGAATCGGGGGCTGGCTGCGCCGCGGGCTGCCGCGCAGGCTCGGGGGACTTCCGCAGGCGTGGGGCGCTCAGCTGAGAGGCCACGGTGGCCTAGGAGCATCGCGACCCGGGGAGGTGAGGCTGACCCGGCAGCAGAGGCCTGTTCAGGGTCCCAGGGAAGGCTGCCTCCGGGGCCCCAACCCTGGCGTTCCCACCCCGGCCCAAGGCCGCGGGTGACAGGGAGGGGAGCACTCCCACTGGGGGCATTCCTTCGGGTCGCGCTGAGGAGCCTGGGAAGAAGGGCTGTGTGCATCTTTGCCCTTCAGTGACTTGGCAGGCTGTCCTGGAGCCTGGATCCGGGTTAGGGCTTCTTGCTGAGTGCAGCCTTGGCCTAGCCTCCCCTGGGTTCTCCAGGCGGCAGGACTGGACCCTGGGCTGGCTTCTCTTGGCATGCCCGGTTGGTCCACTGCTCGTGACAGGAGGCAGTGGGGTCCTCCCCTCTAGCCCGGGACCCGTGCTGGCTTCAGGAAAGAAGGTTCCAAGAGTGAGAAAACGCTAGGGAGTTTTAAATGAGAGAGACAAGACTCTAAAGACATTGAAAATCAGGCTCCAGGACTCCTCCTCCCAGCTCCAGCCTAAAGCCACCGAATGTGGTAGCCAGGTTTAGTGAAGAGGCAATCCGAGAGAGAGAGAGAGAGAGAACAAGCCAGGGAGTGGACTTTTATTTTTTCTGGTGGGGGGAAATCCCATCGAATGAAGATTCAGTGGGGAAGCATCCCAAGGTCAAGGGCAACGCTTGGGTCTTCAGGGCAGTGGGCAGACATGCCTCTGCACGGACAAGCCCTCGGACCTGGAGAAGGGTGGGGAAAGCTCGGACACAGCTGTGCCTAAGCGGCCTCTCACCCAGGCAGGGAGGTAACTCAAATCACATGTGAGGATGGCCTCCCCAACTCCCCCCTCCCATGCCCCGTGCTAGCCTCCTTTCAAGGAAGTGAAGGGTGAGCCGCATGCCAGGGCGCTGCCCCTCTTTGGGACTTGGGCTGGCTGTGAGCACGCCACCCTCCTGCCTCAACCTCCGCAGTCCTAGGCAGGAGCCGCACCTCGAGCAGCGGGACTGCAGGCCGAGGGTCGGGATCTTGCAGGGCAGGAGAAGAAGAAAGAACACCCGCGGGGTGCGGTCCAGCTCAGCCCGCCAGGCGTGAGCCCAGGAGAAGGCCCAGGGAAGAAGAGACCAAGCAAACGGTGCAGGCACCCAGCTCAGGTAAGCGCTCAGAGGGCATTTCTCGGAGCACTCGTGCTCCCTTGTCTTCGCAGCCCTCCCGCTGCAGGGGGACTCCAAACATCAAGGGGCTGACACCCAGACGTGATGGGGGTCTGGTCTCCTCCTGCTCTCTTCGCGGGCATTCTTGAAATCAGGTGCCTGAAGACTGCAGTATCTCGTGGGAGCCTTTGATCTTTCCATACGTGTCGCCCTTTTCATCCTGCAGTCCCAAGTAATTCACAGAACCCTGCAAAAGTTCAGAACCCCTCCGCAGTTCTCCACTGCCGCCCCTTCCGAGGCGCATTCTGCCGTTTGTCCACACGAGGGCAGCACGAGACCGCTCCAAATGGACTGGCCGCCCACTTTCCCACTGATGTCAAAGGGAACCCTGCAACTCGGGGCTCTCCTGATGGCTGACCTGTCACCGGCCCAGCCCGGCTGCACTGGGGAGGCCTTCCTCGTCCTCATGAGGCTAGGACACTCGCTGTCAATTTGGGGAAACTGGAGAGAAACCAGGCTTGGCCGCCCCCACCCCCCGCCAACACACACACCCCTCCCCAGGGCCAGGCTCTGAGACAGCCCGGGCCAATGCGGATTTGGACCTCCTGGGTTCTACACCTGCGGTCTGAAGGGGCATCCACAAGTCCCGGAAGCACGAGCCGGCCCCTCCCCGCAGATCCTGCTGCTTTGGTCCACCCTTGCCCACGCAGGACGTGACCTCCCTCGATGTTTGAGGTGCCCTGTTGGATCCCAGGCCTCAGTGGATCAAGGGGAGGGTGCAGGCTCCCTCCTTCCATCGCCCGGCCCTGGGGAAATGAGCCTTGGGATGGGTCTCTGAATGACGAGACAGGTCCCAGCTTCCACGGCTCCGAGAAAACATGGGCCGGGGCCCAGTGGCAGAGTCCCCTGCTGCCCGTGCCTGTGCCCTCTTGACCAACTCTGCCATGGCTGCTCTGAAGAAGGACCTAGCCAGGGACACACCCGAAGGCACCCTCTCTGCCAGGAATCGCTCTGATTCCGGCCCTGAGGACGAGGCTCCTTCAAAGGATGGGGCACGTCCTCGCTCTCTGCTGTCACGCTCGGCGTCGCCCTGGTAGACTGCCTTGGCACCTCGGGGTGTGCTAAGGTGGAAATTGGTGATGCTGAAGGGCGGCCAAAGCGCAGGGCTTCATTGTCTTCCGGTCCCGGGGACAGGGGGACCCATGGCGACATCCAGCTTACTGGTCGGATCACTGAGGAATGGACGTGGGGCAGAAAGGGTCCTGGCATGGGGGGCACAGGTGTGTGGGTCCCTGGATTTGGAATCGGGGGCTGGCTGCGCCGCGGGCTGCCGCGCAGGCTCGGGGGACTTCCGCAGGCGTGGGGCGCTCAGCTGAGAGGCCACGGTGGCCTAGGAGCATCGCGACCCGGGGAGGTGAGGCTGACCCGGCAGCAGAGGCCTGTTCAGGGTCCCAGGGAAGGCTGCCTCCGGGGCCCCAACCCTGGCGTTCCCACCCCGGCCCAAGGCCGCGGGTGACAGGGAGGGGAGCACTCCCACTGGGGGCATTCCTTCGGGTCGCGCTGAGGAGCCTGGGAAGAAGGGCTGTGTGCATCTTTGCCCTTCAGTGACTTGGCAGGCTGTCCTGGAGCCTGGATCCGGGTTAGGGCTTCTTGCTGAGTGCAGCCTTGGCCTAGCCTCCCCTGGGTTCTCCAGGCGGCAGGACTGGACCCTGGGCTGGCTTCTCTTGGCATGCCCGGTTGGTCCACTGCTCGTGACAGGAGGCAGTGGGGTCCTCCCCTCTAGCCCGGGACCCGTGCTGGCTTCAGGAAAGAAGGTTCCAAGAGTGAGAAAACGCTAGGGAGTTTTAAATGAGAGAGACAAGACTCTAAAGACATTGAAAATCAGGCTCCAGGACTCCTCCTCCCAGCTCCAGCCTAAAGCCACCGAATGTGGTAGCCAGGTTTAGTGAAGAGGCAATCCGAGAGAGAGAGAGAGAGAGAGAACAAGCCAGGGAGTGGACTTTTATTTTTTCTGGTGGGGGGAAATCCCATCGAATGAAGATTCAGTGGGGAAGCATCCCAAGGTCAAGGGCAACGCTTGGGTCTTCAGGGCAGTGGGCAGACATGCCTCTGCACGGACAAGCCCTCGGACCTGGAGAAGGGTGGGGAAAGCTCGGACACAGCTGTGCCTAAGCGGCCTCTCACCCAGGCAGGGAGGTAACTCAAATCACATGTGAGGATGGCCTCCCCAACTCCCCCCTCCCATGCCCCGTGCTAGCCTCCTTTCAAGGAAGTGAAGGGTGAGCCGCATGCCAGGGCGCTGCCCCTCTTTGGGACTTGGGCTGGCTGTGAGCACGCCACCCTCCTGCCTCAACCTCCGCAGTCCTAGGCAGGAGCCGCACCTCGAGCAGCGGGACTGCAGGCCGAGGGTCGGGATCTTGCAGGGCAGGAGAAGAAGAAAGAACACCCGCGGGGTGCGGTCCAGCTCAGCCCGCCAGGCGTGAGCCCAGGAGAAGGCCCAGGGAAGAAGAGACCAAGCAAACGGTGCAGGCACCCAGCTCAGGTAAGCGCTCAGAGGGCATTTCTCGGAGCACTCGTGCTCCCTTGTCTTCGCAGCCCTCCCGCTGCAGGGGGACTCCAAACATCAAGGGGCTGACACCCAGACGTGATGGGGGTCTGGTCTCCTCCTGCTCTCTTCGCGGGCATTCTTGAAATCAGGTGCCTGAAGACTGCAGTATCTCGTGGGAGCCTTTGATCTTTCCATACGTGTCGCCCTTTTCATCCTGCAGTCCCAAGTAATTCACAGAACCCTGCAAAAGTTCAGAACCCCTCCGCAGTTCTCCACTGCCGCCCCTTCCGAGGCGCATTCTGCCGTTTGTCCACACGAGGGCAGCACGAGACCGCTCCAAATGGACTGGCCGCCCACTTTCCCACTGATGTCAAAGGGAACCCTGCAACTCGGGGCTCTCCTGATGGCTGACCTGTCACCGGCCCAGCCCGGCTGCACTGGGGAGGCCTTCCTCGTCCTCATGAGGCTAGGACACTCGCTGTCAATTTGGGGAAACTGGAGAGAAACCAGGCTTGGCCGCCCCCACCCCCCGCCAACACACACACCCCTCCCCAGGGCCAGGCTCTGAGACAGCCCGGGCCAATGCGGATTTGGACCTCCTGGGTTCTACACCTGCGGTCTGAAGGGGCATCCACAAGTCCCGGAAGCACGAGCCGGCCCCTCCCCGCAGATCCTGCTGCTTTGGTCCACCCTTGCCCACGCAGGACGTGACCTCCCTCGATGTTTGAGGTGCCCTGTTGGATCCCAGGCCTCAGTGGATCAAGGGGAGGGTGCAGGCTCCCTCCTTCCATCGCCCGGCCCTGGGGAAATGAGCCTTGGGATGGGTCTCTGAATGACGAGACAGGTCCCAGCTTCCACGGCTCCGAGAAAACATGGGCCGGGGCCCAGTGGCAGAGTCCCCTGCTGCCCGTGCCTGTGCCCTCTTGACCAACTCTGCCATGGCTGCTCTGAAGAAGGACCTAGCCAGGGACACACCCGAAGGCACCCTCTCTGCCAGGAATCGCTCTGATTCCGGCCCTGAGGACGAGGCTCCTTCAAAGGATGGGGCACGTCCTCGCTCTCTGCTGTCACGCTCGGCGTCGCCCTGGTAGACTGCCTTGGCACCTCGGGGTGTGCTAAGGTGGAAATTGGTGATGCTGAAGGGCGGCCAAAGCGCAGGGCTTCATTGTCTTCCGGTCCCGGGGACAGGGGGACCCATGGCGACATCCAGCTTACTGGTCGGATCACTGAGGAATGGACGTGGGGCAGAAAGGGTCCTGGCATGGGGGGCACAGGTGTGTGGGTCCCTGGATTTGGAATCGGGGGCTGGCTGCGCCGCGGGCTGCCGCGCAGGCTCGGGGGACTTCCGCAGGCGTGGGGCGCTCAGCTGAGAGGCCACGGTGGCCTAGGAGCATCGCGACCCGGGGAGGTGAGGCTGACCCGGCAGCAGAGGCCTGTTCAGGGTCCCAGGGAAGGCTGCCTCCGGGGCCCCAACCCTGGCGTTCCCACCCCGGCCCAAGGCCGCGGGTGACAGGGAGGGGAGCACTCCCACTGGGGGCATCCCTTCGGGTCGCGCTGAGGAGCCTGGGAAGAAGGGCTGTGTGCATCTTTGCCCTTCAGTGACTTGGCAGGCTGTCCTGGAGCCTGGATCCGGGTTAGGGCTTCTTGCTGAGAGCAGCCTTGGCCTAGCCTCCCCTGGGTTCTCCAGGCGGCAGGACTGGACCCTGGGCTGGCTTCTCTTGGCATGCCCGGTTGGTCCACTGCTCGTGACAGGAGGCAGTGGGGTCCTCCCCTCTAGCCCGGGACCCGTGCTGGCTTCAGGAAAGAAGGTTCCAAGAGTGAGAAAACGCTAGGGAGTTTTAAATGAGAGAGACAAGACTCTAAAGACATTGAAAATCAGGCTCCAGGACTCCTCCTCCCAGCTCCAGCCTAAAGCCACCGAATGTGGTAGCCAGGTTTAGTGAAGAGGCAATCCCAGAGAGAGAGAGAGAGAGAGAGAGAGAGAGAGAGAGAGAACAAGCCAGGGAGTGGACTTTTATTTTTTCTGGTGGGGGGAAATCCCATCGAATGAAGATTCAGTGGGGAAGCATCCCAAGGTCAAGGGCAACGCTTGGGTCTTCAGGGCAGTGGGCAGACATGCCTCTGCACGGACAAGCCCTCGGACCTGGAGAAGGGTGGGGAAAGCTCGGACACAGCTGTGCCTAAGCGGCCTCTCACCCAGGCAGGGAGGTAACTCAAATCACATGTGAGGATGGCCTCCCCAACTCCCCCCTCCCATGCCCCGTGCTAGCCTCCTTTCAAGGAAGTGAAGGGTGAGCCGCATGCCAGGGCGCTGCCCCTCTTTGGGACTTGGGCTGGCTGTGAGCACGCCACCCTCCTGCCTCAACCTCCGCAGTCCTAGGCAGGAGCCGCACCTCGAGCAGCGGGACTGCAGGCCGAGGGTCGGGATCTTGCAGGGCAGGAGAAGAAGAAAGAACACCCGCGGGGTGCGGTCCAGCTCAGCCCGCCAGGCGTGAGCCCAGGAGAAGGCCCAGGGAAGAAGAGACCAAGCAAACGGTGCAGGCACCCAGCTCAGGTAAGCGCTCAGAGGGCATTTCTCGGAGCACTCGTGCTCCCTTGTCTTCGCAGCCCTCCCGCTGCAGGGGGACTCCAAACATCAAGGGGCTGACACCCAGACGTGATGGGGGTCTGGTCTCCTCCTGCTCTCTTCGCGGGCATTCTTGAAATCAGGTGCCTGAAGACTGCAGTATCTCGTGGGAGCCTTTGATCTTTCCATACGTGTCGCCCTTTTCATCCTGCAGTCCCAAGTAATTCACAGAACCCTGCAAAAGTTCAGAACCCCTCCGCAGTTCTCCACTGCCGCCCCTTCCGAGGCGCATTCTGCCGTTTGTCCACACGAGGGCAGCACGAGACCGCTCCAAATGGACTGGCCGCCCACTTTCCCACTGATGTCAAAGGGAACCCTGCAACTCGGGGCTCTCCTGATGGCTGACCTGTCACCGGCCCAGCCCGGCTGCACTGGGGAGGCCTTCCTCGTCCTCATGAGGCTAGGACACTCGCTGTCAATTTGGGGAAACTGGAGAGAAACCAGGCTTGGCCGCCCCCACCCCCCGCCAACACACACACCCCTCCCCAGGGCCAGGCTCTGAGACAGCCCGGGCCAATGCGGATTTGGACCTCCTGGGTTCTACACCTGCGGTCTGAAGGGGCATCCACAAGTCCCGGAAGCACGAGCCGGCCCCTCCCCGCAGATCCTGCTGCTTTGGTCCACCCTTGCCCACGCAGGACGTGACCTCCCTCGATGTTTGAGGTGCCCTGTTGGATCCCAGGCCTCAGTGGATCAAGGGGAGGGTGCAGGCTCCCTCCTTCCATCGCCCGGCCCTGGGGAAATGAGCCTTGGGATGGGTCTCTGAATGACGAGACAGGTCCCAGCTTCCACGGCTCCGAGAAAACATGGGCCGGGGCCCAGTGGCAGAGTCCCCTGCTGCCCGTGCCTGTGCCCTCTTGACCAACTCTGCCATGGCTGCTCTGAAGAAGGACCTAGCCAGGGACACACCCGAAGGCACCCTCTCTGCCAGGAATCGCTCTGATTCCGGCCCTGAGGACGAGGCTCCTTCAAAGGATGGGGCACGTCCTCGCTCTCTGCTGTCACGCTCGGCGTCGCCCTGGTAGACTGCCTTGGCACCTCGGGGTGTGCTAAGGTGGAAATTGGTGATGCTGAAGGGCGGCCAAAGCGCAGGGCTTCATTGTCTTCCGGTCCCGGGGACAGGGGGACCCATGGCGACATCCAGCTTACTGGTCGGATCACTGAGGAATGGACGTGGGGCAGAAAGGGTCCTGGCATGGGGGGCACAGGTGTGTGGGTCCCTGGATTTGAAAATGCGGTCTTGGAGGACTTCGTGGTGGAATGCAGGCACACTCTGTTTTGTGCGGCCATAGGGTGCACTGGTGAAAATCCGTTGTTGCCTGGGCTGATTTTGTTTTTTGGATCTGAGGGTGCCCTACAAGTATTGGCCTTTTCTGTGTTATATGTAAAGTTTATCATAGTCCCAAAGGGTCCTTACCCCCACCCTCCAAGGGCGGATGAGCCCTTCCATTTTGTGTCTTTCTTGCCTCTGAGTGGTTTTGGAAAAAGTGTTCTATTGTTGTTTACCATTTAGTTTCTTTTTGGTTTTTGCAGTATTGGATATCAGTGTTTAAGCCCTTTTTTTTTTCCTGAGTAGCCTTTGCGTAATTTCCCCTTGGTCTTAGTGACTGTTGGCCTGCCCTTTGGACTGTCTTCTTTTGGATTGCTGGAGAAGTTTACCTGGTCCTGACATAGGGCAGGAGTTTTTTTTCCCCTTTTTACAACCTCCACCATTGTCTTCTACAGAATTTATTGGTGATTGTCATGACTGTACTGGGTCCCCACTTTATGGTGTTGAATTGCTGTCAACTTGTCACCCTCTTGCCTCAGCCTGGAGCGTCGTCTTCAGGAAGTGTATCTTGAGCAGTGAGACTCTAGGCCTTTGTGTTGGTATCTTGAGTAGGAGGAGGAGTAGAAATGGTGGATGTTAAAACAACTGTTACTGTTATGACCAGTTCAGCTTGCCGGGTGTGTGCCCACAAAATGGTCTAAGGAGAAACAGACCTAATACATCTCACATGTTAGAGGCCCTGGTAATTTCTCAAATTTTTCCCCTCAGAAGACTCTCATTTTCTGTTTTTCACACCTTTCCTGGATTATTCGGAAGTTGGAGTGGTTACCCAAGGAAATGATGGACATCATTTGTTTTTTGTTTTTGTTTTGAGTTGTTCCTTAACTTTCCATAGTATCTTATATCTTCAAGATTTTCTTCTTTTTATCTTTAACATTATGAATAATTGGAGGAACCATGAAAGATATCAGATTTTCTCTAAAGTTTGTTCCTGGGTCTTTATTCAGAGTGTACTGTTCTGTTTTTCAACCCAGTGGTGTTCCATGGAGTTATTCTGCTAATGTTTAGGACTGGTCTGAAATTGAACCTTGCATTTCAGTATCTCTGCAGATATGTCACTGGCACAGCATAAGTTCACTGCAGATTCTTTCTTCTCAAGAAGTAAGGACATTCTCTGTCAACTTTGCAATATGGGAGAGAATCACATCTCACTCTCCCCTTGGGTGCGGTTCCATGTCCTGGAAAAAATGGTGGTAACTGGAAATTTTATTCTCTTGTTTATGGACCTGTGATGAAAAGAGGAATGCATAAATTATGGAAGCCCAACGTGATTCCTGTGAAATTGTTTTCTGATCCACACATTCCCAATCAAGGCATATTCTTCCTCAGTCTTTGAGATCTTGACTTTGTAACCAGGTTCAAGTTCGTGTAGTGCCTGCACAGTCATTCAATCTAATGACATTCCATTTGGAATTCATGCTTTTGAACTTTCTCTAAATCATGTGATTTAGAGATTTCTCTGAATCTCTAATTCACATATGAACTACTCTGACAGAAATATTATGGGAATTTAATCCATGATTATCTGGTTGTCATGCATATTCTTTGGTGGCCATCTTTGCCTAGGCTAGTTTAATAAAGACCTAACCTCAGACAACCAGTTCTTGTTCTTCGCACCCTAGAGGGAATGTTCCTCTGACATTATGGTGCATGCCTTCTCTCTCTGATCTTCCACTTAGACTCTCTAGTAGGAACCCTCAGCACATAGTGGTGTGGTCAAGTTTCAGTATCTGCAGGTGAAAGTTACCAAAGTGCACATGCTTTATTTATTTCTTGTTCAGGTTGCAGAGGGACCCATGCTAATCTCCAGCTTGTTGATTTGATCTCTTACAAACTGAATTGATTAATATCACATCAGGGAGAATTTATTTTTGTAGTGAGAATCAGTTCATTTGTTTCTTAAAATTCGTAATTTATTGTCTCATGATGGAGCAGATGGGCTTATTATGGGAAATTGCTCCATGGTTGAAGAACTAGGCAGGTACTCATAATTTTTGTTTCTCTGGAAAAGTCATTGGTCATTTTATAGGATGAGCCACATTACTCTTGTTTAGTCATCACTTTTTTTTCCACCTGTGTTCTTTGTTGGCTTTTTGAGTAGTTTCTTCTGAATTTCTGAGGACTTTCTGAAACATACAGTCATCATACCTAAGCCTCTGAAATTGCTAGAATACCTGAGTAAGCCTTGTGGCCTGGCTTTCCTGGATCTTTGTTTCTAAATTGCATTCTGTAATTACCACATTTTACCATGGAAGCAGCAAGGAAGGAGGGTCCCTTTTTCTTCTATCCTCTTGACTGCAGTTTGATATTAAATTGGCTTTTAATTATCTTTGATCGCAGGAGTCTTACACATTTTTGTTGTTGTTGATTTGTTCTCTCTAGCCCTTTTTTGTGGCTTGTTAAGAGAAATGGGTGCCTTGTGCCTGCTGCTCAACCCCTGTCATTGCTTCCACAGCAGCCCTTTTAATCATCAGTCTTTTTTTTTTTTTTTAGTATTATTGTGTGAATTTTTTTCCTCTGTTCCTGATTTGGACTGAATCTCTACCAGAAGTATATGATCTACACAAGCCAGATAATTGAAGGTAAGCTTAATAAAGGGACATGCATCTATAAAGACTTCAGCATGTTTGGCACCTCTGGGGAGGGCTAGTTCGTGATCTATAGTTGAAAACTCTGAGCAGTGCTGGACACCTCAGATCCATAGTAGCAGGAAAATCACTGGGTGACAATTTTCTCTGGCTTCCCCAGCATTCCTGCTCATTCTGGTTCTTCTGAACAAAGAGCACTGGGAAGCTTTGTTCTATGTTGATTGGTTAGCAACCAGCCTTGGGAACTAGAGATAGTGAGCCTCATAAAGATAGGCCACAACCCTCCCCAGGAGCATTCCAAGATCCTAAAGTCTTTTTTTCCTTGCAGGCAGTCCTTGACTCACCTTCCAGCATTACAAATCTAAGGATTCCTTCCCCTCTGCCCCCAAGGCTATTAGTGACATTCCAGATAAGGTGTCCTCTTCCTGGAGGGGAGGGTGAGCAGATCTCTAGCTACCCTGATGAATCCTGTGGCTTAACTCAGAGTACCTTTCCTATGGTGCAATCCAGGCAGGTGCAGGTGAACACCTGGCCCTCCCAGCATGGCCTGTGGGAATTGGGGTATTGGGCATGAACCCAAGTGCTCAGGCTGCTGCTTTTTATGTGAATAATAAGATTTTTTAATCTTTAAAGAGTCTGTATCTTTGACCAAGATTCTGGGTACTTTGGTCAGTATATGTAGATGAAAGTGGGGCAGGATATCTTGTTAGATGACAAGGGGATCAAATCTCAATCCCTCCACAGTTTCCGGCTTCCCAGGAATGAGCAGAGACCAGGAAGGGAACAGCAGTGATGGGAGCTAGGCTTTGGTAGAGGGATACAGCCAACTCCAAGCTCATTGTATGAATCCAGAAATGTCCTAATACCAAAGATTCTGGTGGTTGGGACCGGGGGAGAGGAGATCAGGGACATCTTGGTATCAGAGTGCAAAGTTTCAGTTATACCAAGTGAATTCATTATGGAAATCTAATGTATAGTATGGTGACTATAGGTAAAAATACTGTACCATGAACTTGAAATTTGCAGAAAATGTAGATCCTATGTGGTTTCCCCAAAGAAAAGTTAAATATGTGGGTGATGAATATTTAATTACCTCGATTATGGTGATTATTTCGCAGTGTATATGTATACTTATCAATTTGTACACTTTAAATATATACAATAAAATAATTTAAAATTATTTTCTAATTTTAAAAATGAATTTTAAAAATATTCCCACACATATTTTTTTTCCTTGACATTTTGGACTACCAAGAGTTGATTTATTTGAGAATTGAATCAGGAGTATGAGATAGAGTGAAGACTCAGGTGTTTTAGAAATGAAATTTTAAAATTCAGTGGCTAAAAATACAGACATTACAATGTGACTGAGATGGTCATTCCCAGTCAGTGGGTGTCTTAGTTCCAAATAGACATACAGGGATTCAGGTTCCACCTGGTTTTCCCTCTTTCTCTTAAGGTGTTGCCCTTTTCTTTAGGTCAATGATGTGGGTCCTCTGTGCCTGGTTGGTCACAAATATGAAGAGAGAACACACAGCATTACTTCTATGCTCATTGACAACTTTGGAGCTACTAAATTTATCCATGTGTCCTCAAAGAAGGGGAGAATAGATTGTGGTAACAACTACAAGTCCCTGCCCTAGGACCCATCAATTTTTTTTTTCCTAGATGACTACAAAGTTGCTTAATACAATTTATCAAACAGTCCCAGTTCCCATATACTAATTTCTTATGCTATGTACTAATTTCATTTCATTTTCCCATTAATCTGTCTCCTTAGTTATACTTCAGTGATACTATTTAAAATTATATTCACTTTACAGTAAGTTTTCAGGTGTATTAGACCGTATATTCCCACCTCTACTTTTCTTTTAAAAGATGATTTCTGACTTTTTTCTTCCTCCCTTTTCCACATGAACTTTAGGATGACTCCTTTATTGTAACAAATATACTGTTATCATACTTGAGATTTAAAAAATTTATAAATTAATTTGGGGATTTCTTATTCAAGCTCTTCCATCTCTGCAAGGCTTCCTTTGAATCATCTACTGATATTTTAAGTTTAATAAAAATATAGATTTTGCTATTTTCTTCTCAAGTTCTTATATGCCATTTTCTCTGTATAGGATAATTTTAAATGATGGGCCTCTCCGCTGATGGAAGATACCATTTCAGCTTTTCCTTTCTATTGTCAAACTACTGCATTTCCTTTGTGGGAGATTCTTTTCTGTCAATTGCTTTTGTGATTTGCTCTTGACTTTTGTGTTCTGAAATTTTTATATGATATGCACAGGTGTACATTTGTTTTTGTTTATCCATTCTGATAATTCATGTCTTTCATCAACTCCAAAAAATTCTCAGCTGCTATCTCTTCCAATATTTCCACTCCTCAATCATCTCTATTCTCTTCTTTTGGGATCATTGGACATGTGTTGAAACTTCTCACTTAATCCTTGAAGTTTCTTAGCCTTTCATTTTCCCCACCATTCAGTCCCTGTGTAGTACATTCATGGTAATATCTGCAAATCTATTTTTCCAGTTCCCAGGTTTTCTCTTTAACTTTTTTACCCATTCATTGAGTTTATTTCATTGACCTACTTCCCATCACTACCTAGTAGTTCTCTTTTATCCTTGCCCAATTTCTTCCTACTATTTTGGTGTAGTGCCTTGTTATTTGATTATAGTTTCTATTACTTCTTTTATGTGTATAAACAATTGAAACCATTTATTTGATGGTCTGTTTCAGATGGTTTTATGTCCTCATTTCTCAAGCTTCTAATCCTCAAGGGTGTTGTGTCTGCCAACTCTCCCTGATGGTAGAACATTTATTAGTTTTAGCTGAATGATTCTTCTTTGGGGAACCCTGTGTGTCCTGGATCATGCAAGGGCCCTGTAGAGTAGATTGGCTTTGTTTCTACCAGATATGCTAGGGACTGGACTGGGGCCAGTTTTTCCATTAATTCCTCACCTGTGGTTTTCCCTACCTCAAGGATGTGTGCATTCTCACTCCTCTACTATGTCACACAGAGCATAGGCTAGAGGTTTTGTTTTCTTACAGTATCATTTCTTGCTCCCTCCCTTGGAACACTGATAAGAATCAAGCTTTCTTGATTCTTCCCTGAGAGGGTGAGAAATTTCCCTCATCCTCCCTTTGGTAAAACAGGTAGTTGATCTGCATCACAGCTTTATTCAGGGTCTCTTAGTTCCATCCGGCTTTACTTGCTGGCGGGGAGGGAAAACGTGATATCTTTTATTATTCCTATACTGGTATTAAAACCTCAGCTCCCAGCAAGGAGTATCTATTATCCAGGAAAATGTCCTGTCTTTCTAGTAGTCTATGTATTTAATATTTGTATTATATTTTATACAGCACGTCTATGTCTTTGAAGAAATATGGGGGGCATGGGATGCATTACCTCAATCTGCCCAATTGCCAAAACTGGAAGTTGGAGTCTGTTTCCAATTTTTTAATACTATAAATAATGCTATGATGAATATCCTTACCCATTAATCATTATACACATTACTGGTTATTTTATTTGGATAAGTGCCCAGAAATGGCCAGAGTTTGAACATTTTAAGGTATGTGTGTGTGTATGTGTATGTGTGTGTGTGTATGTGTGTGTGTGTGTGTGTGTGTGTGTGTGTGTAATATATATATATATATATATATATATTACACACACACACATATACATAATCTCAAATACCCCATTGACAACCTCAAAGAATTCATCATTTTACATTCCTTGAGATTTCCCATTTTCCTGTGCCATTTTCCAACATTTTAAAACTTGAAAAAGATATTCACCAATTAGTTAGCTAAAAATATATTGTAAACACAATATTTTTAATATTTTAACTGGTAAGAAAATTTTGTGACATGAAAATTCTATGAAATTAAAATTTCAGCACCAACAGACAGTTTATTGGAGCACAACATATCCATTTGTTTACATATCATCTGTGACTGCTTCCTAACCATAGTGGCAGAGAAGAGTAGTTGTAACAGAGACCCATGTGCTGCAATGAATGAAATACTTCCTACCTGACCATTCACAGAAAATGTTTACAAATGCATGTTTAGATAAAATAAGCCCATATACTACTAAACTTTGATATGTCATACAATGAAATCCTAATTGTCATTGAGACCAAATAAACCACAACAATGCACAATGGCATGAATGAATCTCATAAGCATAAAGTTGGAAAAAAAAGAAGCCAGTTGCTAAAATGTACAGGTAGAATGTATCCTGTGAGAGTGACCTGTGCTGACAGAAGTCAGAAGAGTGGCAATCCTTGAAGGAACAAGATAGAGACTCTGAAGTAGCTATGAGTGAACCCCAAGGCATGCCCATTCAAGAGGAGGGAAATAGACTCCATCTCCTGATAAGAGTAACAGAATGCATTAATGGCCTTCTTTAATTCACTCAGGACTTTCATTAGGGTGATAGCAAAATGACTGGATTTCACACTGCTTCCTGGTTCCGCTAGGGTGCTAGGGCCTCGGTGGATTTCTGCAGATACTCCCCACCCCTTTCCACATCATAGGAGACTTCTGCTGAATTGTTAATGTAACATGTTTATGTTCCCATCATCCCAGCACCTCTTACATTACCTCAGTAACAAATACACACTTTAATAATTGACTGAGAAATTGTCACTTTCATTTCAAATAAATGCTACTTTATATTCTGTTGAGTATATATAACATCAGTGTGATAGCAATTATTGTTACCTGAACTTTAGTTGAGTTTAATGCTTCTTAAATTTTAATGTGCATAGGAATCACCTGAGATCTTGCTAAAAAAATAGATTCTGATTCTGTAGGGCTGGGGTTTGGCCTAAGGCTCCCTGTTTCTGATGCAGATGCTGATGGTGCTGCTTTGTGGACTACAGAGGATGGGTGTCTCACACTATTGTTGGGCACACTCGGACCACAATGGGATTCATTCATTTAGAGCTCACTAACTTCCAAAGCACACACTAGCCACACAAAGGGCTATTTGGACCTTCCATCAACACTTGCTAAATTGACACAGAGCTAAAGGGGTCCTTTACAAGGAACATAAATCAGTTGGTTAGTGATGAAGTAATTTATTCAGTTGACAGCCACACACACATACATGCAGACGAATTTATAAAATGGGAAACAATGTGACAAGGGCAGAAAATTAGATTGAGATTGTGCAAAAACAGAAACACAAGCACCTTAGAAAGAATGTAACCTGCATTATATCAGATCTGATTAGCTTGAAGCAAGCTCTGGACAGATGAGCAAGATTTCTAAGAATTTTAAGTTTGTGTGGAATTTATATGGTAAACAACATTGGTATTTAAGCATTTTTGACATAGGATTGCAAAGATCTGCAATTTTTATGTAAGCCCATTAATTTGGACATTGTACAGTTCTTCAAAAACATTGATTATAGCCCTCCATCTTTGTGTACAAAAAAATTCAGTTTTAAAAATTTGATAGTCAATTTACTTAGGGTTTCAAATATCTAATTTTCCCCTTTAGTTTAGCCTAAAAACTTTATTTTTATTAATCTTTTTCCTTTTTGTGGTTTCTTTTTTTCTTTGTCCTTTTTAGATATATATGACAGAGTTATTTTGACATATTATACATATATGGAGTATAACTTATTGGAATTAGGATCTTATTCATGTGGTGTGTATGACCTGGAGTTACATTGGTCATGTATCCATATATGCACATAGGAAGGTTATGTCCAATTCATTCTACTTTTCTTTCTAATGTTTTTCTTTTTAAATTCATTTTAAGTCTAGCAAATATAAATCACTTAAATTTTTTTTAGCTGTAGATGGACACAACCTTTATTTATTTATTTATTTATTTATTTTTATGTGGTGCTGCAGATCAAACTCAGAGTCTCACTTGTGAAAGGCAAGCGCTCTACTACTGAGCCATAGCCAAAGCCCAAATATAAACCACTTTTAAGGGACCTTTGGAAAACACTTAATCCTTTTTTCTTAATTAAGTTAATCAAGAAATTTTCATGCATTTTAAAGCATATTTAAAACTTTTAGTAGACTGCACTCAATTTCCTTTTAAATCACTTCAATTGTCTAATTTAACAGATACATTCCCAAGTATACAAATAACTTTTTGCAATCTAATGAATCAATCTAATGAATCACTTAAGACATAGTGAAGTCTTAAGTTCTCTTAAAATACTCAAGTACTATATAAAAATTTTGTTTTCAACTAAAATCACAAGTTTAGATTACTCAATGATATGTTTTATTATGGTTTCCAAAGTTCAGAAATTCCTTTAAACTTTACAAATGCTTCATATATCAGATAAAGTTGGCACTCTGTATCTGCATATATTCAACTAACTGCAAGTTTTTAAAAAAATTGCATCTCCACTGAACATGAACAGACTTTCCCTTCTTATCATTCCCTAAACAATATAGTATAGCAATCTTTTGTGTAGCACTTACATTGTATTAGGTATTATAAGTCATCTAGAGGCTTGTGTAGGTTATATGCAAATACTAACCATTTTAGGTAAGAGTCTTGAGCATACTTGGACTTTGGTATCCTTGGGAGTTCTGGAACTAATCTCCTGTGGATGTCAAGGGACAATTAAATACACAGATTCCTTCTGCATTCCAAGTATAAATCCTATAGTTGTTTTTCTCTTAAAGGGTACCTTTGTACCTTTCCTAAATCTTCCTGGAGCTGAAATATTCCCCCCTACTTCAAATGATCTGTGTACACACCAAGATTTGGGCCTGACCCTGACTAGATTCTTGTCAGTGCCCCTAGTGGGATACTTGAACCCTATTAATGATTGCTATGTCCGTGGTACCATAATTTATTAAAGGTGGACTCAAAACCCTGACCTTTAGTTTTAAGTTATAGATATTATTGATTCTCCAATGTACACGTGGACATCTGTAGGGCACACAGCATTGATAACTTGATTGGATTTTGCATGTTTTTGGTTGTTAGGATATGTATTTTTCCCTCTAGCTGTAAAGACCTTTGCACTTAAAGGAATCCTAAGATAGATAAGTATCCTTTCTGTCTGCTAATAAAGACCTTTGGAATCCATGGAATCTTTCTAGAAGCTTTGATCAGATTTGGGTTTGGGGGCAGGATTGCCTCATAGATGGTGGTGTTTGCTTTCTTCCCAAGAGGCACATCATGTCTAGTGTCTTTTTTCATGACCTCAGCAGGAACATTTAAAAATATATCCAAATAATTGTCAATTTTGGTTACCTCATATGGGTTTGTCTGAGCTGTGGTAACAATTTTGAGGTTATTTTGACAAGATGTGATGTAAATGATTAATAAGATTATACTTTATTTATTTAACAAATATCTTGATTACCTGTTCTTTGCAGATATACTGTGGAGAATAAACCTGCTCTTTGACTTCTGTTGCTTCTTGCCCAAGGTTTCTCAACCTCCCTACTGTTGACATTTGGGGCTGGATAAGTCTGTTATCCAGGGCTTGGTATGAAGGTTAACAGCCTCCAGTCAGTGGTCTCTACCCATTGAAATTTCAGTAGTTTTACCTCTCTTCTTCTCTAGTCTTTACAATAAAAAAATGTTTGCAGATGTCAACAAATGTCCCTGGGAGGAAAAAAACTACTGCTTTAGTTTAGTTGGGAAGGTAGATATCAACAAATAAATACGACTACAAATTTGATAGGGGCTATTAAGGGAAATTGTGGTAGTAATAGATAAATTCTGGTGTCTTAGTCCATCTGAGCTGCTATAATAAAATACCACAGATTGGGCAGTTTAAACTGTAGACATTTATTTCTCACAGTTTTGGAGGCTGGAAGTCTGAGATCAGGGTACATGAATAGTTGAATTCTGGGGAGGGCTCCCTCTCAGATGGCAGATTGCTGACTTCTCTTGCTTGTATTCTCACACGATGGAAGGAGAGCAAACTAGTTTTCTGGCCCTTTATTAGGTCAGTTATTCGATTCATGAGGGCTGTACCTTTAAGACCTGATTACTCCCAAAGGCCTCACCTCCTAGTAACATCACATTGGGGGTTTGGATTTCAACATATTTTTTTTTTTTTTTTTTTTTTTTTTGCCATGCTTGGAATTGTATCCAGGGCTCCATGGGTGCCAGGCAAGTGCTCTATTACTGAGCCACATTTCCAGCCTCAGCACATGAATTTGGTGGGGACACATACATTTAGTCCATAATACCTGTTGAGGAGAAATATCTCTGAAAAAGTGGTTTTCAAGTTGCTATCTAGCCCAAGAGTCAGCAAATGTTTTTCTACAAAGTGCTAGATAGAAAAACAAAGGTCAGATAGTAAATATTTTAGGCTTCCTGGTGTCTCTGTTGCTATTACCTCTGTAATTGTAGCCTGAAAGCAGCCATAGATAATATATAAATGAGTGGGCATGGCTGTGTTCCAGTAAAGCTTTATTTGCAAAAGTAGGCAGCATGCAAGATTTGGCTTGTGGGTCATTTTGATCTAAAGGTTTAACGGAAGTCAGACAGATAAAGGTATGTGATGTTTTATGCTTAATGTCTTATAAACACCAAGGCAAATTTTACATGTCTTATTGCATGGTCTATTGAAACTTATCTATCACACATACCCTATTTTCTGGAAGCTGGCAATCAGATCCACAGGCTTTGATCCCATTCAGGTTTGAATTTTTGGCAAGACTGTGTCATATGCGATGTGTTCTTCCATGGAAACAGATCAGGGCTAGCTTTTCTCTCTCTCTTCCCCTCCTCCCACTCCCCCTCCCTCCCTCCTTCCCTCCCTCCCTCTCTCTCATGTGTTTGTGTGTGTGTGATGTTAGCAGCCATTGATGCTGAAAGTTGGGATCTAGTCAATTCTTGGAAGTTATAGTCCTTCATTCTAATTCTAATTCTATCACTCCTTCAGGATTATCTGGAATGCTTCCATATAGGCGCTTTCCTTATCTATAGGTTGGATAGCCAGGGGTCTAGGGTAAATCTAAATTTGAGCAGTATGTGGCAGATGGGTCATTTATGATTTGCTTTTGGTCTCCACCAGATATGGCTGTTACAGTTTATGGCATACATGCATCCATTGGGTCAAGTGTGCCATACCTGGGGTTTCTGGGTTTGACAAGATTTCTATGTGTGGTTATAGTGGGCTTCTGTTTCCTGGAATTTCCTGGTGCTGATTGGGTCAGAGTTGTATAGACTCCAATCTGCACTAAAGCAGTAGCAGGAGAATGTGGGCAAGTTTCCAGGTGCTGGGCAGCTTCAAACAACAGATTTATTCTCTTACAACTGTGGAGGCTAGAAGTTTGAAATCAAGGTTTGAATAGAGCCATGTACACTCTGAGGGCTCTAGTAGAGAATCTGTTCCATGCCTTTCTTTAAACTTCTGTCAGTCGCTACCAATCATTGACCCTCCTTCTCTTGGGCTACATCACTTCAATCTCTGCTTCCATTGTCACATGGCCTTCTCCCTGAGTGTGTCTCTCTTTTCCTTTTCCTATAAAGATACCAGTCATATTAGGGTAAGTGCCTACCCCACTCTAGTGTGACCTCATCTTAACTGATTACATCTACAAAGACCTTCTTTTCAAATAAAGTCACACCCACATGAGCCAGGAGTTAGGACCTCAACACATTTTTTTGAGGGATCAGCACAATTCAATCCCCAAATCCAGGGAGTCAGGATGGTAGAAATTTTTCCTGCCACCAGGGTCATGTTGACCTCAGAGAGGTAACTGGATTGGCAGGGAAGACTGGGGCAACAAATAGCTCCGTTTGCAGGGACAGGTCTGATTTCCCCAAAACAATCTCCTTAGTTCTCACTGAAAATTTTTATCCCTTAAGATTTTTCAAAGGACCATATGATCAAATCTCAAAGGCCTAACTTCATAGGTTCCTGTCTGTGTAGTTGTCCAGAACCCTGTGTTCTGAAGGGCCTATGCTTATTTTGATGTTCTGTGACCATCTTGAAATTCTTCCAATTTTTTTGGACAGGGGTTAAATGTGTTTTCATTTTGTATTACAAAATGTAGACCACAAATTACATAGCCAGTCCTGGATAGGGACACCAGGTAGGAGGAAATGCATAGAAAAAAGGCAAAAATCAAATTTTGTTTATAGTGTTCTTGGCCTACAGGTAGCTTTTTGTCCATTTCTACTTCCTTGCCTTGGAAGATTGACTGAATTTCACAGCAACATAGCCTAAAGCTGAGTCACAAACAGATCCAGGCTCTTTTTTTTTTAAAAAAAATTCTTTTTTATAGTTGTAGATGGACAGAATGCCTTTATTTTATCTGTTTATTTTCATGGTGCTGAGGATCGAACCCAGTGCCCCATGCATGCTAGGCAAGCACTCTACCACTGAGCTAGAGCCCTAGCCCAGATCCAGGCTCTTAAGTGGACTCATCATACAGGACAAGGGTGGAAGTAACCTGTGATTACATTTTGCTCACTGACTGATGGGCTCAGCCCCTTTTAAGTGATAAATAAACCCTTGTTAATTATAGATTTAAGTGAAGAAAATATTGCCCAGATGGCTCTTTGAATCAATATTGTAGTATAATTGTTATTAAAAATTACAAATATATTATTAAGTTTTTCTACCTTAGCACTTATAACATTTGTACTGGATAGTTCTCTGTTGTGGCTGTTGCTGTGCGTACTGTAGGATGTGTAGCAGTATTCCAGGCCTCTACCCACTAGATGCCAATAGCACCCCTGTCCTGGTTGTGGCAAGTATAAATGTCTTCAGACATTGCCAAATGTCCATTGCTCCCCGTCCCCCATTGAGTGTCATCAATACATACTGGCCATGACCATCTTGGAGCTGTTGTTTCAGGATCCAATGAGGTTATTTGTGTTAATGAACTGTTCCATTCATGCTACAAAAAGACTAATTTGTAACCCTAGTGTCACCAAATGAAAAAAAGATTACTCATTACTGTGTGGGATAAATCCTCCTTCTTGTTTCTGCAAGCCCGAGACTTCTGAGCTGCTGTGCTTGGCTCAAGCAGAGGTCTGCAGTTTTAAGAATCTGTTTTTCCAAATACACAGGGGACCAGAGTCATAATCCTAAACAGGAGAGAGTCCAGCTAGGAGGAAGCATCTGGCTCATGGCAGCTGCATCTTCCTAAAATTATGGTTTGCCTGGAATAAATTTTAAATTGGCCCACTAGCATTGTGTTGAGCAGAACCCATGGGATGGAAAGGAAAAGAAGTAAAACTGTAGCATTGGGAGGAGAGGAAGGAAGCCGGTGATGCTGAGTTTTCATAAATTGGGGGGAGAAACTGATATCTCTCTCTCTCTGTGTGTGTGTGTGTGTTTTAAAAATCTCAGGTTTACTAACCCAGGTACACATCTACACAAATCAAGGAAGTCCCACTTGAGAACAGTACTCCCATTTCTGGTCCACACAAAACATCCAAACAATGACTATTTTGATTGCAAGTCAAATAAGTATCTGAAGTTTATGTCTTTAAATAAAGTCATGAAATAAACATCAAGGAATAAGCCCACCTCAACCCCATTCGAATTCC
The DNA here is from genome assembly GCF_048772815.1 of Callospermophilus lateralis. Lineage (NCBI taxonomy): Eukaryota > Metazoa > Chordata > Mammalia > Rodentia > Sciuridae > Callospermophilus > Callospermophilus lateralis. The sequence goes on from NC_135325.1 coordinate 53,840, forward strand.
TGAGCTCAGGGAGAGGACTCCTTAGGGATCTTTGCATTTTCCTCTTCCTTCTCAGCCCCAAAACCAGCAAAACAGGAATGAACAAGAATAACATCTTCTAATCTCCCCCAAGTCCTGAGGATTTGCATTATTTAAATATATGAGAAGCACCTATAATTGAGTAACTATTCTAGCATTTAAAGAATGCCAAACAATGAACCATTTCTTCTTCAGACCAAATCTAGCCCATTTGTTTTCGTTAGCACAATGTGTAGAATTACTCAATGTGTTACTTCCTAGAACACTATATTGTTTATACAAGGTAGGTAAGACTTATCTAGCAATACTGTATTTATTTTTCTCACTCTAGCACTTGATGATTGCAGCTGTCATGGATTTCCCTTTTCTCTAGATTCTCAAGTATTGCAAATGTGCAGATCCAATTTTGTACCTTATGTTTGATAAAAAAGGTTATCCTTTGGGGAGAAGGGTGTAGAGAGAAGGCAGAATTTAACAGTAAAAAACTTTAATCTCTGTCCTTGCTTGTTTGATTTACTCTGAACAATCATTTTAAAGACAGAATTCTGTAAGTTCTGTATCAGTATATTTTAACAGCTTCAGAAAGGGGATTTTCCAGAGGGTCTGGGTGGAGGAGAACAAAAGTATTTGTATGTCCTTTCCCCAGAACCTAAGTGGATTTTTCCTGAGCTGTTTTCCCTCTGAAATCTTGGTGGGAGGATCAGTCACTACAGTGCTCAGACTTTTGTTGTTGGCATGACTGTTGGTATTACTGTGGAGGAAAGAAAGAATGCACAATTGTGCATTCAGTTAAGACTAAAGACTCCTTTACCCTGCAGTGTTGTGTGTGTGCATGTGGTTTTTAGTCCAACGTGGAAAGCCCCACTTGACTGTAAGAAAGACAAGCCTTATTCTCCCTAACAGTTAATGCACGTGCACACATGTGACTTCCCAATTTATGGCAAAACTGGAAGTTGAGAGTTTCTTCATCCCTCCACTGACTTCTTTTCTTTCTCAACTCTATTCATAGGTTTTTAGGGACAATTATCAGATAACTTGCACAAAAATTACAAATCTATAGGGACTAGTGGGGGTAATAAAGGTCTTGGTCACCACAAATTCTGCCCTCTTCCTCTCTGATTCAGTTTCTTTTAGGAAGACAAAGGCAAGAACCTCACTTATCTCAGGCAGAGTGGTCCAGAGGTGGTGATGGGAGCTTGCAGATTAAGCTTTTTCAGGGAGGGTCTCCAATGTCATCATTGGCATGCCTTGTCACATTCCTTTCTTATCTATTAATGGGAAGATCAAATGAAGAATACCTATAAATGCTATGATGATGAATTCAGTTCATGTTTACTAAGTGCTTAGACAAGAGTATGCACAGAGGAGACTATCTTAGGTTAGGCTCCCTAGAAGTGGCTGAGATGAGGTTCTCATGTAAGTGACTGGGAGCATGTTTCCACATGTATGAGGGGCAGAATAGGGCAAGGGAGGAGTTGGTAAAGCTATAGTTTTGGAGGAGTCTAGCTTCAGCCCAACTGCCTGAGGAGCTTTGGGTATGAAAGGCACTAGAGTTTGTTACACCAAGGCAAGATGGTCTGGCTGTTATGCTGCACAGTCAGCCCCTGGGGGGTAAGTGGGTGTAAGCTCTCTGACAACTCTTGTCAATGGAGGGTTTTCTTCATTAATCTCTGGAGAAAAGTCAGCCAAGGCCACCTGTGATAGGCGCTGCAGCATCTGCTACACAAATCAATAAGGATTTGATGACAGCACCATGGAGCTCAGAACTTAGGAATCTTAAGACCTCAGTTTCCCCATCCAGGCTACCCTTCCTTCATTCTCACAAAGCCTCCTGAGTCCTGAACTTGAGGCTGGCACCCTGGCTTCATTTGCAGACAAGCCACCATTATAATAGTCTATTTCTTTGTTCAGCACAGACTCTATGCTGTTCTGTGCAGCATCCCAACCCCCAGCACAATGTCCATGCATGGTAGGCCCACAGCCTGTCTTTTCAGCTAGTCAAAACTGGTAGAGAAGGTTCCTCACCCCAGTGAAGGCCAGTCAGCATTGGCCTCCTTGAGCTCCTGATTGGTGTAACTCCTCCCACCCCTTACACTTTATCTAGTGTTGTTTTCTTCTTGCCTTGTCTTCTGTGTATCCAGTGTGTGGAGTACCTGTTCTCCTTTTCTTTCTACCTCTTTCTGTAGAGGTTTCTTTCACTCTAGTATGCTCCAGCCCCACTCATATCAGTTTTGCGTGATAAGATTTGTATCTGAATTTGTGAGATTCCGAATGACCATGTGCCCAGAAGGGTGGAAATTCAGCTACAGAATGGTCATTTTTGGTGGTAACATGACTGCAGAGTGGGCAGAAAGGGAGGGGAAAAGAAGACAGTAGCAGCCCCATTGGTGATGAATCATACCAATCAGAAGGAAAAATGTCAGAACAGGGACGCTCAGAATTTGGGGAATTACCTGGCACATCACAAAGTACAGTTGTCTTTCAGTGTCTGATAGGGATTGATACCAGTCCTCCTCACCATATCAAAATCCTTGGATGCTCAAATCCCTTATATAAAATGGGTTAGTATTTGCCTATAATCTACACAATCCTTCCATATACTTGAAGTCATCTCTGTTACTTGTAATACTTATTATGATGTAAATGCTATGTAAATAGTTGTTATACTGTATTGTTTAGGGAATTATCGCATGGAAAAAACCTGTACATGTTCAGTGCAGATGCAACCATCATAGGCCTAACTACATAGTACACATCAGCAACAACATGACGTCTCTGTCCTTGGTTGATCAAACCTGGAACTCAGAACTCCTGAGTAGGAAGGGCCAACTGCATTTGCTTTTGTAAGCCTTGGACACCTAAAAATTGTTCACGTTTCTCTAAAAGGACCCAAGTGTTGGAATTTCTACCATAGAACATTTGGGTTGGAGTACATAGATACTCGGGGAGCAAGGAAGTTTCTGTGTTGTGGAGGTGGGAGGAGGGAAGAAAGACCTTCCTTGGAGACATTCCTGTATCTTCACATTCTTCTTTTTAGAAAGAACTCTTCCTTTTATAAATTAGTATTATTTTATAAAAAAATAAAAGGAAGGTAAGTAAACTTTTGAAAATCTCACCCAAGGAATACAAGCGACTGTGAGTTTTCAGGGGCATTTTCCTAGTCTCTTTCCCTGCATATCTGAATTTGGATCACTGTTAGACTTTTTACTAGATATTTTTGTATCGATAAAGTGATTAAAAACCTCCCTAATACTTTCTTGCATTTCCTGGCATACTATCTTATGGCTTGCTCTGGCTGTGGAGCACTAAGTAGTTGGGGAGTTGGGAGCAAGACACACAGCTCCAACTCTGGGCCTTCTTTTCTCCACTATGAGATGTGAGGTGAACAGAAGTTACCATCTAGGGTTCATTAGGAATTGACCCAGCTTCCTCCCCAGCAGTGGCCTACTTAGATCTCTGCTCAAACTATCAGATCCCACAAACTGGATTAAGAGCTCAGAAAAGGTTATGAGGTCTCTGTCTAGAGTGGAGACCCTGGGCAAACCCTCTGGTGGTGTTCTGGGAGGGCTGCGAACTGGCCACCTGCTCGGCTGCAGGCTTCCAGTTGTGTCCTCCCTACCTCACCCAAGAGGACCACTGCGGGTTCCTCCTCCAGCTCCCTAGTTCCTTCTGCCTCTCCTTAGTGTCTTCACCCATTTTTGCGGGACCACCTTGGGTATTTCGGAGAGCCGAGGCATAACCCCTAACCCCTAAGGTGCGCATAGAGGGGAGGACCCCAGATGTCCAAGGCCTAGGAACTGGGGAAATGAGGTGCCCTGTCTTTTCTCTGGAGAACTGTTGGGGCCCTAGGAGTCAGCCACAAGCTGGCAGCGCCTGCAGCCCGGGTGGAGCGTCGTGCTCCTGGCCCTCCTTTCTCTCCGCGGTGGCCCCGGGGGCGGATTGACGTGGCGGCGCCCATCCTGGCCCCGTGCGGTTTCCCAGGGCTGGAGGAGGTGGTGCAGTGGGAGCGAAGTGGGAGGAGCGCGCCAAGCAGGAGAACTAAGGCAGAGGAGGGGCAGCCGGAGGGGGTGGGGTGGGGGTGGGGCTAGTAGCTGAGAGCTGAGGAGGAGTCCCTGAGGGAGACTGGAGGAGGAGCTGCGAGCGAGCCGGAGCCGCTGAGGGAGAAGGAACGTAAGGGGAAAGCTCAAGGCAGAGGCCAGAGGAGGAGCCTTCGAGAGATTGAAGGAGGGGCAGGGAGCAGGGGAGGAGCATCTGAGAAGGGGGTGGAGCCTGTGGCGCCCCGCCCCTCTGACCGGCGCACCGAGGAACGAAGATGGCCGGACGGGCCGCAGGAGCAGAGGGGCCGCCGACAGCGGTGGCTGCAGCTCCAGCTCTGGGACTGTGACTTCGCGCGAGGCAGCGACCCGGGCAACCGGGGCGGAGCGGGCGGCGCAGGCAGCGGCGCAAGAGGCTGGTTGGGCGCCGGTGCGCGGGCGCCCGGTGGAGGATGCGCCGGGTGCGGCGGGCGGCTCCCCGCGGCCGCCCCCGCGACCCGGGCGCGGGGCAGTAGTGCTGGCGGAGGAAGCGGCACGCGCGGGGCGGCCGGGCGGCGGCGGGGCCAGGGCCGTCATGCCGTGGCTAAGTGGCGGCCGGCGGCGACGGCGAGGACAGTCGCGGGAGGCCCCGCGGGAGCCGCCGGCGTCCACGCAGTCCCAGCGAGAGCCGCCGCCGTCGGCACCCCCGGCCGCAGTCCCCGCACCTACGGTGCCCGCCGTGCCTCAGCCGACGCGTGCCCGAGAGAGCGCCGAGCTGCCACTGCCCGCCGGCTGGGAGGAGGCTCGCGACTACGACGGTCGTGTCTTCTACATCGACCACAACACGCGCCAGACGTCGTGGATCGACCCTCGCGACCGGTAAGGGGGCCGCGGGACCTTAGCGTGGGGGGGCACTGGCCGCTGCTGCCGGGGGGATGCACTGGCAACATGCCTAGCTCAGTGCAGGGCCACCGAGAGCCCGCTGGCGGGAGCAAAGAGCAGGGTACCCCTGTCCCGTGGCTACAGGGCCAGCATGGGTGCTATGATCTGGGTGCCTTCACTCTCAGGGCTGATAATGGACTGGAGCCCTGCGGTCCAGCTATGATCACGGCGTTACAATCCCTTAGGCCCAGGGAGAAGACCGAATACGCCAGGAGGCCTTTGGGTTTGGGCGAAGTTTGTACGTCCCGGGATTGGGGCGAATATCCATCTCCCCAGTACCCCTATCCCAGGGCTCTGGACGAGGATGTAGGTGTCCGCTTTCAGGGCCTTGAGTCTCTGGAGCGCAGAGTCCGGGTCTCCTCCCGGCCGGCCCCTTGTCGCGGAGCGGACACTGATTCGGTTCCCTCACGTCACCCGCTGTCCGGGGCCTGGGAGTTGGGCCCCTGGAATTTCCTCTCCCGGGGCTGACGGATGGCCCTCTTTTCCTTTTTCTGTGGTAGCCTCGCCCATCCCTTTCCCGGGCCACTTCGGCCCATCGCATGGGCTCAGGCAAGATGAGCTGTCACCTTGTATCACAAACGTGCGCCCCAGCTTCGGGGTGTGGGTTCCTTGCCTGGCGGGCTCAGCCTGGTTTCCATCCAAAGCCTGATGCCAGACGGGCACTTCAGGGATTCCCAACCCTTTCGGAGTTGGGAGAAATTGTTCCCTAACTGTTGGTTTCTCTAGCGCCTTAAAAATCAAGTGAGTTAACTTCTGTTTGAAATAGCCTTGTGTACTGCAGCCCGAATGGAATATGATTAGTCCCATATGCTTTTGGAATAAGTGAAAAACATGAGTTTAAGTTTCCTTTTTGTGCAAGATATGCATAGGGCACAAAATTGTCTTATTATTCATGTAAATAAATCTGATCAAGTAAAAACAGATTCTTCTAAAAGCACTACCAGATTTTATTTAATTAATTTCATGTAATGAAGATTTTCCTTGACTTTTGTTTGATTCCAATGGTTCATCTGCTTTTGGAGAGATGTATTTTTTGTGGTTGAAACCAAGTGTTTCCACTGGTTATCTGATATCTTGTCCTCTCTAGAGCAACTTCTCTCCACCCTGGCGTGAGTGCCAAAAAGGAAATACTGCAGGCTTCCTAGTGATTTCAAGACTGAAAAGGCCCAGTGTGGTGACATTGTGCCTGCTTCCTCCCACCTACACAGGAAAGACAGCCTGCATGGCACTGGCGTTTGAAAATAAACTTGTAAGGAGGGAAGCTGCTGACTTGTTTGAAGATTTCTCTGGGTTCAGATGGAGAACAACAAAACAAAACAAAAGGATGGAGATTCCCCAATATTCTCTCTGAACATTGCAGACTTCTAGACTCAGAAACTTACATAAATCCTGGCACAATTTTATGGGTTAAAAGGATGCTTGATTATTTTGAAAATCAGGTGACATCATATTATAATTTCAACCAAATGTTAGAATCACATCTGTTTGATCAAACCTTAGATGGTTCAGGAATTGGTAGAACTGCTTGGAATGTGGTGCCCTTTTGTACTTATGTCTGTTAAAAGCCCAAACAACTGGAAAATGAACCAGTTAAAAATAGTGTTTTGCTTAGAAAAGGCTAAGGCTCATTTTATGAGGGTAATATAAAACAGTTGTGGTTGTACTGGAATTGGGTCTCATGATGAAAGATATAAATGAAAGAATTTTTGTTTCAGTGGTGTAACCTGTAACATAGGTATGCAGACCAGCTTGTAGGATCTTTGTTTCTATATATTTCATACACATCGCCTATGTTCCTTTTTTCAGAAGTCTGTTTGTTACTGAATAACATTTTTTACCCTTTTCAGACATCACTTATTTTGTAGTTTCTTTAAAAGTCCTGTTTCTAATGCTAAGTGTTGATTGAATGAACTAAAGTGGATATTCTACCTTTTTTTTTTTTTTTTGGTAAAGTAAAAACATACGTATACTTTTATGAGACATTGTTTTTATAGTGAGTGAAAATTCAGCCGGGACAGCTTGAACTTCAGCTCCCATAATACCTTGCCCGAAATATGTATGGAATGTTCAGCAAGCCACAAACATCTCCGTAGAGTGTGCTGAAGGGTGTAATAGTCATTCTTCTTCCTCTTTCAAAACACAACGTTGTCGATTTTTATAGGTGACTGGTAATCCTTTAAAGTTGTAATTAACTTTTATTATATGGATGGGACTGTATGTCAGAATGCAATGTTTTCTCATGTGCATCTGACAGTTAAAACCCTTTTTGTGTTGTGTTTGCTTCACATGCCTGGAAAATGGTGTTCAAGAAATGAGAACTTTTACCAGTTTCCAAATGGAAAGTTGAAAGGAGAGCGACAAATAAATAAAAGGTTTCTAAAGAAAATGAAATTATGGAGAAATAAATGAATGCAGTAAGTTAGGTGAAAATTGTTGACTTTAAACATTTATTTCATATATAATTTAGTAAAACCTATAATAGCATGAAATATGCTGCTGTTAGCAAAACTAAGGGCCAAGAGATGTAAATGCAATTCCTTCTAGAGTATTATAGTAATTTCATTCAGTGTTCTGTTTAACAACATTTGATGTTGACACCTTGGAATATTGGTGAATTATCGTAGCTCTATTTTTTAAAATTACAACAAAGAGAATACAAGCCTAAGGAAACATCTTTTCAGATGTGACTACAAGTGTATCAAAGTCTCAGTATTTTATAAACAGATTTTTCATTTTATTATTAATCTTAGGTTTAACTTTATTATTTTATAGACCAATATTATGAATATAATTTTTATAGTGAGTTTACTGCGAATTGTCTCCAAAATTTTTGTTACAAAGTTAATTCACTATTTCTATGGCTGGCATTTTCTTTGCATAAGTCTTAGGTGGTTTACATTAGTGACACACATATATTTGGCATATGTTAACTCAGTACAATGATCACCTTATTAAAAGGTATTTACCATCTGGCAGAAAATATGGGAAGAAAAGTTTTGTACCTTTGTAAAAATTCAGTCCCTTTAATAGTTGTGTGTATATATATGCTTCCTGCAGGTTTCTTTTGATATTATTCTGTAGAAGGACCTGAGTTGTTGAGACTGAATGTTTTGCTTCCTGTAGCTCAGCTGGAGTTGTACAATACTGGAAATGCCAGCTCTGGGCATCTTAAGAATGGTAGGAGAAGTCACATTTGAGATCAAAGCAGAGTGTAAATAATTAAGAAGTGGTGGAAGACCAAGATTATATCATGGCATGAGCTTTTTTTGGGGAACCATTTGTTCATTGCACAGGATTTGGCCTGTATCTCATGGAAGCATTTTGTGATATATTAAAAGTCCTCTGAACAGGCTTTTGCTTTAAAAAAAACAGGAAAAAGAACACACAAAATTTATTATATGCCTAAGGTACGAGAGTATTCATCTTCAGTCTTTTGCTCTAAGGAGAAAAACAGTACAAGGCTCCAGAATTCGCCAGGCTGGAGCCCCATATAACATTGTTAGTTCTTGAAATCTTTATTTAGAATTAATTAATAGGAACTTGTCTATATTTACCCCTATAGAGTCTATTTCTGGATTCTACATATTGTCCAGGTTGAGCTTTCTAATAAACAACTAATAATTTCTCCATTTTTCATCATAGTGTTTGCATGAACATGAGTGAATGTCTGGCTCTTAAGGCCAGCAGGGATCAACCCTGGAAGAATCTTCTCTTTCTTCCATTTAGATTGTCAACCACCACTTTTTGGTCTAATATCATTCTCCCCCATCACCACCACCAAGACAAGTAACTGGAAAAGTCATTAATTTCTAAATATAACCCCCGGATGTTTGAAAATCTCTTAGTTTCCTTCTCTTTGCTTTGATTCTGATTTGGGAAATTAAAATGTTGTCTTATCACTTTTTATGGTAGGTTCTACTTCAGGAGCCCATGTGTCAAGTGACATGTTCAAGGTCTCCTGGTAAGTCTGAGGTGGCCTTTTAGACTTTTAGCCCAGGTTCTTTTGATAGTGTTGGCTGCCTTTCCAATAAATTTAATAAAATTAATCTGATGGAATAAAAGTAAAATTAAATTCTACTGAGCTCAGTTATCCCATTTAAATTTAATAAAAGTGAATAAATATTTATGGAGTGTCTTAACTTCCTTTGTTCTGGGATGTTGTGGAGATGAAGTTGGTTGGTAGATAGACATAAAAATGAAGAGACTAATGATCACAGGGCATCCCAAGATTAATTAAATTCCTCACCTGGTAATCTCTTCCCAGAAAAGGAGGGAGAGCTCACTTGAGCTTGGGTGGCATTTATTCCTGTCCATTGGTCTCCTGGGGTGAGGGCTTCTTGTCCCTTTATAGTGCCAGGCAAGATAAGGGTAAATTAAGAAAAAATGCTGGAGTTGAGGCAGTGCTGGGTGTGTTCAGAATAATTGAGTTGATTCCCTGAATTTTCATGTGAAAACTGACCAAGTTTTCATGTGAGGGACAGAAGACTCTAGCCAGACCATGCATAGTTTAGACTCCCACAGCTTTGGGGCCGGAAAAGCTAGGAACATTTTGTTCAAGCTCTTCTTTTTGCACTTGAGAGCATAGCCAAGTGTTGTGTTCCGTTTGAAGTTAGAAGGGTAAGGATTTGAGCTGGGGGTCTTCTGATCCCCATCCAGTGCTCCTTCTACTATACTACCCAACTACCCAATCCCCACCCATTTTCAAGCATTCTATCTCTGATCATTTGCTTGTTCATTCATTCAACAATGGTTTGTTGCATAGCCTCTTGGTCTTGGGCCTTCTTCCAGGGCTGGAACTTTAGTAGTGAGTGGTCCCCACCCATGGATTTTTCTCTGCTGGGGTCTCTTGGCTCTGTGCATCTTATTTATTTATTTGTTTATCTATTGTGTTTCTGGGGATTGAACCCAGGGCTGTGTGCATGCTAGAAAAGTGCTCTAACATTGAGCTACACCCCAGCCTCTGGTTTTCTGAATATGGTGGATACATGTTGAGTGCTAATTGTGTGCTAAACACTTTAGGCATTTGCATGGATGTTTTCATCAAAAGCCCATAATGGCTATGTGAGGTATAGGTGGATACATGATGAAACTTAACTTTGTGATCTCATTCCCATGCTAATAAGGGGCAACATCTGTATGCCTCCAGTGTTGAGCCCTGGAGTCAATATGTACTTTACCCTCCCCTAGTTAGGTAACTGTGTGCCCCTTGCATTGTGCTAGACACACTGGTTATTTTTATCTTGTGTTTTTTGCTGATTGATATTTAATCCCCCCTGTGGTATGAGGACTCCTTAAAGATGTTAATGTCTTAATCTCCAAAACCTGTTAATAAATTACCTTCCATGGCAAAACAGCCTTTGCAAATGTGATTAAGTTAAGGAACAGAGTTATGGAGATAATCTGAATTATATGTGCAGGTTCAGTGCCAATATCATCACAGGGGGTCTTGGTGGAGGGAAGAAGGAGGGTGAGGGTCAGAGTCAGAGATTGAAAGTTGACAATAGAAGCAGAGGTTGGAGTCATATGGTCATGAGTCAAGGAATGCAGGCATCCTCTAAACACTGGAAAAGGCAAATGAATTAATTCTCCCCTTTAGTCTGCAGATGCGAGGTAGCCCTGCTGATACTTTGACTTTAGCCAAGTGAAACTGATATTGGACTTCTGATCTCCAGAACTGTAATATAATAAATTTGTGTTGTTTGAAACCCCTTGGTTTGTGGCAGTTTGTCACAGCATCCTTCCTAGAAAGAATGGAAGCATCTGGTCAGCTTAGTGTCTTTGATAATAGCCTCAAGAGCTGACATTTATCACATGCCTATGAAAGTACTGTGCTAAGTATTTTAAAGCCATTTCTCCTCCTGGTTCCTCACAGTCTCCTTAGTAGGTCCTTGTTTCTAGTATGGAGTTTCATGTTGTGGACTCACATCAATTATAATGCACCAAGTCATATCTGATGAACTAGTTAAGTATGGCATGGTGGGTAGGCTGGATTTCAAAGAATAGAGGTAGGTTGGAGACAATTGAAGGTTTTCTCAGATAGTAATGGGAATGAACCAGAGGGATCAGGAGCTAGGGCTAGAAAAGACAGGGAAGTGCAGAGGATTTAGATAGTACTTGAACTAATTCCAGTGAAATCAGGAGGGATGTTAAGAATCTTGCTACCACCTTAGGAGGAACTGAGGTACACTGGGCCAACCTGACAGCCTTCTTTTTAACCATACTTGGAAGCTTTAATTTTTTGTTATTATTTTATGTCCTCAATAACTTGCAGACTAAGAGAAACATGTTGAATCCCTCAAGTTACTGGATGATAGGTAGTGTCCTAAAAGTTATCCAAACCATGAAAGTTACTTTGGGCCAAGATTTCTTAACTTTAGTACTCTTGATATTTGAGACAGTATAATTCTTTGTTGTGTGGGCTGTCCTGTGTAGCATAGGATGTTTGGCAGCATCTGTGGCCTCTACTCACTAGATGTAGATGCCAGTAGCAAACCTTCCAGACTTTATAAATTTTGACAATCAAAAATACCTCCAGTTGGGTGTGGTAGCACAGGCCTGTAATCCCTGTGACTTGGGAGGTTGAGGCAGGAGCATCACAAGTTTGAGGCCAGTCTCAGCAACTTAGCAAGGCCCTAAACAACTTAACAACATCCTGTCTCAAAATAAGAAAATAAAAAGGACTAGAGATGTATCTCAGTGGTAAGTAAAGTGCCCCTGGGTTCAATCCCCCTTGCAAACAACAAAACAAAAATTAAAAACAACAACAACAACAAAAAAACAACCCTCTGGATTGTCAAATGCCTTCTAAGGTGGAAATATTCCCTGGTTACAATGTTTCATTTTTGGCAGATTTTGAATTTGTTTCAAGCAGATTGACAGTTCCTGAGATACTATGTAATAATGGGTAAAACCACAGAGGCCTGATTTCTGTGTTTCCATGAAAAACATACATTAAATGTGTTTATATGAAAAAACAAATCAGCATATTAAACTTTGGGAATGTATATTAGTATGTATATTGCTGAATTCTGTCAATCAAGAGGTATTTATAGTCTGTCAAGTGTGTGTGTGTGTGTGTGTGTGTGTGTGTGTGTATACAGTGAAACAGAAGAAAATGAATCTGTTCACACTTTATTGCAGCAACCCAGGGAGCTAACCTGACCTTTTGAATATATAGGCATATGTGTGTGCATATGCACCTACACATGATATCAACTGCTCAAGATGCCCAAGCCATTTGGGTGTTCCTTCCATGGAAGGAATGAGAATATTGCTTCTGCCTTTGCTCAGAATATGTAGAAACGCAGAGCAAACACATCTTGAAAGGCTGCTTTCTGGAGCTATGGGATTTCCATCCAGAAAGTCATCTTCTTCTTTCTTTAAAGAAGAAGGGGCTCAGGAAAGAGTGGAAAGGAGGCAGGAGGAATGTTGATGTTGATAATGAATGAGGATGGAAACTGGCTGTGCAAACATTAAAACTACAGAGAGAATAATTGCATTTAAGCAGCATTTTAATTATAGCACTTAATCATAAATATCACATGGCACTCTAAATGGTCAAACTAGAGGAATATTCAATAAGTTTTAGTACATCTGCTCAGTGGTAGCCTACACTCCCAATAAGAATGCCAATGCCAATGATAAAAACTGCACGGCCACATGGGGTAGAAAACACATAAGTGAGAGTACTTTTTTCTGGTGGGAAAAGCAGAAACTTCAGTCCATCTGGCTTTAAAGGATAAGGAGGTATTGTTATATTTTTCACATAAGAAAAGGTCCTAAGGGCAGACCTCTCCAAATGCTTATTTCATCCATTCATCTACCTTATCAAGGACTTGGTCTTTCCACGCAACCACTCTTGGCTTTTCAGCCAGCTCCTTCCTGATTCTGTGGTAGCAATATGGTTGCCCAACTCCAGGTTTACACGGAGATAGGACTCAATTAGCAGGAATTCCTTCCATATAGGTCTATGGGGACAAAGACCTTTTCTCCAGCCCTATATATCTCACATCTCCCTTTACATTTCACTGGACAGGTCTAGGTCCTGTGCTGCTGCCTCAGTCAATTGCAGGCATAAATACTATATGATTGACTTAGTAAAATCTCAAGCACTGTAGATATTTAGGGCTGGATCATTCTTTGTTGTGGTAAGGACTGTCACATGCATTGTAGGATATTCAGCATCATTCTTGGCTTCAACCTACTAGATGCCAGTAAAACCCACCCTAAAATGTAATAACAAAATATGATATTAAATAAATGCTGCCCAATATCCTCCATGGGGTGAGATCCTCTACTCTTAAAATTACTGAAAAGTTATAAAGATTGGGCAGTTTTCCCATTGTGAACATTTCAAGTCATCATAGAATATTTGTCAAAACCAGGAAGCTAATCTTGATATGTTATTATTAACCAAACTCTAGATGTTTGGATTTCACTAGTTTTTCACTAATATGTTTTTTTCCTGAGCCAGTTGCTTTTAGAACTAAATTGTTATTTGTATGATTCAACCTTATGAAAATCTCTATCAATCTATTATCTATCTGTTTTGCAGTACTGAGAATTGAAACCAGGGCCTCATAAATGATATGTAAGTGCTCTACCACAGAATTACATCCTCAGTCTTTTTAAATATGTATTTTGAGACAAGGTCTCACTAAGTTTTCTGGGCTGGCCTTGAACTTGTGATCCTTCTGCCTCAGTCTCCTGAGTAAACTGTGATTACAGGTATGTACCACTGTGCCTGGCTTAAACCCAATATTTTTGTGGGTGATTTTTATACCATTCACAACTTTGCTTCAAGGCCTCATGACAGAGTGCAGGGATTCTGAAGAATTTTGGAATCATGGAACTTGAGAAATATGACATAAGGATTCTGTGTTTGGAAAAAGGGACCAGGTACAGGAGCTTGCATATGATATTTACCAATCTCTGCAATTACCAATCTCTGCAAGCCCAGCTATAGTGCTCACTCTGTAAATATTGCAGAATGAATTCATCCTCCCATGTTTACCATCACTTGCCCAGGTTTATCAAGAAGATTCATCCCACAGTGATTCACTGAGAAGCTTCCATGCTTTCCCCAGCTCTTCCTGGCCTCTCAAATAACTCACCTTTAAATTGTGGTGTACAGACACTAGATACAGTTCCCTCAAAACATGATGCTAAGTGAAAAGAGCAGATGTAAAGACAATATTTTTGTTGTATTTGATGATCTGATTTCTACAAAGTGTCCAGAAAAAACAAATCCATGGACATGGAAAGTGGATTTGTGATGCCTGGGACTAGAAATAAGAGGGGGTGGTGACTTCAAGTGGGCCTGAGGGTTTTCTTGGGTGATGGAAATGTCCTATACATTGCAACTTCAGTAAGCTTACTAAAAAAATCATTGAATTGTACATGTGAAATGGGAGAGACTTACTGTATGCAGACTATACCTTAATAAAGTTATTTATAAACAATTTTTTAAAGGGAACTGACTTTTAAATTCAAGTGGTTATCTTGACTTTGTAGGTGGAGAGACCAGACTATGTAGATTAGACTTGGCAGTCTCTAACCATGCAAAAGGTTTTTAAGCTTCTCAAAATGTCCATCCAATTGTCAGGGGAAACCTGCCAAGAAGCCACATGTTAACATTTCCTAGGAGTTTTGCCAACTGTAAGGGGAGAACAATACCATGTAACAACCTGGTAATCATTACTAGGTTAAAAATATAAGTTGGTTTTTTACCAAGGCAACTTTTTCATTCAGAGAAATTTCTCTTATAGGGTGACTCACCAATACTTCTGTTTGTTTTAGTAAAGTTGAAGTGGTATCTGATTACCTGGCAGCATTTGGGGTAAAGTGAATTTTGTGGATAAAGGACTTGGGCCTTTAAGTATCAAATTATTTTCTTTCATAAATTTTTGGAAGAATATCTTAGTATTGTATTATATACTTTTTGTAATGTTTTCTTGATGGTTAGGATTCATACAGGTTAATATCAAGGTTGACATGTCCTGGAATGTACCACTAACTGCATGGACTGCCTAGGTGTGGGTATCCATGATTTTAAACATGAACAGAATTGATTATGACTCTTGTTTTTTCCATTTTCCATTTGTCATGTGTCCCAAGGCAGGTTATCTGGCCTCTCTGAACCTCAGTTTCCTTTTCCATAAAATGGGGAATGAGTATTTGCCAGTTTTGAGGATTCAGTAAATAGGGCAAAGCACTTCATCAATGTCTAGTACAGAATAGGCACTTACAGTTTGTTTTAGTCACCTATTTTGCTGCTGTGACTAAAATATCCAACCAAAAAAATGTAGAGAAGGAAAAGTTTATTTCAGGGCTCACAGTTTCAGAGGTCTTCGTCCATAGAAGGCGGACTCCATTCCTCTGGGCTCAAGGTGAGGCAGAACATCATGGTGGAAGAGTGTGGCAGAGGGAAGCAGCTCACATCATGATCAGAAAGCAGAGAGAGAGAGACAGAGAGAGACAGACAGACAGACACTGCACTCACCAGATACAAAATATATACCCCATAGCCATGCTTCCAGTGAACCACTTCCTCTAGCCACACCCCACTGGCCTCCAGCCCCCGCTCAGTTAATCCCATCAGAGATTGATTCACTGATTAGGTTAAGGCCATAACCCAAACAGTTCTCCTCCAAACCTTATTGTTCTCACATGTGAACTTTTGGGGGATACCTCACATCCAAACCATAACACAGTTTAATTGGTTTTATGCTCGTATTCCATAGTCATTCAATCTTGTTCTTCAGTGTCTTTGCTCTTCAGCCTGTCAAAATTTCCTTTCTCCATTATATCACTTGGGCTTCTGAATTGTTTCCTTATTTTCCTTGGAGTTGGGTGGCACTGGAGGCTTGCCAGTGTAAAGACAAGTGCTCAGAGTTCATGATAACTATTGTTCTTCCCTGCTTGTGACTATTCTTTGCATTCTCTTGATTTTGTGGCTGGGTAAGTAAAGTTGATGGAAATTAAATGTTACTAAGTAGGGATAACAGATTAAAGCAGAGCCATCAGACTCTGTGGCGGTCCAGAGGGTAAATATCTTTTATTTACAGACCACAGAAGCTCTGTGGAAACTACTCACCTCTGCTTTGTAGAGCAGAAGCAGGCATAGATAATAACATAAATGAATGAGCTAGCTGTGTTGCAATAAAACTTTATTTACAAAGACTGGAGGCAGGCTGGATTTATTCTGAAGGCAGTCTGCTAATCCATGGTCGATGTCATGCTTGTTTGTTTACCATGTTAATAAAACAAAATTTTTATATCATAAACTTTCATTATTGTTTTATTAGCTTGGTTACAAATCTGAAAATACCCTGAATATGTGCAAAATTATTGATTTATAGGGTGTGAATGTCATTGTGTTCTGGAACTTGTATATAGTATTTAGTGATATTAGAGACTGTAAAAAAGTTCTTATCATATGAATGTTTCTATAACTAGTAGTCACTTACTACTGAACAGATAGTAAGAATAGGAGTTGATTGAAAGTCAGAATCGTCAGCTACATCTTCTTGGCCCTCTCATACAATAAGTATGAGGCAGTTTTTTATTGTTTGTGTCAACAACTTACAGATGTACAAATGTACAGGTGAACTTACTTTTGGAATGAAATGATGTTTGCCCAAGTATCTGTGCCCTGTGGGTTTTAGAAGGAAACCCACAGAGTACAGAGTGAAGGAGGTGGGGGCAGCCTAGGAAGTACTTGCTTTCATGAGGCTCATAGGCCCATGGTGGGAGATGGGAAAGTAGATGAAGTAGGTTAGAGAGAAGCACTGGAAGAAATTAACAGTAAAGAGTTAATTTTAACATTACCTTAGGTATTTTCTTAGCAGCATGTGCCTGAAGCTGTAAAAGATCTACATACTCTGAGGTTCACAAATTCCACTAAAACAGTGGTGGTCCTTAGCCAGGGATAATTTAGCCCCCTAAAGACATTTGGCAATGTCTGGAGACATTTTTGGCTGTCATAACTTAGTGATGGGTGGGAAGAGTGTGTGCTAAGGGCATTAGTGGGTTAGAAGCCAAGAATGCTGCTAAGCATCCTATGGTGGGGCCACCATGCACAGGATGGCCTCTCGTGACAAAGAATGACCATAGTTCTGAGATCAAGAACCTGCTCCAGGGTCCAACACTGAGCTATTCCTGGAGAGTCCTTGTTCATATGGGGTAGTGTAGTGGTAGCAAATAGCAGTAATGAATATGTCAGTACCTTTAGGGCAAAAAACCTCTGACTAGTGAGGTTGACAGAGAGTATGGTGGGGTACAGGTGGCCCTGTTTGGGAAACAGGGAAAAGCTGGCTATTGAGGAATATTTTGAGGTGATGCCTGAAGGAGGGTGAGGAGGGAATCTGAGGTATCTGGAGGCAAATGTTTTCAGGCAGAAAACCACAGAAGCAGCGTTGAGAGTGATGAGGCCAGTAGGAGAGTGAGTGGGTTGAGGTGGCTCTTGAAGGGCCCGTGCAGACTCTGACTGTGATTCTGAGCAAGATGGGGAGCCATTCTATTGGGAAGACTTTATATTGGGATTCCTCTGACTGCTATAGGGAATTAGGAGGGTAGAAGATAAGCAAGGAGATTGGTTAGGAGAAGGTGACTGCCAGTATAGCCAGTCAGTGATGGCTTAGGCCAATGATGAAGCAGCAAGGATGCTTGTAGACCTAGACATGATTTCTTAAGGCCATGATCCCATGTTTTTGTCACCTGTATGACTGACCTAAGAATTCTTGAGGGTCTCTTCAGAATTCCTTCTAGCTTGGGAAATAAAGGACTCTGCCAAAGTGAATATCAAGGCTGTAATGCTTAGATCAGCATAGAGGAGCTTTTTTTTTTTTTTTTTTTTTTTTTTCCTGAACTGTTTCTCAACTTTGCTGATGGGGCTGTAAGGAATTCCATAGAATAGGAAATGCAGTGCAATACATGCATTATGTTCTTGTTTTAGCAATGAGGCCATGTTCTTAGAGATGGAGTCTTCAGAGTAGATTTATGTATGCTCTCAGAATGTCCATATGGTATAAGTAATAGTGTTTAGAAACTGATATTTTAAAATTATTTTTAAAAGTGATGATGGGTTGCTTTCTAATAGCTGGAGTGGTTTAGAATCTAAAATGATAGGGCTCAAGTTCACAGTGGCCCACTCTACAGAGCTTGTCGCATCCTCCCATGCCACAGGAAAACACTTGAAAGTTTTATTCAGAATCACTCTAGTGCTGTTTTATTTGCTATGGATATACTGATTCAAAAGGCATTCCAGATAAATCATTCTGAGATGGACCTGATCCAGGTTAACTCAAGATTGCTGTCTTATCAATCTTAGTATTAAAAGCCAGACACCATAAACCAATCTTTTCCTCCTTCCCAGTCCATATCATAAACCTCCAAAATGTCACCGTGTACATGGCATATTGACAAAAATGTCAAGGATTACCAAGAATAGCTTCTTGGATTCACATGCAGTTGCAAGAGAAGGACAGAGTAACTTTTGCATTTTAAGTGCCACTGCAGTGGCCAGAACCAGCAGCCAACAATCTTTTTTTTTTTGGTTCTGGGGATGGAACCTAAGCCCCTGCTCATGCTAGGCAAGTGCTCTACCAGTGAGTTACACCCCCAGCTCCTGATAGATGAATTTTTTCTTTTCTTTTTCTTTGAGACAGACAGGGTTCCTCTAAATTTCCCAGGCTGGCCTCAAACTCTCAATTTTCCTGCGTCAGCCTCCTGAATATTTGGGATTACAGGCATGTGCCACCATGCCCAGCTCCAAAACTTCTGATTTTAAAATTTCCCAGTGCTCAGCTTTACCTTGGAGATTTAGACATACTTCTCACTTCCAATATTTAAATATGAACACAAGTATTTATTATGCTTCTAAAATTATTAGTAGAATTCTTTTTGTTATGCCATTTGTCACCCAGCTCTTTGAGCATACCTATGGCTGTGAAGTTTTACATAAACCTGTGACTGATTTTTCCTGAGTCATTGTCAGTGTCTCAGCTCTCAAGCTAGTGCCAGCTCAGTAAATATTTGATGGAATCCAAAGTCTGAATTTCTTTCAAATGGGCTAATTTTCTCTTATTATGTAAAATAGAGAAAATATCACTTTCAATCTATTTAGGAATGATCATTAGCCATTCTTTTATTGGACGGAGTATATATATCATCCCTTTTCTGCACCAGTGAAAATAACACCTTAGTATTTTACTTCAGGGACAAATGCTACTTTTGTCTCATTTTTGGAGTTCTAAAACCACGTGGTTTAATCCCAACCAGGTGGCAGGGAACAAGAGCTAAACTGTTCCTTCCACCTTCATGACCTGTGAGATTAGTTTGTGGAAGAACCCTCTCCAAGCCCATGGGTGGCTCACAGATGATTTGGAATTCTTAGTTTTTCAGTTCAATGGTGAGATCTTCACCAGTTATATCACGGGGAGTGGGGGAAGCACACCCTGGTGTTTTTCTTTTCTTTTCTGTAACATTTTTTATGTCTTACTGGTGTTGAATTGCTTTACCTCTCTCCCATTGGGAGAGGAATTTGGCATATTCCAAACTTCTAAAATAAATGAAAATTAGGAAATTTTCCATGAAGCAAACCAATGATATAATGGTACCTTGAGCATCTGAGTTACTGGAGTTGGTTTTGTGAAATGGTTGGCCAACAGTGTTTGCAAAGCTGGAAAGTATAAGAAATGTTTTTCCTTCACCAGAAAGGCAGCCAGGCACAATGATACACCTGTATTCCCAGCAACTTGGGAGGCTGAGGCAGGAGGATTACAAGTTCAAAGCAAGCCTCAGCAGCATAGCAAGGCCCTAAACAATTTGAGACCCTGTCTGGGGATGTGGCTAAGTAATTGAACATCTCTGGATTCAATCCCTAGTTAAAAAGAGGCAGCCCTACACTAAAGTTATGTTTTCCTATTAATTAATGGGTTTTGAAGAAACTGATGTTCATAAGCTCTTTTTTTCTCACATGACTTCCTGCAAAAGTAAAGGTGAAACAGAATTGTGACCCTTAGGTCATGATTCTTTTAACAGTTAAGTCTTATACTTACTGGAAAGCTAATACCAGAGGATGAACTCTTTAGAAACAAGAGAAAGAAAGTCCTACAGAAATATGTCAATTACATCATAGTTTGTTAATGAAGGGACAAACGAATATTATGGAATATTATGTGAAGTGATCCCTCAAAATAACTAACTCCACTCTGATAGAATTGTTTAATAAAGCAGTCTCACCATTTCAATCAATATTGTTAATACCTGATATCTGAAATACCTGTAATAACGATCCACAGTGAACAGAATTAGAACATTATAGGTTGAAACCTATTTTGGGGTGGATCTTGCTCCTCAAAATCACAAACTTAAAGCATTGGCTCACCAGAAATCATATGGCTGGATTCTTCCTGCTGAGAGACATCTCTAACCACTGGTAAGCCAGCTCTGAGTTAGATCATTCTTTGTTCTGTTGAGCTAGCCATGGCTGCCACTGAAGTTTTACCTACTCATTTAGTACTTGCTGGTTCTCCTGAATTCATTAATATTTGCCCTATTTGTTGTTACAATGAGCATACAGTGGTCCACTGATACTTGACAACAGCACTCCAGTTCATTTGAAACATTCATTTGTGCAGACTAAACTGTCTTTAGGTTTTTCCATTATTCTGGGGGCATGATTTTGAATGCACTCAATATTCTTATTGTGTTGCTCTTGAGTGCCTCATAGCTGTGATTTTACTATTACCTGTATCTTCCAAATGCTACATTTCTACTTATATTGTTAAAAAAATATTTTTAGTTATAGATGGACATAATACCTTCATTTTTTTCTATTAATTTTCATGTGGTGCCAAGGATCAAACCCAGTGCCTCACACATGCTAGGCAAGTGCTCTACCACTGAGCCACAACCCCAGTCCTATATTTATATTATTTTTAAATGCGTATTTTTTTCAGGGAGAAGGAAGGAGCAGTAATATGATACTCTTTACCCATAAGAGTATAACATCAGATAGAATGCTGTGGTCTTAGCCACAGAAGTGCTCCATTTTTATGTTAATTGGAGGATATATCTATATCTGTATCTCTATATATCTCTAGCACGCTAGCCTGGTGCTATTTAACCATAGCTGCAAGTAAATTTAACTTGAGGAGCTATATATTCGTACTTATACACATACATACACTCTCTCTCATTGCTCAGTCCCAGAAGATTCTGATCATCAGGGCCCAGGAAGCCCCTGATAGCCATTTTTCCCATATTGAAAAATAACCCAGTTAATAAAGGAGCAAAAGAACCAAACAGAAGAAATGCAAATGGCCAAAAAATATATGAAAAAGTGTTCAATATCTCTAGCAATTAGATAAATGAAAATCAAAACTACATTGATATTTCACCTCGCTCCAGTCAGAATAGCAATAATGAATAATAATTAATAATAATAATTATTAAATAATAGGTGTTAACGAGGGTGTGGAGGAAAAGGTACACTTATATATTGTTGGTGGGACTGAAAATTAGTGCAACCACTCTGGAAAGCAGTATGGAGATTTCCCAGAAAATTAGAAATGGAACTAGCATATGACCCAGTTTTTCCACTCCTTAGAATATATGCAAAAGATCTAAAATCAGCATACTATAGAGATGTAATCACACCAATATTTTTAGCAGCACAATTCATAACATACAAGCTATTGAACCAATCTAGGTGCCCTTCAATAGATGAATGAATAAAGAAAATGTATATATACACCAGTGTCCTTTGTGTGTCTGTGAAATTGCCTATTCTGGGCATCTCTCATAAATAGAATCATAGAACAGTGTCTTCTGTGTCTGTATTCTTTTATTTAGGGTACTGTTTTCAAGATTCAACCATGTTTTAGCATGTCAATACTCTGTCCCTTTTGTGATTGAGCACTATTCTATTGTATAGGTAGATTATATTTTGTTCATCCATTTATCCATTGATGTTCCTACTTTTTTGGCTATTTTGAGTAATGCTAATATGAAAATGCATGTATAAGTATTTTTGTCTCTATTTCTAATTTCTCCCCTTAATATGTGTAGGTGTAGAATTGCTGGTTCATATGGTAATTCTGTTTAACTTTTAGAGGAGCCTTCAAACTGTTTCCAGAGCAGCTACACCATTTTACATTCCCATCAGCAATTTAGAAGAGTTCCAGTTTTTCTACATCCTTGCCAGCTCTTGTTATACTGTATTTTTTTGCTTTCCTGCTTTAAAAAAATAGCCAACCTAGTGATATCTCATAGTGGTTTTGATTTGCATTTCCCTAATGACCAATGATGTTGAGTGTCCATTCATGTGCTTGTTGGCCATTTGCATGTCTTCTATGAAAAAATTGCTTTGCACATTTTTCAACTGGGTTGCCTTTTGATGTTTAGTTTTAAACTTTCTTTACATATTCTAGATACTAGACATTTATCAGATACATAATTCTTAACTGGTGTCTTTTTTGAAAGATATTCCTGCTGGATTCCATTAGCTAGCAGGCTTAAGAATTATTGATCTGGGCAACTGATTCATTCGTACTTTAGGGCTTCCTGAAAAACACTTGGGAAGGTTTCCAAAGCAATTTGGAAATTCTTAAAAAATAAGAAAAACCCCAAACCCCTTACCCTTAAACCACTCAGGTGATTCTGATACATCTCTCCCAAAGGAACAAACATAAAAACATATGAAAAAGCAGTTTTTTACATAAAGTGACTGATTATCTAATTGAATGAATATATGTCATCAAAACAGAGACTCTAGTGCTTCCACAGAAAGTCAGTATTAGCTCCTTGCTTTCTCTTCCCCAGTATATTCTGTACAGATCATTTGTTAAATGTGTGGCCACTCTTTGTCATGATTGTTCCCATGTTACTGTATGGCCCAGCTCTCCCACCAAGATTTGCCATGTTGTCAGGCCTTTCAGGATGTGACACTTGGTTCACCTAAAGGGCACTTCAGTATTAATGTGTGAGACCTCAAGCTATGTAATTATTATTATTATTATTATTATTATTATTTGAAAGCACTATTGGTGCTTGCTTGAAATGCCACTGTAATTATGTTAACATGGAATACTGAGGATTTCTACTGTGAAGAATAATATAATAATCTTCATTTGCCCCCACCTGGCATACCTGTAATTCCAAAGGGTGGCTGAGGACTTGGCTCAAAACTGAGAAGGTGAGAACATTCCGGGGCTGTTGGTGGAGTCTAATGACAGTCATTCTTATTCAATAGGAAACTGGCATAAGGGTGGGTAGGGATGGGTTCCTAGGGTTTTCTGTGTCATAAGAATCTCTTAAGAGAAAACCTCATCCATTACTCTAACTTCTGCTTTCTTTTAGCATCCCTGGTCACACTGGTGGCTTCCATTTGGCTCCTGGGTCCATGGGGGATGGGATTGGTCCTTTTTGCTTGCTACCTATTCTCTGGTCCACCACCTCAACTACCCTTCCCCCACTTATGTGATGAAGCTACCATAAAAATCCCAAAAGTATGGGGTTCAGACAGCTTGTAGGTTGGCAAATGCATCCACCCCAACTCCTTGAGGACAAAAGCCCCTGCACTTCTTTTCAGTTCAATTTTCTAATCATGGTTTGGTCTAGCCCTCATCTAGGAGCCCACCATGAGTCCCTTATTAGAACAAAAGATGCTCCTATCACCTAGGAAATTTTGAGGAATTAGGAGTTCTGTGTCAGTATCTGGGGACAGAGACCAAATTTGTATTTCTTTGTATACCACAATATCATAGTTCTTACTCTGCTCATTAAGAAATTTCCCTCTCCATTTAGACACTAAACATTGAGGAGACAGATGAATATCTACCTTTGAACATCACTTATATAAATGGTTCTCAATCTGAAGTTCAATTCTGAATTATCTGAAGAGTGTTTAATAAAAACTACTGTCTATACTTCATCACAGACAAATTAAGCCTGAATTCCTGAGTGAATCCAAATGTCCCTGGCCAGGGTGCAACTTGCTCACAGTAATGAATATTCGTTAATGATTTCAAACTCTTTCTGAAGCTTGGATAGGTAAGCCTTGACTTTAGAAACTAGATGTGTTAGAGTTTGTAAAGGAGAAAGAAAGGTGGAATAGTTGTAAATGCCATTGCATTATTTCTTTGGAGTAGAGATGGGGGGTGAGGGTGGGGATAAGGGTTTAATGTTCTGCAGATCATAAAATGATTTATATTTATGTTGAATAGCTTCCTCCTCTCAGTTTCCATAGCCCTGTTTGTGCCCCTCCCATTGGGTGAATCTGTCAAGTAGTAGCGATTTGTTATTGTTTGTTCCCTGGTAGAGCTGAATTCCTTGAGGTTAACTTCTGGCACTAAGCATCTCAAATAGCTTTCCTGCTGTGAATATTTAAACAAATGAGTAGCACTTTGCAGTTTTCATAGAGCTTTTCCTAGGGTGGGGTCCTCCAGTTCTCTCATCCTTAGCCAAGATTACATGCCTGAGGCTTGTGAGCATCATTTATACCATGCTTCATGCATGCCTTGCCTGACAGGAGTTCTCTGTACAGACCATCTGTCTGCTGAGCCATTCCTCAGGAAGAATTTTCTCACCTCTGTGCCTCACCTTGGTGTGGTCATTACAGACTAAAATGCCCATGAGGGCTGGGCCTACAACCAGATGGCCAGATGACAGAGATAACAGGGATTGGTGAGGACTGTGTTGAACTAGCTGACCCTTTTTTTCCCTCTTTTTTTCTTTTTTGCTTTTTTTGGTACTAAGGATTTAACCCAGGGTCACTTAACCACTGAGCCATATCCCCTAGCTCCTTTTACTTTTTATTTTGAGACATATTCTCATTAAGTTGCTTAATGCTTCACTCAGTTGCTGAGGCTGGCCTTGAATTTGTGATCCTCCTGCCTCAACCTCCCTGAGTTTGTGGGATTACAGGTGTGTGCCACTATGCCCAACTGACCCTTTTAAAAGGACAGCCCTAGTCAGCTTTAGCCAATTTTTGTCTTTGGAAACTGAAATCTCTGTGCACTAGCTCTTCTCATTTTCAAGAGAGAAATTCCAGGGTTTGTTTAAATATATATATAAAATTAGTTGTCAATGGGTCTTCTTTCTATCTATCTATCTATCTATCTATCTATCTATCTATCTATCATCTATCTATCGTGCTGAGGATCGAGCCCAGGGCACCCATGACCCAAGCCAGGCAAACAGTCTACCACTGAGCCACTACACCAAGACAGAACGTCTGCAGGAGCAGGTGGCCTGGGTGGCTTTGGAGTCATGTTGTTACAGTTTTCACCACTTGACTTGCCCACTTCCTAGGCAGAGAGAAGCAGAACTGAGAGAATTCAGTGGTGGCTCCACTTGCCCTCAGGGATCATGGGAAAAGGAGGCTATGATGGATTCTGGTTAAGTTCTTTAAAAAAAAGTCTCCTTTAATTTCCCATCTACTCCACTAATAGTAATTACAGTGATATTTGGGTGTCTTCTCAAATCTTTTTCTTTTTTAAACAGGGAATCAAAAGGTGATCATATATCAAGTAATTTTCTAGTCACCCTTTCTCCTTGACCATTTAACTAAAATATTTTCATGTTATTAAAGATAACTTTAATAATGACCCAAGTAAGCATCATAATAACAGGGGTTATCTTTTGCTTTTTGCTCCACCCACAGCATCCAATCTGAGCCTTACATGGAGCCTGTGTTCAATGAATAACTAATGAATAATTATTGGCATGCAATAATTTGTGGATCACATTCTTATTTTAAGTCATTTGGCTTGTTTCCTTTTTCTTGCTCTTGTAAATAGAATTATGATGCACCTCTTTGTACATTATGCTGTCTACATATTTTAGATATTTTCATAAGTAGTGCTATATAGACTTTTGGGGCTAGAAGATTCTCTGTGGTAGGGACCTCCTACATTGGAGGATGTTTAGCAACCTCCCTGACTTCCACCCACTAGATGTCAGGAATACTTACCATTTCCTGTTATAATAACCAAAAATCTCTCTATACATGGTCAGATGTCCAGTGGGAGGCACAATGGCCCTTGGTTGAGAATACTATGCTAGTATAGTTAATGAAATGAAGGATGTCAATGTCTTTTAATATTTTATCCCTTAGCCCCAAAACACAAAGGTTGAATGTTTTCACTGATATGTAGAAGATAAACCAAAATAAAGATGGGGAGGAGGAGAAGAGACGTTCAGTAGATTAGACAAAGGGGAACAAAAGGACAGAAGGGGATAGGAATAGGAAAGACAGTAGAATAAATCTAACATAATTTTCCTATATACACATATGAAAATACCTAAGTGAATCCCACCATCATGCCCACCCACAAGAATGGGGTCCTAATTAGAATAAGATATATTCCTTGCTGGTATCATTTTATCAAAATGGATCTATTGTAATGTATAACTAAGAAGAACCAATAAAAAATAGGAAAAAGAAATTATAATGAAACTGGAAATCCCTTTAAAAAAGTTTTTTTTTTAATTTTAGAATATGTGCTGCTCAGAGCCAATATTTCAGTGATCTGTTGCTCACTGTTTCTGTCTACCTCCATTTCATCTACTCTTCTTTCTCTGAGGGCTCAGGGTCTTCCCACTTCCCTTGACTCCCTTTTAAAGCAGTGTTGTCTGTGTATCCTTGAGCTGCTGTAACAGAGTGCCACTGTGTGGTGGGCTTCAACAACAGACTTTTATTTTCTCATAATTCCAGAGGCCAAAAATTCCAGATCAAATGCTGGCAGATTCTCTTCTGGGTTGTGGATGGCCACCTTTTCTCTGTCTTCACAAAGAGGAGAAAGCAATCTCTGATTTCTCTTCATTTTTTTTTTGAATAAGGATATCAGCCTTTTAAGATTAATGCCTCCACCTTATAATTTTTGTTTTAACTTTTATCACCTCTTCATAGGCCCTATTTTCAATACAGTCATATTGTCTGTTAGGGCTTCAACATGAATTTTTAGTGGAACTCAATTCAGTTCACAGCATTCTATTCCTGGCTCCTCAAAACTCATGTCTTTCTCATGTACAAAATACGTTCACTCCATCTCAACAACCCCCAAAGTCTTAACTAATTCTAGTCACCAACTCTATAAAGGTCCAAAGTCTCTTCTAAATATCATCAAAATCAGATATGGCTGAGACTTGAGTTATGATTCATCCTGAGGCAAAATTCCTTTCTAACGTGAATCTGTACAACCAAACAAGTTTTATGCTTCCAAAGTACAATGACAGGTTAGGAATGTCATAGATAGTCCCATTCCAAAAGGGAGAGGTAGAAAAGGAAGTGGATGGTGGGTAACAAACAAGCACAAAACCTAGCAAGGCAAATTCCATGCAGTCTTAAGGCATGGGAATAATCTTTGGGTTGATACCCCACTTTCTAGACCCACTGGATGGCAACATCACACTCATGGCTCTGCAAATTCCCTCCCCTTTGAAACAGGAGGAGACAACCTAATTCCTGGGCCTGCAGTGGCAGTGGCAGCCTTGATGATCTCTGAATTGTCTTCAGGATAATTCTTTGATTTTCTTTAATAGTCCATGTTCATATATAAATATCTCTATGGTAGAATCTTACAGAATCTGAGAAATCAGACAGCTTTCTTTCATTTCATCCTGATTTCTGTGTACCCTATAGTTCAAATTGGCAGTTTCTCTACTGGCCAGTTCTGCCTCTGTTTCTGGTTGCTGCTGAGATGGCTGATTAACATCATAGGTAACCTCTCTATGGAATGATTGTCCAGCCACACCCTTGATGATCTCTTTGGAATAAGTGTCTTCATTTTTCATATCCATTTATCTGTCCCTTTGTTTGTCCTTTAGTCCATCTATACATGCATTCCTGCCTCCTATCCATCTGCTTTTCCATCCCTCCATTCCTTCATCCATCTGAACATAGAGAACCCCAGGGTCCATGCTAAGTCCTGGGGGATAAAACCTCTTGAACCTTGATTTTGAGGTGTGCAGAGTCTAGTGGGGCATCTGAAGACACCAATCAATGAAGATTCAGATCAAAGCAGAACCTTGGGATCAGGATTGTTTGAGCTGGTGGTAAGGCAAGCCTCTCCAGGGGAAGGGGGTTATAGATTCCTAGAGAGAGAAGATATTTAGAGATAGGTCATTTATGACTTCTGAGCACTGGACTGGTGCTTTGGAGTAGACAAAGACAAAAGACCTGTATCCTCTGTGATTGGATTACTGGGCCATGTTTGAAAGGCAAGCAGGCATGAACCTTTGGTCTTACCTCTGGATCTCAAGATAGCTTCTCCATTCTGTTATGTCCCCTCTTCTATCATGAAGAGACCTTGGGCACACAAGGTTTATATCAGCAAAGGATCTCACTGTGGAGTCCTGATAAGCATTGTTTTAGCTACATGGGTGGCCAGGCAGTTTTGTACCTGAGCAGTTCTGACTTACCTGACAGTTCCCTTTGATGGCAATGCTGAACTCTCTTTGCAGAGGGTTCAGAGTATGTCCCCTGCAAGGGAACTAACTCTAGCCTGCAAGCACAGTCAGCCTTGGGTGGGTATACTTGACTGGATGTATTTTGGCCAGGTTCCATTGGTCTGCACATGCATTATATTGCTGGTACTTGAGAGGTTCATTGTGGATGCTAGTGGGTTTTTAGATGCCTTAGGGTCCAGAAACTTCTGCCAGAGTGGTAGGGGCATATGATGATGTGTACTGGATTGGTTCCACAGAAGGTAGAGTTTGAAGTAGTTTTTATGATAAGGAGTATTTACTATGCTCCTTCAGGTGGGAGACTTTAGCTTCTTTTCACTTCTAAAGGAGAATTTGGAGCTTATTATTGATCCATCTCTTGGGGCTGCCAATTGGTCTGGCCTGCAGCTGTCTTGAGTCAAGTGTTGTTGAACATGGTCCTGATCTGAGGATTCTTTTTTTATTCTTGTGACTTGATGTTAGGCAAAATGATGGTCCCTGCATGAGTGCCCATTGTTTTGGGGAGTGACTTCCTCTTTTAAAGACTTTCCCAAGTCCAGCCCAGCAACATCTGGACTGTTTCTCTAATTCATTTGTTTGCACATCTATTAAAAAGACAGTAGTGACCAGTTCCTACCTTCTTAGAGATTGTCATTGGAGAAATCTTTACACAGACCACAAGTTCCTACTTTGGCAGACTTGCATGAGTGCAGATACTGAAAATGCTTACACTCTATGTCTTTCTGGTATTCCTTAGAACAAAAGCCATCAGAATCATGGGAATGATTACAAAGTAAGCACCAGTGTTCCGGTTACTCTTTCCATGGTATACAGCTTAGGTGATAATGTTCACCCCACTCTTGGTCAGGGTTCTGGTAAAGGGTTTCACAACACAGTCAATGACTCCAGCCTCTGCCATGGCTATTCATAGCCCAACACTAGTTCAGGCATCATGGTTCTTGTCCTGCTCCACCAGCAGGCTCCCTCCTGTCCACACTTCCTGTCTGTCTCTTCTGTCTACTTTCTCTGCAGCCCAAGGGCTCCTTTGCAAAGCAGATCTGCTGATGACACACCCTGCTTCATATTCCTCGGTGGTTTCATGCCACCTGCAGAACCCAGTTTATGTTCTTTAGGACATCCCACACTTTCTTCAGGAGGCTTCCTTTCCCCACGCTAGCCCTCATCTCACCTGGATGGGGCTGGGGTGGGTCCCCAGTCCAGGTAGGACTGGCTCATCAGAACTCAAGTGTCCTCCCCACACCCTGCACTCCTAGGCAGCCTTAGTGCCTCTGTTAAAACCAGCCCTTCCACATCCAGCAGTACTTGTTTACCAGGATGGCTCTGCCCCTGGGCGGTGAGCTTTGGGAACAGGATTCCTGAAATTGGAGTTCCCAGACTAGCTGCATTTTGAGTGTATGTGTAGGCACATTTTTCTGGCAAGGAGACTGATGACTTGTCTCAGATTCCCAAGGAGAAGCAAGATCTAAAAAGAACTGCTGTCCCTGAGAGCTTAGTATTCTCTGCATACTTTCCTGGCATGTAGTTAATATGTCATAGATTGTTAGCATTTCCCCCCCCCCCTGTGCTTTTATTCATGGATTTAGTTCATGATGTATGCAAATATGTGACTATAAATAATGGAATTCTCATGACCCGAAAGAAAATGGGTTAGGTGACTGTTAAAAAAGTTGCTTTGCAGGGGAGATGGTGGTAATTAATGCAAAAAAATCTGTTGATAAATATTTTTGCTCTTATTCCTTCTTAGAAATCTGGTGCAAGAATTTATCACTGGGCTTCAATACAAAGGGGAGAATTTAATCTTAGCAATATTTGGAAAGTTTACATTGAGATTACAGAGCCCAAATGACTGTAGCATTACCACTGCTGGTTGTCTGGGGATGGCCAAAACCATCCTGCTTTGCCTTCCTTGTGATGCCATTTCTGAAGAATGCTATTGTTCAGCCTCTTCCCTCTCCTTGGCTGGTGTGGTTTTCCTCTCCCATTACAGTTGAATTTACTTCTTCCGTCGATTGTTACTATTTGTTTCTTTTTTTCCCAAAATCCTTCCTTAAAACCTCCCCTTTTAATTTTTAAATCTCTCTTCCTGTCTCTTATATTCAGTAGTAAATTAAGTACCAAAATATTATGATGCTTTATTTTGGAAGAACTATGTTAGGGACCCCCCCCTCCCCCCGCCGAGCATTTGGCAATTTAAAAAAAAAAACTTGGCTAGTAACTTCCCTAACTATGTTCTCACCAGAGAAATCATCATTAAAAATTTGTCAAGAGGATAAAGGAAAAAATAATTATTTAAGAACAGATTGTAGTGCATATTATGCTTATTATAGAGCTCTTAGAGTCCTTTAATTTTTCTTGAAATCCCTTCACTATGCTCTATGTGGATGTGGAGGGAGGTGGCTGGTTCCACATGCAGGCTTATGAGTCCTTGACTGCCCTTACCTGTGTTCCCTTCTCAACACTTAGGTGTGTGTCCCTGAACTCAATTTTCTCCTAGGTAAATTGGGGATGGAACCCAGGGCCTTATGTATGCTAGGCAAGCACTCTACCACTGAGCTTGAATCCGCTTCTTAATTGTTGTGATGATTAAATTCTTCCTATTTGGCTGCACACAGTGTTAGGCTTTGCTGCAGGATTGGCAAGTATGGTTGCACAGTTTTAGTTGTAATTTCAATACTGGCAGTGTGTGTCTGTATATTGTGCTTTAGTGCTTACATGACTAGATATATCTCTGTACAGTCAGCCTTCTGTATCTGTGGTTTCTGCATCTGTGGATTCAATCAACCCTCAGAACAAAAGTATTTGAAAAAAATTGCATGTAGACTAAACATATACAAAGTTTTTTTCATGTCTTTATTCACTAAACAATACAGTATAACAGCTATCTACATAGCATTTACTCTGTAATTGGTATTATAAGTAACTTAGAGATGACTTAAAATATACAGGAGGATGTGTATAGGTTATATGCAAATGCTAGACCATTTTGTATAAAGGACTTGAGCATCCATGGATTTTGGTATCCATAGAGGTCCTGGAACCAATCCCCTGTGAATACCAAAGGACATCTGTATAGATATATTCTGGAGTATTGCCTTTCCAAATGCTGCTGTTACCAAAAGTAAGGAGATTATTTTATATAATATGCACAATCAAAACATAAGTTCATGACAGTATGTATTATGTTACCCTTAAGAAGTGTCAGGTGCTCTAATATTTTCTTTTAGAAATAAACATTGCTGGGGACCTACATACTCAATTTCATTGCTCACTAATGGTTTGTGACTACAGTGTGAAAACCCTGTTACAGAGTAATGTGCTGAATGAATACAGAGGATCAGAAATCAGTGGTTTGGAGAATGTTTCAACACGTGTTCTGATATTTGAAAGTCATTCTGGGATGTTCATCAGCCATGACTTAGAATTTATGGGCCAAAATTGCCAGATGAATCTTAACAGTTTAAAGTGAGTAAGATGACAGGGAAGCTAGCAATAGCATCCATGTTTTCTGAACTTTTTCTTTTTCTTTTCCCAAGTGTTTCATAGGAGTTAGAATCCTGAAATTGTTCTTCCCACTACAAATGAAATACTCAATAGGAATCTCAGTGTGTATGTATATTTTAAAAACAGCTTTAGTAAGGTGTAATTTACATATCATAAAATTCACTCATTTTGTATATAGTTTGAAGAGTTTTAGTCAATTTATATAGCTACATGACCATCACCATAATTATGTTTTAGAAGATTTCCATTGCTTCCCACCATCCTTTGCTCCAGCCCTGTGACTGCTGACCTGCTTTTCTGGTTCCTCTGAGGAAAAGTCATGTTTCAGAAGTCAGACTCTTCTGGGTGTCATCATTTCTAAACCCTCCCTTATGAATGAACTACAGTGGAGCTCAGGGAGGAGGATTCAAATGGGGTCTCTAGAGAGTACTAAAGACTTCTGCAGATGCATGAGATGGGTGTGTGGGGCTTGTGAGGTAGCTGCACAATGAAGGCTCAGAGCTGATTTGGGGACATCCTTGTGAGGACCTTCCAGCCTGTGCTGGCTCCCCTTCGTTAGCTCTGTGCGTCCAGGATGCCATTCCTAACGCGACAAGTCTGTATTTCCGATGGTGCTGGTAAACAGATCCTGAGCACCTGTTGTGCCCAGTCTCTTAAGAGGAAGCCACGTTTCTGTCATGTTACAGCCCATTCTCCCTTGGGTCTAGTCTCTCAAGCCTCAGATCTGCATGCCTGCTTATAAGTGTATTCTTTTGGGAGCAGGACCATCTAAAAACAACTCTAGAGCTGCCATAGAAAACATACATTTGAGTGGCCGACTCTACTCAGCATTGGTCAAGTAAAGTCTGACTCATCCTGTCTCTGCAATGGAGCACCTTCAGGGCATACCCAGGAGCTCCATGGGGGTTGGGTCAGAGTTGGAGGAGCCCATCTTGCCCTGAAGGCACCAATACTAGGGGATGTAAACAGATAACCACATTATGCTTTCAGTTTTAATAAAATGTTGCAGAAGAAATCAAGTGCTGAGGCTGACCAAAGAAAGGGCAGCTTGCTTCCTTCTTCTATGGACAAGAGGAATATGAACCATACCTTGGAAGAAGCATTGGAATGTGACAGGAAGCGGGTAGGAGGGAAGCATGGCAAAGAGAATGAAACAACCCAACTTTGGGGATAATGGTTACCATGGGTTGCTGGGTAAGAAGATGGACAAGAAGGAGCCAGAGGGAAGCCAAGAGTTCCTGAGTGAGATTTTGTGGTCTCAGAAATCTGTTTCTTTTAAAATGCCATCAGGGGCTTGTAGAAGTCAGCTTCTCTGCTCAGATATTTCTTAAATGGTCTCAGCTGGGTGGATTTCATTGTGAAGAGTCATAGAATCAAATGATTGTAGAATTTAGATGAGACACTAAAACAGAGGTCTCCAACAGAGTAGCCATAGCCACTGAGCTCTTAAATCTTGGGGAGCCTGAAATTAGAAGGACACAACCTGTGAAATACAAACTAGATTTCAAAGACTTTGGTACAAAAATAGAATGTAGAGCCTTCCAGTTAAATTTTTTATAATTACTACACTTTTCAATGATAGTAATTGTAATATGTTGTGATAATAAATTTTTGAAATTAGCTTTGCCTGTTTCTTTTTACTCTTTTAAGTATAGATATAAGAATTTTTTAATTAGCTATGTGATGATTCTCATTGTGTTTCCATTGAGCAGAACTGACGTAGGGAATTCAGTTTACTAACTTGGGTTAATTTTATCTTTATTTTACCTTAATTTGTATTGCTAGAATTGTTTATATGTAAAGTTGAACAGTGTTTTTGTGTCATCTCAGAGAGTCCACTTGATAGGCTTGCTGGGAAAATTCTGTTTTCAGCCCTGTTGGGTGGTGCATCCAGACGAATGGTTGTGATTGATTTGGTACCCCTCTGGGTGTGGTTTCCTTTGCATGGCAGGCTGGCGTCTTGGCCTGAGGTTGGCTTACTTTAAAACTATGTTTTGCTTATATGGTATTAGGCTGGTAATTCAGAATAATAATCATATTCTCCTCATTTGTAGAGGAAAAATATAACATGGAAGGAAAATAGATATCCATGGAGTATGTAGTAGTTCCAGGAACTACTATGTCTCTGCCTTTCTGCCTCACCACCCCCATAGTAATAACGAAAAAACTGAGGTGCAATGAGACTGAGTCATTTGCCCAGGCTCATCCTCATTAGCAAGTGCTTAAAGTATAGTTGCCCCAGTTTTCAGTTTTTCTCCCTGGAAATTTTAGAAAGTTATTGCCATCTATGCCAGTGATTCAATAAACTATATTATGAGAGACCTTACATTTATTCAGTCACTAGTCGGTGGCATTTCCCAGGTGTGCTGACTTCCATTGCATCAGTGCCTGAACATGTTTGAGAACCGGTTGGATCAGATGACTAGGGGAGCAGAGCCTGGGAAGATTGCTGGTCTTCTAAATGCCTCCTCTACTGGTCTGCCTTGGGAGAGATTTTTCTTTACTGGAGGATAGAACATTATGCCTCTTTGTCTCCTCTGGACACTCTTTCTGGTGGACAGGCCAGAAACCATATATTCAGGAAACCATATAACACATCAGAGGCTGGCTTGATCATTAGAGAATTAGAACAAAAAGATGGAGGTCTTCAACAATATTTCAGTCAGTTCTGATAAATTACCTTTCTTCTTTCTGAGGACAGATCAGTTTTAAAAAAGAGTTATCCAAATAAGGACTAACCCCATAGTACCCTGGCCTTCCAAATCCTGCTTTTCTTATCATCTAGGTCTTGAGAGCTCAAATTCAAAATACCCTTTTCTTTCTTCATTTTCTCCCCTTTCAATTTTTTCTCAACTGTTAATTGGCTATATTCTAGTTTTTGCATGGTATCAATTTCTGAATTTGGCTGGATTAATATATCAAACACTTTAATGAAGAACTGTATTTCTGGGGACTCTGGCTTTGAAGCATTAATTAGAGAAACAGTTGCCTTTCTTTCAAGGAACTCACAGACTAATTGGGGAGATGGCCATGTCAAAGTAATACTAGCAAGTAATAAGAACTATCCATAATAGAATTTAAGACTATGGATTGGGGGGAGGGACAAACCACCTAATCCTCTACCAAAAAATGTCTATACTTGGATAACAGTTTTTTTCTAAATCACTAAAGACATTCACATCATCAAATGAGATTAAATATTCAGATTTTTCATAGATTCTGATTACTTCCCTTCTTTGTCCAGATCTCTAAGTGTGTCAGCCAGCTAACTGCTTTAGCAAACAACTCCACAGTTTCAGCTGCTTGGCAAATTAGAAGTTACTTGCCCATGATATGCATAATCATTCAGGGACCCAGATTACTTCCATAATGTAGCTCATCCATCTTTGGAGCTTTGCTACCCTCTTTTGAATCCTCTGCTTTTGGCCAACAGGCAAGGGAAGAGAGAAGGCATGGAAATTCTGCCAGGAGTTTATGGAACAAGTCTGGAAGGGGTCCACATTATTTAAGCTTATATTCCATTGGCTAGAGTGCAGCCACATGGACCCACCTGGCTGCAAGGGAGGCTGGGAAGTATTTGACCTATCTGTGGGCTCAAGAGGCATATAGAACTGGTGCCGCTCTATTAATTTGAGTAATAAATGCTGAATTAGGAGGCAGCCTTTAAATGTTGTGCATTTCCGAAACTTCATGTAATTCAACCCCCACCCCAAGTCTGTGCATGATGATTGTGGGATAGAGTTGGCAGAAAGAGTCTAGCATCAAATTTTTGGGGAGATAAGAACTCAAGAACCTGGGGTAGCATTCCTGTGAGTGAAGACAGACCTGGGAGAAATATCATTGTAAAGGCTTTAAGCATGAATGCCTTCCTCCTCCCTTCCTCAGGCACCTGTCTCCTAGTTCATATCCTTTACCCATCTGTGGCCCTGCCTGGGCACCAACAATACTTCACTGAGTACTTAACAAGGAAGTTTTTAAATTATTTTGAAAAGAAAAAAAGTGTCTTCCAAGTTAAAAGCCTAAACCATGCTTTTTTAAGAAGACAAGTTGATTTTGCTCATTTATTTGCTTAAATTATCTTGCCT
This sequence comes from Callospermophilus lateralis, assembly GCF_048772815.1. Taxonomy (NCBI): domain Eukaryota; kingdom Metazoa; phylum Chordata; class Mammalia; order Rodentia; family Sciuridae; genus Callospermophilus; species Callospermophilus lateralis. The sequence goes on from NC_135325.1 coordinate 89,871, forward strand.
AATCATTTTGTTCCCTTTCAGAAATCAGAGATCAGAAATGAGAGACAGCCCATATCATCTAATCTATTCCAGAATGTTCTACTTTGGGAATCCCTGACAGCCCCCCCCCCCCCCGCAAATCCACTTATCCCTGTTTTTAAAAAGTGGGGCTTAGATACTGATAGGCCTAATCTGGGGGAGGTGAATGGGAGTGATGGAAAGCATAGAACTCACATGATTTTACCTCTATGCAAAGGGGAGGAGGAAGTATCAATGTGGGAAAGCCCATCACAGTTGGATGAAATGGAGCAGAGAAACAGCATAGAGCAAAGTGCTTTTTCTTTTTAGTTTTTCCTTGATTTTTAATTGTGTGCTTAGCATTTGAACTGGCAAATGCAAATAATAATAAAAAATCAATTACATTTATAAAAATACAAGATGTTTTCCCTAGTGACAATTTAATTGCAGAATTAGAAGTCGCACAGCTTTGGTTAATGCAAACACAGCTTTGGGCATTAAAATTAAGAATATATGGGGAGAAGGATAGGAGATCAGACTAAAGATATAGGTTTGATCCTGTTTGTAAAGTATCAAGAATTAATCTTACGCAGAAACTATGAAATCAAATTTTGGATTGGTTGAATTTGAAATACTAACAAATAAATAAATACCAGTTTTACCAGTGTGAAAAAAGTGGGCATAAATAAATTCATGGTGGTCTTTGTGAGTATGAATTATTGGGTGGTGCTGTAATAGAGGAGGGTCTGGGAGAGGCTGAGGTGTCTGGGTTGTTTTTTTCCCCCCATCTTTTACTAAATGGCCTTTGGTAGTTTGAGTTCCCCTGTTTTATTGTTTGTGGTTTTCCTGTCTCTTTCCACATAATAACATGCCACTGTTTTCTCTGTGTGACTGCTTGTAATAATGTGTCTCTTTCTGCTTCTAATTTTTCTCTTTTGCTTTATTGTAAGAGAAATAAGTTATAATGTTATCATTCCCCTGCTTCTATATACTATGTAACTAATATGGGAAAGCTGAAAGACTTACACTTGCACTGGGGGAAGTTGGAGAGCTGAGAAAGATTTAAAATATCTCCAGTTCTGTCTTTGATGTTTCTAACTTTTTGTTAAGTTACATTAAACTTTTTTGTTTTCTTTTTGGATTCAGCTTAGTCTGGATGTTATCTAAGGTTTTAGCCTTTTCACATACCAAGCAACTTCCACTTTTTTCTTAATTGCATAAAGTTCATAAACCTCTCTGCTAATGTTAGCAGTATCATTTTCCATTCATTTTGATAAAATAATACAAACAAAATGCATTAAACCAAATGTAACCCAAGCTGTTATGAATTTTTGTGGTTCCTCCTCCTTGTGGTTCATGCTGTCTCTGCCCTGAGAAAGTTCTGTTTCTATGAAATGACAGTTTGAAAACCATGCAATAAAATTGTCAGAAGTGCCCACGTGGTGCTAAACAGACCTAAAGATGCCTGACCTTGCCAAACTTTTTTTTTTTTCCAAACAAAGGTCTGGATATTGGGTCCATTGGGAAATGCCTAGAAGCATGAATCTGGCATTGAGGGTCAATTTAGGGGGTCAGTGTAGTTCAAACAAAAGGGTAAATTGTCTGAAATTGGAGGCATGTGTGTATTTAGGGCCACTGTGGCTGTGGCTTCTCAACAAGGAGTAAAGCAAATGTGCTTTAGGCTGTTTGTTTCAAAAGCCTCCTTCCCTTGTGAGATCACTGCTGGGTTCTGGTTGAGTGAGGAGGCTAAACAGCTAACATTCATTTAAGTGGAGGGTGTGCACAAATTTAATAAACATGATTATGAGTGGTGTTTTGTGCCTGATGGGCACAATAACATGAAAACAGAAGTGGCTCCCACACAGTGGAGACAGTAGGAGTTTGGGAGTCAGAGAAAACCTTATTGATAATTTGTAGAGAATTGAGCTGGACTTTGCAGGGCAAATGGGAATTGGGAATGACAGGGGTATTGGAAGCCTATCCACAGGCCCAGGGAAGGCTGAGGACAAGATGTTCAGACTAGAATGAGTGTTATGTTTTTGGGGGGCAGATGAACAGACCTATCTACAGATTGTGTGGGTATATGGAGTGGGGGGAGTGATAGGGAGAAAAAGTAGAATGAGCTAGAAACTTTGTATGGGCTTGGGGAAGACTTTAGTACCAGCCCAGGGAACTTGGCAGACTGAATGCTATGCACCTTTGCACAGAGCAGCTTGGCTTGAGGAAGAGTCTTTGGGCATTAGTCTCTCCATTAAAGTGAACGGATGATAATTGGCAAGAAAAAGGATCTTGACATTTTCTAGGATGAAGCTTTCTGCCTTGCTCGGAGCACTGGTTATCCCCCAGCCAAGCCTGATATCTCTTGTAGGTGGTTCCTAGCCTTACTCTGACAATGCAAGACCATGATTTTTAACTAACAATAGCCAGAAACACCCCTTGCTGAAAAGCTAACACCAAAAGAACGCCAGTGTTCCAAACCCCAGGCAGTGCCCTTCTAATATTCAACTCTCCTCATTGTAGAGATGTGATCGATAGATTCTGAAACTGAATAACTTATCAGAGGAGATTTACTCATTGCTGATGTAATGTTACCCACTGACACCTTTCTTGAGAGAAAAACATCATTTTTATATTAATATAGTTTAGAATATTCATGATAGTATATGTTGTGCAAGAGAAAACCACAAAGTCCCTGTCTCATAAACATTTTGGGTAATTTGGGAAGTAAATCTAAACATTTTTTTCCATATGCTTTTATTGGTGTGTTATAATTGTACATAATGGTGGGATCTGTTTATATAGTCATACATAACATATACAAATCAAAGCATTTTTGATGCTGTTATTGAAAATTGTACCAGGATTTGTTTATCTTCAATGAAGCCACAACTATCTGGACATCTTGAGAATGTGACATTCTGGTAGATAAGTCAGAAGAGTGGTGTAGATGTATTTTAATATTCTTGAATAGGACTAAATGTGCTCTGTGCATTTCAATGCCTGCTGCTAGATGACAGCCTGCATCCTCACCATTGATGTCTTTTCCATGTCTGATGGACTGTGAGGGGCTTAGGCACTAGTTCTCTATTGCTGCATGATAAGTCACCTAAAATTTTTGGCTGTATTGTCTCACATGATTTCTGTGGTGTGGGATTTGGAAGGGTTTGTGTGGATAGTTCTCACTTGGGGTCTCATGGGTTGTGGTAAAGATGGTGGCTAGGGCTTCTACATAAAGCCAATATGAAATTCCCCAAAATGGCAGAAGTATCACTGTAATTGTAAAGTAAATGAATTAGGCTCAGAAGTGCCATAAGGATGGGGTTCCCACTTATATTTGTTGATTAAATGACATTGTATATAAATATGCTTAGAATATTCTTGCTTTTGGTCATTTTTCTCTAGGCTTTTTTTTTTTTTTTTTGTACTGAGGATTGAATTTAGGGGCACTTGGCCACTGAGCTATATCCCCAGGATTATTTTGTATTTTATTTAGAGATAGGGTCTCTCTGAGTTGCTTAGTGCCTCATTATTGCTGTGACTGGCTTTTGAACTCATGATCCTCCTGCCTCAGCTTCCTGAGCTGCTGGGATTACAAGACGTGTGCCACCATGCCCAGCTTCTAAGCCTATTCTTGAATATTATTATGCTGGAATGGCAGTGATATGCTCAGGATTCAATTTGAGTTAAGGTAGGATTATTTTTGCTGTGATTTGGTCCAATTTAGGACTTTATTCATGTACAACACTCTGCTGCTACTTGCTTGGCTTGGAACCACACCACCATCTCACCATCCCAATCGGTAAGGGAATCCTGCTACAGATGTCAGTGTCAAGGGATAAGACAGAGTATGCAGTAGTTTATCTTGTGATGTGTTTTTTTGAGTGTATCATATATGGGAGGATGTATATAGTCAATTTTCCCTTCTGGATACTTCTGTTTTTATATTGATATTAACTTCTTAAAATCATATATTTAAAACTAAAATTAAATGAAGATCAAAATCAGAGTTGTTCTGATAATATTTATCAATTTCTCAGTGCTACTGGGAGAAATAGCCTTGTGGTCCAACCAGTTTGGGAAAATCATATATTCGAAATTCAGTTTGTGAGGCCTGGCTGTGGGTGTGATGTCTCACTTTCCCGGGGCCAGGGACTTGAACAGAAGAAGTGGGAGGGTTGAGCTTGTGAAATTTAGGTTATCGGATTCCCATGCATACCAGTCAGTGTGCATTTATAGAGACAACCAAAGAGATAGCTGCCCAGACTCAGACAATTATAGGTGTGTCCCGTTTTATACAACAGCTGCTGCCCTAAAACCATCTTGTCAATCAACATGATCAAGGCAGTGGGGGAGGGGGAAGCTCTGCCCAAAGAAATCCATGAAAAACAATTTACTTTCTCTCTTGTCAAGCCCAGGTTTCCTTAATCAGATTTCCCTCAAGAAGAGAAGTTTGTAGACAATGTGCTTTTGCTGTTTTTTCTCTAGAAAAACAAAAAACGATCCTTTGAAATTTCTGATTCTTATAGTGCAGGAAGCACTCAGAAGGCATCTCATTGTACTGTTACCTTGTTTGACTTTCTGCATTTGCTTGATGGTTGATATTGGTTCATTAACTTATGACCATGGGTAGTGAAAATGCTGCAAGTGCATTGTGCATAGGTTTAAGTTGGTGTTCATGTGTGCTGGATGGAAACTGAAAGTTGTAAGAGAGAGCATTTCTCACGGAGTGAGAGCAGAGCATGGGTGCTCTCCAATTCTGGAAGAGTCACATTCCATTGTCATGGCCTCATTAATAGACTGTGTGGAAGAAGATGCTTGTTTTACCTGTTTTGTTGGTAACTGTCAATATCTGTTTTTGCTGGTATTTAAAGTGCACTTTGAGATAGTAATGCTTTTAATTATAAGTGTTACTAACATTGTTATTTACGCAAAGCTGGTGAATTTATTTTCCAACCAAATAGTTGTGGCAAAAGCAGTCAATTAGATAAGATAATGTATAATTTTGTTCTAAAACTAATTCTAGAATCAGCAGAGCTATACAAAACTAACCCGACTTTCAAATTTGTTTTCATAATTTTATTTTGCAGGATAACAAAGCCATTGACCTTTGCCGATTGTGTTGGGGACGAACTTCCTTTAGGATGGGAAACTGTATATGATAAACAAATTGGAATTTATTATATGGACCACATAAATAGTAAGTAGAGTGCCACACTTGCCATCATTGCATGTAAATGATTGTTCAGGTTGAATCTCAAAAAATGCTAAAATGTTGTTTTGTAAAGCAAAACAATCATTACCATCTGATGCAATGTGGAATGGATTTTATAAATATAATGTGAAGTTTTCATTAACAGAGTGCTCAGTGCATGAAGCAGTTAGCTATGTGTTACGTCTTGCTGAGGACTGAATGTAATAAGTTTAATGCAGGGTTTTAATATTTAGTATAAGTAATAAATTTCCCAGGCAATCTGGAATCAGAAATACCTCTCATAATGGAAAGGTTTATTGCAAAGTAGAATTTAACAAGTTCCTGGAACAGCAAGTGCCCAAGTGGTTGCTTTAACACACCAAACCTTTTGATCTTCATGTGTGAAAGGAGAAAATGGTGTAAAGGTGACATGTCTTTGATCTTGCCAGTGTCTTTTGTAGAACTATTTGGAGCAGTGGTTCTCAGCCTGGGGTGATCTTTGTCCCCTGGGGACATTTGGCAGTACCTAGAGACATTCACAATAGTTGTGCCTAACAGAGGTGCTGCTGGCATTTAGTGGGTGGAGACCAGGAGTGCTGCTAAACATCCTACAGTGCACAGGATGGTCTCCCAACAGAGGGAATAGTGCCAAAGAAGGGAAACCTTGATACAGAGGCTCCATGTCATTCTACATCCATTCTCCACCCTCACTCTTGGCTTTCTGCTTCTTCATTAGCCTTTCTAGAACCGATCCCAACTAGGGTTCCATTTCTCACTCCCATTTTCATTCTAGCTCCCTTCAGTGTTTCTGTCATTGTCATATTACTACTGGGGACATGAAGGGGACATGAAGGGGACATGAAGCATGGCTTTCCCTTGCCTTTTTATTTCAGTTTATTAAGTGTGGGTCTGAAGATGCATGGTGGATTTTGATATTCTTTCCCTCTCCAGTCCTGTGGTACCTCATGTTCCCTTAGTATGATTAACCTGGGCTGATTTCTTTGGGGTTGATTCCTGAGTTTTGAATTGCCCATGATGTTTCAAGGTTGTGAGCCTTCTTGTCTCAGATACTGAATGACATTGTCAGGCAGTGGGCTTTCCAATTCCTGGCACTAAGCTTTGTACAATTGTAGCCATTATTCAAAAACTGGCCAGTGATGATTGGAAACAGAAAATAAATATTGTCCTGGCCCCACTGGCCTCCCATGCAGGTATCCAAGTGGCAGGAGAGTTTCTAGATGGATCTGCCACTCATTGGATAGAGTGAGGTACCTGGAAGAAGAGAAGTTGAGAGGCCCCAGCTGAAGACTGTTCTTCCAGTGGCACTCAGTTGGCTTGCCACCTCATGGCTATGTGTTTGGGTGAATATGGCTATCTTGGGTGGCCCTCTCAGCTGATAGAGTAAGAGGCAGTTCCTGACAGCCAAAACCCTCTCATTCTGTGAAACTACTATGCTATGGGACTGGGCAGTATGGCTGTACCACCAGGCTTTCTCCTTCCTGGGCCTAAGTAAGTATAGATGCTCTCCAAATGGTATAGACATTTGCCTTATACAACATTTCCAGAAAGTCTGCCTGCTGCTCTTGTGGCCTAGGACCTGTTCTGGCCTGTCTTTCTTATAAACTCAGCACTTATCCACCAGCGCCCCTTGTTTACCATGACATTCCTTGCCCGCTCACTCACTGAATCACAGCAAGCGTTTATAGAGCACCTTTGAACTGCCCACTCTCTTTAGGCCCTGGGCACCTAAGAAAGTAAGACCCATTCTTCACCCTCAAAGATTGACACTCTAAAAGTAGCCATGAACCCTAAAAGAAAATAGCCACCAAGGACTTTCTTCCAGCCACTAGGAACATAAAGGATGACCTAGCATGTGGGGGGTAGTAAGTGAGCATGAAAGCAGCTCTGGGGTCACATCACCTCCTTCATCTGGACCCAACTCTTGATGACACAGGTTTAAAACTCTTTAAAGCAAAGATCTAAGGAATCAAATATTAACATTTGAACTATGCAGGTGGGGTGAGGGACCAGAGAGGCTATGGGTTGATACCCTTAAGATTCCTGAGACCCTCCAGGGCACTGGAACACTGTGAACAATGCCATTGGCTGGCTTCAGGGTGTCATGCAGCTGAATAAACATCAGGAACATCCCGGCAATTACGAAAGTACTGATTCTGCCCCACCCCAGTCCCATTGAATCTGAACTCTGGGGCTAAAGCCAGACTCTGATTTTTGTTTTTTGTTTTTTTGCTTTGTTTTATCTTTACCCATATAAGCTTTCAAGGCCTAGAGAGGCTTTCTAAGAGCCTGGGGTGGCAGTGTAAAGGGTTGATTAGGGGTATAGGTAGGAAGGTGGATGGGGATAATGTTTTCAAGAGAACCTGCTTTGGAACATTTAGCAAGCACACTTGTGTGGGTGGGAAAACAAGAATAGCATAAAATTTACCTTACTAACCACTTTGAGGTGAAATTCACAGGTCACAAAATGAACATTTTAAAGCGAACAGTTCAATAACATTTAGTGCATTCATAATATTATGCAACTGTATCTCTGCTAGTTCCAAAACACTTTCATTAGCCCAACGGGAAAGCTATCCTCATTAATCAGTCATTCTGTATTACCCTCTCCCCTAGTCTCTGCTAGCTGTTTCTGCTTTCTGTCCTTGTGAATTTGTACATTCTAGACATTTCATATCTATGGAATCATCTGTATGGCTTTTTGTGTCTGACTTCTCTCACTTAGCATGATGCTTTCAAGATTTCTCTATTTTGTAGCACATGTCAGTACTTCATTCCGTTTTATGACCTAATATCTTTCCACTCTCTAAATTGAGAGAAGATCCTGGGGATATAAAGTCTAAGGCAGAACCTTTGCTGTCCAGGGTTCATAATTTACCTGTGAAGCAGAAAATATAGAAATAAGTATGTGCCAACTGGTATAGGTGGTTAGAATGGCATTGTCAATTGTGCAGAGGAGAGACACAGACCAGGAGAGCCAGAGAAGGCTTCAAAAAGAAGGCCTTTGCAATGAGTCTTGGAAGGTGGTAGGCTGCCCTGGTGAGCAGAGAGGACAGAAGCAGCATAAACACAGGCACCAATGGGCACATCTGGTGATTTTGGAAAAGTTATCTGTACAGAGGTTGTTTGTGAGGAAAAGGACACAAAATAGAGATGAAGCTGGAAAACGAGTTTTGGGACTCATGCTGTGGATACTGGATTTTGTGCTTTAGAAGAGGTACGTATGAAAGAGGGTTGCAGCAGTTAGGAAGGTAATGTGGGTAAGTGCACTGAGGATGGGCTTTGTTGGCATGAGACAAGAAGCTGAGTGACTATGGGGGAAGATTGTGAGGCCCTGATTGAAGTAAGGGGAGACAGAGAAAAGGACATATAGTCAGTCATTATTGTATTCAGCAGTAGGAATCACCACTTCTTGATAATCCTTAGAGTATTCTGGGGGGTGGGGGGAGAAGAGCACGAGTTCTTTGAGGATGATACTCAGCTTGGATTCCCAGGTTGGCTAAGTAGATAGATCCAGATACTGCTCATCGAGAGAGGGAAGCAGTGCATGGTGTGAGTTGTTTAGTTTGGTTTTGCTTCTGGTAGTGAAAGGGCAGTGTGTGAGAACAAGTTGTGCTTCAGATGACTGGCTCAGAATTACTATGGGTCTGACAAGAAGGAGATGCATCTAGGAGGCAGCTGGGAATAAAAAACTGGAGCTCAAGATAGGAGTTGGAGCCAGAGGTAGATGTGGGCCCTTTCAAGAGCCTGCAGAGTGGGAAATGTGGGGAATTGTGCATGGGAGGGGAATGAGAAAAGGAAAAGAGTAGCAAGTCAAGCAGGGGACAGTAGTGTTTTTACACATCCCATGTGAAGAATGCTCTTCTCACTGACTTTTTCATATCTCATGGTGAAGAAGTCAGTGAGAAGAACATTGTAATTATCCATTATACAAATATCCATTAACAGTTTTGAACTCATTTGGATGCATACTTATTTAAAGTATGGTCTTTATTGATGAAAGGATCCTCTTGTCTTTCCTCCTCCAGTGAACTATTTCATATCTGTAGAGTTTTCTTTTTGTCTGAACTTTGGAAATATAAGTAGAAGGTGTTCCAAACTTCAGAAAGGTTTATGATGTGAAACCTTTCACAATGTTCATCCTGATAATTAGTTAATTTTCATATTGACTAGTAGCATAATGCATGACTGTTGGTCAACCTACAGATGTTACCTTCAAGACACTCATTTCCTTATCATCTTCCTTTTAGAGCTTACCCAGATTGAGGATCCAAGAGAACAGTGGAGGCGAGAGCAGGAACGGATGTTGAAGGAGTATTTAATTGTAGCCCAGGAGGCTCTCAATGCCAAGAAAGAAATATACCAGATCAAGCAACAGCGGTTCGAGCTGGCCCAGGAGGAATACCAGCAACTGCACAAACTGTGTGAGGACGACAGCCGCTCGTATGCTAGCTGTGAGTTGACTTGTTCCCTTTACTGAATGCATGTGACTTTAAAAGCCATCTCCCTGCTAAGTTATCTGCAAACAACCAACTTTACTCGGGCAAGATGGCTTTGTAAAGGCTCCAATCTCATACTATTAGCTAATGGATATTTATCAAATACTCACTTTGTGCTCAGATGTTAAAATATGGTGGTGATTAAGAAAGGAAAGGTCCCTCTCCTCATGAAGCTACATTCAGGTGGGAAAAGTGAAAAATAAATGAGCTAACAAAATTTCAGGTCATGCTATGAGACAACCTCTTGTCTCATGATTGTCAGTTTTGAAGACACTTCACTCAGAGACCAGTGCACTTAATAGCTATCTTACTATGTGCCTTGAGGGAATGGAGGCAACTCAGGTATAATGATATGTTGCTTCCAATATGTTTTCATTCCATACTTCTCCTGGTCTTCAGATATTGGTTCAAATATTGCAACTTAATATTGCTTGTCTGGAGTGACCTCTTGGGGAATGATTCCCTTATTCCTGGGTAGGAAGATTTGGGAGTCTGCAGGCATGCTCAGCTCCTGTCTGTCTGTGGAGGCCTTTCCTGGGCTTTAGTCTTTATTGGGCAGTACACCGAAGGAGAAGGAACCCAGTCTAACCCAAAGAATCAGAGAAATCTGACCCCCAAGTAAATGGCTGTATCTACTGTTCATGCTTCCCCCCCCCTTTTTTGGTGGTGCTGGGGATTGAACCCAGGGCCTTGTGTACAAAAGGCAAGCACTCTACCAACTGAGCTATATCCCCAGCTGGACCCTACTCTTCTTCAGGGGAACGCTTCCTTAGTTTCAGAGGCTACCAGAGATGAGCTCCCATTCATTAGTGCTTAGTGGGTGCTCAGGGATGGAAGGAACCAGGTCTGGTCTCAGAAGCCAAATCCTTTTTTTTTTTTTTTTTAACTGATGGTAACTGCTCAAGCTAATCCCTTCCCAACAGAATTGTCACACTCAATAGTCCACTGCAGGCATGCATGGCTACCATGTCTTGGGGTCCATTGAGCTTGGAGAGAATATATGAAGTTAGTACCACTAAGTTTTATTTTATCAAAACCTAAGTCTAGTGACACACAGGAGTATCTATGTGTGACATTATTATCATGTTATCAGGTATTTGGCTCTGGTGACCAAGCTTTGAACATAAAAGATGTGATCATAGCTATATTCTGTGTTGCAAGTCAGAATGGAATAAACGCCAAGGGGCCACATGTCTTGTGCCCTTTTTATTGCACTACTGTCAAAGGTGAAAGAAGCATAGAAACTGTGGACAGTGGCGAGGTTTTGCCTCTGTAATAGGAATGTAAGATGTCTTTCTTACCATGTGCCTTGAGGGAATGGAGGCAACTCAGGTATAATGATGTGTTGCTTCAAAGTCACCTTATCTTCTGGTCTTCAGATATTGGTTCATGAAAGTTTTTTATTGATTCTTTTTAGTTATATATGACAATAGAATCCATTTTTATATAGTTACACAAGCAGTTTTTTAATAATATATCTCATTCTAATTAGGACCCCAGTACATGCAAGCTTTTTTTTTTTTAAACTTTCCATGAAAAGGTGATAGGTCAGCTCAGTGCAGAATTTTATGGACTGGTTTCTTCTCTCCATAGTTTTCATGTAATGCCTTTCTCTGATTATCATATTGGGGTAATGCTGGCTTCATAGAATAAATTGAGAAGTTTTCTCTTCAATTTACTGTAAGAATTTATATGGGATTAATATTAATGCTTTCTCAACTGTTTGATAGAATGTATCAGAAAAGCCACAAAGGCTTGGAGTTTTTTGTGGTAATGTTTTTAACTATAGAGTCCAATACCTTTGATAGATATAGGGTTGTTTTTTAAAATTTTTTCCTCTTGAATCAGTTTTGGTATTTGTATGTTCCAAAGGTTTTGTTCTTTTTATCTAATCTTAAACTCAGCAAACTTTTCTATAAAGAGTCAGTAGTGACTATTTTATACTTTGTGGGCTACTGGATCTTAGTCCCCACTACTCAATACTTTTGTTATTGGGAAAAAGCACTCAGAGACAACATGTAAATGAATGTGTCTGGCTGTGTTCCAATTAAAGTATAAATACAGGTAATAAGCCAGATTTGGCCCATAGGGAGTTTGTCAAACTATGATGTGAGCTGTCAAGTCTGTATTGTTTGTAGTCTCCCCTTGTTATCCTTTGACTCTCTGTAGGATACAAAGTGTGTCCCCTCTTTCATGCCTGATATTAATAATGTCTGTCTTCTTTTCCTTTATTATGAGTGTAACTAAACTTTTGTCAATTTTATTTATCTTTACAATGAACTGGCTTTTGGTTTTCTTTCCCCCTCTGCCTCTTGTCTTTTTTCTATTGATTTTTATTATTTTTTATTTCCTTCTTTCTACTTAGTTTATCTTTAATTTGTTCTTCCCTTTCTGGCTTCCTAAAGTGGAAACTTAGATCACTGAATTTAGACCTTAGTCTTTCACATAGCCTTTAAAGGTGCAAATTCTTGAAGCTCTCTTTAATTCATCCCATGCATTACTATATTTTAAAATTTTTATTCCTTTCAAAATATGTTTTCATTTCTATGTGATTTAGATTTTGACCCATGGGTTCTTTAAAAGTAAGTTGTTGGGGGCTTGAGTTGTGGTTCAGTGTTAGAGCACCTGCCTCGTATGTGTGAGGCACTGGATTTAAGAAATAAATACATAAAAATAAAAGTTCATCCACAACTAAAAATATATATGTATATTTATATTTTAAAAAGTAAGTTGATGAGAATTTTAAAAGATAACATGTTGTTATTGATTTCTAATCTAATTCCATTGTGGTCAGAGACTAACCAAGCAAAAATTTCTGTACTGTACACCTTTGAAGGGATAGATATAGGGGAACCTTAGAGCAGCTACTCTGAAGGTGGAGGTAGGGAAACCCAATGCAGTGTTGAGCCTGTGGAGTAAGGTTATTCAGTACTTAGAGTCCTATGGATCTGGGATATTCAGAAAGATTGGTTTTTGTATTTCCATCACCTTTTTATGCTCTTGATGTTTGGGCAAATAAGGAATTACACTTAATTGCATTCCTTCCTGTACCCCACAGAATTTTATTAATGCTCAGTAAAAATACTCAAGACGCTATCTTTCTCAAGTCACTGTCTTTGAAGTGACGTCTGCTTCTTTAGTAGAGGAAACTGACAGTTCTGCAGTGTTGAGAATTGAATATACCCATCAGTTTCCATTGGCTGACCTGTGAAGTCTTGGTGTAGACAGAGTCCCTTCTCCATGTGAATAGGTTGCCTTGGAGGCCAGAATTAGGCCTGTCTGTTTTCATGAAAGGGCTAGAGATGCCAGTGGCGCTTCCTGGGGCCTCTTAGCTCACCAGGGAAAAAGTCAACTATGAATGGAATCTAGGAGTTAATCCAAGTGGTTTATCAAATTGCTCTGTCCCTAGGGCTCCTACTAGGCTCTTTTAGTCTGTTGTTTAACCTGAACAACTGATTACAATGAGGAAAACCCTGATAGTCATGACTCAAATGAATTCTTTCTGGCCACAGGATAAAGTTCAGTACAGTGATCCTGTTGGTTTGAATTGCTGATTTAACAGATGGCTTGCACAGCCATGTCAGAGGTAATGGGCTCACGTTTGTAGCTGCTGTGGCTGTACCACAGCACATCTGGCTCCAGTTGGCTACCTGGATCTTACAGCCTCTCCATCTCTTTCACTGCCAGTTGATCACCTGAAGCAGGGAGGTGACTCCTTGCTCTGGTACTGGGAACTATATATCACCTGGATTTACTTTGTTACTTCTTCATTGATAATAACTTGAAGTAGAAGAAAACGATATTCAATAAGGTAGTGTTTCATATGCTTTGTTATGTTTTCCACATTGTAGCCTCTGCTATCATCTTGGGAAACTGAATCAATTGACTAAATTACCTCTTCAAGGTTATATACCCAGTAAATGATAGAACTTGAATTTGAATCCAGATCTGTTTTTTTCATGGCTGTCAGTTCTCTGTACTATTTCCCAGACAAACAAGGCAGCTCAGAAGAGCTGATTGCGTTTTTAGAATGCTTAACTTCTCTTTCAAGTTATCTGAAAATAAAGGCTGGTTATAAATGGACAGGTTGTATGGCAATTATACAACAATAAAGGGGCAAGAGGAAAGCAGAGCGCTTTCTACTTCTTGACTTTCTCATGGCCCATGTAGGATCACTCAGCTATTTCTTCACTTTTTGACAGGTATTTATTAAGTACCCACTGTTGGTATATACTAAATGCTAGGAACACACTTTATTCCTAATGGCTGATTACAGGGGAGAATGAGGCAATAATGATAAACAGCCATTTTTAATGTTGGAGCAGAAGGGTGTGGGGAGGAGTGGAGGAGAGGAAGTGCATCTCACTTATACCCTTCAAAGATTTTCTCCTGAGCTATTGAAATCACCAGAAAAAAACTCCATTCATTGGAGAGGAAAGATTTTGTGTCAATGTTGAGCCATCTGATATCTAAGAATATCCAAGCCTTGACCTTTTTTGCTCCTGACCAAAACAAATTCAGATGCTTTGCTGGATTAGCTGGAGCACAATCTCCAGGAACCAAGATCCCAGCTCTATTTCTATGGGCCTCTGAGCTCACTGCCTTGTGCTCAGTCCTATTTTCTGCTTTGTAGAATACTGGGATGAGACTGGTTCACAATGGACTCATTCTCTCAGTGGCACACCTGATAATTTTTCTACAGCTTTATTTTGTAGATTTCTCTTTTCCATTTTTCTTTGCAACGTGTTCACCTCTCTGCCTTCTTTTTAAATGAAGAATGCATTCATTATCTCAGAAGCCTTTTCTAGTGTTACTCCTTCATTCTTGAGAAACCTCTGGCATCTACCCAGATATGCCATTTATCTGGCATTCAGATAAATGATGTGATGATTTTCAGGATCTTCTGGAAGACATTCTTATTTATATATATATTTTTTGTGGTGCGGGGGATTGAATCCAAGGCCTTGTGCATGTGAGGCAAGCACTCTACCAACTGTGCTGTATCCCCAGCCCTGGAAAAAATTCTTGCATGAGTAGAATTATAATCTGAGCTACAGGTTTGCAGACTATGTTAGTTCTGCTGGCTGAATCCTGTCCAATGCAGGTGTTGCAAATAATGTCTTCTTGGAACACAGCCATGCCCATTCACTCTTTTGTTGTCTATGGCAGTGAAAAAAGCAGAATTGAATATTCAACACAGACTGTATGGCCCACAGCAAAATGTACTGATTTTCTGTCCCTTTGCAGAACCAGTGGTTCTCAACCTTGGCTGCAAGTTCAAATTTCCTGGAGGGCTTTTAAAAACTATTAGGGCCTGGGCCCTATGCTGCCCCTAGATTTATTTAATTGGCCTTTGATGGGGGAGGCAATATTTTGCATGTTTCTTTAAAGCTCCCCAGGTGGTTCCTGAGTCAAGATCTACTGGTTTAGATTGACTGTGTATGTCCCTTCTAGCAGCAGGAATGCGACTTTGTTATCCTGACTGCCAGGAGCAATACACTGAAAGTATCTTTAGGTGCCTGGGAAAGAGTCAGCCTTATCTCCAGTGAGAAGGTGCTGACTCACCCTGGATTCTTGGGTCAGGTGGTGGTGAGGCTTGACCTTATCAGCCATCAGTCCTGCCAACATTCTTTCCGAGGCTCCAAGCCTATCCCACAAAAACTATCTTCCCTCGCTCCTAGCTAAAGGATTTCTCATCTGCTGTCTGAGTTAGGATAAAGGCTACAGTCAATCTGTTCAGACTTTTGTTTTCCTTCACATGAGCATGTTGGAGCAGGCAGGAGAAAAATGGATCATACAGCATTTTCCCCACATATTAGTCTGCAAGCCTCAATCTTGGAGGCAGTAGTAGAGTACATGTATTTACTGAGAGATAATCCCCCAGGAGTTCTAGACACAAATTCTTTTATGAATGATGGCATAGTATAGATCAAGTCATTACAAATTCAGTCTTTTAATCTACAAAATGGGGAAGCATAATCATCATCTTCCTTTCATGAAGATTTTTGAAAACAGGTGAAATAAATGTGAAAGGGCCTCTAAAATAGCAAGGTATAATAATTTAAATTGCTGTGGTCCAGCTAAACTATAACCTTATTATTATATCATCTGAAGCAATATTTTATGCCAGAGCCGACTCCTTAAGCTATTTAATAGCTCTGCATATTCAACTCTCTAGAGAAAAGAAAGTTCCAAGGTGGCAGTCTGGTCTTTATCATAAACCTTGAGATTAGAGACATGTTTACCAGAGGAAGAACTTTTTATAAATGTTGTAGAGTGCATGCTGTTAAAAAGGGGGTCTGGAATCCTAAAACTCTAAAAATGGTTCTGTTAGACTTATGGGAGGATCTAAGAAACTGAGGCTTTTATTTATAAATTGAACTATACTATTCAAAGTTATGCCAGTGTTCACAACTATTCTTAGTATTTGAAGACAAAAGTTATTCATGGTCTTAGGTACTTGAGTTGCCTTATTCCCTTGTTTCAGACCTGGGATTTCATAATTGTAGAGACCATAGGTAAAGTTATATGAATGGTATAAGTAAAATCTGTCATTTGGGATGATTTTAGCTGTAAGTAATGGAAAACTAACTTTCATGGTCCTGGACAATATGGAAATTCATTAGCACATAATAGTCCTTTGGGGGCTGGGTGGAGTTTTTCCATTGTTGTATCTGATGGCTCCATGTGTTCTTGGTTTATCAAATTTGATGTCTAGGACTGAGTATGCACCAAGTCCCCTAGAGGAGAGGTAGCTACTTGTTAACATTGGAGTTCTATTAATTAGGAAGGAGAAATGGGGGGAAGGCTGCTGCATTGATGTCCAACAGTACTAACCACATGCTCCTTTATGTATTTCAAGTCTCCACTGATTCTCCCTATGAAATTGCATGCAGAAGAATTTTGGTGGTAATGATTTCCAGTCATTGTTACTGATGTTAAACATTGAAGTTAACTTTGCTGAAATCCCGTGGTGGGGTTACTTTCTACTCTTAATGTGATAAATCCCAGGCGATAACCATTGGATTTGTCTTCCTATTAAGTTGGCCAGTTGTACACACATGTAAAGGAGGAGGCAGCCATCTGTAGCCTCATTTGTATATTGCTTCCCTCCAGGGTAGAGGGCCTTTAAGCTCAGGTCTGGGAGATTTAAGTCCCAGGACTTTACTGTGAAGGTTTTCTATAAACAATTTTTTGTCTCTTGAGGGCACATTGTTTGAGTTATTGCTTTCATTACTGATCTTAAATGAAACCCATAAGTCAGGCAATATTTAAGTCATAGGATTTGAAAATAGCTGTTCTCATCTAACAATTTTTTTTCAGTGCTGGGGTTTGAAGCCAGGGCTTCACACATGCCAGGCAAGTGCTGTACCACTGAATTACATCCCCAGCCCATGAAATTTGTTTTAAAAATATTTTATTTTGTGTCCTTGAGAGATCACAATTTTAAGTATAAGAACATTTGAGATAAAACTGGCAAACATTTAGCTTCTCCAGATATTTATTTCCAGTAGATCCAGATTGAAGTTCTGACTAAATGGGGCTTGAATAGAAGATTTTCCATAGAACCATTTTTAAAATGGGAGATCTGAACTGCTCAAATTAACTTTGGATGTTGTTCTAATTGAAGTTTTAAATAATCTTGCTGTGTAAGCTACTTGATGGTTTTGAGCTATCCTTTCCAATATAAAGCCAGAAAAGGATTTTTTTCTCTTGCCACATTCTTTGTTGGTAAGTTATAGTTGTACATAATCATGGAATTTGTTGTTACATATTCATACATGTACACACTATGACAATATAATTTGACCAATATCATTCCCCAGCACTCCCCCTCTCCTTTCCTACCTTCTAGTCCCTTTCCTCTACTGATCTCCCTTTGATTTTCATGAGATTCCCCACCATTCCACCTTTCCTTTCCCTTTTCTTTTCTAGTTTCCACATATGAGAGAAGATATACAACCCTGATCTTCTGAGTTTGGCTTGTTTCACTTAACATAATGGTCTCAAGTTCCATTCATTTTCCTACAAATGACCTAATTTCATTTTTCTTTAGGGCTGAATAAAACTCCATTGTGTATATATATGCCACATTTTCTTTATCCATTCATTCTCTGATGGAACCTAGACTGATTACATAGTTTGACTATTGTGAATTGTGCTTTTGTAAACATAGGTATGCTTGTATCACTGTAGTATGATGACTTTAATTCTTTAGGCTAATACTATGGAGTGGTATAGCTGGGTCATATGACAGTTCCATGCCTAGTCTTTTAGGAACCTCCATACTGATTTCTGTAGTGATTTTACTAATTTACAATCCCACCAACAATGTAAAAGTGTTCCTTTTTCTCCCCACATTCTTTCCAGTGTTTATTAGTATTTGTATTCTTGATGACTGCTATTCTCACTGGTGTGAGATGAAATTTTAATGTAGTTTTGATATGCATTTCCCAATTGCTAATAGTGTTGAATATTTTTCATATATTTCTTGGTCATTTGTATTTTTTCTTTTGAGAATTGTCTGTTTAATTAATTTTCCCATGCATTAGTTGAGTTGTTTGACTTTTTGGTGTTATATTTTTAGAGTTCTTTATATAGTCTAGATATTAATCCTTTGTTGGAAGAGTAGCTAGCAAAGCTTTTGTCCCATTTTGTGGGTTCTCTTCACATTACTAATTGTTTTCTTTGCTGTGCAGAGCTTTTTAATTTGATGCCATCCCGTTTATTAATTCTTGTCATTAAGGAAAGAATTTTGAACTAAGTTATAGTTCTAGGCACCTAAGTTAACTGTATGACAGTCAACCTTTGGTACTCAAACCAAAAAAGTAAAAGAAGGGGTTATGGCCCTGCTGATGGATTTTCTGAGCAGGTGATATTAAGGACAGTAACCAGGAGGCTGATAATACTAGTGGGGAATGACTCACAGATGAAGACAGATGAGCTGAGGAAGAGAATAGAAGTCGAATTGCCATAATACAAAAGCCTGTAGTTTCAGACAACAAAAGAAAGGAGCCAGAAACATCAAGAAAAAGCTATGCAGAGAGATGGAAGGAGTGGTAGAAATGAGAAACAGCCACTGGCTGCTCTGGCCACTGGAGTACTAGAAAAGAAGTGCAGTTCTCTGTGCCGACAGGAATTGGCAGAGAGCACTTAGCCTGTAAACAGCTCTGTGGAGCTTATTCACCCTGAGTATTGGCTATTCATACTAATGACACTGTGTCTGTAAAAAGCATTTAAATCATGTGCACTGCACTGTTTAAGAAAGCATTGAGTGATGTGATATATTTAAGCTAAATATTCATCAATGACAAGCAACTAGAATAAAACCATGAGTGCCTCATTTAAGTTTCTGGGAACAAAAACTTGGGGGTGCAACTTTCCTCTGCTTTGCCAGACTAGTGTAGTACTAGTAGTGGCGTAGTACAAATCTGTCTTTTTTATTTTATAAATTTTTAATGTGTCAAAAATTATTCATCTGGATGTGAAGAAAATGAATACAAAATCAAAATGCAACCACAGAAAATAATCATAGTTAACCTTTTGCTTCTATCCTTCAGTGACTTCCATATATGTATATTGGAAAAGACAGGAACAATGGGTTCATACTGCTTATACCTGCACATAGGACAGCTTTCCTTGCCATAATCACCTCTTGTTTCCCCTTGTGTATGTATGTTTTTTAACCCTAGTAGATTTGTAGTAGAAATAAATACGGTTTGATTTTCCTGCAGCCGTATATTTTCCTATATGGGATCATGAAGAAAATCTTGATGAAAAAAAATCAAACCTCAGGATTTGAGGTTGTGCAATGTTAATTCTTTAGGAAACAGTGCCCACTTAAATCAGATATTTAGAATTAATTATTTAATATGGTAATCAGATGTTCCTTGTGATGATTTATTTATTTTAAGGATCTATTGTAAAATAAAATATTTTTCTTCTATTTAGCCTTCTCAGGATATTCAACAAATACAAAGTATGACCCACACCAAATTAAAGCCGAAATAGCAAGTCGTCGGGATAGGGTGAGTAAAACTAGTATTTTTACAACTAGATTCACCATACACATTCTTCTCTTTTTAAAAATTTTGGTGTTTATTTTGACATATTCATAAATGCATATAACATAGTTTTCTCCATTTTAATCCCTAGTATCCCCTTCCCTTCCATCCTCCCTCCATTCACCCCCTTCCTCTACTGTATTGGTCTTCCTTTTATTTATTTAATTGGTGCATTATTATATATAAAATTGGAATTTATTGTGATATATTCATGCATGCACATAGCATAATTTGGTCAACTATATTCCCCACTTCTTTCTCTTCACCTCCTTTCCTCTGTCATCTTTTATCCCCTGCTGCTTCTCTACTTTTCTCCCTTCTATTTTTATGAGATCCCCTTGATTTTATTCCTTTTTAATCTCCAGCTTCCACTATGAAAGAAAACATTCAGCCTTTGACTTTCTGGGTCTGTCTTCTTTCTTTCTTTTTTTCTTTTTTTGGTCTTGTCTTTTTTCACTTAGCATGATGTTCTCCAGTTCTATCCATTTTCATTCTTCTTCTGAGTAGAGCTCCATTGTGTACATATACCACATTTTCTTTATCCATTCATCTGTTGATGAGACTTGTTCTACTACATGCTTTTTTATGTAAAATTATTAATCATGGTTCATTTTGTGGTTATCAGTGTATCTAACATGTTTTAGTAAGATTTTTAATTTCTTGGTTTATTATTGTTTTGTTGTTGTTGTTGTTTTACTTGCCACTTTTTCCAATAAAAGGAAAAAAGTTTTATTTTGAAGCTTTAGCTCACTTGACAAAAGATAGCCTGTATCCCTGTGTATTTCATGGGGCTGGACTCACCAGCTTTGGGGAAGACATGGTGACATCAGGGCCCAGTCTCATAAGGCTACTTCTCTGGACTACAGAGGTGCCGACTTTGTCCCTTAGCAGCCTCAGCAACTAATGTTCTCCACTGGGTGACTAGTCCTAGAGGGATGGATTCTGCCACAGTGTTTGACCAGAAGGGTTCAGATGCTCCTTCCCTGGTGATGCCTGGATGCTTCAAGTGTCACCTCATTTTATCCCATCAGACCTTTGTCTTGGCTGTCTACAAAGGATGACATTTTTTTTTTTTTGTAACAGGGATTTAGCACCCAGGGGTGCTGAACCACTGAGCCACATCCCCAGCCCTTTTAAATATTTTATTTACAGTCAGGGTCTCATTGAGTTGCTAAGTGCCTCACTAATCTGAGACTGGCTTTGAACTCGCGATCCTCCTGCCTCAACCTCCTGAGTTGCTGGGATTACAGGCATGTGCCACCAAGCCTGGCTGAAGGGGGTCACTTTTGTTGCATGTGTGAAAAAGCACAGGGGACACATTGAGGCCTCTCCTTCTCCTGGTCTGTCATTCTCTGAACCAGGGTATATCTTTTAGGTAGTGGATCTCAAATTTTAGCATAGTTAAGAAAAATACCTGAGAGCTTTGTGAAAGTACAGAATTCCAGGTTAACTCCTGGGATTTATGTAGTCCTAGAGCCGGTCCAGAATCTGTTTAGAAAAGCCTAGCAGGCAGTTGAGTTTCAGGTAGTAGAGACCCACCTTTTAGAAACAAAAGTTTCCTAGGTCTAGTAAGTAGAAGGAAGGATAATGAATTATTACAAGTTTGCTAATTGTAACATAGAAATTATTACCTCAAAAAAGAAAATAGTTATACAGGTTTCCCACGTGGGTAGGGAACTGTCAGCAACTGGGGATTTTGGTGTCTAAGCAAGGCGGTTCTTCCAGAGTGGTGGTGGTTTTATCTGTGTGCAAATGGAAGTTCATGGAGGGAATAGATGATCCTTGAAATTGTAAGCGAATTAGAAACTTAAATGACAGTGCAAATAATAACTATAGAAACCATTTTTCACAGCTTGTTTTTGAAAATGGAATTTGTCTTTAGCTTTCCAGATTAAAACGAGAGCTGACCCAGATGAAGCAAGAACTACAGTACAAAGAAAAGGGTGTGGAGACCCTGCAAGAGTGAGTTGCCTGCATGTGTAGATGAGAGTATTTGCCTGTGATTTCCTGTTGTCTTGACTAATTGGGCTCCTGGACATATGTACCCAAAATTTCATGACCTTTGCTTTTATGCCTTTATTTATGCTTGTTCTTTCCCAATCTTATACATCAGAGTCTCTCTGTCTCTTAAAGATTCTTTAATCTTTTAAATGGGAACACTGAGAAAAGAAGACCTTTATTTGTATGTATTATTTGTATGTTCATAGTTCTCCTTTCCAAGGCACACATGACCATTTGCATTTGAATTTGGGTTGTTTAAATTTTATTCTTTTAAAATTTTTATTCTAAAATTTAAATTAATTAAAGTAAAAAATTTAGAATTTAGTTTCTCATTCTCAGTAGCCATGTCTGAAGTGCTCAGTAGTCACATGTGGTTAGTGCACATTTTTTTCCACCATGACACTAGTGTGACATTTTGGACCAGATAACACACTTTGTGAGTGTCATTCTGTTACTGTAGGATGTTGAACAGCATCCCTGGCTTTTACCTGATAGCTGCCAGTAGCACCCAACCCCTCATTATGACAATTGAAAAGGGCTGCAGATATTCCTAAGTGCCCCCAGTTGAGAACCTCAGGGCTAGTTGATACTCATCGGGTAGCATAGGCAATAGATTTCCATCATCACAGAACTAGCCCTCAGACAGTCTACAAGTCTTCCTGTTCACATCTTTACAATTTGAACTTTATCCCTACCAAGAGTTTCAAGGTGAATTTCTTACCATCAGTGAGCTATATTAAATCAGCAAATTTAATGAACAAACATTGTTGTTTTATAATGGCTATTATGATGGTCTGAAAGGATTAATTTTGTTAAGAGAGTATTATTGGCTTGTTGACTAAGAGTGCTCTCTTGACTCAGAGCCTGGCTTCACTGGCTAAAATTGGACATGTGCTTCACACTTTCTGAGCCTACTTTTCTTATTTGTAAATGGTGATTAACTTAGGTTGCTATATTAAAATACTATTGACTGCATGGCTTGAACAATGGATATTTGTTCACAGTTCTGGAGACTGAAAGTCCAAGACTTCATTCCTAGTACAGGCCTCATTGCTGACTTTCAGGTGTTCACTTTTTTGCAGTGTCTTCACATGGCTCAGAGAAAGAGCTCTGGATCTCTCTTCCTTTTTCTGCAAGGACACTAATGCCATCATTGGGATCCTACCCTCATTACCTCATCTAAGCCTAATTACCTTCCACTGGCCCCACTTCAAATACTTTCATATTGGGGGTGGGGCTTCAAAATAAGAATCTAGTGTGGGGGATCATAAACACAGAATACATAATAGTGATCGCCGTGCTAAATTGTTCAGAGGGTGGTGCCAGGGTCTTGTACCTAGTCAGCCTTCATCAAAGGCAGGAACCCACATGGCTACTATAGTGATGAGGACAAACAATGTGCCATGCTTTGCATTGTGGAGACAGGCTCAATAAAGTGTACCAAATATGACTGCAGTATCTGTCTTTATAGGGAGGTAATAAATGAATGTGAGCGACATATGTAATTATCTCTACCTTATTCAAAGGGGAAGACTGGATATAGCAAACCCTGTTGTTTAACATTATGTCAAGATTGACCTCCTTAATTAGTCTGGATTGGGTTGGTTCAGGATTCATTTGTGTCTGTTTTTTCATTAAGGCCATCTAGACACCTGGGGAGATACAAAGAAAGGGGAGTTGCATAGAGGGGCTCGACTTTCTTGTCCCTGTCCCTCAGGGCTGTTAAAAGATGATGGTTTGTTCAGAAACACTGCCATGCCCCCTGCAGGTGGGTTTTAATAAGCCTATTAACATGAGTGTGATCTGAATTCTTTTAAAGTCATTGTCCACTTTTTGCTTTCTCTGTTGTTACTCTGATGTGCTGTTACACTTATGTTTGCATGCTCTTTCCTGTGTTTTAGTTCTACTATTTGAGGTTCTTTTAATTATCCCTAGTTAGTAGTACAGCCCCCACTCCACACCCCCCAAAAAGTTCAGTTTTAAGCAAATGAAGCTTCTTTTCCAGTACAGGTACAGTCTACTGGTTTTGTTGGGTTTTTTTGTCCACTTGCTACAGTGTTTCCCAGTGCACTGTGATTTTACCCCTGACAGTCCAGTCAGGCTCCAGAAACTACAGCACCTCCTAGGATGCTTTTCTGTGTGTGGTATCTGTGTCATCCTGTGTCACTTCTGCTAAAGAGATTGACAAAGAATAAGTGCAAGCAAGTAATTTGATCTGATAGGTCTTCAAGTTTCCCACACTGTCTAATTGAATTGGAGGGTGATTTCCTACTTTCATTGGGCCCCACAGTAGGTTTCTCTCATTACCCTACAATGTCTATAGATAATATGTCATTTTAACACTAGTCATTGTTGTGTGCTGGAGGTTGTCATTTTCATTCTCACTTGCAGAAGCTCTGAGGAAGGTGACTGGGGTTCAGGCACAGTCTGAGGCTACACAGTATCCATGAGGCTCATGGGAGATCCAAGCTTTGTGCTTTTCCATGCTGGCTGTGACTTCTGTATGGGATCACCTGGGCTCAGTGCCTGCTCCTTTGCCTAGGCTCCATCACTCTGGACAGCTCCATTTCCTTATTGAAGACAAAGGCTATCTGACATTATCAGTTTAAAACTGAATACTCGAGAAAATGAAGTGTGCCAAGAGAAAGGCAGTTCCCCTCACTAGAAAGTAAATCCACCTCTTGTAGTCATCAAGGATAGGAAAAGGCAACCTCTTTTTCTCCAGATGTATGGGGTAGGGGAGCAGGAGTGGGCACAGAGAGATTTAACTTGATCCCCACAGCTAACATGGAGTATGAGTTGTGCTCCTGGAAGAGAGAAGAGCAATGTTTATATTTTCTTTCTGCTTTCATTAGCAAGATCCCACACTTGGGAACAGCAATTATAAACTTGCCCTTTGCCAAGGGGAGGCTGCTCTTGCCTGCCAGAGCTCAAGGGAATACTCGCCCTCCCCTGGGGAGGCTGAGGAGTGGCAGTAAAGGCTCTGGACCTGGCCTTGGTCCTGAGGGGCCCACTCCCTGCCATGTGTTCTGCCAATAGGCCAGGCAGCTTTCCCCAGAGGAGCTGCAGAGCAAGACCTTGCTTAATCGGCATGTTGCCTCTGCTCATTTGAAGATGCATTGTTACTGCATATTTACTTGATTCTGTGATACAACCTCTCAGGAAGAAGAGAACACATGGACATTTATATCACTCTTAAAACTCTTTGTAAGTGAAAAATAATCTGGTAGCCTTTCTATGAGTTCCATAGGCTTTGAGATGAAAACAGTCTCATTGTTTTTCTGATATTGAAGATTTGGCATTTCTGTTTGGGTTCAATCATTCAATTTATGTTATTCATTGAGAAATTTTAAAAACTCTTTTTAAGCATTGAAGATATGGTTACCACACCTCAACTGTGAAATCCTGAATACAAGAAAAATAGTACATAAATGTAGAGCTTCTCTGATTTTATTACCAACATCAATTTAAGGCAGTGGCCCTAGATTTTCCTCCAGAAAACTTTCTGCTATTCTTGCTTCCCAGAATCACCAGTGTATTCTTTTCCAGAGCACCTCACCAGGAGTCTGGCTGCTTATAACATTTTAAATTTAACTTGTTTATCTTGGTGAATTTCCTGGCTAGCAAGGAAATCCATCATTATGCTTGAGTCCAAGTGAGGAAAAAAGAACCTTTTGTATTTTAAAAAATATCTGTATATGTTGTTAGTATGTGTATCAGGGAGCTGGCCATGGATATAGTCTCTGGATTAATGATAGAATATATTCATGTGTGTATGTATTATTTATTTTTTAAAATATTTCAATGATGGAAAATGTCAAAGATAAACAAAAGAGAGAAAATAGTATAATGAAACCCTCCTGTAAATTTAATCCTAATCTTGGCTCATTTTGTAATCTTGCCCCATCCCCTAAATTCTTGGTCCCTTATTGAAGAAAACTCCAGAATCACATTTAGATGATATTTACCTCTCCTAAATCTGTGGACTCCTTTTAAAAACATAACTCTAATACTCATACTCCACTTGTTAGGCATCCCTTCTCTAGCCACACTGTCCTGTTTCTCTACTGTTTGGGTTCAGATTCATCTGAGGTCCACACATTGTCTTTCCATTTTGCCTCCTCCATTTTGTTTGCCTGAGAACTTATTTGTTGATGAAAGTAATTTGCTTGTCCTGTAGAACTTCCCTGATTTGGATTTTGCAGCTTGAATTCCTGGAGCATTGTTGAACACATTCCTCTGTTCCCTGTTATTTATGTACATGGGTATAATTTGAGGGTCAGCTTCTGATTCAGGGTTGACTTCCTTTCTTTCTTCCTCTTATCTCTCTCTTTCTTAATGTCCATAACAATGTTCTATAGGTGCTGGTACTTCCATCAGGGGGCACATACTCTCTGGTTATCTTTTTTTCTGCTGTGAAGATTATCACAGCTTTCTTGGTCTGCTGCATCCATTTATAGTAATTGCTATCTAGTTCTTCACCTGATATTGTACATGTGTATCTTTCAGGGTAAAGTCCCTGTTTTCCATGGCTTTGCCAACAGAATGTATCGACAAGTTTCTGCATTTTTGCCAGCCTCAATGATGAAAGTATCTCAGTGTAGTGTTAATTTGCATTTCTCTTGAGGTACTCTGTGAAAATCTTCAAAAATAAGAGCATCATTTATAATAGATAATGAAGGTTTGCAGAAATATTGAGCACTTCCAGCAAAAGATGTTTTAGACTCTGTTTCCCTTATTTTCTGAAGCTTTTTGAAAAATCACCTTAATATAACTTACCACTAGTGTCCAGAGGCAAATGGAATGAGGCATTACTAAGATGTAGGCAATGTTTCCCACATGGGTGATCCATAAGAATAGGCTGAGCATATCAACAGGTGTGAGGAGATTGCTCTTTGTGTTTCCCTTCTGGAGATCTAGGATGCACCTTGAGTTAGATTCTTGAGTTATCCTGATCTGGGAAGTTCATTTAACATGGCTTCATCCTGAGTTACCAAACTTATATGCCATCAAAGCTTTTTTTCTGCCATGACATATAATATCCCTGAGCACTGGTGCAATGGCCAGAATATTGCCCTGACCACCTTATTACCACCTCTGTTGTTCATGTTGTGATATTTCCATATCTGGCACCCAATCCTTCTCACAACTTCCACTGTGACCGCTTTGAGCTGAGATGCTATTATGACTTACCATTCTCATGTGGTAACCACAGGAATTTTTTACATGTCTCCCCTGCTGTGACCCTCCTGTGGCTTTCTCTCTCTCTCCTAGAAAACAACCAGACCCTATAAGAGTTGGTTCCTGACCCAAGGTCATTTCCTCCTAGTTTCATCCTCACTCATTTATGCCACCCACCCTGGTTACCCTGACAGCTGTCCAGTTTTCCAGGCACATCCTGCTCTTAAGTATGGGTACTTGTAGTCATGTGCCTGCAATGCTCTTTTCCCCAAACTCATCTCTACTTTTTGTGATCTTCCAGTCAGTGACATCTTGCCAAGATCTGTGCTTAACTATCCAATCTGAAAAGGTATTCTCTCCTTTACACACTATCCCAAACTTGACTGCATTTTGTTTAAAACCCTGGATTTATTTATTGTTTTGTTATGTATTTTAATGCTCATCTCCTTGACTAGAATGACATTGCATGAGGACAAGGATTTTGCCTTGTTTTCTGCCCCATCCTGAGGACACAGACAGTTCCTGGCACAGGGGAGGGCTCAGTGGAACAAATGGACAGTAGCCCAGGTGCTCTGAAGAGGGGCTGATGTCACTGCTCTTGCCACTGGTAACTGTCACATAGTTCACTTCATTCTTGGATGCTGTAGCCTTCTGAGCAAGGGCAGATCTATCCTTAGCCAAAAGTTTTGTCTACTGTGAGGATCTCAGGGATCTATATAAATTAGCTGGTCACCTTATTAACTGCCCCCAGCATTTCCATCTTGTCTAAAATTTGTGTTATACTGTGTTTTGGCCCTGTTTTTAAGAAGTCCTATTACTTATTACTGCTATTCAAATCATAGAAGGGATGTGTTACAAAGTATTCTGATGACCAATTTCCATGAGGTATATTCTTAGCTACTGGGTAAGCTTCTTAACTTCAAGCCTTCTGATTACCCGAGGAGCTTCCCTGATAGGGTGGAATGAATGAAGTTATACCCATTTTTCTCCTTGGATAAGAATAATTACATACTTCTGAGTATTATATACCACAATGAGGCATTACTAGATATTAGTTTTTTCTGTCTGAAGGGATTTAGTAGTTTCGGAAGAGAATGGGATTGTTTAGTTACAACAGGCTTACATTAACAATATCCCACTCACATAGCACATAAGGTACAGCCCATGCAAAAACCCTGGCAGTACTCAGATAACAAGAAAACATACAGAAATGGGGATGGAAACAAAAAGAGCATTGTTCCTAGCTGTGGGACAGTCTGGTGTTCCACACAGGACCTGCTGTTGATAGAAAACTGCCGGAAGCTTTCTGAGGTTCATTTGAGGCCCTTGCCAGAGCTGCTGATGTAAAAGGTAAGAGTTGTAACAAAACTTTCCATTCTTTTAGGTTGTAATCTGTGGTATTAATGTGGAATATCTTTAGAAACCTGGCGGCCTTTTCTCCACAATGTGGGATTAAGAAATTGTTTGGTTTTGCTCTTGTTTTTATTCATACAATTCTCTTGACATCTTCAATTGAACAACAAACATGGAAACTGTAGTGTGATTAGAAGGTTGAGGTTGATTGTAAACATCTCAAACACATTTTTGACTGCACCAAGTTCTGCATCTGAAGCTTTATCTGTCTTTTTTTCCTTTCCTCTCCCATCTTCCTTTTCACAAGCAAACCATAAAGAGCTCCAGTTTACTTTGGGATGACATTTGACTAGCTGTATGTGTTACCTTCATGTATGACACAGTGAACATGTGAAGGCCTTGACTTTGAGTGTATTACTGTCTGAGTGATGAAGAGGGTGAGTGCTGGCATGAGGGACCATGACTTAGAACCTCGCTGTATCTCTTACTGGCTCTGGACCTTGAGCTAGTCATTTAACACTTAACCTCCCTGCAGCTACATACAAAATGTAGAGGGTGGAAAAGTAAAGACTATGAGTCTGTACTCAGTTTTTTTCAAACTGCATTATAACTTAAGTTCTTGTTAATGATTCCTTTTGTTTTTCCTGAGTAGTTATAATATTTCTATAATTTTATCTGCAGTGTGCAGTATAAATACTGACTTGCATTCTTAACTAAAATTAAACACAGAATAAACTAGGTGTAGTGGTACATAGCTGTAATACAAGTGACTTGGGAGGCTGAAGCAGGAGGATCACAAATTTGAGGTCAGTCTGTGCATCTTGGCAAGACATTATATCAGAATAAAATAAAGAGGGCTGGGAATGTACCTCTGTGATAGAGCACTTGCTTAGCATTTGTGAATCCCTGGGTTCAATCCACAGTACTGCAAAAAACAAAAACAAAGCAGAATAAGGCAGGGTTATATTTATATTTTTAGTTGTAGTTGGACACAATACCTTCATTTATTTTTATGTGGTGCTGAGGAACGAACCCAGTGCCTCACACATGCTAGGCAAGTGCTCTACCACTGAGCTACAGCCGTAGCCCCAGACAGTATTTATTTTGACAATCACAGATATGACTTTTTCATGAAATGGAAGACATTGATATTTTGGAAAATACCAAATCATTGAGTACATCAACTAGATTTGAACAGAATTTTATGTGGAATTTTTAAAGAGAGAGGGGACTCTGAATTAAGTGAATTTTGCAGAAGTGAAAAGAGAGGATTCCTGCTCTTTAATGCTTTTGTTGGATAATAATTGATCAAAATTGAAAAATGGAAGCTTTTTGAGTTTTGTGATATATAACTTGCCCTTATAAAGAAGCACCTGCACCCAAGTTGGCCACTCTGAGACGGGTGATGGATGTTACACTCAGCATCACTGCACCCTGTGATCCTGTGTGGGCTTCAGAGTCAGGGCACGTAGGTTTGAATCCCCAGTCTGCCAGATATTAACTTGTTATCTGGGCCCCTTAGTTAATTGCTCTGATCCTCAAATTCTTCATTATAAAATCTAAGATTATGCTTAACTTATAGGGCAGTTAGGGGGCTAATTGAGGTGATAAGTAGAAAACATGCAGCCAGACCCTTCCACCAAACAGGTGTTTTATACAGTGAACTATTCTTAAATAATATTATCAAATAATATATTTTAATTTAGTAATGCTTTCTATAATAATATTTATTTATAAGTAATAGTATTTCAGAGATTCCTAGCTTTGAGATCATGTTAACTACTCATTTTCACTTTTAAAAATGGAACCATTCCCCTACCTTCCCTGCACACAGCACCTTGTAGGGAACTAGAATATCTTTGATAGAGCTTCAGTAGAAGCTGGGATGTGGGTCTCTAGCCCAGCCTGGGCTCCCTGCTTTGCTACAGGGCCTTGCCACTTTAGGGTGCCTTGGGAACAGGGTCAGAAGAGTTGCCCTGATCAAATCCTCGTTTTTCTCCAAGATCTCATAGCCACTTGGGTTGAGCTAAGAACAGAGCCTAGGCCCCTGGGCCTCTAAGTCATGTTTTTGTTTTCTAAAGCACTCTGCAGTGTCCACCACTGGCCTGAATTACAGGTGCTACTAGTCCTCTCTCTTGTAGAATTGGGGCCTGTTTTCCTTGATGTGACAGCTATCCCCATCCTAGAACCTGATGCCTCAAGAGGCTACTGGCTTGATTCCTGGGTTTACTGATGGCCCTACTTAGGTGTTATGGCTGCTAAAAACCACACGACATCCACAACAGTCAAGTATAAAACAGGAACAGAAGTGGTTAGTCTCTCTCAAATTGCAGCCTCGCCAATGGTATTTGATAAGCATCCATTTCTAGGCACCTGAAAAAAATTGCATTCGGGGCAATAGTTTCACTTCTCTACTTAGTGGTCAGTGTCAGCTGGTGATGACTTGCTGTATTCTTCATTCAGTGAACAGAAGCTCCAGTCATCAATTGTTAAAGAGCAATCTGACTTTTCTGGCTTCAGGTTTTTGTCTGGAATTGAGGTAATACTCTTCTGCAGTCCTCATCAATCTAGGGAGGTTATGGTTTATGACATTAAAAATGTATTGAAAACCTTTTATTAGAAGATGAATACAAGATATTGTTATGTAAATAAGCCTAGATTTTCTCTGCAAAAACAGATTGGTGACCTCTTTGGCAGAGTTACTGCTTTAAGATGTATGGCCTTTCATTTCTGCTTTGCATTAAAGACTCTTGGTTTCTTCCTAGAGCATCTACAATGGAAACATATATGGGGTTTCCCCCAGTTTTATGTTTTCCTATAGCATGTGTCTTGGTGTTTCTGCAATTCCTATAAGATGAATAGCTCTCAAAAGACACTTTTTTTAAGTGCTGGGGATTGAACCTAGAGCCTCACACATGCTTTCTGACACTGAGTTATAACCCCAGCCCAAGATGAACTAACTTTGTACAAGGGACCTCACCCCCGCAGCCTGAGTTCCTGAAGGAGACATGGAACCAAATAATTTCATCTCTGTTTTTTTGCTGTTGCTTTTGAGTGATTTTATGTTGGAAATGGATCTCTATCATATAATTCCTTCTATTGTCAAGTCAATGTTTATAAGTGCAGAAAACTGTAGAGTTCAATTTAATGATAACTGTTATATAATGTGTGTCAGTAAATAATAAGTATTATAAGAGGAGTTTCCTCCAACCTCATGGTTCTGGGAGCTGGCCATTGGATTAACAAATTTTCAGTTCTGCATGTAAATGTTCATTTATAGCAGGGACCTAGGAGTCTATATTCATTCTTGTGAGTCCTCACTCTGTTCCCATGCTTCTTATTCCATTCTCTTTCCATCATACCATTTAACCAGAGAGTTCACCCTGGGCAAAATTTCAATGAATGACATTGATTTTTGTTGTGAAGTTTTGACAGGTAAGAAAGTATAAGATGGGCCTTTAGTGAAAGTCACACTTGATTTATAGGGCTGGGTAAGGTACTGGCTGTGAGTGAGAAAGCCAGCCATTCTGGTGGAAGTGGGGCTGGTTTTAAGAGACAAACAAAAGAGTTTTTAAAATGTACAAGGGGCTTATATACCTACTGCTGCCATTTTTGTTACTGACTCCCACATTTTAGAGATCACAAAATGGCTAGCTGATACTATGCTGGGAACATTTATATTTTATCACTAAATCTCATGAAGACTCTCAAGGTGTGAAGTTAAAACTAATCACTTCAATAATTTGAATAAACTATTGTGAAGGAACTGAAATAGGGACTTATTGAGAGCAGAGAGCAAAGAGAAAATCCATGATCACAGCCCAAGCTTTAGATCATTCTCACTTATTTTAACTTTCAGCATGGAATTCCATAGTTAAAAATAAATGTGCCTTCTTATAAAAATGTGTAAATAAATAATTTTTGCTTTGTCTTCCATTCACTCAAACCTCTGGCATGCATTCCAGCCCTGCCACTCACTAGCTATAGGACCCTGGACAAGTCACCTCTTTCAATCTGTTTCCTTGTATCACAAGTGGGGATACTGAAAATACCTCTCCCATGGGATGGATGTGAGATTTAAGAAGAAAATGCAATGTAAGGGCTAACTTGGCAGGAGGCCTAGCATGTAGTGTCTTCCATAATTATTATTATCATTGGGATAATGTGGACTCTACTTACTCATGGGAGAAAAGGTTTGTGTGAGTGGAAAACAAGGCGATTTTGGCAGTCAGTTAATGATCTAGATTTTCAGGATAACATGTGGGAAAAATTTTAGAACCTGAATCTGTGTAATGGTGGGCCTAGAACCTGAAAAGCAACCTGGTTTCTTTCCAGGGAAGGAATTCATTCCATTTTGGAGCCAGTTTCCCAAGTTCCTTATCCCTGAGGGCTTTTAAGGCTTAAGACTTAGGTATGGGAGACGTGACAAAGGACAAGTTCCCGAGGCTGCCTGCTCTTTGAAGGCAGAGCCAAGTCTTGTTCTGTTTTTTTGTTCTGCTTCCACCACCCAGAGCAAGATCTGGTATATGTAGGGGTTAGCTGGAAGTATGGAAGGAAGAAAGGAGGGAGGGAAGAAGGGAAGAATGAAAAAAAAGAGGTTTGGGTGGATGGATGTTTGGATTGAAGGAAGTAATTGAGGTGTCTGGGGGGGGGGAGAGAGTAATAAATGAGAACTAGAGTAAAATAAAAGAGAGGAGACATAAAAGTTTACAACTTTTGCACAAGGCACCGTTATTGAAAAGCTCACTACTTATTGCCGTGCCCATATATTCTCCCTGCACACAGATCTCATTCATAGGTTTTTATAATAAATATTTTTACCACTAACCTGGATGATGCTGAGAATAAACAAAGAAGGCTTGGTCCTCCTCCCTGAGAGGGGAGTGTACAGCTTCTTATATTATTCAAGCTAGTGATCTCAGTGCCAGCTCCTTAGTAGAGGACATGGGCACCCTCACTTAGAAAGGCTGCTCCTAGAGTGAACGCAAACATCCACAGTCAAGTCTCAGGTCTTTGTATTTACCATGGGAAGGAAGGTTTCATGAAATATTTACTTTTCTGTGCCAGAACATCACTTTTAACTATTTGCTACCTTTCTATGAAACTTTTGGGTTTTTATTGTTTAAAAGGAATGTCATGATCTCATGTGGTATGACTCTAATTTTTATTTTAACCAGGATTGATCGGAAGATGTCAAGTGCTCACACCAACTACAAACTAGATGAGGCACAGGCTATAATGAGTGAGCTGCGCACCATCAAGAAAGCCATTTGTACGGGTGAGAAGGAACGGCGAGACCTGATGCAGGTAAGGCCTGGGCCACCCCCTACAGAGCCCACCTACTTGCCTGCCTGCCTACCTGTATGTTATTTATTACATATTATATATTTACTGCATATATAGTTCACATATAATATTATATATACATATTTTAGGCACACATACACACTGTATTTAAATAAGTCTATTAATTTCCTGGGGCTGTTGTAACAAAGTACAAACTTTGTGGTTTAGAGCAGTAGAAATTTGCTTTTCTAGTTGTGGAGGCCAGAAGTCAAAATCAAGGTGTTAGTTAGGCTGTGCTCCCTCTGAAGATTTGGGTGGGGTCCTTCCTTGCCTCTTCTTAGCTTTTGAGGCCCCAGGTGTTCTTGGCCTTCCTTGGCTTGTAGATACATCACTCCAATCTGTGCTTCCATTGTTATATAGCCTCCTTCCTGTGTCTCCGTGTTCAAATTTCCTCTTCCTTTCAGGACACTAGTCATTGGGCTAGGGACCACCCATCCAGTATGACCTCAACTAGATTACATCTCTAAAGACCCTGTTTCCAAATAAGGTCACTTTCACCAGTTCCAGGGGTGAACATCTTTTGGGGAAACACCATTCAATCCACAACAATGGGTGATAAATTCATGCTGTTAATAATGAAAATAATTCAAAAGATCAGTGATAAGAGGTCTTGCTATTGCCCCAACTTCTCACCTCCCATAACAACTTTTATTCTCTTCCATAACCTTCCTGTGTTCATGCAGATGCAAAAATATGTGAATACTTGTTCAAAGGTCCTCACACAATGCTGGGACTATTATACTGTTCTGGTATAGCTTCCTTATGTGATGATAACATTCTGTACCTTTTCCCTTATCTGTTCCCAACCAGCTTCTTCATTCAAGATGGTTTACAGAGGGACTGGGGTTATAACTCAGTTGGTAGAGCATTTACTTTGCATGTGTGAGGCACTGGGTTCAATCTTCAGCACGACATTAAAAAAAACAACAAACAAATAAGTAAAAATAAAGGTACTGTGTCTGTCTACAACTAAAAAATATTTTTAAAATATATGATTTACATAGTATTTTACCATGTGGATAAATTTGAATTCTATAACTGGTATCATTGTGGTTTTATTTGATTTATGTTTTTTCCCCTTGAACTCCAATAGTTTCCTTTAGTTTTCTAAAAAGTTGAGCTTTTGCAAATGGACACATGCTTGTCTTGCTTGATGCTGGAATGCATTCAATGCTTTGGATTACAGCCTTTATTTTTCACTCAACACCTAAAGGAGTACGTAATGCCCGGTAGGCATTTGCCTAGATTCTGTAGTATGTAAGACTCAAGGGGCATATAAGGCACAATTCAGACTTATAGACAAAAATGAGACAGATGCATAATAGCTTCTTTACTTGGCAGTGCTTCCTAAGTGTTCCACAAGTGACTTCAAGGCCCTGAGTGTCTCTTGGAGAATTCCCATGTGTTCATTAAAATGCAGTTTACCAATCCCTGTCCCAGACCTCCAGAATTTCTAGAAATGGGACCCAGAAATCTATATGTTCAGATGACCTCTTCAGGCTATGATAGATAAATAGTCCATTCATTGTTAGATTTTTTTTTTTTTTGGCATACTGGTAGCACTGAAGACAGCTTCAATTTACTAAAGTCTCTGTGCATACCCTATTCCACTAACTGTATCATACTAACCAACATCCAAGGGTTAACCAGGTGATATTTCATGGCAGAAACACAGAGGATTTACCCTTTGAGGTCAAGCAGGCTACCCACCCTGACCTCTTTGAAGCCACAAGTACACAGTATTGGGAAAAGCCACACTCTCCAACTCTGAGAAGCTCCAGAGAGGCCTGGGCAAAATCTTCTTTCATCAAAACCAAGTTGGTTGTTTTGTCTTTCTTATATGAACTCAATCAATGTGACTGACTCTTTACCAAAAGCCTTTGTCTTTTTTTTTTCTTTTGAGCCAGTTGCGTGAGTTTCAGTGCACTTGTGCATTCTGGTTCTGGGGTCTGCAGTGTTGCTAAAGGTGAATAGGTCCAAAAGTGTAGAAGAAATGCTAACACATCAGATTTCTCTTAAACTTCCACACAAAGGAGTTCCATGTGCCAGAATAAATACTTGTTCTAATTTTTGGCAACCTAAAATCCATATGAGATTACTTTTGACCATGTAGAATTATGACTGAAAAATCACGTTGTAAAAATACATAAGCATTGTCTGGGAGCTGTTGTTATCTTCTGTGGTTAATCTATGAAAGTCTCAAGGTGGCCTGAACATTTTGGATGGGAATGCTTGTTTCTTTTTTTTTTTTCCTTTAGAAAACATGCAGGCTTAACAAACAGTAAAACTAGTACCATAGCTTTTTTCTATATGCATGTGCCTCCAGGAGGACTCAATCACTATCTGATTTAAATAATTTAGAATTTTTTTAAAGGTGGATTCAGGGAGGAATGTTTATTTTAACTCTAATGAGAATGAAGAATAGGGTGGGATAACTCTCCAGTCATAAGGCTGCAGAACTTGAACAAAAATGAAAGGACTCCTCCTACAAGAAAGGGAATCATCATTGTCTCTACTCAAAGATCTTGTCTTGATCTCTTCCAGAGCCTGGCCAAACTTACTGATAGCTTTAAGAATAGCTGCTCTATTACCGACTCTATCCAAGATTTTTCTCACAGTGCAGGCGCACTTGGTGATTCTGGTGTCCCTCAACAGTTCTGTGATGCTGGCTCTCAGACCGATACCATGGGAGAGGTATGCTTGCTTGTGTTGTCCTCAGTCATTTGGCTTAATTTTCCATTTTCATTTCAGAAATATTTTAGATTTTGTGCCATTAGGTTTGAAGAAAAAAAAACAGTGCTTCTCACATCCAGCTGCAATTGTCTAGTGATGTAGGAAGCAATTGAATTGCTTGTTGCCTTGTGATTAAGATTCTTAAAGTAGTAGACTCCAGATGGGTGCAGTGGCACATGTCTGTAATCCCAGCAATTTGGGAGGCAGAGGCAGGAGAATCTCAAGTTAGAGACCAGTCTCAGCAATTTATTGAGATCATGTCTCAAAATAAATTTTTTAAATAAAAAGCTGGTGATATATCTCAGTGGTAGAGTACTCCTGGATTCAATCACCAGTATCACAAAAACAAAAGAAAACAAAAATACAAATGTCAGACTCCTTGAGAGAATTGAGTTTAAATGTTATCTTGAAATGTGTGTGTATAAAGGACTAGATAGTAAATATTTTAGGCTTTGCAGGTCCAGCAGTCTCTGACATGATCACTCAGCTCTGTCATTAGTGAAAAAGCATCCCTAGATGATATGTGAGATAATGAGCTTCACCGTGAGTCAGTAAAGCTTTATTTACAAAAGGAGGCAGTCTGCTGGATTTGGCCAAAGGGCCATAAGTTTGCTGATCTTTAGTTTAGACCAGCAATTTCCAAAGGCTTTGTGGTTGTGCCACCTTTGGTTAGACTTTGTTGCCATTTCTTATTCTTCTAAAAGAATGTCAGGAAATCAAATTAAAAGAAAATTTATTTGAGACTTGGAAGAATTTCATCAAGTTCCCTTTGATAATTAGCAAAGTATTAAGTTAGTCACAAAAACAAAGTTGGGAGAATCATCATTTGAAGCTGAGGAGTGAATATTCCAAAACACATTATTGTAAATTGGATTGAGTGAAGTTTAAAATTGATTTATTACCAAATGGAAAGCAGGTCATATTTTTATTAGGGCTTATTAAAATAGAATAGAATATACAGTGCCTCCAAATTAAATAAAAGTAAAGCAAAAAAGAGAACACCAATTGATTGGGAAACTTTGGGTTTTAAGTAATTAGCTAATATTTTGAAAATTTGGCAAATAGTGCCTTTCTAAGGTGAGTATAATGTACATTAGGACTTTTTCTCTCCTGGATGTTCTGGAAATGTCCTATATTCAATTTTACCTTCATTATTGTCAAAGGCATACTTGCACATTTGGAACCAGGCATCTTCTTCGGTTTAGAGAACATGCTCGCCATCTATAACACACAGAGAAGGGTCTGAATCAAAAATGTTTGGCATTTTTGTCTCAAGATTTAGGAGTAAAGGAAGGAAGCAAGTGCAAGACTCATTAAATTCCGGGAATGATTTCTTGCTGCTTGTCATAAGGTTAGATTTAGAGTGTAGAGCTCTAAACTAGTGTGAGAGGAACAACTAAGGTCCAAGCTTCTCTAATGATTCTATCAAGCCATTCTAAACAGATCAGGTGGGGAGTACTGCCTGGTTCCACTACTTTAGCTGTAAATTGTCATGTTTATGAGCTCCTGCAGTTTACTGGGGCTGGCCCTGGGTTGGGAACTTCACAGCTGTTGTCTTGGTTTAACTAGTTTTTGTTAATATTTTTATATAGGATTTTGTTACTTTCAAGTATAATTGATATGAAAATATTAAGGCACAACTACTGATCATACTTTGGGTATTTAAATTGTAACTCTAAAGTTACACCCCAATCCCTGGCTTTTTGAGACCTTGCTTTCTTTCCTTTTACCTTTGGTTCTTTTTCATAACTTGTGACCTTGAAAGGCATTCTCTAGTCCCTACCTAAGACAGCTAGTCCATCTTCAGATCTTGGAACTTTGTAGTAGAATATCATTATAGTTGTCCCTCTGTATCCACCAGGGATTGGTTCCAGGACCCCCTCAGATAACAAAATCCGAGAATGCTTAAATCCATTGTATATAATGGCCTACTAGTAGCATATAATCTATACACTTCCTCTCATATACTTCAAATGATCTCTAGGTGATTTTATTATACCCAATGCAATGTAAATGCTATGCAAATAATCGTTATACTTATTGTTTAGGGAACAATAACAGAAAAAAAAGTCCATCCATGTTCAGTATAGATGTGACCATAATGGGCCTAACTATATTTTCGATCCTTGACGGTTGAATCTATGGATGTAGAACTCATAGATATGGAGGGCTGAATGTATTGTGCATTTATTGAGAAACTAGACAATGTAATAAACAAAGTGGGATTTTTTTTGCCTTTTATCACCTTATGCTAAATAATTTCCTATTTTTTTAAAAGTCAATTTGTTGTTTTTTTAGAATTATACAATAGATAGATATATACTTACCCTGTTTAAAAAAAATAAACAAAACATCAAAATACAAGTTTTGGGAAAACAAAAGTCTCCACAGCCTGAATCTTAAACCTCACCAGCCAGAGGTGGCAGCAGAATATTATTTGAAGTGTTTCATTCTATGCCTTTGAAAAATTGGAATTGAAAGACAAATTAAAAAAATATTTTTCATTGTTGCTGAAATTTTAAGTGAATTTTCTGGTTTGAAAATATGTTTTTATTATGTGTTTCTCTTTTTGTTTTTCTTTTCCTTTTGTGTTCCGCAAAGTTTGTCTTTGATGACAAAACAAGACTTGTAGACCGAGTCAGACTTAATTGGCAATATGAGGAAGCCCGAAAGAGGTAAGAAGCACATTTTTTCAATCTTGTCTTCTGTTCACTTATTTCCCACAGAAAAAGGCTTAACACAGTTCCACATTTTATCTGATGGAACACAAAAATAAAGAATCTTTGTTGTTAATGTAGCTTCTTAATACACATGGCAAACTTTCAAGTGCACTTAAAATGTGAAATTCTCAGTATTACAAACAGTTATAAAGATGTGATTCAATAAGAATAGAGACCTTCCAGTTTTCTGTTTTTCATATCCAGATGTGGTGGTTCAGTAGTGTAGAATACAATTAAATTGCTTATTGCTTTGTGATTAGGATTCTTAAAATGGTAGCCTCCTTCTGAGAATTGAGTTTTAATGTTCTCTGGACACATATGACTTTCGAAGGCATGGGTCTAAGTACTATACCAGGTAGTTAAGAACTCCTTTCCCTCTCTCCCTCCCACAGATAGCATCAGTTCCTCAAACCAGCGTAAGCAAAACCATCCTCTGTTTCATACAGATGCCTTCTGATGCCATAGACTGATGAAAAAAAGCCACATATTGAAGTTTTAAAAGATGTTTGAGTAAGCACTGGGTCAGCAGATGATACCAGTGCCTACTTGCTCTCATTTTGTTTGGAGAGAAGTGACATTTATGTTGACCTGCATTGTAACTTATCTGCCTTCTGGAAATTGAGATTCATCCAGGTCTATGCATTGGGTTTCTCTTTCCTCACCTCTCTCCCTCCCAGTATATACCATAGGACATGGGCAAATCTGCAAGGGCAAATTCAAAATCTTCACCTCAATGCAAAATTTTTGGTGCAGTATTTTTAGCATGGCTTGTTTCTCCTCAGGTGTTCAGCATCCCCATTTTCAAGGTTCTGATTCTGCCTTAGCTTTTATGTCTTCTTTTAAGAGACTTTCTCTCTGTTGTGCCTTCTGGAAAGAGTCTTAAAGCCAAATTATTTAAAATATGTGCTTCAGTGAAGGATATATTTTTAAAAGATTTCTTAGTCATAAATGATATATCTTATCATGGTTGGGAGAGGAGCAGAATGCCAGGTGGTGTGAATGAGTCCTTCCGGAAGCTAAAAAGTTGGGCCTGCTCAGTATACTGTACATTTCATGGAAGTCCGTAAATCTACTTTGTTGGCTTTTATAAAATGCAAAAATAGTAAACCATCTGTAAAAGTAAACCATCTGACTCCATGCCACAGAGCCTGCAATTACCATGGCCCTTCTGCTTTCTAGGAGATGTTCCACTCAATTCTTCCAGGCTTTTTGGGGAGTATTTGTGATGGGCTTTAAATGTCCTCATAGAGTACCACCAAGTTCATTTACCAATACTGGTTACCTTCATGGTTACATGCTTCATTCCTCATGTGTTCCTCTTCTGTTGTTTGTAGGTGCTTATGAGGGGTGATTATCTTTTCTGACTGTTCCTCATCTCCTTCCTCCTATTTCTAAATGGAATTGCAAAATGTGGGTGCTGGAATTTGCTGTGCTGTATTAAATACAGAAACTAGATCATTGCTACACTTAGAAGCAAATTGTTATGTGTGTTGCTGTGACATTTACCAAATATAGCAAGTGATTTCTTTGTTTTCTAGAACTGGTGTCAAGAAATTGTAAGTAACCTTTTAAATGTCACAATACATTTGGTGAAAAATGTATTTGGGAAGTTACTGCACTTCATCATTACTTTAATACAAATAATACAAAAATATTATTTAAAGATTGCTAGAACCTTGTTAGGAAGTGCATTGCAGTTACAAGTGAGGGTCCTAGCTCCAGTGTTTTAACCTTAGTAACCCAGTAGGGGTTTTGAGAAATTCTTTTTATGGCCTACATTAGAATATTTAAAAATCAGAGATGTGGTTTAAACTTGACCTGGGTTGGCTTGCCCATTTGCTAACTGTCCTTTTCTCACTAGAACACTGGTCTTCAACATAAGGAGTAGACTCTTTAGCTCTCAGGAGATTTCTGGCAATATCTGGAGCCAAGTTTAGTTGTCACATCTCTAGGGCAGATACTACTGGCCTCAGGTCTTCAGAGCCCAGAGATGCTGCTCAACATCCCTCAATGCACAGACTAGGTACAACAGCAAGGACTTATCTGGCTCATCATGTCAGAAAGTGAGAAAGTTCAATAAAAGACCTGATGAGGATGACATTGGCTAGAGGGATACAATCAAGAATCCAAGAGAGGATGGCTGGAGGCAAGAGGGGAAAAGTGTAGGAAGTAAACCTTGGAAAACACTTACCTCCAAGGGTCCAAGAGCAAAGGAGGAGCACTTAGCAAAGGATTCCAGGAAGAGAGCAGTGGAGAAGTCAAATCAGTTGGCCAGCAGACCTCTGCCATCCCAAGGCATCCTGATCTACAGAGTCAAGGAAGAAGGAGAGCAATGGCAGGTTTTCATAAAAAAAAATGGCAGTCCTAAGTTAGCCCTTCCCACCTCCTTTCTTAAATTTTCCCAGCCTGTGGGAGATGTCACAAAGATGGTGCTCTCTGCTGGATTTAAAGGAGGAGAAAGATAGAAACTTCTGAAGAGTTTCCAGGGGCCAGCATTATGGATGAAGATCATTTAGATGGGAGATTTTGATGGTTGACAATGAGTTGGTAGCTTCAGTGGGCTTCAAGCAGCTTAGACTATACTCAAAGTGTTCTTGTCAGTAGAATTTGCCTTAGCCAGTTGATTACAATTCATTGGTTCCAGTCCCTCCAGGTTCTGCTTCCCTTTCTAGTTCCCTTGGAGACATCATAGTCTGCCTCCAGTCATTGCAAGTTGATTCTTGTAGTTAAGGCTTGACTGGTAACCGCTGTGTGCCCGAGTTATACACTACTCTTCTATGGATCATGTGATTCCCAGTGGCACTAGTAAGGCTCTGAACTCCCTATACCTTGTAACATTGTCAAGCAGCTCTTCCCTACTTCCTCCCAGTAGACAAGTTGAAAGTTAGGGACAGTTAAGGCCATCAGGTCTCACCTTGCCCTAGATCATTGATTTTACTACCACTACTCTGAGTATTTATTTATTTATTTATGAGTCAAAGCCTGATGGCTTTGAAGTCTTGTCTATGGGCTTTTCACACAGTGCCCTTGATCAGACTGCAACACATCCCTGATATCCCCATGAGCTTCACTGGAGAAGAGGTGTCCATATACAGGAAAGCACATGTTCACCTGTTCACCCACCAATACATGAAAATTAATGTATTGTTTTTAGTGTCTGTGTTAGCAATGAAAAATATGTCCTTCCCTCATTATTTACCCTGAGGTTACTGAGCATTATGGGCCCTTTTATCTTGCCCAAGTGGACTTCCATTATTTTGGTGCCACAATTCAGTGTTTGGTTGTATTCCTTATGTCACCTCACCCTTGGCCATCGGTCTCCAAGCTTTCATTTCTGAACTTATTCAATCCTGCAAATCTTAGCCCCCCTACTGATTATCCATAGAAATAAAACCAAATGGGGCAAGGAGATTGATTTATAGGAATTGACTCATGTGATTAAGGAGGCTGAGAAGTCTGCAAAGTAGACTTTGCAAAGCAGAGAACCAGGAAAGCTAGTGGCATAATTCAGTTCATATCTGAAGGCTGAGAACCAGTGTTTGGTAGTGATGATGTTGGGGTAGTTTTAGCATAAGTCTTTGAGTCCAAAGGCCCATGAACCAAGAGCCCCAATGTCTGAAGGCAGGAGAAAGTGGATGCCCCAACTCAAGAAGAGAAAGCAAGTTTGCCTGTCTTCTCTCTGATTCTTATTTTATCTGGGCTCTCAGTGAATTGGATAATGCCCACCCACATTGGTAAGAGTATGTCTTCTTTACTCAGTGTACTGACTCAAATGCTAATCTTTTCCAGAAACATCCCTATGGACATACCCACAAAAACTATTTTGCCAGATATCTGGGCATCTTCTAGCCCAGTCAAGCTGACACATACAATTAATCATTACAACTTTCTCTGCAGAACCACCTGTGCTTTACCAATTCTAAAAAGTGGAGATGTTTATGCCTTTATGAATTCTGGAGAAGTCTTTCCTTGGATATCTAGATTTGAGATTGTTTTTAAGAAGTACGAAATCGTCAAAATGCAGAGTACTGAACAATGTATTCGGATTTAAAGGAAGTTTGTGGAAGTGGAATTTATAATTCTAAGTGATAGTATGATTTCTTGAGAATTCCTTAACTAAACTACTACTGTCATGGTGACCAATTTTGTGTTTTCAACTCTGGATCATGTAAAATGTACCAAAAGAACTGTTTCTTTCATCTCTTCAGGAACATCTCTTTGGATACTCAAGTCAGATATTATGCTAGGAATATTTTCACATTACTGGTTGAAAATTTTTAGAGTTTTTAAAAGTGAAGTTGGAAGAATATGTCTTCTTGAAGCAGTCCTGATGACACAGATGACTTCTTATTTTTAAAATAAGAGTACTTGTTCTAGAACTGTGCACAAACTCTAGCTGTTTCCATAGAAGCACTAAGTTCAGATAGGAACAATACATTTGGTCCAACCAGTTTCTCTGTGTATTAATTTTTGTTGCCAGGATCAGTTCTGCTGTATGTGGTTGTCAGGAATCAGTGGTATTATGATTCCAGTTAAATTTGATCCATCACTTGGATTTTACTTTTATTTTGCAAGTAACTTTGTATCTGGATTTGCGGGAATGAGGTACAGCTTTGAGGAATGAAGAAAAGC
The DNA here is from genome assembly GCF_048772815.1 of Callospermophilus lateralis. Taxonomy (NCBI): domain Eukaryota; kingdom Metazoa; phylum Chordata; class Mammalia; order Rodentia; family Sciuridae; genus Callospermophilus; species Callospermophilus lateralis. The sequence goes on from NC_135325.1 coordinate 133,606, forward strand.
ATCTTTGCCACTGCAGTCTATCTTTCCCATTTGGGTCAAGATAAAGAAACCTGAAGACTTTCTGATATATATATTTTTTAATTTTAGGAAGTTGCTTTCAGAAGATCTTGCTTTCCCAGGGGAGAAGCTGTTAGAGCAGGGAAGGTGAGGACAGGGCTGGATTTTGGTGTATTGGTAGAACATTCTTGCACCATATGTTCTAGATGCAGAATTTCTAGATGCACCATATGTTCTAGATGTCAAATTTTCCACATAGAGTTAAGTGGAAGCCAGGCATGGTGGCACATGTCTGTAATCCCAGCAGCTTGAGAGGCTGAGGCAGGAGGATTTTGAGTTCAAATCCATCCTCAGTAACTTAGAGAGGCCCTAAGCAACTTAGGGAGACCCTTTTTTCTAAATAAAATATAACAAGGGCTGGGGATGTGGATTAGTGGTTAAGTGGTTTAATCCCTCGTACCAAAAACAAAACAAAACAAAACAAAAAAGGTGGAATGGACACCGATTTATCAATACTTCATTCAGTCAACTGAAGTGATTTCATCTTACATCTAACTTAGATCTCAGCTGAGGTTTTCTTTAACCTTTGCTTTCATTTAGATATTTACAAAAAGAAAGCTAAGAGAAAAATGTAAGAAGTATTGAATATGTAGTTACAATTAAATCTGAAGGCATGATGCTCTAAGTTGACACCATGTCATGGAATGTGGGATTAGGATCCATCATAACTCATCACCATCAAATGGAATTGTGGGTTGCCTGGAGTTCTGTTTGCTATTCCAGAAAGCAGCAGGATTTTAGAAAAATGAGAAATTATACAGTAGACTGCAGGTTTTAGGTATTCACATAATTGGAGATTGATTACTCTTGATATGCCTCAAAACTTCTTAATATTAGAAGTGGGGGCTGAAATTGTGGCTCAGTGGTAGAGCACTTGCCTGGCATGTGTGAGGCGCTGAGTTCAATTCTCAGCACTGCATATAAATAAAAATATAAAGGTCTATCAACAATTAATAAAAATATTTTAAAAAAATATTAACTGTGGGGCTGGGGTTATGTGGCTCAGCAGTCAAGCACTCACCTAGCACGTGAGAGACCCTGGGTTCAATCTTCAGCACCACATAAAAATAAATTTTTTTAAAAAGTTATTGTGTTCAACTACAACTAAAAAATAATTTTTTTAAAAAAAATATTAAGTGTATTTTTCCTAGAAAAATGCAGATCCTTTTAAGATTTTTATGTGAATTGTGAAGGTCTGAGTCATTTCTGCAGCATAAATGCAGGTTTCTATTCACGGTTTAATGTTCTAGGGTTGTAACAGACAAGGTTTTCGGGCAGAAATTGTAAGGGGAAATGATTTATATTTAGAACTGTTTATGGATTAGAAATTGGAAAGCACATAATAAATATGAAACCTGATTGCGTAATTGAAGATTTTACTTTTATTTCTTCACTATCAGGGCATGGGGACATATATTTTAAAGCTTTTAAAGGCATTTGTGACAGATTATATGTGGGCCATAAAATGTATTACCCATCAAAAATGAGAATCAATAAAACAGGTAGTTGACTTATAGGGAAAAAAAAAAAGAAAAAAAATCCTTGCCAATTTTAAGTGGCTCTCAGTTCTCTTTAAAAATGAACTTGGAAAAGTTTTTTTTTTTCTGCAAACCTTAATGATGACCTTGCTTTTCTTCCATGTATTTAATTTCACTAAAATGATATTTCAAAGAAAAGCCTTTCTGGAAATTGCTTTTCCTTTAATACCCAGAATAGGAATGATGGCCCTCATAGGAATAGGGTTCCAACCAGTTGCTTAGCTGTTTGGCATGGATAAAGAGAAGGTGCATCGAACCTCAATACATCTGTGTTTAGTCTTAGGCAGGAAGTCTGTTTCTTCAAGTAAACCTAACATGCTAAAGATACTCCCTGTGGATGACTGGCTCTATTCCAGGCCAGCAGCATGGTAGACAAGGCACACTGTTTTAAAGGCACAGCCATTTTGTCTTCCCCCATGGAGAATATGTGAGTGATCAGTTGTTGAAGAAATCATTCTAGTGCTTTTGACTTTCAGAACAGACAGACAGATGTGCCTCTCTTGACCTGGCTGAAGTGGACCCCAAATGTCTACACCCAGAGTTTGGATATAAGGAAGGAAATTGTTGTTTTTAATATATGCCAATATTCTTCTAGATTCATAGCTCAAAAATAAACGTAACCATTTGCATTGTTGTGAAATTTTATTTTAAAAGCACAGTTCTCAAGCAAAGAAATGTTTGCCTATGTTCAGCATAGCCCAAATAACTTTTCCAGATGGATTGCAAGAAATCAGCCTCATCCGGATTTTGTTTCTGCTGAAGAGGTCGTCCCTCCCCATATGTCTTTGCATATATTTCCTGCAAGCTGTGGAAAGTTACAGTTTGGCTGCTGTACTATTTCTTTATGCCCACAGTAGACAAGCCTCTTGAAAGTTGCCCTTTGCTTCTCCTCCCTCCTATAGTTCATTTTCTTCCTCATTTTTTTTTCAGATAATGCATATTACTTGAGATTTTCCTGGAACCGTTATGATTATCTGAGACTGAATCTTCTGCCACCCTCAGCAACTTAAATTCTTTTAGATAGCAGCTAACAGAGAGCTGGTAGGCTCAAATGGCATCTTGAGCTCCTTACAAACCTCAGGAAACTTGAACTGGGGGTTCAGCTCAGTGATAGAACACTTGCTTGCCTAGCATGCATGAGGCCCTGGGTTCCATCGCCAATACTGCCAAAAAAAAAAAAAAAAAAAAAAGAAAAGAAAAAAGCCCCACAACAAAACACCTCATAAAAGTCAAAAGGAGTGTTTTGAAAATGTCTGTTTATATTATATGTATAATAATTAGATCTGGCAAGCTTTAGCCAGGCTCAAATAGGCTTTCCTATGGATTAGATAAATTGAAATGAAAAAAAACTATGGGGACACAGTAGATTTTCTCATTGTTCTCCAAATCAGTTATATTTATTTTTTATTTTTGACTTGTCTACAGTAGAATGTTCCAGAAATTTCATTTGGTGTGTCTCATATGAGTCTGATTGGAGTGTGTATTCCTTGGGCTTCAGTTATATGACTGTCATAAATTTTAATTACTCTAATTAGACATAGATGGATGCTTAAGCCCAGTTTTATTTCTAACCCTGTTGGGCTGCCTCTGTCATCATTTTTTTTCAGTGACATGATTTGTTATCATTTTTCAACACATTTTTCAGGAAATTAGTTTTAAGTTAGAAAAATTGTCTAAGGAAGCTACTGACACTCAACTAGTTTCTTTACCTTCTTGGAGAAATGGGCTTGAGTTAGATGTATGCGTTTAAGCTCTAACCTGTATACCCTTTCCTTTCCATGTTTGGATTGATTTGGTACCTGGAGAAAGAGCATCATGTATGATCCTCCCGCCAGGCAGATGGGTCCTTATGCTCATGTCTAGATCATGCAAAGCCTGACCTGGCATAGTACTTGACAATGAGTTTTAGCGTATGGGCCAACTTCAGTCAATTGGTTGTATCTGTGTGGAATGTGGTGTTGAGAAGGACTCTGAGGGCTGGGCCCAACAGGCAGGAAGCCAGATTTGGTTAGTGCTGTGCATCCTGGGCACAGGAGGTAAGTAGTCTTGGCAATGCTCTTGCCCCATGTCTGCCATTCCAAGTTTAGTGAGGATGATCCCATCAGTGCCTAATGCAAATGCTTAAAACAGGCCAGTTAGCAACCCCCAGACGAGGCAGGGCTGCAGAGGAGGCAGCTTTGTCTTGGAGCAGTGGGTGTCCACCTTGAGCAAGCATCAAAAACACCTGGAGGGCTTGACAGACTCCAGATTGGCAGGACCCATTCCCAAAGTGTCAGATTCCGCATGTGGGGCTGGGTTCTGAGATTTGCATTGGTAACAAGTTCCCAGGAAATTCTGAAGCTGCTGGTCCTGGGACCCCACTTTGAGAATTGCTGCCTCAGAGATATATGTACCTGCCACTTAATTGTTTTCACAGTACTCTCTCATCTTAAAGAAGTCTTTGCATGTTTTTAGGCATGTGTACCAAACTTGATCCTCCAAATCATTGGGTTCAGGTTGGGTCTGGCGTAACTAGTTTCTGCCTAGAAACAGGCAGCCTTACTTGAGGGGCTTAAAACATACTACTATTTTAAAGGGTGATTTAAAAATATGAGCTATGTCTGTTTCACTTAATCAGCATTAGACACCATTGCAGGACACAAAGTATGATGCAATCTGTTTGCCAGGCAAGCACTGAAGATTCAAGGGCATGGAAAGTGACAAGATTCTCTGTTTTTATACCCTAAGTATTGTCACACTGACACCTTTGGTGAGATTGACTGGTTTGCATCTAGCCAGATGATCACATGCCAATTTCTACATTCATGGGGATGCCTCTCATATACTTGCTGGCATGCTTGCCCACTGTTTAATGCTTGAGCTTTTGTTGAGCATCTGCTCTCAGCAGGGTGTTGTGTGTTCACATCTGGTTGAGGTCTCAGGTGCAGGAAGTAGCACATACAACCAGCATATGTGAGCATGGGTTTTGGCTGTTCTCTCCTATATTTTGTTTGTTTTGTTTTTTGACCCCCAATGGATATTAGTGCTTAAGCATGGCCAATGGGAAAGAAAGCCAGAAGCTTCTCTCAGTATCCAGCCTAGTGTTCAGCTACTGATGATAGTGGGGTGGGGAGAAGTGAGCAGCTTTCCTCTACTCTGGGACATCATCTTGCAGGGACCAGGAATCTGGGGAAAAAACTAGTGTGGTCATGTTGAGGACTGGTGGACTTTTTGTCAACTGTTTGAAGCAAGTATGAATCTTGGACAGGGTAGATTATACAAAGGACTTTTGCACTATTTTTATGACCCATCATTCCCAGACACTCTTAAGTTTAAGGTAGGTGGCATTACTTTACTATTTATTTAACAAAGTGAGTTTACAGAATCAATGATGGTGCAGAGAATGTATAAAGGTGATTTTTTTTAAGTTCATTGACATCTTCCTGGGCCTCTCTCTCTCAGGGTCGCAAACATTCAGCAGCAGCTGGCCCAGCTTGCTAATGAGTCGTGGCCAGGCATGGCTGAGGCCGACAGGGACCGGCTGCAGCTCATCAAAGAGAAGGAGGCCCTGCTTCAAGAGCTGCAGCTCATCATTCAGCAGCGGAGGTCGGCTGAAGATGTGGCCAGGCTGGAGGAGGAGAAGAGACGCTTGGAAGAAGAGATCCAGCGTGCGCGGGCCACATCTGCACAAGGAGCAACAGAAAGGTGGGCTGGTCTCCAGAAGTTCAGGGGCAGGTGGGACCAGATTCCAGTGAAGAACCAACTGGAAAATCTTAATTAGATAACATATATATGGCTTCAGCATGTTCTTGATTAGTACAGACTGAATATCCCTTATCCAAAATGCTTGAGCACAAAAATGTTTCCCATTTTGAAGTTTTTCAGATTTTGGAATATTTGCATAGACTGTACTGGTTGACCATCCCTCATTTGAAAGTCTAAAATCTGAAGTGCTTCAAAATCTGAAACTATTTGAGCATCAAGTATTTGAAAAGAGTTTGGGAGTTTGGAAAATTTTTGGATTTTCAAATTAGGGATGCTCAACCTATACTGAGAGCAGCTACTGAGGCATTTCCTTGCTAAGTCAAGGGGAGATGGGAACATGTGCTTTCCATGTCATGAGAGGTAACAGCTCTTCCCAAGGCTTCCTGAGCCCCTTAGAAATGGGAGATAATGGAGAAAAGGGAAGACAGGTGATGCAGCACCTACATGGAGCCCTTCCTAGAGTAGGTTCCCCGGTGCTTTCACCTATATTTGTGGGACAGTACCCTGTGCTGGCTTGGGGCACCATCAGGAAGATGGGGAGACAGATGGTGGCACAGCTTTGGAATAAAGTGGCTCTCTTGCTCCAGAGAACTGGCCCCTGTAGCACTGAGGAAATCTACCTACTGCTTTTATCTCTGACTTTGATTTCTGGCCAAGGCAGCCTGCTCTTTCTTTTTTAGTAGGAAGTCAACAGCCTATCATGGGTCCATTTCTAACCATACCTTTCCTAGGTTGGTCTTGAGACTCTTTCAAGCATAGGATACATGAATCCAGAGTCTTTTGTATTCTTCAGTGCCAAGTTGTTTGGCCTTTCATCATATGCCATGTCTTCTGGTTTCCATTTGCCGCCTGCAATCACAGATTGTGTTGAAGGCTTGATCTGCTTTCCACATTTAACAGCTGTCCGCAGTTTATCTGTGGCTATCTGCTGAGTTTTGGAAAGCCCATCCCCCAATTGTTAATATACTAGCTCCCTAAAACTCGGTGTATGACTTTATTCTGTATTGCTATGAGCATGAGCATTCTCTACCTAGAGTTTAAGTCACTTAATTTATTTGATCTTTTCAGATGCACCCACAACTAATATTTTATCACATCTTATGACTGTTCTTTGTATGTGTTGGGCAATCTTTATGTTTGATTCTCATTATTAATCTTTTGGATACATGAGTGTGCATTATGGTATTTAGGACCCATGGCAGCATTGAAGAGAAGGAATGGTGTTTGGGAACAGGCAGAGAGAATTTTGATCTGCCTGAGATGATGGCACCCTATATCATCCCACTCAAACTGAGTTGAGTCTGAATCTTAAAAGGAGCAAGGCAACTGAAGTTTTCTTCTGTGCTTCTGTGTTTCTGCACATTTTTAGTTAAACACTGCCTTCCATTTTACCCTTGGTATTCTCCTGTGTGTGTTCTGGATAGAAGAGCCTGGCGTTCTTGTTCATTCTTGACTAAGGATGGTAGATTTGGTCCCACAGTGCTTCCTGATTCTCAGGAAGCCCACCCATACACCCTTGACTGTGGAAATTCTGCATGTGTGAGTACTGTGGTCCCAGAGTACAAATTCCTGGAATTCCCTAGAGTCAGTGTTACCCTGATGCCTCAAGGGCTGCAACTCCCAAACTGGACCAGCTTTCACCTAGATGGCAGTTTCTTGTGGGACCAGGCTGGGTGTTAAGTTCTGGGACTCAGAACCCTCAACTGGAACTGAATTGACCCAAGGGCATGACCTTGGCTAAAGAGGAACGTACACATGTGCTGAGCTCTTTCCTCCCATGTGCTTTGTCTATTCTATCCACTGCATTGTAAGATGAGGTCAATGCCCCAAGAGAGCTGCTACTGTTCTTTGATATTTTGTGCCGAGTGGATGCAGACACCTTTCTCAGTGTTGCCTCCCTTTATTGAGCTGTGCTTGAAGACTGGAAGTGTGGGACCCATGCTGGGAGACTTCCTCTAGCACAGACTGAGAGGCAGTAGAAGGAGACCCAGTATGGTTCTGGGCACAAGGAACCAAGGTTTGTGTCTTAAGGCTGAGTTGTGGTAGCTGTATGACTGGGGCCTGGCCTTTGCCTTGTATCAGCTACAGTGTCATCAGTATAGAGAGTTCCAAGTTATAGCTTGAAAGCCCAGTGAGGGGCATAATTTAAACTTCCCCCCTTTTTTTAAAACATTTATTTATTTATTTATTTATAGTTCTCGGCAGACACAACATCTTTCTTGGTATGTAGTGCTGAGGATCGAACCCGGGCCGCACGCATGCCAGACGAGCGTGCTACCGCTTGAGCAACATCCCCAGCCCCTAAACTTCCCCTTTTTGACTCTTCACTCTCTACATCTTCTGAAAAAGAAATTAAAGATGGTTTTTTGAAGTTATTTCCTTTGCTAAGCCTTAGGTAGGAATTTAAGTGTAACATTAAATATGGAAAATCTTTCATGAGTAAAGGAATTTTCTCTTTCTTGCCATACATAACAACAGAATTAAATGATAGGAAGTAGGGGCAGTGCAGAGTCTCAGTAAAGTGCCTTGACTTAGGTTCAAGCTGACTTGACCAACCCTTGAACTTGCATAGCACAGACAAATTACTTTCACTCCTTGAGTATCAGTTTCCTCATCTATAAAATGGGAATAGGATCAAGTGAGCAGTCATTGAGATACAACATATAATATGACATATAATATGTTCTTTCTGTACTTGGCCTTGCTTCTCTTGATATGACCAGCATTATTATAAGTGCTCAAGAACATTGTGCTTTCTTATGTGCTCATATATCTCTTTTGGCATAACATGAAAAATATACCCAGTAGAATGTCAGCATTACTTTTTAAAAGTTATTTTTGTTTGTAAGAGTAATAAATTGAAATGTTCTTCTTAAAAATTAAAAATTTTAGACAAACAAAATTCTTTTTTAAACATTACAACTGGAAGAGTTTATTATAGCTGTTTTCAAACTTTTGGGTTCCAGGACCTCCTTCTACTGTTAAAATTACTAAGGATCCCAATGAACTTTTGTTAAAAGAATTATTCTAAATCAGTCGATATTTACTGCTTTAGAAATTAGAATTGTGAAAATTTTAAATATAATAACAATTTTTATGCATAAATAGCATTTTGAGAATTTTTCAAAACAGTATTTATTTATTCTATATTTCTGTAAACCTCTTTAGCATCTGGCTTTCCAGAAGGCAGCTGCTCAGGCATTTGATCTGTTATCATAAATCACTTGTGGTGAGCATATGAAGATCTGACTGCACATGGATATATAGTTAGGAAAGAGGGGAACTCTTAGAATCCCTGATGGATTCTTAGGGATACCCTGGGGTCTGTGGACTACACTTTAAAACCATTGGCTTGAATTTATGCTATTCAGCTTTAAAATTGGTTTATAGTGGCTCTAGTTATTAAGGTATTTGATCGAGTAGGAAATGTTGTAGCCCATGTCAATCAATGGAGCTTGACATTGTTTTTGCCTAGAAAGGGGCCTAGAATGAGGAAATTGAATTTGTTCTAAGGAATTCTAGTAGATTAACACATGATCTGCCTTTGGGCCAGTTCTACTCTAGTCTCCCTTCCGTCTGTTCTTCTACCCACCCATCCTCCTATCCATCCACTTACCCCATCCACTCTTCATATGACCATCCATGCTCTGACCTGCCTATCCACCTATCCACCCTCCCACTCATCTACTTACCCATCTATCTACCCATCTATGCTCCCACTCATTTTCCTGTTCATCTGCTGCCCTGTCCACATACAGATCAAGTGTCTACAATGTACCAGGCACTTCTCAGAGTGTCAGGGATGTATTTTTCCAACAAAACCCAAACAGATTTTATTGTCTTGGCATTTAAGACCTAGATGCTTTTAGAACTGATAGTCATTCCAATGTAACTCACTTGTGGGGAATTTTATAGTTGAATTTCTTGTTATAAAAATATACTTCCTATTTTTCAAATCCTCCAATAGACTATTTTCTTACCTGCAGGATTCTACTTCAAGAAAAAAGAAATTGTCTACTTATGCAGCTGGAAGAAGCTACCCGCTTAACATCTTATCTCCAGTCCCAGTTAAAAAGGTAGGTTCCTTTAGAAGAGAAAACTATACTTAATTATCGTGTTTCAGTGACATGTACATGAACTTTATTAATTCCCGTAAGCTTGTATTTTTCTCCTACTGAAGCTTGGAACCTAAAGTGGTGTAAAAGAGAACAGAGATGTAGATAGATGTGTTATATTTTTAAGATAATCTGCTAACATATGACTCGAGGGAAATGAGTAAAAATTTGGTTTCATAATAAATAACAAGTCTGATGTCAAGTTTATTGAAGCCTTTTGTAATCTAACAGCCTTAGAAGTGTTCATATATGCACATAGACATTTTTATTTTGGGAGTTTTTAAAAACGGTATAATTTTTTTTTTTTTTTGGTACTAGGAATTGAACCCAGAGGCACTTTACCACTAGGCTACATCCCCAGCCCTTTTTATTTTGAGACAGGGTATTGATAGGTTGCTTAGGGTCTTGCTATGTTCTCAGGCTGGCTTCAAAATTGCAGTCCTCTTGCCTCACCCTCTGGAGTTGCTGGGATTACAGGCATGCCCTGCTGTACCTGATGGATATGAATATTTTAAATATTCATATTTAAATATTTGGATGCTCAAAATAACCACCTTTTCAAGCACATACTGTATTGTGAGGCATAATGTCTTAACATTAACTTTATTTGAATTACTTTCTTAGTTATTCCTCCTAACAGTGTCATGAGATAGGACCTGTGACTGCCTCAACCCCAGCCAGCAAGTGGGAGGCTCAAAGAGGTTCAGTAACTTAGCGTGCAGCCAGCTAGTGACTGTGGGCGAGGACTCCAACTCAGGCACGAGTCTTTGTTGTTGCTCACTGCCCTCTAGTGTCATTCAAAAGAACAAAGAGGTATCAATGAAAGTCTGCTCAAATACTCCCAGGGGTTAGGGCTAGGCTGGGATTAGCTGTTCCCAGGTGCAGCAGCCTAGTTGTGCTGCTTGGCGGTGGGAACAGTGATGTGCGTCTCTAAGATAGTTTCTCTCTCCTTTCAGCCTGTCTGCCAGCACCCTGACAGTGTCCTCTGGGAGCAGCCGCGGGTCCCTGGCCTCCAGCCGGGGATCACTGGCCTCCAGCCGCGGTTCGCTGAGCTCAGTCAGTTTCACCGACATCTACGGCCTCCCTCAGTACGAGAAGGCCGATGCTGAGTGTGGCCAGCTTCTACGCTTCGATCTGATTCCTTTTGACTCCCTGGGACGTGATGTCCCCTTCTCAGACCCTCCAGGCCACCCGGGCTTCCACAAGCAGAGGCGGTCCCTGGACACGCCCCAGTCGCTGGCATCACTGTCCTCCCGCTCTTCCCTGTCCTCTCTGTCGCCCCCCAGCTCGCCCCTGGACACACCTTTTCTCCCGGCCTCGCGGGACTCTCCTCTGGCGCAGTTAGCGGATGGTTTTGAAGTGCCAGGCCTGGGTGCCCTAGACAGACTGCGAGCACAGGCCTCTGCTTTGGGAGATGAAGATTTGCAGGGCACTGCATTACTTCAACCACACGGATTCTCTGGGGATGGGGAAGGACCTCGTGAGCGTGGACCCCAACTGGCTGGGGCTCCCACCAATACAAGTAAGTGGTGATGCTTCTCCTGAGAAGCAAGATTAGAAACTCAGGGATGATATTGCAGTGGCTGGTGGCTTTTAAGGCCCTGGTGAGCTATAAGTTTACAAACATTGATAGGGTTAGAAGGGTACAGACCTGCTGTAGGGAAAGATAATTAACATTGACAAAGTAGTCTTTGCCAGGTATTTGGCTTTTTTTTAAGAATATATTTAATTGTTGAAAGTAAGGGTCAGAACCACACAGTCTCACACATTTGGAAGTGAATACAGAGGTACCAAGGCCTCAATGAGTTCTGCAGCACATGTGCCAAGGTAGAAAATACGGTGTGTGAGCCCACCTCAACCAGTGTGTGAACTAGTGTCTTGTAGTCTAGTGGGAAGCCTACTTCCTTTGTCACTTTGACTTCATCTCTTTATCCTAGTTCTCATAGTATTCAAGGATGAAATTCTTTCAATTGTGGAAATGAAAATAATTGCATAATTTCAAAGACATGTTAATAAGCATTCAGTCTTTTCTACCAATTCTATTTTCTGGGGATCTAGCTAGGTAAAGCTTCAACTGCCCAGTTGTGTTAGTTTGACTCCTCTTTGGTGCCAGGGTGCTACTGAGGACACTATTGATCCCATGTGCTTTTTAAAGCCAAGCCCCAGCATCTTTAATTTCCTTAGGTTTTAAGCAGGATTAAGAATAATGTCTCCCATTCCTGAAGTTCAGCCCATTTAATTAACTTTCACTTACACAGCAGAAATGTTTTAGACATACCACTTAGGCAAACACTAGACAATTTGTATAACATAGTGGGTCTCAACCAGGGGTATTTGTGCCCCCCTCCCCCGCTGAGGACATTTGGTAATGTCCCTGTAGGAGAAATTTCTTCCTTTTCACAACTGAGGTGAAGGATCCTACTGCCATCTAGTGGATAGAGGCTGGGATGCTGCAGCACGTGTGTCAAGGTAAAAATCTTACTGTACACAAGTGCTTCCCCCACAAAGAATGATCCAGCTCAAAATATCAGTAATGCAGAGGATGAGAAACCCTAGAAATGTACTATTGAGTGTTTATGCAACAAGGGGGAGAAATAAAACTAGAATACGAAATTAATGAAGTGTAGTGGAAACAGCTTCAGATTTGCAAACTGGAGACCAGGATTCTGTTCATTTTGTTTCTTACCCTGTTGACTGCTAGCTGTGTGACCATGAGCTGTCTGTCTCTCCTTCCTTGCCCTTGAAGGAGGTGATCTTTATGCTCTCTTCCATTTGCTACCATTCTGTTACTTATGAGATTGATTGATTGATAGATGGAACGGTTGATTGATCTTTAGATCTAGCTATAAAATAGTAGCCTACTGGCATTTATATATTTAACCAGAATTCAAGCTGCTCCATGACTTTTTTGGCATTTCAGTTATTTTGGTGTCTTCCCCTCTGGGTTTGAACACACACTTTTTAAAATCCCCACATATATTGTTTTTGTAATTCACATATACAAGTAACCTTCATCCCCTTTGTTCTTCTTTACAGTCCTACCAATTTCTCTTTAAAATTTGAGATTCAAGACTATCAGTCTGTTTATACAGAAAATTCACACAAGATCTAAGGGTCCCTTTGGGTCATGGAAAAGATAGGATGTGGGTGGGAGGAGAGGCGGCAGGGGGAAGGGGGAGCAGACTTAATTTCTTATCCTGGTTTCTTAGCTTTCCTTCCCACTCTGTGGCATACTTTGTAATGGTGCCTTTTAGACTGGGAAGTGTTTGCTTTTCTACATTTATATACTGCCACCTGGTGATGGATTTGTGCATAACACTGTCAGTTGACGTGTCCTTAGAAAACTGAAATAATTGACTGAGTTAGTTAATGGGTCCTGCTGCATGCTCCTAGATGTCTAGGTTGGGTAATTAGTTTCAGGTATGTACCTAGGGGGCCTCCTTGCCTCCCTTGATGCTTTTGGAACTCCTGAGCACATGGTTGTCATAGTTTCATAATTATGGAGCTTGGTGTTTTATCAGATTCCCCCCATTCCCTTGTTTATCAATTCCAACAGTCATGCAATTCTCTCCACCCTTTTAGTCTTGATGGAAATAGTGGAGTCTGTTTGGCCCCAAGAAAGGTTTCAGTAAGATAAAATTTTTAGTAAGATAAAAATCAAAATTGCCCAAATCCATACAGCAATGATTTCTTGTTGTGTTTTAAATCAGTCAGAGAACAGAAGGCAAGACAGAGGAGTGGGGCAATAGACTGTAATCTTGAACATTTTTTACATTTTTTCCTACAGTCCTATCTTCCCTGGATTTTGAAAGCCAAATGTGTCATGATTTTGAAATACTTCCCTATTTCATCCACCTATTATATTTGCTAATAAAAAGGCATAAAAATATTGACTTTGCTAATCTATTTATTGATGTTTTTATTATATTCATACTCTGTTTAGAATTATTGACTTAAATTATGCCTTTTTTCACTTTATGCTCTTTTATCTCTTTTCTCATGCGGCTCCACAGAAACGTTCACTGTAAGTGATATTGGATTCTCCTCGTTCCCCTTTGTTGCTCAGGATGTGGACACATCTTTGTGCAGTGAATCCATGTTTAGGATGACTGGGATGTAGTTTATCAATTGTCATCATTTTAATATTAATTTCCATGATGGCTACTAAAGTCATGTAAGAACTTTTCTAAAGCTTTCACTGTATATTCCACATGTGTATTTTCTCCAGAATATAACAGCATTCATTATTTCAATATGACAGCTGGCAGCTTTGCCCACAATGTATTTCCTTCCTTTTATCAAGCAGCGTTCATTTCCTTGGGTCTTAGTGTTTGTCTGTCTGTATGACTGACCGTCTTTAATGATGAAAAGGACAGAGACATTTTAAATGAATGTGTAAAAGACTTTTTATTCTTTACTTCACTGGCATTGCTCCCCATGGTCAACCTCATTGCCCTGAAGCCCAAGAGTGCAGGTCTTGGATGTGAAGGATAGAGTGTTTCTGTGCTTTTTCTCATCCAGGGCAACTCCTGCTTGTGGTTGCTGTGTGAATTCATTGACTTAGCCTGAGCTCTATGAGAATTAGTTCCTTAATGGCTCTTCTCTTTTCCTGTACTCCTGTCATAATGATAAGACAGAATTATGGTCAGGATTGCACTCATAGGTTAGGATTACCTGGAAGTGCATAGGATTATTGCTGGGGCTGTTTTCTTTTATTATTATTTTTTTAGTTGTCAATAGAATTTATTTATGTGAGGTGCTGAGAATTGAACCCAGTGCCTCACACATGCTAGGTAAGCGCTCTACCACTGAGCCACAACCCCCGCCCATACTGGGGCTATTTTCTTAAAGGGATTTAAAGCTACATCTAGGAACTATTCACAGTGTCAGGACTGGGAATAGAAATAATGATCAGTTTCACTTATTAGAGATTGATACAATGCATTGGAAGGTTCCTTTTGCAGTTCAGGACTGGGGATTGTGGTCCTTTCACATGGTAGAGACGAAGAAAAGAGCTGGACTTGAGAACCCTGGCATACAATTTGAAAGTCGGTACCTCTGGCCACTCCAGAATGGAGCCAGCTTTTGTCCCTGGCTGACTGAGGCAGGAGCAAATAACTAAACCCCACTCCACTGTGTGGCATCGCAGATCTTTGGAAGGCTAACTTTTGTGTCCAGTTGACAGCAAGAGAACAAAGGCGATAGCCTTATATGTTTGTTTTGTGCAATGTTTAATGTGTTTGTATTTAATTGATGTGAATAATAATTTGGTTGAAAGAGAGATGGTCATCTTTGGACTCACTATTTCCCTCAATTTACAAATGCACAGATGTCAAGATTTTTCATTTGTAGAGCTTAGAGAGACAAAGAAAAGTATATAGAGAAAAGAGGAACCTTCTTTATTAACAAGGAACATTATGATGCTGTAGCTTCATATTTTATTCTATATTCTAACCAAGTGTGTCCCTCTATACAACATTAAGACTCCTGGAGGGGCTGGAGATGTGGCTCAAGTGGTAGCGCGCTCGCCTGGCGTGCATGCGGCCTGGGTTCGATCCTCAGCACCACATATAAATAAAGATGTTGTGTCCGATGAAAATTAAAAAAAAAAAAGACTCCTGGGCACATAATCACATTAACATGGAAAAATTATACGCATATTCTATAGGTTTTGTTTAAAGGAGCTTATTGCTGTGAGGGAAGGGGTAGAAACAGTTAATGAAATGTTAGGAAGAAAAATCTCAATGATTATATTTAGCTCTTGATTGAAATGAATATGAAACACAAAAATAAACTGCCAGGGAATAGTAGTGTTTTAACCCAGGAAAGAAATTCTGGAAGCCTGTCTGACTCCAGGGCAACTGAGGAGGGTACTATAGTTACAGAGTTGGATGGGCATGAGCCTCAGCATACTCCTGGCAGGCTACAGGTTTTTGAGGAGGTGCTTTTAAAGGATTGGTCTGGGTTCTACTATGTCCTCTTGAAGGTTTGAAGGTCACTAAATTTTGTTAGGGTTTGTTTGGATAGTTAACATTGTGTCCAGTTGTAAAAGTAGTTTTTTTTTTTTTTTTTTTGTGTGTGTGTGTGTGTGTATTATATAAAATACCAAACAGCAGAAGAAGGAATGAGAAAATGAGAAATGCCACCCTTGGAGAGCACAGTGCTGTTCTTTTCTTTTGGTTCTGAGGTCTAAACATGCAGATTGAAGGGTCTTCCCCACATCATCTTAAGTTCACTGTGTTCATTAAGGGGTGAAAAGAGATTTATGAATCCAAGTATCTTTGTAGACAATTTAAAAACTTTCAAAGAAGTAGCCAGAATTCTGTTTCTTTAGTTTTTCAATCTTACAAATAATTGTGTGTAGTGTATTTCTACGCATGTGCATATTATGGTGTGTCTGAGGAACACTTAGTAACTTAGCAATTCTCTACAGAGGCCCTGGCCTCCTGTGATGTCATCTCCTGACCCAGGTGTGTCTCTTGTTTGCAGCAGTGACTCTGCGGGAAGACAGTGCCAAGAGATTGGAGAGGAGAGCGCGCCGTGTTTCCGCATGCCTGTCGGATTACTCACTAGCCAGTGATAGCGGGGTATTTGAACCTCTAACCAAAAGGTTAGGAGCTTATCTTATTTCCTTTTTCCCAAACTGACTTACCAGAATTACTGTTACACATGAAAAGGATCCATACTGAAGCTGTCATATATTGAAACTGTTATGTAGAAGTTGAATATTTTTCTAACTTTTTTTCAACTTCAGGAGGTTGGGCCTTAGAAACCTGCAAAAATAACTCCTCTGGCTTCTGTGGCATTTGGAGGTTGGCTCTCATTCTGGTGTTCTAGGATGACTTCTTTCTCCCTGGTCCCAGTGAACTTAAGGTTTAAACCCAATAGAGCTGAAAAAGGAGAATCAATACACACATAAGAGAGACCTGCTTTTCTGGAAAGGATATTCCCTAGAAGTGAATTTCCTTCTTTCTTATTTCCTTAGCTATAAGAATCCCCTTGCAATGAAAAAAAAATGACTTTTTAGACTAATGTGATTTATTTATTTTTTAAAAATATTTTTTAGTTGTAGTTGGACACAGTACCTTTATTTTATTTATTTACTTTTATGTGGTGCTGAGGATCAAACCCAGCGCCTCACATGTGCTAGGCGAGTGCTCTACTGCTGAGCCACAACCCCAGCCCCTAATGTGATTTATTATGATTGACTATTTTTCTTTGTATATTCATAAATTTCAAGTATAAGACATTTCAGTTATCTCAAACTTTTAAATTTTTGAATGCTGCCTTGAATATTATATGGAGTTTTGAAAGGTACATAAAGTTATTTTCCAAAACAAAACAAACACAACATAAATAAGTAACAGCAGTTGGTAGGCAGGTACCCATGAGAGACCCCATGGATCCTCAGGATCCATGCCCTTTCATACACTTAATGAGCCTCTTTATTTATGTCACAACTTGATAAAGCTCTTCTCAGTAAGAGGCACCCTCAGCATGAGAGAGTTTCTATACAACCTGTAGTTATCAGTTCCCTTTGTAATAAAGCTGGGCGAATTTCCCCTTGTGTTCAGGAATGATGATGCTGAAGAGTCTGCTTTTGGAGACACATGTGGTAGTGACGACCCACAGATCCACGTGGGATTTCTGTGAGTACAGAAGCTGCCTTCCCTGTTACTCTTAAAATGCCTTGTAGATTGGGGCCCACCATGGTGCTGCTTCCCAATCCTTGATACACACAGTCCTACTTCAGCCAGTCATAGGTGAGGTGACAGAGGTGGCAGGAAGGAGTGTGTTTTTAGTCAGCTTTTTCACTGCTGTGACTAAAGGACCTGAGCAGCACAATTATAGAGGAAAAAAAGTTTATTTCAGGACTTGCAGTTTCAGAGGTCTTAGTCCTAGAAGGTTGGCTCCATTCCCCAAGACTGAACATCATGGCAGGAGTGTGTGGCAGAGGAAAGCAGCTTACATCATCAGGAAGCAGAGAGACTCCACTGGCCAGATACAAATGTGTACCCAAAGTTACAACCCACTTCCCACCTCCTTCCTCCACACCCTACCACTTCAGTTACCACAGTTAATTTCTATCAGGGTATTAATTCACTGATTGAGTTAAGACTCTCACAACCCTATCGTTTCTCCTCTGAACCTTCTTGCATTGTCTCACACGTGAGCTTTTGGGGGACACCTCACATCCAAACCATAACAAAGCAACAGGGAAAAGGGGTGCCATTGCTGTCTTTCAGCATAGATATTCACAGCTAAGGACTGTCACCTCATGGAGCTAAGGGGTGTGGGAGCCATAATGGGGTACTGAAAGCCCCTGGTTAAGTCCGCCTCTTGGGGATATTTTTGCACATTACTGCTAGGAGTTGAATATGTTAACTGTGGTGCAGATACAGATAATGGGGTCCTTTCCTCTTCCCAGAGAAGTCACCAGGTGGTTTGCAACACAATACTTTTTAGTTTCCCATTACAGTTTCAATTGAGGCAGTAACTGTACTGTTCACACTAGCAGGGCAAGAAGTTCAGATCCCTGGTGTTTTATTTTGCTTGCTCTTGTTATTTTGTCCAGGTTTCTTGAAGTTGACACTGTTGACATTTGGAAGCAGATCATTCTTTACTCTGGGGGGTTATCTTGTGCACTGTAGGGTGTTCAGTGGTATGCCTGGCCTCCACCCACTGGATGCCATGATATTCACTTTCTCTCCAGTTGTGACAATAAAAAATGTCTCCAAACATTGCAGATGTCCCCTGGGGATAAGGTGGGGCAAAAATCCCCTTCAGTTGATGGCCACTGCTGCAGTCCAGTCAGAGGGACTTTTCCATTGTGGGGAATTTGTGGTCCACAAACTCTGGCTTTGTTTTCTAGGCATGACAGTGCCAGCGAATGTCTTCTTGTGCACGTGCTCCAGCTGAGGAACTTTTCTGGGCTGGTAATGAAGGAAGACTGTAAAATGTAAGCTCCCAGCTTGGAGATTTAGGGGCCATGTACAGCTAGTGATGGCCTCTCAGGGGCCCTCCTCCATACAGCGTGGTGCACCAACCTGGTCTACTTGGCAGCCTGGGGAAGGAATTTACAGTAAATCACTAGGGAATATCTATCTGAACTATAAAGAACTATATGTTTTAAAAAGAGCCTAGTTAATTATTTGAGGCAGATGAAGTTATGTGCAGTGTTGACACCAAGGAAGTACCTATCATATGTGTTAAGAGGCCTCTGACTAGGATTAGGGAGACCTTGGCTGAGGAGAACAGGAAAAGTGAATCGGGACCACTTGGGAATCACCTAGTAACCTTGGCCTTGATAGTGGAATTTCTACCTCTCTGCACTCCATGGCCCTAGGCAGGTACTCAATGGAGTGGTCACTTGCCATTCAAGACCAAGCTTGGAACCCCCCTTCCTTGAGTCTTCTATGTAACTAGTCTTCTAAATTCCTTGGAAGCACCCTGGTGTAAGTGGCTGAGGCTCCACCTGTGATTCAGCTTACCCTAATGATATATGTTGCAGTGGTGGTAAATGTTTGAGAATCCCCCATGTGTCAAGTTCTAGGCTGGGAATGGAAAGGGCAGGGAAAATGTCAGTGCCCCCATGTGTTATAGTCTGACAAGTTGACAGTCAGTGCTGTGAGGAGACAGCCAAGGAGTTCTTGCCAAAACACAATGACCATCAGTACTATGGAAGCCCCTGGGGTATTTAGGACTGACCTCAAAGTTTTCCTTTGGCAAGTGAGCTCCCGGGGCACATCCAGTTCTTTGGGCTTACTCTTAGTTTACAAAGGAACTTTTTCCAAAGGACTCTGAAGTTTCCCCATGGGTACCAAAAGAGGGCCACTCATGAGGGTACACACTTGCATCATGTCAATAAGCACTGCCTGCCAATGCTTTCCTCCTGTCTGCTTCCAGCCACGTCCGCGTCTACTTGCCCCCGCTCGACTCTGGCACCCCCAACACTTACTGCTCGAAGGCTCTGGAATTCCAAGCCCCGCTGGTGTTTAATGAAGTGTTCAGAATCCCTGTGCATTCCAGCATGTTGACGTTGAAGTCACTTCAATTATATGTGTGTTCAGTGAATCCACAGCTGCAGGAAGAACTGCTGGTATGGCGCCGTGGCTCGTGCTGGCTCACTGCTCCATCCTTCCCTCCCTCTTCTCCCTCATTTGTGTTTAAGTCTTCTTTCCTTCCTTCCATTTTTTCTTTAAAAATTTTTTTTCTTAGTTTTTGTCTTTCTGCCTTTCTCTCTTTTCTTTTGTTCATTTCTGTTGCCTTCCTTCCCCCTTCTTCTTCCTTTCTTCTCTCCCTCCTTTCTTCTCTTCCATTCTCTTTCCCTTCCCACTTCTGTGGGTAGCTTAGAAATGATCCTAATGTCAAGTAGTTTTTGTAGCTGAGAGTACAGAAAGGGATGAGCTAACCAATGATCTTGACCAGTGATTTTTACTTTAAATGTATTATCTCAATATGGAAACCCCCCATGCAATAGCTTCCATATTATCCCCATTGTCAGTCAAGAAACAAAGTAGGGTTGACTGATATGACAAATAAAATATAGAATGATCTGTTAAATTTGAATTTCAAATAAATTATGGATGCATTTAGTATATTTTAGTATAAGTATATATTATTAGTATATTAGTAATTAATAATAAGTATATATTATTAGTGTAAGTATATACTCATGCAATATTTGATACTTTCTTGTAGTAAAAAAATATACAGCTTACTTGAAATTCAAATATGCCTGAATTTCCTGTATTTTATCTGACAACCCTAGGACTAGACCTCAAGAGAGGCAACAAATAATCCTGAGAAGCCAGCCGTGCAGTGTCCAGGCCAGGACTTGGAAGCCAGGATGGGTTATTTCCAGTGTTGAAATCTTTCCCCTGGCTCCTGTGTCCTGAGTGGTAGAATTAGGGAGTGTAGAGTTTAACAGGCCTTTCTTATTTCAAAAATTCTGAGGGAATCAGTGGTCCATCAAGTAGCCAAGCTCTGGGTCTGGCCCAGCCCTCCATATTGCTACTTTGCCACTGTTCTAGCACTTTCTGATTGTGCTGAATATGCAAACAGGGGAGTCACTCTTGTTAGGATCCTCTGGGACCACTTTCATTGTACTGTCATGCTTCTACTAAAAAGAAATATTTTATCTTATGATTGAAGGGTGAACTTGATATTTTAAAGGACTTTAGTTGCTAAGGTAAAATTATTCAGTTCTTGTTCTGGCTTTTCTTTTTAACACCTATGCAGGGCATTGCTCAGATTAATTTAGCCGAATGTGACAGTTCAGGCGACATGCAGCTGCGCTGGTACCCTGTGCAGGTCTTCGCCAGCTCGGAGCCACCGAGGTGGAGGGAGAATGGGCGTGCTGGGGAGAGTGTCTCACGGGACCCTGGGCATGCCAGCTTGGGAAAGACGGTATGTGGCCCTGGTTTAAGGAGCTGACCTTTCATGGCTGCTTTTATGACTTTGAGACTGTCTTTGCTTGGGGAAATCATTTCTAAGAAGGTTCTATGTGGATTTAAAGTCAGAATGTGGGGACAATGAAGTAGCATTTCAGAGGAAGGTATAAAAATGGAATATATCCATATCTATAGCCTTTTCACAGTCATGCGTTTTTAATGCTAATGTGTTTATGATCACCAGAGGTTTGTTGGTTATCATTAAATCTGACTGTTTGAAAAGGCCAATGAGTATCTTGCTGTGAACAGTGGGTGGGTTCTCCCATTGCAGAGCCATCAAGGCCCACAGTCCAAGGGTGATTGGATTGCTTATGGTGAACCATGGTGCCTGCTGTCTGCTTTGCTGCTATAATTTTGTGACTAGACTTGTTCTCAGAAATGTCTTTTTCTCCTGCAGGATGCAGTGACAGTGTTGCTGGCTCGAACCACAGCGCAGCTGCAAGCCGTGGAGAGAGAGCTGGCTGAGGAACGGGTGAAGCTGGAGTACACTGAGGAGGAGATCCTGGAGATAGAGAGGAAGGAAGAGCAGGCCGAGGCCATATCTGAGAGGCAAGTGCCTAGCTCCTAAGGGCATTTGTGCAGTCCTCCAGACTCCACCCCAGCCAGGGGATGAGAGTGCTTTACACATCTTCAGGGAGATGAGGCATATTTTCTTAGGGCAAAACCAATGGTTGTTGTTCAGCTGTGGCTCTCTTGGTTGGAGCTGTCTTGGAGTGCAAGATGCTTTTCTCATTTCTGCTGGGTGATTCTCTGGTTCTGTTGCTCAGGAGCTGGGAATCTGATGAGACGTTTGATACTGATCTGAAGAAGACCAGTTCCCTGAGCTCTCTGTCCCAATTCTCTGTGCAGGATTTAAGCCTTCCCCTTCCCCTCTGGAATGTCACTTGAAAGGTGGGATTGTGGACTCCCCTCCACCAGGTCTGAATACAACAAGGTCCCTTTAAAGTCCCTTTGTTGCTGTTTTTGCTTTTCAACCTCCTCGTTGGGATCTAATCTATTTGCCACACAATTCACCCATTTAAAGTGTAAAATTCAGTGGTTTTCAGTATAGTAACAGTGTGCCACTATTACCATAGTCCGTTGTAGGGCATTTTCATCTTGCCCAAAAAGCCCCACCCCTTCTTCCTCTCCTCTAACTCCAGGCAAGCACAAATTTACTCTCCATCTCTATGTACTTGCCTGTTCTGGACATTTTCCATAGATGGAATTTTGCAGTGTCCCTTTACATGTTACTAAAGGCAGAACATTAGTGATGTCCTTGACTCTGTAAAGGCCTGCATGTAATGGACAAATAATTCCTATGAGCAAGCACCTCTAGTGAAGTGGTTTGCTTGACCCTCTCTGGAGGCAATTTTATATTGTATCACTACCACATTTTTCCATGCCATTTTTCATCTTTCCAAAGGTTCCCTGTTTTTCCCATGGCTTCCCTAAATTTAGTTCAAGAGGAATTTATTTTTGGAAGGATAGTGCATAGCAGAGGGGGAGTAAATTATGTTCAGGGATGGTCAGAAAGACAGGAGGGGCTCTGGGGTAGGGGTTTCTGGCATTTCCAGTGGCTGCAGTGGTTGATAAGGAAGACCCATGCTGTTCAAAAGCTTTGAAGTGTTTTCTTCCCTAGAAAGCAGAAATGCCCCTTTATTATATGAGGACAGCAACTGTTTTCAGTCAGTGAATAGAAATGGGTTTCATTGGGTTTCTCTACTACTGTGCTCCAAAAGCAGCAATGAAAGCAATCCCTTCTGATGAATATTTGTGGGATTTTGTCTACCTTTAGGAGTTGGCAAGCTGACTCGGTTGACAGTGGCTGTAGCAACTGTACCCAGACCAGCCCCCCATACCCAGATCCCTGTTGTGTCAGTGTCAACTCCATCCATGGACAAACATTTACTGGCCAGGCAGATCCTTACAGCTCTGAGAAGCTTCAGCCCCCACCTCTTAAGGTAAGTAGAAAATGTCAAGGGACTTTACAGAGCCCCTTGATATTTTAATGTATAATATCAGGTGCTGTCCAGAAAGAGGCTGTGTACCCCTAAATCCATCAGGGGAAGTGTGAGGGGGATGGGCAGAGGAGAGGCACTAAAGGAAACCAGAGATGATGGGCACATGCAGGTGTGGAAGGACATGCTTACCAACAAGCACTAGCCACATGGACATCATGGAATGTGGGGAAGCCATGGTATACAATGCACAGTGCTGTTGAGTTTGGGGGTCATAGCTAAGCTAATACTGTGTTTTCCTGAGAGCTGAAGAAAAAAATCATCTGGTCTAAGATTTGTAAAGGGCTTAATGTGGTGAAGCAGGTACTGCAGAAATATTTGTCGATTTTATATTTCAAGGAAAGGATAGCTATAACTAAAAATATAGGTTTTTACTCCTTTGTGTGCTATTTTGTGGTGATCCATTCCTGTCTTCAGGGACAAATGTGTCAAGCAGTTTCCTGGGCCTCAAAGGGTTTGAGCACCTCTTACTACTTACTCTTTGAAACATGAAGAACAGCAAAGCATCCTTTTACCCCATCTGGTCAACTATGTTTGGTTGACATTGTATCAGTGCCCTGCTGAAATTTTATTACCCAGACTGTTCAGTACACACACACACAAACCATTTATCACCACGGCCCCTGCCCTTGTCCTGAAACACAAGGTAAAATCTACCCCTTGGGCAGCTGCCCAAGCTGCAGCCTGTACAGCAGGTTTGGAGTAATTTTAGACTAGGCTGCCAGTAATTGCTGTTGTTCTACTTTTTACAACCTTGAAAAGCAGTAGTCTAAATCAGGGTGAGTGGCTGTGGGAGGCTAGTTTGGTGTTTCCCCCTTCCCCAAATTTTATTTTCAAAAATCTTCAAATCTACTCAAAGTTTGCTGGATTAATGCAATAGATATTCATATACCCATCACCTAGATTCCCCAACTGTTAGTCCATTCCCACATTTGCATTCTCTCTTTCTGTGTTGGCATATGTAGTTGCTAGGTATCATAGATACGATAAGGAAAGGGGAAAAAACAAGAAATGGCCACCATTAACAGGGAATCAGACAGTTGAAAGGATAAATCTGTGAAATACAATTGTGTTCTATATTAGGTAATCAAAATGTCCACTAAAGAATCAGATGGTAGGGAAGAGGGGTTTATATTTCTGGAAACATTTGTATTTTTAGGAAAACTTTACATTTAAAAATGCAAATTTGCATTTACATTTGAGAAAGGTCAGAATCATAAAATAGTGTGACTGCTGTGTAAAACAGTATGCCAGTTTCTCAAAATGTTAAAAATAGGACTACTGTGTGGTCCAACGATCTCATTTCTGGGTATTTATCCAAAAGAATTGAAAGCAGAATCTCTGGCCCCAGGGAATCACCCAATCTGTTTTCTAGCTCTGTGGGTTTGTCCATTCTGCATATTCATATAAATGGAATAGTATAATACATGACTTTTGTTTCTAGCTTCTTTTGCTCAACATAATGTTTTTTTTTTTGAAGAGAGAGAGAGAGAATTTTTTTTGAGAGAGAGAGAGAGAATTTTTTAATATTTATTTTTTAGTTTTCAGCGTACACAACATCTTTGTTTGCATGTGGTGCTGAGGATCGAACCCGGGCCGCATGCATGCCAGGCGAGCACGCTACTGCTTGAGCCACATCCCCTGCCAGAGAATTTTTTAATATTTATTTTTTAGTTGTTGGCAGACACAACATCTTTGTTTGTATGTGGTGCTGAAGATCAAACCCGGGCCACACACATGCCAGGCAAGCGCACTACCACTTGAGCCACATCCCCAGCCCTCAACATAATGTTTTTGAAATTGATCTGTATTATATTGTATGTCAGAACTTTGTTCCTTTTATGGCTGAATAATATTCCCTTATGTGGATAGAATCTGGGTACTAGATGGTGAATCTGATGAAGGGTTGGTGACAAGTGGTCAAAATCTACTTATCTTGGACACAAAGGATAAGTAGGATTTTCTCTTGGATCACTCATGGGATGTATGAAAGAGAACAGGGCCCAGGATGGCACTAAGATGTCTTTTCCATGAACAAATAGAAAGTAGAGATCCTTGTAAAAGGCTCCCCCTAGTGTGTAGAGAATCCCAGCCATTCACTTTGGACACATGAGGTATGAAATGCCAGTTATATTTGAGGATGAGGTTAGAGAGATGGTTGTTTGCACTGTTTATTGCTTGTGTTATGGAAGAAGTCATAGTAATAAATTAACTGCTACCCAGGTCGACAAGGAAACCAACACAGAAGATCTCTTCCCAGAAGAAGCAGTGAGCATCCTGAAGGAGCGGCCCAGCCGCCGCACCCGTGGGACACCTTTTGTTCGTAGTAGCACGATTGTACGTTCTCAGACCTTTTCACCTGGAGCACGAAGCCAGTATGTTTGCAGGGTGAGTCATAATTCTTTTGTCACCTCTCTGGATATTCCCTTATTTTTTCTCTTTGTCATGTTTTCATTTTTACTATTTATGCCAAAAGAGCTATGTATCTTCCCAAATTCTACCAGTGAATCAATGAATACCCTACGTATTGACAGATGAAATCCGAGTTCTGCTGTTGCCTCCCCACTCTTGCCTGGTGCCTGTCTAATTCTGGATCCCTTCAGGATTGGGATACATTTTCCCCTGGTTTTTTAATGTTATACTTATGCCAACAAGTGGTCAGGAGGCGATGTGAATCATTTCTACATTAGTTTAAGGAATAGCAAATAAAAACAGGAACTGTCTTTAGTTGTGACCTGGAAGACCAGGTCCCTCTGCATGGTTACAAGTCCTGAAGTGTAGCTTCAGGTTATCACTGGGTAGTGATAACCTGGAAGAGCCTGGATGCTAAGGCAGTGGGTTCTGACTCAACTATATGTAAATTCATATCCTGCGAGGGAAAATGGGGATCCTCAGTGGTTCTCAACCTTGGCTGCACCTTGCAATCAAATCACATTGGAAGGCTTCATCACATACTGATGTCCAGGTCTCATCCCCAGAGATTTGTCATTGGTCATAGGTGAGGCTTGGCATCAGAACTTTTGGAAACTCCTAGATGGCTATAATGGGTGCATAGGACTTTGAACTCTCAGGTTGGTGGAGAGGAGACCCAATCCTGGGTGGTCATTGAAGACAGGACAGTGAGATGGAGGTTGGTAGGCAGTGATGATGTGACAACAATAGCACAGACCTGGACAGAAAAAGAGGTTATTTGTTTTTGTTTGTTTGTTTTTTATAGATAAATGGTCATGATGCTTACTCATATAGTTGGCTGCACTTGATTGAAGACTGTTCTCATGTCTCTACCTTATTTTGGACTCTTGCTGAATGACCTAGGGGTAGACTCAGGGCTGCTTCTTGGGGAGGATAGGGTAATAATCAGCAAAGTTTTGTTCACCTGGAGGAAGACTGGCAGTCCTTGTACAGTGCTCTACATTCTACACAAAAGCTGGCATTTACTGGCGATGTTGTCAGAGGCCTCATTTTTATGTATGTTGGTATCTTGGTGGGGCAGGTTCACTGATGTTCTACTGCATTTCCTGAGTATTTCAGGTTAACTGGCATAGAAAATAAGCCGTGAAGGCAAAGACTTGGGCTTTCACTCAGACACACGTTGTTTCTGTGGTAAGACCCTGACACCACATGAAATCCACAGTGTCATGGTGTGTCCCATAGAAGAAGGCATCCTTTATTTTTCCTCTTTAAAACCAGTCTTTTCCCTTGACTGGCATAGCAGGAGTTGGTGGTGGTGGCTTATTCCACTGCAGCAATGAGTCTCTTGTTTCAACAGCCATTCTCCCAACTTTCTCTGCCCAAACCAGAAATGCAGCAAATGAAGATGATTGATAAACAGTAAAAGGTGCTCAGGACAATGCTGACTTTTGTGAGCTTCATTCCTAATATCAAGCTGTAGTTGGAATCAATAGGGAAAAAATGTTATTGACTCAATCAGTGTGGAAACTCCAAATGGTTCAGTTGATAGACCTAAAATGGGACCAGGGTGGTGGCTTTGTCTGCTTTGGTTTGTCTTTCATTTTCCCTTGAAACTTTTCTGTAGGTTTTGTTTTAACTGAAATCCAAAGACCTGATAAGAGCACCAGAAGTCCAAAGTGTATTTGTGTGCCTCTAAAGAGAAATGAAACAATACCATTCAGAATACACACAGAATGAATAGTAAATTTCTGATAAAGTTCCTGAACATCATTTTTTTTTGATACAGCTTTATCGTAGTGACAGTGACAGTTCAACACTGCCCAGGAAGTCCCCCTTTGTGCGAAATACTTTGGAAAGACGAACCCTTCGCTATAAACAGGTGTGTGTTGTGTAAACTAAAATGGCATCTGTACTTGCCCTGGGAGTTATTTTTATAGCATTCAAAAGGTAATATTTCAGGTAATATCTAGGACTGTGTTATTTTCTTGTTTCTTGACAAAAAATCTTTGAAAACATATATAATGTCATAATGTTACCAGTATTTCTTAAGACACTATTTTGTATAATTTGTGATCTTTATATTCTTAGATGTAGTGAATTAATAATAAATCAATAACTGCCATCCCAGGTCTGTTTCCGCTTGGGTGGGAATTACTGCCCTCAACTTCATGAACAAGTCTTTTTTCTCTTAGGGGTTTGTTGAACATAGCATATTTGCTTACTTGAGGCTTGTATGGGGAGGAAAGTTTTTGACAGGTGGTGTGTGTGTGCACACACATGCCCACAAGTGTGTCCACACATACACATGGACATGGGTGTGTATGAAGTTTTTTAAATGTAAAGCACTGATGTGGTTTGTAATGTGTTCTTTCTTCTCTTATACCATGGTCCTAAGGCTTTTTCCATGTCGATATATGTTTTCATTTTTTCAATGGCTACATTTTATGTTGACCTTAATTTATTTAATCATTTCCTGCTATTGTATATTTAGGTTTTCTCCCCCCATCATAAACATCAGTTGGATCCCTTATCCATGTTGGCAGTTGTACCTTTTAGATGCATGGCAAAAATGATATCTCAGAACCAAAGAAAATGTATATCAAATGACTTCTGGAAACTGTGCTCATTTTTGATCCTGCCAGCCCCATATATGAGTGTCTGTTGCTCCATACTTTTGCAAATACATAGGTCATCATTCAAGAAAACAGTTTTCTATTACTAAGCTTATTATTGTACTAGAGACAATCTTACCCCTAAGTCTCTGTTTTTGTTTTATTTTTGTTGCCAGGCATTGAACCCAAGGGTGTTTAATCACTGAGCCACATTCTCAGCCCTTTTTATTTTTTTATTTTTTTGAAACTCAGTCTCAGTAGGTTGCTAACAACTTCACTAAGTTACTGAAACTGGCTTTGAACCTGCAATCCTCCTACCTCAGCCTCCTGAGTTGCTAGGATTACAGGCATGCACCACCATGCCTGGCCCAAGTCTGTGTTTTTAAAATTTGGGCTGCACTTAGAGAGATACCTGTGCTGTACCTGTTTCCTATTAATTGTGGAAGAACCTTCCAGAAGGCCAAACATGTGGACTGGCTGGGCTGGTGTGCACAATCACAGCTATGGTCTCTCTGCAGTCCTGTAGGTCTTCCCTGGCTGAGCTCATGGCCCGCACCTCCCTGGACCTGGAGCTGGATCTCCAGGCATCTAGAACACGGCAGAGGCAGCTGAATGAGGAGATCTGTGCTCTCCGGGAGCTGAGGCAGAGGTTGGAAGATGCCCAGCTCCGAGGCCAGACCGACCTCCCACACTGGGTGCTCCGAGATGAGCGGTTCCGCAGCCTGCTGAAGGAAGCAGAGAGGCAGGTGAGAGGTTGTTGGCCTGACTTGGCAGGCTCCCTGCTTACTACCTGCCCACAGTCACAGCCCTTTGAAACAACTGTACTTGGGTTCAGAAGTAAACATCTGGATAATGATGTAATTGTAATGATCTAGGGACTTATTTATGGGGCCAGTTCTCTACTTCTGTGGGTCCGGAGGATAGCATTTATCATGGTACCAGCATACTTCTGGAGACTGTGGGAGCTGAAAGGAAAGCCCAGAGATACTCCCCAACTTGTGGGAGGAATGTTCTGCATCCCCGGTCTCCCAGGTCTGACTCCAGCCACCCCTAGTGATGCCTGTGAAAAATTTCCCTGAGGGACGTGGAGGAGGTGGACCTTTCTTGACTCTGGATCTTCATGACTGGGGTTGGTTCCTCTGTGCTCCAGGTCTGAGTGTGAACTCAGTCATTCTTCCTTAAAAATGGCAATAAAAACATCTTGCTCATTAAATATTTCTGTTTCAGACACGACAGACCAAACTTGACTATCATCAAGAACAAGCAGCTGAGAAGATGCTAAAGAAGGCCTCCAAAGAGATCTATCAGTTGCGCGGGCAAAACCACAAAGAGCCCATCCAAGTGCAGACCTTCAGGTATGGGAGAAACAACACTGTGTCCAACCATGCTTGACACTTTCTTTTTACTATTAAACCTTTGTTATTATGAAAAACAAAGTAAGTATTAAAAAAAACAGAAATACACTAAAAGCAGCATTCCCATCTCTAATAGCTAGTCCTAGTATTAATTTTTTATATCCTTGATATTCATATCCCCAGCATAAACTAGCTTGAAATGTTTCTTGCTTCCTTCAATTCTGATTTAGACTCATTGACTCATTCATTCTTTTATTAATAAAACAAACATTCCTATACCTACTCTATACTAGGCACTGTTAGGCACTGGAGGTAAACCCCTGATCTCATGGGTCTTCGTAACTGATTAGAATTTAGAGACTGTATACAAATAGCCTTGTTGCTGGGGATTCAAATTCAATCACCTTTCAGTGTCTGCAGAACAGCTTCTAACCTGTAATTCTTTCTGATCTCAGGGAGAAGATAGCATTTTTTACAAGACCAAGGATTAACATACCTCCTCTCCCAGCCGACGACGTTTGATGTAGTGCATTGTGCACAGAAGTATTTATCTGCCTGTTTTATTTTCATGAAGTTCTTAGATTAGCTAAATTTGTCTTTAAAATATTTGTGCAAAGCTATTAATATACACATTTTGTAAAAAAACATATATCTATACATATATATTTTATAATAGTGACGGCAACAGGGCTTGGTTTTTCCTTGTTGTGAAATTGACATCTCTGAAGACAGGTTATTTTATAAAAGATCAACTATCATGTTAAGAGTGTACAGTTTTTACACTGTTTTATTTGACTTAAAGGCTGGAAGACAGAAACGAAGTGAGTTCAGGCAAATTCACTGTATTGTAATTTATTTATAGTACTTTTTTCCTTGAAGGAAAATACTGACTTTAAGATGTATTTTAAGACTGAAATTTTGTTCTTCAGTATTTGTCATACAGTAGAATGGAACTTGGGGCCGGTTTTGTTTCTGACACCCGAAACGCAAACACTATGTGCTAAATCTGTCACTTGTATCAGTTTCTGATAGGTGCATTTACCATGTATATTGTACACTTTCACTCTCTTTGTGTTATGTTAAAATATCAACTGCAGTGGTTCAGTTGTAATTCACAAGCCATGTATGCGTCGCAGGGCTCAGTGTCCGTTGTGTGCTGTGCACTGATCGCTTCTCATTGCTGTGTTGTTGTCTAATGCATCTTTCTGTGCTTACCACAAGTCTGAAGCCGGTGACAGAGCCTCCGGCATCCCAGGTTTCAGCCTGCCTGTTCACAGTGGCCGTCCACACTGCCTGCATTTGTCAGACCATGTATAGCCCTGCCTTTCCCACCCTTCATGTGATTCTAAAGCAGGAGGGTGGGGTGGCTCCTGCCCTGCTGCTGTTTTGTGAAGGAAGGTAAAAGGTACCTCAGAATGTGTGTTTTTAGTGAAGCTGAGGTGGATGCAGCAGTTATGGCATAGGAATAACCTAGAAAGTGCTTCTTTGTGGAGAGAAGGACATATGAGTAACTAGAATTACCCAATGAGTCATTTACAGGAGAGTATTTGAGTTAAATCAGAATGCCCCCATATTGGAGTCTACCCAATATTCCCCATGAGATCTTACAACTAGCTCATGAGGAAAAATAAAATTAATGTAATAAAATATGCAATTATTCTTTTAAATGCTGAATGATATAAGTAGTTTGCCTAGCACATGTTTATCATATGTGAAATGTACTCTCCTTCCTGAGGCCTCAGATAAGTATACAAGTTCGGTCACAGGAAATGTCAAAGAAAGCAGAATTTTTCTTCCTAGATTTTTCTTCCCCTCCCTTGAAAATATCCCTTGTAATCAGGTTTCTCTTCTTATCAATCTATAACCTACCCCCTTATATAACGCACTTCCCTTTACATTTATTAAAAATGAATTTTGTAAAAGCATTTCATTGACACGTGACCAATCACAGACAATGGACTTTGTCAGTGGTGGTAAGACTGAAAACTTTATGCTATTCACTGTTGTCATCTCTTGTTATGTATTCCTGCTTCTAGTCTTGCTTTTGCTTTTTTTTTTTTTTTTTTTTTTGCCAATTCCTTTTTGTACGAACCCACAACAGAGGTAGAGACTGCAAGCCTTGATCCTTATGAAAACTGCCATTTGGCAGACGGCGTTGCTGGGCAGGCCCTCTTTCTGTGCCCCCATGCTGCTGAAACTTTAAACTCCAACCAGGTGCCATCTGCTTCTGGGTACTGGGGTCTGCACAGGGCAGATTGCTCATGTCTCACATGCATGGCACCCTCCATGTGGGGACGGTGCCCTGAACACAGGGATTACATGCCACTTTTGAGCAACTGCCCCAGGAAGCTCTCTCCAAGCTGATCAATAGGTTGAGACAATTTTTTTTTTTTTTTGCCAACCCCCTATTAAGTAATAGTACCAGTGTGGAGAAAACCCAGCAGGGCCAATATAAAAAGCCCCCAGACAAATGTTTTCAACTAAATATCACTCCCCAGTTGATAAAGATTTCCATGTGAGTGCTTCCCTCCTGCCCTCAAGGTTTTGTTTTTATTTTTTTAAAAGAATTTGCCCACAAGAAACAAATGCAGCCTCAGCTTTGGTGTCAGTCTAAGGAGTACTTGTGTCTGACACCCTCCTGTTTCACCTCTCCCTGCCTTCCTGTCTGTTGTGTCTGCTTTTGCATCTGGCAGGAACTGTAGCAAGGAAAGAAAATTGAGACAAATGAAGGCGAGATGAACAGTTGTGTGGGAGACCGGTCCAAGCAGTCAGGAGGACAAGGAACACCCTTTGTTTCTCAGTCATGATGTGGCTTGCTACCTTCCAGCTAGTTACAACTGCCAGGCCCAGACAATGTGGCAAGTCAGATATGTGAAGTGCTGTCAGCTTAGGGGTATTTTCATCTGCTGTGTAAATTGGTGCATATATAGGGCTTCCTGAGAAGGAAAACTCTGCTATGTTTTATGAGCAGTTCTGGTCCAGAAATGATTAGGATTCTGCCATTAGGGTTTGTAGAAATAGCACTGTGTGTAAAAGGGAATTTGGTTTTTCAATATCTAATCACTGCATTGTCAGGCTTTGGTTGATTGATAATTGCTGAAATAAGTAACCTTCTGTTGTGGGAATAAATTATAATCAGTATTCATCTCTTTGTTTTTTGTTACTATTCTCTCTGATTGTGTCATTTGTATTGTTTGAAAGTATTTCTTCTATAAAATTAAACTAACCTGCCTTAAGAACAAAGTGGAAATGTGTGTGTTTTTTTAATTATGGAAACTTTTTTGTTTGAGACAGGGTCCCACTATGTTGCTTAGAGCCTCACTAAGTTGTTGAGGCTGGTCTCAAACTTGTGATCCTCCTGTCTCAGCCTCCTGAGTGGCTGGTTTATAGGCATGTGTCACCATGCCTGGCTTTGAAAAATATATAAAAAACAGGAGCTATGAATGAAGCTTAATAAAGAGTGCATGCTTAGCATACATGAGGCCCTGAGAGTTTCATCCCACTGCCATAAAAATAAGAACAAAACATGCACATTTTAAAATATGAAAATAGAGTTATAAAATCAGAGAATAGTAAAATGAATGTACATGCAGCCCCCACCTGCTTCAGCACAGGTCAATCATAGTCAATCATTTTTTTTACACTTCCACTAACTTCTCCTTCTTGTGACTTGAAGCAAATTCCATACACCTTATCATTTCATTGATAAATATTTGAGTATATATTGCCAATAGAGATAAAACATGTACAACACCCTTATGTCTTAAAATTTGCTAGTTCCTTAATGTTATTAAATATCCAAGGTTCACTTTCCCATTTGTTTTGTATCATTCTTTTCATTCTTTGAACAGAATCCAAGTATAATCTACTTATTGGAATCTTTTTTGTCTGCTTTGGGTTTTTATTTTTGTCATAGCTTTCTTGAGATCTAATTCATGTAACATACAATTTACCCACTTAAAGCATGTAGTTCAATCTTTAATATATTGAGAATTATGCAAATATCACCACAATTAATTTTGGAACACTTTTGTCTTCTCAAAATATGAACATTCATACCTATTAGCTGTCACTCCCCATTCCTCCGCTAGCCCAACCACCAGTCTACTTGTCTTCTCTCCAGATTTGCCTATGCAGGGCATTTCATACTGAGGGAATCATACAATATATAGCCATTTGTGTCATACTTCTTTCACTCAGCATAATGCTTTAGAGGTCCATCCACACTGTAGCATGTATATCATTTTTTATGGCTGAGTAATCCCCCATTATAGGGATAGGTCATATTTTATTCATCCATTCATCAGTTGATGGTCAATTTAGGTTGCTCCCACTCTTTGGCCAACGTAAATAATGCTGCTATGATCTTTCATGTTTAAACTTATGTTTTCATTTCTCTTAGGTCTATACCTATGAGTAGAATTGCTGAGTCATATGGTCATATGGTAACTTCATGTTTAAACTTTTGAGGAACTGCCAGACTGTTTCCCAAAGTCACGGCCCCAGTTTACATTCCCATTAGTAGTGTACTGGGATCTGGTTTCTTCACATGCTGGCCAACACTTGTTGTGTCACTTTGATTATAGCAATCCTGGTAGTTGCAAAGTGGTGTCTTAATAGTTAGGTCTGTTTCTCAGTGTACAGGATTGAACATACACATATTTTGTTAAACATAGGTCATATGTCCCACTTTCTGGACTTATTGATGATATTTCTGTGGTATAGTTGAACATGTTCCTCAGAATTTCATTACTTACATATTGGTAGTTGGATCTAAAAGTTTGATCACATTGCAGTTTATTTTTCTTCCATTTTGGGGAGGGATAGGTGGCAAGACTTCTTCATTCTCATCTGTCCTGTAGTCTCTTTGTAATGTTAACAACTATTGGTAGTACCTAAACCCCTTGGTTCCTTAAGGATTGTAAAATGGTGATATTCTAATCCTATCATTTTTCCTACTTATTAGTTGAAATACCTTTACAAAAAGAAACCTACTCATCTATTTAGTTACCCTGTGGTACTATTTTTGGAAAGCAAGATAAATTCTTTTTTATGTTTATATATTTTTTAATTTGTAGTTGGACACAATACCTTTATTTTATTTCTTTATTTTTATGTGGTGATGAGGATCGAACCCAGCACCTCACACATGCTAGGTGGGCACTCTACCACTGAGCCACAACCCCAGCCCCCACAAGATAAATTCTCAATTCTTACCAGTTTTCAAAAATAATGATTTTGTTTGCTACCAATGCATAGTGGTGGCCAATTTGCTTTTAGTTTTGAGATTTTCTTTTTTGGTATCATTATTAGCATGTTGATTTAAACATGTTTGTGGTATTTTATTTTTATTTTTTATTTTTTTTTAAAGAGAGAGACAATTTTAATATTTATTTTTTAGTTTTCGGCGGACACAACATCTTTATTTGTATGTGGTGCTGAGGATCGAACCCGGGCCGCACGCATGCCAGGGAAGCGCGCTACCGCTTGAGCCACATCCCCAGCCCATGTTTGTGGTATTTTAATTCACTGTGGTTGTCCATACTGGTGATCAAATTCTCCTGTGTTTGGCTGGTGGAACCTCTCCTTGTTGATTCCTGGGTCCTTTTGTTATGACCCCCAAGGATCTGAGATGGATTCCTTATCATCCTATATGACCAGAAGTTTGTGACCTGGAACTGGTCATTTTCTCAGGGTGACTCAGTTTCTTGTTGCTAGATGTTCTTGTTACTGCTGGAGTGGCCATTTTTAAGGGATACACAATATTTTCTAAGGATAAAAAGTGGATGG
This sequence comes from Callospermophilus lateralis, assembly GCF_048772815.1. Lineage (NCBI taxonomy): Eukaryota > Metazoa > Chordata > Mammalia > Rodentia > Sciuridae > Callospermophilus > Callospermophilus lateralis. The sequence continues at coordinate 168,682 of NC_135325.1, forward strand.
TAGAAATAGAACATCACAGCATAATCCATTTGCTTTCTCCCATATCACATACATATACAACAGTTTCAGAATAACATTACCAACAGTGCCACCAATAATAGAATTACTGGAAACTGAAATTTTTCTTGCAACTCTTTTAGTACTTAAGGAATATATAGCCAAATTACTGTGATGGGGACTAGGTGTATAGCTCAGTGGTAGAACCCTGTGTTCAATCCCCAGTATAAAAAAAATAATATGATATAAAACAACTTGGAATATTTCCTGTTTGGCCTTTTTGGGATTTTTATGGTTTGGTCTTTTAAATTTTATTTTATAACTACATAAAATATTGACATGGTTCCAAGGATAAATATACAAAAGAAGGTATATTCAAATGAGTCTAGTGTTTATTCTTGCCATTCTACCTTGTTATTTAACTCACCTTGACAGTAAACCATTTAAGAAATATTGTTTTCCCAGGCATTGTTTTTTTAATATTTATTTTTTTAGTTATAGGTGGACACAATATCTTATTTTTTATGTGGTGCTGAGGATTGAACCCAGTGCCTCATGAATGCGAGGCAGATGCTCTCCCTCTGAGCCACAATCTCAGCCCCTGGGCGTTGTTATTTAATATAAACAGACATATAAGCATATATGTGCATATATACAAATATATGTACATATGTGCATATATGCAGATATGTACACATATATACATGTGAGTGTCCATACACACATGTATTTGTGTTTTTCTCCTTTCTTGGATAAATGATAGCACAATAAACACACTTTTTTCCACCTGCTTTTTCATTTAAAAATGTATCTTGGGGGGCCAAGTGTGGTGCAGTACAGGGTCAGATTACTTGTCTAACTTGTATCACAAATATACACTATATGTATATATATATATATATGCTATATACATATATATGTAGATATATGCATATGGATATATATGCATATGTATATGTGTGTGTATATATATATATATATATATATATATATATATATATATATATATCCATTCTAAAGACCACCAGAATCTGTATTGGCTACTATAATAATTTCCCTCTAATATCTGTCCCCATCTTTGTATCACCCACTCTTCTGTGTTCCTCTCCATCTTCTCCTCTCTCTTATAAGACCTGTCTTTGGATTTAGCTCCCACCTGGTTAATTCAGGATAAGCTCATCTTGAGATTTTAATTTAATTACCACTGCAAATACTTTTCAAATAAGGTCACACCCCAAATTTCAGGTTGTCATATCTTTTGGGTTACTAAAAGGGCCACCACTCAACCCATTAAGAACTGCCTTGTCCCTGAGCCCAAATTCACATCCATTGTACATGCAGAATACATTTCTCCTATTCCCACATCCTCCAAAGTGGTATATGTAGGTATTCTTCGTTTCCTTTTGCCCTTGCACACTGCATTAGTGGCTGTATGACAGTTTATTCAGCCATCTTCTGATTGGTTCTAGTTTATGCTATTAAAAAATAATGTGTTCATCTTCTGCAGACATCTTTTCACATTTTTGCCTTTATTTCTGTGGGGTAGATCACTAGACATGGGATCTCTGGACCAAAGGGTAAATACATATGGAATTTTGCTAGGTCTGACTGCCTCTCCCTTCTACCGGGTGTGCCACTTGTGTTCTCACCAGTAACGTATAAGATAGTGTCCCTGCAGCCTTACTAATAGAATATCACATTTGTGAGTCCTTGCCTTGCAGAAGTGAGAAAACAGAACAGTCTGAATCTATATTCATATGAGAGAGTCTGCTTTCATTACAGAGGCTTGTAGGTAGCTTTCAGCATCTGTCAGCACTAGCCTTTCTTCCTTTCTTCTTTTTCAGTGCTGTCCTGGCTATGTTTGTTCATTTGTTCTTCCAAATGAATTTTATAATCAACTTGTCTAGCTCCAGGGAAAAAATAAAGAAGTCTTTACTGGAATTGCATTAAACTTAAAAATTTGGGAGGATTGACACCTTCATGATGTTGAATCCTCTTATCCAAGAATGTGTTGTATATTTCCATTTGTTTAAGACTACTTTTGTGTCTTTCAGGAATGCTTTCCAGTTTTACTCATACACATTTCAGATATTTCTTGATAAGTTCTTCCCTATTTTGTTTTCTGTATTTTTACAAAGATAAGATAAATATACATATACAAAAGGCTATTTTTCTTTTTTTTTCAGACTTCAGTGAGAAAGCTATGTCTCAGTCTGTTTTCTGTTGCTATAAGAAAATACCTGTCACTTGGTAATTTATAAAGAATAGATTTATTTAGCTCATGGTCTTGGAGGCCAGAAAGTCCAAGAACATGGTGACAGCATCTGCTTGACTTCTGGTGAGGGCCTTGTGCTGTGCCACAACATGGCAGAAAATTGAACAAGCAGAGGGGTGCAGAAGAGAAAAATGAGGGACAACCTCACTTTATAATAGTTTGCCCTGACTTGTCCCTTTAGAGATGCACTAATCCCTCTTTACAACCTAATTACTTTCTAAAGCCTACCTCCCAACACTGCCACAGTAACAAATTCCAATATAACTTTTGGAGGGCACAAACCTTATTGACTTTAGGGGGTGAATCATGCACACACACACACTTATAAAGGAAACATCTATCAATTTGTATTTTCTTGAGTGTTTTTAACATGAATGTTACTGACTTTCAAAGTTGTCTTCTATATCTACTGAGAGGAACATATGATTGATTTATAGTTGGTTTGCTAGTGTTTATGATTTCTGCATTGATATACTATAATAAATTTTTAGTGAAATCTTTGCCAGGTAGAGAATCAATTTCATACTCCATAAAACAATGTGAAAGTTTTTATTTTTTTCTCTGGGCTCAGTGGATAACTTTGAGAGAATTCTGCTAAGAAGCCATCTGGGCCTGCTCTGTGCTTATTATTTTAATGTTTTCAGGGGTGCTCTTTAAATCACTTTCTCTATTTCTTTTGTGGACATTGGTTTTTTAAAACTTGTCTCAAGGTCAATTTTGATACATTGTAAATTCTTTAAAGAAGTTATTTTACCTATGTTTTCCAATTTACCTGTAAAGAGCTGAAGAGAGCAATCTTTTTTTAAAATTTAATTTTGTTTATTTTTGTGCTGGGTATTGAAATTGATGCACACTATCACTGAGTTACATCCCCATTCCTTTAATTATTTACTTTGAGACAGGATCTTGATAAATTGCTGAGGCTGGCCTTTAATTTGTAATCCTCTTGCCTCAGCCTCCTAAGCTGCTGGAGTTACAGGCATGTGCCACTGCACCCAGCCTTTTTTATAATTTTCTTCCTCTTGCTGCTGCTTTTCCTCTTCTTATTTCCCACTTTCTGTACTGTATTTTCTTCTTGTTTTTACTTGATTAGGTTAGTTATTGAATTTAAAAAAAAAACCTTTTCTTCCTGTTTTTCAAAGAGAACCAGCTTTTGTTTTTTTCCTATAGTTTTTCTTTTTATGACTCACAAAATACTGCTTTTATTTTTGTTAATCCTTCTTTGTTTTCTTGTGTCTTATATAGTTGCCTTTTTGTAGTTGTTTGAGTTGAATGTGTTTATTTTTTACTTTAAAATTTATATCATTAGTGCTAGGGTTGAAGCTGAGTTTTAGAGTACTTGCCTACCATATATGAAGCCTTGAGTTCAATCCCCATTACCACAAAAAGGAAAATTTACATCACAAAACCAATTTAGTGTGGTAAATTTTTCTCTTGTCAACTGATATGTTGAGTTTTCATTATCATGATTCCTAAGAAATTCTAAGTAACTTCAGACTGCTTCTTCAAGCCAAGAGATGTTTATTGCCATGTCTTTAAAACATTTTTCCAGATGTAAAGATCCATACAAATTTTTGTTAATGTCTAGTTACTGCCATCTAGTCAGACAATCCTATTCATTATTTTTATTTGGAATCTACTGAATTTTTCTTTGTGGCCTATGATTTAGTGAGATTTTGTGTCTATTCTGTGACAAGAAATGCATTCTGTATAATTAGGGCTCAGAGATTGATTGATTGATACATAGATCTGTACATATATACATAAAGGATTATTTTCCAGGCCTGTCATAGAAAATTATCACAATATCGGTGACTTAAAACAACAGGAACGTATTCTCTCACAGTTATGGAGGCCTGAAGTCTGAAATCAAGGTGTAGGCACAGCCATTTCCCCCCAAATGGCTCTAGGGTAGGATCCCTCCTGCCTCTTGCAGCTCCCAATGGCTCCAGAAATTCCTTGGTCTATGGCCACATCACTCCCATCTTTGCTTCTGTGATCACGTGACTTCTTCCCATGTCTGTCTGTCTGTCTGTCTGTCTCTCTCTCTCTCTCTCCAAATCTTCCTCTCTGTTCTCTTATGAATAGATACCAATCATTGGATTTACAGCCCACCCCAAGTTTCATCTTGAAGATAATTAATTACATTTGCAAAGATGTTATTTCCAAATAAGGTCATATTTTGAGATTTTGAGTGGACATGAATTTGGGGAGCAGAGCACACATGAATTTCAGCCCTCCCTGCATACCTAACTGTACATCTCCAAGCTCTACTTTGCTGATTAGTGGTCATGTTGACTGGGTATTCTACATCTGCCTTAGGTCTTGTCTACTTGAGCCATCCTGGGTGCATGGACTGATGTATGTTAGTGTTTCTATTTTTCCTCATATCTCCAGTAGCTCCTGCTTTTGAAAGCTGTTGCTGTGTAATTAGATGCAAAAGCATTAATGAATCTTAAGTCTTTGTTACACATTTTAGCCTAGAGCACTGTGAAGCATCCCTCTTCATCCCTCTCCATGCTTATTGGTCTCAATTCCATCCCAGATATCAAGAGTGTGATAATAGCTGCTTTTCATTTAATTTTTTTCCTTGTGAATCTTTGTAAGTCATCTATATTTGGTATTTTTGTTTTAGTTACACCTGTTTCTCCAACAGATTAATATTATATTGTGCTTTGTTAGATATTCTCAAAATGTTTTCTTTTAGCAGATGGTTTAGTTTAGCAATTTACATTTATTAATATTGTTATTATATAAAATACTCTTATATCTGATCTGGGGGATATTTTCCAACTTTTGCTTGGCCCTGCTGCTGGCAGTTGTGGGAATTTGTCCCAAGATCTGGTTCATTCTTTCTGGCTCTCCTCTATAATTTTGATAAACTCTTTTATTTCAGAGATCCCCTGGTCTCAAGGGCTTTGTTTTAACCCTGTTGTGACAAATGATAACAAACTTAATGTCTTAAAATAATATAATTATCCTTTTATATTTGTTTCTAGAGGTCAGAAGTTTAAAATGTGTTATACTGGGTGAACATCCACGTGTAGACAGGGCTGTGTTCCTTCTGCAGGCTCTCAAGGAGATCTATTCGCTTGCCCTTCTAGCGTCTAGAGGCTGCTTATGTTTGTACATTTATGACCCCATCCTCCATCTTCAAGGCCAGCAATGTAGCATTTTCAATTCCATCTCTCGGATCACTTTTCACATTGTCACACTTCCTTCTTGAACTGACCCTCCTGCCTCCTTCTTATAAGGGCCCCTCTGATGATAGTGAACCCACTTGGATAATCCAGGGCAACCTCATCATCTCAGGATTTCTAATTTAATCACAGTTGCCTTTTGTCATAAAAAGCAACATATTTACAGGTCTGTGATGAGGGGTGAACATCTTTGGAGTTCACTGTCCAACCTACCTCAGAAATATCCACCTCTGAAGTATTTGTGTTTGTATTCTAGTATGTATGCTCTCTTGCATGCATCTCAATTTTTGCTTTGGAACAAATGACAAGATAGTCCCTTTCCCTCTTAAGACAGGATTTATAGGCTCCTGAAGAAGTCCAAAGGCAAAGGCTGCCCATTTTGTGGCATTTAGAAGCATCTTGCCTGAGACCTTTCACTGGAGGCACACAGTCTTGTGGAATCCATGCTATTTCATCATTCCCACCAATAGCCACTCTGGCTACACTGCTTTTTCTACCCTGCAATTATAGGCAGAATCCCAAGGGTAATAAACACAAATTGTTTTACTGCAATGGAATTAGTTTAACAGATGATTTTGCAGCACTGTCTAATAGAATTATCTGGGATGATAGAATTATTCTCTATTTGCACCAAAATATTATAAGCACTAGCCACATGTGGCTCTTAACACTTGACAGGTGGCTAGCATGACTGAGGAACTGAATTTGAACTTTAAATTAATTTCAACATAAGTAGCAACTGTAGCTGGTGGCTATCCTATTAGGAGAGTGTAATTTGAGAAAAATCATATTTCCAATCCAAAGCCTTGGCACAAATTAACAACTTTTTTTTGAAGGCCAGGCCAAGAATGACAAAAGCAGTTCCTTATCTAGGTGCAACAAAACAAATTACATCTATGGCCCATGTACAGTGAGGAGGCTATATAATGAATATCATCATGCCTCACTTTCCAACTCTCCATTCAGTGTCGTGAAGCCAGCTATGGTGGGAGAATTTATACCATGGGAACACAGCAAATGTTATAAATCAAGGCTCTCCCCTTGGATAACTGGGTTTCTTGACGTTGACCTGCACACCACTGTGCACATGATAATTTGAAAAGGCAGTCCTACTGAGTTGCCCTAGTACAATCTGAGTTTCTAGCACCCTAAGAAAGAAAGGAGATGCTGTGAGGCACAGGTTTCTTGTCAGAGAGGAAAAATTGAATTATTTCTTGGGGGAAGCAAGATTTCCCTCAGCCCTGAGAGCTACACAGGATCTTATCTCAGTCTTCCTAGATGGGCAATGTCCTTGACAATATCTCCACTGCAAACTACAGAGGGATTTTAAAAGTTTTGTTTGTCACATCAATCAAGGCTATCCCTTTAGACAGATGTCAGTGTAGTATAGTGTGAGTTTTGCAGCTTTCTGATGTCTGTTGTGATCTATAAATGCAGCTTGGAATGCCTGGGAAAGGCTAGATTGCATATTTTTGTATTCCATGTCATTTACTTCTTCCCCACATCTTTAAATTTTTTTAAAGTTGTAGATGGACATAATACCTCTTTCCTTCTTTCCTTCTCTCTCTCTCTCTCTCTCTCTATCTCTCTCTCTCTCTCTCTCTCTCTCTCTCATCCAGTGCCCTTACATGTGACAGGCAAACGCTCCACCACTTAACAACGAGCCCAGTGCTTCTCCCCACACACCCACCTCCCTGCAGGCAAATCTTTTATCATGTTGGCCATATGCACAGCACCAAGCTAGATGGGGGAATTAATTCATTCATTCATTCATTTCTTTGGGACAATGTATTCAGGTGTAAAAAGCTCAGGACACAAAGACAGATGAAATAGTGATCCTTACCTCTAGGATTTATAGACTCAGCATTTATATAATTTTTTTTGTGATGCTGGAGATTGAACACAGGACCTTGTATGTGTGAGGCAAGCATTCTACTGACTGAGCTATATCCCCAGCTCCCTATAGAATAATTTACCAGATACTCAGAGCTGAAATTTGAAAGAGTTAAGATAGGCACTTGGCTTGGGTGCAAAATTTAAGAGGGCACCAAAAAAACATCAGTAATCAAGATAACATACTATTTTTTAAATCCAAAATTGATACAAAAATTCATGAGGCACAAAATATCAAATTTAAAAATAAAGACAGGTTGTTGTTTGAGAACCATGCATGTTGTACAAACATAACAGTCATTCCCAACCAGCCTGGGCTTATAGGGCCCACATGTCCCTTAAGGGTGGGTTTACATGAGTTAACAATGGCATGCAAATAAATTGGGCAACATGGAGCTTTATATATAGTTTGTGTGTTTTGATTTTACAGTCTATTAACTTTTTCCACTTGGTTCAAGGTATGGGAGATTATTTCAGTAAATGTATATAGGGGTACACAATTTTTCTTGTATCTTAAGTTCCAACAAGGCACAGCTTGTTCTTTCCAGATAGTTTACTTAAGCCTCATGATACCCCCAAATGGTGAATACGATTATTCTTCCTCTTCTCCCCTATTTTGCAGAAAGAAAAATGAAGTTTTACGGAAGCCTGGAAAAATAGCCCACAATAATATTCTATAACAGTCATGTCACAAGTTAAGGTGGTACATCATTAAAGGAGCTAATATTTGGCTGAGAACATTTTGGGACAATTTTGTTTCTGGTGTAACAAACATTGGGTCCCCAAGGCAGTGCTAAATGCTGGACTTTCAAAAACCGGTAAATTTAGCTCCCTCCAACAGCTTGAGGATTGATATGAGCAAGTGATTGGGGTATAAAATGGTAAGAGTTGGTGATGAACCTTTTTCCCCCAAGGAAAAAACCCAGGCACCCAGGGTAGAACTCAGTTTAACCACAGCATGCTCCTGCCAGGGAGCAGGAGGCTGATGTCAGGGCTGTTTCTGAGCCTGTCCGCAAAATGGGGACAGAGCATCAACCCTGCAGTATTGCTGTTAACATAATCTTGAGATAATAAAATAATCCTGAAGATGAATGTGCTTTGTACACTATACATTTGCTGTATGAATACGGGGGGGGGGGGGGGGGTTGAAAAATGTCTGTTTTAAACATATGTGGTGCACTACAAACATAGGAAAGTTTCCCACCTGCCTCTGAGGCCCAGAGCTAGTGTATGTACAGACAGGTAATTATCCTTCTCAAGTGCCAATAAAACTATATTAAAAGGATTTATGATGAAGCAGAGCTTCCAGCATATTACACAATGGGGAACCGTTTAAAATGGCTGGGAAATGAAATATTTGGGGCATCAAATTATACTTCATAACCAATTTTAAACCAGGCCTTCTCAGCCTCAGCTCTATTGATAGTTTGGACTGGATCATTCACTATCATGGGGCAGTCAGTTCTGGGCATGTTTAGTAGCATGTTTAAGAATGTCCCTGCTCTCCACTCACTGGATGCCAGGAGCCAGGCACTGTGCACCCCCCGACACACCAGCAGTTCCTGAGGGTGGCAGCTGAAAATGTCCCTAGAGGAAAGGGAGCAACATCACTCCCCATTAAGAAATGCTGTTCTACTAACATCATTAAAATGGCTATATTACCAAAAGTACTCTATAGGTTTAATGCAATGCCAATCAAAATTCCAATGGCATTTCTCACAGAAATAGAAAAAGCAATCATAAAATTCATCTGGAAAAATAGGAGACCCAGAATAGCAAAAGCAATCCTAAGCAGGAAGAGTAAAACAGGCAGTATAGCAATGCCAGATTTTAAACTATACTACAGAGCAATAGTAATAAAAACAGCATGGTACTGGTACCAAAAAAGGCGGGTAGACCAATGGTACAGAATAGAGGACACAGAAACCAATCCACAAAATTACAACTACCTTAGTTAAAGGTGCTAAAAGCGTGCAATGGAGAAAGGATAGCATCTTCAACAAATGGTGCTGGGAGAACTGGAAAGCCATATGTAACAAAATGAAATTGAATCCCTGTCTCTCACCATGCACAAAAGTTAACTCAAAATGGATTAAGGAGTTAGGAATCAAACCAGAAACTCTGCGTCTAATAGAAGAAAAAGTTGGCTCTAATCTCCACCTCGTGGGGTCAGGCTCCAAATTCCTCAATAGGACACCTATAGCACAAGAGTTAAAATCAAGAATCAACAAATGGAACTTACTCAAACTAAAAAGTTTTTTTTTCTCAGCAAGAGAAACAATAAGAGAGGTAAATAGGGAGCCTACATCCTGGGAACAAATTTTTACCCCTCACACTTCAGATAGAGCCCTAATCTCCAGAGTATATAAAGAACTCAAAAAATTAAACAATAAGAAAACAAATAACCCAATCAACAAATGGACCAAGGACCTGAACAGACACTTCTTAGAAGAGGATATACAATCAATCAACAAATACATGGAAAAATGCTCACCATCTCTAGCAGTCAGAGAAATACAAATTAAAACCACTCTAAGGTACCATCTCACCCCAGTAAGAAAGGCAGCCATTATGAAGTCAAACAACAACAAGTGCTGGCGAGGATGTGGGGAAAAGGGTACACTTGTACATTGCTGGTGGGATTGCAAATTGGTGTGGCAAATTTGGAAATCGATATGGAGGTTCCTTGGAAAGCTGGGAATGGAACTACCATTCGACCCAGCTATTCCCCTTCTTGGACTATTCCCAAAAGACCTAAAAAGAGCATACTACAGGGATACAGCGTCATCAATGTTCATAGTAGCATGATTCACAATAGTTAGACTGTGGAACCAACCTAGATGCCCTTCAATAGATGAATGGATAAAAAAATGTGGCATATATATACAATGGAATATTACTCAGCACTAAAAAATAACAAAATCATGGCATTTGCAGGGAAATGAATGGCATTAGAGAAGATTATGCTAAGTGAAGTCAGCCAATCCCTAAAAAAACAAATGTCCAATGTCTTCTTTGATATAAAGGGGGCGATTCAAAACAGAGCAGGGAGGAAGAGCATGAGAAGAAGATTACCATCAAACAGGGATGAGAGGTGGGAGGGAATGGGAGAGAGAGGGGGAATTGCACGGAAGATGAAAGGAGACCCACATTGTTATACAAAAAATACATATAAGAGGATGTGAGGCGAAGGGGAGAAGAAAAATAAGAGAGAGAGAGAAATGAGTTATGGTAGATGGGGTAGAAGGAGGGGATGGGAGGGGGGATAGGAAAGGGGTAGGAAGGGCAGCAGAATACAACAGACACTAGTATGGCAGTATGTATAAACGTGGCTGTATAATCAATGTGATCCTGCAATCTGTACACGTGGGAATAATAAGAATTCATACCCCATTTGAAACAAATATATGATATATGATAAGATCAATGTAATGTTTTGAACAACTAATAAATTTCTGATGTTTAAAAAAAAAAAAAGAAATGCTCTTCTAGGGGCTGGGTATGTGGCTCAGGAGAATGTATGCTTTGCTGCATAAGGCCCGGGGTTCCATCCCTAGCACTGCAAAGGTAAAACAACATAAAGAAACAGACACTATTATAATCTTAGAATTTAATATATTTTCTGTTTTTGAAGATTTAACTTGCTTCCAGTGCTTTGAGATCATAAATAATTGCAGCAAACTTTCCCTAGTTGATTCTTTCCCACCTGTCTCTTCTCTGCTCCCAAACAAGGCAAATTCTTGGCCATAAATTGCTGGAGCAAATGATGTCAAAAGCTGTCTGGGACCCAGAATAATTGGTCAAATTATGCATGCTTGTAGGCTTTTGGAAGGAATTATTAAACTGGCCTACCAGAAAGATGGTTCAATTTACCTCTTCAAGGGTGGTGTTAGGTTTGTTTTTGTTCCTATTTGTTGTATTAAACTTTGCCAATTTGATAGACAAGGGTGGGGTTTTAGAAGAGTTATTTCATTCTGTTCAAAATTGCATGGCCTAGTTTAGGCCTTTTCTAAACTATTTGTTCTGACTTTTTTTTTTTTAATAGTTGAGCAATCACCTGGAAAAAGAGAAGGTGAAACAAACCTGTTGGGGAAAGCAAAAACAAAAACCCCAACCGCCCTGGATGAGGAAGGTGCCTGTATTTAGTCATTTCAGCCAAGTGGAACACAAAGCAAGGCTGTAAATACAGTTTCGAGGTCCTCTTCTGGCCTCAGGGGGGCATATTGTATATCCCCACCCCCAAGGGATTCAGGGAATTGGCGTCCCAGTCGATCACGCAGCCCAACCTCTGGCGTGGGGCGGGGGCGCGTCCTGTATGGGAAGACTAAATTCTCTTTGGATACAAAAGCAGCAAGGGTGGGGGGGCGAATGACACTGGCACTAGGGAGCTGCGGAGTCAAGAGGTGACCAAGGCCGGCTGGGCTGGGCTCTGTGGTTGGGTAGAGCACGTGACGCTCCCAGCCTGCCTCCCGGGCCCTCTGGGCGCCTGAGGCTGAAAGCGACATTTGCCTCTGGCAGGAAAATGAACTTGCCAGTTTCCGCTGGCATCAGACAGTCTACCCAAAGGAGCGACGGATCGGGGTAGCATTTTAGCTTTCTATCTCAGGGATCTGACAGCGAAAGGTAAGTTCTTTGTTACTCAGTAAAACAAACACGAGAGGACTGACTGAGAAAGCCACACTGCCACTTTGTCGATTAAAAAAAAAATCTAGTCTTGAAAATAATATAGATCGCTGTGAGAAGCAAGGGCTGTATTTATTCCCAAATTAAAGATTGAACGTCTGAAAAGAAAGTTGGTTAATCTGGAGCGAATAGTGGGAAAGGGGCCAAGGTTAAATATAGAAGGACACGAAAGCTGCTGGAATAAATAGCAAGTTAACTTAACTCTTTAACTTTAGCCTGCTTGTAAAACAATTTATTTCACATTTCTCTCAGGGGTGTGGGAGAAGGGAATGTTAAAATTATGATTTAAACTCAAGCGAAAGCAAATTAATTTACATGAAACTGGAATATAAATAACAATTTCTGCTTTTGTCCTTTTACATTTCAAAAATGTTTATGTGGTTTGGAGAAAGAAAAGATTGTGTACTGCTTAAGTTTGAAATATGCTATTTCAACTTTATGAAATGATCACAGTTGGAATCTTTTAAAGCTTCCTAGGCAAGGCTGTTTCAGTTGTGAATGGGAAATGTTGACATTGTACATATTTTTTTGTAATTGTAAAATGAATCACTTCAGAATGTGATAAAATTTAGAAAATGTGAAATAATCCACTATTGTGAATTAAATTTTTCATACTTGAGAAATTAAATGCCTTACCAGAAGCTTTAAGGAAATAAACAGATATAATTCTGCTCATGCAATATTGCTTTATTTTAAATAATCAATTATTTTAGTAAATAGTATTAATATGTGGTGTCACTATTTTCCCTTTGCAAATACAAATTAATATTGGAATGCAGCTATTGAGAGTAATTAAAGCATCATTCATCATTGCATTTAGTATATTATTCCTTAAGGAAATGCTTTGATAGTGTTTGATGTAATACTTGATATATGATTTGAATTATTGAACCTCTGCATAAAGTATGTTCATGCATATTATATCTTAAGTATCATTTTGATTTGCACAAAATATCTCCCTACTGCATTTGATAAATGCCGGTTTTTAAAATGAAACACTAAATTGTATTTCCTTTCACTATAGTCTCCTATTGCTAGTTATTTTGAAATCCTTTTACAGGTTTGGAGCCTGTGATAATTTGGGTGTCTCCTTCTGTGTGGTTTGTTTTCCATAATTCCTCGTTAAAGGTTAGGGAAGCAGCACACTTAAAGCAGAATGCCCTGAGGGTGGTCAGAGCGAGGCTTTCAAGCCACCGCTCCTTGCTTTCCCCAGGCGTTCAAGGTCTTTCCCTCCTCGGATCTCCCCTCCTAGCTTCTAAGGCGTCACGTGGCAGCGTGGAGCCCTCCTCCCGGTGACGTCACGGCGCTCACAGCCGTCGCGCTGAAGAAAGGATGCTCTAGGATGCTGTCCAGGTGGGCGGTCGCGCTGCGCGATGCGGCACTGCAGGTAAGGGGCGCTCGGCGCCCGGACGCGCTCCCCGGGGCTCCCGGTGGTGCGGACTCTGCAGGCGGAGCCCCAGCGGGTTGGCCTAAAGCCTGGCAGCGTCCCCAGAAACAGAAAGTGGGGCCTCTGCCCGCTGTGGCGCCTGCTGCCCACAGCTACAAGCTGCTGCTGCATGCATCAGGCAGGGAGTGGCCTGGTGCAAGTCCACGCGTGACTTTGAGTCTTGGCGTGCCCACACTGAGAAAAAAGGGTAGGGGCCAGTCAGAAAGACAGGACCTCATGTTCAGGAGGGGAAAAAATCTGGAATGACCACAATATATGCATTCTAAGGAAGAGATGGGCTTTTAAAAGATAACCATCAACTATTTTTTTCACTGTCATTGTGCTTAAATAATGACACATTTATTAATTCTCTTTAAAGGGGATGTTCTCAGTAATTAGACTCATGTCTTTTAAAACAAAAGCTTGTTGGGAAATGGCAGCTTCTTGGTGAACAATTTAAGGGCCAAATGTGCTATCTAAGTTGTTTTGCATTTTGCAATGTTCCAGTATTTAAATGTGTTTTTTTCTTCCAGTGTTTTCAGTAGATTTAAAAATAACAAGATCCAATAAAATAGAATAAAATAAAACGCAGTTTCCAAAGGTAGCATGCCAGTGCCTGTAAGAGATGGCTACATCTCTAAGAACAAAGTGGTCTTTAGCAGAGGGTGAGGGTGGAGATGACACCAAACCCTAAGAATTTCCAGCGTTCTTTTTAATCCCCTTGCTGAATAATCAGCTTGCTGAAGCAGGGACCTGATGACTCAGCAACAAATGGAGTGGGTCAGGTGACTTCAGTTCCAGCATGAGCGTTGTGGGGGGATTTTAATGGTCTTTTCCCTACCCTGTTTACATTCCTTTCTCCTGGTCTGTAGCCAGGACATGCGTGGGCTCCCTTAGGAGGAGAATGTGCCATTCTTTCCTGAAAACCAGACCCCTCTGGAAACTGAGGCATCAGTAAATGGTATTGGAACTCACACCATGAATAATTTGCCCCATAGACAACTTTGGAGGACTGCTAAAACAGTGCTATTTTCATTGATAATTGAAGAAGGCATTTCTTTTAGAGTTTGTGTTACTGCAGTAATTCAGTAATTTGTTTATTGCACTTTTTTTTTCTTTGGTTCAGTTGACTATAAGAATAAAGGTCGGTGGAGGGTGTAGCTCAGTGGTGGAGCATGTGTGTAGCCTGTGCAAAACCCTGGATTTAATCCACAGCATAATTAAAAGGAAAAAGAAGAAAAAAAACAATGAAGTTTCTTCAGGTCCCCACCATGGCTTCTCCCCAGCAGAACAAAGCAGGTGATGCAAGTAGATTTAATAGAGATCTGGACTCCACTTCTGGCTTTTTGACTATGTAACCTTGAACAAGTCACCTGGTGTGTTCATGCCTGTTTTCTCATCTTGAGAGTAACAAAGGAATTGGGATTAGGTTTTCTCAATCTTAGCACAGTTGGCATTTGGGGCTGGGGCTGATAACTCTGTCATGGGGACTTTCCTGTGCATTGTAGGATGTTAAGCAGCATCTGTGTCCCCCACCCACTAGATGCCAGTATCAATTCCCTCCTGTTAGTTGTGACAACCCAGAATGTCACCAGACATTGTTACATGCCACCTGAGGACTCCATTGCCCCCCAGGTTGAGAACCTCTGATTTAGATGATTTTTTTTTATTTGTTTTGTGATGCTGGAGAGTGAACTCAGGGCCTCGCATGTGCTAGGCAAGTGTTTTACCACTGAACCACACCACCAGTCTCTAGGTAATCTTTAAATGTTCTTTTGGCTACAATAAATCAGAATTTATTTTTCTATGATCTGTTCAATGTGGAATCCTCTGTCAAAAATCTGATTCCCTTTCATAATATTAAACATATTGAAAATGCAGTGTGAAGTGAAGATGTTTTTGTACTGAGGGTTTCCAGAAACAGTCAAAAGAGGAGGAGGAGGCTATTGGTATGCCATTTGTAGTTGGAGGTCCAGCCTATTAGAAAAGGAGAGTGTTGGAGGAAAAAAAAACCTCTAGACAAGGTGTGCTGAAACTGTGACCCTGCATGCATCCCCATGCAGGTTAAATCTCAACCTGGGGTAGACCCAGCAGCTGAAAGGCCACATCTTCGTTTGCAAGATTGGCAATAACAGTCTGCACTCATAAGTGTCCTGAGGATGAAATGAGAAGAGATGACATATTGTGCTGGTGTCAGATGTGGTGAGGACAGGATGGTAGTGATGTCCATAGAGATAGGAAGAGGCAAACACAAACTGCCCACAGAACCGGCAATCTGGAGAGTTCCTCAGTGTGGTGATGGTCACATGCTTTAGGCTTTAGTACAGGGCCTGTGTCTAAAGGTGTGCTTGGCCACTTATGAGGATGTCTGTGTCTGTATTATTTAATCTCTCAGAGCAGTTGCCAAATCTATAAAATAGGACCACTGTTCTTGGTGATCCTGATTCCTTGGCGTTTGGGGAAGACTGGAAGGTGGTAAGAGGATCTGCAAGTTGGGAAACTCCCTGGAGACAAGCAGCAGTGATAAAAGAAGTGTTGCAAGATGTGGGATGTGTTTACTGTAGGGCGAGGGGATGATGAATTTAAAAGGGCCAGAATGTATTTTCTTATCCCCCAGGCCTAGGACCACAGTGTGCCTCTCCCCTGCATCTCCTTGCTGCAAGGTCACTCACTGTCTGGCTCTTCCTTCCTTGCCTCATAAAAATAGTCTCCTGTGAGGATTAGAAAAGCCCTCCTGCGAGAATGTTGGCCTTCAGTGAGAAAAGGCTGCTGCACCTTAGGCTTGGGCAATATAGCAGCTGGTCCTGTTCACTTTATAGGCCATTTTCTTCCCAGGCTTCTGCCCTTAGCATTCAGGCTCCTCCTCCTATATCCAAAGAAGCCCTTCCAAACTCTTGTGGCCCTCAGAATGACTTGGCACTCTCTCTCTCTCAGTGCCATCTGGCCTTGTCTCTTCAACAAGTCAGTATCATGAAAGAAAATTAGAACAAGGAGGAGGGATATTCTTTATCAGATGACACTTCAGAGACTGAATAGTCAAATATAACTTGTAGCCCTTGATTGGAACCTGGCCTGAACAAATATGTGTAAGAGGTATTTGGGGGAACACGTGGGAACTATTTTATGTGACTGGCTCTTAGATGATACTAGGAAACTAGTGTTGATTTTATTAGGTGTGGTGATTTGTGGTGTGGTAGGCAGCTTCTGAGATGAACCTGTGACCTCTGCCCCTGGCAGCCACAACTTTGCATAATTCTCTCCCTTTGAGTTTGGGCTGCACCTGGCACACAAGTCACATGAATATGATATAGCTGGCATGAAGGGATGGCATTTATGAGATTAGGGTATAAAGAATCTATGGCTTCCACCTTGGATATGTTTCTCTCTATTGGACCAAAGGAAGGAGCTGCCATGTTATGAGCAGCCCTATGGTGTGGGAACCCAAGATCTTCTGTCCAGCAGTTCCCACACCCATCCCCAAACCAAGACCTGTCAGTGGCATAAGTGTCCTTGGCAGCAGATCCCTCAGCCTCTGCTGAGCCTTGAGATGGCTGCTAGCCTCTCCTGGATTCTTGACACAGAAACAGTGAGATAAGCCTCTTTACTTCCTGCTGCTAGGTTTTGAGGTAATTCATTACACAGCAATAGCTAATACATGTGTTTGTGGAAAAGAGTCTTATTTTTTGAAAATGTGTGTTGAAATTGAGATGAAATATCATGATAGCAATAATTGGCTTTTTTCTTTCATTTTTTGAAAATCTTTATAATATATGGCTGAAGACAAGTGAATTACTCTCACACGTTGTGCTTTTACATTTAGACTGCTGCAATAGCACATATCATGTAGCCTCTGGAAAGTTCCACTACACACTCATGAAAGAATGGGCTTGAAAGAAGACAAAGATTATTATAATAATATTTTGACATCATGGACCCTGTGAGGTATCTTGGCAACCCCAAGGAGTCCCTAGACCATGCTTTGAGACCCACTGCTCTAGATCAGTAATTTACTTTTTTTTAAAAGGGTTTTAAATCTCTAATTCTTCAATTGCTTAGCCAACCATCAGAGGCAATAGGGGCAAGCCTTGACTTAGAGGCTTTACCAACACAGAATTCAGAACACAAGCACTGCTATAGACACAGTGCTGTAGACACACAATAAACTTGCAGTGAACACAGGAATAAAGTTATATAAGGAGTAGTCTTTTTCCTGGTCTGACATTTTCAAGTTGACCTTTTTTTGTCCTTTTTTTTTAGCTCCTAAAAAAAGCATGTATAGTTTTTTTAAGGGAGTTGGGGTACTAGGGATTGAACCCAGGCGTACTTTACCACTGAGCCACATCCCCAGCCCTTTTTAGTTTTTATTTTGAGACAGGGTCTCGCTAAGTTGCTTAGTGCCTTGCTAATTTGCTGATGCTGCTCTTGAACTTGTGATCCTCTTGTCTCAGCCTCCCAAGTCGCTCGCATTATAGGCATGTGCCACTGCAAGAAGCATGTATAAGATCTACAAAAAAATTGTACCAAAACCACACATACACACATGGGTGGTTGTCCATACACATATAATCTAAGAGAATAAGAAAATATACTAATAAAATATTTTACAAATGCTCAATGGGAGAAGTGATCAAAACACCTTCCCTAAGTAAAATTCAGCATTAATTGGAAAAAATTGTATTCATTCTTCTGTTGGTTTGGTATAAAATGTAGTTAAAGCTTTTGTATGCCCATGATAAAACTATTTTTCCATATTTTATGTAAAACAGTAAGAAAAGCTAGGCAGTTATAAGGACTTAAAATCATAAAACAAGTTTAGTCATTCCTCACCTGAATTTTTTTTTCATTTTTTTTCTTTTTCTTTTTTGGCATTGGGGGTTAAACCCAGGTCCACTGTACCACTGAGCTACATCCCCAGCCCTTTTTATTTTTATTTTGAGATGGGATGTTGCTGAGTTGCTGAGACTGGCCCTAACTTGTGATCCTTGACTTGATTATGACAAATCAAGTCAGAATTTACTGGTACCCCAGAGGATCCTACCCTATCCCACTGTAGTCAAACCATCTGGCAAGTGGCAGTCATCATTCTGATTTCTGTCAGCATAGGTTTTGTCTATTCTTTACCTTCACATAGATGGAATCATACAACATGTTTTTTCATATCTGGCTTCTTTCATTCAACATGATTTTGAGATTTATCCATGTTGTTTTGTGTAGTAGTAATTCATTAATTTTATTGTAAATAGTGCTTTTTAGAGATAAAATAAGAGCATTTGATACATCATGCTTCTCTTACTACTATTTTTTTGGAGACCGTTTTGTGTCAGCATGTCCACAGTATGTTCCACTGTGGGACAGTTCAGTAATTTATTCAACCAGTTCTTGATTGATAGACATGTGGATTAAGGCATTCTTTTGTAATCAATAATAATGGCATTATATGAATGTAAAAACTCTCAAGAGGAAGAGATTCACTTAGATTAATTAAATGAATAGAATTCAGTTGTTGGAAATGAGCTTTAAAATCAAAGCAACCCTTATATTTTACATATGAGGAATAGATATCCAGAGAAATCAAGTGACTGGCCCAAGGTCACATGACTGATCTGACAGAGCTGTGGAATAACCATGGTGTCTCATGTCCTTACAGAATGATCTTTTTTCTACTCTACACCCTGTGAGGACAGAAGCCATGTTTATCTTATTTAGTTCTATAAGCCCAGTATGTAGCACATAGCAGGTGCTCATTAAATATTTATTGAATGAAAAAATAAGTGATATATTAGTGTTCTGAGAAAAGACCATCCATATCATGAGAACTGCTAAAGGATTTCCATAGGTCATGAGTCTCAATATTCATCCAATCATTTGCTCATTCACTATCTTAATTACTTTTTAATTCAGCAAATATTCCTTGGATCCTTGCTGTGTGTCCAGGTCAGTGTTCTCAAGCTTGATCTATGGACATTTGGGGCTGGATGATTCTTTTTATTGGGGGCTATCCTGTGCACTGTAGGGTATTTATCAGTAACCCTGAGTTCTATGCACATAACAACAGCCCTACAGTTGTGACAACCAAAAATTCCAGTCATTGCTAGGTGTCCTCTGGCAGGCAAAATTGTTCCCCACTGGAGACAGTGATAAGTCTAGGAGGTGGGGGTATCTGTCGAAGCAAATGGACAAGGCTCATGACCTTGAGGAACTGTCATTGGAGTTCATGAAAGAGGAAATTTCTGTTTCATAGGTTGTGCTATTCAGTGGGAAGAGTAGGAGGCCAAGGAGGCAGTTCTTGAGAATAGGGTGACCTGTTGTTGTCTGAATTGAATGTAAGTTTGAGAGCAGAACCTTCCCCAGTGAAGGTAACTTTAAGTACTCCTGAAGTTACAGAAAAGGGGAGTCCTGGAGGGCTCAGGTCAGGCCCTTTGACCCATGCCAGGCACAATCCAGCGGTGAGAGCCAGAGTGGTGAGCAGGAAGTTGCCTGGGGTGCCTCTGCCTGAGGACAGTGTCCACATCTGACCCCTCAACGGTAGCTTGTATGCCTGGGTTTGCACTTGGGGATTGGCTGATGCAAGGTCAGTACAGTGAGGCCTGTTATGCCCATTCCTTGGGGCCTGCTTCTCACCTGGCCATGGGGACACGTTGACTCATCTCTTGGTGGTTGATGCTGCCTGTACTTGTGCCTGCCCAGCAGTTTCACAGGGCTCTGTGGCCTGACCATGTTTGTGTGCTTCTCAGTTCCTAGCTTCCTTTCTGGTTGCTTTGGCTAAATGTGAAACTTGTTTTCTTCCTCCAGTGTCACCCTTGGAGGCGCTGGTTGGACTGAGGCTTTGTGGTCAGGATAGAGGAGGTCAAACCACAATGAATTATTTTTCTTCTTAGCTCAGTTATGCCTCTCATCAGTGACCCTTTCTCTTCAAACCTGTGAAATGACTGAAATTTCAGCCTCTATCTTGGCTCCAATGGCCTTGTTCTTTTCTCTGTGGCTAGCCTGAGGACAGGAAGGACACATCACAACTGTGTTTAATGCTTCCTGGTGTAACCTTTACAAACTTGCCAGCCGTGAGTGTCTACTTATACTTTTTTAAATCTCTGAGGGGGTGCGTACAGGTAAGCAGCAAATAGATTGTAGTGGAGGAAAACTTGTCAGAAAATGGTCAACAGTCTGAGGAGGTTCCAGGAGAGGAGGAACATGGGTGATATTTCCCTCCAGCACTATCTTTGGAAGCCGTTATGGGTCAAATTATGCCCCCCTCCAAATTAATATG
The DNA here is from genome assembly GCF_048772815.1 of Callospermophilus lateralis. NCBI lineage: Eukaryota > Metazoa > Chordata > Mammalia > Rodentia > Sciuridae > Callospermophilus > Callospermophilus lateralis. The sequence continues at coordinate 189,420 of NC_135325.1, forward strand.
TTGAAGTCCTAACCCTCAGTATTTCAGAAAGTGACCTGACTTGGAGACAGGGTATTTACAGAAGTAACCAAGTTGAAATAGGGTGGACCTCTAATCTACTATGACAGATGTCCTTATAACAAGAGGAAATTAGGGCACACACACACACACACACACACACACACACAGAGGGATGACTATGCAAGGACACAAAGAGAAGATGCCATTGGTAAGCCAAGGAGAGAGGCTTAGAACAGATTTTTCCCCTTAGAACCCTCAGAAAGAAATGATCCAAATGATCCTACCGAGACCCCCATCTTTTACTTCCAGCCTCCAGAATTGTGAGACAATAGTTTCTGTCATCTGAGGCACCAATATGTGGTACTTTGTTGTGGCTGCCCTAGAAAATGAATACAGCAGTGTTGTTTGTGGATGTGTGAACCTTTGCCCACTTGGGAGATTAGAAGGTAACCAAGATGTCTTGCATAAGCTCTTTTACACAGTATAGGAGAGATGTGGCCCTCCAATGCCTTCTCAGTGGAAGCAGGTGGCTTCCAAGTCTAAAGGTCTCTTAGGTCCTTGTAGAAGAAGGCCCTTGGGGCCTGGGCTTGATCCAGCTCCCCACTCACCATCTGTGACACTTACCCTCTCTTCTACCTTAGTTTGCTTATTTGTAACATGAGCCTGAGGGTGACAATATTTGATTCACAGGGTGTGAGGAGCCCTACTGACTTAATCCATGTGAAGTGCTTAGAACAGCACCTGACATCCTGCTGTCAATGTTGTTATTAGAAGGGGTGTCTGGGGAAGTTCTACATTGTTGGCTCTTGGCACTGGAAATACAGAGACCTCATGCCCCCATCCTCTGTGGAGTGAGGGTGTGAGAACACTGAGTTGATTGTGTCACCCGAGGCCACATGAGGTTGGCCTCGTCTCCTTTCCAACAAGCAGGCTGGGTTTCAAAATGGGACAAATAGCTGTGTGAGCCTGGGGCCATGGGAAGCTTGCCATGGCCCACAACAACTCACCCAGTTCATATGAGGAAGACTATAGTAGAAGGGGCACAGAGAGTGCTGGAGGGGGATAGGGAGGTGGGCCAGGGAGGAAGGAGAAAGAGGAAAAAGGAAGTGACTGTCTTTCCACTTTGTGGCTACAGGCAAAATTATGAAATAGGCCAAGTTTAATTCTCCCATGCCTTTCTGGATATTCGTTTGCTCCCAGCCTTCCTCTCTATTGAAACTGTCTTTGGTCCTGTGGCCCTTGGCCCCTTGCCAGGTGGCCACCATGGGGCTCCTGTCATTGTCAATGCCTCATAATCTTATATCTGGGGAACCCAGCCTGGTGTTTGGAGGGTTGGCCCGAAGGGGCCAATAAACTTCCTCACCATCTCATTTTTAAAAGTGAGACTCCATGATCTCAAATGAATTTGTCATTCCTGGGGTTTCAGGCAAGGCAAAAAAGTCGTGTCAGGCTTCTGCTGGTGTGGTTGCTGGCCTCCTAGATAGTTGCTGATGGCCTCACCTCCTGCCTTATGGCCTTGTGTAGTCCCCTCCTCATGCAATAGCTTGGGACTGACCTGTGCAGACTGGGTTTCATCGTTCTTTGTGGTTGTGTATAGTCTATAGTTTTCTCTGCATATGATGTGTTTTGTTTTCTCTCACTGCTTTAAGAGACCCTCCTTTTCACTAGCTTTAACAATTTGATTACAATATGCCTGGGTGTGGGTGGGTGTGCGCATGTATGTGTGTGAGCATGCCCACGCATGTGGGCTTGAAGCTCAAAGAGTGTCTTTTTATTTTTTTAATTTAATTTCATTGTTTAGCTGTAGATAGACATGATACCTTTATTTTATTTATTTGTTTTTATGTGGTGCTGAGGTTCAAACCCAGTGCCTCACATATGCTAGGCAAGTGCTCCCCCACTGAGCTACGGCTCCAGCCCCAACAGAGCTTCTTGTATCTGTGGGATTATAGTCTAGTAGTTCAAATTCTTCTGTAGAACAGCATTTTCTATAGTGAATGTTCTGATTAGCTTATCAAAATTTATTTCAGAGAAACTTCTTGAGAGAGTTTAAAGGGATTTTGAGGCGGGTGGGGATGGAACCCAGGGCCTTTGCATGCTAAGCCACATTCTACCACCTAGTTATACCCCTGGCCCCTTGAAAGGAATTAAAAACCAACTTCCCTCTTGATCCCCTCCCTCCACCTGCATGAGAACAACAAAGAGGGGTTTGTCTTGAGGACTGCTTGAGAAACTGGCAGGTTTGTGGTGCTTATAGCCTCTGTTCCTGGTTCAGAGTCCATTCCCTTGGCCCCAGCAACTTTGTGTCAAATGCCTGCGGTGGGATATCAGTCAGGATGCTTGGTTGCTGCACTTGGCAGGATGTTTGTATTTGTCAGCTCAACTTTTTTTTCATGGGTGAAAAATAATAAGAGAAAACTCAAGATAAATTCAAAAATTAAAAAGCAAATGAAACAGAACCAGTAGGGGAGAGCAAGTTCTTCCCTTCACACATGCCTCGCTCAGATTATAAAACTCACAATGGTGCGTTTTACATGTCTCCTGACCCCAGTTGAGTTTCCATAGTCATTTTGCCCTTTCTATGTGCACAGATAAAACATTGTTCTTATATCCATTCTTGAGTATGCCCATGCAGAGATGTCTAAAGCATCTGATTGACTACTTGATGGAGTTTCATATCTATAGGTTGATATAGTATTAATTATACTCTTTGTAGAATAGAGATAGTACATGTGGCTGGCTAAACTTTTTGGGTTTAGTAAATATTATTACTCCATAGCAGGGTTCAGCAAATGCTTCTTTAAAGGTCTGGATAGTAAATAGAGTTGAGTAAAACAGGCCTCAGCTCTCAAGGAGTTCACAGCCAAACAGAGGAGCAAGCAAGTTTGAAAATTATTATTCCAACAAAATGCAGTTTATGAATAAGATCAATATGAAAAATATTTGTCATTAAACACAGTGGACAGGATACAGGGCATGAAGTAGAACCAGAGGTAAGGAGGGAATAAAAGATTATACTAGACTACCAGTTTGCATGTGGGCCCCGGAGCAGCAACATCAGCTTCCCTGGGAGCTAAAATGCAGAATCTGAGGCCCTGCACAGCATTGCTGAAGCCAGGAGCTTGACATGTGGTGGGGCGGGGCCTGGGGCTGCCCCATCCTCCTGGTAGTGCTGACACAGGCTCAGGTTTGAAAACCACTGATCTGGGCAGTGATCTGCCACCAGTGTTCTGCTGGGGGTCTTCTGATAGGCCATTTTGGTACTTAGATTGTCCTTTAGATGCAGAGGCCTTGGCACAGCTTGGCTGTTTTTCTTGGGGGACTGATCATCCATTCCTATCAATAAAGTGTACCAGGGAGATTCTTTGAATTCTTACCTGGAGGAAAAGTTTTGCTTTGTCCATTAATACTGCATAACCATTCTTCTTCTTTTATGGTTTGTCCTTTTGGTGTCATTTGTTAAAACTCTTTGTCTGGCTCATAGTTATGAAGATTTGCCCATTTCTATGAGATAAAAAAACCCAAACAAAAAACCCACTCACATGGGTTTTACAAAGGCCAAGGTATAACTAACTGAAGAAATGTATGGTACTGTGTGATGCTGCCTGTTTGGGTTGTCTCCCAAGTGGAACTTGCGGCCAAGTTTCTAGTGCAAGGACTGTTTGGGGGAGGTGCAGGGACTCCTAGGGGCAAAGCAGGGAAATGAGACCAGGAAGGGAAGGCAGCCATCAGCTATCAATGCTGTTCCTGCAACTATGACCAGAGCTTAACTCAGCATTTAGGAAACTCTAGGAAATGATGCTTGCTATTTCAAGACCCTCAAGATCACCTCTGGCCCAAGAACTCAGCATGTCATACTCATGGCTATGATTTATTACAGTGAAAGGATACAGAGCCAAATCAGCAAAGGGAAAAGTTCACAAGGCAAATCTAGGGGAAACCAGGCATGTGCTTCTGAGAATCCAGTTGGAAGTATGCAGGGCTTGCTTCATTCTTCCTGTGAGTTGACAGCCCTTGCAGAATGTTGTCCACCAGGAAAGCTAGTTAGAGACTCAGTATCCAGGGATTTTATTGGTACATAAAATACATTTTATTTGCCTAAAATATATCAAAATTCCAGGCTCTTAGAAGGAAAGCAGGCACTCAGCATAAATCATATTTGGACAGTTTAGGCACAGTGATCCATTCTTATTGGTTCTGAGAATGGCAGGAACCCTTCCCAAACCCAAGTTCCCAGATGACAGCCAAGGGCAAGCAGACCTCTTAAAGAGAGCAGCCTCAGGCCTGCTACATTGTCTTTTCTGCACAGGTACAAAACACAGGCCTGGAAATGACCCAATTCAGGAGGCTGGAGAGTGGAGATATTTTGACATGAGTTCTGCTTCCAGTGATGCATTTCAGTCATGTTATGTGAATAAAGTTACTTTCTGTGGGTCTCAAACAATGTTGTCAGGCACAGGATACCATTGGAAACCAGCTGGAATTTACCAGAAGTTTTGGACTGATCTGAGTGGTGCACCAGAAACATTAGATGCAGTAGTCACTCTAGAAATTGGGTGAGGACAACAAAGCCATGTATACAGAGTGATTTGTATGCATATGGTCATGTGGCAGTGTTATAACTTTGGGTGAAGTTATCAAGGTCAAGGCTTCCTACCTAACATCCTTAGGATGTGGCAGGAATCCCTGCTATAGGATATTGCTGAGCCAGGAGTTGTAGAAAGAGCCACAGGTATATACCTCCTTCTGTTGTCTGCCTATTAGCAAGGAAGGGAAAGTGTGTGTGTGTGTGTGTGTGTGTGTGTGTGTGTGTTTGTGTATGTCAGAGTGTAAGTACATGTGTGTATAAGAATGTGTGTGAGCATTTGTTTTTATTTATTTTTTTATTTTAGATGAAACACACGTTTATTCATTTACTTAAAATTTAGGAGGAAAAAAGAAAATACAAATAATATGGAGATTGTATGGAGATAATATGGAGTTTGCTCTGTCTTCCATAATAAAAGCCCATATACTAGGTGGCTTAAACAACAGAAACTCATTTTCTCACAATTATGGAGCCTGGGAGTCTGAGATCAAGGAGTTGGCAGAGTTGTTTTCCCTGAGGCCTCTGTTATTTGCATGTAGGTCAATGTCTTCTTCTCATGTCTTCACATTGTATTCCCTTTTTGTGTACCTGTGTCCTATTTTCTCTTTTATTCTATGTTTTTCCAAGCTTTGATCATTCTTTTTTTAAATAATTATTTTATTGTTATGTATTCATTTTTCATTTATTTTATTTATTCATTTATTTTTATGTGGTGCTAATGATTGAACCCAGTGCCTCACACATGCTAGGCAAGTGCTCTGCCACTGAGCAATAGCCCCAGTCCTCCTTGAATCATTCTTTAGTTGGCTATTTGGTTTTAAAGGTTTAGTCCATGGTCAGCTGACTCCATAGCTCTGGTCGCAGGTAAGGCAGAACATCATGGCAGAGGAAAGCTGCTCAGTTCATGACAGCCAGGAAGTAGAGCTCTTTTGTTTTATTTTTAAACTTCCACTTTTAATGTTTCAATTTTGAGCAGTACAAATAGGCAGATAAAGAAGTGTTTTGTGACATCCTCAAACATTGTGGCAATTTTTTTTCCCTCCATCCACACAAGCAGATTAAGAGAACACAGCTCTGTTATATAATTTGAAGACAGTGATTAATTTGTCCTGGACTGTAGGGCTTAAGCATGGTTTATTATATGCACAGAGACTAATGGTCTGAATAAAGGTAGGCCAGAGTATCCTCATTCTGTGCAAGCTCTGGTTTACTCCCTGTTTCAGAGAACTGAGTGGAAAATGAGGAGCTGGGGACCAGCTTGTCTGGCTATTGGCAGCTCAGTGGGGGCACATAACACACCCATGTTTGACTGTGGAGCTTAGGTTCTCTGAACTCCCCCCACACCCCCATGGCCTACTTTCAGCCATTTTGGGGTGTTTATTTTAGATATATCTTCCATATATGTTGCTGAATATCTTAAATAATTGTAAAATAAACAACTGTGTCACCACCCTACCACCCAAGTCAGGACCAAATGTTTACATTGTTGGCATCTTCTGTCCCTATCCATCACTCCCCCTTCCTCCCTCAAACCACTCTCCTGACTTCTACTATGCTTGTATCTCTGATTTGCTTTGTAGATTTACCACTAATTATGTTCCCGAGAAGCATAATTTACTTCTGACTGTTTTTGAACGTTACATAAATGGAAACACATAGTGTGTATTTTAATGTGTTTGGATTCTGTTGCTCAGTATTCTGTTTAAAAGTTGTCAGTTGCAGGTATCTTTGGTGATGTATACATAAATCAGAGCAGGCTAGAAGAGAAACCACTGAAGGTGTCAGAGAAACTGCCACAGGTTGGAGAGGGAATTATTCTGGTGATCATTTCTTGGGGTGGAACTGGAGCCTTGTGCTATGTGGCAACCTGAGGTAGGGGCTGCCGGGCAAGCCTAGGGGAGGAGTACAGATGAGAGGGCAGGGGACGGAGGAGGAGCTAAAGGTTGGAGCCTAGATGCAGAAAGATGGAGGCAGTCCTCCTGTAGGTTGTTGCTGACCTGTGGACTCTAGTGGAGCTCCCTCTGGTGGCCATATGCTACTATGACATTGCCTCTGAGCCTAGGGACACCCAGCCTGGTGGCCTTTTACAGGAGCCGCCAGCAAGCAGACATCAGTTCTCAGCTCAGCACCTTGTGTGGTCCACGTAGGTTGCAAGAAAAGGAGCTTTGAAAGACTGCTTGTGAAGAGTTATTGGAGCTTCTGGAAAATCTGTAAGAAATGAAATTTTTGGGGTCTTTATTTTTAGATGCCATCTGACCAATCCCTGCCTCTGAGCTTAATATTCTCAGGTCCTCTCCTGAGGCTAGTGGTTCTAAAATTCTTAGTGTTCTGTTCATGGTGTTCATCAACACTACAGGCAAGCTCTAGTTGCAATGATCTTGAATACTTTGTTAGAGCCATGGTGTGATTATTTTTTAATTAAGGAGCTAAGGCATCTGGAATCTGGAAGCACTTGGACTGCTGATTAGTTGGAGAAATCTTTCAGATTGTAGGATCTCAGAACCCCCCCCCCTCTATATATATGTATATATATGTATGTATGTATGTATTAGGAATTGCCTTTTATTTTTCCAAAACTTCAAGGTTGAAATGTTGCTAATGATGTCCAGTAGTTGCATTTCGGGGATGCCATCCTTCCCTTAAATAATTCTATGAGGAATGACTATAGCTATTTATCTTTTAACTTGTCCCAGTGGATCAGGATGATTTTCTGGGTCCTATTGGTAGGTAAGAGTTGTAAGTGTACTGGTAGCTCGGGTTCCTCCAACAGGAGCCTGGCAGGTAGCTGTGATATAAACAAAGGGCCAACAACTCAGTCTGCACACAGAATCCAGTCCCTTAATTGTTTTTGTAAATAAAGTTGTATTAACACATAGTCACACCCCTGCATTTACATATTGATGGTGGCTGCTTTGTACTATAATGGCAGAGTGCAGAAATTGCAACAGAGACCATAGGACCCACAGATCCAAAAATATTTCCCATCTGGCCCCTTATGGGAAACATTTACTAACCTCTGACTATCAGTTCAGCCTTTTTGAGAGGACAGGAAGGAGAAAGGTGGCCAGAAAGGCTCAGGAGACTCAGATGAGATTTTAGTGGCAGTTTCTCCCAGGTTCACTCTGGTAGAGGACTCTGCTGATGGCCAGCTTTCCTTGCAGATTGAGACTTTTTCATCTTTGAATCTGAATTGTAACTTTCTGTTCAATTTGTCCAAGTCTTCTGGGGGTTAGTTAAATCAGCAAATAATATGACATGGTCTGATTTGGGAGAGGAATGCTGGCATAAAAATTGTCAGGTTCCTATGGCACCTGGCCACTGCTGGGCAGAAAGAGAAGGGGGGCGGGTAGAAGGTCACAATATGTTATGAGTGGGTGTAAAATATATTGGCAGAATGCTGTGTAATGTCTCCAAATGGAAAACTACCCAAATATCTATCAACGACAGAATGGAGTAGTACATTGAGGTTTATTACCATAGTCAAATAACATAGAATAGCCCAATCCAGGTCACCACCTACTTTTGTACAGCTCATGAGCTAAGAATGGTTTTTGTATTTTTGTATGTTGAAAAAAAAACTAAAAAAGAATAATATGTTGTGACATGTGGAGATTATATAAGATTTGAATTTTAATGGCCATAAATAGTTTTACTGAAATATAGCTTCAGTCGTTAATCTGTATACTGTCTCTGGCTGCTTTTTAATGACAACTCGGAGTTCAGTAGACCCAAAAAAGACTAAATGGCTTACAAAGCTTCAAATATTTCCTACCTGGCCCTTGGCCAGCCCACTATAAGGCAAAGATAATGAACAAATAGTAATTACACTCAATAACATGGGTAGATCTTACCACATAATGTAGAACACAAGAAGCTGGAAACAAAAGATTTCATTTATATAAAGTTCCAAAACAAGCAAGAGGAATGTATGATGTGAGAGTCAGAATAGTGTTTACCATTAACAGTGGGACAGGAATTGGAGGGCCATGAGAAGGCTTCTGAGGTCATGTTTTCTTCCTTGGCCTGAGTGCTGGTTTGTTGAGGGCCACAGCTGAGTAGGGATAATGCATGGCATTTTTGCCAGAAGAGTGGTTGAGAGGTGACGCCAGCAAGCCATTGAGATGATGGTGGTTATGTTAAGCTGTGTATTCAATTGTATATTAGACCCCTGCTGTCCTCCTCTGCCTGCTGCTTTGGAGTAGTAGCAGGGGAGTTCCCATTGGTTGGGGAATTCCTGGGGAGTTCGCATTGGTTGGGGAAGTGCTGGAGGAGGGATTTCCGGAGGAGGGATTTCCGATTGGTGTGTGGTGTGTCCCGGGAGAAGGCCGCGTGCGTGGCGTTCGCGTGGCGTTCGCGTGGCGTTCGCGTGGCGTTCGCGTGGCGTTCGCGTGGCGTTCGCGTGGCGTTCGCGTGGCGTTCGCGTGGCGTTCGCGTGGCGTTCGCGTGGCGTTCGCGTGGCGTTCGCGTGGCGTTCGCGTGGCGTTCGCGTGGCGTTCGCGTGGCGTTCGCGTGGCGTTCGCGTGGCGTTCGCGTGGCGTTCGCGTGGCGTTCGCGTGGCGTTCGCGTGGCGTTCGCGTGGCGTTCGCGTGGCGTTCGCGTGGCGTTCGCGTGGCGTTCGCGTGGCGTTCGCGTGGCGTTCGCGTGGCGTTCGCGTGGCGTTCGCGTGGCGTTCGCGTGGCGTTCGCGTGGCGTTCGCGTGGCGTTCGCGTGGCGTTCGCGTGGCGTTCGCGTGGCGTTCGCGTGGCGTTCGCGTGGCGTTCGCGTGGCGTTCGCAGGAGTGCGGAGAATAAAGGAGTTTCTGTTTTGAATCTACAAGGCTGTGTGGCAGCTTGGTTAGTTTGTGCCCAGCCAGACTGCAGCACTGGTTAATTGGGTAAGTTTCCTTTGTGAAAATTTGTGGAGAGGTATACTTATAATTTTTGTATTTTTATGGATAGATATTTACTTCAATGAAAAGGTTACTAAAAAAGTGATTTCCAGGACTGTGTATAGTTCAGTGGTAGAGCATGTGCTTTGCTTGCATAGGCCCTGGGTTTAACCACGAGCACAAAACAAACAAACAAATCAGAAAACAGAAGTGATTTCCATCTGACAGCTCCTCCAGTGGTTAAACACCAGTTTCCTGTGGACCCAGAAGTTTCACTCCTAAGTGTATGCTCAAGAAAAATGAAAACATGTCCACGCAAAGACTCCACAAGAATGTTCATAATAGCATTATTCATATCAGTTTTAAAGTAGAAGTAACCCAAATAGCTAGCAACTGATGATTGGATAAACAAATGTGACATAGTTACACAATGGAATAGTATTTTACAATAAAAAGGAATGAAGTACTAACACAGACTACAGCATGGGTGAATCTTGAAAATGTTAAGTGAAGGAAGCCAGACACAAAAGGTCACATATTGCATGATTCTATTTACGGGAAATGTCCAGAATAGGCAGATACATAGAGAAAAAATAAATCAGTGGTTGTCTGGTGATTGATTGGAGAAGGAAGTGGTATGGGGTTACTTTTAGGGAGATAAGAACATTCTGGAATTGGATAGTGGTGATGTTGTACAAGTTTATAATCATACCCCCAAAACCTCACTGAATCATAAACATTAAAAGTGAATGTTATAGTATATGAAATATATCTAAAAGAATGCTTAAAATAGATTGTGGCTGTACCTACCCTGTGCATCTATACAAGTCAGAAGGAAAAGATCCTGAAGCCACCACAGCCATCTTGTTTATGTTTCTGCTGCTACTTTAAGTGTAGATAACTTGAAGGAAGACCTGGATTTTCAACCAGGTAATACAGACCCATCCCCTGGATCCAGACCACTGGAGTAGCACAAAGCAGTGTTTCTAGGATTCAGCGAAAATGGGCATGTTAGATCTGCTACTTTTGTTTACTAAAACTGCAGTTCTCAGAAAAAAGCAGGACAAACTGAAAGATTGTAGATAACTCACTTCCCAGACATCTCCTGTGATTACATCCAACTCCACTCCCATTTCCCTGATCTCTGTTTTCCTTTGATCTGAGGGGAAAGAGGGGAGAATCTTTGCAGCAGCTACTGTTTTGGGTTCCCATTGTCCAGCAAGGACTGTTGCAGGTTACCACAAGACTCCACTGCCTACCTCTAGGTGTTTTTTTAATGTATATTTGTCACTCTCTTTTGGGTTACACTTTTTGGTTCTTGCTTGATTTTGAGGATATGAGATGATCATCCAGATTATCTCAGAGTTTTAATTTCACAGATGCTGAAGAGTTCAATCTTAGGATTTTCTGTTTTGTAATGACTGATAAAACAGCTGGCAATGAGATGACTCTGAGATTCCTGGAAAGTTCCACAGGCCTAAACATTATCTGTGTTAGAGACAAATAGTTTTGATGAAAGAAAAACAGGTTTGATTGCCCCAAAGCTGGTAAAAGGAGCAGGTACTAACTTTTAATCTCTGTTTCCTGTGCTAGGGAGGAGGTGGGGAGCACCTGAGAAACAGCCCACTCCAGGGCTCTGAGTTAAGAAAGGAGATGTGCTGAGGGCCAGGAAGGGTCATTGGAGGTCACAAAGTCAGACTGGGGATATGTGTAAATCCCTCCTTAAGTGATCTTGCCACTTTGAATAGAATTATATTAGATTTGAAAGGAAATGGCCTCTAATAAATGAAAATACTTGGTAAAGTTTTAGGAAAAAGATTTTTAAAGTATTAGGCATAGAGTCATCATTTAATGGCTTCAGTGATTACCTTAACTGCCTGTAGAAGAATTGGAATTCATCAGGTGCCCCCTGTCAGCTGCAGACTCCAGAGGAGTGATTAGATAAACTTTGGAAATGAGGCAATATGCAGGGCATAAGGAAAGTGTGTTTTCATGAAACACCTATGATTTTAGGTGAACATTTAAACAGAGCATTAACTACACTGAGTACAATGTGCTTTACAAATGTCAGCTCATTCAGCTTTGTAACAACACCTAAGGCAGGTGCTGCTACTATCTCCTTTTCATAGATGGGGAGGCTGAAGCATGGTAGTGTTCAGCAACTTGCCCCAAATCACACAGCTAGGTAGTGGCACAGATGAAAGTTGGAGCTAGGAAGTGCTGTGTCAGAGTCTGTTTCTAGCCTCTATGCAGTGCTGCCTCTCATGAAAAATGCTCAAAATATAGAGGGAAAAAGCATAACAATAAAGAAATAGCTATATCACACTGCCCATTTATTTTAAAATGCATCTATGAAAAATATAGTAATATGTTATAGTGATTCACTCTCTAGGGTATGTTGACAGATAATCATTGTTTTCTTCTGGATACTTTTTTGTATTTGTGAAGAGTTTTTATAAGTTGGGTGGTCAATTTAATTTTTCAAAAATAGCCACAACAGAATGTCTGGTTCCTGGCTGCTCCTCCAGAGCCTTTCCATTTCCCCACCCAGAGGTAGTGTTTACTTTCTCTCTACTTGGACCTGGGTGGGCTTTTGTAATTGCCTCAATGGATGGCATGTGGCAGAAGGGCAATTGCCTGACTTCTGTGGCTAGGCCAGGTGGTGCCATACAGCTTCTGCCTCATCTCTGTCTGGACACAATTACTTTGGAGACCAGAGCCTGCAAGTGAGAAGCCATGCCACCTAGTGCCACCATGCTGAGGTGGACATATGGAGGTCCCACATGGAGAGAGAGATGCCCAGGAAGCCCCAGTTGCTCTAATCCCCAACTGTTGAATCTTACAGACCAGACACAGAGGTGTGAGTAAACAGGTCTTCAGATGACTCCAGCCCTGTCTGGCCACAGCTTTAAGAGAGACACCAGGTGATAACCATCTAGCAGAGCCCAGTCAAACCAAGGCAATATAAAGAGATGATTATTTCTAAGTTGTTGTGTTGGGGGATCTGCAATAGATTATTGATAGGGCTTTTTAAAAAACTTTTATGGTTATATACAACAGTGAGATGCACAGTGATAGTGTAAGGGAAAAAGGACAGAGAGATTGCTCTTAGTCCTGCTGATTCAGGCTGAGAGAAAAAAACCTGCCCATCAGACTCCTAGGCTGCCATGCAGGGTGCACCTTCCTCCCTGTGTCCTGCTCTTTACATAGTAGCAGCAGGTCAAGGTTCTAACCCTGATCTTTTTTCATATTTTTATTAGTGCAATATAATTATATATAATAATGGGAATTGTTGCTACCATTCATATATGCACATGATATAACAATATAATTTGGTCAATATCATTCCCTAGTATTTCCCCTTTCCCTCTTCTCCTCCCTCCCCACTGGTCCCTTTTCTCTACTCTATTGGGCTTCCTTCAATTTTCCTGAGATCCTCACCACCTCCTTTCTTTTCCTTATCTTCCACACATGAAAGAAAACACATTACTCTTGACTTTCTGAGTTTGGCTTATTTCACTTAACATAATGCTTTTGAGTTCTGTTTACCTGTAAATCACATAATTTCATTCTTTATGGCTAAGTGAACTCCATTATGTATATATAACACATTTTCTTTATCCATTCATCCACTGATGGATACCTGCCTCTTCTCACATGTGTTTCTTTTCTCTCTTTCCTGAGTCTTTTATCCTATTTGTGATGAAATTAGATCTTAGGCATTTTTGGTGAGTGCATAAATGGAATCTACAAAACTTCTGTAATGGGGCCTTGCCTCTGTCACCCCAGTGATTCAGAAATACACACACTTTAAATGAACTCAAGATATGTTATTGAACATGAACTCTGTGCTGGGCCTGGCAATGGAGATGCAGCAGGTATGCAGTTGTTGATGACTACACAGGGTCTCCCTGGAGTGGGAAGGTATTTGTTGCCATGATGTAATTGGGACTTCTGTGAAAGACTCCTTGAGGAGGCCAAGGAACGTGCCTTCAGCAATTTCTGGGAAAATTAATGCTAGTTGCATAGATGGGGATGAATAGAACAGAGTTCTGGAGGGTGAATGGGAGCTTTCCAGACAAAGGAGAGAAAAACTGTTCAAAGTGGAGAGAACAGCACATTCAAAGGAATGGGTTTCTGCCTGATATTTGGTGAGACATGCTGAGAACTATGAGTAGCCTGAGGTAGTGGGTTCTATATTTAGTCAAGCCTTGATTATACTTAGAATCTGTCCTGCTTGATCTTGATCTGGGCGATTTCCTGTTTTTTTTCATCTTCTAGAACCCATTACATTATTGCCAACAGTCAACTATACAAAGTCCAGGTTTCCCTGAAATGATACAGATCCCTGTTCTGAGGTTGAGCCAATACATTCAGAGTTGCTTTCAACATCAAAGTCATAAATATATTATAGATGCTATCACAGTTAACACATGCTTCTTTTTGTTGGGCCTTGGTGGAGTGAATTTTACTGGCCAGATTCTGTTGTTATCACTTGCTGTTGAAGACTTTGATCTGGCATCTTGAGGTCTTCATGTTGAGAGACCAAACTGGCTGTTACTTTCTTAAAGGATGAAATAAAAGACTAGGTGTCTTGCAGGCCTCCCAAAGTCCCTTTGTAGGTAAATAATGGTTATGTAGGAGAGATGTTATCTTGTCAGGCAGGATAACACTAGCATGGATTAGGACAAATTCTGTTCCATCCTTCTCTGCTGGTGGCTTTGTCATTTGTTGCTATTGTGACCCTTCTCCCCTGGAGTTGGTCTGCGTTGCCACAGATAACTTGACTTGTCTTCCTTTTCCTCTTCCTTGGAGCCCAAGAAAATTCTCTCTCTCTTATCGGTTGTTATGATGCCCCTAGCTCCTCCTTACCTCCTTTGCTCCTCCCCCTGAAGCATAGAGACTCTGCAGATTAGATCAGAGTCTAATTGGTAGAGTTTATTTTCCTCTACCAATTTTGTGCCTATTATCATGCCCATGACATGCTCCATCAAAGTTTAAGGATGTATTTGTTCTCCAGAATGACTTTCCATTTGAAGCATTATTGTCTGGAGTTGTTGCTTGTCTGGAAATTTGGTTTAGTTTCAGGTAGTATCAACTCCCTTTTAACAGAAGGTTCAAGACTCTGCAATTCTTTTCTATGCTCTGAGCTTTTCTGACCAGGGCTCTGTCCATCATCTTATTTTTCCCATTAGAAATTTTCTTTACCACATATAATAGGAGATTATGACCATCTTGTTTCTGTAGAAATCAGAATGAAATCTCTGCTTTCTAATTTTATTTCTTCCCTTATCTTATTGGTTATGTTATTGGTTGCTACTGACTTATGCAATATGATTCTTCCCTGGGCCCTCATCAATGGGTGTAGTTTTCAACTTGACACAGCTCAGACCTCAAACTTTGAGAGTTTTAAAGTAGCTGAGTTGCACATATGGTCAATAAATCAATCACTGCGGCCACTTTATTGCTTGTAAGTTGATTACCCTACTTTGCCCATAGTGACTTTTCAATTTGATTAAAATGCAGTTTTATCAGGTGATGGTTGAGTCCTCCAGATACATAAATACATAAAGCAATGGGAGAAGTGTGCAGTCAACTATTTTTATGACCACCTTCAAATTTTTAACCAGCCATTCCAGCACTTTTGTGCTCCTCATCTTACAATTCAAATTTCCATACTCTATGCCAAAGTCATTTTTTATTTAGTGCATATTCCAAGCTCTTGTGTCTGTAACAGTGTATTATTTCTTCTGCTAACTGGGGTGAGCATCAGTCCTGCTGCAAAGCATTTTCTACATCTCAGATGAGCTCCTATGTGATCTGTAAAGCAGGCACTGATGGCAGTGGAACAGGGAAGATGTGTTGGTTCATTCCTGATTGTTTTCTGGACCATAGGAGCCAAAATGTGGGAATGGAATTGTTATCTTAGAAAAGGAAGGGGACTTCAACTTTCCTTCTGTCCTAGTAGCAGGAGCCATTTTAACTGTATCTTAAGAAAAATTTAAAACGAGCATCTACACTGGAGCTCCTTGCCCAGGGCAGTGTGTCCACAGCTCAGCATGGCTCTTGGCAGGTTCTCCTGCCTTCCTTATCCATCTCCATGTTGGCTCCCCTAGTGCAGAGGGTTGCTGCTATTTGCAGATTGCTTTGGCTCCTACCAGTGAATTAAATTCTCATCAGTATTTTCACTCTGCTATTACTGTACATTTGGAATGTCAATGATGAAACTACGTGGACTACTACCTCAGAGGCCTCCTTTATCTCTCAGGGAAACCAGTTATCTGTTTGGTTACAATTTTGGGCCTCTCTATCCCTCACCTTTTGTGACCTTCCTTTTGCTTCACTTGAGGTTTTCCATAAATATGTGTAGTCGATCCTCAATTGCAGACTCCTTATTTGCAACTTTGCCTATTTGCTAAAATTTATTTGTAGCCCCTGTGTTAGTCAGTTTTCTGTCACTATAGCAAAACACTTGAGATAATCCACTTTAAAGGAGAAAAGATTTATTTTGGTTTACAGTTCTGGAGTTCCAGTCCATAATCAATCGATCCCCTTGCTTTGGGCCTGTGGTGAGGCAGCACATCATGGAGGGATTGTGTGGTGGAACAAAGCCACTCACTTCATGGCCAGGACAGGGGGGTTGGAGAAAGGAGCCATATCCCCAGTGTCCTAAGGATCTCCCACCAAGCCCCACCTCTTTTTATGTTATGGTGGTGGAGATTGAACCCAGGGCCTTTTGCATGCGAGTGACCTATATCCCCAGCACCCCCCCTTTTAAAAATATATATTTATTTTAGTTGTAAATGGACCTTTATTTTATTTATATGTGGTGCTGAGACTTGAACCCAGGGCCTCACACATGCTAGGCAAATGCTCTACCACTGAGCCACAACCCCAGCCCCAAGGCCCCACCTTTTAAGAATTCTACCAGGTTCCAAAAGCACCACCTTGGGGACCAAACCTTCAACACATAAGCTTTTAGAGGACATTTAAGATCCAAAATATAGTACCCCAAAGTCAATACTTGCATTGCTTTCAAGGTCATTCATAGACAGGCATATGCAGAGTGGCAAAAGGCTTGAGTTGCCAAAAGCACATGCTATCAGTTGAGGTCAGAGAAGATGACCCTTTGACTTTCTGATTCCACCCTCATACTTTTAGTGTTCTGTTTATTACCACATTTCTCTGCTTTTTTTTTTTTTTTTTTTTTTTTGGTAATTTTAATGCTTAAAATGGCCCTGAAGTACAATACTGGAGTGCCATCTAGCATTTCTAATTGTGAGAAGATTCTGATGTGCCTTGTGTAGAAAATATATGTTAGAGAAACTTTATCATGATGATAGTGCTATTGGTTGTGAGTTCAATGTTAATCAACAATACATATTAAATAGAAACCCACATAAAACAAGGTTATGTGTTGATCCAGGGAAGGCAGCTTTGGGGGAGGATGAGGAATGATGTGGAGAGTGCTCAGAGCGGGAAGAGATGTATAGGAAGTGAGGCTCAGGCAAGAAGAGACTCTCAGGAACCTCTCCCAGAATTCTCCTAGGAGTGTTCATATTCTATGACAGCAGCAATGCCTATCCTGAAATAATATTTTCTTATATGAGAAAACAGAGCCCATGATTCTTCTTCTGCAGTGTCCAAGTAGAAGTCCTGCTTATGTTTTTAATGGCCAGTTTTCTCTCATAGGTGTAACTTAGCATGGTCCATGCAGGAGCGATGAGTGGCTCTGGAAACCTGATGGATTTCCTTGACGAGCCATTCCCTGATGTGGGGACTTATGAGGACTTCCACACCATTGACTGGCTGAGGGAGAAGTCACGGGACACTGACAGACACAGAAAGGTAGGTGGCATTTGTAAGGGCCATGCCAAAGGGGATCTCTGCAATGGCTGTGCCATGTTTCATATGCAAGTTATGGAACTGGGGCTTAGGTCGCAGGTTAGGTTTGAAAGAAGAAAAAGGCTAATGGGAAAGCCAGAGATTTAAAAAGAGAACTATAATAGCAGGTGCTTTGGGTGGGAAACTATGTCAGACTGAGGGAATGTGGTGTGGAGGCAAGGAGGGGACCCTGGAACCACATAAATTTGGGACACATTCTTCCCTTGCCACCTCTAGGCTGGGTAACTTTCGGGGTGCCATTCCTTGGCTCAGTTTTCTTATTCATGAGAATGGAGGTAATTATACCTAAAGAATAAATGAAATTGTGCGTGTGTGTGAAACACATTATCATGGTGCCTGGCATCCAGTTGGCTATCAGTATATATTGGAATGGGCCACAATTCATTTATGTATCCAAGGGATCATTTAGGAGGGATGGTTAGGAAAGGGTTTTTCAGAGAGGGTGGCATCCTGAAGGATGGATCTGTTGGATCCTGAAGGATGGCTAAGAGTTTGCTAGTCAGAGAGAGGGGAGAGGATTCTAAACATCACTAGTGAACTTTTTAAAAAAAATAAGTTGCCAAGGCATGAAACAACATGGCTCATTCGGGCAATTGAGGGAGATGCTAGGGTCTGGTGAAGGATTTATGGAAGGGGAGGACTAGGGATGAGTCTGGAAATGTGGGCAATGGGGCCATGTTGGGAATGACCAAGTGGGCCATGGAGAGGGGTTTGTATTTTTTGTCGATGGCCACAGAATACAATAAAGATGCATTACAATAAGAGAAGCAGGACACTCTGAAGTTAGCTTAGGAGAAAGAAGGACTTCTAACTCAAAGCAGTGGAGTGCTAATGGAGGAAAGGAGATCATGGGTAAGAGACATTCTGAGGAGACATGGACAGACTTTACAGGAGGTATTGGGGTCAGGAGCAGAGTGGCATCAATGAACACCTGGCTGTGGCCAGACAGGTGCAGTGGTGCCTTTGATGAAGAAAAGAAGGGAAGGGGAGGGTGAATAGCAGAGGGAGGCCAGAGTTCTGCTTTTTATGCTTTGAGTCTGAGCTGCCTGGCTGGCCTGCAGGTGGGTCGGGGGTCCGGAAATAGAATTCTACAGTTCAAGGATGAGGCTAGGGCTGTGGAAAGAGAATAAAGGCCCTTGGCATGTAAGTGGATGCTGAAGCTTTAGAAATGGTCAAGGTAGCCAAGGTACATAGAGAGTAAAGAGGCAGTTGGGACCCTGGGAATGTCAAGATATAGTAGATGTGGGGGAGGTAGGTGGGGAACCAGAGACAAATGCTTAGAAGAAGTGGGTAGAAGAAAAGGAGGGGAACCAGCCAAGAGTGGTCCCAAGTGAGAGGAGGAGGCTGCTCACAAGGTCCTCTGCACAGAGATGTAAATTAGGTGTGTACCAGCAATGTAGGAGCCATCAGTGACCTCAGGGAGAGCAGCTTCAGAGGGGGATGAGGAACAAATGATGTGGTGAGTGCTCAGAGGAGGAAGAGAGATGTGTATGGAATATGTAACAATCTTGTTTAGGCACAAAAATGATGCAGCCTCTGGGTTTCAACATGGAAAAACATGGTAATGGGGCAGCCTTCACCCTAGAGCAAGAGTATCAAACTATGGCTCTCATACCAAAGCCAGCTGGCGCCTTGTTTTATAAATAAAGTTTTATTGGAATTCATTTATATATTATCTGTGGCCACTTTTGTGCTACAGTGGCAAAATTGGGTAGATACAACAGATACCCTTTGACCTGCAGAGGCCAAAATATTTACTCTCTGACCCTTTACAGAAAATGTTTGCTGGCCTCTGATCTGAAGGTTTGTGAGGAGGATGATGATCTCAGAGGAATATAGGATTCTCTTAATACAGGAGGAAAGGGGGTGTTCTTACCATATGCAGAGATGTATCTATCTGCTGTGGCGACTGTGATCTACACTACCTGATTCAAAGTTCTATCAATTAAAATTTAACCTTGAAAACAAAAGTAGGAAATGAAGCCTATTTCAGTAGACTTTTTAATGAACAGACCTTAAAACATAAGTTAGAGTAGTAACTCACATTCAAATTGGTGACTCTGAATCAATGTCTCCCTTCAGAATGGATTTTAAATAATCAAAGAGCAAATCATATTTAGTATGTTTTTTTAATTAAGTGATTTTTTTTGGTCCTTCAATTCTTTGGAGACTATTATGGCATCTTTATAGCTTTGTGAATTAGAAAGCCCATCCGATCACTGTGGTACATTACTGAAAGAATAATGTAACTGGGAATTTAGTTGCTTAATTACATTCATTTTCTCAATCACTCTGTTTCCCAAGGAAACCATTTTAGGGAAGAAGCATGAATTAGAAAATGTGTTCCAATCAACTGCTGTGTCTGCTTTGTTTCTAGATAACGAGCAAAAGCAAGGAGTCCATATGGGAGTTCATCAAGAGTTTGCTGGATGCATGGTCAGGATGGGTGGTGATGCTGCTCATTGGTCTGCTGGCAGGTACGTGGAAGGATATGCAGGACTCCCAAGGAAAGCTGGAGATGCTGAAACTCTAAACACCAACTCTTTGGGAAGATATTTGGAGTATGGAGTGTTTCTCTTTTACCCCCAACACAAGGGATTTATTACTTGAAATATCTAAGAGCTAAGTACATGACCATATATTTAGCTTAAAATCTATCAAACCCAAGACATAGCTTCTGGAGAGCTGTGATTTTAGCATTGATAGGCCCTTCCCACACAGAGCAGTGGGTGATTACCACACTATAGTTTGCTGAAAGTATATAGTTCACATCTGTTATACTTGATTATGTAGAAGCAGCAAAATATGGAAATATTTTTATCTCTAGTCACCAAACACCATAGGAGACTGGCTTTTACTACTACTGGTAAACCCTGAAATGAACTGTAAATGTCCTACTGCATTCAAAATAATGCTAGATACCCACAATATCTGAGGTGGGCCCAGGCAGTGTACCTCCATCCCCTACATTGTTCTGACTCTCAGAGATACTGCGTCCTTCATTTTTGTAATCCCAGTGCCATGTTTGTGAGCAGTAGATGTTTCAAAGTAAATGAATGACTATTTGGAGGGAAAACCTGTCCTTTTCAAACCAAATGTACCAGCTCTCCATGGAAATTGTTGCCTGAAACTTATTTTCCTTTAAGAGGCTGTGAAGGTTAATGTCTAAGAATTTTTTTTAAATGAGCCCAACATATAGAAAGCCCCTTAATAAAAATTCTCTACATATAGCAACCTAATAATTATGATTTTAAAATTGACTATAATACAGGCAGAATATAGTGAGTTCTCTAAGAAAGAACACTAACAGGGCACAGATATAATTTTGTGATTACAGAGGATTTTGATTGCTGGGGAATCTTTCATTTATGCCAAAGGTAATTGTAGGCAGGGCATGGTTGCTTGGGCTGCCTCCATGTTCCACAAAGAGCCTAGAAGAAATGTCTGGGGTAAGGAGGGTAGCTTGCTTTCCTACTATTTACAGTGGCTGTCTATCCATCTCTTCAGTTCCATCCTTCTTCCCCCGGTGGTGTTTTCCAGTGTATGATGATTACAGCCACCAAGAAAGGGAATTGGTCTTGGGGACATAGTATTCTGCTACCAATTTTACCTGACTGCTTCTATAAAGACCTTTGAAAGTGGGCAGAGTGGGAGTTTGTTGTGAATTTTGATGCCTTTATGTAGAAGAAATTCATAAAACCTTGCAGTGTATCATTACTCTTGGCTCCTAGGAAGGAGAAATTAATAGGGGAAATGAAGAGACTCAGTATCAATATTCTTGCATCTTGCCGAAGTAAATGGCACAGCTTAGATTTATTGACTAATCTAGGAGCCCCATTGGGATATCTTTAATGTATCTGATTTTGACCAGCTGGCTTCACTTGTGATCTAATTTCCATCAGTTCTTTTAGGAGGAATCATCTGGGGAATTTAAAAGATATATACTGCAGCCTGGGCTTCAATTAAACAGCCTCTCCGGAGAAGACTTCCTGGCATTAAGTACAGACTCCATCCTTTTCCTTCCATGATTCTAATGTGAAGCCAGGGATGAGAGCCACAGAGGAAGTAGATCCCATGAGCAAACCAGCAGATGAATATAGGAGGGCAGGAATGGGAGGATATGGAGAACAAATGTGGCTTAAATGTTCTTTTGATTTGGATGCACATCGAGGGGAAATATAGTGAGCTGTGCCTTTTCACTACTGTTCTATTGGTGGAGAGGACTCAGGCATCGCAGTGCCTGGCCAGTCCTCCCCTCACAGGCACCCTGACCATTTTATTTGGACTCCCATGATGGGGAAGTGCAGCTGTATCTCCTCTGCAGAGCATTTGTCAGAAGACACCACTGGGTGTCGCTGTTGTATCATGTAACAAAGCTAAGGATCCACCAGAGCACAGTCAGAACCAGGACTGGCAAGAAAGATTGGGTGTGGAATAATATGATTATAAATGAATGAAAAGTGATGCAATTTGGGCTGATCATTGAATTTTGACTCTGCATCTCTGCAGTACCCTTCCCTCGCCTTCTTTACGCCTTTGTTCAAATATCATTTTCCATTTGAAACTTTTTCTGATTTCTTTAAAAATCACATCCTTCCCTCTCTGAGCCTATCCTATCCCCCTTACTTGCTATATGTATGTATGTAACTACTCTATTGAAATACAATTCACATACCATATAGTTAACCCATTTATGTGTAGAATTTTGGTTTTAATGTATTCAAAGAGTTGTGTAACCACCACTATGAGCAATTTTAAAATGATTTTATTGCCCCTAAAAGACCCTTTAACTATCAGGTGCCAGCCTCCCCTCTCATCCCTGGGTCACCTCTAATCTTCTGTCTCTATATATTTGCCTATTCTGAAAATTTCATATAAATGGAATCACACATGTGGTCTTTTGTGATTAACTTCTTTCACACAGCATAATCTTTAAAGGTTAATCCATGTCATAACATGTATCAGTACTTCATTCCTTTTTATCTCCAAATATTTATTCCATTGTATGGATAGACCACATTTTGTTTACCTTTCATCCACTGATGAATAATTGCATTATTTCTGCTTTCTGGCTATTTTGAACATTGATATGAATATTTGTATACCAGTCTTTGTGTAGATGAATGTTTTCATTTCTCTTGAGCATATCCCTAGGAATGGAATTGCTTAGTCAAATGATAACTCTGTGTTTAATATTATGTGTAACAGCCTGATTGTTTCCTGAAGTGGCTACACCATTTTAGGGTGTTATGTTTTCTCTCTAGTACTTATCACTTTCCCCCCACCTCATACTTGAGACTGAATCCAGGGCCTTACACATGCTAGGCCAGTGCTCTACCACTGAGTTACATCTCTACACTTTTTATTTTTCATTTTAAGGCAGGATCTTGCTAAATTGCTCAGGCTGGCCTTGAACTTAGGATCCTTTTGCCTCAGCCTCCCAAATTTCTGGGAGCCACTCACATCAGGTACATTTATTGTCCTCTAATGGAGCCCCTGATGTACTTGTTTTGCCTAGTGTCTTTCTCCCTCTACAAGGTGCAATTCCACGAAGACAGGGACTTGGCTCTGTTTGTTTGCTGCTGTATCCACAGTGCATGGGCTGGTGACTGGCACATTGTAAGCAGATGATCAATAAACACTCTTTTAAGTGAATGAATGGATCTGAGGATTTAAAAAAAATGTTTTCCATTAATTTACACATCACACTCATTCATTTAGCATGAATATATAGCTACAACTGTGCACCTGACAGATATAACCATGTATAGGTCTGTGCCCACTTGAAGTAGATAGAGGGTCTGGATGACTGACCTGACTTACCCTGTGACACAAAAACTATACAGCAAAACCTTTTCCTCCACCACTTATAAACTAGTGGAAGTATAAACACATGTGCACGCGCACATGCGCGCGCATGCACACACACACACACACACACACACATACACACACATCTAGCTAATCATGATATCAGAATGTGAGAAATATGGTGATGGGGGAAGGACAGACTGCCACAGCAGTACTTGGGAACTATACCTAACCCAGACTTAGGAAATCAGCGATGAGTTCTGTGAGGAAGTGATATAAATTCTGGCATCTGGAAAATAAGCAGGAGATTGCTTGGTCAGGGGGATTGCAGTGCTTGTTGAGGTGGTGCAGAGAGGACAGCCTGGCATGGTTCAGGAACATTAAGTGGGCAGGTCATAGGGGGTTAGTGCTAGAAAAAGATGAAGCTGGAGAGATGAGTGGCCAGCTGGCAGGTTCTGAGATCTGTTGAGGATTTAGGTGTTCTCCCAAGAATGATGGGAAACTATGGCAGGGTTTCCTCTATGTGGGAAGTGTGGTGGCATGGATTAGATTGGAGTTTTTGAAAGCATGTCTTACCACAGTGTGGGGAACCTATTGGAGGGGAGCAAGGCTGGAGTAGGGAGACCAGAGAGCAAACTCTTGTACAGCCCAGCCAGAAATGATTCCAGAATGTTGGTCTGAATGGCTACAGAAGTGGTGGAGAAGGAGGGAAATGGAACAATTTAAGAGAGATTTCAGAGGAGGAATTGTGAGGATGTGATGATTGTCTGGAAAGGGGATGTTTATTTAGGTTTCTAGTTGGCACAAGTCCCTGGGTGGAGGGATCTCCTCCCAGCTGGGAACAGAGCTGAGGCTGGGGAAAAGTTCCTTGATTTCAGCATTAGAAGCAGTGAGTTGGAGCAGAGATAGCCAATAGACCCAAAAGGCAATTATACTCTTGTCCTTTGATGATTCCTATTCATTGGTTTTGATTCCTGAGGCTCTATTAAAAAGGTCTGTGAGGATGAGTCCACAGAGTGGGTCATGATTAATTAGTGGTGTCTGCCATGGGCATGTCAAAAGGGTTGTGAAGGTGAATCCAGTGGAGTGTGTCACAATTGATTGGTGATGTCTGCTGTGTGCATTGGAGACTGGCAGCTGGGTTGTGTAGTTATTGTAGCTCAGTAGCAAATGGAAGGATGTGAATAAGGTTGCCAAGGTTGAGAGCACAGTATAAAAAGAGAAATGTTTAGAGTCAAGTTTTGAGGAAATGAACCTTTTAGAAGTTGCTTAGAGGAGTAGGAAAGATCAGGGGAGGTAGAGAAAAACAGATAACTAGGAGGAAACCAGGAGAGTTCAATATTGTGGGAGCCAAGGAAAGAGGCATTTCTAGAAGAATGGGGTGTTAGCATGTCAAATGATGCTGAGAGGTCTGAACCTGGGTTTAGCAAACTTTTTCTTTAAAAGGCCAGTGAGTAAATATTTTCAGCTTTGTGGGCCATACAGTTCCTGCCTCAGCAATTCAATTCTGCCACTGTAGCCTGAAAGCAGCCACAGTCAGTACGTAATTGTATGGTATGGCTGTGTTGCAATAAAATTTTATTTACAAAAACAGTCAGTGGGCCAGATCCAGCCTGTGGGTTGTAGTTTGTAGATTCTTTTCTAGAAGATAAAGACGAGCACAGGCCTTTGCCATTAGCTGCATAGGATTCTCCTGGTAGACGGAGGGAACGAATTAGACTGAGGGGAAATGAGACTGAGAAAAGAAGGAACGAGATAGGATGACAGCTGGATGGGAAAGTGGGACCAGGAAGGGCTTGCTTTGTTTCTTAAAGATTAAATGCTGATGAGAAGGAGCCATCAGAAAGGGAGGGGTGAAATGCAGGGGAAAGGGGAGGTGTTAAGAAGTGAGGACGAAGGAGATCCAGGGCCTAAGCAGGGAAGGGTCCTAGAACTGAGTCAGGCAGTTTCCAGAGTTGGAGGAGGGGAGTGCTGGTGTGGATGCCTTTGGCAGTGATGTGAAACCAATTCTGTAATAAGGATCTAGTAAAAGTTTGAAGTATTAAGAAGCCTGAAAACACGGACTGTTTTTATAACAGACTAGAATGGGTGATTCTGGAAAGTAACCCGAGGCAGCCTTTTGTGGGCCACTCAACTGCACATTCTATTTTATCCCACTTCCAACAGCCTTTAAAATAAGTTTTGACTTATATAGACCCACAATCCCTTATCCATAATTTTAAAAGTCCAGAAACTTCTAATAAATATGGTTTTCTCGAGTGCAGTTTGTATTTGGTGGCAAAGCCTTACTCATTTTAGGGTGTGAGGCTGGCATTGTTGCTGTGCCTCCAGTTTGTCTGAATTAGCATGCTTCTGTGAGAAATGTTACTGTGTGTGATTGTAAGGTCCTGCCCCAGCAGCCACCGAGAGGGTTGTATCTTTTTGGAGAATATTCCCTATTTGAAAATTTGGAAAGGGATGAATCCCCAAAGCCCCTTGACTCTGGTAAAGTGAGATAAGAGTGTAACATACCTGGTGTAAGCCAGTAAGTCCTCTGTATCTCCCATTGGGTGGGGGAACTGCCTTGCCCACACCACAAGTGTTCATGTGACTTGCTGATTAATGAAAGAGGTTTCCTATGTCAATGCCAATGGCGGCCCTACAATATATTCATGTTCTCTCTGGTACCTGGGCCTTTGTGGCTGCCATGTTCTTGGTTGCTGCCTGTTGCATGGTCCCCTTGCCCTGTGGAGCAACTCTTTTCAATGGCTGTGCTGCTTCTTCTAGGCACTTTGGCTGGGGTCATCGATCTTGCAGTCGACTGGATGACGGACCTGAAGGAAGGAGTCTGCCTGTCTGCCTTCTGGTACAGCCATGAGCAGTGCTGCTGGACATCCAATGAAACTACTTTTGAGGACAGGGACAAGTGCCCCCTGTGGCAGAAGTGGTCAGAGTTGTTGGTGAATCAGTCAGAGGTGGGTGTCTGTGCAGGGGCCTGGCTGGGAATCCCCACCAGTCTGTGATAC
Organism: Callospermophilus lateralis; assembly: GCF_048772815.1. Lineage (NCBI taxonomy): Eukaryota > Metazoa > Chordata > Mammalia > Rodentia > Sciuridae > Callospermophilus > Callospermophilus lateralis. Next base: position 215,596 of record NC_135325.1, read on the forward strand.
ATGAATGCACGTGCTTTCTACCTTCTTTTTCCTTCTTTTTTCCACAGTGCTGGGAATGGGACCCAGGGCCCAGTGCATGCCAAGCAAGCATTCTACCATTGAGCTACACCCCAGCCCTTTTTATTTTATTTTGGGGTAGTTTCTTGCAAGGCTTCCCAGGCTGGCCTTGAATTTGCTATCCTCCTGTCTCATCTTTCCAAGTTTCTGGGGTTATAGGCACAGCCACTGTGCTTGCTTGCTTTCAGTTTTAAGATGTCCCTGGTGTAATTCTAGGATGGCTTGTTTTCTTCTAGCTCTAATGCTACTTCTGAAACTTCACTTGGAAGAAAATACTTCTCTACTGTTTTATGTACATGGTGTGTGTGTGTGTGTGTGTGTGTGTGTGTGTGTGTGTGTATGTGTGTGTCTATTTATGTATGTAAAAGCCTTTTGTCTGCCTTTTTCTTACCAAGGGTGGTTTTTGATCATGCTAAAGAACCAGTGTTGATTTTTATGCCTTCTAATAGAGGAGAAAAGATGTTACATTTAAAAAAATAACAGCTTTAATGAGATACTTTACAGTTCATATGGTTCTTCCATTTAAAATGTACAATCCAATGGCCTTTAGTATATTTACAGAATTGTGTGACTATCACCATAAACGAATTTTAGAACATTTTCATTACCTCTCCCCTCAAAACCCTGTACCCATGAGTAAGTAGTCACTCCCATGTTCCCCCAACCTGCCAGTCTGAGGCAACCACTAATCTACTAGCTATCTATAGATTTGCCTCTTCTATACATTTCACATAAGTGGAATCATGTATAATGTGCCCTTTGTGTCCCTTGAGTATAATGTTCTCCAGGTTCCTTCATGTTGTAGCATGAACCAGTACTTCCTTTTCATGACTGGACAATATTTCATTGTATGGATAGACTACTTTTTATTTATCAATTCATCAGTTGATGAACATGAGTTGCTTCCACTTTCTTGGCTACTCTGAATGATGCTGTTATGAACATCTGTGTGCAAATTTTTGCATGGACATTCATTTTATTTCTCTTGGGTATGAGTGGAACTTCTGGGTCATATGGGAACTCTATGTTGAATCTTTTGAGGAACTTCCAGAATGTTTTCCAAAGTGGCTACATCATTTTACATTCCCACCAGCAGTGTATGAGGGTTCCAATTTGTCTACCTTCTTGCCAACACTTGCTAATATTTTTTAATTATTCCTAGCCTAGTGAGTGGGAAGTGGTATCTCATTGTGGTTTCAGTTATCATCCCCCATTGCATTTTATGACTGCATTACAGAGGATGTTTCTGGACCTTCTATGAAGAAAATGTCTAGGCATAGAGAATGTTGTGGTGATGCACAGATCCAGTGCTTATCTTCATGGCAATTATGGCCTCAGATCTTTATAAAAATCTTAGCTCTGGAAAGGGTTAACTTCTTACTAAATTCAGTGGTTACCACAATGAATAGGGGTCATTGATGAATCAGAAAGCCAGGTGATGGCACTTGGTGGCCAAGCTTCACATTAGTGGTATTGGGAGGACTCTTCAAGGTAGAACTATGCTTGGAAGATATATGTATTGTATTTGTACATCTCCTTCCTTCCACACTTTTTTGTTCTTGTCTGACTCACTTACCACAGCTGAAGACATTTGGAATGCACTTTGCCATTTTGCTAAACCTCTGTCTCAGAGGAATTGAAAATTTATTCTTTCACATCTCATAAGTAGACAGGGATCTTGAAATCTCACACATTCTCAATGCTTCCAAGAAGAAATTCTCTACCTGGTTTGGTGGTAGTGGGCAGGCAGGATTGACTGGCTTCCATATTTTATTTCTTCTCTCATAGTCACAATATACATTTGAGGGGAAATATGGCTGTCGATCTTTTCAACTGATTTTCAGATTTATACTTTGATTGAAAGAATTACTGTTTGAAAGAGTGAGAAGTTATTTTTGGTTTCCCCAAAAAGTCCATATTTAAGTGGGTGAAAGGTATTTCTCAGTCTGATTGCTTACCACATAGGGTGTGAATATATGTGCTTGCAGTGCAGCTTCCAGGAACATGTTGTTGCTTTTAATAGGCATACATGTGGCTGTGGCTGTGGCCAAATTTGTAGGTGATCTCTCTTTCCTTTCCTCCTCACTTGAGTAATCCAGATGGTGATAGAAGCTGAGGCCTAAAAAAATGAAGTCTCCACTCAGCAGATCAGGTCCTTGACCCAAAGACCCCAGACTGTGTTTTTGGTTGAGAAACCATTCTCCACACATCAGATAATTTGGAGTAAATGGCTCAGTGAATTATTCTGAAGGAGATGATCAAGCATTTCCACTCAAATTGTGCCTCTCAAATGTTCGTGTGCATGAGAATCGCCCAGAGAGCTTGTTAAACCGCACAGAGCTGAGTTCCAGCCCATAGTGTCTGATTCAGCAGCTCTGGGGTGGGGCTGCTCTAATAAGCTCCCAGGTGATGCTGATGCTGCTGGTCCATGAACCATACTTAGAGGAGCCGTCTTCCAAAACACAGTTCTGAAGCTTACTCATTGGCAATGCAGTGTCTTGCTGCGGTATGGGTGTGGCTGTAATGAAAGCTAGGAGAGGCCAACCCACCACAGACAAGACAAAACAAATCTTCCCAAGTCTTGGAGGCAGAGTTTTCTGTGTCACACCTTTTATTAACTCTAGTGCAAGTGGTAATTACAACTCAGCAGCATTCGTGGTTTCCATTACTGCAAAGATTTCACCCAGTGGAAGGTAGGCGTAAACAACTCCTGGAGGAACACTGGGTGCTGTTTGTGTGTAGTGACTGTAGCAATAGCAAAAAATGACAAATCCAACACTGGCCCCTTTGTTTATGTGGGACAGGGAAAACCAGTTCAGTCTCATCTCAAGATGGAGGGTGTGGGGTTGAGTAGTTGCTCAGGTCTGCTGTGGCTCATGTTTTCTTTCTTGTTTTGTGTCTGTTGTTTAGGGTGCCAGCGCTTACATTTTGAACTACTTAATGTACATCCTGTGGGCATTGCTGTTTGCATTTTTGGCAGTCTCTCTGGTGCGTGTATTTGCGCCATACGCCTGTGGTTCTGGTATACCAGAGGTGAGTTGTGGTTGAATTTCTTTTGTACCAATAATAAGAGTAGCAAATAATTGTGTAGCACTGTAGTGCCAAGCATAGTTTCAAGTATCTAGCATCCGTCAACACATTTATTCCTCACAATAAGCCTATGAGGTAAGTACTATCAGTCTTCATTTAACAATCAATGAAACTAAAGGCTAGACAGGTTAAGTAACATGCCCAAGGTCACTAAAGCTGGTAAACTGTAAGTTGAACTCAGAAATTTGACTTCAGGATTAATACTCTATCTTCAGGATTTTTGCTCTGTTGTGTCTTAGATGATTAAATGCCTATCTTTATAAAGCAGACTGAACTTCTGTAGCATGTGAGATCAGAGTTCATTAACCATCTACATAAATGTGGCACTGTAATAACTCATAAGTGCATTTATGATGTAATGTGAAAACAGACAATACTGGAGGATCATTGCTGAGAACATTTACTGAACTTCAAACTCCTTTGCCACATTTTGCTCTTCTGGTGACAAGGTAATAGCAATCTTGAAAAAATTAATTCTTCTTTCAGTGCATGCACTAGGAATGTAGCCCTGTGAACTTAGAGTTCTTGTAAAATGTTTTCAGCACTTTTATGTGACCAGGGTAGGAGGGAAGTGACCTCATCCATCAAGGAGAATACCTGAGACTGAATTTGAAAGCTAGGAGAATTGACTGGGCAGAATAATGATAACTGAGCTGATTCCCAAAAAAGCCCAGACAATGAAAATTTTCACCAGAAATAATGTTTGAAGTTCTTATATTTTCATTTAATCAATGCAATTCAGTTCTGCTTTGGCTTGGCACTTCAGCAATGCCCACAGGCAGTGGAGATAGTGAGTTTAGAGGTGGAGTTATAGGCTAGTCATGGCAATGGATCCATACCCTTCTGGGTGCCTTCCCATATTGACTATTGTCCAGCTAGTTTACAGAAAGAGGTGGAGTGATTAAAAGATGGTCACAGGAAAAATTCAACACGGTCTTATTTCAGAAAAGAGAAGAAACAGTCAATATGCCACACTGAATTTTGATGGTTTATTTTAACATATTGCTTCAGGAACCAAAAAAAAAAAAAAGCTGTATTACCATCCTGTTTCCTCAGTGCAGCCAATTCTGCTATAATGAGACATATGTACTCTGAAAAATTACTGCTGTGCAGAATGGCACAGTAGAAACCATGGGTTTATGGGGAAAATGGGCTAGAAGGGCACAACACTCAAAAACTTCCCCAGTGGAAGACAACCATTAGACTTTTCCACTCTACTTTTTGGGTCCATTTTGAGTTTTAAATGAGATAATTTGTGTAAAGCTCACAGAGCAATGCATAGCAATTAGGAAAAAGAATTTAACAAATTTGTATCATGAAGGACATTATTAAAATAACAGCATTAAAAAAACTTCCCCAGTGACACAGATTTAAAAATTAGGACCCAAATAAAAATAGTAGTAATGCAGTGGTACACATGTCAAATGGCTAAAAAATATGTAAATTCTACAATACATATGTCACTTATTTTTTTATGTGTTGTAATTAGTTATACATGACAGCAGAATGCATTTTGACACATTGTACACAAACGGAGCACAACTTCTTCCATTAGCTGTACATGATGCAGAGTCACACTGGTCATGCAATCATACATGTACATAGGATAATAATGTCGGTCTCATTACACCATCCTTCCTACCCCCACCCTCCCTCCCCTCCCCTCACTCCCCTCTACCCAATCCAAAGTTCTCCATTCTTCCCTACCGGCTGCATTATGGATCAGCATCCACTTATCCGAGAAAACATTCGGCTTTTGTTTTTTTTTCAGATTGGCTTATTTTGCTCAGCACCAGCTCCTTCAATTTACCTGCAAATGCCATAATTTCATTCTTCTTTAAGGCTGAGTAATATTCCATTGGGTATATATGCCATGTTTTCCTTATCCATTCATCTGTTGAAGAGTACCTAGTTTGGTTCCATAGCTTAGCTATTGTGAATTGAGCTGCTATAAACATTGATGTGGCTGTGTCACTGTAGTATGCTGATTTTAAGTCCTTTGGATATAGACCGAGGAGTGGAATAGCTGGGACAAATGGTGGTTCCATTTCAAGTTTTCTGAGGAATATCCATACTGCTTTCCATAGTGGATGTACCAATTTGCAGTCCCACCAGCAATGTATGAGTGTACCTTTTCCCCCACATCCTTGCCAACACTTATTGTTGCTTGTATTCTTGATTGCCATTCTGACTGGAGTAAGATAAAATCTTAGAGTAGTTTTGATTTGCATTTCTCTAATTGCTAGAGATGTTGATTATTGTTTCATATACTTGTTGATCGATTGTGTTTCACTCTTGAAAAAACTTGATGTGTGTTTATGGAAGTGGGTATCAGAAGGGATGCAGCTTATGAGTTCCTATGAAGGGGTGGAAGGAGGGTATGTTAGTCAGCTTTTCATCACTGTGACTTGAGGAAAACAACTTAAAGGAGTAAATATTTATTTTGGTTCATAGTTTCAGAAGTTTCAGTGCATGGTAAGCTGACTCTGTTCCTTTGGGCTTGTGGTGAGACAGTGCATTATGGCAGAAGGGCATGGCAGAGAAGCTGCTCAGCTCATGGCAGCTGGGAATCAAAGAGAAAGAAAGAAGTTGGGGACAAGATATAGTCCTCAAGGGTTTGCTTTCATGGATTCATTCCCTCCAAGTAGGTCCCACCTCCTACAGTTTCCACCACCTCCCATTCAGCTATCAATCTGCCAATGGATTAATCCATTGATAAGGTTAGAAGCCTTATGATCCAATCACTTCCCAAAGACCCCTGCCTCTGAACATTGCTAAATTGGGGACCAAACTTAGAACAGTTTGGGGGACATTCCAGATCCAAACCGTAACTGAGGGTGATCTGAAATCAGAGGGGAAGTTGTGATGTCAGGTATACAGTCATGGCTAGCATATGGACTGGTACATGTGTGAAATATGTGCAATTTTTGTTTTTCTACATGGCTCTGTTCAACTGGGTGCAGTTTTCTGCATTCACCTCATATTTTTTTTTCTGGAGGAAATTGTGTATTAACAGACACAAACTTTCCTTTATGCTCAAGTTTCTCTCTAATATATGAATAGCATTGGGACCAATTTGCATTTTCAAATCAGGTGTTATATAAAAGTGACTGTATTTTATGTGGTGCCCAAAGCCTAAGGCACCCTGGACAATAAAAAGGACAGATCATCATTGGCATCCCATTTTATGAACCCACTGCCCACCAGTCAGTGTTTTGATTCAGGCCTTTCCAAAATAAGGAGATGGTCAGTGGAGAATTGGAAAATCTAAAGCAGCAACATAAGACACCATGGGCAGGCTCCTCCCCCTCTAAGGACCAGAGATGTGTGGCTCAGCTGGTGATCTCATGGAGAGAGAAAGCTCAAACGTGAGCTCTGTCTTTGAGGGTTCTGTGAATTTTTCTTCTCTAAAGTGGGCATCATTATTGGAGATAGCTGAACTCAAAAGGAGTCAAATACTGAGTTGAGCATTTAAGTTTTTTATGTGACAAAGTACAGGAAACATTGACAAAAATATGACATCATGTGAAGAAAGTAAGTTTCAGAAGAATATGTAAAATATGATTCTAGTCATATAAAGTCCACAAATAGTCAAATTGAAACAACATATGTGCTAACGTGGTCAAGAAAGGAAGAGAGGGCATCCCTTTTTTGGGACCCCTCCCTCTTTGGTAGCTCTGCTTTCTTTCTATTACTCTAATAAATCCTGTTACTCTGTTACTTTGTTCTCAAAAAGAGAAAAGAAAGGCAGAGAAAAGATTGGAAGGGGTGAGGGGAAGGAGGAAGGTTCCATTTGGGAGGCAAACAGGGTATTCACTCTTTTATCTCTTCTACTTGGTAGTGGGTTTGTGGGTGCTTCTTTTATCAACATTCTTTTAAGCATAGGTAAGTATGTAATAGATTCATTTTTCTATTTATAAAAGTGTTCACCTCAATCTTTTCAAGTATCAGGAACCAAAGGAAGTTTTGCAATTAAGTATGGTTATAACTCATCAGTAGCAAAGTTTTCACTATTATCATTACAAAGCTGGAAATCCTTCGCATAAGGCTTCAGTGCTCTAACGCTGAGCTATGCCCCAACCCAAGGCATGTTTCTAAAAGTGCTCATCCTCCCTCTCAGAAACTTACTCTGAGTTGATGTTTCTGTTCCTTACAAAACATGAACACTTGTGCAAATATTGATCAACCAGAAAGGGTTCTGGTTTTAAGGGTAATACCACCCAGTCACAAATCCACTGCATTAAAGCCCTGCTTGCTTCAGTCTCTACAAATTCAAATTAAAGAAAGTGATTGGATTTTGGCATCTACTGGGAATGAATTTGCCTTCTTTAGCTCCTAATTTGATCATGACAATTTTATAAAATCATTTTAGAGAATTATAAAATACCTATTACACTGTTCAATTCGCCACATGTCATGGCTGGCAAAGGCTCAGGTAATTTAGATGCTTGTAATTTTCTAAATGGTATTATGCTTTTAAACTGTACCCTGGGGTCCAAATCCACATTAACTAACTGACAAAAAATTACAGATAATTTTATTCGAGACAACACAAAAGGGCAGGATTGTGGCAGGCATAATAAAACATCCCTTAAATAAAGGGATCTCAGATTCCCCAGAGCACAAGCTCAATCAGGCCAACTACTACTAGTTAGATACTAGTTTAACCACTACTAGTTGGTCTGCTATTAGTTCAAGGCTAGTTCAAAAAATACTATCTGATTATGGCTCAGAGATCTCATGTGTAAGTTCTAGAGGAAGGAGCTCTCAGAGTTTTTGGGAATGCACAAGTGCGTGTGTGTGTGCAAGTGTGTGCTCTCTCCTTTCCCTTCCCCTCACTCTCTCCTTGTTCTCCTTGAATTAAGAAAGATATCTCTATCAATAATTTCTGAGGTGAAAATGGTCCTGTCTGCAGACCTTTAAAATTAGAGGATTCATTCAATAACCTTTCCAAAATCACCAAAGTTGACCTGATGTTCAGTAGAAAAAGCTAGTGAAAAAAACAGAGTGTTTCAGGGCTGTCCCTGAAATATCGAGAAATTAGGAATAGCTGTATTACTCTTTTCAGGAATGAAGCACTTTAGAATCACCTGGGGAGGCTATAAAACTTCCTATACTTGGATGCACCCCAGATCAACTATAGCAGATCTCTGCAGTGAGAGCCAATTCTCAATATTTCCTAACTTGCTGGGTAATTCTGATGAGCATCAAGGTTGAGAAGGATTTTAATAGCTATTTGAGGAATTGCTTAGATGGCAGAGCACTGCTCAGAAGGAGGCATTTTGAAGTTATGTAAATGACACTGATAAGAGATAACATTGTACCATCCTGTATTACACAATGGGAAAACAAAATTGACCAGCAATTTCACTGAATTCTTATCTAATTAATCTATGATTAGAGATTTGCAAATTGCTACCTTAGCAGTGAACCCTCACTCCATTTTAGCCAAGTATGAGAGAGGTTGGAGGTAGAAGTTATTTTGCTATGGTGATGCTTCTATCTATGCAAAAGAATACCATTTAGTGGCAAATGTTTTCTCTGATATAAGGTGACTGACTCATAGTGGGGTAGGGAGAGGGAACATGGGAGGAATAGATGAACTCTAGATAGGGCAGAGGGGTGGGAGGGGAAGGGAGGGGCAGGGGGTTAGCAATGATGGTGGAATGTGATGGACATCATTATCCAAAGTACATGTATGAAGACATGATTGGTGTGAACATACTTTATATACAGAGATAGGAAAAATTGTGTTCTATATGTGTAATAAGAATTGGGATGCATTCTGCTGTCATGTATTTAAAAAATAAAAGCAATTTAAAAAATACCATTTAGGGAAGTGGACTTCAGTATACAAAGTTAATCACCAAGATTAGTATCCAGTTGAATTCTAAATGTATTACACAAAGGCTCATATGTGCCTATAGGAAGAAAGTCATTATTTGGCGAAGTGGAGCAAGTCTGAAAATGGAGCAGGATGTTTCCCTGTATTCAGTCTTTTCCAATACAAGAGGGTAGGATTTGATGGAAGGGAAAAATTTGGAGAGCAGATTGTACACTGTCCTAGATAGTATTATTAAAACTCCTATCCTCCTCCTCCATTCTGTCTGGAGCATAAATCATCCAGTCTATCTATGCTGGGTACACTACACTCGCATTAGTCAGTAGCTATCTTGGTTATCAGATTAATTGCAGTGCTTCTGTTCAAGTAACCCTCATTTTACTTAAAAATGGCCCCAAAGCATAAGAGTAGTGATGCTGACAATTTGCATATTCCAAAGAGAAGTTGTAAAGTCCTTCCTTTAAGTGAAAAGGTGAATGTTCTTGACTTATGGAAAGAAAAAGTATTGAATGCTGGGGTTGTTAAACTCGATGGTAAGAATGAATCTTCTCCCCATGAAATTATGAAGAGGAAAGAAACATTTCATGCTGATTTTGCTGTTGCTCCTAGAACTGCAAAAGTTATGGTCATAAGTTGTAGATGAATGCTTAGTTAAAATAGAAAAGCCATTACGTTTTTGGGTGGGAGACATGAACAGAAAATGTATTCTAATTGATATAATTGTTCTATTTTATCATTAGTTATTGTTAAATTCTTATGTGCCTAATTTTTAAATTAAACTTTATCATAGGTATGTGTGCATAGAGAAAAACATAGTATATATAGGACTTGGTACTATCTGAGGTTTCAGACATGCACTGGGGGTCTTGGACTATATCCCTGTGGGTAAGCATGGGGACTACTATTATTCAAACTTTTGTTAATATAATATCAAATTGAAGACACATCAAAAACTAAGATAGCTTCTCTTCATGTGCTTTAGTGAATCTAGCTCAGATGCATTACAGTTCTTTTTCTACCCATGGCTGGAAGCTTTTCATTCTCCCTTGCTCTCTGTCCTCTGTTTCAGATAAAGACCATTTTGAGTGGCTTTATCATCAGGGGCTACTTGGGGAAGTGGACCCTGCTAATCAAGACAGTCACCCTGGTGCTGGTTGTATCATCTGGCCTGAGCCTTGGGAAGGAAGGGCCACTGGTACATGTGGCTTGTTGCTGTGGCAACTTCTTCAGCAGCCTGTTCTCCAAGTACAGCAAAAATGAGGGCAAAAGGCGTGAGGTGAGCCAGCTCAGCTTCCATCTGCGGGGAAGGATTCTTCTCAGGGCCCTGGATTCCCTGACCCCTGCCTTTGGCTCACCTGCACAGAGCATACTTATAATGATTTGCTTTGCAGGTACTTTCAGCTGCTGCTGCTGCTGGAGTGTCTGTGGCCTTTGGTGCTCCCATCGGAGGTGTGCTGTTCAGTCTAGAGGAGGTGAGAAGGAGCAGTGAGGGCATTTGTGGTTTTGAGTGGCAAGACATATGTGGGTGGTTGGCAGAGCAGAAAGCCTTCATCTACCCTTGGGAGATTAGACTCACAGAAGTACTGAATAAGGTTCCTTCAGTTAACTGAGGAGCCACAATTTCCACCATTAGATATGTTTTCAAGTATTTTTTTAAGAGTGATATAAACTCAAAGGTTGAATGTTTTTTTTTTTTCACATGCAGAAGTGAGAGTAAAATAAAGGAAAGGGGGAGGGAAGGATAAGAATACATAAACAACCAATCAGATTCAAATTAATAGCTGAGTGAAAAGAAGGCTAGTAGAGTAAAGGAAGGAGAAGGAAGAGGGGAGGGAAATTGGGAGGGAAAAGGGAAGGATCATGAACTGAAATTGATTTTCATGCATGTATGAGTTTGTCATAATGAACTCAACTACTATGTATAACCATAAAGCTCCAATAAAAAATATTGCCAATATAATTTTGGGGGAGATTTATAGTATCTTCTTTCTCATAACCAAATTGGGTTCCATTTTGTTTTTGAAAACTGAGTGGATCAATCATATGATTGGCAAATGTTTTTTGAAAAGGGCTAAACAACTATTTTAGGTTATGTTGGCCACACAGTTTCTGCTATAGCCAGTCAACTCTGCTGTTGTAGCAGGAAAGCAGCCAGACAGTGCCTCCATGAGTGGGCATGGCTATGTGCCCCAAAAGCTTTCCTTGTGGACATCAAAATTTGAATTTCATGTAATTCTCAAATGGCACAAAAACTGTTCTTCTTTTGAATAGATATTTCATGTCATAAGTTGCTTTTTTTCTTTTCTGACTATTAAAAGGTAAAAACCATTCACAATTCGTGTGCCATATATATATTGCTGGCCAGAATTTTCCAATCCTTCATCCTTCTGTTGTCTATAGAATCAAATCCAGAGTTTTATTTGCATTTTGGAGGACCTATGTGCTGTGAACACTATTGGCAATATTATGAGTAAATATTTTTGTTTCTCTCTCTCTCTCAGTGATGGGGATATAACCCTGGGTGGGTGTCAAGCATGCTAAGTGTTCCCTCAACCACTGAGCTACACCCCTAGCTCTTTACTTCTCTTAAAACATAGCTCAAGCCAGGCATAGTGCTGCATGCTTGTAATTCCAGCAACTTAGGAGGCTGAAGCAGGAGGATTGCAAGTTTGAGGTCAGCCTTGGCTCAAAATTTTAAAAGACTGGGGGTGTAGCTTAGTGGTGGTAGAGCACCGCTGGGTTCAATGTCCAATACCCCGACAAAGAAAAAAGAAAGAAAAATATTAACTCAAACCTATATTGATTAATCAATATAGTATCTAGGCTGCTTTTCCACATTAGATTCCCTAAATATCTTTATTGGTGCATTTTGGTCACAGTTAAACCTAGACTGATGAAGTATGTGCCACTTATCTTTTGTCTTAGATTGTATTTTTCCTGCTAAGTGCCAGCAGATAGATACTGACACAAGGGAAAGGGATCTGAGCTGCTTTTTCTCTGGCCAGTCTCCAATTTTCTTCTTGTTTGTCCCAGGTCAGTTACTATTTTCCTTTGAAGACCCTGTGGAGGTCATTTTTTGCAGCCTTGGTGGCAGCCTTCACACTGCGATCCATCAACCCCTTTGGAAATAGCCGCCTTGTTCTCTTTTACGTGGAATACCACACACCTTGGTACATGGCTGAACTGTTTCCCTTCATCCTGCTTGGGGTCTTTGGGGGCTTGTGGGGAACCCTCTTCACCCGCTGCAACATTGCCTGGTGCAGGAGGCGCAAGACCACCAGGCTGGGGAAGTACCCGGTACTGGAGGTCATCGTGGTGACAGCTATCACTGCCATCATTGCCTACCCCAACCCCTACACGCGCCAGAGCACCAGTGAGCTAATTTCTGAGCTGTTCAATGACTGTGGGGCCCTTGAGTCCTCCCAGCTCTGCGACTACATCAATGACCCCAACATGACTCGGCCTGTGGATGACATTCCAGACCGGCCAGCCGGGGTTGGGGTTTACACAGCCATGTGGCAGCTGGCCCTGGCACTGATCTTCAAAATCGTCATTACAATATTTACCTTTGGCATGAAGGTAAGTGAAGGGGAGGGTCGATGGGGAGGGGGGGTTCTGTGTCTTTCTGGGGAAAGTACACTATTCTCCAAAATAAAATTGTGATCTGAGAAGGAGGGGAACTGAACTTTCTTGTATGTTCTCATGTGGTTGACATTCTTTTAATCAACAGGATACAATTCTCTTAATAACCGACAACCTTGTGGAGTTGAAATTTTAATCTCGTTTTATAATCAAGGTTAGCTAAGGCCCAGAGGCCATAGATGGCTTTGTCAGACCCACAGTTTATGGGAGACAGAGTTAGGCATCAAATTTGCCTCATCACCTTCACAGACCAGGGGTAAGCAGAAGTTTATCTGTCAGCTGAATGATAGCAGGGAGTGGAAGAAGCCCAGGTTTGGCCTGAAGGGATCAGCAAACATGCCTTGAGTTTCAGCTGTATCCTGAGCACTGTGCTAAGTCCCAGGAACACAGAGCCTGATACAGAATGCTGCCCTTAAAGAACATACCACTCTAAGAGAGACACATGCAAACCCAGTGTTTGGAGATGGTGTGATGAGCACCCTATATACTAGGACCACAGGATGAAAACATAGAGTAAGCGTGTCCCTGGCCTGGGTGGGGCTGGGGCTAGCAGGAGCTCCTTGTATATGTCCTCTCTTCATGGAAAGTGTTCCTGTGAGCTGTTATTATTGTTCCTAGAATCAGAGGACAGAGCAGCTTTCATTCTTTTTAAAACACTCTGCTAAATCAGTTCAGATATACTTTGAAAATCCTTCCTAAAGAGCTTTCTTTCATGGACTCTGGCATTTGAGTTATTTTTGCCTTTTAAATTTTGGGAAAATGGAGGACAAGTTCATACAATATAAAAATGGATCATTTTAAAGTATACAAGTCATTGGCTCCTGGAAGCTGCTCATTTGGTATTTGTCTCAATGGACTTACCTATTTTAGACTTTTCATATAAATGGAATGTGTAGCCATTTGTATCTGGCTTCTTTCACTGAGCATGGTGTTTTCAAGGTTTCTCTGTGATGTAATAGGTGTCAGTGCTTCATTCCTTTTTTGTGGCTGAATACTATTCCATTCTATGGATATTCCACATTTTGTTTATCCTCTCATCCTTTGATGGACATTTGTGTTGTTTTCACCTTTTGGCTATTATGAATAGTCCTATTATCGCTTATTTTTAAAAAATATTAGAATATATTATTTATACAGAGATGTGCACAGCTTGATGAATTTTCACAAAGCACACATGCTGTATAAACAGCACCCAGGACCAGAAACAGAGCATTACTCACCCTCCAAAGCCCCTTGTTATGTTCTATTACTCTTGGTTTTTATGTGATATTTCTGTGAATTTTCTCTTCAAAAAGTCTAAAAACTGGTGAACTTGAGTATATAGTAAACAAACACAAACCAGAATTTGTGCCTTAATAACAAGGATGGACATCATTAAACAACTGACTGGTTCTAATCCATCAGCTCCTAGCAAAGGGATTTATTTTCATGTCTGAGGAATATGCTAGTAGTATCTTTAGTGCTTGCCGAGAGAAGTTTACTTTGAAGTGTCAGGGGATTAAATTACTGTGGAATAAGAGGAAGTTCAGAAAGAACAATTTCCTAAGGAATGTTTCAAATTCCAATAATTGCACACAAGGATCCAAACTGAACTTCTGAGGTTGAAGACGAACTTCCATCCTCAGATTGATGACCACCTGGGGCAGGCAGAAATGTGCCCAGGATCAGCAGTTGTATGGGATCCCCAAGAATGTGGGAAGTCAGGCATATTCTGTAGCACATGTATGGTCACTAGATAAACCAACATGTATTTTCATTCAGCTAAGTAGGTAGCATTCTGCTACCAACATCATTTTGGTTACATAGTCTGTTTCTTTGCTGCCTCTACCCTGGCTGGAAAAATATCAGAATGCCTCTTGGAAAATGTACTTTGTTAGGAAAAGGGTACTTTCCCTCATCTGTCTCTGATGAGTGTCCAGCAATCATCCTTTGAAGAGGGCAGTGAGCCCTTGAAAAGCCTTTTGGAAGACCCAGGCAGCTGCAATGATGCATTCAGCTTCTCTATTTTACCTGGGAGCAATTGCAGACCCTTCTATTCCATTTTCATGCTGTGACTTGACATTTAATTTTCAAAGCCAATCTGAATGACACAGCAAGAGGAGCAAGAAAGTGGTGAGAGTCTCAGGTGACAGATGCTCACTTTGAATGTTATTTGCAGTGAGGCTTATCATTCTTTAATCCACAGCAGGCAAACTGGCCAGCTTTTGAAGGAGAGGAAATGAAAGTGTCAAATTGCATTCTCTCCAAGTTGCACTAGACTCACTTACTAAGCAGGTCAAATCGCTTGTCCCACCTCTTCCCAGCTGACTTGTTTTGAAGAGTTGCACCTCCTTTGAAGGCTAAAGCCAAAAGAGTGCTTGTTGAAGGGGGATTTCATTTCCTGGGGGTTAGGAGGCAGGAACTCAGCCTCCTTTCCTTAGTCTGCTTTTCTCTGTGTGCTCCCTCCAGATCCCCTCAGGCCTCTTTATCCCCAGCATGGCTGTGGGAGCCATGGCAGGCAGGATGGTGGGAATTGGTGTGGAGCAGCTGGCCTACCATCACCATGATTGGATAATCTTCAGGAACTGGTGCAGACCTGGGGCAGACTGTGTCACACCAGGACTTTATGCAATGGTGGGAGCTGCTGCCTGCCTAGGTATGTCTACAAGTAGGGAGGGAGGGAGTGGCATGCTGATCTGACTTAGAGGACGAGCATGAAGGAAGACAGGGACTTGGTCATTGAGATTACTCAGGATAGGATAGGTTATGCTGCAGTAACAAGTAAGCTACATCTCAGTGGCTTAACACAGTGTTATATATCTTGCTCACAGCATGTATACACACACACACACACACATACATAGATAACATATATATTATATATACATGTATGTGTGTTCATAAGAGTCTTTTCCACCCAGTCATTCAGAGGACCAGGCTGATGGAGCTTCAGTTCTCTTAAAGCTGTACCAGCTAGAACAATGATTCTCAGCCAGTAATTCTGATGTCTTGGGACACCTGACAATGCCTAGAGACATTTTTGGTTATCACAAATGGGGGTGCCACTCATATATAGTGAATAAAGGCCAAAGATACTTCTAAACTTGTTTTAGTGCATGGGACAATCCTGATAACAAGGAATGTCCTTAGTATTGAAGTAAAAAAAGTACTGGTTTAAGTTTATTGGATTAGTTGTTGGTTTGGATTGTCTCTTTGAATACCAAGGGATGCAAAGGTGGGTCTGTCCCTAGTCTGATAACCCTAAGAATTTCTACAGCTTTTCAGCTTATGGGTGCTTGCTCAATTGGAAGCCTATATAGCCCATGTAGGATCCACTCAACAAAAAACCAAGCATGTGTCCCTTGTCAGGTGACTTCTAGTTCCCTGATGCCAGGCCAAATTAGAATAAGTGTGAGGAGAACTGGAGTCTTATTTCTCTTAAGGAGAACTTGGAGACTTGGATTGAGCTGCATTTGGGGGTTGTGAGCCTGTCGGTTTTCGCAAATTGTGTCCTAATAAGAGCTTGGGATTGAGCCCAAGAATTGCACTTCTCTCCTCTTCCATTGCAGGTGGAGTTACCAGGATGACAGTGTCACTGGTGGTCATCATGTTTGAATTAACTGGTGGTCTTGAGTACATCGTGCCCTTGATGGCAGCAGCTGTGACCAGCAAGTGGGTGGCCGATGCCTTTGGGAAAGAAGGCATCTATGAGGCCCACATTCACCTGAATGGGTACCCATTTCTTGACGTGAAGGATGAGTTTACCCACCGCACCCTGGCCACTGATGTGATGCGGCCCCGGCGGGGAGAGCCACCACTGTCGGTGCTCACCCAGGACAGCATGACCGTGGAAGATGTGGAGACACTGATTAAGGAGACAGACTACAATGGCTTCCCAGTGGTGGTCTCCAGAGACTCTGAGCGTCTCATTGGGTTCGCCCAGAGGAGGGAGCTGATCCTGGCCATAAGTGAGTAAGGAGAGGGAAGCTCACTTTTTACTGAGATGATTGGATGGCAGCGTTTGTACCCCTAGAAGTATTAAAGAAGTTTGAGGGAGTGTTGTTTAAGCCAGGGGCTGTGAAGCTTCAGTGCAGATCTGTCACCTGGGATCTGGTTAAAATGCAGATTCTGATTGAGCAGACCTGGGTGGGGCCTGAGACTCTGCATTCCTCCAGAGCTCCCCAAGTCACACTGTGAGGAGCAAAGGTTTAAGCCCACATCCTGGGATAGACACACTTGGTTGGAAATTGACTTCCATGTGTGCAGGCAGCCATCAGGGCCCCATTACTACTAGGAGGCAAGCTGTTTGCCACTGCATTTTAAAGAAGTTATCGGATGAAGCTGAGCAGGAAGTGATAATGTGAGAGCCTGGAGTTGCCCAGGCCAAGCTGATCTCAAAGATGGGCTTTCAGGCAGGCTACTCAGCTGATTTAGGTGCTGAGTACTCTGCCTCTGATACCTGGCTGGCCCCTGCTCAAGTGTTTGCTACAGTGTATAACATATGTCCCACTCCACCAGTTAGAATTCCATGTGGTTTAACTAGTAATATCATTAGAAATCAGTTCTATGGGCTGGGGATGTGGCTCAAGCGGTAGCGTGCTCGCCTGGCATGCGTGCGGCCCAGGTTCGATCCTCAGCACCACATGCAAAGATGTTGTGTCCGCCAAAAAAACTAAAAGATAAATATTAAAATTTCTCTCTGTCTCTCTCTCTCTTTAAAAAAAAAAAAGAAATCAGTTCTATGTAATCATTTTCTCCTCATGTTTGAACTGATATTAGCTGCCCTAAGAGGTAGGCTGTGGAACTGGGGTAGGAGAGAAAGGGATGATTCATGGCCAGGTGGGGTGTCCAAAGACAGGCACCTCAGAGAACCAATCTGTGTGCCTCAAGTAGCCTAAGGATGGCTGCAGTAGAGAGGGAGCAGAAGGTGGGAGGATTCCAAAGACACAGGGAACTGAAGGCCAGAGACTTGGGAGAGAATTGTAGGGAGCTCCAGGCAAGTAGGGGTAGTCAGCCTTGGAGGGGTGGAGTCCTGCCAACCTCAAGATGCAGCAGGGGGAGGGATCAGCATAGTGCATCTCCTGCATAAGGTAAGCACCATGCCCTCACACTCAGCATCCTTGCTCCATGATCTGCACAGCTTCCCCATATCCCATGATAGACTGGGGCCCATGGCATGGCTCATGTTACTCTCTCTTACACCTTCCAGAGTGTTCCTTATAGTACATCAATGGGACTTTCCCCAATTGCCCCACTGAGAAAACATCTTCACCAGACAATTGTTGCTTCCCCCCAACCTGCCCTTTGTTCCTGTTTCTAAGGCACTTCCCTTCAATTTCTAAAACCTCTTTCCTATGTTATAGCTTTAAAGTATCTTCCTCAAAGGCTTTATAAAAATTAGTTTAGATAAGCTATACCCTCTAATTTTAGTGTGCCGCTCAAGCATGTTTAGCTCCCCCAAACCAAAGATTGATTTTACATTTTAGACACCATAGCAAGTTTGTGCTCGAAAGCTCAGTGATGCTTCTCTTTATTATAGGTCCTGTCACAGAACAGGTAGTGCCTTTAGGGGTAAATATTGCCTTACAAATAGTGAATTTCTAAAAATTGTTTAAGTAGGGCTGGGTTTGTTTTAAAATAATGTAATCAGCAGCCTTTAAAAATTTATTCAATCCCTAAAATCTTTTAAGCAAAGGTTGAAATTTAGAAACTAAAGCAATAAATGTCACAGAATCCATTACCTATTGTGTAGCCCCAGGCACACCTGCTAAGAGACAGCTTACTAATTTTGCTGAAATCCATTACTGTAATCAAGTGGGAAGCAGTAATTGGCATCAACCAGTTAGAGAAGAAATTGAAGCTTTGCAAGCGAGCACTCTCTCACAAGCTATGTTTGGAATGTCTGAAGAGGCACCATGCGGTGTAAATAATACCTCTATGCTTTCAATCAGTCCCATAATAGTGTAGAAGCTGTTATTTACACGGTTTGTGGAAAGGCGAGGGGTGTTTTGCTCTGAGGAATCAGAGAAGCTGTTTTCCTGATCTGTGGAAATAGAAGAGTCACTGTATTTTCATGGAGAAATTCATGAGACCTATATTTGAGAAATTATGTGCTCTCTTATGAATATAGAAATGACATTAGCACTCAGTTAAAAACTATTCCATGTCAATTTCATTTTTAGGGGAATTGGGGGCAAAGGTTATGGCAGGATAGATCCAAGGTAATTATGATAAGGAAAGAATGCTAAATGAGGAAAATAAGGATTTTTCTAACTTGTCATATTTTAAGTTGTAGCAGCTGCTCATGTGGAGCCGAAAATCTTTTGCCAGGTTTTAGTCCATCTGTGGAATGCCAAGGTGCAGCCATTGTCTTTGTTAGTGAGTGATAGTTAGCATCACCTGGGCAAGGTGGCTGTCTTTGGCATCACAAATTACTAACAGGCAGGACCATAGGTGACCCTTGTTCAAATTCCTGGTAAATGGGCCTTTACCTTGCCTTACTCTTTGCAGATATGAGGCTCTTTCTGTCTTGAATTTTGCAATTAAGCCAGTAAGGGTTCAGAGAGGCCTCAATGGGAAGCCACAATGATGATTAAAGGGATGGAAAGCTGGAGTTATGGGGAAGAGTTGAGGGACCTCTCAATTTTTTCATCTGGTGGATGACTTAATAATGATTCTCTAGCATATGGAAGATGCTTACTTGCAGAAAGGGATCTCCATCCAGGACTGAACCAGAAGATAAGTGTCAGATCTGTGTGATGAGCTATTTAGGGTTAAAGAGGTTTTTGCCTGGGAGGGCTGTTAATTATTCTAATGGGTCATAGAGAAAAGTGGTGTCAACTACTCTCTGCAGAGGATGTTAAAATATAATGCAGAGGGACTTTTTCATGCCTTAGTAGATAATAACTTGACAAATATTCTACTTTTTCTTCTCTATAGCCTTTATATTTTTTATATCATCTTTGTACTAACCAGCATAGTGGTTGCTTCCAGCTTTCTATTTTAGCCTTTCTCATTAATTACATCTGTCTTATGGAAGCATTTATATTATTTTATTTATTCTAATTTGTAATACATGACAGAAGAATGCAATTTAATTCATACTACACAAATAGAGCACAATTTTCAAGTCTCTGGTTGTACACAAAGTAGAGTCACACCATTTGTGTTTTCATATATGTACTTAGGGTAATGATGTCTGTATTATTCCACCATCTTTCCTACCCCCAGGCCCCCTCCCTTCCCCTCCCTCCCCTTTTCCCTATCTAAAGTTCATCTGTTCCTCCCATGCTGCCTCCTAATCCCCACTATGAATCAGCATCCTTATATCAGAGAAGACATTCAGCATTTGGTTTTTTGGGATTGGCTTACTTCACTTAGCATTATATTCTCCAACTCCATCCATTTACCTGCAAATG
Organism: Callospermophilus lateralis; assembly: GCF_048772815.1. Classification (NCBI taxonomy): domain Eukaryota; kingdom Metazoa; phylum Chordata; class Mammalia; order Rodentia; family Sciuridae; genus Callospermophilus; species Callospermophilus lateralis. The sequence goes on from NC_135325.1 coordinate 235,624, forward strand.
CCATGATTTTATTCTCTTTTAATGCTGAGTAATATTCTATTGTGTATATATACTGCATTTTCTTTATCCACTCATCTACTGAAGGGCATCTAGGTTGGTTCCACAATTTAGCTATTGTGAATTATGCTGCTATAAACATTGATGTGGCTGTGTCCCTGCAGTATGTTGTTTTTAAGTCCTTTGGGTATAAACCAAGGAGTGGGATAGCTGGGTCAAATGGTGGCTTCATTTCAAGTTTTCCAAGGAATCTCCATACTGCTTTCCTTTTTGGCTACCCCAGTTTGCAGTCCCACCAGCAATGTATGAGTGTGCCTTTTCCCCCACATTCTCAACAACACTTATTGTTGTTTGTATTCTTAATAGCTGCCATTCTGACTGGGGTGAGATGAAATCTTAGAGTGGTTTTGATTCCCATTTCTCTAATTGCTAGAGGTGTTGAACATTTTTTTATATATTTGTTGATTGATAGTATGCCATCTTCTGAGAAGTGTCTGTTCAGTTCCTTGGCCCATTTATTAATTGGGTTATTTGTTTTTTTGGTGTTAAGATTTTTGGTTCTTTATATGTACTAGAGATTAGTGCTCTATCTGATGTGAATGTGGTGAAAATTTGCTCCTTATGGAAGCATTTTTAATTAATGGAATGATAGAGCATTTCCTCCCTAAAAACATATGTACTCTAGAGGTCCTCAGCCTTAACACTACTGACATTTGGAGCTGGATCTTTCTCTATGGTGGGGACTGTCCTGTTTATTATAGGATGTTGAGCAGCATCCTTGATCTCAACCCATTAGATACCAGTGTTTCTCAACTTTGACAACCAAAAATGTCTCCAGATATTTTCAAAAGTCCCCTGAGGGTAGGGGTAGAGTTGCTCCCAGTTGAGAACCATTGTTCTAAAGCCACTTAATAACTTCCAGTATGTGTGAAGATTGTTTCCAATTTTCAAAAATTTCTTGACCTATCATAGTTTATGAAATCCATCTCACCAACATTTTATCAACTACTTTCTTTGCCTCTGGTGTTACTGCTGCTAGACACTGGAATGGGAAGTTGAATAACCTTAGTGGGAGCTCATTAAATGTATATCATTTTTCGGGAAATGTGGCCACTGAGGCTAGTTCTAGCACAATATATTATAAGCCTTTCAACTAAAAACATTTAAAAAATAATTGATCTACTTGAACTTTAAAATATTTTAAAATAATGTATTACATTTTTAATGTAAAAGTAATGCACACTCATAGACTATTAGAAACATTTTTAAAAGGTACTATGTTAGGGCTGGGGATGTGGCTCAAGTGGTAGTGCGCTCACCTGGAATGCGTGCGGCCCGGGTTCGATCCTCAGCACCACATACAAACAAAGATGTTGTGTCCGCCGAAAACTAAAAAATAAATATTAAAAAAAAAATTAAAAAAAAGATACTATGTTAGTTTTTGTTACTTTGACAATACCTGACATAAACATTAGGGGAGAAAAGGTTTATTGTGGCTCATGGTTTCAGAAGTTTCAGTCTATGGTCAGTTAGCCATTTCTTTGGACTTGAAGTGGTGGAAGAAAGCTTTCAGCTCATGGCAACCAGGAAGGAGTAGGGGTGGGCAAGGGCCAGGGACAAGATATAGTCCCAAGGGCATGCCTCCAGTAACCAACTTCCTCCAACTAGGCCCCACCTCTCAATCATTTCTGAATTATTAATTCATCAAATGGATTAATCCACCAATAAATTTAGAGCCCTCATGGTCTAATCATTTCATAAAAGTCTCACCTGTGGGCATGAAGTTTTTAAGTCCCTGGGCCTTTTGGGGGACATTCTAGATTCAAACCCTAATTGGCACCAACATTCTCACCTCTCTAGAGGCCATGGTTCATATTCAGTACATTCTTTCTTGTCTTTTAAAAATGTATATTTTGTGTTATATTTTTTAAAATTCTTTCCCAACTTGGGCTCCCCAAAGTTTCTGGGGTCTGTGAGTCTGTTTTCTCATGGCACTGGCTTATCTCCTGGGTGAGGAGTTGGTTTATTTTTTCATGTAGGAGATATATATTGAACATTCATGGCTTTTGCAAGTGTTTGGTGACTGATGAATATTTCTGGTGCAAACTAGGAGTTGACTCCAATAGAGAGTTGCAGAGAGCTTTCTTGCTGTTTTTTCTTCCATTCATCAGCTTTTATTTTGTATGTAGCACCTCCACCTCCAACATTTGAAACCTTAAGATAAGTCTTTATAATACAGTTCCAACTTTTGCAAAGCCCTTCTGCAGAGAATAGCAGTTGTCACTTAAAGTAGCCAGCTTAGATCTCCAACTCTGACCCTAGCTGATGCCTGTGATCTTTGCTTGGTAGTAAATAGCTCATGGGCTTTCTTTACCAATGAATGTTCCATGAAATAGGCTCTGTTCTCCATGATATAAGAACCAGATACACTGATATTTAGGAGACTGACTCATTCATGCATGCATGCATGTGACAAATATTTGTTTGTGTCTCCCATGTGCTAGGCATTGTTCAGGCAATGGGAATTCACTGGCGTGTAAGAGTTCACTGAGTGGAGTGGCTGCTAGAATCAGGGTTTCTGGCCCAATCCGTAGATTCAGAAGAAATATAACTTTGCTGTCTATTTTAGCAACTGGATATATGTCTTGCTAAGTTGTATTTGGTTTTATAAGGGGTTGAGCAAATCCATGTGATCAGTTCTTGATTGGGGGTTTGTGACTTGATTCAATCCTGTTGTTCAGTCTGATCATTGAAATAGATAGAAATCCTGTTATGTGGAACTTTAAGAGAATCAACTGGTCTATGGAAAGAAGCATATGAATATGTGTTGGCTGTTGCCTCCCTGCCCTGGTGTGGAGCATAGAACCCTCTTGATTTAGGAGAGCATGCAGAGTGTGTCAGGCAGGATCTGCATTTGAAAACATGTGCGTCAGTGTCGTCTGGTATTTGTGGTTGAATCATATCCCACTTGATGTAACTAGATTTAACCTGACCCATATAATGTGCAGGCATTTGCCCAGCAGGCTCTCTATTCCTCTTTTCAACAGAGACCCTTTTTCAGACTCAGCCTGACCCCAAATGCTGCCAGCTTTCCATTAGAGTGCTCTATTGCACTAAATGGCCTTAGAGGAGGTAGTTTGAATTTTATTTTTGAAAGAACAATATAGGTGAATAGTAGTCTTTGACAAGGCAAGAAATGTATTATAGAAACCAGGATTCATTTTAAAGCAGGCCCTGCTGTACATTTTTCCTAACCTTTTCCCACGAACCAAAAGAAAGATTAAAATTCCAACAGAAGGAAAATCGCCTTGGAGAAATATCTTGAGACCGATGGATTTGTTTCATGTGTGACTTAAAATAGCCTGGGTTTCTAGCACTGCATTAAGCTGTATTTCTAATGAGTTCCTGTTACCCTACTTTTCTTCAGCTTCACATGGCTTTGCCTACAGACAGAAATAGACTAATTGCTACCATAACAGTTTTACTATCTTTCTTTGAGAAATCTACAAAATGGCCCATTTTTAAGAGAGGAGATCCAAGGAATGGGGGGGATGCAGCTTTTCTGGGGTTGTTTCTTTGGTCCCAAGGGTCATATTTGGGATTGAGCTGCATTTTTGGGCTGTGAGCCTGGGCTGGTCTTATTGGTTTCTTGTTCCTCTTAGGATTCATAATGCCACTTAGGTCAGTTGTAAGTTAGTTTGTAAAAAATGTTGTTTTAAGGTCACTGGGCAGCTAAATGTGGTTTCTTGTCATGACAAACTTTAGTCCATGACGAGGTGAAGGAGTGTTTGGAAAGCAAGAATGAAGGGTTCTGGGCTGTTTGGGGTGCTCTGGAGTGCAGGAGAAAGCAGTGAATATCCCCAAAGGAACCATGTTGGTCAGGCCCATCTTGTAAGGCATCGGCAATGAATGGTCTGGTCACAGCAGGGGGTGCCTCACACAGCATTAGCTTAGAGAAATGCCAATTTCACAGATGTTTGGCTGAATCCTCTCATTAAGAATGTGTCATTTGCCCTTGAACCCCTTTTCTGTGGGATTCTGGGATGCTGTGTGGGGGATGGTAGGAGGGTAGTTATGGGAAGAATTTATATGTGGCTTATCTTTCCTACTTACCCCATTCTAGAGAATGCCAGGCAGAGGCAGGAGGGCATCGTGAGCAATTCCATCATGTACTTCACGGAGGAGCCCCCTGAGCTGCCAGCCAACAGCCCACACCCCCTGAAGCTGCGTCGCATCCTGAACCTCAGCCCTTTCACGGTTACAGATCATACACCCATGGAGACAGTGGTGGACATTTTCCGGAAACTGGGACTCCGGCAGTGCCTGGTGACTCGGAGTGGGTGAGTAGGTAGACCAGTATAAGCAGAACATGTACTGTGGCCAGACTTGGGAGAAAAAGATGACTAAGACCTGGTCTCTACCTTTAAGGAACTCAACCATCCACTGGGACAGACCTGTCCTTGACCCGAGATGCCAATAAGCTGTGATGAATGTATGGAGAAGTAAATGTAGAGGGAGCTTTGGAACTTAGAGCAAGGTGGCCAGTGCAGCCTGGAAAGGTAGAGGAAACTTCCAGGTTAGACTACTCTCTGGGCCTAGCCTGAAGGTTGAGTCAAAAGGGGAGGAGCCAGAGGAGAAGGGCTTGGTGTTGCTTTTTCTACTGCCATATGACATTTGGGTTATGGAAGAAGGTACAGCTAGTTCTGCTGTAATGTAACATATGTTCCTCAAAACCACAGAGCTATCCAAAATAGAGCAGTGAAAACCATAGGACTTATGGGGAAAATGGAATTAGATACATGATATTCAAAAATTTCATTAGTGATATATTTTTTTAAAAATGAGCTAGGCATGGTGGCACATGCCTGTAATCTCAGTGACTCAGGAGGCTGAGACAGGAGGATCCTGAGTTCAAACCCAGCCTTGGCAACTTAGTGAGGCCCTAAGCAACTCAGCAAGACTCTGTCTCTAATAAAATACAAAAAAGGAAAAAATATATAAAAGGGCTGGGGATATAGCTCCGTGGTTAAGTGCCCATGGGTTCAATCCCTGGTACCAAAAACAAAACAAAACAAAACAAACCCCCCCAAAAACTGAGATAAGAACACAATAAAAATGGTAGTTTTACAACATTTTGCACATGTTAAATGGTTAGGAAATATTTGAATATGACAATATGTCACTTAACCTTGAAAAAGACCTGAACTTGACTGTGGAACAGACATCTGAAGGACTACATCTTGTGACTTGGAATAGGGGCAGTTATCACAGCTAGATGAATGGCTGTGGCTTCTCACATTCACGTGAACTGAAACAGTGTGTTCAAGGGTGTGCATATGTGCACTTTGTGTCCTCCAATGCCGCTGGGTTCAGCTGGGTGCAACTATCTCTGCTCTCCTGGTTTCTCATGGATGAAATCACACACGAGCAAATGCAAAATCCATGTTATACTCAGGTCATTCCCAGTGTGAAACAATGTCATCTTTACCAAACAAATGGTATTGGAGAATGAGATATTAGATAGCTTCTTGGCATTGTTTCTGCTATCATGCTCTATAGTGTGTGTGTGTGTGTGTGTATGCGCACGTGCATGTGCATGTGCTACTGGGGATTGAATCCAGGGGTGCTTTACCACAAAACTACAGTGTGAACCATTGTACCCGCCATGCAATTACTTTTGTTTTGTATTATTACAAACCAGTAAAGTATCAATAAAAAAGTCAAAGCACTACAACAGTGCTGGAGGTGCAGTTCTCCAAGGGCCATTCTTTTGTCTCAACATGTACCCCAAGTTCCACAGTTTCAGAAGCTTGGGTAGAGAAAGGGACTGGCTTGGTCTGCATGTCCTGGAACCTAAGTTATCAGTCTATTTCATTCCTTCTAAGCTGGGTATTGGCAATGAGGGAATGGGTTTTGGTGATGATAGTTTAGGCCTTTATAGAACCAAGAAGCTTAACTATCTAAAGTAGTTTACATTTCTGAAGGCAGTACACTCTAGTTTAACTTAGTATTTCTCAACAGGGGTGGTTTTGTCCCCTAGAGATGTGGGACAATGACTAGGGGCAATGTCAGATATCACAACTAGAGGGAGAGGTGCTATTGTCATTTGGTGGGTAGGAGACAAGGATGCTGCTAAACATCTGGAATGCCAAGGCAGCCCTCATCATCATCATCATCAACAACAACAACAACAACAACACAATGTGGCCCAAAAGTTCACTTGATATTGTGGTTGAGTGACCCCGATCCTGGACTGGATGTTATGGCTAAGCAAATAAGCAATCCTATCCATTCAGCTTTTTGCCTGCTGTGTTAGTAACAGGGATATAGGCTCTGCAAGAGATGAAATGTGCACAATCACCCAGAGAACTCCTAGCTGGCAGGAAGTATGTCCTTAGCTCTAACTGCAGCCAGAAGGGCATCTTGTACATAGGAGGTGCAATTAATAGGGAACAAACAAATTGGTCCTTGTATTTGAAGCTAGAGGTCATTTCTGCCAGAGAACGTTAAAGGAACTTTGTAATTTCTCAAAGTTGAGCCTGCCTAAGAATGGCCTGGCAGATTAAACCTCCAGGTTAAACCCAGTTTGCTGGGGTCCATTGCAGAGCTGCTGATCCCTGAGGTCTCAGGTAAGACCTGAGAATGTGCATTTTTAACAAACTCTCAGATAAGGCTGCTGGTCTAAGGACCCCAGTTTGAGAACTGCTGAAGTTTATTTCTGCATTTAGATTTCCAGCTCTTGGCATAAATACCACTGTGATCACCCTTGCCATCTCAAGTGTATAGCAGTTTCTTCTTTCCTTTAAAATAATAATCCAATGTCAGTTTTCATTGGAATTTCCAGTGTGGGCAGGAAATTCTGCCTTAACACCCACTCTCACCTCACAGAGCCCCATGAGGCTTTCCTGAGAAGATCTGGGTGCCGAAGTTGGCTCCGAATGTTCTGTGAGAAAGCAAAATCATTCTCTCTGGCTCTACATATTTTAAACAAACACAGATGCTGCTACGTTAGTGCTGGCAAGGGATCCTTGTTTGCAGGGCCTTTCATCTTCATCTCCTCGGGCTTTCAGCCAGAGTGGGCCCATCTCAAGCCAGCTTGCGTTTTTGATGCGTTCCCTCACCATGTGCCTTCCCTGCTCAAGATGGCTGAGAGCCTGAGCCTGTTCTTTGACCTGGATCATCTTCAGGATTTCTCAGGGCCTGGGGCCTAAAGTAATCATGAAACCAGACCAGAATCCAGAGGAGTTTTGTCCCCAAAATGCAGGAGTCTAGGAAGCCTCCAGTGACCAAGAGCAAATTTGGGTAAGATTTGCCCTGTGAAGGTTCTAGAAAGGAAAAGCAACTAGAGGAGATGGTGGCAGATTTCCCCCAAACCCTACTAGGTGGTACATTGGGTCTGGTTAGGTTAGATTTCTCAGAAGAGCCTAGCTGCTCAAATCTGAATTATGTTCTTGGTCATTATCTAGCCATTTATGATTCACTGAATTCACTTGATCTGCCACCCAAAGGGGCTGAAAGTTCAAACACTTGATTTAAATCAAAGAGAACATTTCAAGCCACTAATGAAGTCTACAGGATTTGATGTTGCCTCTTTTGGGGTTGATGTTTAGCTTTCTTCTATTGTAATAATTACTCTTGTAGACCCCTGGCACAATTTATGCCCACACCCAAGTCAGCACCTGAATTAATAGTTTCACAATGTTATTGTACCTAACATAACTTTCAGACAGAGGAAGTGAAAAGGTTTTTGGAATTGTAAATGCTTGGTTTTTGGTTTTTGATGTGAGGTCTCTGTGTTGCCCGGTTGGGCCTGAACTTCTGGACTCAAGCGATTCTCCTGCTTCAGCCTCCTGAGTAGCCAGGAGAACAGGCCTCTGCCACAGCATCTGGCTATGCCTCATCTTTTGATACTGTCTCCATAATAAAGACAAGGAAATGAAACCCAGGCTTTATAGATACGGGAGGGGGATGTGTGGAAGCATGTTGTATTTTTAGTAGAGTTCTTATCTTTGCAAATATGACACTAGTAGTCGTATTTTTTTGAAGAGACATTGGTGTAATCAACATTTTACTGAGCATCTATTTTGGCTGAGGGCTGGAGAGGATCAGAAAGTGTTTTTAAAAGAAGTCAAGGAGCCTGTTATCTGCTAAGGAATATGGACACAATTCAATGTAATTGATGCTACCCAAAGCAGGTGTTCCTGAGGAGAGTGTCCTAAAGCAGGCTTTCCAGTAGAAAATAGATGGCAGAAGCTGAATGAATGGTTTAAATTGAGGGTCTGTCCATTAGTCCATCAGCTGCAGAGCCCCCTCCCACTGCCTAACAACCCCTGTGGATGCTCTGTGTGTGAGCTGATCTGTTTGTATCTGCTGTGATTTCACTCCTGATGACATCTTGCTTAGCAGCATATTATAAGTATAAGCTGCTGGCCTTATAACTGTCACTTTTTTTTAATTTTGAAAGAACTATCAAAATCCCAAACCTTGTGAATGTGAATGCTCGCATTTTTACACTTCCATTTACTGTTCTCTTGCCCTTCATTTTTATGCATTCTGCAGGAGGTCAGCGAATTCTTTGACCTTCCCTGTGTTTCTGTCATTTAGCATCTGAAGGGTCATTGTATAGCCCCTGCGGTCCTGCCTGATTTATTTATTTTACAGCATATTGAGATAATTCACATACCATACAATTCACCTATGTAAAATGTTTAAGTCAGTAGTTTTAGTAGAAAATGAATTACTACCATCAACTTTAGACTATTTCTATTACAGTATAAAGAAACCCTGTACCCCTTAGCTGTCACCTCCTGTACCCCAGCCCTAGGCAACAACTAACCTACTCTCTGTTTCTGTGGATTGTTCCCTATTGGATCTTGTGTGTAAATGCAGTCATATCCTATGTGGTCTTGTGGCTGGCCTCTTTTACTCAGCAGAGTATTTTCACAGTTCATCCATGTTGAAGCCTGTAACAGTACTTCATTCTGATTATGGCTGAATATCATTTGTTGTATGGATAGACCACATTTTGTTTATTCATTCTTCTATTGATGGACATTTGGATTGTTTCTGCTTCTTGGCTGTTATAAATAATACTGTTACGAATAAGACTTGTGTGCAAGTTTTTGTGTGAACATATATTTTCATTTTTCTCAGAGGAATTGCAGAGTCATGTGGTAAGTCTATGTTTAACTTTGTTTCCTTCCTTCCTTCTTTCCTTCCTTCCTTCAGAGATTTAATTCATATACCATATAATTTGCCATCTTAAAGTATATAATTCAAGGGTTTTTGATATATTCTCAAAGTTGTGTTAACAATTGCTTTGTTGTAAATCCAGAACATTTTCATCACCCCCTAAACCCTTTTCCCATTAGCAGTTACTTCCTATTCCACCCTTCCCCCAGCCACTGCCAACCACTAATCTACTTTCTGCCTCCATGGATTTGTCTATTCTGGATACTCATTATATATGTGGCATTACATGATATGTCACCTTTTGTGATTGATCCTTTTATTTAGCATAGCTTTTTCAAGGTTCACCCAAGTTGTAGCATGTGTCAGTACTTTTTATGGTTAAATAGTACTCCAATGTATGGATGTTTATCAATTCATTAGGAGATGGACATTTAGGTTCTCTTTACTTTTTGAGGCCCTAAGAAGTAAAACACTTAAGATCAAAGGGAATTGGATACAGAGCCAGTCCTATCTGGGGAACTACCAAGGACCTTTGGTGGAGGACCATGCCAGTCAAACCAGAACCCAGAGGACATCAATGTTCTCTACACAACAGAAGAGGGGAAGTATACTGGGGGGCAATTTGAAGATACCCAGCATCATCTGTGAAGATGCACAATCCTGAACTATTGGAGAGCATCCTATAGAACCAGATTAGGACTCATTTGGCTTCTGTCACATAGGAGTCCTTACTAGGGACTCTCATTTGTCTTTAAATAAGGCCCCTTCCCAGTATTAGAGTCACCTTTCCTTGCTATCACTGCTCCATTAAAGTTAATTATTTTCATGAGAACAAGAACAGATTGTATCTGTCCCCAAGAATAAACCTCCTTTATTTACCTGGACCTCCAAGCCTTTGCCATGCCTTGGGCCTGGAGGCCTGGGCAACTCTTCTCAGCAGCCATATGTGGCTGCCAAGGCAAAAGAGAAGCTCTGATGAGATAGAGGCTCACTAAAGCTTCCATAGAAGCCAGGTGAATTGACAAAGTATTGGGTAATAGTGTCCTTGAGAAAATGTTTAGCTCTCGTTGAATGAATGCAATTGACCCCTAAGTAACTAAGACAAATCAGGATGGAAAAGGGGGGTTTTTAGAACCACCAGCTGGACCCAGCATTATTCCAGTGCATGAAGACCAGATCTCTTATTGGGTCCTGATTCCCTCAGATGGGTTTTCCTGGAAGAACCCAGCATCTCACTACAGAGAATGATAATGTTCATTTCTTTTGGGGTCATCTTATTCAGGATTATACCAACATTTGGGAGGAACAAACTAGGTCTATTTAAATTAGCTTTATGCATCTTACATGTTTTAGAATTTCTCATCGTCTAGAAAGAGAAATATTCCAAAGGTGCTGTGGCAGCTGAATGCAGAGGCAGCTGAACAGCTGTTATGGGCTGAATTGTGTCCCCCACTTCTAAATTCCTATGTCGAAGCTGTAAGCCCCAGCATGATTGTATTGGGACACAAGTTCTTTAAGGAGGTAATTAAAGTTAAATGAGGCCATTGGGGCAGGACTAATCCAGTAGGACTCAAGTCCTTGTAAGGAGAGGAAGAGACACAAGGAGTCTATGTGCACAAAGAGGCCATGTGAAGACACAGAAGATGACTATGTTCATCTCTAAGCCAAAGAGAGAGAGAAACCAGCCCTGCTGGCACCTTGATCTGACACTTTGAAAAAATAAATTCTTTTGTTTAAGCCACCTCATCTGGTATTTTGTTACAGCAGCCCAGGCTGACCAACACAGAAATGCAGTTTGGCAGATTTGGTGGAACAGCATCTTGTTTTATGGGGCATCTTCAATTTTACTGCATTGTGATACATTTTAGAGATGTATTTAAAATAATGCATTATGACCATAAAGTCAAGAAGCCCTAAAGAGCTTGAGTGAAAACCCACAATTCCTGGCTCTATCCACCTTCACCACCCCTCCACTTGTTTTAGGTGACCCGTGGTGTTTAGCATGTTTTTAAAGACCCCTCTTGCTATTTCCTCTGTCCTAAAGATGTTCCTGTGGGATGAATGGGGAAGGGCCAGTGTTTCTTGTCTTCCCTAGTGTGACAGATGGAAAAACTCACCTAAGAAATAAATCCCATTTTCAAGATTGTTTAAGGTTCAATGTGGTCAGAGTCAAACAAGTCTGAATTCTAGCCTGTTTCTCTCCAGGTATAACTGATTTGAACACCCCTTTGAATCATTTTATCTCTTCTTCATAGTCGCTGTCTATAAGCGAAAGGTGACTCTGGCTAACTGGACCTTAATTAAAGAAATGGTGTTAGATTACACTTGTGTTTTCTGATTCTTTTTTGGTATGTCATCATTTTACAAAGACATAGAATAGAAACTTGGCAGTCTTACCATGGCTTTCTTCCTCATTACTCCCTCCTTTTGGGGTGTATATGTGTGATAGAGACACAGTGAGCAGTAATTTGCAAACTTATTTGGCAATGGAAATTTTTCTCCAAAGAAGTTGTGCACATTCCTTCTGTCAAACCTTTTACTGTATCCACAGTGCATAATTTATTCCTTCAGGTTGTCCTTTAAATTTTTAATAAAATAACAAAACAAGGGTTGCTGTGAATGGTTGTACAAATGGGCACTGCCTGATATAGGGAGTACTGTTTACATTGTGGTATGTGCGAGAGTGCTCCCCGGGATTGTGTGATGTACAGTTGAGGTGACCCTAGTCAAGGGACCCTGGTAAGTGCCATTCTTTTGATCAGTTGAAAGCAGTGGATTTTGGAAGGGGAGGCAATTTCCATACAGGGTCAGAGATGAATGTGTTATTCTTTATCCTTCTAGTAAGATAAAATTAAAAATATAATAATTTATCTCATTCCTAACATTTCTTTTACTTAAAATGTCTTACACTTGGAATTTCTGTGGTGTGGTCAGCTTTCAACAATGGCTTTCATGAGCACTTTTAAAATTGATTATATTATTGAAATTTAAGAGAGTGTATTAGTCATTGTAGTTTTATTGTAACAACAAACAAGCTTGCAATCTCAGTGGTGTAATGAAATAAAGGTTATTTTTCTCACAAGTTACATCTTACCATATTTCAGTGCATAATCATTGTGGATTTTATGCAAACATATTTTGCAAAAAAGTGGGGGGGTGACCTTTAAGAAAAAATTGTGCCAGTATTACTTAAAAATCATTTATTACTAAACTTCCTTTGGTGCAATATTAGAATGCCCAGAATACTTGTGAATATGTGTTAATGTGGTGGCAATGATTATGCACTGCAGTATGGTAAGCAATTTGCAGGTGTGGTCTCAACCACATAGTCACCCATGGCCCCAGGTCTTTGAATCTGGTGGCTCTTAAGTCAGACCTCTGTTCTCCAGAGTCTTTTCACTGGCTCCTTTGCCTCTGACTACCAGATGAGAAGGAATGAGGAGAAATGTGTAGGAGACCTGGGAGTGGCATCTGTTACCTTCACCCATGGACCATGGGTCAGACAGAGCTCACTCCATTGGCCCTACCCAACCACAAGGGAGACTGGTAGGCTGGTAAACTTTACCTATCCCTGTCCCTCAGTGAAAATGGCACTAGGGATTAGGGACAGGGATGAGTCCATATTGTAATGCTGACCTCTTTTTTTTTAATTTTCTTTCCATTCCAGGAGACTTCTTGGCATCATCACAAAAAAGGATGTTCTGAGACACATGGCCCAGATGGCAAACCAGGACCCCGAATCTATTATGTTTAATTAGCAACAAGAGAGCAATTTTGAGAACACACTGATAATATCATTTTAAAAGAAATAAATAAATGATATGTTACTATCCCCAATGAAAGATCTTGCATTAGGGCTAGCAGAAGCAAAAGCTTTGCTTGAAAGGAGAGGAAGAAGGATGAAACTTTTATAAAAAACAATAAAACAACAACAAAAAAAGCAAAACCACCAATGAATAGACATTTTATAGCTTTGAGCCTCTTACAAGTTTTGAGCTGTGTTTCTCCATGGGTGTGCTAACTGCTGTGGGGGCAAGTGGGTGGCATAAGAACCACGTGCTTCATATGAGGAGACAGAACACAAATGCCAAATGAAGAAGCTCTGACCCCACTGCTCAAGGCTGATGTTTGTAACTTCAGAACACATGTGAAGCTTTGAGTCCAAAAGACAAAGGGGTATTGGCATGTCAACATTCTTATTTATTATGATTCCTGATAATTTGCTGCTATGTTACTAAAATCATACTAAAGACATTTGCACTTACTTCATTGGAGGAGAAAAAGAAATGAAAGTTGAACAGTGAAAGCTGCAAGTGTGCTCCAGTGGGGTCTCCTCATGACTGGTTTCTTGCTCCTCTTCTCAGCCTGTTATTTTGCTTATTTATCAGTTTCTGAACCAACATCAGGGGAGCCACAATGAGTGTGAAGAAACCATTTCTCTCCACAATACTGGCATTTTGGGTCTGAATGATGAACTGTGGGAGCATGTAGTGCTCTGTGTAGTTTCCCCTTGTGCAAGCGGACACATACTTATTTTGAGGGAACACACACTTGATTGTTGATTTGCATCCCCATTGCATTTGCTTCATTTATTTATTGCTGTTGCCTGTGCTTTCTTAAATATTGATCAGTCTAGCACTTTCCATGTGTCATGGCCTATATGCTCCCAGCTTGTGATAAGTGTGTTTTAATTCCCAACTAGCATATGCAAGAGTCAAAATGGGCTACCGAGTATTACTACTTATTTTTCCTCTCAGGTCTTTTTAGATATGGCTGTGAAGAGGGTGAAGCACACGAGTTCTCAGTGGGAACTCTACCAAATGGATTGCAAGAGAACTACTAAATTGATTCTAAATCTGTTCCATTCTCTTCTCTGTGGGATGCAAAGTGTCCAGTTTTAATGTCTAAGCATGCACTTTCATACTAGCAATCATAGCACAGAAGGAGAGAGTTAAATTTTATATAGCCAATTTAAACATTGGGCATCTTTGTATTAGAATTTAACGACACATTTATTCTTTTAGCCAGGATGTCTGTCTTTTCTGTGAGAATGAATTAAGCTATGTTTTAGGTCCTCACTGTATGATCTGTGTAAAATTTATCCCACTTGTCCGCTTACTTTTACCTTTGTTCTTCCCTTTTCATTGAATCTTTCTCATCCTTTTCAATCTCATTGTCATTGGATCTTGATGTATGAAGTATGTGTGCTCTTGACTGCAAATAACAGTGAAGGACTGAATAAGAAACCTGGGAGATACACACCCCAGGATTGTCTGCATCATTTCACCAAGGATCAAACTCCTTTGGTAGTTTCCACTACCTTATCCTCTCTCCTTTGGTTTATTGCCTCATAGTTGCAAGATGGTTGCTGAACCATCAGGTATCATGTCTGTTTTCTAAATGGGAAGAGGGAAGAAGAGGCAAGTAACAAGGTGCAATGTCTATATCCAGAAAGCAAAGCTTTCTGTAACTTGGCTCCCCCTAGTGCATGAGAGTCTGGGAAGGAAAATTTTAGCTAGGCACATTACTCTGTGAATGAAATTTAGAGTCTCTCTCTTTTGTTGTTTTTTTATTTTATTTTTTGCTATGTGAGGGGTGGAACCCAGGGCCTCATGCATGCTAAGCAAGTGCTCTACCTGAGCCACATTCCCAACCCTAGAGTCTCTTAATGAGGAAGGGGGATTAGGTTTTGGAAGGGGATTGTCTCTGCCACAGTTTCCTCATATCCCTATCATTGCCCTTCAATGTCTTTTTACTCTCTCATTCTTGACAAACTCTTGCAAACATTCTTCGAAGCTTCTTGCTTCCTACTCCTTTTCTTAGATTTGACCTAGAATTCCTAACCAGAATCCATCATTTCTTAGCCCCAGTAAGAATTTTTATTTTGGATAAAAACCTAGCTACAAGTGGGTTTCTATGAAACGTTTTATTGTTATAAGAAAATACATCTTCTGTGGATTTAAATTTTCAAGTCACATCATGCTGACAACTATGGAAAATTTGTTTCTGCAATTAATGCCCCCTCTCCAAAATAACGTCTAATAGCCACTTCAGTGTGGAAATATCCAGTTAATAGCAGAGAATTTAGACTGTGGTCTTAGAATGAAATGCATTGTCTCATCCACAGCATGTAAATATTAAGAACAGATCTTAATCTTGGTGTTGTTACTGGGATTTCCACGGAACATTTGCAAGTGAAGCTGGCTTCTCCTGGACTTCAAATCCTGAATTCTTAAAGATTGCTTCATGTAGTCCCCTTTTATTCTCTTGTAGTATCACTCAGAGACAACCTGTAATAGGAAAGAGGATTAGTCACAGCCCAGCCCTATATAATCCAGAATGCCCTTGTAGCTGAAACAGGTAGCTTCAAAAAGAACATGAATCAGTGGAAAGAGAGCCAAAGGTCAGTGAGACCACAGAATTGCCTTCCAACCCAGCTGAGGCTGTGGAGGGACTGAGGGCATGGTTTAGATTGGGCCAAGGTTATCAAGAGGAAACTTGAGAGTTGTTTCCTTCTCCCAGTGCTTAGCACAGAGATGTTGGTGACTCATGGAAACGATTGTAAGAGTTATTGACTGAAATAACCAAGGCTTCTTTTCCTTTACAAGTTGACCCTCCAATCTGTTGTGGGGTTCAGACTCCTCAACAGAAAGTCAGGGTCAGACAGGCAGGTTAAGGTCAAGGGTGGGGATTGTAGTGGGGTTGATAACAGCAAATGACCTTTCTCCCAGGGAGCCCACCTCAGCCATGTGGTCCATTTGCCCACTGGCCAAGGTTTCACACAAGCTCTGTGGGGACCATACTTCCCTGCTCTTTGTCACTTTTTCTTAGAAAAGTACCCAGCTAGGGACTCTGAGGGTATTCACGGTATCCCAATGCAGAACTTCAATCTACTTTCTCTAGTTATCTGATGTAGAGAACTGGGACATGAAGTTGAAATGTACATCTTTTAGAATAATATATTTTTTTTCTTTTCCAAAACCAAAGGCTTTGGGCATTTGCTGAACTTTCTGGATCAGTTTTTATTGTAAAAATCATAAACACATGATAGAAAAGGAGTTTTCTAATGAGACACATCACCTACTTCTTGCTCTCCCTTCTGATTACTAAGGGAATGGGTTGTAGGACACCAAAATAAAGGGAATCCCGAAAATGATATGTGAATTTTTTTCTAAGTGTTTTTCAGTGCATCTCTTGGGAATGCTGATGTTCCTTAGGGAAAGGTAAATGTGCTAGAAGTAAAGCATCCAATATTAAGTGCTTGCTGTTACATAGACATGCAGTCTCAAGGTTCTCTATTCAGTAATTCCTAAAGGCCTTGTAAAAAAGAAGACTTGTAAATATACATTTTGAGCCCTAATAAGTCACAGACACCAAAAATTTTAGGCCAGTTTGTTTCACTTAGGTGAGAACTGATTACTTTAAATTATTAACATGTGCAAATTCTGCTTGGAATTCATCATCAGGTGCTGAGCTGGAAAAGACGAGAAACTCAAGGAAGAGAACTATTGAATTTCCATGTAACTGTAATATTATGCTTTCATTTTAATTTTGTGTGGGCAGTGTATTATCAAACTGGGCTTTTAACCTTTGAAATGATTTGCACGAAGAGGGAGCCTGTATATCTGACCTAGGAAACATTAACCAGATCCCATTTTCACTGGTGCAGAAATAACTATTTATTTGCCGTCCTTAGGTGTTCTGGGAATGAGCCTATGTGTGACTTTTATGAGATATATTCACATTTGGTGTCGGAACAACCACATGGCAACATGTCGGCTCTTTTTTATTGTACCACTCTGCATAAATGTTGGCACCTTATTACAAATTAAATGTTTGAACTCTATTTTTAAAAATAAAACAAGCACAGAATCCTCAAAAAAAAATGTTGTAAATGAAGAGATACTGATTTCATAGCATGTTTCTGCCCAATAGATCCTCTTGAAACCTGGTCCTGCTGACCAAGCGTCCAGCAGAGTTAAAGACACATCCTTAAGATTGTCAACAGATTGTGACATCAATTTGGTTGGCTTTACAATCCCTTGCTCTTGGCTGCATGGGCAAGGAGCAAATAAAAATTCAGACTGGCGCCAGGCACAGAGACGGGTGTCTATAATCCCAACTACTTGGGAGGTGGAAGCAAGAATATTATAAGTTCAAGGCCAGCCTGGGCAACTTTGTAAAACCTAGTCTCAAAACAACAACAACAAAATAACTCAGACTGTGGCTTTAAATTTCTAAGGGTAGAATAGGACCGCTGTCCTTAGATCATTTTTGTGTCTTCTCTTTGTTGGAGGCTGGGGAGTACAACTGAGTGTAACATTCATTCATTCTTTCACCCTTGAAACAGAACTTTTTCTATTGATTACCTTGAGGATTACAAGGATTTGAATTATGTCCTTCCCCACTAGTTTTTTATTTAGAAAACTTTAAGGAAGATTAGAAAAAGAAAAACAAGGAAAGGAAGAAAGGAAAAAAGGAAGACTACATACCCTTGACTTTGCCTTGCAGTTACAGAAGTCTCCTGTGATAAGGGAGGGAACAAGCTGTGGGGACAGCTGGGTGAAGGATAGCCTCAGCAGAAGGGACAGCACTTGTGAATAAACTGAGATGCAAATGGGCCTATCCTTCTGGGCCCTACTAGGGGTGAATGGCTACAAGATATGTGGGGGCTCTGGAAGGAATGGGTGGATTTTAATTTGGTTTTGTTTTCCCTTTGGGAGGAGGGTAGACATAAGCAGATGCCTTAGGATCTTGAAGAGCCACATGAAGATCTGGACTCACAAGCCTTTCTGGCAATTGGACAGTAAGTCTGGAAGCCAGAAGTCTGGTAAGGAGGCTGTTGCAGAAGATGAGCAATAGGGAGATTGCTCCAGAGAAGTTCTTGAATTCTGCACATATTTCTAAGGAAGAACCAACAGATTTGCTGGTGGATTGGAGGTAAAGTGGTACAGCCAAATTGACATTTACTGATATGGGCTAGGTGAAGTAAGGAGCTCCATCTTGGACATGCTGCATGAGGGATATCCAACAGACATCTGTCCCCAGAGTTCAGGGGGATCAATAATGTTGGAAGGAGAAACCAAAGTATTGACATATCGGTTGCATTAAAAGTCATGCCTAGAAACTTCTTAGGTCTAATGATATCCTAATAGCAAACAAAACCAACATTCGAATGGAATTTCAATATTGAGTTTTCAGGGAATCTCACCAATGTTAGATGACAGCAATGTTGCATTTGAGTTACAGCTCTGTTGAGTTTTGATTGTTTGACATTGTCAAGGCATTGAACCTCTCTGAGCCTGGGTTTCCCCATTTCTGTGGAGCGGGCTACTGCTCTTGACCCCAGCATGGCTGTAAGAATTAAACTAGATAATCACTGTAAAGTACTTGGCATGGAATATGACCATGCAAATGGTAGCTATTATCATTTTCTCCCACTATGAAGCTCTCTCATTACCTTTAATTAGAAATTAAGTTTGTGTTGTTAAAGGACATATAAAAGTTTAGTTTAATTATAAGAGCCCCAAAATAAACAGATTGGGTTTGCTAATGCCTCTCTTAACTCCTGCAGTCATTTTTCCAAAACACAAACAAAACAAAATGAAAACACACACACACACACACACACACACACACACACACACACCTCAGATCTCAAGGGTTGTGAAAAAAGTTTGCCAACTCCAAATTAACAGGAAGTTATAGAAACAATTTGGAAGAAAATTCCATTTTTTTTTCTGTAGCTTCATATTGTCTTGGAGAGAAGAAAAGAATAAACAAGTATGAACACTGCACTAGCCATTGATTAATTTAAAATTTGGAGCAAGAGTTCATGAAACACAAGAATGTGTGTAACTTGCTTGTTTTTAGACAGCATAAAACTCAATACTCACCCACTACACTTTCAGACAAACAACAACAAAAAAATCTCTCCAGCATGGTGTTCATGTAGAAATGAGTCTGTTAGTAAAGCTCATGGAAAAACAGCCTTTTGTGAGTGTTGTATATTTCCCTTTAACATGATATAGCTATATCCCAAAGAGGGATGATGATCAAACAGGATTTGTCCCCAAAGTGACAACCCATCAGTCTTAATTCTTGGGGGCTTAGCTAAAGCTAACCAGAATGGCCTTGCAAATAAGTCTGGGGCATGCACGGGCTTCCTGGGCTTTCATGGTTTGATGCAGGACCAGGAACTTCCATCTCTGCCTGGGGCTGTGTGTGCGGGATGTGCACAGGCGCCTGGTGTGCTGTGATTACAGCTCTTCCTCAGTTCATTGGTAGTTAATTGGCTAGAAAGAAGCTACCATATGTGAAAGCAGATAGGGAGCATCTATTTTTGGCAGTTCTTCAACATCTCATTTCATTAAAGAAATGGTTTTTTCTTTCCGAATGAGCAATAAGCAAAGAGCACCTTGTGGGG
The DNA here is from genome assembly GCF_048772815.1 of Callospermophilus lateralis. Lineage (NCBI taxonomy): Eukaryota > Metazoa > Chordata > Mammalia > Rodentia > Sciuridae > Callospermophilus > Callospermophilus lateralis. The sequence continues at coordinate 255,239 of NC_135325.1, forward strand.
ATTTCCAAACCCCTTTAGTCAGGGTTTGGCTCACAGAACGAAGGGAGCAATTTATATGTGATTCCAGCGTTTGTTATGGAACACATATTTCAAAGATTAAACAGCCATCCTCAATCCAAACAGATTCTGTCAGAGAAATTGAAAACACATCCATAAATTCTCGGCCCACAGGCTGCCTGACAGGTTGGGTCCAGAGGATGCTTGCTGTAGAATATTCCTTCCTTCTACCAGGCTCCATGTTCTTTTCACACACTCACACTCTCAGGGTTTCCACCTGTTTCCAGCCAATACAAACTGAAGCGGAAATTGGAGCTAGCTCCCTTTTGATGAACAGGTTTCCTTTTCTGCCATTTCTCAAACTTCAGCCTGTTCCCCAAAAGACATTTCCAGGAATGGCTGCTGGGTGGTTTATATGATCAACAAGGAACTTTGTCCAGGGAGTTGCCAAGCCCAAGTTACTGCCTGGGGCAGGAGTCTCCACTGGGTATTAGAGAGCTGGGGGAAAGGGCAGAGCTGCATGCATTGGAGATGCTCCACTGCTCGTGGCTCCTGCAGGATACTACTGTTTGTGCTGGATGCTTTCAGGTGCCAGAGGACTAATGGGTTGTGTGGTTCACTAATTGGTGACATCTGTGTGAGAGTCCAGGCAGTCTCTTTTTCAGTTTCCAGCTGAATGCCCTCGGAGAAGTTAATTTACTTTAGTGAACTGCAACCTGTCATCTGTAGGGCAGGGATGTAGGACCTTTCCTTACACTCCATCACCAGAAAGTGACTAGGGCCCACCCTGACCTGCAGTACTGCAGAGGAAGTACCAGTCTGAAATGCAGAACCCCAGCCCCACCCAGGTCTGTAGGGGCTGAATTTACATCTTAACCACCCCAGGTGATTTGTGTGCTGAGTGAAGTCTGAGAAGAGCTGCCTTAAGTGACAGGGGTTCAAATGAGATCACCCTCTAAGTTCATGCCCAGCTCTAAGATATAATGTTCTCCAAGATTCTCTCACTTCCAAAGGAAGAGGGAATGATGGCTGCAGTCATCAGGTCACTGAAGGAGCCTGTCCTAAGAAACAAGGTAGAGAGAAACTTGGCAGAAGATCTTGACATCTCACGTCTCAGCTCCGAAACTTTCCCTGCCACAACTGCCCTGTTGCATGAAGCTCTCTTGGAGATTCTCAACCTTAGCACCAGCGACATCAGGGGTCAGGTGAGTCTTCATGGTGGCGATTTTATGAACTGTAGGACATTGAGCAATTTTCCTGGCCTCTACCCAGCAGATGCCAGTAGCTGTTCCCTGAGTTGTGACAACTCAAAAATGTCTCCAGACATCACCAAGTGTTCAGGTGGAGTGATTACAAATTCCCCTTTCCTTGTTCTAATTGCACAGAAAGAACATTGTGGTTTACAAAGTGTGGGGAAAGGGACCTCTCTTTTTGCTGTTTTATAGTTTTTTTTTTTTTTTTTTTTTTTTGTAAAACTAGCTGAAAATCCCTATTGTCAAGCAAAGACTGAGAACCCCCGCCTGTCTTGGTGCATCTGCATGGCTGTGGAGGAAAGCGTCCCCTCAGCTTTTAAGCAGAGAGCAGTACTCTAAGAAAAGCACGTTCTTTTGCTTCTTTTTGAGAATCCAACGGTGAACCCAAGAAGATTTTCTCTGGGTCTAAGTCTCATGCCAATTAAGAATTTTGATACAATTAACTTCATTTTCTCAGGTCTGGGTAATTACCCCTGTCTTCCCTCTTCAGTTACCCCACTCCCCGCATACATGCAAGCAGGGAGAGAAATCACTCTTTTCATTAGAAAGAATACCAGCTGATAGCCAGGCACAGTGGTGCATGCCTTTAATCCCAGAGACTCGGGAGGCTGAGACAGGAGGTTTGCAAATTCAAGGCCAGCCTCAGCAACTTAGCAAGACCCTGTCTCAAAATGAACAATAAAAAGGGCTGGGGATGTAACTCAGTGGTAAAGCAGCCCTAGGTTAAATCCCAAATACCAAACCAAACCAAACCAAAAAAAAAAAAAAACCAAACAAAAGAACAGCTGCTTCCTTGAGTCAACTTTGAAAAATTTTGTCTTTATTGGAAGCTTAGAGGTAAGCAAACTATAGCACATGGCTGAATTCAGTTTACCACTTGTTATTGTAGATGAAGCTTTTTGGAAAACAGCCACACCCAACTGTTTATGTATGTCTAGGGCTATTTGTTTTTGTCTGTGGCTGCTTTTGCACTAAAATGGCACACGTAAGTAATTGCAACAAACATCTGGCCTGGAAAACCTAAAATATTTACCATCAGGCCCAGTAAGGAAAAAGTTTGCTGGCCCCTGACTTAGAGTAAATTAGGGTCACCAGACCATTGGATAGCTACCAAGAGTAATTTAACTTTCTTACCCAGTGGAAAATATGAATAAATGCTTTCAAAACAAAAGCAAGGAGAGACATGTATGTGTTTTAAAAGATGAATTTGTTAAAATGCCTTTTCATCCTCTAAGTATGCAAGAAATATCAGTCTTGACTTAGATATTAAGAGAGGTATTAATGGCCTCTGCTAAATTTAGATGTTTTCTGTGAGGGAAAATGGGCCATTTGAGTAACTTTGTGTCATTTACAAATATTTTAGTATTTACTTCTGTTTATTAGTCTCAATAGTCCTGTGAAGAAAATTGATTATACCCATTATTCAGAAGGTGATACTGAGGCCCAGAAAGGTTAAAGCACAGGCAAATCATTTACCTATGGAGATTTTACAAAATATTGATGTCCTGGAGCCATACCCTGAGATTTTGATTAAGTAAATCTTAGGTGGGGTCTGCTGTCAACTTTATAAAAGGTAGATGTGTGATTCTGATGTGGGCTCAACATTGAGAACCTCTGGGCTCCTTGGAGTTGCCCAAGTTGATATAGCTAGGAGGTGGTCTGCTTGGAGGAAACTCGAGGCTCTTGCTGACTTGCAAATTCAGGAACATTTTCCTTCCACATGACAACCCACGTGAGCTCTAACATTCTCTCAGTCCAACTTGTTGGTCTAACCTTGTGGTTCTCCAAGCATGGTCCTTGGACTAGCAACATCAGGATCACTGGGAAATTGATTAGAAATACAAATTCTCTGCCCTACCCTGGACCCAGTGAGTCAGCAAGTGCAGGGGCTGGGCCTATCCATCTGTGTTTTAACAAGCCCTCCATCTGATTCTGAGGCAGCTACAGCTTGAGACCCGCAGGCCTATGGAAGTGGGATAGGGGATAGATGAGTTTTCATGGCAATAAGGTGCTAAAACCAGCACACATGCGCACACATACACACACATGCTGTGCACACTTGCACACACACACCTGGAAAAGACCCTGCCTCTGGGAAATTAGTGCTAGGTGTGGAGGGGCAGAATGAGTGTGAGAAGTAATGGGAAAAGGAAGAGTCCACAGGCGTCTGGGGAAGTATGAAGAAGCCAGGGCGGCACAGAAGAAAATGGACCTCACCAGCATCCCAATATGAGCATCTGCAAACTTAATTTGCCCATGGGCAGCCCTGAAGTTGTTAGCCGAAATTTGTGCATTCCTTCACTGTGCTGTCAAGACAGAGGGGTTTGTTGTTGTTGTTGTTGTTTGTTTGTTTGTTTGTTTGGCTATTTCATTTTTTGCTTTTAAAAGTTTTTTGGGTTTTTTTTCTGAATCAAGCACTTTGTAGAGATGAACATTCTTGTGTGATTAAATGAGCCCCCTTCTGCTTAGAGCCAAAGTCACATTCTTCACTTTGATTTGATCCCAGGTGCTCCTTTTTAATTGCATTTCGTATTCAACTGTGTAGCCATCCCCTTCCAGGAGAGGGCTGGCCCCCTAATCACCACAGTTCTTTTGCCCCTGCAGCTGGGACTTCAAAGGCCCCAGAAGTCATATTGTAATGTGAGCTCCAAATTGTCCCTGAGAAGGAACCCAGACAGGCATCCTCAGTCAAGACTCATCAAGGGGAAGGGATACCTCAGTGTGGCATGGGGTGAAAGAATGCAGCCTTATCCTCAGTCCCTCTTGGAGCCTCCCCCCCACAAAGTACCACCATTCCTAGTCTGGAAATGGCAGTAAGATATATGTAATTCAAGGCTGCCCAACAGTTTCCCAGAGACGGGACAGACATGTATGCCCAGGAAAAAATGTTTGTTTCAAGCAAACGTTCACAGCGCCAGCTGCCAATGGGAGAAGAAAAACAGACAGGAGGACGCCCACAGGCTGATATGGGAAAGTATAAACAACCGTTCCAGGCTCTGCTGAAAGGCTCATGTTAGGTGAGATCACATCATCTGATTTGGGTGTGTTTTTTTTATATATATAATTACTGGACCTATAGACTGTAACTGCAAAGCACATCCTGTTTCTAGAATAGGTGGGACCATGTGAGCTCATGACGGTTTCAAGTCGGCATTTTGACATTCAAGTTGGACTCCAACAGTTAACAAGAGCAGGCCCTGCTTTAAATAGGAGTTTAATTTTAACTTCCAAAGCACGGTCCCTGGAAGCAGATGGGGTAACTTGTGTCTCTATTTTCTTTATTTAGCATGGAGTTAATATAGAATATTGATTCCTAATGTGGGAATTCTGTGGGTGAAAAACTGGGGTTAGCTTTCTTGGTCAAATCCACAAATTTCTCAAAGTCAGGGAACTATGTCTCCATGATCTTTCTTTAGTGTAAGTTCTAGTTTCTTGAATATTGAGGACAATCAGTGCATATTTTGAAGAATAGATAAATGCTGAAAGCCTACTCTTTAGCAGTGACCTTTTAGAATAAATTAGGAAAGTCATCCCGGCAGAGTTTTCTGGAGATGTAGAGCATTTCCCCCCCAAAAGCCCATCTGCCATTGTGTAAAATGTCACATAAAACACTAGGTGTCAAAAGAAAATGGCAATCGGCTTGCTGCTGCATGGCCTGAGAGGGGCTGCTTAGTTTAGAGACCCTGAACTTCCACAAAGTGAATATGAAAGTGGAGTCTGAAGACTGTCCGTGCCCTGGAATATCTTTGATCAAACTGAACCTGCAAAGAAGTGTGGCAGGCTCTAAATGCCGCAGAGACTAACTGCTCAGGAAATCCACGCCAGTGACTTCACTGAACATGTCACATCAAAGGACAGAAATGCCCCACTGACTGGAAAGTTCTTTTGGTGTTCAATGTTGAGAGAGAATAGAAATGAGATTAAATTTCAGTATTTCTGGATTTGGTTAATAGATTCTCTCTTTCAAATATAAGAACTTTAACTGATTCTGTTGCTTTAGTAGAAAAAGATCCAAAAGGTGCATCTAATAACAAGGTCTGAAAGGGAATAAAAATGTAGCTGTAGATAGAGCATCATAATTTTAGAGAAGTTTTTTAAAGATTATTTTCAGCTACCACAGTGAAGATGGCTGCAATTCAGTGCACACACTTCCAAAGGGAGACTCCAGGTTCATAGGAAAATTGAAGGATACTATTTGCAATGTGATTGAAAGACTTAAGCCCATCTCAAAATATACTGCTCTGGAATACTGGCTATTTTTAATTAAAGTCACTTAGGAAACATCAGGTGCAGCCTGGGGATGTGGCTCAGTGTTAGAGCACTTGCCCTAGAAATGTGCAAGACCCTGGGATCCATCCCCAGTCCTCCCACCACATACATAAACACACAAAGAAAATGCCCCCAATCCCAGCAAATCCAGGGGTGCAGAAAGATCAGTTTGATCTTCATTCTGTTTCTTAAAAGAAGGAGGTAGGGCTGGGGTTGTGGCTTAGTGGTAGAGCACTTGCCTGGCACATGTGAGGCACTAGGTTCAATTCTCAGTACCACATGTAAATAAATAGATAAATAAATAAATAAATAAATAAAAGGTATTTTGACCCTCTACAACTAAAAGATAAATTTTTTTAAAAAAGCAGGAGGTAAAATTCCCATGTGAAAAATGTCCTTCTTATATGAAATGCAATAACCTTATTATCATCAATGATGTGAACTTGAAACTGAGAGAGCACTGTGCAGACCTTGTTATAGTAACTCTAATCTTTCAAGCCTCCCTACATAATTTAGTTGCTTTTCACAAATCACTATTCTTTGTCCAATTCAGTATATAAGAGATTGACTCTTAACTGCTTTTCTTTATGAGGGTTCTTCATTCTTTATGAGGGCTCACGTGTCTCATAAAACTTGTATTAGATAAATTTGTATGCTTTTCTCCTCTGAATATATCTTATGTAAATTTAATTCTCAGGCACAGCCAGAACCCTAAGAGGATGGAGGTGGAATTTTGCTACATTGATAGCTCCTTTCTTTAGGATTCAAGGAGTCTAAAGCAAAATGTTAGAGAATGATAATGGAGGAATAAAAGTACTAATTTGTGTTTTATAAAAAGGAAGAATATGGCTGGGCACAGTGGCTCACACCTGTAATCCCAGCGGCTTGGGAGGTGGAGGCAGGAGGATCGCGAGTTCAAAACCAGCCTCAGCAGTTTAGCGAGGTGCTGAGCAACTCAGTGAGACCCTGTCTCTAATAAAATACTAAACAGGGCTAGGAATGTGGCTCAGTGGTGGAGTGCCCCCCTGAGTTCAATCCCTGTTACCTCCCCCAAAAAAGGAAGAATATTATGTACTTTTGAGTATTCTGTGTCATTAACAAACCACTTAGACCCCATTTTGCAGCTACTGATGTAGAGCTGCCTTGGTGGATATCAGCTCTTGTACCCTGCAATGGCCATGAAAATTCATGGCAGCCTCATCTTGGACCCAGAAGAATCCATAATTAAGGCCCCAAAGGACTAAGATAGTGCAAACATTTCATTTATGTTCCCTTTAGTTGTCTTGGGCCAAAAGGTCAAGATGTCTCATTTCTCCTTCTTTTCTCCTTCATTCCAAGTGCCTGGCTCGATCCCATCACCTCTCCTATGCTTGAGATTAAAAAATGCCATTTCACTTTGGTTTGTTCCCAGCCACCTTGAGTCTTTTGTGTTTTGGAGGGAAGCAACTACATGTTAAATCATTCTCTAGTCACTAACATCCATCAATTTTCACAATCAGGGTTGACAGATTTTTATTTGCTAAAACTCAGCTTCGCCCACTTGGAACTAACGGTCTGAAAAAGCCAGATTGGGAACCATGTGTTGCCAAAGCAGAATTACTTTAGCTGGGATATTGCAGGCAAGCACTCTACCACTAAGCCACAACCCCAGCCCTATCTCTGGCTTTTAAGAAACAGCCAGGTTCATATTATTCTGACAATCATCTTTATGTAGGCAAAGCCAGGTGAAACTTACCTGTTGAAGAGCTTTGCCTTTGGCATAGAATGGACATGATTTTGAGTCTAAGCTCTGCTGTTCCTACCTGTGTAATCTTCAGCAAATTACTTGACCTAAGATTTAGTTTTCTCATTTATAAAATTTTTAAATTCATCTATGCATACATACTTGTTGAGCATGAACTGACATACATAGCATAAATGCTCACAAATATGATTGTGGCAGGGAAAGCTGATGCTCCCAAATCCATGTTCTCCCTCTCTTCTAGGCTCAGAGCTAGACTACATTTCCCAACTTCCCTTGCAGGTAAGTGTGGTCATGTACTAGTTTAGCCAATAGAATTTGAGTAGAGAGGAGGTTCATAAACACCACGTGTGATCTTCCACTTTCTTTCTCTCTGCTGGATTAGAATGAAGATGGCCCAGGGTGACCATGGAAACCCTGTGTTGGAGATGGCAACTCTGCTGTCAGCCTGAGCCTCTGAAGGACTGTGGAGGAGGACATGCTAGTGGTTTGTTTACCTGCCCAGTACTATCATGTGAGTAAGAAATAAAACTCTGTGGCAATGAGTCATTTTCCATTTTGGGATCGGTTTGATAAAGCAAATAGTCTAATCAGACTAAACAGTTATTACCATTATAAATTTGTATAAGGCTGCAATTTTATGAAGAAGTCAGCTTGTACCACCTCACAAGAGCTAATGGTTAAATTTGCAGTAGTTTCATGAGCCATTCAATGTCGTATTCCTAGTTTAAAGGCAGCCATGATGGGAATGGTTACACCACAGATATTGCCAGATACTACAAACCAGACCCCCTTTTCCCCACTGGAACATTTATCAGCATACTACATACAGGGAATAGATCATTTTCCTTTTTCATTGTTCCAAAGATTGACAACCTGGCACATTTTATATTTGTGTGACCCAAAAAGTGTTTGTAGCTATGAATCAGGATTAAACTTAAATAAATTACGAGAGGAAACATAAAAGGATAAAAGCTAATAGTTAGGATTAAATGAAATGTGGAGAAGGGGGAAGAACAGTCTAGTCTTTGTCCTTCTAAAATAAGAATATCTTGGGCTAGGGATATATTTTTGTGTCTTGATTCTCTCTAGAAATTTCAGGTCTTCAACCTCCTTTACCTCCCCTACCTTGAATGGTTGTCACTGGTTTCTATCTGCAAGTGAGTATCTTCTGAAGCACACTCATTCTCCCCTCACTCCCAAGCACTCCATAATGACAAGTGCTGGTAAGGTGTCTTCATGCTCCTATAATAGAGGCCCGAGCCAGCTGGGCTCCCCAGATAGCAGACCTTGAGTTGAAGAGTCAAATGCAAATTATTTATCTGGAATGTGATGCCAGGAAATGGCTTGAAGGAATAGGAAAGAAGGGGAGCAGGGAAGGGGAGGCAATCAATGAAAGAGATGTTATCCAGCTGTGGGCAGCTGGAGGAACTGTCAGGCAATATAGAAAATGCATTTCAGAGTTCATGCTCCAAAGGGGGATAAGGGACATCTTTCAGTCATCGGTCAGTGTAGTGCCATATGCCTAAGACTCCTATAACCTCTTCAGACAACCAGACTGTCTCTGTTCTTTCACAACCTAACCCTAAGAATCTCCTTACTCTGCCAAGTCTTCCTTGGTTTATCAGAAGTGATTTAACTCCTTTATTCTGGACTTCCATGTATTTTCTTAGCAGGCCTTGACTGTGACTTCCAATCACATATCATCCAGACTTCTGTATGCACCTAGTTCCCTTTAGTACATTCTTGTACAAGAAAAATTTAAATCACAATGTCAAAACTTAAATGAGGATCCTTCTGTTATAGTACAACATGATTATGATTGTCTTGGGTTAAATATATGTTTTATTAGAATTTCTGCACTGTGGTAGACACAAAAACTGGCCCTAGTGAATATGTTGTCCTACATGGCTAAAGGGACTTTGTAGATGTGATTAAAGATTTTCCTGGATTATTCAGGTGGGCCCAATATGATCATAAGAGTTCTCATAAGAGGAAAGTAGAAGGGTTACAGTCAGAGAAGGGGATATAACCACAGAAGCAGATCTAAGTAATGCAGAGCCATGAGAGAAAATGAGGGCAACTTCTAAAAGTTGGAAAAGGCAAAGAACAGATTATCCCCTAAATCCTACGGAAAGAATGCAGCTGTGCCAACGCCTTTATATCAGCCTGTAAGGTCCATTCAGACTTCTTCCCCCTATAACTGTAAAAGAGTAAATTTATGTTGTTTTTAAGCCACCAAGTTTGTGATAATTTGTTGTGATAGCAATGTGAAACTAATACATGTTTAAGTTTTTAAAGTTATCTATTTTCAAATTGCTTTTTGGAGATCCAGCATAATTGTGATGTTTGTCCTTTTTTCAGTTGATTTCAGGAATCAACTTTGTGGATTAACTGAAACCAAATCAGGATTCCAAATCAAGGCTACTATCTGAGGTCCACTTTCATTATTGGCTGGAGGCTTCTCAGGGCATAAGCCCTTGCCTCACACATAGATAGGTAGGCTACATGGTGGGCTATTGCCCCAGGGAAATTGGTTGTTGATGGCGCCTGCAGATTGTGGTTCAGTTATTCTGGATTAACTGCTGCCTTTGATTACCTGCACATTTGTGTGTGTGTGTGTGTGTGTGTGTGTGTGTGTGTGTTTGGATAATCCTTCATCCAGATAATTAAAACTTCTCCTGAACATGCTGTGTTCTAGGGCACTTGAAATCCTATGGTTTTACTCCTCTGTTTCTTGGGGAGTGCCTTTAAAGCACCAATAACTTTTGTGCTTGCCAAATCACTTGGCTAATTCATGAATGTGCTTCATTCTGGATAATAAAAGCGAATGTTTCCTGAACACTTCACTATGCCAAACTCTAGGTTGAGCACTTTTTATTTTCATTGCACTTTTGAATACTCACTCTGAGCTGCGTGCACTATGGCTCCCCACATTTTACAGATGAGGACATGAGGCTTGGAGAGGTTTTGTGGCTTGTGGACACTCCCATGGCTCAGGCATGGCAGAATTCTACCCAGAAGCCAAGCAGCTCAATTCTCAAACCCACACTTCTAATCAGCAATGATATTATTACACTCTTTTTGGAAATGACTTAAGTTTTTTTCTCCCAGAATTAGAGCTGAAGTTAGCATCTTGCTTTAACTGGGAGTAAAAAAGGCCAAGAGTCAGGAAGCCAAAATGACTCCTTTATTAACTATTGCATTTTTCTCCTGGACACATGCTTGTGATGCATAAAAAGGACTCTGTGTGTGGTGGTCCTATTCTCCTTTCTATTTCAGGATACTGAACTTTACCTCCACCATGCAAAGAAGTGAAGATTAGGATTCTATTAATGTTTAGTGATCAAAATGGATTAAAAAGGGTTCTTGTTTGTGTCCATTGGTGTCTCAGAGAAAAGGCCTAATTAATAAAAAAGTCAGTTACTGTTTTTTTCTGCATTTCAGCTCCTGTAGTTCAGTTGTATTTCCCATCTGCTTTGCCTGTCGATGGCACTACCCTGCTGTTCAGTTGGACTGATGGCTAGCTAGCCTTCAAATACTTGAGCGTTCCTTCCTTTTATATTAGAGGCCAAAATGCCAACACAGGGCTTGATGAGGGGTGATTTTTCTTCTCATGGGACATTTGGCAATATCTGTAGACATTTTTGATTATCACAAACTGGGGGAGGATGCTACTGGTATCTAGAGTGTTGTATTAGTTTGGTGTATGCATCAAAATGCCACAAACTTGGTGGCCTAAATGAACAGAAATTTATCCTCTCACAGTTCTTGAGATCAGAACTCTGAAATGGAGGTGCCAGCAGGGTTGATCCCTCTAGAGGCTCTCCAAGGGAGAGTCCTTTCCATTGTTCTCTCCTAGATTCTGGTGGCTGCTGCTAGGTTGGTATTTCGTGGCTTGTGCCTACATCACTCCAGTCTTTGCCTCAGACTTTATATGGCATTCTTCTCTCTCTTTCGTCTCAAATCTCCCTTTCCTTTCTCTTATAAAGACACCTGTCATTGGATTTAAGGCCTGCCCTGAACTACGGTGAGCTCATTCTGAGATCCTTAACTTGATTACATCTGCAAAGACAAATGCTATTTCCAAATAAGGTCACATTCACAGATGCTGCAGGTTAGGACTTGGGCATATCTTTGAGGGAGATGCTACTTAACTTGCTACATGGATAGAGGCCAGGGATGCTGAGAAACACTCCACAATGCCCGGGACAGCTTTAAAACAAAGAGATTGAGAGACACTGCTCTGCCCTGAATGAAAAATTTTACTGAAGCAGAGAACACCTCTCCCCATGTCTCTAGCCCTTCAACCATCCATGACACACAGTACCACCCAGTGTAGGCTATGCAGCCAGTTGCCAAGTGGCACCTCCATGTTCTGCAGTGTGAACCATCATTTCCAATATGTGGAGGCCATTTGTGCCCAGTAGGTGGCATTCAAATACCCCATATAACTAAGCCTAGCAAGCAGATAGCACAAAGGGTAAAAGATTAATGCAACTTTCAGAAATGTGTGGATTCAGGTATATAAATCTATAATTTGCATCTCTCTCTTCAATGCAACTTAAGAATCTCTGGTTTCCTAACATAGATTCTCAAGATTTCTGCCTTCTCTATCCCCCTTGTGTACCTTAATGATTAGTCTATATGGAGAAAGTGGGAATTTATACCAGGGTGTCCCAAAGTTTTCTATACAGGGCTAGATAATAAACATTATAGACTTTGTAGACCAAGGGGCAAAACTTAGAATATCATGTAGGTACTGATATAATAAGGGAGACAAATCCTGCCACACCCTGCCAGGGTGGCTGGTCCTGGGTGGTGAACTTTGTGCCCAGTTACCATTTGTTGCAGACTTTCTCAGGAGGAAGAGTGGCTGACCCTAATGTTTGAGCCTGGCTCTAGGGGTGACAGGGAGGCAGGTGGTGAGTGGGATTGGGGGAGACTTGCTACCTTGATCAGTTTTCTCTTTACCTTTTGACACCCAGGTCCTGGTGTACCCTTCTGTACTCCTGGAGAGCTGGGCCATTTGACTTTGTAGCTGGCCAGAAGCCTCCTAGACTGCTCTGTGCTTAGAAGTTGTTAACAGCAGAGGCCTCAATGTGTAGATGTTGGCCAGAATAGCTCCGGAGTAGTAGCTACTGACCTGGGAGGCAGGTTCTGGGAGCAGAGGCAGAAATAGGAGTGGAGGATGGTGCCCTGGCTGGTATCCCAGTTCACAGTGCCAGTCTGTTCCTGCAATGTCTTCCAGCTACACAGACACAGGCTGTGGGCTGGATTTGGCCCACAGGCTACAGATTGCCAGACCCTGGCTTGACCATATGACAAATACTCAATTAGTCCTTTTTGGATTCACAAACTGAATGTTTCATTTGTGAAAGCATAATGTTGAAAGCAGTGATAACCATCTGATTTCCTTTTGTTAAGCCAGTCCCTGGGTTTTTTTTATAGATAATATGTCAAGGTTTAGAAAAATGGGCACTGCAATTTCCCTTTACAAATTAATAGACAGGCCAAAAGGTACATGGGATAAGGATGCTGAAAGAGATGTTTTTGCCTTTTGTGTTTTGAAGTTTAGCTTCTTTCCTTGTAAACCCCCAACCATCTTATTGGAGTACATAATCCTGCAAAAATTCAGGCACTGGAGATCAGATCCTATTTATTCTTGTGATATATAGTTTAGTTCTGACAAACTAATGTTTTGGGAATGATGACCAACGAATTTATCTTGTCTTTTACTATATAATCCTCAAAGACAAATATTAGAAGCAGTGTGTTTGGAAAGAATAAAAGAGCAGCACACTCCAACATCCAAAGTTTTAAATGTCATGAACTGTATGCCGCATGAGCCAACCATCTGGCATTTGCAATGTGGATGCACTGGGTAAGACAAAATGCCTTCATAGTCAAACCCCAGAAAATTGTCTGTTATCACAGTAGCGACTGCTGTCTGCCAGAAAGTATTCTTCCCTTGCTTAGAAACATCATCAAAATATGTTCTAAAAAATGAGATGCCACTTCTCATTTTATTTCTCTGACCTCATCCTCCTTTGGATATGAACTTCCCAGTCCTCTCTAAGTAGATTAGATCAGGCTTGTGGAATGTCATCTCTTGAACTCCTTCTTTTTGATCAAAAAGCCTGGGGACCTTTATACCACCAATAATTATGCACAAATTCAGGACTCACTAAAATTCTGGCCTGCCACTCTGCCATGGAAGAGATCAACAATCACCAGAAGCAGAAGTTTAGGAAAGAGGGCAGAAATTGGTTTTGTACCTCCCAAACTGTGTTCCTGCTTCAGTATATAATCAGGTTTAGGGATCTGATTGGCACTGACAAGGAAAATATCTTGGAGGAGAGCTTGATATTCAGAGACATGGCCAAAGATGCTATAATGGCTCACTTGTACCCCCAGAGTCAAATCCTTGCCAATGCCCACACAGATGGAGTCTGTGTGTGAGGAGGAGGGCCCTCAGAGAGGGTCTGTCTGCCTTCTGGATCCTTCTTCACTTCTGCGGTACCTGCTATTTCTCTACTGAGGTTTCTTCTAGGCCTTTGCAACATGTCTATAACTTTGGGAAGAGTAAGAATAATCAATATCCTCCTTGCAGCCTTAAATATCAGGCCCACAGAGTCCCAGTTGTGGCAGGCTCGTCTATACAAGCTCTTTCAGTGACCTTATCCAGGCTCTTGGTTTTAACCATCTCTCTCCAATCCCTGACTTGGGTCTATCTCCCAAATCAGACTGGCTCCAGTAACTTCTAGTTTTCATGCAGTTGAAGGCCCCCAGAGGCACTTCAGACTCAATGTGCTGTCTATAAGAGACACCCTTTACATTCAAAGACACCAATAGATTTAGAGATTTGGTATCTCTAAGGAGATTTGGCATTTGCCAAAGATTGACATCCCCATATATGTGGGAGAACATGGATGGGGAGGAGTCAGTGAGGACACTTCATCTTACTGGAGCTGACTGGGAGGACAAAGAGATGGTGAGAGATGGACATAGTGGTGACTGTGATGATGGTGGTGATGGTGATCAAAGAGGAAAATGGGCTGTGTTGGTAAGTTATTTTTTGGTTGCAAATTACAAAGATCCAACTCAAACTAGCTTAAATATGCAAACACAATTTTTAAAAAAAAAGAAAAAGAGAGATTTTATACTTTTACTGGCTTAAGGAACTAGGAAGTTGTTTCAGGAGTAGTAGGATCCAGGTATTCCAATGGTGCCATCTGTTATAGACCGAGTTACTTCATAAAGGAGACTGAAGTAACAGCTTGTGTGTAGGTAGTTTATTGGGGAGCAGCATTGAAAGGGGATGCAGGAAAGCTGAGAAAGATGCAAATAAGTTAGCTGACACTGTGAGAAACCAGAGCTTAATGCTATGATCTCTTCAGAGGAGCTTTGTAAAATACATTTCAGGATGGACCTTCTAGGAGACATAAGGGGGAAGCATTTAATTATCAGTACTGTGCCCCACTTATCAAGTGTGGCCCCATGTGTGTTGATGCCCCCCACATTTACAGGTTGCACATTTGAATGCTGAACAAGTTCCACAGGCGCTTCACAAGAGGGTAGCCTTAGGGTAGAAAGTGAATTCATTGCAGTCTCAGAGAAGTCTAAGGTGGAGAACACTACCAGGTTGCACCTGCAGAAGGCCCATCAAAGCCAGCATGGAAGTGATCTCAGCAGCAGTGGGTGGACTAAGGGAAGAGGCCAAGAGGATTTGAAGTAGACCATAAAGCTTTCTTATCCACCATCAATGTATCTCATCTCCCTGGCTCTTGCTCCATCTCGGACTTTGCTTGCCTCTGCCTGACTCTCAGACAGTGTTATCCATGGGGTGACAAGACATCCCCAAGAAGCTCCAAACTTATGTGGTACTTAGAGTTCATCATTGCAGAGAAAGAGACAGACCTGGTCAGCCCATGTGTAATGTTCAAAACAGATTCTGATTCTACTTGGAGCATGTACACAACACTGTAGGGGGGAGTCTAGAAAAGCAAAAGGCTTTAGTCTGTCCTGCTTGGATCACTTGGAGTTGGGGATGGGCTATTTCCCAATGGAAGGTGTCTGGTTGTGGTGCATGGAACATTGCTTGGATCCACCTTTAAGATTAAAGAGAAAACTTGATGCCAATAAATTGCCTCAGCTTTAGAGCCAGAGTCATAATCTCCTTAGGGCAATTCCTGGCCAAGGAACAAATGAGGCAATGCTAAAAAGGCCCTAGTTATTTGTGCCCAAAATAAGACTCCTCTAAGGGAAATCTTTGTTCTGGCACTTCCAGAACATGGGTTGATGGAAAAATGACCAGATCAATGTTACAGTCTGGAAGCTTCCCGTGCCAAATCCTGCTTCCTCCCTTTTCTTTCTCAGGTGTTATCCTCCAGTCAACCTGTTACATTCATAACCTATCTTAGTGCCTGCTTCCTGTTGAATCCAGTTGACACATAGGAAAATAAATAGGTAGCTGATGTTCTCAGAGGACTTAAAAGATGAAGGAAGGGAAGAGGAAGGAGAAAATACTAACTATGCTTTGGAGAAAAACACAGCTGCAGCCAGGCCTGCCTGTCCTCATGGTGGCTTTGACTCTATGTAGACCCTCTTGTAGAACTACATGAATTCCAGAGATGACCTCCCACGCCAGTTGCCTTTTTCCAAGTGGCATGCCAGGGAAGGTGCTGAGGGTCCTTTGTGCATGGGTTGGCTTTCCTAAACTGGAAATCCAGGGACCAAGGAAATGCAAGGAACCATGTTATTAACCTAGACTTGCGTGTTCTCATTTTTCTGAGACTACTCTGTCTAATGTGTCTCCAAACACCTGGTTTGTGCATCATTGGCCTTAGGTTTACAAATTGGGAGTGAATTTTATGAGAAGGTGGCACATAAAATTATGGGTCTATAAATGGCCATCATAAGCCAGCCAAGTAAAAGGCATAAATTCCAAGTCATGTGGTATGATGAAACAGAGCTGAAATTGCTATTATTTTCACTGGCAGGCAAACAAAAATGAACAAAATCCTTATTCTTCGGAGTGTAGAGGAATCTAAATGCATTCTCATTGTGCCCTACATGCAGGGGAGCAACACAGAAGTTATAGTTCATCAATCTGACCTTCTAATCTTGGATTTGATACGAATACCAATAATAATAGTTTTCTGTAGTGTCTTCATCCTGGAAACCCAATGTGCATCACTCATTACTAGCAGTGTCATAAAGCTTTTTCTGTGTCACTAAGGGGCAAATTCAAGATAACACTATTTCAATCATGTTTGTAGCTGGTTAAATTTAGCAAGCACAAGGTAATACAATTGCTACCTTGTCATTTCAAGAATTGAGCTCTTTTTATATCCATCCTGTTAAATCACAAACTTCAAGAAAGGTGTGTGACTTTAGCTAGTAAAATAACTGTACTGATCTTGTAAGGATCCAAAATTACATGGGCATCATCTTAGACAGTTAGGTCTAGAAAGTGAGAGCAAACTATTCCATTATGTTACATTTTTTCTAAAGTAGGGCCATTTTTTTTTCTTTAGAAATAGAAATAATTTCCACATGCCTGTGAGGGAATGTGGGGACATCCAGGGCAGAAGTATTTCCTGGTGCAGTTAGAGAGCTGCAAGAACTGACATGACATAGTAGGATAATAGTGTAGGCACTGCAGGGCTGTTGCCAGGTTTGGAGTTTACTAGAACAGACAGCCAGTTTTATAAAAGTCACAGAGTATGTTTAGTTCTTTGATCATTTCCTGGATTTTTGGTTCTCATGTGGAGTTCTTAGAAACTGACTCAAACTAGTCAAACACCTAAAAGATTGAGAAGTAACCCAGAATACAAATACAAGCACTAACTTTGTGCAGGGTTATAGTATTGTGTCAGCCACCCTGAAACTTTCTGTCCTGATCTCCAGATATTGGGTAGGTTGCATAGAAATGGGAAGACTTGGGTGGATAGCAGAAAATTAGAATTGAGACTGGTGGATGAGTCTACACCCAGGTCAGGATTACTCTGATAAATCACACAGCTTGAAGTAATAAGAGTACAGTACTTGTATTTATCAGATTCAGTGCCTGCCTCTCTCCTAGATAATCATCAACGTATTTTGCTTCTGTTATATGCATTTTCAGTGTATAGGTAGATCATCATCAAAAAGCCTGTTATGGGGAAGAATGTAACAAAATGGGATAATTTACAATCACTTCCTTTTTTTAAAAAAAATATTTGTTTGTGTAGTTGTAGATGGATAGTATGCCTATATTGTATCTGTTAATTTTTTTTATGTGGTGCTAAGGATTGAACCCAATGCCTCACACGTGCTAGGCAAGCACTCTGCCACCAAGCTATAACTGCAGCCCCAATTTACAATCACTTTCTAGACCTGCCTCTCTGAGATAATCTTGGTGTAATTCTGGATCTTGCAAAGATCAAGGATGATTTCCTCTTCTTGATGGTACTAATTATTTCATTGACTTTTGAAAGTTTTGGGATGGACATTTCAGAATATCAAGAAACAGGCATACTCCAAAATCGTTTTTCTAGTTTATTTTATTATCTTCATAATGGTATCAAATAATCACATACTAACTACAGTAGGTTTTTTAAAAATCCTCTATTGGTGATATTTCCCTCTACTTTTCAAATGTTGAAGCTGGGAGTACCCATTTTAATATGGAGGGCTGGACAAATGGAGGCATGCCCACATTCAAGCTTGACCATTATGACCTAGTCACTTTTGTTTCACCTGAGGCAAAAATAATGTGAATTGGTGATATCAGCTAATGATATTACTTTTCTCATTGGAATTGCAAAAGGGCAGGCTTCCTCCCCCCTTTCTCTAATAACATCATTAAGATAGCAAGTCATAATTTTGTAAAAAAAAAAAAAAAGGTTTATCTCAGTAATTTTACACTTTTATTTCCAGTTCTCTTCTTTTTTTGCAGCATGTATAAATTATACTTTGGTTAAAATCAGAGTCTTGTAATACCTTGCAACACTGATAGAAGAATCAGTTTAAGAATCCCTTCTTGAGCCAGGCACAGTAGCACATACCTGTAATCCCAGTGGCTTAGGAGGCTGAGGCAGGAGGATCGCGAGCTCAAAGCCAGCTGCAGCAACTTAGTGAGGCACTAAGCAACTCAGTGGGACCCTGTTTCTAAATAAAATATAAAAACGGGCTGGTGTGTGGCTAAGTAGTTAAGTGTTCCTGAGTTCAATCTCCAATACCAAAACAAACAAAGAAACAAAACAAAACAAAAGAATCTCTTCTTTCCCAGGAGAAAGAAAGATGGATGCACTGCTAGCCTCCATGCCTGTTAATCTCTAGGTCAGCCAATGATTTTTCCAGAGCAGCGCTGTGTTCATAGTTTTGGATATATCCCAAACTCTTTCATTACCCACTTACATGCACATCCTTCTGACTTCTTAATTTCATCCATGATATATGAATGTTGCTTATTTAGCTTTTGTGAATAATCTTATTTTGCTTATAAGGCAAAGATTGTTCATATTCATTAAACTTACTCTATGATCCCCTATATTTCCCAGTTTCCTTTGCAGTTAATTGTAGGCCATCCGACCACTTCTAGTGAATGAATTATGTGTGGAAATGTATTACTTATGGGGCACAGAAGTCAAGAACTGGTGTGCCTCTTCCATTCTTCTCCTTGCCAACCATGATAACTTGATAATTAATCTATTAAGATGCCAGCATCAACAGATAGAAGAAATTTGGATTCCTGAGTCACCAGTTGGAGATGAACTCTGGCCAGCTTGCATTGAACTTCATATAAGTAAGAAGTAAGAGAAGTAAGAGATTTTTGTTACTGCAGCATAGCTAATGCCATACTCAGTATTCTTATTTCCATGTTCTTGTAAAATATAGTGTTTTCTCTATGAACTAATCACAAATATATTACAGATATGGAGATTCCAGATTTATATATGCAAAATATAAGAATAGTGGAGAAATATTCTGGTTAGCCTCTTCCAGGACTTAAGTTTTCTGCTCAAATAACATCCTCTTCCAAACTACCCAGGATTTCAGAAGTTATGTAGTTTGTCAGTGTAGAACTGAGGAACAATCTCTCTTCAGAACTATTGTTACAAGATGGGTCAGAGCTATCCTGAATGTAATGTTGAGGAGTATCTTCAGTGGGATGGGAATGGAGAGATCTATGGAAAATTGTGCTTTTGCAAAAGTTTTCTGTATTCTTGTCCTTCATCTTCTGGCATTCATTCTTTAGGTCATGTCCTAGACTTGATTTTGTATTAAGCAGACTGTGTATACACACAAAAATCATTCTATGGGGAAGGAAATATATTTTGAAAATAAAAATAAAAATATTATCAAGGGAAAAATCAGAAATTTGCTCAACTTCCTTACCTATTGTTTGTTTGTTCTTAGCTCAGTTTTTTTAAAATTTAGATAGACATTGGGAAAGGGGGCTGGATGTGGATGAAGTTTATGTCATATCTTTCAGAGATTAGGGCATCTAAATTTCTTCATAGGACTCTACTTAGACATTTTTTCAAAATTATATATTGTATCCAATTCCTCCCAAATGGTTTGCTAGCAGGCATTAAATAGAAATTAAACCTTTTTTGATAATGAGGGTGTTTACATTTTAGAAAGATTGGGGTGGGTGAGTAAGAATTTGTGGCAGAATTGAACTAATTGATCCCCAAACCATTTTGCTTTCTTTCTAGGGCATACAGCTTGACTACATTTCCCAAATCTCCTTACAGTTAGGTAGGGAACATGTTGTATACTACCTCCAGGCCCAGCTCATCAACAGTCTCCATGTGATTCTTCATATTTTTTCTTTTCCTTTGTTATGATTTAGATGTGGTACCCCCCCCCCCCAAAAAAAAAAAGCTTACATGTGAGACAGTGCACAATCTGGGGGAGAAATGATTGGGTTAAGCCTTAACCTAATCAGCAAACTGATCCCTAATGGGATTAACTGAGTGATAACTGGAGGCAGGTGGAGTGTGGCTGGAGGAGGTGGTTTGTTGTGAGTGTGATTATATTTTGTATCTGGAGAATGGACTGACTCTCTCTCTCTCTCTCTCTCTCTCTCTCTCTCTCTCTCTCTCTCCTTTCTGATCACCATGTGAACTGCTTTCCTCTGCCACATTCTTCTGCCATGATGTTCAGTCTTGCCTGGGGCCCCTGGGGAAAGGAGCTGGACTTCTATGGAAGACCTCTGAAACCATGAGCCCTCAAATAAACTTTTCATCCTCTACAGTTGTTCTGGTCAGATCTTTTAGTCATAGTAGAGAAAAAGCTGACTAAAACATCCCTTGAGGCATGACCTAATGTAGAGCATCTAGTGGAGTAGGCCACGTAGATGGTAGGGGCCTTTATCCTTGAATGACTGTGTAGAGCAGAGCCTACCTGATGGGCTGCATTGAACTGTAATATGTATGAGAAGTAAACCTTTAATGTGTGAGACCACTAAGATTTGGGAGTCGTTTGCTGCATTAGTTAACCTGCCCTAACTAATACAGACTTCTTAGTCAATCATAGTTTATTATTTAAGAAATGTGCACTGTATGAAGCAGTTCCTTAGGTGTCCTAAACACCTTTGTTAAAGCACAAGGGTTTGAGGGTTACCATGAAGGATTAATACCTTTGTGAAATATTGCCAGTTATATCCTTCCAAAAGTAATATTGATGATTTCCTCCTTTCTGATAACATGGTAACAAACTTTTACCTCTGACATGTAGTATACCACAGAGTTTTGAAATTATTAGTGGTGTAATTTGACAACCTTAGGCAAAGAGGGGAATTTATTTCACATTAGGAAGTGGGGTTGATAGCCTTCAAAGATGATCACCATCAATTCCTATGTTCCATGTTGTTCCACTTATCAAAGGGTAAAGTCTATTTTTTCTTCCCTGATGTTTGGATTGGGCTTGTGACTTGCTTTGACTAATAGATGGTAGAGAATATGACATTCTAAAGCCCAAGAACTATATGCAGAGACCATGTGAAGAAGCAATGAGGCACCAGATGTGAGTAAAGCCTTCTTGAACCTTCTTATCCAGCCCAGATGCTAGCTGACTACAGCTAGAAAGTTGACTTCAGTAAATGCAAAATGGATCAGAAGAATCATCAAGCTGAATCAACTCACAGAATCATGAAAAAAAATTTTTATTTAAGTCACTAAGTTTTGGAGTAGTTTGTTACATAGCAATAGGTAACTGAAACCAGAGGGATTCAAGGTGTGAAGTTCTGACTGGTTAAGGAAAAGAATTGTAAAGTTTTGCTTAAGATTATTTATTGTTGTTTTAAATCATGAAGGTAGACACATGGCTTTCAAAGAGGTCTGAGAAAAGCCATAATTCTCAGGGGCATACCGTGGCCACTTTGTCATATTCACACTTGGGCCTTGATAAATATTTGTTTAACTAATTTTTTTGAATGAAAGTAAGTATTCACTTACTTCTCTGTTCTTTATTTTAGGTGATGAGCTTTTTTAGAGGAGCAATCATGCATTTCCTGGGCATATAAGAGTACTTCAATAAGGTAGCAGGCTTTAAAGATTTACTGATTGAATTAATCCTAAGCATGGTAGGGGGTGGGGATATCACCCTTTTGTTGCTGAAAGCTTGGTCCTTGACCCAATGCCAATCCAATAATGAGAATACAGTTTTGAGAAAAAAGGAAAAAGACAGTTTATTGCTTTGCTAGCAAAGGAGAGATATAGGGAACTCCTGTCCCAAAGGCTGTGATTCTGCCCATTGGAAGGAACAGGGGTTTTTTTAAAGAGGTGATTCACAGAAAATGAGATTAGGGAGGAGAGATGGGGGGGAAAGAAGATAAGGGAGGAGAAGGTTAGGGAAAAGAAGATCAGGGAGAAGTTAGGGAGAAGAAGGTTGGAAAAAAGAAACAAAACATGTAAGTTTCAAAGCCCAAAGGGATATAGTCAAAGCATCAAGTGAATCCCTGTTACACTTTGAGGGAATGAGTAAGCTATGAGGAGGAGCCCATGTTTTATTCCATTATCTCACCTAAAGTTCAAAGATGGCTAAATGAAAGTTTCTGTGCCTCTTAATGATTCAGTAGATCAATAAATATATCACCAAATGTTGCAAAGGAGAATTGAGTTGTCACTCAATAGAAAAAGGAAGAAATCTTTATCTTTAGGTTAGAAACCACTATCTGAGGATAAAGATCAATCAAATTGCATTTGAAACACTCCCTGTATTATTCTTAGAAAGGGTTCTTTCCTTGAGAAATGAATTAGCACTCACTATAGACAGTATGTTGATCATGAGGTATAAATAGAGATGGTCCTGCACTAGGAAAGGTGGATGTCTGGACAGAAATAAACCTGATGGAAACAAAATATGCAAGGGTGTTTGTTACCTGTTTTACCTGTACTCTGGTTATAGCTATTTTTATTTCAATAGCCAGGTAGAGATCATTCAATTCATATTTCAATTTATAACATAGCCAGAGGGATTATTTCACCTCTTTGAAAACCACGTGTTTACCTTCATAATTTAAAACAACAATAAAAAATCTTAAGCAAAACTTTATTATTATTTAATAATTTTTGTAAAGTAAGAATATGAAAGGATTAGCTGAGAAGAGTTGAACCATATTATAGAAAGAGAACTGCATCCATTTTAATACTGAGTTGAATAAATATTTATCACAAACTCCAAAGAATATACTGTAGGTTTATATTACAACTTCTAGTTACTACTTTTTAAGGAGCTACTAAAAGCTTTTAATTTGATTCACTAAGTGATCCAGGGTGTTGAATTTAGGCTTACCTTCCATCTGTCTATCCATCTATCCATCCATCTATCCATCCATCCATTTCTGGAGCTATTTGTGTAGCACTTGATATTTTCCTGGTTTTGTGCATGCCATCGGGAATATTAACTAACATGTAATACTACCAGAGTGTGACAAATGGTTTTCATATGGGAGTTCATGGTAGCATCACTATGCTGCTCTTCTGATTGAGCCCCAAACTGTTTTGACCCTTCCCGATTTGTACTTGGACATGAATTTTTTCTTGTTTAAAGACCTAGTCTATTAAATTTAGAATCTTATTTTTCACTTTCTCAGTTGACCAAAGTTGTCTTGAAGCATGAAATCTTTATCACTATACTGTTAAGGTTGTTTGATTTCGCTAATATGCTCAAATGCTGACAGCCTGCTTCAGTCCTTAATCTAGTGCAACATGACATTAAATAAAATGTTTCTTTTTTTTTTGTTTCAGCTGGTGCTTCAACACTGAGAAAATGTGGCAGTTCCTACATCCAGAGAGAAGAATACTTCATGTCTGTAGGATAAAAATGTGTTAGCTTTCTGGCAATATAACAAAATAACTGAGGTAGTTAACTTATAAAGAGAAAAGGTTTATTTTGGCTCACAGTTTTGGAAGTTCCAGTCCAAAATAAGGTGTAGCCATTGCTTTGGTCCTCTGGTTGACATGCTGGATGGCCATGGCAGGGAGTGTGTTGTAGCCCAAACTGCTCACCTCATGTCTAGAAGCAAAAGAGGATGAGAATAAGACCAGTGTTTCATGATCCCCCCTTCAAGGGCACACTTTTAATGACCTAAAAACCTCCACTAAGCCTTACCTCCTAATGGTCCCACCATTTCCCAAGCCTTTAATATGTGGTTCTTTGGGGGATACTCAACATCCAAAGAATAGCAAAGTGATTGTGTTTTTCCAAGATCTTTAGCTTGGCACTCATCTGAAAGATGTGACTGAAGGAACTGAAGAAGCTGTGTGGTGGGTGGAGCTTACCTCTGCTCCATACTTCCCTCTGGATGCTTGTTGAGAGGTAGAAATACATCATCCAGTTATAGCAATAAGAACAGAAGAGAGCTTGGAGTGAAAGTTTATGGAAAATCTGGGCAAAGGACCCCAGAGTTCAGAAGGTACACAGACTACTATCTGACACTTACCTGCATGTGTTTAAGGTCTGGGCACTGGCAATTTCTGAAAGAGCAGGGGGAGAGAGAGAGAGAGAGAGAGAGAGAGAGAGAGAGAGAGAGAGAGAGAGAGAGAGAGAGAGAGAGAGAGAGAGAGAGAAAACACGAGAGAACATGAGAGCTCTCAGTGAAGGGGCTGATTTTCGGTGGGTCGACTCACGAAGGGATCTTTCTCAAGAAGACTTCCCGCCTAGGAGAGAGGTTCCGGATAGAAGAAGCCTGGGAGGGATGATTGCCAGAAGTATAAGATGGCCTCTGCAAACTGCATATCTGCAGCAGGGGAGGGAAAAGTGGAAAGTTCCTAAAGGAGAGTGGGTGCTGTAGTCTGAATGTGTTCCCTAAAATTCACATATTGAAACCTAACCGGCAATATGATAGCATTAAGAGGTGGGCCCTTTAAGAGGGTTATAAAACAGTATGTGAAGGCTGATCTGTTCCTTCCATCTTTTCTGCCACACAGAAAACACACAGTGTTCCTACCCTCTGTAGGAAGCAGCATTCAAGGTGGCATCTTAGAAGCAGAAACTGGGCTATCACCAGACACCAACCCGCCAACATGTTGATCTATAACAATGAGAAATAATTTTCTTTTGTTTGTAAATGACTAAGACTCTGGCATTTTGTCATAGCAGCATGGGTCACTGAAAGACACAGCAAAGCATTCTGTGAGAGAAAGAGCTGGTTGGTATACCTCTGCTGTACCAGCAGATTCTAAGTACACAAGCAAGTAAGACCTTTCTCCCCTAACTTTACTCCTTTGCTCTTATTCATCCTGGAGTAATCAGAGGTAGCATAAGTAAGGGACTAGGAATGGAAGGGAAAAGTGCAGAAAAATCAGAGAAGCCCATGCTCCAACCTTTCCTCTTAGCTTCCTAGTCTGAGTCAGGTGCATGCTTTGAGACAGTGGGCATTTTTGAATTAGATGAGTGATGGGAGGTTTGCTTTTAGGCCATACTGTACTCTGTGATTTGCAGGTTCATCAGTAGAAATGAGTAAAGCTAGGGCCACACTGAGAGTGGTTTATTCAGTATACTGGGTATATCAGACAATATGATTTATTGTCCTAGTCTCAGAGCTCTATTAGCCTTGTCTGCTGGCTCCTTTGCTGTCATTGGTATTTAATATGGAGTAAACATGGGTTATGTATGCTAAATTCCTTTCATTGAAAAGAGTTGGCTAAATTCAGAGCTTAAAATGGATTTAACTATGGGGTATAAATGTGGGCACCATGATATATTCTGAAATCCTTCTCTCAAAAGGTAGGTGACAGGTTGCTTTCTTTTAGCCATTTCATGGACAATATTTAGGAGGCTTCATAGACCTGCAAGAAAGACCAGGTTGTCTGATATTTTAGAAATGGAAAGATTTCAAAGAAAATGAATTATGTGAGGACTCTCATGAAGGAAATCATGACAAAGAATAACAAGAACGTGAACTAGGATTGTGGCAGAGTGGACAAATAACTGGGGATGGATTTTAAGTTAAAAATAGATAATGATATGAAAGGAAGACTGGAGGGATGCAGCCTTCCATCTCACTTTGTGCCAACATTATCCACCTACTAACCAAACTTGCTTCCTTGGAATCATCCTGGACTCTTTAATTCTTTCTTAGAACTTCATATTCTATTTTGTCAAAAGGGTCTGATCTATTCTTGAACTGCCTCTCAAGTCTGTCCTCTTATTTCTAGTTCCTGTTCCTGATGAACTTCACCACTATTTGATGTTCTTTTTCAAGTTGTCTCCTAATCGAACACCCCAATACTTGCCCCATTTTCTCCAGGCTATACTACATGGAAGCTATAGTAGTCCTAAAATCCTTCCAGAATGTCAGAGCTGAAGACTGTGGTCTGAGCTACAGGGTTCCTGCCCACTGTGGTAAGTAGAACCACCTACTACCAATATCTATGCCCTAATCCCTGAAACCTGTGAGTATATTACATGACAAAAAGGACCTTGTAGATGTAATTAAGGTTATAGACCTTAAATTAGGAAGAGTAGTCTGGATGATCCAGCTGGTCCCAATCTAATCACATGACCTCTTAAGAACAGAAAACTTCCTTAGGGCAGTGGAGGCAGAGAGATATAGCAAAAGCATAGGGTGAAGAAATTCAAAGTATTTTGAGGACTCAAGTCAGGGTGGCTGAAGGAGGCCACAGGGAAAGCATGAGGGGGATGTGGGCAGCCTCCCGAAATTAAGGCTGAATTCTAAGCCAACAGCCAGCAAGGAAACCTGAGGAACTGAATTTGGCCAACAACCTGAAGGAGCTTGGAAGTGGATTCATCCTCAGAGCCTGCAGAAAAAAATTAAACCTTGACTTTTGTCTTGTGAGACTCTAGGTAGAGGATCTATTGAGCCACATACTGCCCAAGCTCCTGACCTACAGAACTGTAAGCTAATAAATGGGTATTGTTGCAAACCAGTAAATTTGTGGCTCTTTGTTATAACAGCAATTGAAAGTGAATACATCCACCCACTCATCTCAGCCAAAAGGGATGAACAGAGAAGGACTGACTGGGAGGGGAGGGCTCTTCAGAGAATGAACTATTTCACCAAATATCTGGGAGATGTAAAGCAGAACCTACAAAACTGATTGACAAATGAAAGAGAAGAGAGGTGCCACACCCCAGACTCTCTGGGCAGACTAGCAGTGGAGAAGGTAGCCAAATTGTCTCATAAACCTGAAGTGACTTTTTGGTTCAAGTGGGCAGGAGGTGGGAAGAGGGAACACAGCAGGAAATGAGGTTCCAATTGGAGTGGGAAGAAACTGAAGCTGCACTATTTCATCTCCACTTGGAGCAGTAGCCTGGGTAGTACTTCTATCTGGGCACAACAGTGAAAATCCTCTAAAGAAAGTAAGCCTGCCACTCAAAGGATCTACAGCTTATCCAGTGGTTGTTCACACATGGGTCATCAAAGATAGGGTTCTGCAAGTGGAGGAGTGTGTATCTGAACAAAGCATTCATCTTTCAGAGTCGGGTCAATATGCAACACATCAAGTTGATTAGGCAACAGAAGATTGAAATACCTTATTTCCTTCTAGTCTTTCAACCTCCAGCCTAATTAGCCCTGGAGGTTAGAATTCCCAATCAGAATGTCTCATTTTTGACTCTCTCTCTCTCTCTCTCTCTCTCTCTCTCTCTCTCTCTGTGTGTGTGTGTGTGTGTGTGTGTGTGTGTGTGTGTGTGTGTGTGTTTGGGGATTAAACCACAGGGCCCTCTACCACTGAGCTACACTCCCAGCTCTTTTTATTTTTATTTTTTTGAGACAGGATCTTGCTAAGCTTCCCAGGCTGGCCTAAAACTTGCCATCCTTCTGCCTCAGGCTTTTGAGTAGCTGGGATTACAGACATGTGGCACCATGCCCAGCCTTTCTGACATTTTTCTATGAGTTATTATGTAGAGGTCTAGTGAGAAATGCCAGAGGAACTGAAAACAAGAGATTGCCTGTGAGACAGAGGCAGGGAAGGGGGTGGGTGGCAACTGGGGTAAAGCACTGCTTTTCATTTTACTAGTCCTTACTATTCGATTTTTCATCATTTTAAATCATTATATTAATACCAAAGAGCAAGGTGTAATAAAGAACCACAGAGCTGATCTGCATTATTTTCCTTTTGAAAATTCCATAGTGTCCCTCACCACCAATCTGGGGAGCTTTTCTAGAATTTAGTCTCATAATTCCTTTACCTACATGTGTAATGACTTTTTTATTCTGTCTTAGAAAACTGTACAGGCCGTGTCAACTGTCATCACCCCTGTGAAGGCCTGCATGACCCTTGGGCTTTCTAGCACTTAAGTAGAGACCCGTTCACGTTATATGCAGTTTTCACATACATTTCCATTGCCATTTTGTGAGTTTCTCAAAATATACTGCAGTGACTTTTTCATTATTGAATCCCCATCCTCTGGCATAGCACTGGGTGTTAGTAGAGACACAATAATCCTTTGCAAACAAATCATTGAATTCTGCCCTTTGTGACTTTCCCCATCTCATGGTGACTTATTATATTTTAATCACAATTTTACCTTCTCTGATTCTGACATTTAAGCTCTGGTTTCTCTAGATCTGAAGGGTTTTGAAGTTCATTTTAACCCAATTTTGCCTGAGGAAATATATTTCAATGATGGAGGACTCAGTTATCCCATGTGACTTGCCCCAGTCCCCTGAGCACTCTGGAGATAGTCCTAGTTCTTTGTGTACAAAAACAGAATTTTAATGCACATTTAACTGGAACTCTTTACCAATATTTCATCCTTTTACTTGCCCAGATAACAAAGCATTTACTATAGAAGATAATATTTAAAAGCTGGCACAATTAAAAAATTGGTTGACTAGTTATAAACTTTTGCTAAAAGTCTTTATTTCTGAACAAGATAAAAAAAAACCTCCTGAATCTACATATTCAGTTTTTCAATTCACCTACCTTACAAAAGATTTAGGCAGCCTGCAAGAAATGGAAGCTATTCTGAAATGTTATTGTGACCAGTGTGAAAAAGAACAAGGACTTAGCAATAAAATAGAGGATCATTGGCCATGACCTTTATTGTTTATTCTCATTGCATATTTTAGATATGCCTCCACACCCGGAAATTGATTTCACTCACAATTTGTCTAGACTCTTCCTATTGCATAAAGTGAGACACACCTGTAGATGATAAAAAGAGAACCAGACTCTCTTTAACTGACCTGGCAATCAAAAACATGTTCAATGGAAACCACAAGAAAGGAAAAACCTGCTTTCTTTCTGGGTGGGAAAATAATGAGTCATCATATCCTTGTGATAAATAGAATTATCAATTCATATATTCCAAGTGATAGGTTTTCACTTGTCAGGGACTAATGACCCATTATTTTACTGATGGGAATAGCACCTTCCAGTTCCTGGTACACACAGCTGCCAAATTAGATGTGTTGGCACCTGCTGGTCTTTGATCATGTCTAATGAATGTATTCTGCTCATTCTGATGTTGCCTCTGAAATGGAAGAAATAGTAATACCTTAAACCAACTGCTGTGAAGGCTGATGTCTTCTTCAAGGAAAAATGAACTTAGAAAGCCTCTTTCCAGCACAATTTGTACATGATAAGCTGCCAGACTGTTACAGACTGTCTGACCTTCTCAAAATAGAAAAGGTCATTGCAGCCTGACTCTCCAAAAGCTGGTCTGGCCACAGTCTATCACAATTGGAAAGGTCTTTTGTTTTCTCCATTCTCTCTGCAGGATGTGGACCATGTTCCAGGTCACAATTTGTTTGGGGTCATAGCCTGAGAGATGAAAATATTTAATGATGCTGAACCTCCTGATCTCTCATGCAAGGAGTTTATTTTGGCCTTATAGTTCATGAAAATCTGTCATGTGAACCAATTTCTTTTAAATTTTTTTGCCTATATTTGCCATACTAATGAATCATCAGGCAAATATGACAACATAAAATGCACCTTGACAAAAAGAAATCTATGTACATAGATTCTTAGCTAATATCTGTTACAAATTACTTTTTCTGTGTTTGTGTAATCGATAAGCTCATTCTTTCAGGATCACTGTTTCAACATTAATGAATTTTTTCAGCCTATGAATCACCTGCATTTCTTCCTACCTCCTGTTTCCTGTATGTTATAGCCCTGTACAGAGACTGAACATACAGGGCCCAGGTCTCATCTCCAGGCTGGAATCCCACTACTAACCTGGTGTGGGTGTTGGTGTGCTAGCTTTGTCTCTTAGACAAATGTATGCCTGGAAAAATCTGTCTAGAGAGCTGGACAGAAGCCTTAAGGACAGAATTGGGAGAAATGATACACAGGGGCAAACTGGCAGGAGACCTGAGTTCTAATCATTCCTTTGGTAATTGTTTTCTTTGTGACCTTGGACAAGTCACATAAAACGATCTGGCCCCCACTTTTTCCTCTGTAAAGCAAAAGGACTGGCTCAGAGTTCTTGAAGAGCTCATAATTCTGTGATTCTGGTTTGTAGAATTGCACTAGTCTGTAGTCTCCTAAACTAGAAAGTTTACTTGTCTAGAACTTTGCAGTGGTAATTCAGGGGTCCTGCCTTTGCATAGCACTATTTTTTAATTTAGAATACTTGACAAATTATGTATTTCCCAACTATCAGTCATTCCTTATGAACTTCAGATTTGTGCCACAGGAATTCATTAGACTGAAAGGAAATGACACCAGATTACAACTTGGATTTTCAAGAAGGAATGAAGATCAGTTCCTGGTGTGTTATCTGCTCTCCTGTTATAAGGACCCTTGGGTTTAGATTGAGATTACCTAGATAATTAAGGATCACCTCCATTTCAAGGTCCTTAAATAAGTCACACTTGCAAAATCTGTACTGTCATCCATATTAGGGTTCTCCAGAGAAAGATAACTAATCAAATATAGATGGATAGATAGATAGATAGGTAAAGAGGAGATTTATTATGGAAACTGGCTCACAAAATTATGGAGGTTGGGAAGTCCCACGATATGCAATCTGCAAGGGTAAGAACCAGAAAAGCAGGTGGTACCATTCAAGCCTGATTCCTAAAAAGCCTGAGAACCAGAAACTATGAAGGCCAAGGGAAAAAGATGGACATCCCAGTTCAATAAGAGTTTGAGAGAATTGATCCTTCCTCCACCTTTTTTTTCCCCCTATCTTGGCCCTAAATTGAACAATGCCAACCCACGCTTATGGGGTCAGAACTACTTTACTCAGTCTACTGATTAAAATGCCCTTCCTGGAAACACTCTCATGGACACACCTGGAAATTATATTTCACCAACTATCTGGGCATCCCTTAACCCAGTCAAATTGATCATCATATTATCTAAAATTAATCATCACATCAACTAATGTAGTATCTTTACAGGTTCCAGGGATTAGCCATGGATATCTTTGGAGGTCATTACTATGCCTACCACAAAGTGGTATGCAAAAAACAATCCATCATGGAGTTCATTAATTCAGGACCTCAGGAATATGAAAGAAGCATAGTATAGTGCAACTATCAAAACTACTCCCCCAAACCTCTTCAACAATGATCACCAGAGCAGCTGTGAGAATGTCCTTCATTTTGATCTACTTTGGACTTCTCCTGTTATGTTCTCTTCTGGCTGCTTAAGAAAGGGAATGCGTGCATAGCAATAAGCAAGGATGCTGGATTATTTGATTTCTTTGTGTTCTATCATGTTCAGAGCCTAGATGTGCTTAATAAATTGGCATTGTTGGTAGTTTCATTTTTATATTTACTTTATTTATTTTTATGTGGTGCTGAGGATCAAACCCAGTGCCTTTCATGTGAGGGGACAAGTGCTCTACCACCGAGCCATAACCCCAGCTCCTCATTCTTTTTTTTTTTAATATTTTTTTTTAGTTTTAGATGGACACAATATCTTTATTTTATTTATTTATTTTTATGTGGTGCTGAGGATCAAACCAGTGCTTCACATGTGTGAGGCAAGTGTTCTACCACTAAGTCACAACCCCAGCCCTAGTAGTTTTATTCTTACTGCTTTTGTGACAAATATTGGTGGGGCTTCTCCTAAACCAAACTCCCAGATGGAAGTGAATGTGCAACCCCTAGGGGTCAGTGACCGACAACTGCCTTTTTTAATCTCCCTGTAGCTAGTTGTGCCTAAGGGAATGGTCAGAACAGAAGGTGTCAAGTTCTGCTGTTACTCTTGAGGACTGGAAACAGCATACAGGGTACAGTAGAAAATACAAGAGAGAATGAGCTACATCTAAGAGAAGGAGGAATATTTAGGTTAGGGTTCTTAACCAGGGCTTCATATTGGAATGCCCTGGGGAGATTTAAACAGTGCTCTTGCTCAGCCTGAACTGCTAGAGATTCTAATTTACTTTGTCTGGGCATTGACATTTTTAAAGCTCTTCAGATGATTCTAATGTTCAGCCAGTGTAGAGAAACACTGTGTAAGGAATAAGAACCAGGCTGTGTGGGGAGTCCCAGATGAAGTACCCTTGTATTCACAGGAGCCATCTATCTCAGGGCCTCACCAATTTTGCCTGGAGGTCTTATTTAAAACAGGTCAGATGGGGCCTTTGATTTTGCATTTCTAGCAAGCTTCCAGGTGCTGCTGGTTCACAGACTACACTTTAAGAAGTAAGGATCTCCTAACCCAATTTTCAGAGCAACAGTGGAGGCCCAGGAAGAATGGGTGATTTGTCAAAGGTTTGTGGCTGATTTGGAACCAGAATCAATTGTCTTCCTCACAGTCCAGAGAACATCCCATACCACATGCTTTTCTCAGGTCCGAAGGAGTCAACTGTGTTAGCCATCAGTGAAAAGAAAGCCTTAACATATTTATACAAAATTATCAAGATTTACCAACCTGAAAAGAGAAAAATGATTGTGCTAATAAATTATATTAATTCCTTATTAGCAAAATGAGCATAAATTATGTATTTGCTAAAGGTGCCACACTATACATATTCAAGATATATATTTATCGATACCTATATAAACTGTTCCTCCCTGACCTAGGATGGTTTGATTTATGATTTTTCAACTTTATGATGGTATAAAAGTGGTATATATTCATTAGAAATTGTACTTCTAATTCTAAATTTGGATATTTTCCCTGGGCTACTGATATGCTGATCACACATTCTTCCTGTCTGGTGATGCTAGGAAGTGGCAAAGTAGTAGCAAACCACAGCTCTCAGACAGCCATGTGATCAAGAGGAGGCCAACCCATACTCTACAGTGTAGAGTGTTGCTAAGATGGGATGTTTGGTAGGATAGGACTATTCAATACATTTTGACTTAATAATATTTTTGAATTTACCATGGGTTTATTGGGATGTAACACCATTTGAAGTAGAGGGGCAGCTGCATAAACCTGACCTTGGCTCAAGGAATGAGATCAAATTTCTTCTAGCTGAAGATGGTCACTTAAAGCCAGGAGCACTCTGATGGATACTGGGTGACTGCACTGCCCGGGCTTATCTCTGCTTGTCTGTTACCAGCAGCAACATGTTTCTATTTTGTTCTTTTTCAGTAGTATGGATTGAACCTGGGGGGTGCTCTACCACTGAGCTACATCCCCAGCCTTTTAAATTATTTATTTATTTAAAACATTTTTTTTTTTAGTTGTAGATGGACACGATACCTTTATTTTATTTATTTTATGTGGTGCTGAGGATGGAACCCAGTGCCTCTCATATGCCAGGAAAGTGCTCTACCACTGAGCTACAACCCCAGCTCCATTTTTTTTACTTTATATTTTGAGATAGGGTCTCCATAAGTTGCCCAGCCTGGCCTTGAACTTGTGATCCTCTGGCTCAACCACTGGAGTCACTGAGATTACAGGTGTGCACCGTGGTGCCTGGCAACACATTTCTTCCTTTTTCTTCTCTCTTCCATTCTTCCTCTCTCTTTTTCTCTTCCCTTCTCCCCCCATTTCCTCCCTTTTTTCTCCTCCTCTTTTCCTCTTTCCCTATTATCTTCTTATTTTTTTTATCCCCCCATGCCTGTCCTTCTTTTCCCAGTTTCCTCCTTTTCATAAACACTTGGTGGGGTCCCTTAAAAGTCTTCAATCTCTAAGAATCCCCTCTCCCCAAATCAGTGCAAATATTTTATTTATTTATTTTGCAAATACTTTAGAATGATGAACTCTTGAAGCTGGGCAGTGGAAAGGTGTCCAAAATCAATGTCAGCTACTTTACCCATTTGTAACATGGCTGAGTGGAAGAAGGTGGACTCTGTTCTACATCCTGGGAGAGTACTGGCCTTTCCCCCCATAGCTCTTTGCCCTTGGACCTTTATTATCTTCACTTTGCTGGCTGGCTAAAAGGGGTAATAATATTATTTTAGGTTATAGATAATATAACCTAAAGATAATACAGGCAAAATGGAGAATTCTTACTGAATGGTGGTGTTGTTATTGTTTGCCTTAGGCAAACTCTGATCAGGAGGCTCCTTAAACATTGGGGAGACAAAGAGGTAAAATGACTCTATGAGAGAGCAAGCAAAGTGAAAGGAGGGTCAGATATATTTTTCATTATATCTGACCCCCTGGGAATATCAAGATGGCCTGGCAAGATGGGGTACTAGCACTGCCAGGTCCTTTCTAGCAACTATAGTCCTGGTGTTTGTGAGCTGCAACTGGTCCCACACAGATGGTTATTTGTCATCTGCTGTGACTGTGGGCACAGGCTTTTAGTGATGTACCCTGTCTGATCTGTCTTTGGAATACAATTTCTATCACCGGTCTGTCTGCTTGGTACAATGCAACTTTATGAAAAGCAAAATGAAAACTCACATTGCTTGAAAAATTACCACCCAGGGACAGCATTTATTCTGACAGAATGGCTAGAAAAAGGTTGGTATTGAAGAGAAATAATGAGGGTGAACAGGACCCCCAAACCCTGTCATGTCAGTGGCCAACATCCTCAATGGCAGTGACATCTAAGGAAGCTCTGCTGTTTGATTTTTTTCTTCTAGCTTTTATTGACTTTAAAGGCCCTCTTTTATCTTAAAATACTAACGGCAGGAAAACATGACATTAACTTGAGGATTACAAAATTGAATGCAGTTCATTACAGTGGCATTTGGTAGGGTATACTTCTTGTGAGTTTTTTTTTTTTTTGCTGGGGGAGTATTCTAAAAAGGTGAAATTTAGACATAATATAGAGGTGTGAGAAGAACTTTTGGATTATGAATGAGAATTATTCATGACATTGATTATAAATCTTTACTACATGTGTGACAACTAGGCAAGCTCTGTATATGATCATGGGTCACGTAGTTAAGAGATGCTCTTGGGGAGGCTTGCTAAAAATGTAGATTCTAAAAGGGAGGAAACCACATGGACACACAATGGGCAGGGGGCACTGCAGGGCTGAGGGAGGCAGCCAGGACTGTTGTGCTACTGCACTGTTGCTGGATCCCGATCCTCAGCAAAGTTGCTGTGCCTCTGCAGAGGGTGTGCACGTGACAACCTGGTGCATTCCCTCAGCTATGTGGGGTGCAACTTCTTTTTTTTTTTTAATATTTTTAGTTGTAGATGGACACAATACCTTCAGTTTATTTATTTATTTTTATGTGGTGTTGAGGATCGAACCCTGTGCCACTGTCAGGCCACTGAGCCACAACCTCAGCTCAGGGTGCTACTTCTCATGCCATTGTCTGGTGTGGTCCACCCTGAGCAGGCACCATGTCAAAATCTAAAGGATTCAACCCAGGCCTCTGAGATTCTGAAGTCAGCTTCAGAATCTAATTGAAATGAATCAAACAGGAATGACCTTAATTTATCAGCTGTATCTCTTTTACAGTGGATCTGTGGCATACAACCGAAGTGTCCTTTGCAGCATTGGTTATTACCTGGAAAGTTTTATTTGTTTGTTTGTTTGGTAGGATATTTAACGCCAGCGATGCTTAACCACTAAGCCACATCCCCACACTTTTTATTTATTTATTTTTTTATTTTGAGACAGGGTCTTGTCAAGTTGCTTAGGTTCCTTGCTAAGTTGCTGAGACTGACTCACACTCAAGATCCTCCTGCCTCCGCCTCCTTAATCGCTGGACGTATAGGTATGCAACATAGCACTGAGCTTGAGATTGATTAAATTATGTCATATGCATGTACAAATATGGCCTAAGCACCAATAATATTTTTTAAATGTATATTCTAGGGCTCTGTCCTTGAACATTACAACTCAGTTGGACTGTGTTTTGGCCTGAAATTATATTTTTAAAGTTCCCCAGGTCGGGGGAGTGTTCTACAGTGAAGCTAGATTTAACACATATTAGACAATACAAGGATGTGTGAACTTCTCAGAGTAAGCCAAATAGCTTTGGCTAAATATAATTGATTGACAATTAAATTGGATCAAGGGGGCAGCAGATTTTGGGGAATAATTAGTGTTTCCAGAGATAAGTAGCTAGAAATTCTTAAATACTTATTATGGGTCCACCACTGGGCTAAATACTTACATTAATCCTTAACATTTATTTACTTATTTATTTGGTTTTAGCAAATGAGGAAACTGAAGCTTTAACAGCTCAGGCAACTTGCCCAAGGTCAAATAGTTACAAGTGTTAGAATAATGGTTGGACTCCATGTCTGTGTAATTCCATAGTTCTAAGCCCAACAAGAGAGATGCTGCCTCTTCCCCACAAAAGACATATACTTTTTTTTTCGAAAAGAGTTAGATTTATTTATATTCAACCATTGCAAGTGTCTGACAAAAGAATATAAAATGAATTTTAGTTGCTGTGAAAATTCTCATCATGTTGTGGAGATGAATCTTGTTATGTGGTTCAAACAAAGAAACTTACACTTAGGGAAAAATTATAATCAGATATTAAGGATCTGTGTGATTAATTTTGTTTGGTTGACACCAAAGTCCAGTATATTTTCTGGGTATAGCCTTAAGTGTTACAAATCTATGTTTTAAATATAATATGAGCTGTATAATTTTATTCTGTTTTATTAGCTTATATTAGCCTAATAAAACCTGACAGTGGAACAAAAGACCCTCCTTAGAGTGATATTTTAATTGTCATAAAAATGTCCTATAGATTAACAGGCCAGCTGAGCCCTCATAGTTTCTCAGAGACTAGAGAAATCATGAAAAAAAGGCACTAGTTATTTCTGAGATAAAACACTGGCCACAATTCTCTCCATAATGTTCTTTTCATGTGAATTTGGCAAATACAAAGCCATGAATTACCCTAATTCCAACAAACTGTCTTCCAAAAGCTTGCATATGGCTGCATCTCTTCCCGAGTTTTATCTCCTAGCAGACAGCCCTCTCTTCTTCCTGGACCTCATCTTCCAGGCTCCCACCTGGCTGCCACAGCTTCTGGGCCCTGGCAATACCACCTCCTCACTTTGATCCTTCAGTCTCAAGGAGGGAGAAGCCTTCTTACTGAATCTTGGACTACTTTCCTGATTTTCTTTGTTCTAACCCGACTTCTATAGATTACATTTCCCAGGTTTCTTTTCCTACTGGCTTCCGTTAGTTTCAAACCATAGGAGGCCAGACTGGACACCAGAGGATGGGAAAGATACCACAGTATTTCTCCTTGTTCCACTGCTTTAGTTGTGTTTTCTTATCTCTACTGTGTTTAAACATAACCCCATCTACCTACCAGTTGCAGGGTCCCTGATTTACTTTTCTGTCTTCTTCCTTCCTTTAACTTCTAAAATCCTGAAAACGTTGATATTTGTCAGCTTTTCCTTCCTCACCAGCCACTCTGCCAGTTGATCCTCTTATTGAATGTTCCCTGAGCAAAATCCTTGGCAACTTCCTTGTCACTCAATTCTAGGATGTTTACTCAGATTTCCAAAGTGTTCCACAATGTCAACCATCATCACTTTTTAAAAAATACCTCCTTTTCCTTTTCCCCGATTCTTCTGTACCTGTGATAATTCCTCTGTGGGAGTGGCTTTTCAGTCTTTGAATTGTTTCTGGAGTGCTGGATATTTTATCTAAATGTTCCACACGAATTCTTTAAAAGTGAATCTACAAGTTCTCAAAGACAGCTAATTAGTCAAACTTTGCTGACACTCCAGTGCCAGAGAGGACATTCAAAAAATAATTTGTTGAATGATTAATAAAATAATTATATTTACATAAGATTATAAATGTTCACATGCACTAACTGATATAAAAATGTAGCAAAATATCTGGCATATATCATCTGATCAATAAATATTAGGACAACCATGAGGTATGCAAGATGGAAAAGAAGGAGCAGAAATTTGGAACTAGAAAATGTAGGTTAGCAATGGATATGAAAGATCTTATAAAGAGGATGTGTTAGGCTGGGCTGTAGCTCAGTGGTAGAGCGCCTGCCTCACATGTGTGAGGCCCTGGGTTCGATCCTCAGCACCATATAAAAATAAATAAATAAAGATATTGTGTCCATCTACAACTAAAAAATATTTTTTAAAAGAGGATAAATTAGTCCAATTTTTCTTGCTGTAAGAAAATACATGAGCTGGGTAATTTGTGAATAAAAGAGGTTTATTTAGCTCACAGTTCTGGAGATTCAAGGGCCTGGCACAACATCTTCTTAGTTCTGGTGGGGTCCCCTTAGCTGTGTCATAACGTGGCAGATGGTATCATGGTGGGAGGTTAAGTGAGAGGGAGCGATCATTTGACAAGATAGGAAGACACAGAGTGGGAGTGACCAAACCTGCTCTTTTTATTCAAATCCAGTCTCATGAGAAGTAACCAGGATTCCCACAAGAACTGTATTGAACTGCATTGCCCTTCAAAGGGCAATGTCAACAGTGACCTAATACCTCCCACTGGGCACCATCTTTTAAAGTTTTCCACCATCTCACAACATGTTCACAGTGGGGACCATGCTGCCAGCATACACACACTCAAAGTAGATACAAACCATAGCAGAGGTTAACCATATAATTTGTTATATAACTAGTATTTATGAAATTGACAGAAGTACTATTAATAATTATGCTCAAAGGGGCTGCAGTGGGCAAAGCAGGATATGAGGGCCTCCTAGCGAGACTACCTCAAGTAGCTTTGATGTTGTTTTGTAGATCTGGGAGACTTCAAGGGGCTCACTGCAGTCTCTGGAGCCAATTTTCATCATTAATAGTTTGTTTTACACCATAATATCATATCTCTCTGTTATTTACTAAAGAATTCTCCAGAATCTTTCCCCAGCTCTTTTAAACTACACTTTTCCTACCCTTTTCTTAACTCAGTCTTGGCTCACCAATCTTCAAAAAGTATGAGCAAAAGGTACAAGGCAGGTGACATAATGAGTGATGTCACACACTGGGGGAGAATTTTAAAGTATGATTATATCACTAAATTTGTATTTAGAAGGGTCACTTTGATGTTGCTATGGGATCTTTATTAGTGTGCAGTCATAAGCAGAAGATATTAGGGAGAATATTCAGTCAGTTAAAAAAAAAGCATAAGGATGGGCTGGGGTTGTGGCTCAGTGATAGAGTGCTTGCTTAGCATGTGCAAGGCCTGAGTTCAATCCTCAGCACCACATAAAAATAAATAAAATAAAGATGATATTGTGTCCAACTAAAAAATAAATATTTTTTAAAAAGAAAGTATAAGGAGAGTTTGAAGTGACAGCAGAGTTGGAGAGGAGACCACATATTTGGGAGATATTTAGCACACAGAACCAGAGATCTTAGTGACCAATTGGGCAAGAAAAAGTCAATATTTACTTCCAAGTTTATGGCTTTGGCAGAAGAGACAAGATAAGAGGAAGAGCAGGTTTGGAGAAGGTGAGGGGTTTAGTTATGACCATGCAAAGATTGGGAGTCCTGTGAGTAAAGAGGTCTAGGAGAAAGGGTTCCAGAATTGAGAGTCCAGCCCTCAGAAGAAAGATCTGCATATAAACCACAATTTTAGAGAAGGGTGTGGCTGACACCCCAGGAGTGTGTGAGATCACTTAATGGGGTAGGTACCTTGAAGTCTCAGCTCAAGAATCACCTCCTCCTGGAAGCCTTCCTTGGTTACTCCAGGCTAGTTTAAGTAGCTTGCTTTTATGGTCTACACAATACCTCAAGGATGTCACTACTATGATACCCCCCCATCCTGGGCTGCAGCCATGAATGTTTGTAATTTTCACCTTCAGAAAATGGTGAGCTCAGGGATTCTCCAAATACACTGTTCATGTGATATCTGACATCCCATGGTACCTAAAGATGTTGAATAAATGAAGGAGAACAAAAGATTGGTTTGTACTATTTTACTTGTATTGGGTTTTTCTGGACAACTCAATACTGCATTTTACAGTACCCTTTATATCATTACCACTCTCTACTCTAGCTCCTGGGATCTATGTCCATCATAGATAACACCACCGGTCTTTTTCTTTGTGGACATGTTTCCTTCTGGTGGGTCTGTGTACCACAAACTTAGTCACCATACCTGCTATATGTCAGAAGGTAGGTAGGTCCTGTCTTGGCTTTTCTTGTAACAGTGTTCTTGGCTCTCCTACAGCCATAACTCTGGAAATGAAATCACTTTCAGACCTGTATTTTTACAAATCTCTGGCTATTGCACCTTCACAATCATTTTATCTCAATCTCTGATTTCTGGATGAGCAAAGCAGATTTTGTCACCTCAAGCCTACCACTTCTTTTCTTGACTCTTCCTTAGTAATAGTGGGCTAAGAGAGATTAGAGTACTGGGGTAAGTGCAGAGTGCAATCTGAGTGGGGGGAGCACTGTTGTTAATATTTTTTTTGTAATCTTCCTGCCTCAGCTTTCTGAGTAGCTGGGATTACAGGAATGTTCCACAATGCTCAGCTTATTCTAAATCTTAATATATTCATTCATTCATTTTAAGTGACTAGATATTAGTCATGACTTTCATTTTCTGTCTTTCCAGACTGTCTGGGTTTATGATGAATCACTAATGGTGCTATTGTCAATTGGGTTGAATGGTTTCCATTTTGAAGCATGGAGAAAACAAGATGCCAACACTTTGCTCATGTGTTTGTTGTGGCTTCTCTGTCTGCCCCATTCTTATGACTTGTGGTGAACTGTCAGCTCATAATCCATTGAAAGAGAAATGGCCCAGAGGAGGGGCCACAGAATGTATACCCTTAAGAATTTTAAATTTAAAATTGGACAACTTTAGTGTTTAAAGCTTCTGGAACATTTAACACATTAGAATAATAAAGTATTATTAAACATTTCCTACTGATGATTTGCTTAATTGGTTGTGTAAAAAGATTTAAACTCAGCAGTTTCTCTGCCAATTCTGCTTTCTTTCCATTAACCTACTTTTGGTTTCTAACATCTGCTCTCAGTGACTGATTCTCTCATCATGTGCCTACTAGCCTTTTCCTCACCACCTGGCCCCAACTATCTGCCCCATTATATGGCTTCTTGTCAAATATTGCTTATGCCCTGGCATTCTCAGGCACACATGTGTGTACCTATATTTCAGACTCAGAATCTTCTGTTCAGAAGCCATGCATATGGCAGGCAGATATCCTTTTCAAGAGGATCAGGTTCAATACCATTGTTGCATGAAGTTCACTGGATGATACTATGGATCAAAGACTAGTTTTCCTGGCCACTGATAGCAATTCCTCCATTGTTTGGAACCATGTTTAGCCAACTTGGAATTCTCTTCAGTAGTTGGGGCCAAAGAGAATTAGGATAAAGAAAATGCTCAGACAATTCGTCAATCCCCATATCTTAAGCAGTAGAAAAAAATACTTTCACTAAATTCTCAGCCTGGTGACTGATAGATGGCTTGAGTAACATTTGCATGTATTTCTCAATAATGATCACAATCATAACTAATAATAATTAATATTATTTAGTCTGAACATTCTGGAGGAAGGTCCTTGACCTGGGTTATCATTAGTTCATCCTTGGAAGCTGTACTGTGGCCAAAGCAGCCATGTGAGGGAGAAGAAAGGGAAAAGCTGACTGAATCCCTCCTCCTCGCCTTTTCTCTTTGCTCTCTTTCTTGACATTTGCCATTTTAAAATACACTTCAATTTTCTAAGTTTTCAAATTTTGAAGTAGGTTAAAATTATAAGAAGTTGGAAAATTGTGCATAGAGTTTTTGTGTACCTTCAGTTTTCCCCAATGGTAATGTCTTCTGTGTAGATAAGTACATTTTCAAGACTAGAAAATTGACTCTGCTACACCACTAACAATATTTTTTAAAGAGAGAGAGAGAGAGAGAGAGAGAATTTTTTAATATTTATTTTTTAGTTTTCAGTGGACACAACATCTTTATTTTATTTTTATGTGGTGCTGAGGATCGAACCCAGCACTCCGTGCATGCCAGGCGAGCGTGCTTCTGCTTGAGCCACATCCCCAGCCCAATATTTTTAATGTATTCTTGTGTATGTGTGTATTTTTTTTTTGTAATGCTGGGGATCAAACCCCAGGGTCTCACACGTGCTAGACATACCACTGAGCTACATCCCTAGTCCATGTATGTATAGTTTTAGGAAATTTCATCACATGTATAGATTCAAATGACCATCAAAATCAAACTCCAGATTTATTCCATCATCAAAAAACTCCCTCAGGTTACCTACCCCTTGCTAGTTCCACCCTTCCCCCAGCCCTCTAACAACTAGTAATCTGTTTTCCCTCACTATAATTTTGTCTCTTTAAGATAGTGATAGAAACGGAAGCATACAGTTGTAACCTTTTGAGATTGTTATTTTCACTCATCATACTCTTGAGATGCATCCAGATGGTGTGTATTGACAGTTATTACTTTTTTGTTCATTTTAGTTATACATGACAGTAGAGTTTATTTAGTTATTACTTTTATATCCTTTATTTAAAAGATAATTTCTTGAAGAGTGTCCTAACTGGAATGCTCCAATTCCCACTAAGTTTTGCTCATTTCTTTAGTATGTAAGGGGCTGGGTCATCTTTAGGCAAGTTCATCCATGGGGCAATCTGGAATTTGTCTTTGTAGAGATCCTTCTAGTTCCAATTAACCTCTCACTTTTCCTCAAGGTACATGATCTTCCTTCAATCGCTCATCTTTTCTTACTCTCAGTTTCCAGCTCTTTTTTGTTCTTAGTCTCAGAGAGTAGATTGATAAGGACTTAGGTGCAGGTTTTTTTTGGGGGGGGGGTTTGGAGAGGTGACTGTAGGAAGCAGGAGTAAGGAAGTCAGTAGGAAGAGGGAGGAAGTGAGAGTGCAAAACCTAAAAGTGCACTAATGGGTGGGTGACAGTTGTGGGCAACTCAGCTGCCATCACCCCCGCCCCCACCCCCGCAGGGACTCCTAGGGAACTGTGTAGAAAGTACCTCATAATTGCCACTCAGAAACTTGGGAGGTGGAGGCATTTATCTACCAACTCCCATCTGTCCTTAGTTGAAGGTTGTTTCAAGCACATTGACTCCTTGTTCTTCTAGGTGGTGCCTACACAGGTGGATTTAGTGATCTCTGGGCTCTAAACCTAAGCAAACCCTAAGCAAACCAAATGGAGAGACCCAGTGTGGGGCTGAGGTGAGGTACCATGCTTAGGAGCTGGTCACCATGGAGGTTCCAAGGTCAGACAGGGCTGAAAAGGTGTATACAATGCATCCTTGAATGGTAAGAGCTCTTGCCATCCGGTAGCCAACTCATTTGCTTTGTGTGAGAGTAGCTGGCCCTTATTTCTACATTCTCTGACAACAAGCCCAAGATCCCACAAGAGATTCTCTTCTTGATTACACTCTGACTCTTCTGCTTTTGAGGTTTGTACATAGAACTGACTTTGAAATCTTATAATTATATTGGGAGGAATTTCATGTATGTAATTAATGTAGATGTGTTTTAACTCTAGATGTGTTTTAATTCTCAAATAATTTAAATAATCATGTATCTTAATAAGATTAATCCTTAGAGTTGTGAATCTTTCCTTTTTTACTAGAGAAATCCAAGTCATCCTCCTTGGATGATTAGCTCATTCTTCTGCCTCCAAGAGTGATCACTCTACTAAGCCCAATGTCTGTGTGTCTGGGGCTTCCACGCTCTTCCACTAGGGACCTCTCTCCCCCCACTCCATTCTCTTTCACACACTCACACATACACTTTTGATCTGTTTCTATGTCTGGTCTTCCATGAAATATGATTTCAAGGCTTGGGGTACTTCCAATTGGGGTAGTCAGGCTTCTAACATGGTGACTGGTTTCTATAGGAGGAAGGAAAACAGAAGCTGTCACTATCAAGCTTGAAGTTACAGAAAGTGTCTTTTTTATCATATATATTGGTC
The DNA here is from genome assembly GCF_048772815.1 of Callospermophilus lateralis. Taxonomy (NCBI): domain Eukaryota; kingdom Metazoa; phylum Chordata; class Mammalia; order Rodentia; family Sciuridae; genus Callospermophilus; species Callospermophilus lateralis. Next base: position 299,162 of record NC_135325.1, read on the forward strand.
AAAGCAAATCACAAGTCCAGCTCAGATTCTAGGGGAGGAGAAAGATTCATCTCTTGCTGGGATTTGGCATGCACATATGAGATTGGAAGAACTATTTGGAGCCCTCTCTGAAGACTAGTTGGCAAACTCATAAAATTGGTCAAGTCATAAGAATGGGTTTGACCAAGAAAAGGGGATGGTCTACCTGGGGGAACTACAGTGTAGCCTGATGAGACAGAGACACCAGCCATTTTCTGGAGAATTTGAATTTAAAAGGAGAGAGCGTGCACACACTCCAGAACTATAGAACAAAGCTCTATGGGACAGGATTTGTGATGAAGATTAGAAGCCATGAAAAGCAACAAATAATTTGGAGGCTCAGATCAGGCAAAGGGAGATTCTGGGAGCACACACTGTGATGTGGCTGAGAAGGGAGAGAAGGTTCTCATTCCTGGTGCTGACCAGAGGCTTTTAAGATCCAGGGTTAGTTCCAGTCAGCCCATGTACATGAAGAGATCCTCTGTTTTACCTGAGATAGCGTAGTGAATCTCTTTTCTTTCATTCCAGCAAAATGATTCAAGAAATGAATTTGAATCCCAGATCTGCCACTGCCTGGTTTTATGCTCTTGGGAAAGTTACTTCTGTAATCGGTTTTCTCATCTGTGAATGAGAGTAGTAATTATGGCCATATTGTATGGCTGTTTTGAGTATTAAATGGTATATAGTATAAGGATTAATATACTTACAAGACCCTGGAGCAATGACTGATGTGTAGTAAGCACCATATAAGTAATTGTTAAATAAAAAAATTAGCTAGTGTAGGAGTATTGGGTTGAGAGAACACACGATGATTCTGCTTTGGAAAACAAATAAAACATTTTATTGGGGAAAATACATTATTTTCTTGAGCAATCAAGGCAGATCAGTCCTACCATGCTGTTACTGCATGCCACTGAGCTAAAAACATATATCCTGAAAAACCTGGAGCCAAGTTGTCTACAAGGATAGACGAAACTGTGGGTATAGTAAATCACATGAACTGAGGCGTCTTGATCCTTATCAGGAATTTAAAGCTTCTTTGAGCTAGCTCTGTTCTTTTTTCCCATTCTTTTTCTTCTTGCTCACTTCTTCCCCTTCCCCAGATAACCCAATTTATGGCATTACCTCAATATGTGCTGGTTGGCGTGACATTCTGAGTAGAGAAGAATGCCAGAGAGACCCAGTTGTAACCTGTTGATTTATGGTCAGTCCGCTTCACTGTCACTTTCTGATTTAACATCAAAAGCATGGCTTATGAATGCAATCACACAGGGCAAACAAATATACTGTTGCAAATGACTTTGCAGAATTTTTTTATTCGGTCCACGTAGAAAATGAACTAAAAGTGACTCTTGGTGCAATCATTCAAATACTCTTGGCCCCTAGCACCATATGTTTCCTACGTTTTCTTTTATCACATGTGATTGTATATTATAATACACAGTAATTCCAAAGGGGAACCAGATGGCTGCTTGTTTCTCAGTTCAGGATTCTCAGGCAGAAAGGAAGACGGAATCTGGGGCTATATTTGGTTCTGATGAGCCTGACAGGCCATCAGAGGTGATAGCAGAGGTATTTAAGCAGGGCTCACATTTACCATAAAGAATTTAAGTGCTCAATCACGTCTGAATGTGTCTTTAATGGGCATATCTTTTAAAAACAGATTTAATGTATTCTTTTACCACAGTTCAGTTTGAATATGTTGAGACAAGCAATATTTTAAACTAGTTTTTCTTTTGAAATATACACGTTTCAGAAAAGTCAAATAATTGCTTGGAAAGACAGTCCAAATTATGGACAGTTTTCAACTCTTGCTTCATTATTATTTAGGATGCTAGAGAATCATTAGCTCAATAAAAAAGGGCAGTTTAACTGAAAAGTAAGGAGGGAGGTGATTCATTTCCTCAACACTATTGAAGGTTCCTTATACAAGTTGCTTATGTCCTGCTTTCAGCTTCATTTTGTCCTTAGAATTGAGGTAGGACAATCACAATGATATGTATCTGGGTATGCAAACTCCACAATATGTGCTACTTGTGTTAGTTTCTTGCAACAGTGTAAAAACAGCTAAATTTTCAAACTGAAATCAAAATAAGCAACCTCTATGAACATTTTGATGAACTAGACTGCCTGCATGGCAATCAAGTTATTTGCAGATCTATACCCACCTGCCCAGGTTGATGCTTGTAATGTTCTCAGTACTATAGGGGTAAAATACAGATGTGAGAAGACTGCTCATAACTTTACCAAAAAACAAAACAAAAAAAAGTACAGATGGGAAGTGGAGGAGCTGGGCTTTGAACACCAGATTCTAATAACAGTGACTGTTAACAGGTGCTCTGTGCCAAGCACCTGCTGTACTCTCTTCATCTTCAAATGCTAACAATTGCTGGAATTCTCTTCAGCCCATTTTGTGTACCCCCTGGTCCCTCTCCCTTGAAGATCTCAACTGTAGTCATGCTTCCTCTAGCACCCGATGGTGCTCCCTCTAATGCTCCAAATTTAGTCATCCAGCCCCCTTGGAAAGCTCCTTCTTCAGTCTCATAGGCTTATCAACTTAAAATGGCCCAAACTGGACTCAGCATTGCCCACCCTCTTCCCCTGCCTACCCCACCCTTGAATTCCTTTCTTTCTTGATGAACTTATTACTTGTGCCATGCTGTAAGAATATTTTTTCTAAAACAAAATTCTAGTGATTGTGTTCCTTCAATCAAGTCCTTCCTCAGAGTGCTGTGATATTCAGGATGAAGTCTGAACCTCATTGCAGGGCCTAGGAGACCCATCACCATCTTACTCATGCTTGTCCTTCATTTCTTCCCTCCATGGAGATCTCCTATGCTAGCCTTATTTGGTTTCTTTGTAATTTTTCAAATATAGCTTGCACTTACATTGATTTTCACATTTTCTCTGAGAGAGGAGTGTTTTTCTTTCTCCTCATCTTTAGTCACTTGTTAAGAACCCCACATGTCCTGGCATTTCTCACATGTACCTTTCCTCCAGGCTGTGAGTTCTTATGTCCAGTTGGCAGTTCTATTTGAAGTTGCAAGGAGGGAAACACATCCCTGAACAAAGAGCATACGGAGACTGTCCTGCTTTGCTCTCACCGGGGGAAGATAGGGGAAGCGAGAGAGGTGAAGGGAGTGTTGGTGGGTCAGGAGGCAATGGGGAGAGTGACAAAAGGTCCGGGATGGGTCTGAGAGGGTGTGTACCTCTAGGTTTCATGGACAGACAGGTGAGCAAGGAGCAATGTGTGTGTGTGTGTGTGAAGTGCTCTATCCACTGTAAGGTTGTAGCCACCCATACCACCTAGTCTATGACATTTCTAAGCCAACATTTGGCATAGGCTTTGATTTGGTACTAAACTGTAGCAAGCACTTTCCTGGAATTGCTTCATTTAATCTTCACAAAAATGCTAGGTAATTATATTAGCTACTTATTTGTTTTGTTATTTTTGAAATATAATTCATGTTCTATAAAATCTACCATTTAAGGGCTGGGATTGTGACTCAGTGGTGGAGTGCTTGCCTCACACATGAGGCACTGGGTTTGATCCTCAGCACCACACAAAAATAAATAAATAAAAGTATTGTGTCCATCTACAACTAAAAATATATTTTTTAAAAAATCCACCATTTAAAGTGTACAATTCAAGCTGGGTACAGTGGCATATGCCTGTAATTTCAGGTGCTTGGGAGGCTGAGACAGGAGGATCATAAGGTCAAAGTCAGCCTCAGAAACTTAGTGAGACCCGGTCTCAAAGTAAAAAAAAATTAAGAAAAGGGTTGGGGATATGACTCAGTGGTTAAGTGCCCTGTGTTCAATCCCTGGTACTAAAAATAAACAAATAAAGAATATAATTCAATATTTTAAAATATATTCACAAGATTGTCCAAACATCATCTCTACCAAATTCCACAATATTTTCATCATCTCTAAAAGAACTCCTGTTACAGTCATTTCCCCTTGTCCCCGACCCATACTCTCTGGCAGCCAACACTCTACTTTCTATCTCTATGATTCTAGGCATTTCTATAATGGAAATATAAATTTTTGGTCTTTTATGTCTGACTTCTTCCATATAGCATAATGTTTTCAAGGTTCATGTGTATTGTAGCATGTGTTGGTTTTTTATTTCTTTTTAATGGCTGAATAATATTCCATTATGTGGATAAAACACATTTTGTTTATGTATTCATCACTTGATTGACATTGAAGTTATTTCCACCTTTTGGCTATTTGTGAGTAGAGTTGTTATGGACCATATTATATAGGCAAAGAAACTGAAATTCCAAGAATGTTTTAGTCAGTTTGGGCTGCTAAAACAGAGCAGCATAGACTGAGTGGTTAACAGATATTTTTTTTCCTCACAATTCTGGGGTCCAGGATGAAGGGAACGTGAGAAAGCGAGAGATGAGCAAGCAAGAAGTGATGGAGACCAGGTAGAGATCCACACAAAAGTTTATTTGTCAAAGCTGACAAATAAAGGCCATCCCTCTATAGAATGGAGAGAGGCACCCAAGATATTCATGTGTTCAGCTTTTATGGCATAGGGGTTTGGAGTTGTAGTTGTACAGGAAAGCAAAACTTATCTCATAAGATGGCAGTTTTAACATTTAAGATGGCTGCTCAGATATTAAATCAAGACCCTATACAGAAAATCCAAGATCAAGATGTTCACAGATCCTGCATGTAGTGAGGGCTTACTTCCTGTTTTGCAGAAGGACTTCTTCTAGATGCATCCTCACATGATGAAGAACAGAGGGTGAAAGCAAGATCTCTCCTGACTCAAAAAGGTATTAATCATATTCACAAGGCCTTCACCCTCATCATTTCATTTAAAAGGGTCCAAAGACCCTACATCCTTATATCACATCAGGGTATAATGTTTCAACATAAGAATTTTAGGAGACACAAACATTCAGTCCACAACAGAGAGGTTAATTAAAATACAATAATTGAAAGCTGCTTTCGAACCAAACAGAGCTAGATTAAAAACTGCTTCTTTCCTTACTATCCATGTGACTTTGGACAAGTCATTTATTCTTTTTAGTTTCTATTGTTGATACAAAGATAGTAATATTACCTGAGTATCCAGATCGATATGAGGACTTCTGATAATTTATATAAAGGAGTCTTTTACACATATCAGGACTTCCATGAAGAGTAATGATGGGACCCTCTGCACTTGGCCCTTTGAAGGTGCCTACTAACTAATTTTAAAAGAACAATGAACAAAAAGAACATCATTTGAATCCTGATTTGGTCATTTATTGATTATGTGACCTTGAGAAAGTTATTTATCCTAAAATTGGGAGATAATGGCTGTTGCAATTGTAGTAAATGAGGTCAAGCACCAGATCTAGCAGCATTCCCAGTGCATGTTAGGAACTCAGTAAATGTCTGTTATTTCCCAGAATGCCAGCTTAGTATTTCCTCTTTTGTTACAATGTGACATATAACTTTACCCCAGGACTAAACTTCCAAGTTTGCATTTATAGTTACCAATATGTTTCATGTTTGACTTATCGTCATCAATACAAATAATATTAATCAACTACATGTTTAGGGAAAGGAAAATACAGGATATAAATGTATATTTGGGAGCTTCTTATTTGGACATACATACATTGTGTTTATGAAACAGTATTTAGCTTTCATTGGAACATTCATTATTCAATTTTTTCATAAGGCAGACTTTACTAAAATCAATAATATAAAAATTAAATGCATCAAAACTTTCCACTTTTGCAGAAAGGCCTAAGTTCAAATTGATTATCTGGTGTGCTCAAGGTTTCTGCTTAGACAGGCCAAGTCTTAATGGAAAAGTGACTACGATGGGCCCCATTCATTTTGCAAGAAATGAACTATAGGTCAGGGGTCAGGGCAGGGTGAAGGAAAATGTCTTTGAAAGAACTCATCGGATGTCACTCAGGGATTATTAATTTACTGAAAACTTTACCTTTGGCCTGGGGATTTACTAAAGTTAGAATGTGCTAGACATTTCCTTTGAACTCTGCATCCAGGCATCCAGAGGAATGCTGGCTCACTCCTGAGCTGCGACCTCAAAACCTGGCCTATGTTATCTGCCAGCTTGGGCCTGTTGCAGATTTTTATTTTTCTGTACCTGATGCTGATGACATGATTTTGCTCAGACTCTTCAGTAATGTCAGCATTTCAAAGATGAAGAGAAAAGAAAGAAGAAAGGGGAAAAAATGATGGACTTAATAGTATTTTGGTATTCTGCTGCTCTTCCGGATCATTAGAGGTCTTAAGTTTAAGGAGAAGAATGATACAAAGACCACTTACCACCTGGGGAGAAATGAGATGTGCCAAGTGAGAAGAGGGATAGAAAGGAAGAGGATGTTAGGGTAGATTACTTAGCAACAATATTACTTAGTAAGAAATTTCCATCAGCCTTTGACAAATCCTCTATTCATCCATTTATTCTCCTGCAAGTGGTTTATAGGTATTTCTTTTTGCTAGTTTAAAATTTCAGTTGGTTTTGCATTGATCCACTTAGGCACTCCATGAAATTTCAGCAAAATTGGGGCTGGGTTGTGGAAAGGAAGTGTGTCAATTTGATGCTATTTATTACCATTGTTGCTACCGTGTATCATTTTAAAACACAAATTACATAAGAATGCTATAGTTTCTTTCTCGAAGATATAAATATATTTGCATGAAATGTGAATGTAGGATTTTTGCACTAATTAAAGAGTAGTGAAAATTTTCTTGAATATTCATTCAAGAGATCTATAGTTGATGTGACTAGCCATAAATTTTTATGGATTTCATGGATGATGAATTCATCTGACCAACTGAAAATAAGTTTAGCAGAATGTTAAATGTTATTGCTGATGGCACAGCTAGTCACCTTTAAGCCCTTCACGTTTCAACAAGCACTTTAGAAGAGATCTAAGGTAAATGGTTTTCAAAAGCATAGCTCTGGACTGGAGCATGTGTATCACCTGGGAACTTGTTGGAAATACAAATTCTGAGGTACATCCTAAATCATCTGATTCAGAAACTCTGGGGGTGAAGCCTAGGAATCTGTGAGTTAACAAGACTTCCAAATGTTTCTGATGCATACTTAAGTTTGAGAATCAGTTATCTAAGCAAAGATTCTGAAACATACCAATCTAAGGTGTTTTTTTTTTCTAGTGCTTTATGGTGAGATTAAAAGGACATCTAGGGCTGGGGATATAGCTTATTTGGAAGAGTGCTTGTGCCTTGCATGCACAAGGCCCTGAGTACAATCCCCAGCATCACCACCCCCCAAAAAGGACATCTCTACTAAACTTGCAGAACTAGAGCTTGGTAGACAGAATTGAACATAATAAATGATAGTGTGTTGTAAGAGGAATCTTACAGTTCTTATCCTAGTATGGTTCTGAGAAAATGGAAAAGGTCTAGACTAAAACACAAATGAAGAAAGAAAGTATTTAAGTCTAAGAACAATTACATATTATGATTGGTTAATTTAAAAAAAGAAATTTTAGCACCTTCCAAGACAGTTTTAAGGAGTGATTTTTAGGGACTATTGCTTGGGTGCAAATTTGATGCATACTACCCTTTTGAAGGAGAGTTGCAAATATTTTAACTCTTCGAGTAGGACCCAACCCCAAATCCCAGTCCAAAGACTGAGTGGTTGAGATCTTTATAATAATTGTGAAGGATTAAGGAGCACCAACTACACTTTTCTCCTGGATTCCCCCCAGAAGGAAGATAGAGGTTAGAGGGCATTTCCAATGGGAATTTAATGGCACATCATTAAAACAAAACTCAAGACCCCATAGTTTCCAACACAGCTAATATGTACATGTACTTGGGATTTAATTATATTCTGTCTAGTACCTTTTCTAGAAAAAGTTAGAGCAACACAAAATTACATTTCCAGTCCTTCTTGGCCCTGAGTTGAATGAACCTTCTTGTTCCTTGATTTCACAGTATTTCCCACATACATGTTTGACTTTGCACCTTAATAAATGTCTTGCTGAGTTTCATTCATAAATATTGGTGCCCCCATAGGCAACTTAAGTTTTTAGTTAGTACTGAAAGACAGTTGGATTCTGAGTGATCTTGAATGGTAATATTCAAATTGAGGATCTTTAAGATTATATATTACTAAATATAAATTTATATATAGATACACAAACACACACAAACCTTTTTTATGCCTCCTTTTTTTGTTTTTGTTCCCACACACTTTCTATGAAAAACCCTACAAATACCCCTTCTTCCTAAACCAACTCATTTGATTTTTGCCACATGCATCCAAACACTATTGATCAATATACTGTCATCATAACTCATTCTTCTTCCTTAGGTATTTCAACATTAGTGAGATTTAAAAATCCACTCTAGTAAATATTTGTGTTAATTTGAATTGATTCCCATTTTCTTGGGCTTCAGTTATTTTGAAATGCTGACTTGGCCCCCTTCCATTGTTTGAAAAGCAAAGCAAAGCAAGAGGAATCATGAACCACTAGCTGATGTGGACCCTTAAGCTCTGTGTATAAATTATGCCTTTGAAACACTTGGAATCTTCTTGGGAAACCATTTCTCAGCAGGGGAAGAAAAACTAACAAGTTTCAGAAGTAAACTGAAAATATTATTTATTGCTATGGAAAAGCACAGCTTTGAAATAACCAAAGAAAAGAAAACAGGCAAATTATCTTTATTGGCAGGATACATTGTAGTCAAGAGTGGGGACCTGGGGCCAGATGGCATATTCATAGGCCACAATCCCCCAAATGGAGGGCATATATTATAAAACTAGTGTCTGGGTCTTCTCTTTGCCCTTCAGCATCCAGCATAGGGTCTCACCTGAGAAAGTATTTCATAGGTGTTTGTTGAAAACACACTGAGGGATGGAATAAAGAATAGTGATGAAGTTTAGAGATCAGAATCTTAGGGCACTTGTCTGGTTCCAGCATCCCTGTCTTCCTGGTCTTGGCTGTGTTACATTAATTGTTCATCTCTTGTCTTTCATAACACTAAAATGGGGGGTTGTAGTAGAGTAGAGCTTCTTTATAGTGTGGAGGTGAATATTAAATGAGTTAATTTATGCAAAACATAGCTCAATGTCTGCAAAAGAGGTGGTAGGCAAGAAATTTCACTTGTTAATCATTATGTTAGTGAGTAGCTTTTCACTGTCACATTTCTCCTTCTTTTAAATTTTATGAAAGTGCTAGAAGTAAGAGTATTAGGGACATTTAATTTGGCCTTTATAATAAAAATGTTAAAGAAACATATCCCTGGTAAAGTACATTAAAAAGGCTTTACTTGTTCCAAAGGGAGTGAAAATTCAAAGTATAATATCGATGTAAACATGATGTACAACACAAAACTTCATACCTCAAAACTAGCTACATTTAAAAAGTTCATAGGGGGCTGGGGATGTGGCTCAAGTGGTAGCGCGCTCGCCTGGCATGCATGCGGCCCGGGTTCGATTCTCAGCACCACATACCAACAAAGATGTTGTGTCCGCCGAGAACTAAAAAAAAATAAATATTAAAAAAAATTCTCTCTCTCTCTCTCTCTCTCTCTCTCTCTCTCTCTCTCTCTCTCTCTCTCTCTCCCTCCTCTCTCACTCTCTCTTTAAAAAAAAAAAAAAGCTCATAGGATGGGCCAAATAAGCGGGAAGTTTTGGTGCTATATTCTATCATCCATTTCACAGCTAGAAGGTCTGGTTAGTCTTTTTGTCTCAAGGGGATAGGCCTGGGCTGGACTAGTTCTGGCAGATGTAGCAGGAGATATTGTTCTAGTGTCAAGTAGACTAGGTCCTCTCCCTGTGCCTCATTCTTGCCATGTGTGGTGCAAATCCAAGGAGCACTTTCTACCTTCCCTATGAGTTCCTGAATAATCTGCTAAGAAATACTGCTTTCAATCACCCTCCCTTGCATTGAACAAATTCATCTTGAATTACTTTTAGTCCCTTTTGTTGGAAATATTTATGTGTTTGTGACTCCTGGGCATCTGTTCATAGTCTCAGTGGAAATTGGCTCCTTTATCTCTGCCACAATTACCCTTTCCCTCATATGTCATTTTTTGAAGGTCTCTCTGAGGATTCTGTTGGAATGAACATATGTGATGGGGGTTGAGGCTGACTGGAAAAATATCTGTATAACTCTGGCTGTCTAATTTGGAAGTGTGGCTCATTGGGACAATGTGCTGGTAACAGTCAGATTGGAGGTATAGGGGCCACATCAGCCAGATTGTTCTGCCCTACTCTATATCTTCTTTTCCAAATATCAGACTTCCAATATCAGTGATGTATTTTTAACTAATGGTAAGGTCAAGGGAGAGAGTGTAGGTGAACTGGGGACAATCTTTACCATTACCTGCACAGAGAAATCAGACACGTCAACACCATGTTCCATGTAAAGGATATGGCATTGTGATGACACAGAATTAGTTCAGTGTGGATGGTTAGTTCAGCCTGTACTAGCCACCTCATCCTCTTTCTACATTGAACTGCTAAGAATTACAATTTATAATCCCTTTTATGCCTAGGTTCTAGGTGTATCTTGGGATGCACTATTAGATGCATTCATGAGAAATCTAGAAGGCCAGAGTGAAGTGGTATTGACATGGCAAAGTCAGAGTGGACATGTTAGTGTTTGTTTCTGCATTGCAAATATCCCAGTGTGCAGGTTGACAGCAGGGCACAGGATGTTCTTTTTGTCTTGCTTTTATTTGTTTTTGGTAAAGACTTATCATGTATGGAACAACTCTTGGAGCCAACATATCAGAAGTGGCTTTCTGATGTTCACTTTCCTGACAAAAAGTGGTTGTGCTTATGCTGATCTAGCTCTGCAGTGAATTCCAAAGGTAACTCCTGGAGGCCCAGATAGAGCATGCTTCTGTAGTACAAAGACTATCCTTGAGCTCCCAAGATTTCTAAAGTTTTAAATTACAAGTATACTACATAAATATTAGCTTTACTGTTTTAATTTCTCTAAATGCTTATGATTGACAGTTAAAATAATTTTTAATATTTTGATACAAATTCTATAATTTGCAGCACAATTATTACTTTCCCCATTGACTATTATTGTTACTTTGTCCAGTTTCACCTTGCAAATCATTTTTGTAGTACCCAACTACTGTGCAAAGGACAACTGCCTATATTGAAAATTAGGCAGGAGGGCAATAAAACCTAGGTTTATTGTTTAATGTTCCTACTTAAGAAATATACAAAATTCAAATATTTTGCATTATAAGTTCTGACTTCTGGGAAATTGCAGAGCAGCAAGAATGGATACCATTCTTCTCTCTTTCACAGTTAATTCAAATGAAACAGTTGGTGAGGAACAGACTGTTGTACTCATGGAAGATGAGAGAGGATTTGATGGCATCTGAAGAATGTTACCTGATGCTGATGCTGATTTTCCTCCTGTGTTTTTTGATGACCTTGGTAGAGTGGAGTCATGCTCTTAACACTGTCAAGAACAATTTTCTCCTTGAGTGATCTTTTCCAAATGGTTCTCCCTGATTAGTTATTTCTCATTACTATTAGAATTTAAGTCCCACTCTGTAGAAGTCAGACTTATACATTCTAGAATGTAACCTTTAGGCACCATTGTAAAAAATACAAAAGTGAAACTCTTATATACCTGATTAAATGAAAGGAAACAAAAAAAGATATTTATACAAAGACATTAATAATATGAGCATTTGTGTGCATACTATATAACTCACTGAGTTTGTTCTACAAAAGAATGTTTTAAAATTCCATATTAATTTTACAATAACATCTCTATTTTCTCTGAACATCCCCCAGACTAACATCCCATTCTCTAACAAGAATCCCCAAATCACTCAAGGTTTCACTCAAGGTGAAAATCTCCGAAAAGAGATGTGGTTTGATCTCTCATCTAGGTGGATCTGACATGATGACCCTGGTAATGAGCTGTCCTCCTGCAAATAAGACTCACTCTAGTTGAAATTCACTGCTCTTAGCTGTGTAGGAATTGCTGAAGGTCTAGCATCCTTAAAATTTGAGAATCAGGAGTCCATGTTGCAGCTTACCTTTACTTACCCTCTAATCCACATGTAACCTTGAACTCTAATTCCTCCTCTGAAGTGCCTCTGCCCTAGGTTTTCTAATGGATTAACTAGAATAATGCCCATTGAAACTCTTAATTGGAGTTATGTGTTGTGTAAGAGATATCCTTCTGCCAAAATATCTACTTGCCTGAATGCTTCTATTAGGATTTGCAAATTTGAACTGTTATTTATTAATAGTGTTTTATGGAGGTACAAATTTTTGAGAAATTTGCATTAATTCATAAAGTAAATTTATTTTTAGTATTATTTAACAATGCCTTGGAAAATGGGACCTATGAAACATTAACTTTAGTGTTGGAGAAGGAAATAATAAGTCCAAAAGAAAGGGACATGTTGCAGGAAAGGTTTCCCTCAGCTGACTGCATTAATTTGTAGCCTACTTCACTTTCCCTACCACATTCAAATGGTTCAGTTGAATGAAGCACTTTAAGATTAGCTATTTGTTGTTTGTGGTAACAAATTAAAGAAGCAGAGTTGTAGTAATGACCCGGTCTTGACATCTTCTATGTCTGATACCAGGGTGGATAGCTAATACTGTACCCATATAACATGGATGATACCAGTTGGGAGACAATTCTCAATGACTGTTTCCATATTTGGCATGGTCTGGGTTTTATGAGCAAAGGCCTTAGAAGCTAGAGTGTCTCTTCAAAGTTAGAGAGATGTAGAAATGGATCTCCTCCTAGTCATTTGCTTATATTCAGGATAGTAAAGTTAGAAGCCTTCCCTAACCCCTGGTAGGTGAGATTTGCTTCATGAGTAATCTCTGTCTGTTTTTGGAAGGGAGGATGGGCAATGTGCTAGAAGGCTATATAAGCATCAGGTCTACTAATTTGGGGGTTCTTCTTAGACACTGCAACCCTACTGCATGTGGAAGTAATGTCTGGCTTTCATTCCATTATCCTGTGGGGATTAGGACTTGGGGAATTGGTGCTGATTCCTCTGGCTCTTTTTGCCTTGAGTAATAAACTATCTGTTCTGTGATCTAGAAACTATTTTGCGTTTTGCCAGATCAAGTAGAATAAGATCTCAGATGCTTTGATTTCTGACTTAATCTGTACTTAATTGAGTCTCTATAGATGTTAAATTAGATAGTTACAGGTATGAAGAAGTTAAAACAGTTCAGTTTACTCTTATCTTACACAATGGTAAACTAGTAGTAGCTAACCATATTGGGTTTAAAGAGAAAACACTGTGTTATTTTCCATGTACTTTCTCCTTTAATTCTAAGAACATTAGGAGGCAAACAAATTATTATTCAGATTTTTCTTTTTAGATTAAGGACACTAAGGCTAAGAGAGTTGAATTAACTTGTTCAGAGTCACAAGTCTTATCAGCGTCAAAAGAGGAATTCAATCCAGTCTCCAAGGTAGCATCCAAGTCAATAACTACTCCTGGGATGCAATCTCTGATTTTCTTTTAGACTTGTAGAATATGACCTTATAAACATAAGATTACAAAAGATCCATTCTAGACATTTGATGCCATCTTATTTAATAATTTATTTTCTCTTGTGCACATGGGGATTTCCTTACCTGAAGTCTAATCCATGAAGTTAATGGAAGCATAAATCCATCAGAATCACCATCTTCCAGCCTCCCTGCCCCAGCATCACATTAACATGGTACTAGATAATTCTGAATAAAGTCTGTCAAACACCCTCCAGGAGCCTCTGCAAAGCTACCAGCACTCCTGATCAACTATGTGTTCTTAAAAATCTATTTCCCCCAATGAAGTATTTATTTTATTTTAAATTTGATTTGTTTTATTTATTTTTTATATTTTATTTTTTAAAATTTATTTATTTATTCTAATTAGATGATTTATTTTTTCTATATTTTTAGTTGTGGATGGACACAATACCTTCATTTTTTATTTATTTTTATATGGTGCTGAGGATGAAACCCAGTGCCTCACACATGCGAGACAAGTGCTCTACTACTGAGCTACAATCCCAGCCCCTATGATGAAGTATTATCTTAAGCTTTCAAATAACTAATAGAGAGCGTTTCCAATGTTTCCAACCCAAATAAATGCTAAATGTTTGAAGTGATGGACAAGCTAATTATCTGAATCTCATCATTACACATTATACACATGTGTTGAAATATCATAGTGTACCCATAAATACGTCAATTGTTATGTGTTGATTTAAATTAAAAATTAAACACACAAAAAAATTAAAAAGCTAAGAGGGAAAGAAAGATGGAGAAAACGATGGATAAAGAAAGAGAAAAAGAAAAAGAAAGCAAGAGGGGGATGACAGGGAAAAAAATGAGGAAGGGAAGAAACTGGTAGAGTCAATTGACAGGGCCAGAGAAAGCTTGCATTGATTGAGGATTTGAGGAAATGGACCAGGAGACAGCAAATTAGAAATACATAATGCATAGAGAATGCACTTTCTGGAACAGTCCTAGATCAAAGATCCCACAGGCAGCCTGGAATCCATAAGTTCATTTTAGTGCCAGAAAATATTTCATAAAATCCTACAGCAAAAGCCCAGGGAATTTACTTTTAGGATCACATTTACCTCTAAGAAATCAAAGTTGTTTTTATAGCATCAGGAAGGATTTCTTCACTCCTAAACTTCCAGATTAATCTTTTGTCAAATAATACCTGATCTGAAGAGAAAATGGGAGAGTAAGAGACCACTGCTAGGGTGGAGTAAAGTAGGTAGAAGTTCATAAAAAATAACCAAAGCAGAGAAACACACTATTAAGGATGGAGAGTTATGGGGCAATGATGGCTTTTAAAAGGTGATGTTAAAAAATTACTACTACCACAGTGTGTTGTCAGCTGTCCATTCCTATAACAAATATCTGAGATGATGAACTTATAAAGAGGAAAACTTTATTTTGGCTCACAGTCCCAGAGATTTTAGTCAGTTAGTGACCTACTGACCTTGCTACTTTGGGCCTGTGGTGGCACAGTTCATCATGGCAGGAACATGGGGTAGAGGAGGCCCACTTACCTCATGGCCAGGAATCAATAGAGAGGAAGAGGAATGGGGTGGAGTTCTAATATCACCTTCAAGGGTATACTCCCAATGACTGGAAGACCACCCAATAAGCCTTTCTTCTTAGTTTCCATGACCTCCTAAATGCATTATGGGTGGGGGCCCAACTGGGGACCAATCCTTTAACATGTGGGCCTTCAGGAGACACTTATCTAAACCACAACAAATTGGGAAGAAAGTGCTACATTTTTTGGTATTTGTTTGTTTTGCATTTTCACATTGCCTTGGGGGCCAGGAACAGTAAGTAATTGGTGACCCCAATTATCTTTCTTTAAAGTTGTAAAGAAATCATCTCTGTTAAATAGTTCATCTGAAAAGCAAATGAGACTTTGCAAATAATGATAGACATCTAAAACTCCAGGTTGTGATTACATGGAATCCTTGTTTCAAGATGCTTTTATTTGCATATGTTATGACAGGATAATGCTATGTTGGTGTTTGCTAGGCAGTTCCCCAATATATTATCACAGTTTTCATGCTGTCAAGGTACAGATGGGTAAAAACTTCCCATCCTTATCTAAAAGTAGAAGCATGAAGCATGACAATTTATGTTTCTAGGGCTTTCACTAAAAGATACTGAGTCACATCAGATTTCTGCAGTGTATAAGTTTTCTACTGAAGCTGAAACAAACTATCACAAACTTAGCAAGAATTTACGATCTTTCAGTTCTGGAGGCCAAAGGCCTAAATTAGGTCCACAAGGCTGCATCTTCTGGAAGTCCTAGAGGACAATTTATTTCTTTGCCTTTTCCAGCTTCTAGAGGCGGCTCATGTTACTTGACTCTTGGCTCCTTCTTTCATCTTGAAAGTCAGCAGGGTAGCCCCTTCCCTATTTTAGAACCTTGCCATTATATTGCGCTCACTTTAATAATCCAGGATAATCTCCTCATCTCCAGATCCTTATTTTAATCACTTTTGCAAGTCTCTTTTACTATATAAGATAGGTTTTGGGAATTAGAATGTGAACATCATTGGGGGTCTTTATTTAGCCTACTATATGCAGTCTTTGCTTAAGGGCAACATGTTAAAATGTAAGGTATATAAACATATTTTGCAATTTAAGCCATATATATATGAATATTCCAGATATTCTTTATTACCTACTACAGCTGTTGTAATGACATTTGGTTCTTAGTTCTCCAGCTGAAAGGCATGGAATATGCAGTCTAGAAAGCAGAGGTATTGCCATGTTTTCCTAATTTCTTGACCAGCAATCTAGTAGCTAAGAGATCCTCCTCAGTCCATCCTCTTCAATATAGCCATATAGATAAAACCCTAAATAAACAACTATTCAGTTTAAAGTAAAACTCCATAAAAAGAAAAGAGCTAAAGTTTTATATATTCAGAATGCATTCCTAAAAAATGAAAATCAAAGGATTAGTTAACAAAAAATTTTATTTGAACTACAACTTTAATTGTGGAACTATTTTGAAGTTGTATAAGGTATATGCCATGTTACAGGAGATGTAGTTCCCAAAGGACTTCCCATCTAAGGGGGTCATGCTAGTCAGTCTTCTGTCACTGTGACAAAATACCTGAGGTAAACAACTTAAAAGGAGGAAATATTTATTTTGGTTCTTGGTTGTAGAGTTTTCAGCCCTTGGTGTCTTAGCACTATGGCTTTGGGCCTGTGGTGAAGCAAAACATCATGGCAGAGAGGAAAGATGGTCACCTTATGGTGACCAGGAAGCAAAGAGAGAGGGGAAGCATCTGTGTTCCGAATGTCCCTTTCAATGATATACCACCAGTGACCTAACTTCCACATGGCTCCATCTCCTAAAGGTTTCCACCCCCTTTCAATAGTGCCACAGGCTGGTGACACAAACCTTCAACATGTGGCCTTTGGGGGACATTAATGATCCAAACCATACAGGGTTGTGAGTTTGTGAGTAATAAGGATGTATAAGACATATACCTTATCAATTACACAAAATTCTGAAGCTTGGTTCTATATAGATTGTATAAGGAAGGTATGCTTTCTTGAGGGATCACAGGAAAGGCAACATGGTGGGGGTAGTATTTAATGAGGTCTTGAAAGATGGCAGGGCTTTCATGATTGAAGTTGGGCACTGTGAGTGGTCTGTCTCATGCAGATTGAAGAGTTTCCTGGAGAATAAATAGAGCAGTTGGGCTTTTATTGGGGAATTCTGGGAGATAAATAAAATAAATACAGAACAAAGTATAATATATGAAGTGTTCTTGATGTGTGACCCACATCTAAAATAATTTCTATCATCATTATTTACATTTGTTATTATGAATTTAAAGTCTTTTAGAAAATGTGTCCTGTAAATGTAATGGACAGTAACAGCCACAGAATTAGAGTGTCTGGTATATTTGTCTATCTTTTTTTATGGTTCCTTTATGAATCTTCTCTCTTTTACATGGTCCTGATGGAGCCCTTTGTGACTCAAAGAGGAGGGAATGTACACTAAGCTGGACCAATCTTGGTACATTATACTAGATGTGGTGATTGATTTGAAGATGAGCAATGGGACCACTCTAGGCCAGTCAGAGTCATTTTCAACCAGAAATTTCATAAATGATCAGTGTTTGCTCTGGAGATTGCCAGAAAAAGGGAATGTAAATTTTGGCTGGAAAATGAGGAGTCACAAAGACTTTCTTTAACCAGACTTCAATTAGGCTCCTCTGAGCCCTCTTCTTAACTAATACTTGACCTTGATCTTTTGTGTCCATCCTTTCCTGGTGCACCTACATAGCTCTGTCTTAGCAGTAATATTGCTAAGTCAGTTTAGCAATAATCCTCTACCCTTGATATCAATCACTCTTGATATTGGATCAAATTTCTCAACCCAAATCATTGATATTTAAATTTTTGACCTGACTTTAGCAAGAATTCTGTTAGGTTGATTTAGTAAGAAATACCCTAGCTTTGATATCTCTTTTGATTAGCTTTATAATCACTGACCCCTTCATACTTCTCTATGACTGTAAATCTCCACTTGTCCCTGTTATATTCAGAATTGAGCCCAAACTCTCTTTCTTATCACAATAGAGTCTACTCCTATTGAATGAAGTCTTCCTTATCTTTTTTTTGGAGGGAGGGGTACTGGGGGTTGAACTTAGGGGCACTCAACCACTGAGCCACATCCCCAGCCCGATTTTGTATTTTATTTAGGGACAGGTTCTCATTGAGTTTTAGTGCTTTGGTTTTGCTGAGGCTGGCTTTGAACTTGTGATACTCCTGCATCAGCCTCCTGAGCTTCTGGGATTACAGGCCTGGGCCACTGCACCAAGCTCTTCTGTACCTTTTTCACAAACATTGGGAAAAACATTTTTTTTTAATTAACAGGGGCTTACTTCTCAGAATTTGGAGAGACCACATTGGGCTTTTGTCCCAATGGCAATGGAACTAATGTTGGTACTTATGAATATTTTGTTCTTTTGAAAGATTAATATTTTATTTTTTTTAAATTTTTTTATTTGTTTTAATTAGTTGTATATGACAATAGAATGTATTTATGCACTTTGATATACATAGATGGGATATAATTTCTCATTTTTCTGAGTATACATGTTGCAGAATCATATTGGTCATGTAGTTATATATATATATATATATATATATATATATATATATATACACACATACAGTAATAATATCTGTTTCATTCTAATATCTTTCCTATCCCCACATCCCCTCCCCTCCCCTCCCATCACTTCCATCTACCTAATCTAAGGTAATACTATTCTTCCCTAGTGCCCCTGCCTTATTGTGAATTAGCATCCGCATATTAGAGAAAACATTCAGCCTTTGGTTTTGTGGGATTGGCTTATTTCACTTAGCATGATATTCTCTCTAACTCCAGCCATTTACTGGAAAATGCCATAATTTTCCTCTTCTTTAAAGCTGAGTAATAGTCCATTGAGTATATATACATTTTATTTATCCATTCATCTATTGAGGGACACCTAAGTTGGTTCCATAGTCTAGCTATTGTTAATTGAGCTGCTGTAAACATTGATGTGGCTGCATCACTATAGTATGCTGATTTTAAGTCTTTTGTTTATAAACCAAGGAGTGGGATAGCTGGGTCAAATGGTGGTTCTATTCCCAGTTTTCTGAGGAATCTCCATACTGCTCTCCATAGTGGTTGCACCAATTTGCAGTATTCTTGATGATTGCCATTCTGACAGAAGGGAGATGAGATCTTAGAGTAGTTTTTGGGAGTAGTTTTTATTTGCATTTCTTTAATTGGTAGAGATGTTGAATACTTTTTCATGTATTTGTTGATCAATTGTATTTCTTCTTCTATGAAATGTCTGTTCAATTCTTTAGCCCATTTATTGATTGGGTTATTTGTTTTTTGGTGTTAAGTTTTTTGAGTTCTTTATATGTCCTAGAGATTAATGCTTTATTGGAGGTACATGTGGTAAAGACTTTCTCCTAATATATAGGCTTTCTCCTCATGTTATTGTATCCTTTGCTGAGAAGAAGCTTTTTAATTTGAACCCATCCCATTTATTGATTCTTGATTTTACTTCTTGTGCTTTAGGAGTCTTATTAAGGAAGTCAGATCCTAGGCTGATGTGGTAAAGATTTTGACCTATTTTTTCTTCTGATCGGCATAGAGTCTCTGATCTAGTGCCTAAATCTTTGATCCACTTTGAGTTGATTTTTGGGCAGAGTGAGAGATAGAGGTTTAATTTGATTTTGCTACATATGGATTTCCAATTTTGCCAGCACCATTTGTTTAATAGACTATCTTTTCTCCAGTGAATATTTTTGGCACCCTTGTCTAGTATGAGATAACTTTATTTATATGGGCTTGGCTCTGTGTCCGATATTCTGTACCATTTGTCTACAAGTCTATTTTGGTGCCATTTTGTTACTATAGCTCTGTAGTACAGTTTAAGGTCTGGTATTGTGATGCCTCCTGCTTCACTTTTCTTGCTAAGTATGGCTTTAGCTGTTCTGTATCACCTATTTTTTCAAATAAATTTCATGATTGCTTTTTCTATTTCTATGAAGAATGTCATTGGAATTTTAATAGGAATTGCATTAAATCTGTATAATGCTTTTGGTAGTATGGCCACTTTGACAATATTAATTCTGCCTATAGGGAGCTTGGGAGATCTTTCCATCTTCTGAGGTTTTATTCAATTTCTTTCTTTAGTGTTCTGTAGATTTCATTGTAGAGGTCTTTCATTTCTTTTGTTAGATTGATTCCAAGTTTTTTTTTTTTGAGGCTATTGTTAATGGAGTAGTTTTTCTAATTTCTCTTGGTTCTTTGAAAAAATAAAATAAAATAGATAAACCCCTGTCCATGCTAACAAAGAAAAAAAGAGAGAAAACTCAAATTACTAAAATACAAGATGAAGAAGTAAATATGAAAATAGACATGTCTGAAATAGAGAAGATAATTAGAAACTATTTTGAAATTTTATACCCTAATAAAATAGAAAATATCTAAGACATTGACAAATTCCTAGATACATATGACCTTCCTAAACTGAATGAGGAGGTCATACATGATTTAAACAGATCAATTTCAAGTAATGAAATAGAAAACACCATCAAAAGCCTACCGGCCAAGAAAAGCCCAGGACCAGATGGATTCTCAGCTGAGTTCTACAAGACTTTCAAAGAAGAATTAAGACTAATACTCCTCAAAGTATTCCATGAAATAGAAAACGAGTCAACCTTTCAAACTCATTCTATGAGGCTAATATCACCCTGATACCAAAACCGGACAAAGACACATCAAGGAAAGAAAACTTCAGACCAATATCCTGATGAACATGATGAACATAGATGCAAAAATTCCCAATAAATTCTGGCAAATCACAAATAAAAACATATTAAAAAGATAGTGCACCATGATCAAGTGGGATTCATCCTAGGGATTCAGGGTTGGTTCAACATATGTAAGTCAATAAATGTAAATAGACTTAAAAATAGACTTAAAAACAAGAATCATATGATCATCATATGATCATCTCAATAGATGCAGAAAAAGCATTTGACAAAATACAGTACACCCTCATGTTCAAAACACTAGAAAAACAAAGGATAGTAGGAACACACACCTCAACATTGTAAAAGCTATATATGTTAAACCCAAGGCCAGTATAATTCTAAATGGAGAAAAATTGAAAGAATTTCTGCTAAAAACTGGAACAAGACAAGGATGTCCTTCTTCACCACTTCTATTCAGCATCATTCTTGAAACTCTAGCCAGCGCAATTGGACAAAAGATTTTAGAAACATCTATTGAAAGACAAACACTGTGCTAGATGGTTTTACACAAACTATTTTATTTAACCCTGACTCTCAAAAAAGGCTTTTATTATACCTAATATACAGGTAAGGCACTGAGGGCCAATGTGTTTTAATGAAACTTGGACTGTCTTCAAATTGTACATTCATTCCTCCACAGCTCTAAATATTCTTTGAAAAGGAATTCTTTAATTTTTTTTTTTAAAAAACTGTGGTGAAAATTTATAATTGTAACCATCTTACATTGTTTATTGTTTAATTTCTTCAAACTCAAACAAGTGTACTAAAAAAAATGAAGCAATCTTAAATTTCTCATACTTAGACTCCATCTTTCCTTTGAATAGAATGAAATGTATACCTTAACATGAAGGGCAGCCTTGATGAACCAAGACATAAATCTCTCCCTGGAAAGCTCTATGATGCCACTAGGATTTTACTGCTTGATTGCATTGACATGGAAGCAGACCAAAGTGTAGCCATTTGCACAGCACAGGGAGACATTACACAGACATTTTATGAAAGCATTTTTACTAACTCTCAAAGTGGATAAGCAAGGTTTCTGTTTTGTGAAGATTTTCTTTAAACCAAAAATGTTTAGACTCATCTGGAGAAGAGATAAAAAGCATTGTGAAACTCCTTAAATCCTAAAGGCACAACAAGTTTCACAACTGAATACCAAAATAATTTTCCAGCCTCAAACCAGAATAAAATTGTTTACTTTTAATCTATCAGAATTTCTAGAGATAGCATTGATTTTTTTAAACCAATGTAGCTTTAAAAATACTTGTTTCTTATTTTTTTCTTGTAGAGGAAGAAAACTGCAGATTTATATTATTTACCTTATAAGAAGGCAATACACTTCCTTTTATAAGTAATTACTATACAAAAGCATATTCTAGCATTGTTATTACCATTGCCAGAGAGTTTGTTCAATTTGGAACTGCAAGTGAAACGCAGTTTAGATGGAAGTATACAGCTTGTTAAGCCTCTGAGGAAGACTTTTAGTTCATTCTAGAAGGGCTGAACACAGCATTTAATGCATGGCCTTGCATATATTACATGCTCAATAAATGAACAAACAGAATCTTATCAATGGTGGGTTTCAATATTTCACTTTTACTAAAAGCAGAATAGAGAAAAAATGAGTGCCAAAGAGATATATCAGATAGACTTACATTATAATTTTAATCTTAAAATATAATTTCAAGTACATGGTATCATAAAATCTGGTAATCTTAAATCATGTCATTAAATGGGTTGCTATTTACAATTTTTCTCTTTTCTTGAAAAACAAAGCAATAAAAATCAAAACATTCTCAACCATAGCAGACTTGCAAACATTAATATTTTCCAATAGTGATGTAGTGTTAAAGCTTTAAATCATGGAAATGTATTATTCAAAATGGTTTACATCTCTCTTTCTCTCTCCCCTTCCCCTCTACCCACATCCATTCTTTACAAAAATAAAAAAAGGTAAAATCACGTTTTAAACATGTTATAATATGTGTCAAATCTAGGGACAAACCCAGGGCCCATCAATCACTCCAATGTGCAGTTCCAACATGAAACAAGAATAAAATATCCTTTTCCTTTTTTTTTTCACATAGACTTAGTTCCTTTTATAGAATAGTTTTAGGTTCATAGTGGAAGTTGAGTGAAAAGTGCAGAGATTTAGCATCTACTTACTTCCCCTCACACCCACAGCCTCCCCCATTATCAATATCACCTACCAGAGGGGGACATTTATTGCGATGGAACCTACTGAAACATCATTATCACCAAAGTCTGTAGCTTACACATTAGGATTCATCTTGATGTTGTATACTCTATGGTTTTGGGTAAATGTATAATGATGTATATCCACCATGACGGTATCACACAGAGTAGTTTCATTGTCTTAAAAATCTTCTATACTCCACCTAGTAATCCTCCCACATCCTGGTCCTTGACAACGACTGATCTTTTTGCTGTCTCCATAAAATTGCCTTTTCTAAAATGTCAAATAGTGGAGAAAATTTCCATTTAAAGTTGTTCAGACAATCAATATTAAATGCAGCTGTATTATGAATGCATATAAAATTCCAACTTCTGATGTTAATCTGGTTACTAAATGTTATAATTATTTATTGGATAGGTAACCACTTTTGGGGGGAGATAAATCTCAAATCCTCATTTCTGTTTCCAAAGTTGAGATATGATTGGTACAGAAATAATGTCTAGTTTAAGAATGTAAGAGTTTTTAATGGGAAAAATCAATTAATGTCATTAATCAAAAGGATGAAGGAGAAATACCATGCAATTCTATCAATAGATTCATAAAAGACATTTAATAAAATCCAGCATTTATTCACGATTAATACTTGGTAAACAAAGAATAAAAAAACTCCCATAATGATTTTTTTGATGATTAAAAAGGTGAATTTTATGTTGGGCACAAAATGTTCTATAAAGAATTTTAAAAAAGAAATTATAACAAATTTCACACTTAATGGTGACATATTAAACGTATTCTTTAAAAATCATTTGTAAGAATTTCTTACTGTCAGTAATTTTATGCATAATTATATTGAATACTAGCCTGAAAAGTTATTATAGGAATTGGAAAGAGAAAAAAAAACAAACTGTTATTATTCATAGATAATGACTATCTATGTAGAAAACTCCAGATCATATGTAGATAATTTTTTGCAATCACTGAATACAAAATAAGCACATGAAAGTAACTGTGTTCCTTTTTTTACCAGTAACCAGCTGAAGATAAAAGAAGGTAGTACAATAGCATAGTAAGTTTAAAGTATTTAGGAATTATTTTCACAGAGCTTTATGGAAATAACTACAAAGCTTAATTAAATGTCATTAATGAAGATTAAGAAAGTGGAGAGTTACACAATATTCATAGATATGAATGCTTCTATTAACTTTCTCTTGCTGCATAACAAATTAGCCCAAACTTAGTACTTCAAACAACACTTTTCTCATAGTTTCTATAGGTCAGGTATTCAGGGGAGGCATAACTGTGTGCTTCAGGTCAAGGTTTTTCTGCAAAGTTGCAATCAAGATGTCAGGAGAAGGTGTCATGAGAAAAACTTCACTGGGGCTAGAAGATCTATTTCCAAGCTCACTTACAAGGCTACTTGCAAGAGGATTTACTTCATTGCTGGCTACTAGCTGCAGGCATCAGTTCCTCCCTCATAGTTCTTTCCATATGGTAATCATGACAGTTGACTTTCCCCAGAGGTGAATGACCAAAAGAAAGGGTCTCTGAAGTCATACAATGTTACTTTTGCTTTTTTCAATTTGTTAGGAACAAGTCATTATGTCAAGCCCATACTCATAGGGAGGAGAATTAATCCATCATTTGAAGGAAATGCCAAAGAGGCTTTGGGCATATTTTAAACTACCAAAAGGCTCAATATTATAAAGATATCAGCTATCTACCAGTTGATCAATAGATTCCATACACTCCCAATAAAAAGCTCAAATGGATATAGTCTGGAACTTGACCAACTGATTTTAAAACTTAAGTGAAAGTGACCTAGAATAGCCCAGATACTGTTGTTTGAAGAAGAACAAGATGGGAGAACTTGCCTTTATAGAATTGTAGAGTATTATAAAGCTCTAATAAGTAAGACTGTGAAATATGGCTTAGGGACAAAGAAGTTGACCAATTTAACATGAGAAAAGAAACAGAGCTACACATATGGAAATCTGATTTATTGAAGAAGTGATATTGGCAAACCAATAGGGAAATGAAAAACTTTTCAATAAATGATCTGATGACAATTTGTTATCCATATGAAAAAAAAAGTGCATACAAGTTGCTTGAAATGGATTACAGATCAAAATGATAAATCTTTTAGAATGTAATATAGGAGAAGGATTTCTTTTTTTTTTTTAAATTTAGTGCCTTATGGATATACATGGTGGTGAGATTTACTGTGTTATACCCATATATGTACATAGGAAAGTTAAATCAAATTCATTTCACTGTTCTTCCCTTATCTGTCCCTCCTCCGTCCCTGTCAACCTCCTTCATCTACTCCACTGCTCTTTCTTCTATTTTGATGGAATCTCCCATCTCCCCCACTTATTGTGAACTAGTTTCTGCATATCAGAGAAAACATGTGACCTTTGACTTTTTGGGTCTGGATTATTTCACTTAGCATGGT
Organism: Callospermophilus lateralis; assembly: GCF_048772815.1. Lineage (NCBI taxonomy): Eukaryota > Metazoa > Chordata > Mammalia > Rodentia > Sciuridae > Callospermophilus > Callospermophilus lateralis. The sequence continues at coordinate 324,678 of NC_135325.1, forward strand.
AGTCTCCATCTAGTTTCATCCATTTACCACTAAATGCCATAATTTCATTCTTCTTTTTTGTTTAATTTTCATGTAAATTTTTAATTTATATATGACAGAAGAATGCATTACAATTCTTATTACATAAATAGAGCACAATTTTTCATATCTCTGATTGGTTCAAACCAATTCGTGTCTTCATACATGTACCTTGGATAGTAATGGTCATCACTTTCCACCATCATTAATTACCCCATGCCCCCTCCCTTCCCCTCCAATCCCTCTCTTCTTTATGACTAATACTCCAATTTGTATGTCTACATTTTCTTTACTCATTCATTTATTGAAGGGCATCTAGGTTGGATCCATAGTTTGGCTATTGTTAATTGTTCTGTTATAAACATTGTTGTGACTACATCTCTATAGTATGCGGATTTTAGAAATTTTGGATATGTACCAAGGAGTGGGATAGCTGGGTCATATTGTGGTTACATTCCTAATTTTTTGAGGAATCTCTATACTGCTTTCCAGTGGTTTCATTAATTTGATGTCTTACCAACAATATATGAGGAGTGTACTTTTTTCCCTGCATGCTCATGAACACTTACTATTATTTGTATTCTTAATAATTGCCATTCTGACTGGAGTGAGATAAAATCTCAATGTAGTTTTGATTTGCATTTCCCTAATTGCTAGAAATGTTGAACATCTTTTAATATATTTGTAGGCCATTTGTATTTCTTCTTTTGAGAAGTGTCTGCTTAGTTCTTTTGCCCAATTATTATTTTTTTGAGTTCTTTATATATTCTAGATATTAATGCCTTATCTGAGGAGCAGGTGACAAAGTTTTTCTCCCATTCTGTAGGCTCTCTCTTCATGCTCTTAATTGTTTTCTTTGTTGTGCAGAAGCCTTTTTAAAAATATTTTTTTAATTGTAGTCGGACACAATGCTTTATTTTTTATTTATTTATTTTTATGAGGTGCTGAGGATCCAACCCAGTTCCTTGCATGTGCTAGGTGAGCACTCTACTGTTGAGCCACAACCCCAGCCCCCCCCCGCCCCAGAAGATTTTTAATTTGATGCCATATCACTTATTGATTCTTAGTTTTACTTCTTGCACTTTAGGAGTCCTCTTTTGAAAGTCTGTTCCTATGCCAACATATTGGAGTGTTAGGCCTACATATTCTCCTAGCAGTTGCAGAGTTTATGTTCTAATTCCTAGGTCTTTGATCCACTTTGAGTTGGCTTCTGTGCAGGGTAAGAAAGAGGGATTAAATTTTATACTTCTACATGTGGATATCCAGTTTTACCAGCACCATTTGTTAAAAAAGGCTAGCTTTTCTCCAATGTATGTTTTGGCACCTTTTGTCAAGTATCAGATAACTATATCTTCATAGATTTGTCTCTGTATTCTATTCCATTGGTTTTCATGTCTGTTTTGGTGCCAATACCATTGCTCTTTTTGTTACTATAGCCCTGTAGAATGCTCTGAGGTCCAGCATCACTATTTTTGCTCAGGATTACTTTGACTATTCTGGATCTCTTGTCTTTCCCAATGAATTTTAGAACTGCTTTTTATAGTTTTGTTAAGAATGCCATTGGTATTTTGATGGGGATTGTATTAAATCTGTATAATGCTTTTGGAAGTATGGCCTATTGACATTAATTCTTCCTATCCAAGAACATGGGAGGTCTTTCCATCTTCTGAGGTTTTCTTAAATTTCTTTTTAAAAAATTATTTCTTTATTCTAATTTGTTATACATGACAGTAGAATGCATTTCAATTCATATTACACATATAGACCACAATTTTTCATGTCTCTGGTTGTACACAAAGTAGAAACACACTTTTGTGTCTTTATACATATACTTAGGGTAATGATGTCCATCTCATTCCACCATCTTTCCTACCCCCATGCCCACTCTCTTCCCCTCATACCCCTTTGCCCTATCTAGAGTTCCTCTATTCTTCCCATGCTCCCTACCCCCATCCCCATTATGGATCAGCATTCTCATATCAGAGAAAACATTTGGCATTTGGGTTTTGGAGATTGGTTTATTTCATTTAGCATAATATTCTCCAACTCTATCCATTTATTCTCTTTTAATGCTGAGTACTATTATATTGTGTATATATATCACATTTTCTTTATCCATTCATCTACTGAAGGGCATCTAGGTTGATTACACAGTTTAGTTATTGTAAATTGTGCTGCTATAAACATTAATGTGGCTGTGTCACTGTAGTATGCTGATTTTAAGTCCTTTGGGTATAAACCGAAGAGTGGCATAGCTGGGTCAAATGGTGGTTCCATTCTCAATTTTCCAAGGAATCTCCATACTACTTTCCATATTGACTGCACCAATTTGCTGTCCCACTAGCAATGTATGAGTGTGCCTTTTCCTCACATCCTTGCCAAAACTCACTGTTTGTATTCTTAATAGCTGCAATTCTGACAAGAATGAGATAGAGTAGTTTTGATTTGCATTCTCCAATTACTAGAGATGTTGAAAATTTTTTCATATATTTGTTGACTGTATATTATCTTCTGAGAAATGTCTGTTCAGTTCTTTGGCCCATTTATTGATTGGGTTTTTTTTTGTATTAAGATTTTTTGAGTTCTTTATATATCCTAGAGATTAGTCTTTGATATGTGTGTGGTAAAAATTTTCTCCCATTCTGTAGGCTCTCTATTCACCTCACTGATTATTTCTTTGCTGAGAAGAAGCTTTTTAGTTTGAATCCATCCCATTTATTGATTCTTGATTTTATTTCTTATGCTATAGGAGTCTTGTTAAGGAAGTTGGGGTTTAATCTAACATGATGAAGATTTGGGCCTATTTTTTATTCTATTGGGTGTAGGGTCTCTGGTCTATGTCCTTAGTCCACTTTGAGATGAGTTTTGTGTATGGTGAGAGATAGAGGTTTAATTTCATTTTGCTAATATGGATTTCCAGTTTTCCCAGCACCATTTGTTGAAGAGGCTGTCTTTTCTCCAATATGTGTTTTTGGCACCTTTGTCTAGTATGAGATAAACATATTTATGGGGTTTGTCTCTGTGTCCTCTATTCTGTACCATTGGTCTACAAGTCTATTTTAGTGCCAATACCATGCCATTTTTGTTACTATTGCTCTGTATTATAGTTTAAGGTATGGTATAGTTGCCGCAGTCTGGCTGGGCACAATTCAGGAGCCACTTGTCAAAAGAAACTAACTTTATTTTTAGAACTACACAAGATAAACAAAACAGCTCCTCAGGAATAAAACCCTCAGAGCCCAACTGCCACCACCGGCTTCCCACAAGCCACACACTCCAACAACCTCTTCCTCCCACAATCCTCCTGCTCTTGAGGCCGATTGGCTGGGTCGCATGGGCGGAGCCAAAAAAGTCCCCCAATGAGCAGCTCCGTGGTCTGAAAGGGCAGGGAAACAGCCCAATGAGCATCACCGCAGAGGAGCCAATCAGCTAGTTGTTGCTGGGGCCGCTGTGAGCCAATCATCAGCTGGTAGTCTGAAAGGGCAGGGAAACAGCTCAATGAGCATCTCCACAGAGGAGCCAATCAGCTAGGTGTTGCTGGGGCCGCTGTGAGCCAGTCATCAGCTGGCAGTCTGAAAGTTTGCTGGAGCCCCTTCGGCTGTGGCTCTCAACATCTCCCCCTCTCTGTTTAAACAAGAAGCATGTGGCTTAGGGACCGTGTCTGCCTTAGGTTGTCCAATAGTACATATGGTCCTTACCCGTTATTGGATGAGCTGACCTCAAGGCGTCAGCCTCCTGTCTTAGGTTGGTACCATAGTAATTGGATCTTACCCGTCATTGACTACCAGTCCAGTATACAGCCACACCTGTGTAGAGGTCTTCGTACCAGCGGGGGGGTGAGGTTCTTTGCCTCACCTCTGTTGGCCCCCAAATTTTAGCTGAGCGATCATGACAAACAGAAGGGAGGAAGATACACCAAGCCAGCTGACGGCTCCTTTTGGAAAAATTGTACCACCGATGACACCATCAGCATAAATACCCCAACACTACCAGAAGTTGATGCACCAACAGATAGTTCACAATGCATACAAGTGAGTTCACAATGCATATAAGTGATACATAGTCCAGGCAAGTTCTGCAAGCAGTTCAGTGATGGCTATTGCAGAAGCTGTAGATTGTTTTTATCTTTGTCTTCATGCACTGGGATGAAGATAGGAATTCTGACAATAATGGCTAAAGAAAAATTATATAACATTATATAACATTCCAGAAGGCACTAAAAGAAAACAATTTTCTTAACAATTTACATTGTCTTCACTGAAGATAGGAATTCTGGCAATAATGGCTAAAGAAAAAAATTATGTAACGTCCCAGAAGGCATTAAAAGAAAACAATTTTCTTAACAATTTACATTATCTTTAAGAGAATTATTAAATATAATGAAAAGGAAAGGTGAAAGTAAACAAACAGATCTGTTAACCTCCTATTTTGTTCACATTTTAAAACAATCTTCAACAGCTGTTTACCCAATTTAAATTAAACCATTTAAATCATGTGAATAAAAAAAAGAAATTATTTGGATCCATTTTTTCATGAGCGCTCATCATATATGACATATGGACATACGTGCATTCAAACACAAAACACAAGTGTGCACACATAATACATACGACACATAACATAATAGTAAAGGCCTTATAACTTTTTACAGGTGAAATCTCCATTGCAATGTTTAAAAACTCTATAGTCAAAAAATAGAACTGATCAGCAAAACATTAACCTAGGTCTGTATGAGCTCAAAAAAAAAAAAAATATGGGAAAGGGCAATAATAAAATAGATATTGAAAAAAGCATTCTGGTTCTGTCGCAGATGTAAGAATAACCAAACTGGAGTTCTGGATATCACATCTTCTTTTTGGTCTGTAGAAATCGCTTTAGTTAATCTGTCTGGAATCCAAATCAGCTGCTGTTCTCCCTGTGGAAACACATAAACAGACCCCCGACTCCAGGCAATCACTGGGTCAGGACCTTAGTTAATCTCTCTGGAATCCAAATCGGCTGCTGTTCTCCCTGTGGAAACACACAAACAGACCCCCGACTCCAGACAATTACTGGGTCAGGACCTTTCCATTGTCCTGTTAGAATATCCTTCCAAAGTACCTTGGGCTTATGTACATTTTTTGGACACATATGCCTTTCCGCAGCACTGAGCCCTGATGAATCCAAATTTAAAAAGTTTAGAGTAAAAAGGGTTATTTTAAGTTTATCTTTGGGGAATATATACCCCTTCCCAATTCCTTCTTTTTGCTTTAATAAGTACATTTTAATAGTTTGATGAGCTCTTTCAACTATGCCTTGTCCCTGTGGATTGTATGGGATTCCTGTTATATGAGTAATGCCAAATGATGAGCAAAATTGTTTAAAAGAGGTAGAAGTATAACCAGGGGCATTATCTGTTTTTAACTGTTTTGGAACGCCCACAGTGGCAAAATTTTGTAAGCAATGAGCTATAACATCTTTAGTTTTTTCTCCGGCATGAAGGGAGCCCATCAAAAATCCAGAAGAAGTATCAACTGTAACATGCAAATATTTTAATTTTCCAAATTCTGGCAAATGTGTGACGTCCATCTGCCAAATATGGTTAGGTATCAATCCTTTAGGATTGACTCCAAGATTAACTTGTGGTAAAAAGGTCACACAATTTTGACATTGTTTAATTATTTGTCTAGCTTGTTCCTTAGTTATTTTAAAACGCTTTTGTAAAGTATTAGCATTGACATGGAACTTTTTATGAAAATTTATAGCTTCTTCTAGTGTAGAGAAAATATGTATGTCATGTGTAGTTTTATCTGCTAAATCGTTGCCCAAACTAAGGGCTCCAGGCAATCCTGTATGTGCCCTGATATGTCCTATAAAGAATGGATCTTTTCTGTCCCAGATTAGACTTTGTATAGTGGAAAACAAAGAGAAAATAGTAGAGGAAGGGGAAATCCTACCAGCATCTTCAAGGGATACTATAGCATTAACTATATACTGACTATCGGAAAATAAATTAAATACAGAATTTTTAAACATCACAAAAGCCTGTAATACTGCCTTAAGTTCTACCTTTTGAGCTGATTGTTTGGGTACTAAAAATGTAAAAGTTTGATCAGGTGTAACTATTGCTGCTGTACCATTATTTGATCCATCAGTGAATATATTTGGAGCATTCCCGATAGGTGTTTTTCTTGTCATTTTTGGAAAAATTACAGGATGCGATGACCAAAAAGACAATAAAGGATTAGATGGTAAGTGGTTATCAAATGAAACATTAGATTTGCACATGATTATTGCCCAAGTATTTAACTCATTAGCTAACTCATCAATTTGATTCATAGTATATGGAGTAATAATTTTATTGGGAGAAATTCCAAACACTCCCTTTGCTGCTTTTATTCCTTTGAGTATTAATTGTCCTACAGCCTCAGGATACCTAGTAAGAATAGTGTTAGGAGAATAAGATAAATGTATCCATAATAATGGGCCTTCTTGCCAAAATACTCCTGTAGGAATATTTTTTGTTGGTAGTACAATAAATAATAAAGGCAAACTTATATCAATTCTATCCAAATGCATATTTTCCATATATGTTTCAATGATTTTTAATGCCTTTCTTGCTTCAGGCGTTAACATTCGGGGTGAATTTGGATCTGATGGACCTTTTAGGATATCAAATAAAGGTCCCAACTCTCCTGTTGGTATACCTAGATAAGGCCTTATCCAATTTATGTCTCCTAATAACTTTTGAAAGTCATTAAGTGATTTGAGTTGATCTACTCGTATTTGAATTTTTGGTGGGCGGACCATGGTTGAGGATAATAGAACTCCTAAATAATTAATTGGAAAATTTAATTGTACTTTATCTATTGCTATCTCTAGATTATAATTTTTTAATAAGTTTGTAAGTGTGGCATAACAGTCTAGCAATGTGTTTTTAGCTTTGTGTGCTAATAATACATCATCCATATAGTGAAATATTTGTAGTTCAGGATTTTGATTTCTAAGTGGCTGGATTGCTTTGTTAACATAAATTTGACACATAGTTGGGCTGTTAGCCATCCCTTGAGGGAGTACTTTCCATTCATATCTCTGATCAGGACCTTCATGATTCAGTGCAGGGATAGTAAATGCAAAACGTGGACTATCCTCAGGATGAATTGGAATTGAAAAAAAACAATCTTTAATATCTATAACTAAAACATACCAAGTTTTTGGCAAAGCAGACAATTGAGGAATCCCCGATTGAGCAGGTCCCATAATAACCATCTCATTATTAATGGCTCTTAAATCTTGCAATAATCTCCATTTACCAGATTTCTTTTTGATGACAAAAATGGGAGTATTATGGGGAGATACAGAAGGTTGTATATGTCCTTCTGCTAATTGTTGTTTGACCAGATCATGGGCTGCTAGTATCTTTTCTTTAGTCAGGGGCCACTGAGGAACCCATACTGGTCTTTCTGATTTCCAAGTAATTTTTATTGTCTCAGTGGCCCTTTCTGAAAATCCAACCCATGTCTGTCTGTTCCTTGATCTATTTGTATTGGTGCTGCTATACCTTGTTCTTGTTTTCCTAATCTTTTTCCTTTCCTAAAACCTTGTCTAGTCATAATAGTGGGTACATTTTGGTTGATGTTATTTGTTAATGTCAAACCTAATTGATCTAGGACATCTCATCCCCATAAATTTATAGGAAGATAATCCAATACATATGGCTGTATAGTTCCTTCACATCCTTCAGGATCCTTCCAATCTAATACCATTGCACTTCTATGGGGATTAGTAGCCACTCCTAGGCCTCGAAGCGTTTGAGTGGCTTGTTGTAATGGCCAATGTTTTGGCCATTCTTGACGAGAGATGATGCTAAGGTCTGCACCTGTATCCAGTAGCCCATTAAATTCATGTCCTTGAATATTTAGTTTTAGCATGGGGCGAGAATCTAAATTTAAAGACAGCATAGCCCAATCTACACCTGTGGAGCCTAATCCCTTGGAACCTCTTTCTATAGCACGACTGGAAAATTTATCATGTAGGCTTGGTATTATTAGTAACTGTGCTATTCTATCTCCTGGTGAAATTACTGATATACCATTTGGAGAACTGGCTATAATTTTTATTTCACCTTCATAATCGGGATCAATTACCCCAGGACTTATCATAAGCCCTTTTAGAGTAGAAAAGCTGCGTCCCAATAATAAGCCTACTGTTCCTTTGGGAAGAGGTCCTTTCACCCCTGTGGGAATGATTTGAACTCCCATCTCTGGAGTTAGTACTGATCTGGCGGAGGCGCAGATGTCCAACCCTGCGCTCCCTCTGGTTTGTCTGATGAGGGATCTGATGGACAATGTGTCCTGGGCACTACCCTGATGGGGTTGCTGGGTTCCTCCAGTGCTCCGTATATTTGTGGTTTTGGGCCCCGGAGCATTGGGCCCCCCTGTCCATTTTTTGGCAATGGAGCCCAATGCCTTTCTCCACGATATCGTGGATAAACACTTGGTCCTTGTTCGTTTTTTGATAATGGAGTACCCTCTATGGTGGTTTGAGAACGGCATTCATTAGCCCAATGTCTCCCTCTACGGCATCGTGGGCAAATACCCGGTATTCTACTCCTTTGATACCTAGTTTTGTTAAACCCTCCTCCTATGGGGCAATTCCTTTTAAAATGTCCTGTTTGTTCACAGTTGTAGCATGTTCTTGGCCTGGAATCTAAAGCCTGTTTTACTGCAGCTGCCACAATTTGCCCTTGTTCATTAATGTCTCTGGCATCTAAAGCCTGTTTTACTGCAGCTGCCACAATTTTCCCTTGTTCATTAATGTCTCTGGCATCTAAAGCCTGTTTTACTGCAGCTGCCATGACTTGCTCTTGTTCATTAATGTCTCTACATAATTTAATATATGTGTTTAAATCTTCATGTTTCCATGGTCTAATGATATCTCTGCACCAACGATTCGCTTGGTCATAAGCCAGTTGTTTTATTAATGGCATTGCTTGTTCTGTATTCCCAAAAACTCTGGTGGCTGTTTGAATAAGCCTATCTACAAATTCAGCATAAGATTCATTAGTTCCTTGTATTATCTTAGATAATTGACCTTGTAAACCTCCATGTCCTTGTAAAGTCTTCCATGCCTTAACTGCATCTACAGAAATTTGTAAATATACACCAGGATCATATGCAATTTGTTGCTGCTGATCCTCATAAGGTCCCTTTCCTAACAACATATCTAGATTTCTCTGAGGATAACCAGCTGCTGCATTTCGCCTAGCCGTCTCCTTGCAAAATTCCTCATTGGCAACCTTCCATAACAGGTATTGTCCTCCATTTAGCACAGCTTTACACATATTAGCCCAATCTGCTGGCGTCATGTTCAAGTTGGTAATGGATTCGACCAAGCTTACAGTGAAGGGTGCTTGAGGACCATAGGTTATTACAGCCTCTTTTAGCTGCTTCACTGTTTTGAAATTTAAAGTATGGTAAATTCGCTGCCCTCCTACCTCAAATACAGGGCATGTTAATACTTGAGATCCTGTCTCAGGATCTGAACTATCCACTGCGGGGGTTGGGGGCCTCTCAGCATATGGACGTGGCCTTGTCAGTTGGACACTTACGCCCTCTGGTGATAGAAAGGTGTTAGTAGCAGTCTCCTGTAGAGGTGGTGCTGTTGGTTGGACACTTAAGCCCTCTGGTGATAGAAAGGTTTTAGTAGCAGTCTCCTTTTGTAACTTTCCCCCTGATGGCTTTTTCTGCTCTAAACTTTCTTTCTCTGTCTGATTAGTTCGAAAGACCTTCTCTTTTACTTGAATCTTTTCCTCTTTCTGACTAACTTGAGAGACCTCCTCATTTACTTGAATCAATATGTCTTCTCCTTCCTCTACCTTTGTCTGAATTGAAGGCTTTGGACTAAGAAAACCAGATACTAACGCCCACAATGCCAATGTGCCAGCTGGCAGAGTTCCTGGGCTGTTCTTTTCTATTCTTTTTAAATCTTCACGATGATGGTTCCATTGTGAGATATTTAACAACTCCTCCTTAAAAAGCCATGGGCTACATTTTTGCATTGTATCAACGTATGCCCTGACTGCTCTTGATTTTACTGGGATGCCTTCTTCCTCTAACAATTTACTTAACACTCTTTCAGTTTGTTTTTTACTAGTTTCTGATCCCGTATTTCTACTATAATACAACCCAACAAGATGACGCCAAAGAAAACCGAGACAGAATGAAATAAAAATGGAACAACAAAAATTCATTATAGCCTTTCTATCCTCCTTACATGTGCATCCGTCCTTTCTCCCTATCTGTTCCTCAGACGTAAATAGTTTTTCCTCAGAAGTGAGCGGTTTTTCTTCCGTCTCACTCATCTCCAGAGACAGGCAACTTAATACAAAAATGAAGCAAAACAAAAGAGGAATCTTAAAATGGCTCCCCATCCTCTCACCCTGCCCTCAGGGGCGAGCGGTTTACTTACCCTCAGTCGCTCCCCGTGCGAGCCACCAAATGCCGCAGTCTGGCTGGGCACAATTCAGGAGCCACTTGTCAAAAGAAACTAACTTTATTTTTAGAACTACACAAGATAAACAAAACAGCTCCTCAGGAATAAAACCCTCAGAGCCCAACTGCCACCACCGGCTTCCCACAAGCCACACACTCCAACAACCTCTTCCTCCCACAATCCTCCTGCTCTTGAGGCCGATTGGCTGGGTCGCATGGGCGGAGCCAAAAAAGTCCCCCAATGAGCAGCTCCGTGGTCTGAAAGGGCAGGGAAACAGCCCAATGAGCATCACCGCAGAGGAGCCAATCAGCTAGTTGTTGCTGGGGCCGCTGTGAGCCAATCATCAGCTGGTAGTCTGAAAGGGCAGGGAAACAGCTCAATGAGCATCTCCACAGAGGAGCCAATCAGCTAGGTGTTGCTGGGGCCGCTGTGAGCCAGTCATCAGCTGGCAGTCTGAAAGTTTGCTGGAGCCCCTTCGGCTGTGGCTCTCAACAATAGTGATGCCACCTGCTTCACTCTTCTTGCTAAGAATTGCTTTGGCTATTCTGGGTATCATATTTTTCCAGATGAATTTCATAACTGCTTTTTCTATTTCTATGAAGAATGTCATTGGGATTTTTATTGGAATTGTATTAAATCTGTATAGTGCTTTTGGTAGTATGGTTATTTTAACGATATTAATTCTGTCTATCTAAGAACAAAGGAGATCTTTCCATCTTCTAGGTCTTCTCTAATTTTTTTTCTTTAGTGTATTGTAGTTTTCCTTGTAGAGATCATTCACCTTTTTTGTTAGATTGATTCCCAAGTTTTTATTTTTTTTGAGACTATTATAAATGGGTAGTTTTCTAGTTTCTCTTTCAGAGGTTTTGTCACTGATATACAGAAATGCTTTTGATTTATGAGTGTTGATTTTATATCCTGCTACATTGTTGAATTTATTTATTAGTTCTAGAAGTTTTCTGGTGGAATTTTTTGGATCCTCTAGGTATAGAATCATGTCATCAGCAAATAGTGATAATTTGAGTTTTTCTTTTCCTATCCATATCCCTTTAATTTCTTTCTTTTGTCTAATTGCTCTGGCTAGTGTTTCAAGAACTATGCTCAATAGAATTGGTGAAAGAAGGTACCCCTGACTTGTTCCTGTATTTAGAGGGAATGCTTTCAATTTTTCTCCATTTAGAATGATGTTGGCCTCTGGCTTAGCATAGATAGCTTTTATAATGTTGAGCTATGTTCCTGTTACCCTAGTTTTTCTGGTGTTTTGAACATGAAGGGGTTCTGCATTTTGTCGAATGCATTTCTGCATCTATTGAAATGATCATATGATTTTTATCTTTAAGTCTACTGATGTGATGAATTATATTTATTGATTTCCATATCTTTTTGATATGTTTTTGTATTTGACTTGCCAGAATTTTATTGAGAATTTTTCATCCATATTCATTAGAGATATTGGTCAGAAGTTTTCTTTCTTTGATGTGTCTTTTTCTGGTTTTGGAATCAGGATGATATTGGCCACATAGAACGAGTTTGGAAGTGCTCCCTCTTTTTCTATTCCCTGAAATAATTTGAGGAGTATTGGTATTAGTTCTTCTTTGAAGGTCTCATAGAACTCAGCTGTGTATCTATCTGGTGCCTGGGCCTTTCTTGGTTGGTAGACTTCTGATGGCATCTTCTATTTCATTGCTTGAAATTGATCTGTTTAACTTGTTTATAACATCCTGATTCAATTTGGGCAAATCATATGACTCTAGAAATTTTTTGATGTTGTCAATATTTTCTATTTTAGTGGAGTACAAGTTTTCAAAATAATTTCTAATTATCTTCCATATTTCTGTAATTTCCATAATGCTATTTCCTTTTTCATCATGGATGTTAGTAATTTGATATGTCAAGGGGCTAGGAGGTGAGGATATAGAGTTATTAGATGTTAGAAAGTGTGAAATAACCAAAAGCACTTTACAGATTCAATGCAAATCCCATCAAAATCCTAATGACATTCCTTGCAGAAATAGAAAAAGCAATCATGAAATTCATCTGGAAAAACAAGAGACCCAGAATAGCTAAAGTAATTCTAAGCAGGAAGAGTGAAATTGGTGGTATCACGATTCCAGATTTTAAACTATACTATAGAGCAATAGTAACAAAAACAGCATGGTACTGGCACCAAAACAGGCTGGTAGACCAATGGTACAAAATAGAGGACATAGAGACAAATCCACAAAATTACAACTACCTTATATTAGACAAAGGTGCTAAAAGCATGCAATGGAGAAAGGATAGCATCTTCAACAAATGGTGCTGGGAGAACTGGAAATCCATATGCAACAAAATGAAGTTGAATCCCTTTCTCTCACCATGCACAAAAGTCAACTCAAAATGGATCAAGGAGCTAGGAATCAGACCAGAGACTCTGCATCTAATAGAAGATAAAGTTGGCCCTAATCTTCATCACGTGGGGGCAGGCCCCAAATTTCTTAATAAGACACCTATAGCACAAGAGTTAAAACCAAAAACCAACAAATGGGACGAATTCAAACTAAAAAGTTTTTTCTCAGCAAGAGAAATAATATGTGAGGTGAATAGGGAGCCTACATCCTGGGAACAAATTTTTACCCCTCAAACATCAGATAGAGCTCTAATCTCTAGAGTATACAAAGAACTCAAAAAGTTAAACAATAAAAAAGCAAATAACCCAATCAACAAATGGGCCAAGGACTTGAACAGAAACTTCTCAGAAGAGGATATACAATCAATCAACAAATACATGAAAAAATGCTCACCACCTCTAGCAATCAGAGAAATGGAAATTAAAACTACTCTAAGATACCATCTCACTCCAATAAGAATGGCAGCCATTATGAAGTCAAACAACAATAAGTGCTGGCGAGGATGCAGGGAAAAAGGTACACTTATACATTGCTGGTGGGACTACAAATTGGTGCAGCCAATTTGGAAAGCAGTATGGAGATTCCTTGGAAAGCTGGAAATGGAACCACTATTTGACCCAGCTATTCTGCTTCTTGGACTAAACCCAAAAGACCTAAAAAGAGCATACTACAGGGACACAGCCACATCAATGTTTATAGTAGCACAATTCACAATAGCTAGCCTGTGGAACCAACCTAGATGCCCTTTAATAGATGAATGAATTAAAAAAATGTGGCATTTATACACAATGGAATATTACTCAGCACTAAAAAATATCAAGATCATGGCATTTGCAGGCAAATGGATGGCATTAGAGCAGATTATGCTAAGTGAAGTTAGCCAATCCCTAAAAACAAATGCCGAATGTCTTCTCTGATATAAGGGGGGTGACTCAAAATGGGATAGGGAGGAAGAGCATGAGAAGAAGACTATCACTAAATAGGGAAGAGAGGTGGGAGGGAAAAAGAGGGAGAAGGGGAGTTGCATGGAAGATGGAAGGAGAACCTCATTGTTATACAGAATACATATATGATGTTGTGATGAGAAAAAGAAAATAAAAGTGTGTCACATTAGATTGGATCGAGAGAAAGGATGGGAGAGGAGGGGAGGAGTAGGGAGGATGGGAAGGGCAGCAGAATAGAATAGACAATATGATTGATGTATGTACATCCCATGTATGTATTATATGTCAAAATTCATTCTGCTGTCATATATGACTAAAAAATAAAAATAAATCATATGGTAAAAAAAATAAATAAATTTTAAAAAAGAAAGTGTGAAATAAGAATCTAAAGAAGTTAATTAGTAAGCAGGAGAAGAGAGAGAATGTGATTTTGGGGATATAAGTAAGTGGGTAGACAATAGAGAAATTACAGAAAACAGATAAACATAAAAATTAAGAAAAAATTAAAAATGTAAAAATACGAGATAAAAGAATATACAACAAAGTGTAATATACTATTCAGACATCCCAGTCCTCAGTAGCCTAATTCATGAAAAGTACTTGGTTTCACAAATGTTGAGGATCTGAGGGCAGGAGAAGAGAGAGGGAGAAAAGGGGAAAAATCTGAAAGGAAGATACAAGGAATGTTTTGGTTGGAGATCAGTATCTTTCCTGCTTCCCTTCTCATCCAATAGGTGGGGTTGTCTGTTGTTTGCTGGTATCTCTACCCTCAGGATGGTAAAGGTTACCAGGGTGGGAGGGTTGGTCTTGGGGGTGGAGCTCCTGGAAGTGGGGTATAGCACTTGCCAGTCCCCAACTAAAGATGGAGACAAAGGTGTCCCAAGATGGAGGTGGCTGCTTTCAGCGACTGGGTATCAGGTTGGGTGGGGCCAGGTGGTGATGTTGGGCTGCATGTTCAGAGATGCAGCTCTCTGGCATGCGGTGTTATGGCTGGCAGCTGTCTACAGACCCTGTGCAGTGTTCCTGGGTGCAGGCTACTGCATGTAGGAAACTCTGAACGTGGTTGCAGTGTTCTAAGATGGAGGCAACCAGGGGAGCCCCATGTTGGTAGAAGGGGTTCTACATGGGAGTGGACACTGGAGGTTCTGTGTATGTGCAGTGGCTGGGTGTCCTATGTGGGAGTAGCAGCCGGGATTCCTACACAAGTGGGCAGCCAGGAGTCCTGTGAGGGTGCTGATGCTGATGGTCCTTCTCAGATACCCAGAGGTCCTGCATGGGCGAGTGGCCAGGCATCCTGTGCTGATGCTGAGGCCTGGAGACCTGTGTGGCATGGCGGCCGTGATTCCTGCATGGGAGCAGCTGTCATGGTGCTCTAATAATTCCCAGAGAAACAGTATTCTCACTACTTGAATCCCAGGTCACAGGGTGACACAGAATGCAACCTCCTTCCAGCTTGCCATCTTGACTTTTGTTTTCTTCAATTTCTCTCTTCAGTATTCTACAGTTTTCATTGTGAAAGTCCTAGAAGAAGGCTTTCTTAAATAAGACATATAAAGTTCAAATTATCAAGAAAATTAATAAACATAGCTTTATTTAAATTAAGAACTTTAATGTATCAAAAGACACCATAGAGTTTCACTTTAAGCTATGACAGCATAACTGGTATTGACTTGCTCTATCACCTTAAAAAAACTGGAAAATTGGATTAAAATATGTAAGAACAGTAGTTTTATCCACTGTACAATAGGTATAAAGTAGTAACCACTGGAAAGAACAGAAGTGGACAAGGTGAATTCTATAATTGTCCTGGCTTTCTACCTGGAGGCACTTTCTGGAATGCCACATGGTATGGGGGAACTCAAGTAGAAAGTGATAGTTTCTGTAAATTGAAGAGATAGAGATCAAAGTTCAGGGAGTCTAGGTTACTGAAATTTGCAGAATGAAGTAATGGAGAAGAGAGAACTATGCAGTGAAAGAACTCCAGAAATCTTCATAGACTCTTTAAGGCTTTGGCTAAATATCAAACTCTATACACATAGGATGAGATCCCACAAGACTGAACAAAGAACAACTACTGGAGAGCTGTAAGCTGAACAATTCTCAGAGTTCACATAAGGCTGGTCAAACACAATGGAGAAACCTCATTAAATGCTTGAACATTCCATAAAGACCCCAGAGGGGTCCCTTCTTAGTAGTAGATAAAAACTAGCCCTAGGTAAAAGGCTATTCTTAACCTACCATAATAAAATTTAAAAACAACCCACAAAAGCATTGATTCTTAAGTAACTGCTTATTAAATCAAGACTCAACATTATTTTAAAGAAAACAAAAAAAGCCATGGAAAAATGTAAAATTCGTAGTGCCCAGCCTCCAATAAAAAAAATGCAGGAACTCAATCCATAGAAACAGACCCCAAAATGATAAAGATTCTGTAATAAACAGGGGGCAAGGACTTTAAAGTATAGTTATTTTAAATATGGCTAGCAAGTTCATAATGAGGAGAGAAAGGGATGATATAAAACTAAGAAGTTTCCATTGATGAAAACCACAATTTCTAAACTTCACTTAAAATGCTTAACAAATTCGACACTGCAGATGAAAAGATTAGAAAACATGAAGACATAGCACTGAAACAATACAAACTAAAACATGAATGGGATAAAAAGGCCTGAAAAAAGAAAAGACAACCTTAGTGACCCATGGGACAATATTAAACAGTCTAGCATATGGACAATTGAAGTCCCAGAAGGAGGGAGAAGCAGAAAAAATATTAGAGGAAATAATATATAAGTTTCTAAATTTAATGAAAACTATAAATTCAAAGAACCTAAAAAATCCAAGCAGAAAAATCATAAAGAAACCCACACTAAGGCATATTATAATCATTTTCTTTTTAAAAAGTAATACAGAAAAATTGTAAAAAGTAGAGTAAAAAGATATGCTATATATTGGAAACATGATAAGAATAACTGCTGACTTCTCCAACAGACACAATGCAAGCCAGATGAAAAGGTACATCTTATATGACTGAAAGAAAAATTGCAATTCTATATACAGTTATATCATATAACAATAAAAATACAGAAATGCTTTGTTGGGCAATTTCATCCTTGTGTAAACATTATAGATTGTACTTACGCAAACCTAGATGGTATATAGCCAAATATGCAAGTGGACTCTATGGGATAGATACATAGATAGATTAGATTAGAAGGATAGAAAAAAAGATAGATTATGTTAAATGGATAGAAAAAAAGAGAAGCCTATTGTTCACAAGGCCACAATGAACAAAACAACACGAGATTAAATCAAGCAGAAGAAAAACTTATGTAATAAAGATGTGCAGTAAGAATGAGATCTGTCAGGCTGCTGATTAATATTAAGCTATTTTTATAAGAAGGAGCACAAACACGGCGTGGTGGCGCATGCCTGTAATCCCAGTGGCTCGGGAAGCTGAGATAGGAGGACTGCAAGTTCAAAGCCAGACTCAGCAAAAGTGAGGTGCCAAGAAACTCAGTGAGACCCTGTCTCTAAATAAAATACAAAATAAGGCTGGGGATGAGGCTCATTGGGTGAGTGCCCCTGAGTTCAATCACTGGTACCAAAAATAAATAAATAAATAATAAGGAGCACACTCTCAAAAATGGTAAGAACTATAGTAAAGAAATACATAAACCAGTAATATAGTCATTTATTATCATTATTAAGCATTATGTACTATATATAATGGCATATGCTATGCTTTTATCTGACTGGTAATATAGTACATTTGTTTATACCAGTATCACCACAAGCACATGAGTGAGGTGTTACCTCATGGCATTATAGAGGCTACAAAGTCACTAGGTGATATGAAATTTTCAGCTCCATTATAATCTTATGGAATCATTATTGTATGTGTGGTCCCTCATTAACCAAAATGTCATTATACAGTGTCTGACTACAGTAAAATATCTAATATTTAGCATTCTAGAATTCTACATTTAGTGGAAATATACTCAAATACAAAAGTGAAATAATGACCTTTCCAAACAAAATCTGAGAGTTTGTTGCTAACAGCGCTGCTCTACCAGAAATGTAGAGAATATTCTTCAGCAGAGAAAGGTGATACCAGATGGAAATTTGGGATCTACACAAAAGAATGAATAGCACAGATGTAGTAAATATTTGAGCCAATAGAAGATAACCTTTTCTCATCTTTAAAAATATTTAAAATAGATAATTGACTACTTAAAGCAAAAAATAATGCCCTGTATTGCAAGAGTATCACCTAAGTAGAAGTAAAACATTTGGTGGTGTCAGCAGCACAAGGACTGGTGGGGATTTGGAAGTTTCCCATTTGAATTTTGGTACACTGTGAAATGGGATGATATTGTTTTAAAGTGGACTATGATAAGTTAAAGTTTCATTTTGCAAACCCTAGAGTAGTCACTAAAACAATAAGAGTATGACTAGGAAACTGTGGAGATAAAGTAAAGCAGGAAAATAAGACTAAAGAAACAACGGATGAAGAAAATAGAAAATATAGATATTTGGTAAATTCAAACACAACCATATTTATGATTTAAGTGAACTTGTGTGAATATTACAATTAAAAAGCAGAGATTGTCAGACTAGATAGGAATGATGTGAAATGTTAAGACAGCTTTAACATGCAAGGTGCAAAAGTTGCCATATAGATCATGTTATGGCTTGCATATTGCAGTGCCCCCCCAACTCTTATATTAATGCAGGAGGTGAAATGGCTAGATTATGAGACCTGAAACCTAATTAGTGGATTGATCCATTTGCTGGATTAATAATTTGAAGCAATTACTGTACTGGGTGGCAACTGTAGGCAGATGAGGCATGGCTGGAGGAAGTATGTATGTCTCTGGGGACATATCCCTGGAATATACCTTGTTCCCCTGGCTTCTCTCTCTCTCTCTCCCCACCCCCCCCCGCGGCTCTCATGAGCTGAGCAGTTTTCCTCCACCATGCCCTTCCACCACAATGTTCTGCCTTGCCTAGGGCGCAGAACAATGGAAATGGAATTGGCTGACCATGGACTGAGATCTCTGAAACCATGAGCCCAAATAAACCTTTTCTTCCTCTAAGTTGTTCTTATCAGGTACTTTGATCACAGCAATGAAAAGCTGACTAACACAGAGTGTGAAATAAAATTTAAAAGCTGTGAAAAGATATTTATTTACAACTCAAGTGTTTGTGGAAGTACTACTATCTGGTATATATAAATATCATGCATAAATGAATAAGATGAAGGTAAATAATCCAATGGAAATTTTAAAAAAGATTTATGAATACTTCATAGAAAAACAAACCAACCCATGAAAAAATATACCCGGGCCTTATTGTAATCAGTAAGTACAAATTAATCTAGTAAATCTAAAAGATTTTCAAAAATTAAAGTGTGATTATCAAAGAAGTAGAGAAATACTTACATTTTGCCCTGTTGATGAGACTGTAAATTTGATTATTCTCTTGTGAAAATAAGTTTGCTTTATCTAAAAAACTTAAAGATTCACATGCTGTTTGATTCAGGAATTCCATCCCTAGGTATAAACACTTCAGAGATTCTTGAATATCTGTACTAAGAAATATGTATATGAATTTAAAGGCAGGATATTTGTAACAGCTAGAAAACTGGATACAATCAAAACATCCATCAATATTGCAAAAAAAAGTTGTAATATATTTATACAATTGGAGACAATACTCCAGTAAAAATTAATGAACTATAACTAACTCAGCAACATAAATGAGTTTTAGGAACAGAGTATTATCAAAAATAAGTTGTGGCATCATACATGTAGCATGATTGTGCTTAATTTTCAAAAAAAATTCATATATGACTCTCATACAAATATAGACGGTCCCAGACTTATGATATTTCTACATATGATTTTTCAGCTTTGCAGTAGTGCTAAAGCAATATCCATTTAGTATAAACCATACTTCAAATTTTGGATTTTGCTTTTTTCCTGGGCTAGTGATATGCAGTCCAATGCTGTCAGGTGAGACTAGGCAGTGGCTGTGGTCCACAGCTCCCACTCAGCCACTCAATCAGAAGGAGAAACAACATAAACTCTCAGTATCTTGCTTTGCTAAGACATTAGATTAGGTGTATTTTTAATGCATTTATGACTTCTGATATTTTCAACTTATAATGGGTTTTGGGAGAACATGGCCCTATTGTAAGTCCAGAAGCATCTGTATAGAAGGACTATGCATAAAAGATTATTCAGTTGACAAAAGAGAATACCAGCAGTATGGTAAAACTGCTTCAAAGAGCAATTGAGGAAGAGAGTCATGTATTTAGACAGGAGGAGAATGCTGGAATGCATTTGCAAAGTTAAGAGACAAAACAGATTATGTCCCATAGGGTAATAAGACTATAAACTTTGGAGTTATCTCTCTACCCAGCAGAAGTAATTTTCATTTTTGCTGAACAAAATATACAAGTTATCATTTAACTTTCCAGAATTGGTCAGGCTTTGGTCAATAGTACATATTGTTGTGTAAGTACTGCACGCTAAAGTGAAGTTAGCCAATCCCCAAAAAGCAAATGCCAAATGTTTTCTCTGATATGAGGTGACTGACCCATAATGGGGTAGGGAGAGGGAGCATGGGAGGAATAGATGAATTCTAGATAGGGCAGAGGGGTGGGAGGGGAAGGGAGAGGGCAGGGGGTTAGCAATGATGGTGGAATATGATAGACATCATTATCCGAAGTACATGTATGAAGACGTGAATTGGTATGAACATACTTTATATACAAACAAACATAGGAAAAATTGTGCTCTATATGTGTAATATGAATTGTAATGCATTCCACTGTCATATATTTAAAAAACAAAATCAATAAAAAATAGTACATATTGAGTCAAATTAAATTATATTCTCCTGGAGAATTTAATACTTCATGGGTCAGCCTCATGCATAATATTCCAGTATGATATTGAAAGGATGGGAGGTCAATTGTGAGTTGTATGTGCATTTTTCTTAAATGAATTAAGTTTATACAAATTTTCAAAAAATGAAAAACTAAACAATATTTATTCAGATATAGATCATTAAAAAGTACAAGCAAATGTGTAACCGATGTGATTCTGCAATCTGTATACGGGGTAAAAATGGGAGTTCATAACCCACTTGAATCAAAGTTTGAAATATGATATGTCAAGAACTATGTAATGTTTTGAACAACCAACAATAAAAATTAAAAAAAGAGAGAAATTTGGAATTACAAACAAAAAAAATAGTTATCTAAGTGGGACTTTAAGGTACTAAATAAATTATGAAATGGCTGAGAAAAAAAATAAAAAAAATTAAAAGTACAAGCAAGACATGATAAATACAAAATCCAGAATAAGATTTACCTCTAGAGTAGTGGTTCTTACTAGTGATGATTTTGGTCCCTGTGGACATTAGGTAACATCTGGACACATTTTGGGTTTTCATATCTGGAGAGATGCTATGGACATCTAGTGGGCAGAGGCCATAGATACTGATGGGCATTCTCCAATGCACAGGACAGATCCCATAGCAAAAAAATAACTGGCTCCAAATATTGGTAGTGCTGAGATCAAGAAACTATGGGGAAGGTAGTGGGTTTGAGGTATAGTGCAAGTAAGACACAAAATAATGGTCATAATCTTAAAGTTTCTTTCAGTCGGGATGCAAATAGAAGAATATATTTTATAATGATTTAAACATATATAGCATAAGTATTCTTTTGTGTCTATTTAATAATTAATAAACATACAAAAAAGATTAATCAACAGAACTTTGCACTCATTAGACATGGAAGGCTATGGATGAACCTTCTGTTTTGAGCAATTGAATAAATGGTGCTATCATTTAATAACACTTTTTCTTTTTCCTTAGAGAAAACATGCCCAGAATATTTCTTTAAACTCTTAGCATTTTATCGAGATAGAAAACAGCTCTTCACAATTCATTGTATTTCAAGGATGACCCTAAATGCAGACCATGTTTTTGTGAACTATGACAAAACTATTAACTTTGAGTTGTATAAGTTGATGTTTGTCGATTCAAATCCTTCTGGCCATGCGTCATTGCTTCGCTGAGGGAGGATGAAAAGAATAAATCCAACAGTGAGACAGAGGCATTTTAGCACTGGAAACATCAAGTGGGCAGAGGCCTCCAAGATGTCACAGCTCTGCACTCTGTTAGCCGACTTCAACGCCCTCCCAAAGCTATCTGGCAGCATGAGTGAGCATCAGCCAGAGGACTCCCAGCAGATGAAAGCAATTCACTGTAAATCCAAAGCACAGGCCAATCAGATTCTCTAGGGGGTGGGATGAGGATATCTCTAGCTCATTCTAAACTTCCACATAAGTCCACTGTTACCCTGGGCTTTAAATGAATGAAAATCAAGTTTCCCTAATTAAAAGCAAATGCTATGCTTGGTGCCACAGTTGCAGAGAGATGATGGTCTGCTGTGTGTTATCTTATACTAGAATGAACTGGAGGAGACAGAATGAGGGATGAAATTTAGGAAAACATGTGATATTTTTTACTTTTGAATTATGCTCTGACTTTCCCTTTAACCATGTAGTTGAATTTTCACACATGATAACAATATTTTTCATGCAGCAGATGGGGTCTTTTATGAAAGGGGTTTTGCACCTTATTTTTTCTTTCATATGTCTAAAAATTATACATAAAGATCCCAAATGTGAGCAATTCACCTAAATTCTGCCAACCCTTTGTGTTTATAAGCAGCCAGCCAGGAGGCAGAGAAGCTATTCAAGTCTTAAAATTGTGTAATGACCACATTATAGAAATCTGAAAAGCTTCCTATCTCAGAGAACCCAAGTTTTCTTGGGGGTAAAATCTGCCCAATACTAGTTTGGGGCACTGAAGAATGACATGCTGTGAGTCTGAAGGTGGAGCTCAAACGAGCCCAACAAAAGGTGGACCTTGCTGAGTGTTAGTCCCATTTTAAACATCTGCCACATTAAACATGTTTTAAAATGGCATTCTTACCTGAGTCAATTCTTCTGAAAAAGGCAGCAGCTGTGGACTTCATTTTATATAATTCTTCTCTCAGATTTCAGCAGAGTTTTGAAAATCTAAATACGGAAAAGATTAAAAACAGAGGGAAAGATTCCTTTCAAAAATAACCACAATGTGTGGGAAAATTCTTGGGTCACAGAATTGTAGAGATTAAAGAGGTCTTTACCCCAAATTTGAAGGTCAAAGATGTATGGAATGAAAGACTGGTGAGAATTCTGTAGCCCCATTAGACACCCTGTGTTATCCTGAAACTTTTTCCTTCTCTCTCTTAGTCCAGTTTCCTATTTTGTGAGACGAGAGTTTTAGACCCTTAATCTCTGAATTCCTTTCCAGCACTAATACTCTTTGAGTCTAACAGATATTGAAGTTTCATCTGCTAGGGTATTTTTTCCTCCCATGTCCCTTGCATTTTAGGGTCCATATGAAACTGTAAAATCGTATCTATAAAGCTTATTGTCCATAAATTGTGCTATTATTCCAATATGCATGAAAAGACTCAAATAAGTTTGGGTACATTTTGGTGGGAATCATTGAGTCTCAAAGATAGAAATGGTGATGGAGATGGAAGAAATAAAGGGAGATTTAGTTCCTCTTTTGAGTTTCTTTAAAGACTAGCAGTGTACAAAGAAAATGATGGGTGAATAAGCCACATCTTTTCCAAGCTTCTCAGAGAAAGACAAGACTTAGCATGTACTTTGTCCTGGGCATGGGACAACAAAACCACCTCCTGGGTGTTTATGGCTCATGTTTAGCAGGCACAGCTGAAATTCATCATTGCCCAATTGTATTGCTTCTCTATGTCTGTGTAATAGTATTACTACAAATATAAGAGCCTAAAACAGAGCACATTTATGTCCCATGGCACAGCTTGACTGTGTTCTCTGCAAGGGTACAATCAAGGTATTGGCAGGGAGGTCATCTCATCTGAGACACATGATCCTCTTCCCAGATTGCTCAGGTTTTTGGCAGCGTTGGTTTCCTGACAGGTCGTCAGATGGAGGGCTCCAGTTCCTTCCTGGCAGCTGGCCACCTGGCCAAGTGGTTCTCTCCACAGGCAGCGTACAACATGGCAGCTTGCTCCTGTAGGAAAGATCAAAACTTTCCCTCTGAAGGTTTGAATTGAGTTTGCTGAAATGAACTGACAATAGGTAGATTAATGGTAGAAAAGCCATAACAAAATTTATTAATATACATAAGCATGGATGACATGCAAAACATGAATGAAAACTCAAAAGAGGGCCAGATGGTTGAAACTTAAATAACAGCATCACAGGGGGAGAGGAAAGTGGGATGTGTAGGTAATTTGCAGAAGTAAATGACTTTAAGGGAGATGAAAA
This sequence comes from Callospermophilus lateralis, assembly GCF_048772815.1. Lineage (NCBI taxonomy): Eukaryota > Metazoa > Chordata > Mammalia > Rodentia > Sciuridae > Callospermophilus > Callospermophilus lateralis. Next base: position 348,882 of record NC_135325.1, read on the forward strand.
GACCTGAGAGACAGAAATTAGCTTGTAAATTACTCCCTTTGGAACTGGAATGAACATAAGAGATAGACGATATCTTGTGACAAAGTCCAAAAGGTGTGAATATATTGCTCAGTCTTTTTTCCCTTCAATGGATAATGAAATTTCAGGGTCAGGGGGCATGGCAGGCAATTGTCTTCTCTTTGGTGGGTCTGGTCTTAAAGCAGATAAGGGAATATCAGAGTAAAGCCTCTTCCAGTATCTGTTGCTCTTCAAGGACCTTCAATTTAAAATAATTAGCATACCAGTGCCATATTCTGGGATATCATTTTCTGAGCTTCAACACTTCTTAAAGCCAGCAAGAAGACAGAGGGGAGACTCCAATAAGATGGGTGCTCCAATTACAAAATCATGTACACATAATGTGACCTCCTGCCACTTTTGCCACATTGAATCTTAATTATAGGCAAGTCATTAGCCCCACTCACATTCAACAAAAAGAGATCATGCAAGAGAATGAACACCAGGAAGTATGCATCACGAGGAGTTGCCCTAACAAATGGCTGCCACACCAGCTACTATCAGGGTATAGCCTGATAATTAATTATTAAAATAATTAATTCTTGCAACATATATACACTAGGCATTTACCATACCTTGGCCTGGTTCTGGATGCTGGAGCATGGATAGACAAGAGCCCTGGTTTCTGTCCAGAAGCACTCAGATGAGCCATATTCTTTCCCCAGTTCAGTTGTGCTCTCCTGGGGCTGGCTTCTCCCCCACCCCCATCACACTGTGGCTGGGGCTGAGCCCATGTTCAGTACTCCCCTCCACTTGGGGCTGATGATCCCTTAGGCCTTCAGAATGTAGTCCCCAGATGACTGCCAAAGAATTCAGTACCTCCCTGCATCTCAACTGTCCTTGCTTTGTGCTGATTTGCTCCCCTGTAGCCAGAGGCCCTCTCTGGAGTCCATCCAGTGCTTCATCAGTTCTTTTCCAGAATCTCTGCTGGGATGGTGGGCCAGGGTGGGAGGTGGGGGACACCACACTGTCCTGAGGTTTCTCTAGACCCAGTACATCCTCATCTTGGATTAGGTTCCCAGAAGTGGAATCTGAGGATTCATGTGAAAGTGATTTTGAAGAAAGGCTTACAGGGCCATGCAGACATGAGCCTAGGATGGTGGGGTTCCTCACTGGTGTGGTATCAAGCTAAGCCCCATGGAGAGAAACTCTGGAGACAGTGTGAACCATAACCCAGAGGACTTATTCTATTTCTGTCCTCATCAGGTCAGTTGTTGGTGAACCCTCTTTCTGCAGGTCACTCAGGCTCTAGCAGATGCAGGGGAGTTTTGTGATGAGATATGTAGGCATACTTGTGAGTAAAAGGACTTGGGAACTGGTGTACACACAACATGATATAGAAATTACAGGGCTATAAGCAGTGTGGGTAGTTTTCCCTGATTAATGTCTCCTTAAATTCCAGCATTTCAGTCAGTCCTCTGTTTTCTCTCAAACCCTGATCAATATCTGCCTAAACAGTAATCGGCCAACTTCACGCATCCCTCTAAAATTGTACTTAAATCCCCCCATGTATGAGTGCTAACTTTTTCTTTAGAATTAAGGTTGATAATAGGTAGCTCTACCTTACACTATTGATATTGAGGCTGCGTCATTCTCTGTGATGGAAGCTGTCCTATGCATCATAGGACATTGAACAGCATCACTGGCCTCCACCCACTAGATGCCTACAATAACCTCTTTCTAGTTGTGACAACCAAAAATATTTCCAGACATGGGCAAATGTCCCATTGGGTCAGAATCACCCCTGGTTGAGAATCACTGCTTTAGACTGCAAACTTGGCTAGACCTGTTTCTATCCCTGTTTCTTTCATGACCCTGCAAGTGATTAGGAAGGTTTCTCATTTCACTATTGGGGTGGAAACTTCTTGGAGATATACCTTGTGTGTCTCATCCAATGCCCATGCTTCTTTCAAAAATAAAAAGGAACCCTATCAAGTGCAAGTTTAATCACAATCATCTATTCAACAATGTTACACAGCTGGATGCCTTAGATATTTGTTGGTGAGCACAAGTATCTGTAGCAAAGGGTGACAAGGCTCCACCCCATGCAATCTCCATTGGCTACTAAAGGCAAAGACAGTTCACTGCCTGTCTTCAGAAATTGTGAATGATGATAGATGAATGGATTAAAAATGTGGCATATATACACAATGGAATATTACTCAGCAATAAAAGAATAAAATCATGGCATTTGCAGGTAAATGGATGGAATTAGAGAAGATAATGCTAAGTGAAATTAGCAAATCCCCCCAAAACAAATGCAGAATGTTTTCTCTGATATAAGGAGGCTGATTCATAGTGGGTTGGGGAGGAGGAGCGTAGGAGGAATGGATGAACTCTAGATAAGGCAGAGGGGTGGGAGGGGAAGGGAGAGGGTATGGAGTTAGAAATGATGGTGGAATGTGATGGATATTATTATCCAAAGTACATGTATGAAGACAGAAATTGGTGTGAATATACTTTGTATATAATCAGAGATATGAAAAATTGTGCTCTATATGTGTAATAAGAATTATAATGCATCTGCTGTTATATATAAATTAAAAAATAATTTAAAAAGAAATTGTGAATGATGGAGACCTTGAAGGAAGAAAATTGACTGCCTTTATATTTCAAAACCTGGAATACAATGAATTTAAGTATTAGGATTTTCACTCCTCCCTCTTACCATCATATACACCACCCCTACAAATAGAAAAAGGAGAGGTTGAAACTTGGAGATATTTTACAGTCATTGGCCATAAAAGATTGACCACTCCACAAAGAAAAAGTTGAGATTCATACCTTTATTTGACTGAATAGAATGTGAATTTTTATGTGCATTGTGAACTTCCAAATTTTATTGTATCTTATTTTGACAGTAGAGATGTGTCTTAAATAAGTTTCAAAACTAAGTTTTCAAAAATCACAACAATTTCTTAAATGTATTTTCCCCAATAATTTCCACTTCCAATAACAGTGCTTTCTGTGAATAAATGTGGGTGAAATTTTTATTTCTATCCCCTTTTCTCTCTTCTCTCCCTGCCTTAGTCTGTCTCTTCCTTTCTTCCCCCCTCCCCCACCTTCTTTCTTTGTTGGTTTTCTGAAAAAGTTGTTTACATCTAGGCCCATAGAATGCAAATATCACAGAAATAGATTCAATAAACTAAAACAAAATGAAACTTTGCCCATTGGATGAAGTTGGGGTGGTGGGGAGGAAGCACCATCAGTTAAGCACCTGTGTAATACAAATGACTCAGTTTTAGCCCAAACCAAAGAGCCTTCCATAAGCATCTATATAGTGATTTTTTAAATATTTATTTTTTAGTTGTAGTTGGACACAATACCTTTATTTCACTTATTTATGTGTGAAGTATATATTTTTATGTGGTGCTGAGGATTGAACCCAGGGTCCCGTACATGCAAGGCCGAGCACTCCACCACTGAGCCACAACCCCAGCCTCTTAGTGATGTTTTTTTAAAAAATTTTTTTCAGTTGTAGATGGACACAATATATTTATTTATTTATTTTTACGTGGTACTGAGAATTGAACCCAGTGCCTCACATATGTGAGGCAGGAGCTCTACCACTGAGCTACAGCCCAAGCCCTAGTGATGATTTTTATAGAAGCATTAGGAAATGGTAATGTAATGTAGATTCATTAAAGTTAACTCTTACTTCTAGTATCTTTTCAAATGCCTACCTAGATTTCAGATTGATTATAAAAGAAAATGAAGCATGAAAGAGGCAAAATGATTTTGGAGCCCTGTGTAATCCTCCCAATAACATCACTAGGCAAAAGGCAAGCAGGCAACATGAAGAGAGGGCCATGTTTGCCTTTTTTTTTTTTTTTTTTTAATGGTGCTGGGGATTGAACCCAGGGCCTTGTGCATGCGAGGCAAGCATTCTACAAACTGAACTGTATCCCCAGCCCCCATGTTTGCCTTTGAGGGTCATCTGGCTCAGGGGTCACCATGCCCAGGTACTCTAAGCACCCAGCTCCCCTTGGGGCACAGATCTGGGTGTCCTCTCCCGTTTCCCAGGTTGTGCTGCTTCTTTTTGCACATCTTCAGTAGCCACCTGTGGAAAAGGTGGTTGGTCAGGGAACTTCATTTACATACTTTTCAAATCATTTCCAGCAAGGGCATCCTCTGCCTCCACCTCAGATATGGGGTTTGCTGAATTTTTCACTTTTCAGATTTGGTGCTGAGGATTGCAAACAGCTAATGTCACTTTGGTTCCTTTTACTGGAAAATAGAGAATCTCTATCTTTGTATAGATGATGTTTACAAAATGTTTTAGAATTTTTGACTAAGAGAAACTAAAATGTGAAAAGATCAGTTTCTCAAGTGTTTCACTTGACAACAAATTATATATTGATGCATCATTTATATATTCCTGAGAAAAGTCTGAAAATATTTGCTTGAAAATTTATGGGAAAAATGTATTGAGGTTGTGATGTAAGGCAGGCATCACACCCAGCATTGTGGGCTCAAAGATCCTGCCCTAGAGTGTTTTATCATCTCTTAGAGGATTCCAGAAATATAAATATCCTTTGGGACTATAAGAAGTTAGAAGGCAGGGCCTAGTGCATAGAAGCCCAAGCAGTATCTGTTACATATCATTAGAATGATCTTAAAAATCAGGCTTGAGTGGCCAAAATTGCCAAATATAAGGAACCTGACAAAATCATAGCATAAAGTTCAGAAAATAAGCCTTAATAAAACATGAAGGAGGAAAAAAAGACAAAAGGAAGAAAGGAAGATATTGAAAATTCTTAGATATTTACTTCATTGAGGCAGAGAATTGGATCTTAAGGACTATTCTAGTTCTCATGGAAATTCTGCTGGTATCCCTAGTTGAAGCTCAAATTATCTGAATAATTATCTGACCACTTTCATTATTCAAAGAACCACCAATTTTTTTCATTTGGAATGGATGAGTAGCCTCTAATGAGGATGTCTATAATGCAGTCACCAGATTCACAGTGACTCAGCCAATGAATACCCTTGTGAAAGTCAGAAAGATTCATTTTCACACCACCTATCAGTCTGGCTTGTTAGTGATCCCAACCCTAAAGTAACTATCCTACTCATAAAACAAAATGCCCAGGTCTCTCCTTTGCTATTTTGGTATTTATCCATAGTCTTTCATCACTTGGTGAAATTACTACAGTCAGTATTCATAGCCAGTATGCAGAAATTCACAGTTTTTGCAGTTCTCATTTCCAAACCCTTGTCATCCTTAGAACTTTAATGAGTCCCAGCATTGGTATCTTTTTTAGCACATTCTTTATATTCACTCAGTGAAGTCAGAGCAATATATTCAACAACTTGCACTTCCAACTTTGTAAGAAAATAAAAACCATTTTCTTAAAGTTCAAGAAAATTGAGTCCCTTTTCTTCTTTCTTGGAGGATATACCTTTATAAATGGCTTGGCCAGGTGTGCTTTAAATTAATAGCATACTGAGAAAAGTCTTTTCCATGCAAGAAAATTTCATCACCATCAAATATGACTAGAGTTTCTTTTTTCCTAAAGTATGCATTGGTGAATTTGAAACAAGTTGGTTTTGGAGGTCCAGGGTGGTGTGTGTTCCCATTGGCATGGATCAGAGCTCGAATTGTAGGGGGATCTGCCTCATGGTGAGCCTGCACTGGAAAATTGAGGCTGGACACTCAGATAAACATTCATTTCCCTGTGCTGTGGTCTCAAGTTGATTCTGGATGGATGCATTTTACTTTATGTTCAAGCTCCTTCAGTCTCATTCCTGGGCATCCAATTGTACTTGTCTCTTTCAGGTAATCTTTGAGGTAAACACCTGGTGTTTTATTTGAAGAGCTAGAACCTGAGCCTCTTAATTGGTCTCTGCATTTGGGCTCAGCAGCTGGAAAGCATGTTCACTCACGTTGCACTTACCATACAGGAAATCCTCCAGGGAATGCCGGGTACATGTGTTACCTTTGAAGTACCACAAGCAATTTTCTCTTTCCTATTTTTCCTCCGCGTTTTGTTACATTATTTTAATTGATGTATTTTGTCTGAGAGGAGAGCTTGAAGGATGATGTGTTTAGCATACAATGTCTATTATGATTAACTTTCTTTGTGGAAACACAACACCTCCATTAAGAGTCTGCTCACTACCCCGGTGCTGGTTTGCAGTGACGCAAAACAGTGCTTCGCATAGTGGCAGGAAAATCACTCAGACACCCATCTCTCATGTTACTGCCCCAGAGCTGGAAATTCATAGCTCACATTTGTTTCACCTTTAAAAATTCTAATATTTATGACATGTATTTCCTCCCTTTTGAGTCCTTTTTGTCTAGTGAAGCGTTTGATAATATAAATTTTTATGTATATTCATAAACAAATGTAGTTTGTGGGTAGAAATAGACCTATTTATTATTAAATGACAGGAAAGGCTCCAGAGCTCTGACAAAATTGACCTAATTATCATGTAATTTAAGTCCAAAAAGGGTAAAGACATACTGATGCTGCTAATCTGCATTTTTAGATTGGTTTAAATTTCATTTAATGGTAATTTCTTGAAACAGACAAAGACACCTCTATTCCCCTTTCTTCTTTACACTTTCATCATGCCCAGGGAAAGAAGAAATATCCAGAAGCATCAGTAAGATTCTCTTTGCTCCAGGGAAAAAAAATTGAGACTTGCCCCTTCCTTTGCCATAAATATTTAAGTTCAACCAGTTCACAAAGTCACTGGAAGTAATCCTAAGAATAAAAACACAATGCTTAATTTAAAACTACTAGATTTTAATCTGAGAGATAACAGCAAAGAGGCATAGCCTCAAATACTATTTTACAAATAAAACCTGCAGAAGTGAATGAAAATGGTTTTGTATTTTCTGGCCATTTTAAACCTTTCTTTTGAATTTTCTATGAGTAATTTTTATTTAAATTGTTCTGAAATTAACCTAGAAACATGCATTAACCAATAAATCTCCAAATAATGAATTTATGATGATCTTCTCTCTGTTTAAGCAGTCAGGAAATCTCTGACCTTTGAAAAGGTGGAATAGCTTTTATTGTGTTAAGTGAAGCACAAACAAGAGGCCCAGGAAGCCGATTTATGTTTGATTCTATCTCAAGCATGTCAGAGTTGATTCATCCAACCCAGATTAGGGTGAGGGAGAGGCTGAGAATTGCTGAAATTGGAACAAATAAGAGTATTCGGTCTGAGTAGTACACAAACTCATAAAGAAATCATATGTATTTTTTCAGTTTACAGAATGAGATTCAGGAATTTGGTGCCATAGGTTGACATGAAATATAGTCAACCTGGACTATATTATAGTCAACTAAATATAGTCAACCTGGACTATATTCTGGACTGCATAGCACAAGAAGTCTCTAGAATTCACGAGATAAATGGACACAGGTAATTTTATGTTTACTGAGCTTTAAAATGGCCATTCCCCAGTCTGTATTCCAAGAATAGGTACAGCTGGATCCATCTTTTAGGGTTTTAAATCTATACACTTAATGGGAGTGTAATGTCAGAAAACTTAGAAAGTTATTTGATTTACAATAGAAATCCTCCACTGCATTATTTACATGAAAACTTCAGCCCAATTAGGGTTATTCATTTGGAGCCTTTTGTAGGATTCACTAGAATCAAGTATTTGATTGGTGACCACTAAGATTTGAACATGGTTTGTCCCCACCAAAAACTCATTTTGAAGTTTGTTGCCAATGTAAGATGTTGGAAACTGTGGCCTTTATGAAGCATTGTTATATTTATCATATTACTGGCTCAGTTCTCACAGGAATAAATTAGTTACCACAGAGTGGGTTGTTTTTTAAAGAGTCTGGCTCCCTTTGTCCCCATCTGTCTTCCACATGTGCCTTCTTCTGCATTCCTTCATGAGACCTTTACTGGAAGCCAACCAAATGTAGCCACCCAATGTTCTGCTTTTCAGCCTCAGAATTACGAGTCATCTTTTCTTTATAAAGTACCCAGTCTGAGGCATTCTGTTATAGCAACAGAAAATGGACTGAGACAGGACCTTTCTCAGCAGCCTAGAATTAACCATTCCTTGGGCCTCACTGCGGGCTTCCTACCTCTCTGCAGCCCAGCTTGCCCTTCTACTTAGGTATTAAGAAGTAGGACCATTGCATAGGTGTCTGTGACCATTGACTGCAAAATTTTTGGTTGTAGTTTTGAGTATGTCTAGAGAGCTCTCACAAAAAAAAAAAAAAGAAAAGAAATAGGATTACTGATGGGAGGGAGCATGAAGGAAGGAAATGGGTGCAGTAGTGTGTTTCATGTTGCCCCTGGTTGTGTTTATGCTGGCAGCCTGTTTCTTCCTCTGCCTGCTACTACTGCATGGGTCATTATGCTATGGCTGAGGGATATCACCATAGAGGGTCTCTGTTAATAGGTTTCCAAGAATGCTGATTATTTTTTCATCAGAATTTTCGTCTCTGTCCAGAACTATTTTAAAGGTAAAGTGCTTTTGTTCTGTTAAAGAGATACAAATCTATTCTTGATTTCACCAAGGGCAATTTCATTCTTCAATGACTTTAATGAAACAGTTTATTAAATAAATGATTATTAAATAACTGAAAGAGATTATCTTTTATTATAACCTTCAGTCTGGTTTTACAACCAACACATTAGTCAAAATGTGGCAAAATTCTCTTATCTCCTTCTTCTAGGGAAATTTAGAGTTAAGGAAAGTCTCATTTCTGCAGGGGTGTAATGGAGAAAATACAAGGAATAATTGGTTCCATTCATTTTTAAATTCTTTATAATACCATGAGGAATTAATTCATATTCAAAGAGAACTGAACAAAGCCTCAGTGAAAGCCACTGTGTTTCATAGACTTTTTTTGGTAGGGGAGAGGTAAGCTTTTATCAGTGATGTGTAGAATTTTCCATAGAAAGTTTATTCATTAGAATTTCATGTCACCCAGGAATCTCTAAGCCTGGAAAAAGGTTGCCACCTCAGGATCCACATATTTTGTCTTATGAATGCAACCCATACAAGTGTGTAGATATGTTTTTGAGTGCTTTACATCCATGGTTCTCAATCATGATTGTGTATCAGAATTACTTCTGGGACTAAGTCTAAACAGGATTTGTTACGCTGCAGTAACAAATGGTCCCCAAGTCTCTTGGTTTACTACAGCAAACGTAGTTCTGACTCACAAAATGCATTTACTGTAGTCACCTGTGACGCTTTTCCATCTTGTGTTCACTGTGACACCAAAGTGACCAAATAGACTCCAGCTGAAACATTGCTAGTTGTCAATGTGGGCACCAAAGTGAGAGTCTGGCAATTTCATTTGCAGAGTCAGTCACATGATACAACTTAATGGTGGGTCTGAAGAGTGTGATTCTTCCCACTGAGCTATAGTGAATCTATATGAATAATAATATCATCTCCTTCAGGATTATTTAAGGGATATGAATGCCTTGATTGACTTTCTAAGTGAAAATCTTGGAATGAAACCTGAGGCACTATATGTTTAAAATTTCTCTAGCAAGTTTGATTAGTAGGCAACATTGAGGAACACTAGCTTGTAAGAGAAAAGTTTATGTCAGGTCATTACAGTGATTATTATCATTTTTTACATTTGTCACAAAAATATCAGACTGGTGCATGATTTATTCTTATATAGTTATATATAATAGGGGTGAATTGGGAGATTTAGCAGGTTTTTTTAACATTTCAAATATCCTTTTTTGGTGAGACAATCTTAATTTATAAGTATAAAACAATCTTGTCATTGATGTTTTCTTAATGGAACATTGTGATTTACTTAAAGAACCTTTTCTGATTATAAATTATGAAAAATCCATGGGTAATGGATGAGATCAGCATTGAAGCAAAAGAAAATTTGAATCCATCTAGGTTCTATCTGAGTGAGTGGCCAGTGGCCTTCCCTTCTAGAAGATTATTTGTCTGGGATTAGTGCTAACATTAGAGTGGTACTCATATCATCTGTGTGGGTGAAGTAAAGCATCTGTATTTGCTTATAGGTTTAGAGACATCAGAGCTTTGGGTGTTGTGAGTAAATTATACACAGATTAATCCCATTGGAATTCTCACTACAGGTACATAACCACGTGAACCACACTAGTGCAATGGAAAAAAAAAAACTGGATTCAAGTTAGAAATGTACTTTGTGGTTCAGCCATGAATACCTATAATACTTTGTTGTGATGTCTCTTATGACAGTTTTCTCTTTTGTGTTATATATTAGATATGTGTTTATATGAATATTGTGTTGTACACTAGGTATCATGGTAGACTTTCCAACATCTCTTCCATCCTTCTCTGTCCTATAGGAGTTATTCAGTTGGCAGTATTGACTCCACCCAAGCTTCAGTGTGGGGCTCTGACTAGCATACACCAATCCCAAACCCATGGCTTTAGTGATTGCTGTAGATAACACATGCCTAAGCCAATCAGATTATGACAGTAACTAACCATAGAGATTGATTCAGGAGTTGGACTATCAAAATGAAGCTCAGGACTTTTTCTGGTAATCCAGGGATTCAGACTATGTTTCTGTCTCTGTCTATATGTCTCTCTCCTCTCTCCTCTCTCTCCTCTCTCTCTCTCCTCTCTCTCTCTCTCTCTCTCTCTCTCAGGATTTATTTATTAAACCTGAAATTCTAGAGTCATTTTCCCATCATGCTGGATATAAGCCTTAGAATAAAGTCAAAAGTGATTATTGAGCCACACTGGAACTTATACTACCTCTAGAATTGACAGAAACATATATTGTTAAATCTCCTTCATTGTGTAAGCCAATCTTGAGGTGCTTTTATTCTGTCACATGCTACCACAAGAAGTCTGAAGTCATACACATTAGCTCTTTGCACATAAACTACATGGATTTTGATCCATTTCTCAGTTCTATACCTAACACAGACCTGCCATGTACCTTTGTATTCAGTAGATGATCAATAAAAATAAATCCAAAATCATGATCTTATATAGCTTGAAGATTAATCCATTGCATACATAATTTGTGTAAACTTGCAAGTGCTTTGTACCATCCATCTGAATCCCATGTTCTTGGTTTGCTTTGCAGTTGAGACTCAACAGCTGCCCAGCAATTCCAGAAGGGTCTCCCAAGAATAGATGGTTATCCATTCTCTCTTGCTAGCCAACTCCTCTTTGAAGATAGTTTATTGAGTTCTGGTTTAAAGGAACTGCTTAGTGATTCCAGGGACTCTCCCAAGAAGAGACAGTGGCCTATAGTATTGGCTTCATTTTTAGCCAACTTCTCTTTGAAGATGTTCATTAAGTTCTGGGGTAAATGAGCTATCAACATGTCCTGAAGCATGTTTGCCACATCTACTCTGGACTTAGTAAATAGAATCAGAACCTTCTTTCACTACTTCATCAGCCTCAGAAACATTGGACTCATGCTTGTGGGTCCAAATCAGGGAGGAAGGCACTCCATTGGTGTTCCCCTACTGACTGCATATACCTGGAGTGACTTGGCCAGTGTACACTGAGGTTAGCTCATGGTCAGTTTTTTTTCTTCTGCTATAAGACAATAGGTGTGAGGAGCACTCATATCACCTGCACCAGCCTATTGTTGGATCTGCAGCTTTTATTGGGGAAAATAGGGGATGGTAGAGAGGAGGATTGGAAAGGAATTTAGATAATACTGACTCTGGCCCCTTATTCTGACAGAACTCCAAAATGACACTCACAGAGATTAAATGTTTTACTCCAAATGACTGCAGAGCTCATAATTCTTGAGCTTATGCTCACATGTGGGTTCTGATTCTTTAGCTAATCCCTTTAGGAAATGCCATATACTGAGAAAGCTCTAGCCCAGGGTACCATTGTCCCTTATCTGTACTACAGCAGTGACGTTCTCACCTCTGTCTCCATATCTGCCATACTGCCCCTGTTTTTAAATGGGAAACTTAAGTAATCCCATGCTTCAACATTTATCCAATTCTCCTGAAGGATTTTTTTTTCTGATGCCAACATCCTGACAACTATAGCCAATGCAGGTAAACCATACTGGCCCAATTCATTGATCAACCTTTCTTTATTTCTCTGGGATTATATAGGTGCCATGGGTTCAAAGACTCAGATGGGGAGGTATGGTCTATTACTGTGTACTGTTTCTAATTTGTTCTGTCACCCTATTTATTGGTGAAGTAAATAATTCTCAAATGATTACTTGGATCTCAAAGACCCAAGTTATTGAGGTTATTATAAACATCCTTATGAGATACCATAAATAGATATCTTGGACTGATAAAGCCTATTGATTTTTGTAGTCAAGATAATTGGTACTTAGATAGCTCATGGAGAGTAAACAAAATGTGAATTTATCTAAGATTATGTCTGCTTGGGAACATTGATGTTCTATGTAGTATAGGCCAGTAGTTTCCAATTTGGAATGATTTTGTTCCCTGGGGGATATTTGGAGTCTGAAGACATATTTTCATTGTCACAACTATGTAGGAGGTGTTTAGCAGGCAGAAGCCAAAGATACTGCTACACATCTTATGATGTACAGACGACTACCCACAACAATGAAATGTCTAGCTCAAAATGTCAATCAATAGTGCCAGGTTAATAAACCTTGGCATAAACCATATGATTTCTGTGCTGGTAGACTAACAAAATATATAAGCAGTTATTTTATTTTCCCGATGTTGCCAATGTGAATAAATTAACTCTTTCCTTTTCTCAATTTATTTGACAGGAAATACAAGTCTACAAGCTAGCAAGAAGAGAGAGGCAGAAAAAGAGCAGAGTAGAGAACATTTTCTAATTTATAGAGGATAAAATAATCATTAAATTATGGACCTTGTACTGCCCCTTCTTTTATGGAAATTAAAGCAGTCAGTTGCTCTAAGGAGCTGTTTGTGTGTGTGTGTGTGTGTGTGTGTGTGTGTGTGCATGCATGTGTGCATGGGAGGATGGATAGAGAGAGAACAGTGTCAATGGCATTGGGTTCATGATTTTCAACTTCTCTGGAGCTGAAAATGGCCACAATCAAATTTGCCTTCAAAATCAATGAAAAACAATTGAGTCAAATGTAGCACAGCTGAAAAATAAGGGCATTATGTAGAAAAACATATCTGTGATATTTTCACTTTTGAATCCTCTATGAGATTTCCATATGCAACAATTGTAACCTGTCTTTAAAGTCTTCCTGCAATACAGGGAGTCAAAGCTGCATTCTAGATATTTCTGCCTAGACTTTTATGAGTTAAGAGGAAAAAATGTGGGTCCACACAGGCAAGCAGAAAGAACATGAAAGATTGGTGGAATGAAAGGGCAAGAGGGTGGGAAGATGGGTGGACATAAAGAAACAGAGATGTTCTTGCTGGCCCTGTGCAGAGGACAGAAGTGTCTGATTGTCCCAGGACTCTGAGATGAGTCCCTGAAGGCAAGTAAGCAGCAGGGGGACACTGGGCAGGGAGGTGAGGTGGAGACAGTGAAGCAGGCAGGAGGGAGAGCCAGCAGCCAGAGAGGCATTTATCATCTTGGAGGACATTGAAGGGCTTCTGCTGCCTGTCTGGGCAACTGCAGGCATGCTGTTGGCACTGCTACAGCTGAAGCCAATGTGGCTTTTTTAGCCTGAGAAAGCATTTCTTTCAGGAGTTTCTGAAAGAAGGCATGGGAGAGTGGGAGGTGCCTGGCAGGGAGAGGGTGGGGGTGCTGGCTGTCTGCAGGCCTTTGGAAGCACACAGTTGTGAATGCTATGAGCCCAGGCAGCAGATCAATATGCCAACACCTTCAACAGCACTTAGCTTTTGGGATTTTCATTTTTATCTTTTTTGCTATTAGTATTTCTTCATTTGCTATGATACTCTTGGAGTTAAATATTGGAGGAACCCCATTTTAAAACAATTTAAAAGTTTCCTTCTTAATGGTAGTCTCTGAACATTGCAACCTTATGCCTACCAGAGTTCTTTGGCACATGATAGGTGTCTATTCATTGTTAAAGGAAAGTCCTTTATTGTCCACTAACACCTTATCAGGAATTAATTCAGCACCCTAAATCACATCTCATACCAGACTCAGGAGCTGTGGAATTAGAAATAGTATTCTTCTAGTGAAATCAGGCCATAAAACACACTAGGTGGGAGTCAGGTACTGAAGATGTAAATCTAAGCAGTCCTTGCCCTCCAGAATCTAGCTGTATTCACAGATTGTAAACAATATTTGCAGGGACAAGCTTGGTATTCAGAGACTTAGCATTCTCCTTTCTCCGTTGGCCTCCAGAGAACTAAACACACTGGCATTTCTAATTGTGTTGAAGTGCAAATGTAAACCAAACTTAAAATAAGGCTGGTGTGTGTGAACAGGCCTGGAGGCTTTGCTTTTCTCATAGCATCTGCTGGAACTCTTGTGATGTGATAAAATATTTTGTGTATTCAAACAGGCCTTCACACTATGAATCAACATATAAACTGGAACAGCCTTTAGGGAGGACAATTTGGCATAACTATCAGAAGTTTTAAAAGCATTCTCATCATTTGAACCAATAATTGCTTGTCTAAGAAATCAGAATAAAGAAATAAGGATGTGTGTACACGAAGGTATATCATCAAGGAATGTTATTAGCACATTGAAATTTTGGAAAAGCTGACCCAATTGCCTAGGAAATAGGGTATGTTGGATAAATAAATTGTGGACCTTCATTAGAGGAAATGCCAGTCATAAAAACAGGCAGATAGATTTTCAAAGACCATTTAATGATGTGGGGCACTTTTCATGATAATTTTGTGAAGATGCAGCTTACAAAATAGTTGACTCAAAGAATTCTACTTTTTGTGTAAAAATCAGAGGCCATAACATACACACAAATGAGCCATTATAGAGCTTCCCTTCCAGGTGGTAGGAGGATGTTTCATTTTATGTTTTGCAGTCTTGGATATTCTGCAATTTTTTTAAATTAAGATGAGTTTCTTAGGTAGTCAGAAAACATATTCAAAACTCAACGTGGCCTCTTTGCTTTTGATTGTGAAACATACACATTAGTAGAGCAGATTAGGCCATGGGATAAGGTAGAAAATTCTTGAGAACATCATTTATTGTCCCAACAAATCAATGGCATGACCACTGCCAATCTCTCTATTTTACAGAAGTGGGTGCTGAACTGAGAGAGATTAGGCAATTTTCCTATCCCACATGCACACAATGGGGCAAAGTTGGGACTCCTGAGCTGGCCTCCAGAGCTAGGTATACAATACTGAACTCACGTTCTATCTTACAAAGTGAGCTTTTAAATATGAACTTTCTAAACCCAATGAATATGGCACAGCATGTGTCTTAATAAAGGCAGTGAAGGGATATTAACCATGAAAACAAGCCCTTGAATTTGAAGACAGGCCTTCACAAGTCAGTTAATCCAGCCCTGCAGTGAAACATGCGATCCATCCCACTGCCCCAAGCTATTTCTGTGCTATATGAAAAGTGCTTTGCTTGTCTGCTCCTCAGTATAGAGTGGTTTCCTGCTTGGGTCCTGTCAATCTACCCAGGCTGGCAAAACATATCCTTGGCCTTCTACCAACTAATATGACATTGACTAAATCTGTAGCTTAAAAAAAAACCTCTAAACTTCATCTCCTTGGGGCCCATTATAACAAATATTCTTTTATTACAAATTTGTGGAAAACATACACTTCAAAAATCACCAGTTTTGAGATTCCATGAAACAAAGTTCAAGGTGGAGTCTTTGAAGGCATTATAAAACTGTTGCCTAATGTATACACATGGAGCTGTTGTTATTTGTGATATTTTATAAAATAATAAATTAGAACAATAAAAAGGAAAAAGTTACAAACCACTGTGCAAAAACTTAGGCTTAAAAAATCCATTTTTTTTCAAACTCAGCCAAATAAGGTGATTTTTATATGCAAGTCACTAACCTATTATACTTGAAGATTTTTAGAAACTAAAAGTATAGCTTTCAAGGGAAAGCCTCCTGGTTTAGCAAACATTAACACTTAATTTATGAGATTTCAGTCCTTATCTTTGCCGAGAACAAAACAGAAACGAATGTATTGTATCCTGTGAATAATATGCTTCTTTTTTTTGATGTGGTTATGGATCAACTTTACAACTGGTGACAATTTCCCCCATTCCTATGACTGTTATCAGCATTGAATACATATATGCGAGAGCCAGGGAGAGTCCAGTTGGGTTCATCTGGAAATAAACCCTGTGACAAGGGTTTGAGGAGGCCCCAGGACACTGACTGGGGAGAGAGGAATCAAGACAGAGAAGGGAAGACAGAGAATTGCTGAATACAGTGTTTGATACCAAGTAGATTATCATTGTGGCACACTGTGGTTTAATTGTACTGGGAACTCTGAAAATCTGGATAAAACAGATATCTCAGAGTTATCCTATCTGAAGAATGGGAAAGCTGAGGTGTTGATATGCCAACTCCCATCCATCCTTGGTTGAGGGTTGTTCCCAAGGAATGGACCCGATTGCTATTGCTGCCAGGAAAGCAATACCATTTCTGGCAACCAGGCAAAAACCAATGCAAGTGCTGGCAGTTGGGAACTGGCTGGTTGGCTGAAATGCATTGAAGTGGGAAAGCTGAGGGGCTATGGGTGGGTGCTCACAGCTTCTGCTATGGATTCATTTATCAAATTAGTATTTAGATCCAAAATAAATTTTCTTCTGATGTTCTTTGAAGCTAGAAAGTGTACCTAAAATTTTTCTATTTAAGGGAAGGTAAAGTGGTAGGACCACATTTGAGAGTAGTTTGTTTTCTAGAAACATTGAGGAGAGGCATATCCTATGACCTATCAATTCTCTCCTAATTAGAGGAAAGCATCTCACATGTGCGTTCAGAGACAAGTACCAAATTTTTATTGCCACATTTTTGGTAATGGGGAAAAATAGAAAAAAAAAAAAAAAAAACCATATGCCCTTTAATAGAAAAAGTTGAATGTAAGAGTGAAGGTGTTGAATGATGGATCCAGAATATCATGTATATAATGTTTAAAACATGCAAAATAGTATTATATACTGTTTATGAATGCCTACACATGTTGTAAAAGCATAAGGCATGCACGGGAACGATAAATGCCAAATTCTGAAAGGCAGTTTACCTCTCAGGAGGGTGGGAAACAGATGGGATGAGGGAAGAGGGACACAGGGTCCTTGAACTGCATCCAAAATTATTTTTTGAGATCAATTATCTGGAGCAAATATGGCAAAAGTTTAAGATTGTTTTTCCGTGGTTGCATGGATGTTCTTTAAAATACACTCCATACTTTTCTATATGTCTGAAACATTTTATACTAAAACAGAAAAAAGTGAAACCACAAAGAAGATTAAGCTTTTTGTAGCACTTATAATTTTTCCAATTTTTGGAAACAAAATTATGTAACCAAGTGGTAGCATTTGTTTTTCGGCAATGGAATTTCAGTTTGAATTTTATAGTTTCAATTTTGAACTTTCTAGTTTTAATTTTAAATTCTGATGTTGTACATGCTGTATGATGGTATCCACTTAAAATCTGTTTCCTTTCCCCTCTCAGGTTTTTGGGAAATGGAGTTAATTCTGTGAGATGTCTGACACTATTATCTGGTAGTGTTTCCAGTCAAAACTGTCAATCAGTAGCACCAAACATAAAACACAGGGCCCAACCAATGTGATTCTGCAACCTGTACACTCAGAAAAATGAGAAATTATACCCCATATGATTCAAATGTATGATGTCAAGATCATTGTACTGTCATGTGTAACTAATTAAAACAAATTTTAAAAAGAAAAAAAAAGAGAAATGCAAATTTTAAAAAAAGACAATAACTAAACTATAGCTAGATGGTTGGTGGCTTCAATAAACAAGAGTAAGTGACTTCCCCCCCACCGCCCCCCCCAAAAAAAAAAAAACCCACAGGGCCCAAGCAAGAGAAAGAGAGAATTGCTGCCCTTTAAGACTTTGATTCTTGAATTTTGTGTGTTTAAGTGTACGCTGAATTCCTGTCAAAACACAATCATCTGTGACGTTCCAAATTTCTGAGTGAAAAGCAATAAAACAAAGAGCTGGTAGATTCATTATTAGTTACCTGATGAAGTCAGGAGGCAGATCACATGGCCAATAAATCAGCACTAGCTCACCCAGTCTGTTTTGGACAACCTGGCTTCCAGATTTCTCCACACTCCCTCTCTGCTTGGAGTGAGAACAGCCTTAGGCAAAACCAAGAAGAAAGCCAAATTTGTCTTTGGCACACCCACTTCAACACTTCCTGTAGAAGGCCAACCACAAGCTAACAAACCCTCTTAAAAATAGATGATATAGTCGCATGGTATACAATTCAAAAAGTACAAAAGAGTTTGCAATGATAAGTCTCCCTCTCACCTTCCTTCTCCAGGCACCCATGTCCCCCAACTTGGTGGAAGCCAACTATCACAGATGTCTTATGTACCATTCCAAAAATATGGTAGGGCCATATACACAAATATGTGAATATATATTTTTTTAAAAAATCAGAGAATAATATGTATACATTTCTAAACCTTATGTTTTTCATTGAATATATGTCTTGGGTATTGCATCATACCACTATATTAAAACTTTCTCATTTGTAAAAATGCATAATATTTTATTGTATGGACATACTGTAAGTTATTTAAATAGTTCTCTTTTAGTAGGCATATAAGTTATTTCAAAAATTTGGCTACTACAAATAATGCTATGATGAATAATCTTCATATGTACTAGTGTTTGTAGAAAAAAGTCACAAAAGTAGAATTTCTGGGTCAAAAGGTATATGTATTGGGATGGGCTTGTGGCTCAGCGGTAGAGTGCTTGCCTACACGTGTGAGGCCCTGGGTTTGATCCTCAACACCACAAAAATAAATAAATAAATAAAATAAAGATATTGTGTCCAACTACCACTAAAAAATAAATTTTTT
This sequence comes from Callospermophilus lateralis, assembly GCF_048772815.1. Lineage (NCBI taxonomy): Eukaryota > Metazoa > Chordata > Mammalia > Rodentia > Sciuridae > Callospermophilus > Callospermophilus lateralis. Next base: position 367,816 of record NC_135325.1, read on the forward strand.
TAAAAAAAGGTATTTGTATTTATAATTATGGCAAAAATGGCTAGATTGTGCTCCATACACGTGGTACTTCCCCAAGAACTGTATGGCCCTACTTATTTCTTTAAACTTTTGTAATAATTCATTATCAAAATTATTTTTTAAATATATTTTTAGTTGTCAATGGGCCAATATTTATTTATTTTTATGTGGTTCTAAGAATCGAACCCAGTGACTCACACATGCTAGGCAAGTGCTCTACCACTAAGCCACACCCACAGCCCTCAAACTTATTTTTTATTTGCTGAATAAACACATGAGAAATGGAATCTCAAAGTGCATTTAATTTGCATTTCTCTTATTGCCTTTTAATTTGTTGTAAGTAATTTCTGACAAGGGAAGTTTGCTTTTCTAGGGAACTAGAAGCTCTAAAAAGTCCTGCTGGAACACATTCCATATTCTGGATAAATTATGACATACTTTTTAATGCAGTGCTGAGTCGCTAATAAAGGAAAGGAAAATTATAAATTTGAAATAGCATATTATTAGTAACAGAACAACAAAAGAAATCAGACCAAGGCAGTGGGCAGAAAGAAAGCAAGTTTTTGAGTTGTCTAAGGCATGAATGTCATCATTTTGTCAGAAAAGGCTAGGAAACCTTGGGCTTCTGGAAAAACAAGATGCTGGCCTTGAAACTCTTGTATTAGGCCAGGACCCTAAAAAGGGATTCTGGGTAAAAAACAATATCAATGACAATTAAGATAATTATAATGATGACTATAATGGTGTCTCTCTTGTCAATCTGCAGTCACAGACCTGATATCGCTTAGATTATCATGTTCAAATTTATATTAGTCCTGAATGTGGATAAATTAAAGTAATTCCAGATTAGTCACTCCCAGAGTCCATCAAAAGTTAACCTAAATCTTTGTTAGAGGAAACAACAATAATATATGGTCACCATTAAAAACTTACTAGATACATGAGGAAACAACCAATATGGGTATGTCATCAAAACAGTAACTAAGAAATGCGTTGACTCTCAGAATTTAAGATATTAGGATTAGCAGTGACTATCTTTAAATGCTTAAAGATACAATAACAATAAGCTCTTATTATCAGAAAATAATAAGAAACATCCAAGCAGATTTTTTAAACTTTATTTGTTTTAATTAGTTATACATGACAATAGAACACATTTATATACTTTGATATATCATACATAGATGGGATATAATTTCTCATTTTTCTTAGTGTACATGTTGCAGAATCATATTGGTCATGCAGTCACATGTATACATACAGTAATAATGTCTGTTTCATTCTACTATCTTCGAGCATATTTTTTAAAGAACCAAATTGAACCATTAAAAAATAATTGAAATTAAAACTCTTTCTCTATGCATATATAGATAATAAAACTATATAGAAAAGCAAGGAAGATTTTGCAGAATATGTCAGGGAAGTGGTTCCTGTAGTGGAAAAGTAGAAGGAAGGTAATTTAATAGTAATATGTGGAGATTTCCACAGTACTTGTCTTTTTTTTTCTAAATATTTACTTTTTAGTTGTAGTTGGACACAATACCTTTGTTTTGTTTATTTATTTTTATGTGGAGCTGAGGATCGAACCCAGGGCCTTGCATGTGCTAGGCAAGTGCTCTACTGCTGAGCCACAATCCCAGCCCCAGTACTTGTTTTAATTGTTGACTTAGGTGGGGGTTACAAAAATATTTGATTTATGGTTACTTAAATTTTTAATATATTTTATATAATTTTTTCTGTGTGTGTTGTATTTTATGATAAAGATGATTAAACTATAGATATTTTAAACAGCAAATTAGGGATGGGCAAACAATTAGTAAAATTAAATAAATATCTGAAGAAATTACCCAGAATGACACAATGAGTGACAAGAAGCTGCAAAATATAAAAGAGAAGAAAGAGACATGGGAGATAAAGCTTAATTTATATCTAATGGAAGTTCCATAAGGAAAGAACAAAGAGAATGAAGGAGAGAAAATATTTTGAGATAATGGCTAAGACTCACCTGAACTGATGTGAATTATGAACTCACACACACACACACAAACACACACACACACCACATACCTCACATACAGTGTATGTTAAGAATGGTAAATTAAATAAAAATCCACACCCTAGATACACAGTTATAAAACTATAGCCATTAAAAAAATGTTATCATCCTTAAAGTAATAAGATCTTTTAAATGTTGTCAGAAAACAGGACTCAAACTAGGATTGTGTTTTCAGCAAGACTATACTTCTGGAACAATGGTGAATGATGGAAACTTTAAAAAGATTTATTTTAGGATAAAGGAAAATAAATTCAGAAGAAATGTTTGAGATATAAGAATAAATGATGATCATATGTAAATGTATAAAAGCACACAGAAATAGAAACTTTATATTTAATAATTAATAATATATCTCAAATACTCCAGAAAAGTACTGTGTCAGGAGAGAAGGAGTAATTAAAGCATTCTAGGCCTTTGAATTTTTTTTAGAAAAAGAGTTAACATATGGATTAAATTTACACTTTGTTGAATATTCATGGTAAATTTTTAAGACTTTAACTTCTAAGCCAGTAGGAGGGAGAATGACATTTAAAAAATATCAAACAAATTCTGAATTTATATACCCTTAGCAAAATATTTTAAGTTTTATTTCATACTTTGAAAAGTCTTTGACATTCTAAGACCTCAAAAATTACTGTGTTGTTTCTTGTACTACTTTTTATGTTTTTAAATATATATGATGTAAACATAAACGTATATATATTTAATTTTTATATGGCATTTATCCTCATATGACGGATTAGTTATGAAAATTTTTGTACTTTTCTTGTTTTTGATTTTTTAAGTTATACTCCATGTATGCACACCTTTATTTTATTTATTTATTTTTATGTGGTGCTGAGGATCAACCCCAGTGCCTCACACATGCTAGGTGAGCACTCTACCACTGAATAACAACCCCATCTCCCTTTTCTTTGATTTTTAACCTGTTATACCTTGTCCAATTGATTGACTAATCTATCTCTTTTTTTTTCATTAATTTGAGATGCCAACTGTATCAGATACTGAAATTTTTACATGTATCTGGGTCTGGATTTTTAATTCTGACTCACTGATCTTTTTATATTTTTATATTTCCATGCTCTACCCTATTTAAAGTGTTGAGGTTTTATAATGTGTTTTAATATGTCTTAGGGTTAGTCTTTATTATTTTTAAGAAACTTTCTATTTTTTTTCTTTTTTAGCTTTCTATATCAACCTTAACTCTTTTATTAAGACTATTGGCTTTAATACTTAGTATAACTCCTATACAAGAATATTGGCATTTTTATTGAAATTTTATATTTTTGGCTTAATCCAGAGCAATCTGACATCTTTAGGCTTTCATCCAACGATGATTTATTGTGCATTTATTATGTGTCTGTAGTGTTATGAATACAGGGGTGGGGTAGTGAACAAAACAGAAAAAAAATACTGCTCCTGAGGACTTCACATTTTAGGTGGGAAAGAGGCAATAAACAAGAAGAATAATGCATGAATATATAGTATGCTACATGGTAATAGGAGCTAGGAGAAAACTGAAGCCAAGATAATTTAGTAGGAGTAGGAAGAAGCGGATTGCAATTTTGGGAAAAGTGGCCAGAGGTGTCTTCATTTGTGAAGACGCTTGAAAAAAAAATTCCTGAAGGAATGAAGGAGCAGATGTGGATATTTGGAAAGAGAATTCTAGGCAAAGGGAACAGCTAGTGCATAGGTCTGGAGCCCTTGCATCTCTGGTGTGTTCATGAAAAAAGGAGGCAGTGTGGCTAGAGCAGAACAAACAGGGCAACAGTGGTCAGCATGATGCATAGAGAGAAGAGGGGCTGGATCTTGGAAATGTTTAACAATCAGCTTTAAAAAATAAATCCTGGGCTAGGGTTGTGGCTCAGTGATAGAGTGCTTGCCTAGCATGTATGAGGCACTGGGTTCGATCCTCAGCACCACACAAAAAGTAAAGAAATCAAATAAAGTTCAAAAATTTAGAATAAATAAATCCTGTTTGTAGCATTTCCCAATTTCCATGGTGCAGATACTTTCTCTGTGGCAGCTTTCAAGCTACTAATATTAACTTCCTGAAGAGGAATTGGAAAGTGATGTACATCATTGGCTTCCATAAACTCCAACACAACAAGTGCTATGGTTTGTACATGGCTTGAGTGTGTCCCCCAAGGTGTCATATGTTGAAATGCAATCCCATTGTGAATTGTTAAGAGGGGGGAGAAACTTAATCAGACTATAGTGTTTAAAGGTGGGGCCGTTGGAAGGTGACAAGGATTTCATAATGTCATTAGGATAGGAACGCCCCCCCCCAACCCCAGTTTGATTTTGGTGCTTTATAAGGGAGAAAAAGAGACCAGAAGAGACATATACATACATATGTACTCCTGTCTCCACCATGTGATACCCTGTACCTCCTCAGGATTCTGCCAGCAAGAAGCTACCACCAAATGTGACTCTCATCCTTTGACTTCCAGAATCCTAAACCAAAATGTACTTTATATTAAAACTTACTGAGTCTGTGATATTGTGTTCTTAGCAATAGAAAACAGCCCATGGATTGGGTAGTTTGCTGAATCTAGAAGACTAGGGAGGTTTTATCTACATAATCAGGTTTAATATATGGAGACAGGAACCAAGGATCCAATAATTTCCTGGCAGAAACTCTTCTATCATAACCTGTTCCTCAATGCCCATGTTGCTATGCTATGGAGCAACCTTCTTAGAAGATGCCAAAAACAAAAACAAACAAACAAACAAAAAAACTCCAAGTGGTTCTATTGTACAATTCTAGTTTCCTGAACATATCAACCAAATCATGTTACTTTTTGCTACCTTTCAGATCCTGGGCCAATTGATCTGTTGGCAGGATATTAGGTCCCATGCAAAACCCAAGCTGCAAAGAATTTGAAAATTTTCATCTTTCCAGGCTTTTGATACAGAAAGCCATCCTGAAAGGCAAATGGAATGAGTGTTGGAGAGACACTTTTTGTACTCTACATGGGAAGGGATGGAAGGAAATAAATAAAATAACAAAGTGAAAGATAATGCTGATAAGCTGAAAACCAGCCCAGGGTGTTTGTGGTGAAGGAGTAGGAGTAGAAGGAGGGTGGTGATGTTTCAAATGTAAAGGCCACTTTAAATCCAATTTAGTAATTATCAGGTAAAAATATATCCTACAAAAGAAATGCAAAGTAACCAGGAAAATTATTGGCCCTTTATACAAATAGTTCTGCACAAATGGAAAGAAACTGTGATAGGTGAGCTGAGGAAGGATAAGGGAAGTACAAAGAGAGATTAATTGGATAATTCATCAGTAATAATGAGTCAATTGGCCAAGTGATCATTTTGGCTAAAGGTGTAATTGCCTCAAATTTATATATTTTGTTAATATGTATTGGTTATCATAGGGGATGTGTATTACAGTTTTAACTACCCATTGTCTTTTTTCAAAATATTGTTTTTAGTTGTAGATGGACAAAATACCTTTATTTTATTTGTTTTATTTGATTGTGATGCCGGGGATCGAACCCAGTGTGTCACACATGCTAGGCAAGTGCTCTACCACTGAGCCACAACTCCGGTCCCTACCCATTGTCTTTTTAAGAGCTTTAATATCCTTGGAAAAAATCCATAGGTTATGTGTCCACAGAAGTGTATGACCAATTGCAGTTGTTTGCCTTGGACTGGAGATTCCTGGGATGTGGGACTTTAATTGCTAAGACGAGGAAGGTCCTAGACCAATTGGGAAGAGTTGGTTGCTCTAAATTTTGCCCCTTACTTTGGGAATCAGAATTCAAATTCCCAGTTCTTTGGGGGCTATCAAGGTTCTGTCATTCAGAATAAAAGACACTCAGGACCTCCATTCAGAGATGAGGTAGGATGGAAACAGTGAGCGTTCATCTTGCTGGTAGGGCAACAGTCCAGCTGGCTGCCTTTCAGGGATGGAGCAATGGCTGCAATTTTGAGTACTGATGCAGAAGAGCCAGGGGCTAGAAGCTCTATCATTTGCAATCCATCTGAGGTCTTGGCACCAGGGCTTGGTAGTGGCAGTAGTGGCATCTCCCCCTCAAATCAGGCTAATTTGCAGTATGGGTTTTGACATTTTTCCTGGAAGCAATGCCTTGGATTTGTTTCTCCAGCACTCCCAAAGATTCTGGAGCTACTGACTATCTTTCAATAAATCCCTTTCCTGCTTAAACTCGCCAGAGAATGAATTTCATTGTTTGCCAGTCAGAATCCTGACCAATAAAATAAAATTCGAGTATTTCATATATATAGGATGATGGACATAGCTCCTGTTAAGTACACATTCTTTTCAGTACCTATTCATATAAAAACATTTTCTCTGTAGCTATTTGGAAAAAGAGGTGAGTCAAACTGCCTAAGGGAGAGTCTGTCTTAATTTCATATTCATAACATATATTTATCAAATTTCTGTATCTATAATTATGATTCCTCATTCTTCCTTGTTCTTTTTTTTTCTCCTTTGGCTTTTTGACACTTGTGCCCCATTGAGTTTGCTCAACAAATAGATGTCTGCTGTGATGACAGGGTGAAAAATGTGACAAATACATAAAGGTGTGTATATTTCCATTACGCATTTTTTCCATTTTTATATATTTAGCTCTTTAAATAATATTTGAAAAGTTTTTTCTTATTTTCCAAAATTTAAAGCCATTTTTGTGTTTTTTAAACAATTTTTTATTTTGGAATATTTTTCAATTTACAAAAGTGCCCAAATAGTTGAAAGTTCTTATCTATCCTTCATCTAAACCCCCCTAATAATCATGGCATTGCTCCCAATTTCCATTACACCTGAATTATAAATGGAAGACCTTGAAATATCACATACTATCAGTGCCTGGAGAGTATCTTCTCACAATTAGAGGACATTTGGATTTGAACTGAAACAACTTTTTTTTAATTCTTTGCTCCTGATCTTGCTGCCTGCAACCTTGGCTCTGTGTAGAACTCATTCTGGCTTGCTGTTTCTCATTAGCACCAATATCCTTGGATGATGTGTGAAGATCATAATTGGAATGTGAGAAGTCACCAGAGAATATAGTTTATCATTAACAAACATAATCCCAGCATTTTGAGATCTTGTTTACACAGACTGAGAAAAAGAGGAGTCCCTTAGCCACAAAAGCTAGATGTCCAACCCACCTGGCATAGATTTGAGATTCTCTGGTGTTGTGCATAAAAAAGGCTTCTGTTCAAGTGCAGATTCTGATTCAGCAGGTCTTGGGTGGAGCTTCAGATTGAACATTTCTAACAACTCCCAGTGATGTTCATGCTGCTGGTCTGTGGACTGTACTTTCAGTAGCAAGGCCATAATACTGTGCTTCATTGGCTATGATGTAGCTGTTGTAGATGGTATTAAAGGAGGTTTCTTGGCTGGGGATATAGCTCAGTTGGTTGAGTACTTGCCTCACATGCCCAAAGCCCTGGGATTAATCCCTAGCACCACAAAAAAGGAGGTATCTATGCCATAGGTGGTGCTAACACCAATGCTAGAATCAAAAAACTCTATTTTCTTATAATATGGATTAGTATTAGTATCACTAGTTTGTATATTTCTCTTTGTATATGGATAATCTCTGAGAAGAGTTAAATATTACCCCAAAATGTAACATTTAGTTGAACAAATTATGATCATTTAAGTTTATCCTCTAAGAAGAGCCTGGAGAGAAAAACACCTAAATATTTGTGGACCATTTTCCATGGGACTCAGTACAGGGAGGATGTTAGAAACATTTATAGGCTTGATGAATTTCAGAGTTGAAAATGCCTTCCATAGTCACATACCTCATTTAAGGGTGACACGTAGAACAGAATGAATTATTTTGAATTAGGCCTAACTTTAACATTTCATAGACTTTCCTATAATTTGATAATACTCAGTGGCCAATTATTTAAGAAGTCTGTGATTATATGACAGCAGAGCACAAAAAAACAGGGTATTTTAGGATATTTAAAAATTAAATCGGTCTGAGCCTGGTGCCACATGCCTGTAATCCCAGTGGCTCTGGAAGCTGAGGTAGGAGGATCGCAAGTTCAAAGCCAGCCTCAGCAGAAGCAAGATGCTAAGCAAGATGCTAAGACAGACCCTGTCTCTAAATAAAATACAAAATAGGATTGGGATGTGGTTCTGTGGTTGAGTGCCCCTGAGCTCAATCCCCAGTACTCCCCCCAACAAATTAAATCAGTTTTCAATGTAAGTCAAAGTAATTTTACTACTGTTTTAGAATTTTTAAGCAAGACCATGAAATGCAAGCTCATGAAATGGAAGGTGCTGCCCATCATATAAAAATACAATTTATATTTAGAAATGAGACAAAACTTCCCCATGAGAGCTAAGGTAATTCTCTGTATGTTTATGTGAAATTTGTTCTAAAGGAAACAATGTTTGAAACTTCATGCAACATTTCCATTTTCTGTAGGCTATTATTTTCAAACCAAGGACACTAGAATCTTTGGAATAACTTGAATGCCACAAAATGCTCAAGGTTATCATTCTTCAGAATTCATTCCTGTAGTTACTCTACTATGTGGGAAAAGGACATTTTCAGACTATAAACTCTTTGAGTGCCATGAGAGTTGAGAGGTGTGCTTGAGGGGAACTTTTATACAGTAATTAACTGAGCTGGATAACCAGGCAGGAGTCTGTGTGGATTCATGTGACTCAGAGAAAGGGTGGGCCTCTGACCACAGGCTGCCAGTGCTGGGGACACCCCTGAGGTATTTCCTACTCTGCCAAGGAGACCTCTGGAGCTATGTGAATGTTATTTATATCACAGGAGCTGTGAAGTGGAAAAATCCAGTTTGTTTCTCTACTCAATGTCAAAAACCCACAGAGGGCTTCTCTCTGAATAGTACATGCCCTATATGCTAATGTATTCAAGAGTGAAGCTGATGTTTATAGTTATCATAAGAGATTTCAATAGTGGGTATTGGTTTTCCTGCTGCTGCATAATAGTTCACCACAAATTTGGTAGCTTAAAACAACATAGATTGATTATCTCACAGTTTCTTTAGGTCAGGGATCTGGGCATAGCTGAGCTGACTCCTCTCTGTTCAGGGTCTCAGGAAGCCACACCATTAAGGCATCAGCCGGTTGAGGCATTCTCAAGAGAAGCTTGACTGGAAAAGATTCTGCTTCTAAGCTCCCTTAGCCAATTCCCTTTTGATTGTAGGATGAGGTTTCTAGAATCTGCCTGGCTGTTGACTGGAGCCTGCCCTAAGGTTTCAGAGGCAACTGGTAGTTCCCTGCCAAGCAGCTCTTTCCCTTAGTGCCTCTGAGTTTGTTTCTTCAAGTGTCTCTCTCCAATTGGTTAAGATGGAGTTTTTCGTAATATAATCACAAGATTGATATCCTGGCACGTTTGCTGTGTTCTATCTGAAGCAAATCAAGGCTTCCACTCACAAAAAGGGAGAGAATAACTCCAGGATGTGACTCATTGCATGTCTATCACCAACAGAGAGAAATGGCAGCAAACGTTGGGACACTGCATTGCTGTTTCTGTTTGAGTGCTTCTGCTTCATTTTACTTCCCCTTGGGGTGGTGCCTCATTCACCTTTAAGTGTCTGGCTCACAGCAAGTGTGTAATGAGCTGAGCGACAGCAATCCTTCTGGAAATGGCTTCCTTGTACTTTTCTCACTGAGAGGTGATGTTGGAGGCAAACAGGAGGGACTATAGGAAAGAAAGTGTTCTTGTGCTACCTCTCAAAGAAACACTGATTGACGACAACATCTTTAAAGACAGGGGAAAACTTCAAAATCATAAGAAAAATGTCAACTCCACTATTTTCACTACCTCAGTGATTAGAAGAATCATTCTATTACGGTCTGAGTTTTTAAAAGAAATTACTGTGTGACACAATATTTTTTTCTACTAACTTCAGTCAAGAACTCAGAGAGTATGGTGATGACTCTTCACATTTTTGTACCACTTTTGAAAATCGGTTCATCAATGTGGCTTTTAGATGCTACCATAGGCAGTGCATGGGAAGTAAGGCAGCCCAGCATACAGCTGTAGAGATTGTGTCGTGTACAATCCCAGAGGTGCTGTTTACAAAGACCATATTGTCTCTCTCCTAATTTTTCCCCAGTTTCAATATTATTCTCAATAAGAATATTCTGCATATCCGTGAGTCATTTCACATACACATCCAACAGAGCTTCCACCTTTAGAAGTACTGGGGGCAGGTATATTAACCTTACTCTATAGATGAGGAAACTGAGGCTGAGTGCACTTACGTAACTTACCCAGTGTCTAGCAGCATTAGAAGAGAACAAAGTCTAGAACCCAAGACCAGGGATTTTCCCAAAAGGCCCACTATACTCTTTATAGAGCTGAATTTTTTGTTTTGATTTGTTTTTCCTGTTCTGTTCACAGCTCTTCTCCAAATAAGTCAGGGTCATGCATGCAACTTGTGAAGGTGGTTCCTCTGCAGGTGTTAGACTCTTTCACCCTCTTAGAATTTCTTCACCCACCTCTAATCCATGAAACAGGGGATGTAAAACTATATGACCTTCTCCTGGCGGGTGCTTCACCTTTGTTCTTCTATGTTCATTAAATGGCAGCTTATTTACTTTTGAGTGTCTGGCACATGGGTAGACAATGATCTTTATGGAATGGGTTTCCTTTTGATCCCCTTTCATAAGGACACTGACCTTGGAATTTGCCAGTTACCTGACATCTTGAGCAGAATCCATGTGCTTTCAGGTCAACAAACACCATGTTTGGCACCATGTTTCAGTTACCGAGCTAAGAAAAAGCTAGGCCAATGAAAGCTCTCTTTACTTCCACCATCAGGGAATTTTAAGTTGCTTTCTCAATGTCCTAGAGTTTGATGGTATTGTCCTTAGTCCTATAATGATTCCATAGAAGATACATGATTGATTCTATTAGTAGTGGCATGCTTCACTGTATCTTCAGGGAAGATATTTTTATTTTTCTTTCTTTCCAGTTCAATGTGGTTAGAAAATCATTGATGAGAATTTAAGAGAGTTTTTTTTCTTTTTAACACATTAGAAGAGAAAAATATTTGGTCAGCTTTTCAAAATGGAAATAACCATGGGAAAAAGTATAGCAGCAGGTATTTCCTTTGATTTTTTTTTAAACATTCATACTGCATGTGTTCTTTAGAAGTAGAACCAGAAAGGAAGTGTGGACGGAAATTCTTTTTGTAGGGCTTATCACATGAATATGAAAAGAATGACAAAAGTCATTCATAGGCTGACTGGTGCTCTTTTGAAATACCTGTAGTTTCTCATTTGATTACTAGTATTGGCCTAATAGAATTGAAGTGCATTTACTAGCTAGCATGTCTGTGCTGGATGCACTTACTCATTATCCCAATGGGGTATATAGGATTTTTGTTGAGCAAATATTCTCTCCCCTTCTCTCCACCTGGATCCTATCACCTCTTTGGTATTATATTTCTCTACTTCATTGGGCTTGGCCATGTGACCAGTTTGGGTTCTGAGGCTAAGCCTTAAGAAGGTCAGCCCTCTGGGAGTTTCTGATTTTAGCAATGAGAATTATAAGCCCAAGTAGCTGCCACTTCTCCAGCCCGAGTCCCAGAATAAAATGTATGGAGCACCCTTGGACTCAACCCGCCATCTGAAGCAGAGCTCCCCAGTCACACTGCAGAAGCAGCGAGCAAGCCAAGAGTGAGAAAGTACTGATAGTTGTTTCATGCCCCTGAGACTGGTGATAACATATTTCATAGCTAATGTAATACACCTGGTGATTGCTGGCTCACAAAAGTTTCCAAACAACTACAGTTAATCTTCTCCAGCAATTCTCAGCATTGTGCTCTCATCAGAGTCACTGGGGCGGGGGGGGGGGGGGGGTTGTGAAATGCAGATTCCTGCCCTCCCCCACACTCCAATTGACTCCAGTCAGAGTCAATTGGTCTGTGTTGGGATCTAAGATTTTTTATACATCACAAGCTTCTCAGTGCTGCTGGTGCTGCTGGCCCAAGGACCCATTTTGAGAAACTCTGCTATAAACTACTGAATACTAATTGAATTAATCATTTTCAAAGTTCATGCTATACACATAGAAATGAATGAGCTCTTCAGATGTAGCCATTTTTGATGTGATATAAACTGGGAGCTAGACCAATTACCTAGAGAAAGCAGTCTGAGCAAAGAGAATACAAGTAGTATTAATGATACAGTGGTCAGGTGGTAGGAGAGGAGAATTTTATAAAAATGAATTTGACCTTTGAAAGATGAAGTACAAGGCCCTGAGGCAATAGTCCAGAGGAGTAGCCCACATAAATTCAGGTACTAAGTGGCCAGATGGGGAGTAGTGGTACATAGACTAGCATTTTAGTCTTGTTAATATTTGTATGTCTTTTATCCTAATCTGAAGACATGGAAACTAAGATCAGAACACTTGGTTTTATTGAAACACTTTTAAAGTATACAGTAAAGATCATGAACATAGGCATCTTCACATTAGGATGAAAAATGAACAACTTAAGGAATCATCTGGAAGTTTTCAAACATCTGCAGACTTGGCCTCATGTTGATTTGCCTGAATACAATAAGCATGTAATTTGGAAATGGGAAGAGACAAGTGTAAAACATTAACTGTTGGATCATCTTGCACATTCTGCTCTCAATGTAGATGAGGTCCCAGTGGTCTGATGCTGATGTATTTATTGATACAATGGGGGGCCGGAAGCTGGTCACAGCTTGGCCAGGCACAATTCCCAGGAAAATGAAATCAGATCACTTATTTGTAAAATGCTCCAGCTCTCTATTATATGGATTCCCCTGATAGCCCAAATTAGTTATATAATGTAGAACATGTAATTGAAATCACTTGATAGGTCAATAGCCAATTTGAGTTTTGAATTGATATTAGCCTATTTGTATTTGCCAATAACCTCTTTTGAAAATAGTCATTGTTGATCCAACTCTAACTCTCACCTCCTAAACTCTAGAACATGGCCTCTCAAACCTTGAAGCATATTAGAACTGCCCAGGAAATTTTGAACATCTGAATGCCAGGCTGCACCCCAGACCAAGTCTATCAGAATCTCTGGTGGTGGATGCATGCAGCAGAATATTTTTTCAACAATTTCCGAGGGGATTTCAAAGAGCAGCTTTATTTGGGAGCCTGTGCTCACCTTACTATTCAAACTATGATTTGCTCTAGCAGTATTGGCTTCTCTTGAAAATTGGCTGGAATGTCTCAAGCTCCACTCTGGACCTACTGACAGAATCTACTTTTTAAGCAGGTCTCAGGTGATTTACTTGAACATTCAAAGGTGTATGTTAGTCACACAGGATAGGACATCAGCCAAGGACTTCAGCTCTGCAAGCTTTTTCCTGACTTCCAAGCAAAGTGGATCTTTCTGGTACCTCTGCACTTGGCAATGAATAGAGCACTGATTCCCTTACCTGTCTGTTCTTCTCTCTTTGTTTACTGAAAGAATATTGGAATGTTTCAATGAGAGGAAAAGAAAGAGGGGAGGAAAAGGAGAGGGCAGAGAGAATGAGAGGAATAGTCACCAATGCATATATCTTATTCTAATTCAAAACTTGCCACACCGAATCCTGGCCATCACAGATCAAAGGAAAATTCCTATTCCTTTTTACCATTTCAAGGACCAGAAGAATGTAACTTTGGGTATGCATTAGAGCAAGTTCTGAAAGATGGAGGTGTGGTTTCTCCTATCCCAGTGGTCAGCAACCTTTTAATATGAAGAGCCCAATAGAAAATATTTTTGTCTATGTGGTTATATAGTCACTGTTGAAACTACTCAACTCTGCTATGTAGCACACACAAAAAAGCCACAGACAATATGTGAACAATGGGCACAGCTGTATTTCAATGAAGTTGATTTTTAAAAATAGGCAGCTATTCCATTCCCAATTATACACTGAAAAAAAACTGAAAACAGGTATTCAACAAAATCCCTGTGAAGAAATATTCATAGTAGCACTATTAATAATAGCTAAAAAGTAAAAAAAAAAAACTTAAATTTCCATTAATGCATGAATGAATAACAAAATGTGGTCTAGTCATACAATGGAATATTATTCAACCATAAAAAGGAATGATCCATGCTCCAATGTGAATGAACCTCAAAATGACTATACTTAGTTAAAGAAGTCAGACATAAAATGTCACATATTGTATGGATACATTTATATAAAATGTCCAGGAGAAGTAAATCCATAGAGACATAAAGCAGATTGGTGGTTGCTAAGGACTGAGGGGTAGGGAATGAAGAGTAACAATTTAATGGGTATTGGTTTTATTTTGGAGTAATTAAAATGTTTTGGAGCTAGATACAGATAGTGACTGCACAACATTGCAAAAGTATTAAATGCCATTGAATTGTTCACTTTAAAATAGTTCATTTTATATTATGTGAATTTTATCATAATTACAAAAAAAAAAACCTTTAAAACAAAACCAAACAAGGCAGCTGCTAGATTTGGCCCATGCTCCATAATTTGTTGACCTCTGAACTACGCCATTCAGATTCTGCTTTGATAGTTGATAGACTTTCCAACTCTGCCAAGAACCTGTTTCCAAGTCTTCTCTGTGAATTGATATCATAGCCACATGGTGAAATTCTAGCTGGTCCCCCTCATTTTATCTCTACAGCTGTACATACTCTTTTGAGTACTAGCCTGGTCCTGGCTCCTTCAGTTGGGGAGAAGTTTCCTTATCTTAAAGTATCTTTCACTGTGCATCGTGACTGGTTTTGTAGAAGCCTCCTTTCTCTCCAAAGGCTCTTCATGTCTGATGACCTGCCCTAGCTAGTGTGACTTGGCACCTCTCTTTGGTGAAGGAATCTGCTGATATAAAGGGTAAGAGATCCAGACTTCAGTATCAGCTCTGCCAATTCTACCTTTGTGGTCTTCATGTATCATTTAACACTTAGCCTTTTTCTCATCTATTTCTTTTTCTGGTATCTAAATTAAATGCATTAATATGTGAAAAATGATATCAATGTTAAAACTCTATACTAATGTAAGTATTATAAACTAAAGATCCCAGGAAAGTAATTTATGGTTGTATATTAAGATTTTATTCTTCATGTAGTAATAATAGACATATTTTCCAAACTTGAGAGAAGAGTCATTCTCCCTATGTTAGTTAGGATAATACTATAGGCTATACTATGTTAACAAATAAATCTTGAAATATTTGTGATTTAATAACATCTTATTTCTTACATCACAGTCAATAAAGATCAGGACACTGACAAATAATGACTCAGGGATCTGAACTAGTTCCATCTTGTTGCTTTTTTATCAGGAACATAGCCTCAGTCTTAGATTGTTGCACTAATGACTACCCAGTGAATTATGTCTCCTTATAAACTCTCTCCCTTTCCAATGTTTTCTAGTCTCTAACATATGAAGAAGTCCTGGTTAGCCTACTGGAGGATAAGATCATCTGGAGCCAAGATGAACTACCCAACTTTTGTCCTCTTAACCAGACTACCTTTCAGTCAATCCCAGCTGAGTATTGCCAGATGTACGATCCCAAACATGGTCTACAAAAGAACTGCCTGGCTGAGCCCTTCTCAAATTGCTGAACTATAGAATCATGAGCCAGTAGAATACTTGTATTTCTTATGAGCCACTAAGTTTTGGGGTGGTTTATTATGCAACAAAGATGGACTGGTAAATATAGCCTCTAAGAATTTTTATATTCCTAGCAAGGAAGAGAAGACCAAAGGGTTTGTGAGATATTTTCAAGGACTATGAAGAAAATAACTTGCTACTATATGATACTGCCTAAACTTACTCATATGGTCCCATTTAATTGCAAATAAAACTGGGAAATGTAGTCTTCTTATATACCCAGGAAAAGGATACAATGTAGCAAAATCAGCTTTGCCTCTACTGTGTATCCATACTAACCACCATAGTTGTTGGTATCTCTTCTCCATATCAACATATTACAATTGACTCCTACGTATAAATAGGCAGAGAGAAGAGTGAGGTCACATTGAATTCATTTTAGGTTTATTTTTTGTTATAAGGCTGATTATCATGAGTGGAAATGTCCTGAGAAGAGACAGAGCAATTAGTAAATGATGACTAGCATGATAAAAGTTCATCTCTATTGACTACATAATCTGTTTTCGTATCCCTCCCCAAATGCATCACTGTAGAAATCCTCATCTTGTCATAAGTTGAGGGGCTGCATCTGTAAAGACTGGAGGAGTAAACCTGCAAATGATAATTTCATTCTCAACAGTTATTGAGGATCTGCCTTCTTTGGGCTCTTGGAAATGAGTTACATGTAGCACCTCCTCCTTATTAAAAACAATAGGCCCCCTAGAAGATTCTTACTATCCTACAACTTGTCTTGGAGAATAAAATTTAGATCCATGTGTTTTCTAAGTACCAACTACAAGAATATATACATTCTAAAATTTCTAACTCAGATATTTAAAAAAGGTCATTCTGAGCACAGAAAGTCAATAGAAACTTAAATATAACAGGATGCAGGATACTTTGGGGAGCAAATTAAACATTGCAAGAATAACCCAGAGAAACAAAAGGGGAGAGGAGTATATGTCAGATAATTTTGAAATTTTCACTCTCCTGTAGGGTGAGTGTCCCCAGTTATGATTGTCCTTGTTGCACCTCTCCACTATTTCCCAACTTTTAATCCTCTTTCTAGTGTCTAAGTCAGGGACTAGGTTGGGATTTTGAGAGTCTCACCTAACTGGACCCTCAATGTTCCCATGGTAGTCACATTACTCCTCACTAGGATAACCTAGGAAGCTGAGTAGAAATTGTTTTCCCTTAAAAACCCTGTAGAAGTATCACTAGTGTTTTTCTGGAATCTCTAGCCATTTCTTCTTAGGCTCTAAGGACATTAGCTTACTTCAGTGCAGAAATGCTTGTTGATTTGTTCCTCAGTCACTCACCTGGCTCATGGTGAAAAGATCAGAGACCCACATGGCTGGTGGAGGACATCACCCACTCTCTTAGTCAGGTGATCCTTTCTTCAAAGGAAATAGTACCCAGATGGTCTATGAGGCCAGAGAATGGCTCAGTGTAGAAAAGTATAGCTAGTGGTAGGCAGTCATTATCCCATTTCCACCCTTCCACAATTCTGAAGAAATTCCAAGCAATGCTATCCGGATTCTTGGCTCAGTTGCCACCAACTTTGGAAGAGGAGAGACTCAACTTCTCTCTGCCTTCATATCCCCTAGGAATTTCTAAAAATCCCCAAAGAGGAGACTCATATGCAACTCAAGGCACTCTGTCAGTGGCAGTGCCTTCAGGAGTCTCCAAATTTTCCTCTTTGGTTCTGGATCTACCTTATTCATCCATTGCTCGCAAAAGCACATGGAAATATTTTATAGCTGCCACAATCCCATTTTTCAGAGGTCTGGTCTACATCAAGGTCTTATCTCCACGTGCTCTCCAAATTTCAAATACTTTAGAGCTGGATTTATTCAGAGGTGAAGAGAAAGGATAAACTTATAGACTGTTAAAGCCAAAATAGATCACCATTTGACTCAGTGTGTATCAATGAAATGTAATAAATTGAAGTAATATAGACTATCTGAATATTGAAAGATATAATCAGCAATAAGGCCCTCAAGTTCCCCAACATGAGTGCACCTGCCCCAGGGCCTGCCTGCTGCTTGCCTGCAAATGAGGCTCTTGAGTTGTTCTCATTTGCCCTCTGGAGGAAGGAACATGAGCTTGGTTCACTTCAGCTATAAGAGGAATGCTGTAATAGCACTGAGGAATCACAGTCTCATTTCTGCACTGAGACATCTTTCATTTATTAGCTTCCAAACCTCATCAAGTCAGTGTCAAAAACTATTCAAACAAACATTAGAGTTAATTCAAATTCAGACCTGACATTTTCCAATGTTGATATTAGGAAATGAGAGAGACAGAGAGAGAGAGAGAGAGAGAGAGAGAGAGAGAGAGAGAGAGAGAGAGACAGCACTATAAGAATTCCTCCCCACTCAAAATGAAAGCTTCCACCTTAAAAATTAAGAAGAGATACAGAAGGTAGTATTAAAGTTTAATATATACTTCATTGGAGTCTCAAAACAGGGAAGGCAGAAAGAGACAAACTTTGAAAAGTTAATTTTTATCTTTCAGCATGTAAAGCCAATGTTTTAAAATGTGATCTCAGGTATATATCAAATAGAATTGCATATTCTGCTAAGTAGCTTTAAGCCAGGGCTCATGGGACCGATCTTCCCTACCGTCTGTTTTTATAAAATTAATAAAGTTTTATTAGTACACAACCACACCCATTCATACATATATTGTCTTCTATATCCATTCCTGTACTATAGTGGCAGAACTGAATAGTTGTGATGGAAACCACATGACTTACAAAGCCTAAAATAGTTACTATCTGGTCTTTCTCAAAAAAAAGTTGGCCAGTCCCTACTCTAAGAAAATGACAATTTCATGATAGTAGTCAAAGATAAATGCATATTCATATTTATCCTCATTATGAAGGAATATCTGGGGTATCTTAGCTCCTCTTGGACTTCCTTATTTTCAAGGTGGAGATTTTTGAGTGTGTGAAATTTCCTCATGTTCAATGAATCTGAGAGTACAACTTAACAATTTGGATATAGTTTTTAATAATCAAGCATTCCATAAATTTTCCACTGCTTTGTTTGTTTGTTTATTGAATTAAATCATTTCCAAAATTGAATCTGGATAAGCAGCTTGATAAGTGTAGGCAAAATAAAACTTTTCTGCACAGCAAGAATTTGGTCCCCTAAAATGTCTGTTTGGTACAGGTTTTTCCAAAGAAAAGGTGTCATTTTCTCTACAAGGATTGATTGAAAACCAAAAGATATGTTTCCCTAAGGTTAGACCATAAGGAATCATGAAATCAATATTTCTAACATTTATGGATTTGCTCTCATTAGTTTTTGGCAATACATAACTTCTTCATTTTTGAAAGAGGTTTACAAAATTGTGCAGAAAGCTTCTGGGATATGAATAAAATATATATTTTTTTATAATTTTAGTGTAAACAAATTCCAAACATATGGATTACATTTCCTTTTAAAAATAAAGGGTTTTAGCATTTAATGGGTAAAGCGATTTGCAAAATATGCTTTGGATTTTGCCAAAACCGAATCACTCAAAATGTGCAATTAACTCTAAACGAAACCAAATTCAACTGTCCCTGCTTCAAATGACTAAAAAAGACATCTCCCTTTGCTGTTCATGCCTTTCAGTTCTCAGATCGTGAAAAGGAGGTCAGAATGTGCTGTGTAATGTACAGCTCTCCCTAAAGTCAGGCAACAAAACATAGTTGAGCAGGAGAATGTTTCGCATGAGAATCTGTGTGACCTTCTCAAGTGTAAATCTATTTTGACTAGTTATGATGTTTAAGAGGAATCACCAAGAGGAAGTGACATGGTTCCTGGTGTGGGATCGAGCTGTTAATTTCCATCCACTATAAAATACTAAGTTTTGTCCTGGGAGCTAACTAATCTGACAAAAGTCATTTTAATGAATTTTTAAATATTTGTAATGAAATCAGTACAGTGGTAATAAATGCACTGTTAAAAATACATTAGGATTTTTTTTTATTTTAAGGTTTTTCCTTTTAGATCATATTAATTTGCAGAAATAAACACTGCTATTTTAGAATCAAGTGAGATTGACTAACTGCTAGGGTGATACACCCAAGACTGCTTTCCTGCTTGCAATTTCCAGTTACTCTCAGTTGTAGCAATTGAGCTGATGGGGGCATAGGTACAAACCTAGACTAGGAGCCCAGGGCTCCTGAGGATACTTGTAGCTACAAATCTCTGCTCTGCTCTTAAAATACTACATGGGCCTCCTTTGTGGGAACATAAAATTATGAATTAGGGGTGTTTTGGAATATGCATGTGATTCTCATGAGAATTTAAATTTTAAATGGAAATTATGGTAGGAAAAGATCTACAAGCCATTTGCAAAGAATTGAAGATGGTAATAAAATTGAGGAGTACATTATAATGATGCAAATAAATTTTTAGTTCTGGACAGTATGGTAAAAACAAAGGGACATTATTTAAATATTGAAATCTAGGAGCATAATTAGAGCAGATGCAAACCCACTTTATACACAGAAGCATATACACAGAAGAATAAATAATATAAATTAATACTCATATGAGAGAGAGGAAGAAAATGATAGGAAAAATAAAAGGAGGGAAGTAATGGAGCATTCTGCTTATTTCCTCCCATCCTTGCATAGCATATTAAAGCATTCATTTTATTGTCTTGCAAATTCTTTCAATTTTCATTTTCTATCCAGCAAAGAGGAGAATTATATATTTTCATATACATTTCTTCAACTCTTTGATGTCACAAAAAGGGCATAATAGCAAAAGAAAACATGTAAATCTGGCATCTCAAAGGTCTACTTCTTTCATGTTTCAATAACATATTCTTACAATGTTGGCACTTTCAGAACTCAGCGTGACTAACAATTCTTCATACTATATGTTGATTGTTTAATTGCATATTTCTTAGAAACATCACTGAGCCCATTAATATTTAGGGTTTTATATTTTCATTTTCCAACAAAACTGATCCAAATGCAGAACCTACACAGTTGACAGAGGAGCAAGGCTGCAAGGGGCAATAATCACCACTGCTCCTTGTGAATCAAAAGCTTTTGCAGTTCAAGGGATTTGTCCCAGCAGTCACATCATTATTTCTTGAGATGCCCATTATGTGGTTAAAATTTACATAAATATGAGGCATACTCAGTCCCTTCCCTGTGGCTTTTCCAGAAGGACCACATTCCTGTATATTTTATAAGCCACTTTCAAAGCTTCTTGTTGTTATAACTTGCAGAAAGGAGAAAGTCAGAAATATAAAGAAGCCTTAGAGTCACAAAAATCAGTGCTATGTTCACAGAAAATTTCTTAAGGACATGCTGAGTTCTAGAAGGAAGTTGTGGTGAGAATACCTCTATTTCTCTTTCTGGAAAATATTGTGTTATCCATCTCTCTGGTCATTACACACTTCTCCCCCTCTCTTTATTTTTAAGAGTCACTTTCCCTCCTGATGCTGTAGGACACCTGATGACTCTCCACTTTCTATCAGAGCCTCTACTTCTCCAGCTTTGTCTCTAACTTTTAACTTCCTTCCTGATTTTCCTGAATTTGCATTTTATTGGAACTTGTTGCTTACTTCCTCTGTCTGACTTACTCTTCCATTTCTGCTGTTCATGGAAGCATGAGAGCAAGGTCCATTAAACTATTGCCATTTCTTCCTGAACTATCAGAGAAGTTATACTCCATTTATATATGATGTGTCAGAATGCATTCTACTGTCATGTATAACCAATTAGAACAAAAAATGAGATGAATTGAACCTGAATGTAGCTTAACATGGTGTCATATGCCTCTAATTCCAGTGGCTCAGGAAACTGAGACAGGAGGATCACAAGTTTAAAGTCAGCCTCAGCAACTTAGCAGCAAAGTCCTGAGCAACTTAGTGAGACCCTGTCTCAAAATAAAAAAATAAAAAATAAAAAGGGGCTGGGGTTGTAGCTCAGTGGAAGAGTGCTTGCCCAGCATGTGTGAGGCACTGGGTTCAATTTTCAGCACCACATAAAATAAATAAAATAAAGGTCCATCGACAACTAAAAATTATTTTCAAATAAATAAAAGGGCTTAGAATGTGGCTCCATCATTAAGCACCCCTGGGTTCAATCCCTGGTAAGGAAAAGAAGGAGGAAGGGGGGGAGGAGGAGGAGGAGGAGGAGAAGGAGAAGAAAGAAAGAAACTGAATGTAAACATCTTACTATTTTCATCTAACTTTTTATTAGAAGTTATTTTTTTACAACAGATACAAATAAAGAATGATTGGATTCTTCAGATAATTTTTTATATAGTAAACTTCCCTTAGACATTCAACATATGATTTAATTTACTAATTGGATTATATAATTTTTCAAAAATACAGACACAAAGGATATAGGGGACATAAATATTGAAGAAAATATATGGGAAAAAGAAATCTGGGACAAGTAAAAATTTTTCAGCAAAAAAGTCTTGAGCAGTAAAATAAATGTCTCAAAGAAAACTTGATACTTGAAAGGGATTATTTGTAAGAAGTACAAAATGAATTTGGAGGAATCTGCAATGTTTTTCTCTCAAAGGAGTGACATAAATAGATCATTGCATTCAATAAATGTTTGCTAAACTGAATTAAAGACTTTGTTCCTTTGTCTCCATCCTCATGGAGCTTTTAAGTATTTAAAAGAAGAAAAACAACACAAGTGGAGAAGGTAAATTATAAAGACATGTGTGAACCCTATAATCAGATAGTAGTGTCCTTACAAATGAAGAGTAGTTGATGTGATACCAGCCACATGGCAGAATGCATGTGTCTTTTAATAGGCGTAAGCAATAAATAATAAAAGGAGAAAGATATTTTAGTTGAGAAAGTTACACGTGAAAAGGGCAAAAAGAACTGTAGTTAGACAGGGTAAACTGTGACAGATGGTCTAGACAAGGGAACAGTTCAGTGAAATCCAGAGGTAAATAAGGGGCAGATTGTGAAAGGACTCAATTCTAAGGCTAAGACTTAAGGCCACCGACTCTAGTGATGTGTCTATTTTTAAGCACATTGCTATGCTCCTATCATTTAAACACAGATTTAGATGGTCAGGTTGGAATGTTTGACACTTACTAAAAAAACAATTTCTTAAGAATAAATCAATCCCCAGATAAGATGAGAAAGAAGATGATATGGGCTTTGGGAAAACTGACATGAGTCAGAATTGGCTTGTGAATGGCAGCTGTTTCAACAATTAAGTTCAGCACAGTGATTCAATTTAGTCGAACAAAATCAGGTCTTACATTTTAACTTTTTAATAGCTTCCACTCCTCAAGTGAGCTAGGAGAGCTTGGTTTTGGTATAAGACACTGCCACTCTTGTTTAGTCAACATTAAGACAGCAAATCAGAAGGAGAATGTCCGTGCTTGCACTCTTGATAAAATAATCAAATCACTAATGACTTAATCCCAAGCAACTGGAAAAAGGTAGGCACAGCTGACGTATCCATTGACATTTGTAATTTTTATTGTCATGCCAAGTCTTATTTCTCATGTAAGTCAACAACTTTTGAAATATCATTAAAAATAGTAAATATATACAAAATCCTTCTTTCCATCAACTTCACGTCTTTGAAAGGTTGTCTTATAAAAGGATATTTTATCATACAGATGCACTTTAGTCAGTAGATGCTTGTTCCAGACCAGAGGAATTCACTTCCTTCCATTGTCTCTTAGGGACAAAAGAGTTCTGCCAACACAGTGATCCATGGCACAGTGATGACTTAATGCCTGTATTCTGTGGGCACAGGTGTTTTTATAGAGACAAGATCTTGCTTTAAAAGCATCTTTATTCTCAGACTTACCTTCTGGATTTCTTTATAGAACACCAGGTTTATGAAACAAAGGAAATACAAAGGTAGAGGCAGATAAAGGTCTGAAACTTCTCCAGTGCCACAGATTGACTGGAGTAGGAAAAATAGGTATGATATTCCAATTGTCACCAAAAGACTTGACCTGTGGCTAAAAATCTTTTATCTACCTTTTTGGGTAAAGCTGAGGAAATCAAAAACCTCTGGTTCTTTTATTTCCACTGTTGTTTGAAATGTTCACATGCAAAGAGACATTCTCTCAGATTCTGCTGAATGTGTGGGAGAACAAAAATACACCCACACATCTGGTATCAGAAGTGTTGAGTGATTGTATGAGAGTATAGAGCAGGAAAAAAAAAAAACCCTGGTTTTTCCTGTATTACTATATTTACAAACTTAATCAATCTCTCTTTTCAGATTCTATTTTTCTAATAAAAAAGAAAAAATTCCAAGTTATTGAAAAACTATTTTTTTCCAAATAGAAGAAAATGATAGTCAAAAAAGAACATTACTACTAAATATGATGTAATTGCCATTTGGGAATTTTCAAGGCTATAAGAAGCCTTGCCAGGCCGGACACAGTAGCTATGCCTCTAATCCCAATGACTTGGAAGACTGAGGCAGGAGGATCGCAAGTTCAAAGACAGCGTGCGCCCTAAGCAACTTAGGGAGACCCTGTCTCTAAATAAAAACTAAAAAGGACTGGGGATGTGATACAGTGGTTAAGCGCCCATGGGTTCAATCCCTGGTACAAAAAAAGAAAAAAAAAAAAAGCCTTGCCAGGTTGTCTTAGAACACTTGCTCTGGGGACAGAATGCCACCATGCTGTGAAGCAGCTCAAGTTAACCTCATGGAGAAGGCACCTGGAGAGAAGTACCTAAACAACTCCAACAATCCCAGCCATCCCAGGAACCATATAAGAGAGTGCAAAGGCTTTGGCTGACTCTAGCCCCAAATGCTACCTGACAACAACTACCTGAGACTCTGAGCAAGACCCATTAGCTGAGCCTAGTCCATCCACCAAATGACAGATGATAATGCATGTTTTTAAAGCCACTAAATGATAGGGTGGTTTGCTGTGCAGCAGTAGACAATTGGAGCAGTCCCTGAAATATCTTCAATACACAGATTTGATGTTAGCCAGAGAAAGATGGTACAGAGGGGGCTAAGAGTCACAACTTCGCTGCCAGGCTACCTGTGTTTGACTCCATGGATTCATATCCAAGAACCATCACCTTGGGAAATTACTTGCCCTCTAAAATACTTCAGCTTCCTGTGTGTAAAGTGTGTATGATGTCAATAATAGTCTCTATGAGTAGTGGTTGTGAGGTGCAAACAAATTCATGTCAAGTGGCTAACATTATTTGTCAAAAAAATTAAATAAAGTTCATTTGTTTTTATTATTAACAAAACTGGCCCAGAGAAACTTAAGGGCCATGAGGATAAAATAAATTGTTTACTTACTTAGATAGGTGGTTTTGATATTTGGACAATTTATTCTGCTGTTTGCAGTGGCTGACAGACCCTGTGGGAAAGAATCATCTCTAAGAGGCAGAGCATGGAAATGGAGCAGGCACACTCAGAGACCGTTTCTGGGAAGTGAAGTGCTCTGTCTTATGTGAGGGAAAAGCTTAATGTTTCTTTTAAAAACCAACCAATGGAAAAGCAAATACAGAAACAATTCCTAAGGTGTCTGTGGCAAAGTTAGCTCCACTGGGTGCTGGGTAATGTATACTGTGCATTCCAGGAATGGTGCTGCCTTGGAAATTTATTATGTGTAACATTTAATAAAGGGAAGAGTTTAAGAAAACACCCTGGAGACCTGCATTCTAATTGAGTATCTACTTTGATGTCTGACTTAGGGCAAGTCACTGGAGCTCTGTCTCTTATTTCCAACTACTATAAAACAGGATTACAAGCACATTTGTAGCACCCCCAGACAATAAAAAGTATAGTACAGGGGGAGCAGAGCATCTGAAAACATGAATGCAGAAAAGAGAATGGCCAGAAGGTATGCATGATAATACTGTCAACAACAGGTTGATCTAGAGTCCCTCTGGGTTTCAGCAGGGACACAATGAGGAACATGATGATGTCCTAAAGATATGGATACATTTCCAGCCTATCACTTATTGAACCAGAATGTTCAGAAACTAGAAAGGACTTCCTTCTTATCTGTGGAATGAATCTGTGCATCATACCATATGTTCCATATATCACATATTTGGTGTATACCATATGGTCCATATACCATATTCAGGTATATGTACATCAGAGTGTCATTTTAAAAATGTCAATTGAAATCATACCCACCTGGTTCTGATGAAACCCAAGCCTTTAAAACCAGTGGAGCTTGTGGTTGACACCCTCTATACGTCTTTGAAAATTCACCCTATAAAAATATTGGAGAATATTCCAATGGCTGGGAAGGTTATGTCTGTTAGATATAGTAATGAGAGGGTATCAACTGCAGAGACCACTTATGATATGTCACTAGGAAGGATCCCTTCCTTTCTACTTTGGGAGAACTTACATTTTGAAGCGAATGTTGACAAATATTTGGATTTTCTCATATATATATATTTTTTCCCAAGTACTGGTTATAGAATCCAGGGATGTTCTGCCACTAAGCTATATTCCCAGCTCTTTTTATTTTTTATTTTGAGACAGGGTCTCACTAAGTTGCCCAGATCAACCTCGAACTTGCAATCCTCCTGCTTTAGCCTCCCAAGTACCTGGAATTAGAGTTGTGTGCCACCATACTGGGCTTCCATATTTATATTTGTATTCTCATCTCCTATCTCTTGATTCATTGCTTAAGTCAGCTTTGTTAGCATTGTATTTCATTCCAACTTTGGCATATTCTTTTGTAAACTTCTAAAAAGTACCTCTTGCCCAAAATCACGTGTCAGTTTAGAGGAACTCCAGATTAGCTTGTGTGCAGCTGAACTAAATAAAATCATTTCTATTTAAATATTTTATGATGAAGATCTTTGTAATCGAAATTATCCCCTGAAACTGACCTAGACACTGGACGATCACTGAAGGCAGATTCAAGTGCTTTGGGCTGTTCATAGCAGAAATTCCAGCACCTGGGACAGTGCCCAGCATGCAGTAGGTGCTCCATAAATACATGTTGAAACAATGGTGGCTTAAGCTAGATGTGGTGGCTCGTGCCTATTCTCCCAGCAACTTAGGAGGCTGAGGCAAGAGGATCACAAGTTCATGGCCAGCCTTAGCAACTTAGCAAGACCCTTTCTCAATATTTAAAAACAGAAAAGGCTGGGAATATGACTCAGTGGCTAAGTGCCCAGTTCAATCCCCAGAACAACGACAACTAAAAGAATTGTGATTTAAATCAGGAGTAGGCCAGAGAAGCAGCTGTTTGGTGCAGGTGGAAATGTTAAGGATGTGTGAAATTTAAAGGTCCTTTGGAACAAACAAATGACCACAGAGGAAAAGACAGGAGTTCTCAGGGGCTCTCCCTGGGCCTTTGGGTTGTGAAAGGAAGATTTTAAGACAGAGAAATTGTATGGACAAACTCCTGGGAAATCTCCAGTTTAGGTTTCTGGTGTTTTGAGAAAGAATTTCATCCTGGAGTCAAGAAGTAAAACAACCAGGTATGGTGGTGCACAGCTATAATCAAAGTTACTCAGGAAGCCAAGGCTGAGGCCAACCTCAGCAGTTTTGCAAGACTCTCACAGACTTAGTGAGACTCCATCTTAAAATAAAAAATAAAAATAACTGGGGATGTGGCTCAGTGGTAAAGTTCCATTCCCCTGGGATTAACCCCCAGTATGAGAGGGGGGAGAGGGAGGGAACATGACCATCTTGGGTGTGGGAGCTCATGACTACTGAGGCCTGAGCCCAGTGGAGAAAGTTAGACTCATCCAAATCTCCCTGCCGCAGCCCGGCTGGCTGGGCAAAATAACTGGGGGGTGACTAATGACTTGTGTATGTTGATACAGCAGGAGTGGAAGCCTTTATTGTAGGACAGGAGTGGTATTTATACATTTTACACAGCTTATCTAATTAGCATAAAATAGATACAGCAGTCAACCAATAAGGAATCTCCACACTTAATGGCTTGCTTTTGTTACTTCACAAACCACTCCCTCTGGCATTTTGCCAGGCACCATGCAGACTTGTTTACAGACTCTAACATTTGTCTGGCAAAATAACAGGTGCCAACTGACTTGTTTACAGACCTTAACATCTCCCCTCAACAGTAAAGAAGCTTTAGTTTCCAAAATGACTGTCTTGAGTGGAAATTGGGGAGAGAAAGTAGTAATAAGAGAAGATAGGCAGGTCCATAATCTTGGTTGGACCACCATCTTGATTGGGTCAGCATTTTTGGTTGGATCACCAAGACTTTTGTGATTACTGAAGAAGAAATACATGATTTATCTATGTCAATCATCATTATCATCATTCTCTTCTTGCTCTCTAATGGTGCTAAGGGGACTCTTCTAGCCAATGATTGGTTCCATATTTAACCATCTTTTTTCTAAGTCCTCTGAGTTATTTCTTTTCCTTTTGTCAAATCCTTTTACAAACACAATATTTGGGATTGCAGAACCTTACCATGAAATAAGTGTAAGATTTTTTTTGTGGGATTTCAAAACACTTTCACACTATCACCACATCAGATGTTCAACAGATTTGTATGATCATATAAGTGAGTAACTTAGTGGTCTAATCCAAGAATTGGTGAACTTTTACTGTAAAGGAACTGATTATAAATATTTTCAGCTTTGCAGGTTATACAGTCTCTGCCATGACCACTCAATTTCATGCTGTAGCATGAAAGCAGCCATCAATAACACATTCAAGAACAAATGAGTCTGTGTTCCAATAAAAATTTATTTGTAAAAAAAAACCACTTTACTCATAGAAATAGACTATTTGCTGACCTTTGATCTATATTTTTGCTATTCAATGTGTACTCCATGAACCACTTGTATAAGCATCCCCTGGGAACTTCATAGAAAGACAGAATCCTAGTCCCAGACTTCCTCAATCTGAATCTGTATTTTAGCAAGAACTTTGTTTGAGGAGCACTGAACTGAATGACATAGGGTTTCATAAGGAAATGATTCTATTTTTCTCCCAAATTCCTTCCATGTATAGTCAGGTGGTAAGCAATGCGTGGGGCCATAGGGTCAGTCTCAAATCACTTAACAAATCTCATGAAGAGTCCAGCATCAACTATTGCCTTCAGCTTCAGGCCCAGGCCAGAGTTGCAGACAGGGAAATTTCCATACAACAGCTATTCAATGTGGGTTAATTCCTGTCCCTTTATACACATGAGAGCAGTCAAATTAAGTGACTGGCACTGAGTCAATAGAACAGGGAAAATGAAAGACCTAAACCCTTGTCTTCAAGATTGGACTGTTTCCCTCCCAAAACTTATTTAACAAACAATTTCTTTTAATCCAAACCTTCCAACTGTTTAAGCCAGAGGTAAAGTTAAAGTTATTTTATTTCCACTAAGGAACTGCCATTACACCATCCTTTCACATATTATGGAGCATAATATGTAGCATAATGTTACAATGATCAGATAAATAAGGAGAAAATTTGAAAATTTTTATCACTTAAGAAAATACATATTTTATTTTTTCATGTGTATTTTACATATTTTCTGTGTCAAAACCCCAGGATTGAATTGATGGAGAAAAATGTTTGCTCTGGAAAAACCAAAAACAAACAGGTATCTGAACAGAATACATTACATTCTTTCAGTTTTGTCTTTAAAATATACCCACATGCTCATAGAAGTATTTGATACCATATATCATGTTTCCTGTTGTTGTTGGTCTCTGAGGTGGTTTATTGGCACTTCTCTATTTCTACCTATTTCATGCTCTTCTGTAGTTTTGGAGATTCATTCCAATGTTTATGCTACTTTTAGAATACAAAGTAAAGCACATACTTATTTTGACAAAATATAGAAAGGAAGATTCTTTCTTTGTTTTTAGCTTTTGTTATCTTCCGTTTTCCATTATCTGTAACTTTAGGATCAACCTAGAAAAGGAGGGCAAATTTTGGCAAGTTCTCTTACCTGGAATGTCACGTGAAAAAGAAAAAAAACCTATGTCACGTGAAAAAGAAAAAAAAGCAACTGTGAATTTGATTTTCAGGGAATCATGTGATTTCAGGAAAAACTACCAAAAAATCCAAAAACCACTTCATGAAGAAATGTCTCTATGTAGGTTAGGTAAATGTATTTGTGTTGATTCTGTGATGAGCAGGGCCTTAGAATTGGAATCTTCTATGTATCAAAATGAAGCAGGCAGGAGCATGACTCACCTTTACCTTGGATCTGCAGAGGTCAAGGTTGAGACTTAGAAATTTGTTGATTTCTCTTCCAGTATTTATTTCTTTTTTCATTTATTTTTCTCTTGTTCTCTTCCTTCTTCTCTTCCTTCTCCTCCTCCTTTCTTCTTTTTTCCTCTTCCTCCTCTTCTTCCTCTTCCCCTTATCCTCCTCCTCCTCTTCTTTTTTAGTGCTGTGGATTGAACCCAGGGCCTTGCACATGCTAAGCATGTGCTTGACCACTGAGTTATACCCCCAGCTATTTATTTCTTGGTTTCCTGATGGCCAGTTTGAGAACCTCCGACTCAGTCCCAAGCCCATAAATTCAGTTTAAATCACCTTACTGAATAATTCTGGGTGATAGTCCATGTTATTCATAAACTTGAGATGGTGAATGTTGGTAATGTTGAAGGGAAAGGACATCCATCTCATGACCGAATTTGAGTGCTCTTCGGCCTGTGTAGCCCTCCCCAACCTACATACCCTTCACTTGATCTTTGCCCCCAACTCAAAACTATAACTCATCCTTCCTGCTAAAACATGCCTTTTCCAATGCAGCTGTCAGGTTAGCCCTACCCTTACTACCCCAGTGAGGGAAGAGGAAGTAGTTACTCCATTTTTTTTTTTTTATTCTTCACACTGTTGTCTGTTTATTTGCATCTTACCTCCTTTGGGATGTGCATTTCTTGAGCTTAAGAACTATATATTATTAATTATTGGGTTCCCCAAATAACTTAGGGTCTGATACAAAATACACACTCAACTACCTTTCTTTTGGAAGATAGCTATTATTTTTCCACCAGTTTTGTGTAATTTTAAAAAGTTACATATTTCCACAGGTTTGGTTGAAAAGCAGCACTCTCCTCTCATCTCTCCCCAGCTTTTATTTTCTACTCCCTCAACTGACTCTTTCGAAAGTCACCTTCATGCCTCTAGGTAGCATACTTATACCAGTATTTCTTAATTTTCCACTTTGTGCATTATCCATTAGCTTTCCACTTCAGAGAGTGATAATAACAGCTCTCTTCGTGTCACTGCCTCACTGTCCCCCGATTCATACATACATGCCCTAGATGGCCTCTTTCTGGAACTGTGGTCAGATCGTGATTCTGACTTTGCATGATACAGAGATGGCAATGCTGGCTTAGCTGTTTGTTCTCTCTGGAGATAGAAATGGTCATTTTGTTTTTCTGGTTAGCTTAGTTGTTTACTCATACATATGATATGTTCTCAAATACTACCCTTGTTGCATATCTCTCTTTGTATTATATTAAAACACATCAGGAATTCTATCTGCTTCATCCTCTTGGAGAAATCTATCCAGAGTTGGTGCTTCCTTTGTCTCTCCATCACCCTCATGTCTCCTTTTCTGAATACCTTGGGATTCCCTCCACCTCTTGCCTTGGCTCTCCCGTTTCCTCTGTGTTCTCCTTTTTTACACCCTGTTAGGTGGACTGCATCCCTTGGGGATTCCTGAGAACCCATGCATGGAATGTAAGTATTTCAAGACACTGCCTGGCAGAAGCTGTCTTTGCCCATTATTGATAGCTTTATCATTCTATGGAATTCCATGCTGTATGTCATTTCCTTCAGAAATTAGAAGACATTGTTTTACTTTCTTTTATTTTTAGTGTTGCTATTGGTAAATCCAATGTCATTCTGGTTTCTGATCCTTTGAGTGAAATCACTCTTTCTCCTCCAGCTGAATACTTTGCCCATCTTTTGGTGCTTACTGGTCTCACATTTCATGATGAGATATCATGGTATGCTTCTGTTCTGTCAAATGTTGTTCCCTTTGTACCTGATACATTGTGGGGAAGCCTTTCAAATTGGAAAATCACATCTCTCATTTCTAGAGAATATTCTTGGATTATTTATCCAATAATTTCTAACTGCCCATTTTCAATTGTCTCTGCTTTGCCACTCCTATATTTTGAATTTTATGTTTGGGACCACCCTTTTAATGTTTCCTCCATTTTCCTTAACTTTCTCTTTTACATTTATTTCATGGAAGATTTGTCTAATGTTTCCTTCCAACATGTCCAGTCTTTCATATCTGCTATTTTATTTTTAATTTCTAATCACTGTTATTTTATTTGCCAAGTGTTCCTTTTCATAGCATCTGTCCTGTTTCATCCACACAATAGCATCTGTTATTTCTCCATCTTTGAACTTTTCTTTTCCTAACATAACCCCCTTTTCCCCCAAACTGTTTTTTAATGCTGTCCTTTACATTGCATGCCTCTTCCCTCCAATGTTTGGCAATCTTTAACTGCTTGTTAAGGACAGACTGATAGGAAGCTCTAAGCACATGGTAGAGTTTTCTGTGGGCTTCCTTCTAGAGAGATAATACTTGTTTTATTGGGAAACTTATGATGTCAGTCTCTTTAGATATTTTTCTCTATGCTAGTAAGATTTTCTGAGAGGATCCCTATACTCCTATTTGTCATGAGCAAGCTGAGGTCCCAGCATTGTGAGTGTGAGAAGGTGGCCAAAGTTAACAGTGTTGGCATCTCAGCATCTAAAAGAGATAAAGTTATTAATTCCATTCTTTTTTTTTTTAAAGAGAGAGTGAGAGAGGAGAGAGAGAGAGAATTTTTTTAATATTCATTCTTTAGTTATCGGCGGACACAACATCTTTGTTTGTACGTGGTGCTGAGAATCGAACCCGGGCCGCACACATACCAGGCGAGCGTGCCACCACTTGAGCCACATCCCCAGCCCCTAATTCCATTCTTTTAACATGAAATCCTTGCTGTAACCTGGAGATTCACAGCCTTGGCACTAAACACATTTTGGGCAGAATGATTCTTCATTTTGGGTGGCTCTGCTGTGCATTGTAGGAAGCTTAGCATCCTTGGCCTCTAACTCACCAGGTGCCAGTAACATCCATTCGTCTGACTGGAACAACCAAAAATGTCTCCAAACATTGTTAAGTGTTCCTTGTAAGGGAAAAAATCACCCTGGGTTGAGAAATGCTGCTCTAAATCTACCAGACTTGAGGTTCTCTTTCCTTTTCTGAAGAATAAATATCCGTTTTTTGTTCTGGGCTTAGTGAACATTAGATCCTGAGTGCTCAGAGGATCTGGGGTTTTAACTATTTCTTAAATAAACATTCCACTAACCCTTCTATCATTAGCTCCACATTTGCACTTTTTGCTGCAGTACCTGGACCAATCAATTCCTGAGCCTTTGGGGGTCTCATAATACTGGGTTTTCCTTAGCTTTTTCCATTGCTGATTTAGGTTCCTACTTTCTTGGGCCTGCTAAATCAATTAGCATATCCATCTGCTCACCAGCTGCAGAAATTCTGTTCCTGTTATCTCCTCTCCTTTTCTTTGTTGTCCTGAGTTTCTGCCTTTTGTTTTGCAAATGTCTTAACAGTCAGGAGAGTGAAGGAAAGGATTTCAGGAAGAAGTAGAGGACACATGTGTATTCTAATGAACTGTCTTTATGAGAAGTTGAGTCAATCAAGTTGTAGAAATGCAGTCTACAATATAATATTTTAGGGGGGAAGGGGACAGGGAGCCACAGCTAAGGACTGTTGGAAGGAGCAGTGGCTACTACGTGTATTCCATCTACCATGTTTAAGTGCTAGAGTCCACTGAATAGATGTTAACCTCTTTAAGTACTCCCAAGACCACCCAACATGCCATGTTCCTAGCAAATTATGTTGTCCACACACAAAGCACTAAAAAAAAAGGTGGGAGCTATTACTTGGCTCCCACTTTAGCTCCATGATAAGATTCTTAGTGGATGAGTTTCTCTGTTCTTCAGAATCTGGCTTACCATAGTGAGGTACTAATCCCCTCTCATATTCCATGACTGGACCATGAGGATCTGTCAAAATTTTTCCTGTATGAGAAAAACAGAGAATTGATCTCAGGGAAACGTGAACATGATGGGTGTAACACATTAGTTCCAGAGGCTATGGCTTCAGACTTTTGCTGCTTTTCACACCCCGCCCTCAACTCCTGTCTATTACAGGAGTAGATGCTTCTTCCTGGCCCCTCCCTCCCTTACCTCCAGATTTTGTCTTTTCCTTGGCTTACTTCCCCTCCAAGCCATCCAGAGGAATACCAGGTAAAAGGATGAGTCTATTGTGGCTCAGCTGCTTTATCTAACTCAAGGAAACAAATTGACTAATAGAGAGTAGACTTCTGACTAGGTTATACCGACTAGTGCAAAGCTATCACTGATGTGGAATATACTCATTGCCTGAATACTAAATATTAATTTAACTTAACCTCTCTTCTTCAAAGAAAGAGAATCAAAATACTATTTTGTAGGAAACTTCCTCTATAGACTTTCCTCATCTTTTGAGACTAGATAATACCAAATAGAACTTTAAGTATCCTCCTATTAATGTTTTTATGGAACATTTCTCTGTGATTATAGCTTAAATAAATATTAGAGTGGTTATTAAAGTCATCATGAATATTCTATTCTCATTTCTTTCCTGTCAGGCCATAGGATTTCACTCCTGACTGATGGTAGATGTGGACAGATGACTTGCATCTATTAAAAATGATGTGTGGAGAAACTTTAAAATGTGAGTATATAATTTAGCATTTATACTTACCTGCCCTGTCCAAATGGATTTCCATCAGCCTGATTTCTTGAGTGACTACAATGAAAAGAGACCCTTGAAAACTTGTTTTGGACATGTAAATTCCATTTGGGGTGAAGAGCTAAGACTTGGGGGAAGCTGCTCATTACTACACCATAATCTGGTATCTACTGACTAATACAAATCTGATGGTTAGAGGAGTATGTATAAGTCAAAAGTTTTCATGTTTTAGAGGAAAGTGTGTGTGTGTGTGTGTGTGTGTGTGTGTGTGTGTGTGTATGTGTGTGTGTAAGATAAGTGAAGCAAAACTTCGTTTGAGTGTGATTTGGAATCTGGAGAGACCCAAATTGGCCTCTTCTTTCCTTCTTGTGAATTCCTAAAACACCTTTATTTTATTTATTTATTTTTATGTGGTGTTGAGGATCAAAACCGGTGCCTCACATGTGCTAGGTGAGTGCTCTACCACCGAGCCACAATCCCAGCCCCCTAAAACACCTTGTTATAGTCTTATCCAAAGACAATTTGAAAACCATTACCAAAGACCTCCAAACTATTATCAATATATCTACATGATTAAGAGTTGGATGCTTCCTTTTTATATAGCAGCAATGTGAAAAATCCATTTCATAATCCCTAAATAATAAGCCCAAACTAATTATAATCAGGAAAAATGAAATAAAAACCAAAACAATGGGGAACTTTTCCCAGTGAATGTATGATAATCACATACACATGGGCTTAGTATGAAGGCAGGGTATGTGTTTGCACTTCCAAAAGCAGCAGAACTTTGAGAATAGGACTAAACATCAGTAAGGGACCCAAGGGATTCCATGTTAGTTTGTCTTAACTTGGGTCTGCTTTCATCTTCTCCTCCTCACCTGATTTCTCAGCTCCGTTGTCAGCTTAGTTATTACATGTTAGTCAAAGCAAAATGTCACAATGCTTTCAAGCATCCACAAACAATACAATGTCTTGGTCCTTTGAGAAACTGAATTAAACCATGCACTCTAGGGGAAAAAAATATATCTATACATTTAAATGTGCATCAAATTGCAAGGATCTTAAGTCTTTCCTAAACCCCAGCTTAAGAAGTCCTGATCAAATAGTTCTCCAAATTTATCCAGAATTAATATGGCCTTTTCAAATTGTTTGGATTCCTGCACACAATCCCACATATTGTTTATGCATTCATTCATCAATGGATAAGTATATTGCTCCTATCTTTTAGCTATTGTGAATAATACTACTATGAACATGAAGTGTACAAATATTTGTTCAAGTCCATGATTTCAATTCTTTTGAGTACATACCCAGAAGCAGACTTGCTGGAACATATAGCAATTCTGGTTTTGGTTTTTTAAGGAAGTGTTGTACTGCTTTCCTTGGCAGTTGTGCAATTTTACATTCTCACCAACAGTACACCAGAGTTCTAACTTCTCCACATTCTTGCCAACACTTATTTTCTGTGTTTTAAAAATTTCTTCTTTTTAAGATGATAGCCTTACAACCTAAAGGGTATGAGACATTATCTTATTTTGGTTTTGATTTGCATTTCCTGAATTATGTTGAATGTCTTTTCATGTGTTTATTGGTCATTTGCATATCTTTTTTGGAGGAATATATATATTTGATATTTATTGCTTCTTTAAATTGGGTTGTTTGATGTTAATTGTTGAGTTGTAGGTATTCTTTATTTCTTCTCAATATTAACCCTTATCTGATATGTGGTTTGCAAACATTTTCTCCCATTCTATGGGTTGCTTTTTTACTTTGTTATAGTTGCTCTTTGATGTGCTAAAATTTAAAAATTTGTTGTAGTCTAATTTTGTTGTTGTTGTTGTCTGTGCTTTTAGTGTCATATCCAAGAAATCATTGTCAAATTTAATGTACTGGAGATTTCCCACTATTTTCTTCTAGGAATTTTATAGTTTTAACTGTTGTGTTTAAAGTTCTTTAATCCATTCTGATTTAATTTTTGTATATTGTATGAGGAGCCAACCTAATTCTTTTGCATATAGATATGTAATTTTCCAAACACTATGTGTAGAAAAAAACACATGAATGGTCTTGGCACCTTTGCTGGATATCATTTGACCATATATATGAAGGTTTATATCTGGGATCTTTATTCTGTTCTGTTCTGTTTGATTGAGCTACATATCTGACTTATGCCAGTTCCACACTATTTTGATTATTGATGTTTTTCAATAAGTTTTGAAAACTGGAAGCACAAGACTTTTAACTTTGTTTGTTCTTAAGATTATTTTGACTATTCAGTATCCCATGAGATTCCATATTAATTTTAGGAGAAATTTTTCTATTTCTACAGAAAGCATTATTGGGATTTCAATATTGTTAGCATTGAATATATAAATCACTTTAGGTAATACAGACATCTTAACAATACTAAGTCTTCCAATCCTTGAACATAGGTGTCTTTCCATGTATTTGTGAACTCCTTCATTACTTCCAGCAATGTATTATAATTTTTAGTGTATGAGTCTTTCACCTCCTTGATTAAGTTTACTCTTAAGTATTTTTGATGCTTTTGGAAATAAAAGTCTTTTAGATTTCCTTTTCATATTGTTAATTATCAGTACCTAGAAACCCAACTGTTTTGTGTGTAGATTACTGAACAACTTTGCTGAGCTTTTTTTTAAATAAGTGCTGTTATATGAGTGTGTGTGTGTGTGTGTGTGCGTGTGTGTGTGTATGTGAGAGAGAGAGAGAGAGAGAGAGAGAGAGAGAGAGAGAGAGAGAGACATGCACACTTGTAATCTCTAGGGTTTCCTGCATAAGAGATCATATAATCTGAACAGAGATAAGTTTACCTCTTTTCCAATTTGAATGCTTTCTATTTCTTTTTCTTGCCTAATTCCTGTGACTAGAACTTCTGGTACTATGTTAAATAGAAATAGCAAAATTTGGCATGCTTGTTTCTGATCTTAGAGGAAAAGTTTTCAGTCTCTTGCCATTAAGTATGTTATTAATTGTTGAATTTTCGTATATGACCTTAATTATGTTGTACTTTCTTTCTATTCCTGGTTTGTTAAACAGTTTTATCATAAAAGTGTGTGTCAATTTGTCAAATGCTGCATCAATGAGATAAGGATGTAGTTTTTTTCCTTCACTATTTTAATGTGGTATATTACATTTATTGTGCATCGTTTTAAAGCATAGAGTTAAAAATTTTTTCATGTAAAATTCAGGCTAAACAAAGTTTTGATAGGTCATCTCATTGTTACCTGTACATCTAGATAAGGCATCTCCAATCTTTATAAGAAGCACCTGCAGATTTTCTAGAGTTTTATCTATTCTCCTCATTTCCCTTGTGGTCACTTTCTTAAAATATACTTTTCAACTATGAAATATTTTTCTCTTGAAACAGATGCAGATCTGCAACCCTAAAATCACAGATGGTTAAGACTGAAAATAACTTTAGAGTTCATTTTGTCCACCTGGCCTAAGAACACAGAACTTGTTACTTGTTTTTTTTTTTTTTTTTTTAAATGTGCTACTGAGTATATTTCAACAATCCAAGTTTCATTTCTCATTATGTATTTATGGCCTAATATATACATATGAACAATGAGAAACATGATTACATATAGGACTGGCTATTAGTAGATCTAAAAATATTCCACTACAACCAGAATATGTCTTCCTATTTTTACACTTTTGAAAGCCATGTGGCTAGTTTTATGCATGAGTATGCTAGATAAAAAAATGTAATCTACAAAAAATGAAATTTACATGATCTCATTGAGTCCATCAAACAAACCAGTGAAACAGACATTATAATTCTCAATAGACACATACAGATCAAAAGAATGATTATGAAATGGTAGACAAATAGACATGTGGAGAATTCTAGAGAGAAGTGATATGATTACAGTCTGAGAAAGGAGTTAGAAGTTTAAGTTGTTATGCTGTATATCAAATAAACATTAAAAATTTAGATGCAAACAAATTTTGAAAAGGAATTTATTAGTTTTAGCATTAAAGTGGAAGTAACCATATGAAGTCATATCCTTAAATAAAGAATCTTTCCAGCTCCATTACTAAGGTGATCTGGAAGCCAACTGCTTATACACATATAGAACTCTTTAATATGAACCCCAAACCCAGATGTGGTTTTTCCAATTCTATTGTTCATTAAAAGAGAATTTTTCTATCTGATTTTATATCTTGCTGGAGAAAAAAAGACAGATGGGTTTGAAACATTGTTTTTACTAGGAATTTAAGTCTGTGGAAGGCTATGAGTCCATGATGAATACTATAAAGAAGAACAATTAATATAAAGTGTGCAAAAGGAAGTCGTAATACAAATTAAGGATAACAAGAGATACAAAATGCTTCATTGTATTTTATTGCACAAAGGGTACTGATTTAAAAGGTTATTCTACAGTTTTAATAAGCAAGTCCCTTATTTATAAAGTATCATTTGTATCTTTCTCCCCATCTCCTATAGAAAAGGTTAGATATAGGTAACTAAACAAAACAAATGTTGCCAGGAAAAGCTAGAGCTAGACAGAGGGAGACAGATGGATTAGCTCAGATAATCATACTCAGTAATCACATAAAAGGAGGATAGAAAAAATAAAAAATCCACTGACAACCATTGGATACTATAATGGTGGATATATGTCCTTAGGCACATTTGTCCAAAGCCTGAGTCATAGTGTACATAGTAGACTGGGTGATAATTATGTGTCAATGTATGTTGATCAAATATGTACCACTGTGATGGAGATATTGATGAGGCAGGCTATGCATGAATGCAGGCAGCAGGTACTTTGAAAATCTCTGTGCCTTCTACTCAACTTGCTGTAAACCTAATATTGGTCTAAAAAATATAGCCGGAAGGACAGCAGAATAAAATAGACACTACTATTGCTGTATGTATATACGTGACTGTACGACCAATGTGATTCAGCAACCTGTACACTCAGAAAAAGGAGTAATTATACCCCATTTGTTTCAAATGTGTGATATGTCAAGATCATTGTACTGTCATGTGTAACTAATTAAAACAAATAATTTTAAAAAAAGGAAAAAAAAATATGGTCTGTTGAAAAAACACAAAACATACAAAAATTTAGGATCTAACTCTGATATCATATTAATGGGATCCATTTTGATAATTTGAGAGTATTTAGAACTTTAGAGTATTTGAAACAGTAGGAAATAGTTTATTTTACATTATCATTTACCATTAGTTAAAAGCCTCACAGATGGGCAGTTTCATCATGTATAACTAAAAAGAAGCAATGATAAAAAAAAAAAGAGTCAACTGTTGGAATCAGCTGTTACAATTGAGGCAAAAAGGCTTCAGGACAGGAAGGTATTAATCTGGCATTCTGGACAAGATTACGAAATATAAATCTCTGAAGAGAAAACCATTAAAAATAAAAAATAGGGAAGACTGGCAAATCCACAGAGATGGCTTGTAAATGAGCAGCTGATAGGCTAGGGGTTCCTTCAACTCTAATTCAAAAAATTTATATAAGCTGGGATTTTATTTATGGTGGCAGAAATAGGATGATTTTTCAAGAATGGAGGGGGATGGATATATGGAGATTGACTATTAAAATGGTAAGAATTTTGCTTTCATGTCATCAGTACTACTGGCGTGAAATGATGCTCTTATCACCTGACACCCTGATTCCAAGATCAAGACTTGGAGCTTGGGGCAGGCATGCCAACAAGGTATATGAACTAAAAAACTTGGTCTGAGCTGCAAGTTAACCTCTTTCTCTAAACCAGAGATTGCTATTTTTCTTTGGAGTATGTCAACACTCCCCTGCCCATGAAATCAACAAGGATCTCTGGCAAGGAACTTCACTGAAAATAGAGGAATCAGAATTTCCTCTGGACATATGTAAGAAAAGCTCCCCAAGGGATTCTAACTTCCCTCCTACTTGGGAAGGACAAGTGTTCTCTATTGTGAATAACACTTCTTACCAACTGTTGCAAAAAGTTAAAATAATACTTTATGAAATAGCATTAAGAATCTGAGTTTCAAGGGGAACTTTTCATACAATTAAAAGTGAAAGAATTTTAAAACAGAAACATGATGATTTAAATAATTAAATGGATTAACTAAATCATCTTACAGACTATAGTCCAAAGCCCCTAGTTTTCTTGGCATAGTTCAAATAATTCCACCAAATTCAGTTAAACTTCTGAAGGACACTACTATCATCAATGAAAATAATTCACTCAAATAAAGACTTGTATTTTACTAATATGGGTACTGCATTAAGTAAAATGAATGAAATGCCAGTAAGCAAAGGCAGGAATCTTTTATTCTTTCCATAATGTGCCTAAGCTAGCAATGAAGAATAAACTTTATATGTTGTGTCAAATATAGTTGACTTCCATAACTCCATTGGGTAGAAGATTGAGACACCCTTGCTTAGGGAATTCCAGCAGGCTATCATCAAAATAGAGATGTCTGCCCTGGACACCAACACACATTCCCATACCACACTAAGGGTTCGTTTCTGTGAAGTGATTAGAAATTGCACTCCCAATGCTTGAGTAACTTCCAATCTGGTTTGGGAATTGAAACACAAAAAGGTGAGGAAATAGAACATTTCTCAGGCAATATGGACACTTCCATAAAGCTCTCCTGTGGCCCTCTTGTGGGACTAATTGCTCCTTTCTTGTTACTTCCATTAGCATTTTATGAGCACAGTTACATGACTACTGCTTTTATTATTGTTCTTACAGGATTACTGCTCCCTTGTTAGTTTGCAATGCCCTTGAGGGCAGTGGCTGCGCTCCATTGCTCCATGGCCCTCAGAGCCCTCAGAGCTCTGCTCTATGCTTATGAAGAGGGTTAAAGAAAATCAGATAAATGGGGTGGAAATACCAGGCTTTGCTCTCAGTGACCCAGCACCCCCTTGCTGCCTACCACCCCTAGGCCTATTTCTATAACTTTCCCACAGAGTCTATCAGCTACACTTGCAAATTCCAAATAAATTCCACTTCTCTTTTAGTTCCCCCAGTATTGTGTTTCAGTTGTTTGAAACCAAGCACCTTGCCTGGGACATTCCTCCCCAAATATCTGGTGTTTTCTCCCTTTATTTCCTGACTCTCATCACTCACTTCCTCTCTGATGTGGCATGGCAGGAGCCACATAACTTAAGGACTGATGAAAATTCCCAAAGCATGGGAATTTTAGTCAAAGGACTCCAGGATCAAATTCCAGCTCTCCCACCCACTGTGTGGCCTGGGGTAAGTGAATTCTCCTTCTGGACACCCAGTTATCCAGAAAGAATGACTACCTCAGGAAGTAGCCATGAGGGTCAAGGTCATCACACAACTCAGTTACTCCCTTACTCAACTAGATATTTGAGTCATTGCCATGTGAATCTAGTATATTATGACTATTTAAATCCATTATTATTTATCTGACTATAAAACCAATACCTTATTTCCCTCACTGCAGGGGAAACAAACCTAAGACCTTCACCCCTACCCCACCCCAGACTGGGCAGTATCCTATCCACAGTAGGTTCTTGGCGAATGTATACATTGTGTGAGAGCTTGTGATACATATTCACAGCCACAGGGTGGCCTCATCTTGCTTTACTTCTTGACATTGTACTGCCTGCCCTCTGTGGTCTTGCTGACTGGTCAGATTTATCCTGAAGGGGCCTCTAAGGGTACTAAAGGACAGATCAAGATGATGTCTGGATTTTCCTGGTAGAGCTCCCTGCCTACTGACTCTGGACAGGACAAATGCCCTCTAGCCAAAGACCCTTAAGAACCTACTTTTGCTGAAGAAGTTGGATTTCTTAGTCCTTGTAGCAAGGAATACACACTTTGTGAAGTCGTGGAGTGTCTCAGGATGAGGGTGCTGGAAAAGACTTCCTGTATAGAAAAGAGCTACTATAGCAAGTTGGAGACTGCTATCCTTTCAAAAGCCTGCTACAAGGTTAGCCCTTGGCCTCTATCAGAGAACTTGCATTCTGGGAATAGTCCCACCATTCCCTAACTGATAAGAATAGCTCCTTGTGCTTAAACTGTGCAAATAATGTGGTTTATGTGGAGCACCTGCTTTCCTTCTGAGAGTCTGAAATTTGGCCTGTGCTAGGCAGAAGCTGGCTATATGACTGGCCCCCAGTAAAACATTGGGCACTACATCTCTAAGGAGCATGCCTGATGACAATATTGCACACTGTTATCATAATTCAATGCTGGAGAAATTAAGCACATTCTGTGTAACTCCACTGGGAGAAGACTCTGGAAGCTTAGGCCTGTATTTTTTTCTGAACTTTGCCCACATACCTTTTACCTTTGCTGGTTTCGATGTATCTTTTTACTGTGACAATCACTATATGCTGAGTCTTATGAACTTTTCTAGTAAATCACCAAATTTGGGAGTGGCCTTAGGGGTGTCTGATATACTTATGATGATATCTGAAGTTACATAAGTGTCTTTGGGGAAGGTGTAAAGGAGTGGGACTTGTTCTAAATCAAATGATCTCAAGGAGCAGGAGCAATTCTGTGATCTGGTATCTCAGGAAATCTTACGTAGGAGGAAAGATGAGAACAAGGCTGAAGCTGAAAGGGGCAGTTGTCACTTATATTAACCAGGAGAGGGGATATTTTGTATTTTGTGACTTGGACAGTGTGTTTTGTCTGTTCAAATGTGGTTATGGAGGAGTCTGGGTTTTGTCTTATTCCATCACAGCCACAGAGTGGCCTTTAAAGTTGATGCTTGTTGAAATTGCTCTTGTTCAACAGGAAAACACCCATACCCAGCTGTGGGTGCCCACCAGCTCCAAAGTATCAGTGGCTGCTTTTCTCTTTTCCTAAACTGTAATGCAATCTCAAATAATTTCATCATTAATGCCATAACTTTCATTTATATAGAAAATTTTCTTTATAATGGTTTAGATTTCTCAGGCCTTTATAATTATTGCAGGCCTCCAATTTCCCATACCTATTGAGTGCCTGTTACCTTTAGTTTTTTTTTTTTTTTTTTTTGATCCCAGCCATTCTTCCTGGGGTGAAGTGGTATCTCATTGTAGTTTTGATTTACATTTCCTTGATCGTTAGTGATGTTGAACATTTTTTCATGTACCTGTTAGCTGCATTTGTGTCTTCTTTTGAGAAATGTCTGTTTAGGTCTATTGCCCATTTTTAATACAGCTATTTGTTTTTGCTATTGAGTTTTTGGAGTTCCTTGTATATTCTGAATATTAATCCCTTATCAGATGTACAGTTGGGAAATATTTTCTCCCATTCTATAGGTTGTCTCTTCACTTTGATGATTGTTTGCTTCATTGTGCAGAAACTTTTTTGTTTCATGTAATCTCATTTGTCTATTTTTGCTTTTGTTTCTTATGCTTTCAGGGTGTTATCCATTGCCTGTTCCAATGTCCCAAAGCATTTCTCCTATGTATTCCTATTGTAGTGTCATCATTTCAGGTCTTTAATCATTTCTGTCTTTAATTCAGTTTGATTTTTGTAACAGGTGAAAGGTATGAGTCTAGTTCCATTTTTTCACATAAATATCAAAAATTTCTGTAAGCACTTTTTTACTTCAGCCTCCAATATCTATCATAAAGGCCTCTTTGGCATCTTCTGGAATAAGAGTTGGGATGCTCATTCTACTGACAGGGCCCCTCTTGGCATGTTCCCCAGGGGAGTAGGTAGCTGCCTACAGTTGGTAACTACCTCATGATTTTCCTTACAATGAGTCCTAATTTTCAGTTTTGGAGAAGGAGTCCACTCAGCACCTCATACCAGTAATTCTAACTTCATCAATCAGCAAAGTGAAAGACAAAGTCTTAATTTTAGGGAACCATTTATGACTGTGGCAAAGCATCTAAATCTGCACAGTGCAAAACAGTAGGCATTAGCCTTGTGACCATTG
This sequence comes from Callospermophilus lateralis, assembly GCF_048772815.1. Classification (NCBI taxonomy): domain Eukaryota; kingdom Metazoa; phylum Chordata; class Mammalia; order Rodentia; family Sciuridae; genus Callospermophilus; species Callospermophilus lateralis. The sequence goes on from NC_135325.1 coordinate 412,077, forward strand.
TTGAGCCCTTCAAATGTGATTAATCACCACTAAGTTGTGCTGTAATTGTATAATATATACTGGGGCGGGAAGGGGGCTGAGGATGTAGCTTAGTGATATGGTGTTTGCCTCGCATGCAAAGACCCTGGATTCAATCCTCTAGTACCAAAAAAACAACCAACAAACAAAAACCAACAACAAAAAACTACACACCAGATTCCAAAGACATGGTATAAAGAGATTAATAATTTCTGTATTGATTATGTATTCAATTGGTAATATTTTTGATAAATTGGATTAAATAAAACATTATTGAAATGAATTTTATCTATTTCTTTTTAATTTTTTTTAATTGACCACTAGGAAATTTAATTTTAACTATGTGTCTCACATCATATTTGTCACAGACAGGGCTCTTTTAAACCAGGAGTTGGTAAACCATAGACAACTCAGGCTAATTTATCATGTGACCTATTTATTTAAAAAAAGTTTTCTTGAAATATAGCCATACCATTTGATTATGTTTTATCTGCAGCAGCTTTTGTGCTGTAGTGGCTGAGTTGAATAATTGAGATAGAAATTGTATGGCCCACAAAGGACTAAGTTGGTCAACCTCTGTTCTAGCCTCTCAAATATAATGTGTTTTTTTAAACTTATGAAATCTATTGCATATTTTTATTCAATATTAAGTATGTACTATTTTATATAGCAGAAAATGAATCTACTTAGGCTAATCCTATCTTAAGCTGGGTAGTTAGATAACCGTAACACCCCACTGCCCCAATTAGTGGATATCAGAGAATTTCCCTATTAGTTTTATCATAACAGCATCCTTATGAGACTTTGTGCTGAATTCCTCACTGATTATCACCTCCATACAGTGAAATAATACATGCCCATGGGTTGGGGACTGTGCCTGGGGAAAATCCTGATTATAACTTTCATATAAGTCACTAGCAGAGCTCCAAATCAAGATAAGTACCAACCGTATGTAAGCAATAGCCATGATGATGAAATGGAAATGCTGGTATCAGCCTCAAATCACAGGCTTCAAGGTACACATGGAAATTACAGTTACAAAGAAAGCAGTATCCTTTCAGAGTGGAGAATGAAATCTTCTGCATTATCAGAGAATCATATCTAACAACATGTGGTCTCCTTTCTTGAAATCGTGCAGCGGAGCCAATTGGTGCAAATGATTATACTCTTCATTTCCCTACTGACCTTTCATCTTTTTTATTCTTGTCAATTTTCCTTGTGAAGCGTTACCATTTTGATGGGGGTGTGGATGTCACGAAAGCACGTTCTGCATCACACTGAAAATTATGGCCGCAAAGCCTTCTTAAATTACACTCTAATAGTATTTTCTTGGAAGTCATTATGAATTTTGGTTCTTCCTAACCTTTGCCACCAGGGATCAAATAGCACAGCTCAACGTTTCCGTTGCTGCATTTTATAATGGCGGTAATGTAAGAATTTACTGGGGACTTTATATACAGAGACAAAAGCATGCCACTTTATGAAGCTATTAAACACCATGGATTTTCCCACATGAGAGATCAAGCTTATTGTATTTCCCAAGTTTCCCAGCAGTTACCCCCCAGCCCAGCTTCATTGTGTGAGATGGTGTGTTTGGCCCAGCCGTGCTCTAACCCAGGGTCATTAGCGTCTTGACTGCAACCCAGCGATATCACCAAGGCATAGCTGCAGAGAAGATGGGCCACTCCATCACCATGGGTTGTTATTGCGGGACACCTGGCCAATAAGCAGGAGAGGTTATTATATTCCCTTTTGACAATAGAAGCTTTTCAAGGGCCAACAATACAATTTTTTTATAGCAGAGATTAAAGTTAAAAACACGACAAGCAGAGAGGAGTCTGCTCTTGTGTGCAGACATCCAGACATTCTCAGCCAAAGCAGGCGGGCAGTAAGCCGCACCATCAAAATTCTAACTTGAAACTCCCAAGGTTCTCCAATTAGATGCTTATCTTTTCTTTTATGGGTGAGGCTTTGTTTAAAGCAAAATTTCTTAACAGAGAAAATATGGTTTCACTACCAAAATGCATTTGCTATGGAAATGGAAGACTGCTGAAACGTAGGAGGAAAATGATTAACATGAAAAATGATTAAATAATATACCTTTATGTTCACAAGCTCTTAAAATGCAGAATAATATTCTTTCTATTTAGGGGGATCTGTGGTACTCATTAGGACTCTCTTTGGGGGTAATTTAGTTATTAAAATCAATTGTGTCTTATGGAAATCATGAAAACATTTCTTAGATTTGAAGGTTTGTGTGTTTTTTTTTTTTTTTAAATTAAGAGTACTCTGAATCTGGAGGTATTTACTGTGTGGTTTTAGTCACTGATATAACTCTAAAAATATGTGAAGCTGCCTATGAGATATAAATCATCCGACCGCCAAATGCCCTTGTTGCTTCTTCAATTGGGAGAAGAGGGAAGATTCCCTCTCATGGTCGTCTGGTGGACTTAGTGGTCACTGGGGCAACTTCAGGACATCCACTTGGAAACTGCAGTATGCAGTGGCAGCTAACTACATATAAAAAGTGAAATATTGGTTGCATAGAGCTAAATCATGATTGGGCAGGAACTTCTAAACTACTGAATGGACAGCTCATCAAGGGCACGAAGATTGTGCTTCTAATTCCCCAAAGTTTACAAAGCACAAAAGTTCACCCAGTGACTGCTGATTCATGGTGTGATTTTCATTTCCTTTCATGGTTCCCCAGAGACCTGGGCCTATTCCTCTGTGAACCCGTAGGGAAAGCAATTGCACACTGAGTATATGCAACAATTTTGATAGCAGAGATTAATCCTTGTCCACATAAATTTTCCTTGGGATTCCATGTTCAGTAAAGTCTAATGGGAATGACTCTAAACTGAGAAAAGTGAACACAGCCTTGATGGTGCTTAGATCTAGATGGAGTCACAGGACCTGCTGGGAAGAAATGGCTTCTATTGACTTATATTTGCTGACAGGATGCTGTCAGGGGAACGAAGGTGCTGTCGGAAGGACAGACTTGGCGAACGGGAAATACAAGACATTTTAAGGTCCGTCTCCTCAAAAAAATAAACTCAAAAAAGAGTGAAATGACGGAGGACTTGACCCAATCCTCCAGCACTATTCGGGCTGCACATATTTTCAGCATCTGTCATAAAAGCTCACAGTGCTATGAGGGACTTGAAGTTTAATGGTGTGTAAATTTTTTTAACTCTCTTGTTGCCTCTTGGCTGCTGCCTATGAATGTGGAAAAGCATTTTTTTTTTGCATTTAGTTTTAGAAGCACAAAGAGGATAATACAAAGCACTAAGTGCCTTGAGTTAAATACGCTGAGAATTCTGTGCTCAGGAACACATCCAAATGTCAATTCAACTTGACTTTTGGAAATTTCCAGACCCGAGGTTTCCAGAGCCCTGATGCAATTATTTTTGGCCTGCAAGACCTTCCTATTTGCACCCACCTATAGTCATTATGACTCCAAATGATTGACTTTCTTATCCTTCAAGTTCTCTAGATATCTGGTCACTGGTGGAGGAAATCACTCCCACGTTCAGCTCTCCCTTGCTCATTTCATCATGTAGCCATTTTGGGAATGTGGGGAACTGAATTCAAGGAGAAATGAGTAGAAAATCATTTTTAATTTCAAAGGGAATCCCAGGTATCTCTATACTTGAATATATGAATACTATGCAATTTATGAGGTGCTGGGAAATATACTACATTACGTAGAAAGATTTAATGCAATCCATGGAGCTCCAAATGCCCTTTGGAGTGTTTGAAGCCAACATTTACAAATACAATTTTAAATAGAGGATAACTAAATGGGTGTTATTATTCTGTTCTAAGCCTACTAACGAATTCTTAAGAATGTAGCATGAACTGGTTGTCAAGGTAATGTCTGGGAAGGTGGTAGAAACTGTCACTAAGCCAAGTGGAAAAATTAAACCCTCTCTCTGTCATATTCCAGCAATCCTAAAGCAAAAAGAAATTCCTAGACACTTCTCAGAGCCCTTTTGTATTCTCTTCTCTTTCATCCCTCAATCCTCTTTTCCATTTCCCCATAGATGTCCAAACAAAATAGAATGTTCCCCAAGAAAACTCATTTAGAGAAGTTGAGTTTGGGGTCAGTCTTTTTATTTTATTTTATTTTTCCATCTATGAGTCTTTCTTTTAGTTTATACCCTCTGGGCTGATTCAAATTAGAAGAGCATTTTGGACTCTACAGAGGACACATGGTAGAGTACCCTAAATTGGAAATGCATGTTTCATGATAACAGACATTTCCACTCTTTCTGGGCATTTCCAATTGCTGTAAAGCACCTCTGTGACATTAACTAATCCATAGACCCTCTGGAGACTCAGAAGAGAAACTGAGGCCATGAAAGTGATTACAGGGCCATTAAGCATAAATGGTGGAAAAGAAATTACATTTGAATTTTTTTCATGTTCTGCTTTCATATAAATTACATAAGACAATGGAAAGAAAAGACCATCTGGGTTTGGATTTCATAAAACGAGACTCACATCTGCTTTGGTATGTCATATAAATATTCCCTCATTAGAGAGTTCAGTCTATGAAACACTTTTTGTCAAAAAAGCACTAAGAAAAAAGGGGGAGAGATTGCATTTCATGGATGCTGATTATGTTTAAATCCTCAGTTCTAAATATCAACCAGCAAACACCTCAGAGGATTGTATGTAACTTTATTTTTAGAAATTCAAGTATCTTAGGCTGTGTCTACTTTGGCCAAGTAATATGCACTACTTTTTTATTTGTTAAGCATGGGATTTGGTGCTTTTCTTCATGAAAATTAAAGGGCCTTTGTGTTTAGTTCAGCTTTTAAAAAGAGCAAAGGATGGAAAGGTGCACAATTGTAGATAAATCCTTTGGCCGTATCAACATGAAATGAATGTTTCCAACCATATTGTATTATTTAGCTCTCTGACCACCATTTGGCTCTTCCTTTTTCTCACCTGCTATCTCTTGGCTCAATCTACTTTGAATTGGTTCCATCTCAAACTTCATGTGATAACAATACGGTGGCAGTAGGTCTAGACTTTGCATCCTCTTAGGTTCAAGTCCAGGGGGAAGAAAAGAGGTGCCTTTTCAAAATCTTATTGATGCTGAATGGGTGACATGCATATCCTGGAACTAATCACCAATCACAAAGCCTAGGAAATGTGGTATTCTGATTGGCTGGGGCCTAATCACATGCCTCACTTCTGAATCAGGGAAGTGAAACTTACCCAAAACTAATGGGCCAAGAATGAAGGAGGCATGGTCATTGTAGTGAGCAATTTCTAAGATGGCCCCCAATGATCCATGTTTCCTGGTATTTATGCCTTTGAGTAATCCCTTCCCTGTGAGTGTAGGTTGCATCTAGTGACTCATTTCTAACCAACAGAATACGGTAAAGGTGATGGGATATCCTTTCCAAAATTGGGTTACATAAGATAATGACTTATTGCTGACAGACTCTCACTATTCCCTTCCTGGCTGGCACACTTGGATGAAACAAGCTGCCATGTTGGAGGGACCCATAAGGCTAAGAACTGAGCATGGCCTACAGCCAATAGTCATTGAGGAATGGAGAACTTCAGTCCAAACACCCTCAGGGAACTGAATCCTGGCAATAGCCACCTAGGTGAACTTGGAAGCAGACCCATCAAAATTTCAGATGAGATCCCAGTCTTGGCTGGTTACTTGATTGCAGACCTATGACAGACCATGCAGTAGGGAATACAGCTATGCCATGTTCAAATTCTTAACTCAAAGAAACTGTGCAAAATATATGTTGGTTATGTTGCTAAGTTTGTGGTAGTTTGTCATGTAAGCCATAAATTGCTAATACATTGTACCATGTAAATTTTGGGTAGATACACTGGAGAGAGGTAACTGAAGTGTGGGTAATAAAAGTAATAACTGCTCACAATAACATATTATAGGCATGATCTAATTAACCCTCCCAGAAACCCTATGAGGTAACAATTGCTTCCCCCCATTTTTTTAAGATGAGGAGATTAAAGCATAGAGAAATTAAATAACTAGCTCAAGCCTAATGTGGTGGTGCACACCTGTAATCCCAGTGATTTAGGAGGCTGAGGCAAGATAATTGCAAGTTTGAGGCCAACCTTGGCAATTTAGCAAGGCCCTAAGAACTTACTGAGACCCAGTCTCAAAAATAAAACAAAAAAAGGAACTCAATGGTTAAGTGATCCTGGGGTTTCACCCCTGGTACTCCCCCCACCCCAAAGTAGCTCAAAATCACATAGTCAAAAATAGCACTATTGGGGCTGGGATTGTGGCTCAACAGTAGAGTGCTCACCTATCATGTGCGAGGTGCTGGGTTCGATCCTCAGCACCACATAAAAATAAATAAATTAAAGGTATTGTGTCCAAATACAACTAAAAAAAAATTAAAATAGCACTATTAAAATGAGAATTGAGAGGGTAGAATGTGCTATTGACAGAGCAAATTTTAAACCTTAAGTGGTTTGAAATACAATTGCTTCCTTGTCTTGTCTTTGCACAGATTAAGTTAAGCTTAGAATTTTTCCCCATTTTAAAGATTTTAAGAGCCACACTAAATAGAAATCTTCCTTGGGCAAACTGCTAATCCTTCAAGGTGGATTCAATGACCACACAAGGGATCTTAAGAATCAACTAAATTTAGTAGCCCCAAAGTAGCAAGAACAACAAATCACTGTCACCTGTTGCCAACCTTGCCTTACTTGCCTAGCCTTGTTCTTTCCTGAAAGTTTTTGGACCAGCCCTGAGCAGGACTGCGACTGTGGTGGAATCTGGAACTTGTTTTGCTTTCTTTCACCCACAGCCTGCATACCAGGGTTTGGTCATGAACACAATGTAACACCTTTGACACAGCTGTCGCCAGCCCCTCTTCTCTTGCAACATTATTTCCCTGCCAAGAACTGCATTTCCCTGAATAAGCAGGGTCCCTGGAAGTTAGTGTGTCTGCAATGAATCAAGAGCTACCCCTTTCAGGGATGTAATAAAGCAATCCAAGCACAAGAACTGAGGTGGATCAGGTGGATTTCAAGGGCTCATCCCATCATGAGAAGATATAGTTCTATGATTGCTTGTCTTGCTCTGTCTTATATTACCGTTTTTATTCTTATTTTATTTCACCTGTGGATTGTGACCTTTTTGAGGTTTGTGACTTCCACATAAATGTTTTTAATTTTTAAAAAATGCATGATTGTTACAGTTTGGATGTGAGGTGTGCCCCAAAAATCACATATGAGACAATGCAAGAAAGTTTGGAGGAGAACTGTTTGTCTTATATCCTTATCCTAATCAGTGAATTAATCACTGATAGGATTAAATGAGTGGTATGTGGAGGCAGGTGGAGTGTGGCTGGAGGAAGTGGTTCATTGGGGGTGTGGCTATAGGGTATATATTTTGTATCTGGAGAGTAGAGTCTTTCTGCTTTCTGATTACCACATGAGCTGCTTCTTTCTGCTACACTCTTCGGCCATGATTTCTGCCTCACCTCAAGCCTGAGTAATGGAGCTGGCCTTCTGTGAACTAAGATCTCTGAAACCATAAATCCCTAAATAAATCTTTCTTCCTTTACAGTTGTTCTGGTCAGATTTTTTAGTCATAGCAGCAGAAAGGCTGACTAAAGCAATGATGCTTGGGCTGGGGATGTTACTCAGAGGTATAGCATTTGTCTAGCATGTGCTAGACCCAGGGTTCAATGACCAGAAATTATATCATTCATATATATATATATATATATACATACATATACAAATATATATATGATATATACATATATATTATATATAATTATATATAATGAAATACATATATATAATGCTCATAGTCTCAAGTTCTTACTATGTAATAGAAAAAATATTTATGAAAAAAACACATCCTGAAGAAAAGTAATCTCAGAAATAACCTTTTATTTTTAGAAATATGTTTCCCTTTTTTGTTGCTCTTTTGTATTTTTTACTTTATGATTAACTCCAGAAGAACAGAATCATAATATGCTATAACTAATGATGATGGATGTTTTGTTTCAGGTGAAAACAGAAGGCAAATGTGTTCATTAATATTGTTGATTATTTGTAGCACATTATGTATGTCCTAGCCAAGATTATACTGCTTAGTTTTATTTTTAATCTAATGACTGGAAATTTTCACCCTGCTTAGAAAGAAATAATCCCAGATATTATTTCAGTTTTAAAATTTTTATTTGTTCTTTTTAGTTATACATGATAGTTGAGTATATTTTGAAATATTTATACAAACAAGGAGTATATCGTATTCTAATTAGGATCCCAGTCTTATTATTGTACATGATGTGAGGATTCACTGTGGTGTATTCATATATATATATATATATATATATATATATATATATATACACATAGGAAAATTATGTCATGTTTATTCTGCTGTCTTTTCTATTCCTGGTCTCCCTCCCTTCCCTTCATTCTCTTTTGTCTAATCTATTCCACATAGAGCAGAAGTTGGTAAACTATAGCCCTTAGGAAAATCTGGCCCTCTGCTTGTATTTGTAAATAAAGTTTTATTGGAACCCTACCACACCTATTTATTTACATCTTGTCCATGGCTACTTTTGCACTACAATTGTAGTATTGAGTAGTTGTGACCGACACCTAATGGCCAGCAAAGCTAAAAATATTTCTATTTGAGCTTTAACAGAAAGCATTTGCTGACCTTTGACAGAGTGTGGACACTGCTTCTTAACTTGAAAAGACATTAATAATGTCTAAGCTGTGATTTGATTTGATGGTGCTAATTTCCTTTTGAGCAATGAGCAACTGGTGTTTGTTCAGTACTTTTGTATGATACCTTCCTCTAAAGTATTTAGGTCTGCTTATTGATTTGCACATCTAGTACAAGGTTCATAAGCTCTTTTTCCAAACTCAAAGTGGTTAGTTGTCCTTCACAAGTTGCATATGCTGAGGATAGAAGAAACTCAGAGAACACTTCAGGTTCACAATTGCAAAGTCAGGCCCCTCGTGATGATGATTTATGTTTGCAGTTATGTTTTCTGCATTGTACCAAAACTAATGTAAAAGGAAGATATTTAGTTCATCACCTGTTTGTCTACCAGTTATCCTGAATAATACCAATACCAAAATCTGCATGAATACCAATAATCCCACTTCCAGACAGCACATCTTTTCAGAGGCAGTGTCATCTAGTCCATGATGCTTTTTCTAACTGGCTAAGAATGTGACTTCTGCCCCCTGTGGATCTCCCCTAGTCCCAGGGGTCAGTCCTTATTCTGAGTCTTATGCTCCCAGGGTCCTCCTTTTTCATACTTCTCCTCATGCTCAGGATTCTGTTGGACTAAGTGGATGTGAAACCCATTTCTAGATCATGCCTCTGGTACCTGAGACCTAGGAATTCCCTGCCTAGGTGTCTTATGTCTGCTTCTGAGTCCATATGGATTCTTCCAAGTGGCCTTCATCTATGTAAGGGTAGGGTGAACAGTGCTGCTGGGTGCACTCCCAGGCCTAAGAATTGCCTAAGGAAGTGACTATTTGTAGAGCATTCACATGGCAGCTGGATGCATGAGCTGGAGTATCCACTCTCATGTTCATGAGGCCTCTTGTCATTTATGGTAGATCTGGGGACAAGAAAGAGAAAGGGCTGTGCTCTGGATAGGCTCTGAAAATTCATCATGTTTCTTAAAACCCAGTCTTGATCTTACTGGTTTACAAGCAGTCTCTCTTGACTAAACTGTAAATTCCTGGAATGCAGAGGCCACCTCCTATATTTTCCTATATGGTACTTGTACAGTGGCTAAGACATCGTGGGTGCTCAATAGATACTGGAATACTGAAAGCACCACACAATTGTGTTACTGAACTGACAACCCAATGAAAGTCAATGTTCCTCTTTTTGTTTTATCTAACATACTAACCCAAACTTAATGCTGCAAAACCACCATTTTATTATGGTCACAGCTCAGTGGGCCAAGGATTTGGAGAGCACAGAAGGATGAATTGTCTCTGTTCCACAAAGTCTAAAAGTTTCAAAAGCTGCGATGACTCAACAGCTGGGGCTGGAATCATCTGGAGACCCACTCAACTCACACATTTGACTGGGAACAGAATAATACATGTAGTCTCTCTCTGTGGCTGCTTGGGCTTCCTTACAGCATGGTGACTGGGTTTCAAGAATGATCATCCCCAAAATAACAGGCTTGGAAATCATTGCAGTCACAAGCCCAGCAAGGTTTAAGATAAAGGAAAATGGGCTCCCACCTTTGACAAGAGAAAAGGCTAAGATATATTTAAGAAGAGCATGTGGGACAGGAAATATAGTTGTGGTCCTATCTTCAGTAAAAAAAAAATGTGCCATAGTTATGTATTAAGTAGACATTCTTTTAGAAAAATTAACACATCTGCCTCCCAGACCTATGAAGAAGGAGAGTAAACTTTTTCAAATAGATTGAAACATGGAAAAAAAATCTGCTTTCACCACACTTTTGTTTAGAGAGATTGCAGTAAAAGGTATGGACTGCCTGTATGAGGTGAGAGGTCTAAAATGTGCTCCACTTAAAATAATGATTAGGGGCTTGCAATGGTTTCTTTCCCACTGAGTGGTTGATCGTTTCATTGCATTCACTGTGTCCCTGTGGTATAGAGTTACTTCTATATGAAGTACTAAAATAGCTTTTCAAAAACAAGACAGGAAGTTTCATGCTCTAATGAACTAATATAGTAAAATGTCAATATCATTAGCTGAAAAAAGTAGCAGACAAATGTTTCAGTTAAACTCAGCTAGGAAAGTTCTTTTCTTTGGGAATTTACTTGGATTTAATAATGCTTAATTAGACATTATCAAGAAACACAGTCATCATGATTAATACAAAGAAAATGCTATAAGTAAAGATGTTATGAGTAAAAATATTATAAGATTCTATAGATTTGTTGTCCAAATGGTTTATTTGTAGGGCAAAGAAATGAAATACAATGATTATATGCAGTCTTAGGAAATTTCAGAATGCATGTATTTTGAAAATAACAGTGAGTTGAAAGAGAAGGACCAGTATGAATTGGTGGAGGCCACTCTGACACACCATTGTAAATAGAGTAGCTTCCTACAGTTTCTTAAAGTTTTTAATTTACTCTTTTAGGTTCCAAAATATGCTTCTCTTAAGACAATGGAGACATGTGCCTCCAAGACAGAGTCAGGAGAGATTTTGAATGGTGTCTTCCAGGATCTCCCCTAAAAATATTTTGTTTCTACACCTCACCCTTCTCCCAGCTTAACCCACTTAGTGGTTAAGAAATAGGGGATCCCTGATCCTATCATTTATTGAATATCAGATGGAAACCAACTCTTAGGTCCAAAAATGCCAATCTTCTTCCAAGATACCTTTCTAAAAAATGAAACTTCTGGCAAATACTGGCTTAACAAACACTAGCCTGCCAGACTCTCCAGGGTGAATAGGCAGAACAACTTTACCTGGAGATAAAAGGCACACAAAGATAAATGCAGAAGGACCTTCCAGTTTGATAGCCCAGAGGTTTCCAAATCCACTCCACAGAATTAGTGCCCATATGTGGCCAATGGAATTCTGTGCATCCACCAATGTTGAAATCAAATTGGCTCTGGTTTTATCTGTTTCATGGATCAGTTTTCCTTACCAGCTTTCATGGGAAAACATTTGAAAACTAGTAGCACCTCATTGTTTGTAGCTCATGTTCACATTCACCTCAGTTCTTCCTCATAAATATTGATGTTACAAAATGGATTCTGGGCATCTCTAAATAATTTAGAGCGCTCACTTCATTTCATCTCCCAATCATGGTTTAGCTTAGTTAAGCATTTTTTAACACTATAAACATTTTATTTATTTTTTAACCAAAGAGATCAATTATTGTTGGAGTCATGGGCAATGTAACAGTATCAAATGCTTTGGATCTCCTCTCCTCTCTTTGGTCCCTAGTTGAAGATTCTCAGGGTATAATCATTCTTTTACTAACTTATTTTAAATTGTTAGATCATTTGAGTATGAAAAATACACAGACTGACATATCTCAAGATGGTGACATATTTTAGCAGTGGCTTGGCTCTGATTGGACCCTTAATACATTGCTTGTTTTATGAGGCAGTTTGGGGAAAAGAACAGAGAAGAATTGAAATGATCACATTGAACCTCAAAGCTGCAATTGAGGAAGATATTGTTCATCTGAATTAAAAAATGTGCAGTGCGGTAGTCCAATTCTTTCCCTTGGATACTGTTCTTTATAGCACCTATGGCTTGTTTGAGGTAACGCTTTGCTGATTCCTCTATGCAAATCCAAGTACTTATCACAAAGGGGCAGAGAGGAATTTCTACTGCATTATTGCAACTACTTGATCTTACTTAGTTTGGCAGGCTGTCTCTAATATGGCTCCCAGTGATCCTTGCTTCCTGATATTCATGCCCTTGTATAATCCCATCCTCTTTAGTGTGGACTACCCTAGTGAAGTGCTTCTAACCAACATTATGACAAAGGTTATAGGAAGTCACTTCCATAACTAAGTTACAAAAGATTCTAACTTTAACTTGCTAGCCAGATAGGAAAGGGCTGGTAAATGTTTGTGTGTGTCTCAGTCAGTTTGGACTGCTATAACAGAATACCATAGACTGGATGGCTTAAAAACAGAAATTTATTTCTTACAGTGTTGGAGTCTGGGAAATCCTCCCAGCATTTTCAGGTTCTGGTGAGAGCTCTATTTCTGGTTCACAGATGGTTGTCTTCTTGCTGTGTCCTCATGTGGTAGAGAACAGAAAAAGAGAGGAAGTGACCTCTTTCCTGTCTCTTTTTTTTTCTTTTCCTGATATTCATGCCCTTGTGTAATCCCATTCTTTTTATAAGAGAACTAACCCTGCTGTGAGGGCTCTACCTTCGTTACATAATCACCTTCCAAAGGCTCCATATCCAAGTAGCATCATATTGGAGATTACATTTTCAACATATAAATTTGCAGAGAACACAAATACTCAATCCACAGCAGTATGGCTCACCAGATCAACCTAGAATATGTTATCTCCTCTGGAGGTTCAGGTTTGTGTTGCTTTGGGCAGATTTATTGTTGAAACAAAAGGCAACAAAAATGTATATTGAATACAATACAATAGAAGTTTGTTTCTTGATTATGAAATAGTACTGGGCAAGTTCAAAGGTTGGAAGAATATCTTTCCCTCCCTCATACAATCATTCAGGGGTCCAGGGTGATAGAGACTCTGTCATCATAAACATAAAACATTGCTCTGGGATGGAGAGAGTGGCTCATCTTTATTACAGCCAGCAGGAAGGGAAAGAGAACATGATAACCCATGTAGAAGATCTACAGGCCAGATCTTTATGTGAAGTATGTCTTTTCTGATCACATTCCATTGACTGTATCTAATCACCTGACCATATCTCACTGCAAGAGAGCCTGGAAAATGTAGTCTTTTGGCTGAGTGGCCATTTCTTAGTGACAACTCCATACCAAGGAGGGAGCCTAAGAAGTTTTGGTGGTCAGTCACACATTCTACCATACTGCTTTGGGGAACTTGAACATTTTTCCATGGAATAACCATATTAGTATTCAAATGTGACATGAAAAGTGTAATACTGTAGGCCAATTCAGTAAGGTCTGTTGCTTCCCAACCTTGCCATCAATCTTTTCACATTTTTTTTCTTCCCACCTAAGAACAATCCAACCAAATCTTTACCTACCAACAATTAATTCATGTTGAAACCAATTCAGGCTGCCTGTATTCCTAAGAATAGTGGGAAATGTGATGTTCTTATTGACTGTACATTGAAGGGTGTCTTTCTTTACTGTTCCTCAGAGCCACCTGCAATTGGGACTGTAGCACCCAGTAATCTGCATCAAGCCAGTGCTAGTATATTCCTTATGGACCTGCTCCTAAATTTTTCCTCATCATTAGAATTATTTCTTCATTCTCAAGTCATTTCTTCCTTTGGTTTCTTTGGATACTACCTTTTTCTCACTTCTACATTCTCTAATTTTAGATGACTGGGGGTACATTTCTCCTTACACATTTATGGTTTCTAATTTTCTATCTCTAGCCTTAATGTCTCCTTTGAGCTAAAAACTGCCCATCTGACATTTCCAAGTCCGTGTTAATGGACAGTACATATATCATATGTTCTCCTCAATGATGCCACTCCTGAGTACTAACTGACATTAGCTAATCACTCTCACTCCTTGTCAAAAGTCTAGCTTTCTTTTCTTTGTAATTCTTATCCTTATATGATGTCACTTTCCATTTACTTAGTTGTTTATTATCTATATTATATCTATGCACTCTATGGGTGCTAAGTCTTTTTCTATCTTGTGCAGAGCCTAGCACAATGCTTGAAAGTGCCCCAGAGATATTTGTTGAATGAATACATGAAGAGTTAATTTTAGTGAACTCCCTGGAAGTCATAGGTGCAGGTCAAGGGACAATAAGGTGAAAGTAGCAGACATATTGGCTTGGTGTGTTAGGAATTACTTTCCCTTAAAGACCACTAACAATGGAGGAGAGCATACTGGTCTGCTATCTGATTGGTATACAGCAGTGAAAACTTAACAGATATTCAGTAAAATTTATAATTATTGCATAGGAAAAAAAATACAGTATTGCATCTTTTCATCCCTAGGTCAGGGTGGGCAGTTTTTCTGTAAAAGGCCATAAAGTAAATATTTTAGGACTGGTAAGCCATAAGGTCTCTTTTGCAGCTATTGAACTCTGCCCTTGTGTTAGGAGAGTGCCATAAACAATATGTAAGCAAATAGGTGTGACTGTGTTCCAATAAAGTGTTGGAAACTGAAATGTGAATTTTATATAACTTTTACATATCACAAATATTATTATTTTGATTTTTTCCAGCCATTTAAAACTACAAAACCATTCTGAGCTCACAGGCCATAGAAATAGAGGCAATGGGCTAGATTTGGTCTGTGGTCCGTGGTTTGCTCACCCCTAACCTAGATTGTCAGACAGCTCAGTCTTGTATACATTGGACATGTTTTTCCAGGTTTCATGGCCACTTTATAAATAATGTTTCATAAAACATTTTCATGTAATACTCGGACTTGAGTCTCTAGGGGTGTTCTGGGTTGGAGAAAAGACAGTAGAAAAAGAATATCCCAGCCCTAAATGGTTAACATTTATATTGCAACATAAATTATTCTGTGCTCCAGATTGCCTGTAGTAACCATGCAGAATGATTAATGTCAAGATGATAAAATGATGCAGTCTCTTGAATTTGATTCCAGCTGTTCCCGTCTTTGATATGATTTGTGAATGACATTTGTATTTTTCACCGGTGATTAGTTAATGCTGGGAAGGACAGCCAGATGATAGCTGTCTAGAATCCTGAAGGTAAAGATTTACTTGGCTGGAAAACTGTTCAATAGAATAGCGTTACAACATTTACCACAAATTCATTTAGCATTTGTCATTAGAAGGTGCTTAGCATCCGGAAAACAACCTGTAACTTGAAGAATTTCTTAGACTATTTGATTATGCTGTGATTACTGAATGCTGGTAACCAAAAAAAGACTTCATCCACATGATGCATTGCTCTTGTTTAGAACTCAAATGAACTCTAAAGAAATGATTCCATTTTCTCCAGGAGCCGTTTATTGACTTATTCATGGCTAGAGGAAATCTCAGCTATGCATCACAGTTTGGAAATCAAGTGTCAAAAGTTACTGGATTTAGGTAATAATGATAACAGTGATCCATTTATTAGTTTACTCATAATGTGCCAGCAGCTAAACTATTTTGCACTCATTTTGTCTTCACACCAGTGCTTTGAAACATTATGCTTCCTTGCCAGAATTTTCATCCACCCACCAAGTCATGCGAAGGGCAGGTAGCTTCCAGTCTTCTATTTTCTTTGCATTCATGTAACCTCTTATATTATGATTCTCAGGGAATACAATGCAGTCAGTATAACTCAATACTCCTCACCTTCAGCATTATTGACATTTGGGTTCAGACCATTCTTTGTGTGGGGCTGTCCTATGCATTGTAGTATGTTTAGTGTGCCCCTGGCCTCTACCCACTAGATGCCAGCAGCACCATCTTTGTACTAGTTATGAAAACCAACATTGTCTCCAGACCTTGCAAATGTCCCTTAGAGAACAAAATCACCCCAAATAGAGAACCACTAGTTTGACTCAATCTGCTCAGTGCAACATTTGAGTATGTCAAATTGTCCTTAGGGCTTGGCCTGTATTTTCACTTCCTAGGTGAAACCTTCTTGGAATGAGCTTCTCTTTACTTCAGGAATTGAAATATGAGCTGCATCTAATTTATCATGAATTCTGTTTCATGAAAAACAGAGTTCATTATGATGTTAGCCATAGTGACTGAATTCTCTACTCTAGATCCATATTACTACAAAAGAGGTATAAAGTTTTAAAAAATAAGTAAAAAGAGCAGATTAAGTAGGACTCTCCCTCTCTTACACAATCTTTCTCTGTCTCTCTTTCTCCTCTCTCATCTCTGTATAGATCGACATCTTCATAGCCTCACAGTAAATAAATGAAGTGTTTTCTCTGCATGTGTGTTCTTGGGCATTTATTTTGCTTTCCTTTGTGCTATTCTGTATATTCAAAACTGTCTGAAATAAACATTTAACATATTTTTCTTTTAAGTATGGAGGATTGAATCCGGGGGCAGATATCACTGAATTATATACCCAGTCCTTTTTTATTTTTTTTTATTTTGAGACAGGATCTCACTAAGTTGCTCAAAGTGTCACTAAATTGCTGAGGCTGGCCTTGAACTAATAGTCATCCTGCCTCTGGCTCCTGAGTTTCTAGGATTACAGGTGAGTGCCACCACACCCAGTTTATCTTTTTTTTTTTTTTTTTTTTTTGTATCAGAGATTGAACTCAGGGGCACTGAGCCACATCCCCAGCCTTATTTTGTATTTTATTTAGAGACAGGGTCTCACTGAGTTGCTTAGTGCCTTGCTGTTGCTGAGGCTGGCCTTCAACTTATAGTCATCCTGCCTCAGCTTTCCAAGCTGCAGGGATTACAGGCATGTACCACAGTACCTGGCTCCAGTTTATCATTTTTGATAAGACAAAAATTCCTTTTAAACATGGAGTTACTAACCCACATTTAGCATTCTAATTGATAGTAACAATTTATTTAGATACTATGAGGCAGGTTTCTTATCAGAACACGATTGCAATTATATCTCCAATGACAAAACTTCTTATGGAGAACTTGATTGGTGAATATAGGAAAATAATATGTGTTACTTAATGAAGAAAATGAAATTAGAGCAATGTCCTAAAAATTCAAAATGCCAGGGATCTGCAAAAATAAACATCCCATCTGCCAATTTACATTTTTAATATTTTCATTAAAGAACTATGGAGGACAGGAGCAGCAGTTGCTTTGTATTACATGCTATCTGGGATCAGCAATAGTGGACTAACAAGGTTTTCCTACATTTCAGATGTTTGTCAATGATTGTTATCGACATTCATATCTACATATGCTTGCCAGGCTCTGGGGGCACAAGGTCTCGAAATGGAGGCCAGGTCTTCTATTGATTTTACACAAGAGCAGACCACACTGGAGTGTTCTAATGTGCTGGCAGAATATTCTGACCACTGATAACAATGTGGTCAGAATATTCTGATAATTTAGTTTAGAATTTCAAGGCCAAGGAGGAGCACAGCTTGGGAACACTGCCTGCCAAGGCTTTTGATGACTGAAAAGCCCCAAGCAAGCACACAGCTTGCCCACTCAGCACAGGCACTTGACTCCAGCCTGTCATTAAATTGTGGGCATGGACCCAGCCCCAGGCTAGGAAAGAAGCCCCTCCTGGTCCATGAGCAGAGTAGGAAGCCCTGACCATGAATCCTCTGGAAGCTGGGAATGTCACCTCCTGAGTGGCCCTAATGCCAGCTCCCGCATACAGAAGTGGGAGAAGTGATGGCTTTTAGGCTGAGGCCTGTCAAAGCAGAATTCCCCAATTCCCAGCCAAAGAACTTAATCCTGAGGTGGAAAACAAATAAAATTCATACAAAGCAAACCCAATAATTCCCTTTCCTTGTGAGAAAGGAAATGACTGGGTGATGGTTTTGGATGAACACTACCCAGGACCATGGTTCCTCTCCTCCTTGTACTGGAGGCTGAGGAAACTCTGCTCAGATTAAAGTTCAAACTGTTGGTCCTTCTGATCAGCAGCACCTCGATGGGGTTCCCTATGCTATCATAGCAGATTTTGTTTGCTTCTTGATTTTTCTTTAGCTTCTGGTTCTCTGACTGATAGAAGCAATCGGATTTCTTAACCAGAATTAGATTGTTAAGTCCCTTATTGCACAAGGGAGGAAATATTCTCAAGTAATTTTCATTCAGATGAAATGGGGATAAACCAGTCTTGAAATAGTTAGAAGGAAAGAATTAAAATAGTAACTCTATTCCCAGGTATGTTTTTCTCCCGTAGGAAACAGTGGTTTAAAGTTTATGGAGCAGGTTAATGAGTTGGAGAGCCTTGCCTTTTGGCTCAGGTCCTAAAATAAGACTTTTAAACACACTTCAAAACTATATAGCACTTCTCATTAATGGCAAATAAAGAATTAGGTCCTGAATCAGGATGTAAAGGCAGAGTGATTCATATAGTAATAAGTAGCAGAAATGAGATTTTATGAAAATGAAAAATTTCATTTATTAAATGATTCCTGGAATGCCATGGGCATTTATTTTGCTGTGTGTTTTTTCCAATAAGCTCTTTGATATTTTTCAGAATTTTCTTCAATAAATATATATTGCTAGAGAAAATGGACTAAACTTAAGAGCTGAAAAACTGATGCGATACGAAAATGATGTTACAAAAAGTAGACAATTGCCTTCAAAAATCTGTAGAAAAAAATGTTTGACTTTGTTCATAATTTTGGATTGAAGTACTTTTAAACCTGTTTTGTAATTCTAATTCTGTTTATCTTTAATGGATCTAAAGTAGAAATCTTTGTTCCCTTTTCTAATATTTAAAGTTAATAGAAATGTGTATAACTTGAAAATCTGAGCATCTTTTGAGTTCTTATTGTTGATGACTTTTTCTTGATGTCAGTTTTCATTCATGTGTGCCTTTTGGATCACCCGAACCAGCACATTGATTCTTTTTGTTCTGCATGAAATGCTGGATGTCAGAAGAGATTCTAATGATAAAGCTACTAATATTTATATGGCAACAAATGAGAGCAGTTTTGGCTACTTTCAATTGAGTAAATGTTTTAGAATTTGGAACAAATCTGAATAGTGCAAAATGCAAATGTAACATTGATGTCCACCCTTCCTCCCTCCTCTCCTTTTGACCCCTTTCTTCCTATCTTCTTCCCTTTCTCCCTCCTAGCTTTGTTTCTCTTCCTCCCACCTTCCCTCTTTTCCTCCCTTCCCTATTTTCTTTTTCAGTTATCATTCACTAAAGACATACAACAAAGTAGGGACTGTGTTAGGCCTCCAAGATATTAAAAGTTGACAATTATGAATAATTCCTACCCTTAGGGAGCTTAGGTTCTAGTGGGGGAAAGTTTCTCACATAAAGGCAACAATTTACAGATTCTTCTGAACTGTGTAAAAGAGAAAGAAAAAAGAAAGAAGGAAAGAAAGAAAAGATGGAAAGAAGGAGAGAGAGAAGAGAAGAGAAGAGAGCTGTATTTTGGGGCTACTATATTATTTAAAAAAAAATACCCCCCCAATGTTCCACCAGTATTCTAGGAAGGATATGTCTCCAAGATTAACAAAAACAATTATTCTCTCAAGTTAGCCATGGGAAGTGGAGCTTCATAGCAATAACAATGCTGCTCTTAACAATGGTAATTGTCTTAAACACTATTAATAGTGTTGCCTTTAATAGCACAGCAATAGTGCAGCAGAGGTGGCTGAGACCAGAAGTACCTCATCTCTAGATCTAATATAAAAGGTGAACACACCAGTATTTCCTGTACTGCAAGAATTTCTAGAAATAATCCATTTTTGCAATACAAAAATATTTTGAGAGCTTAGGTAGTCTCCTTTTAAGTATTTTTAAAAATACACATGGAAACCTCAATCTCTCTTTTTACATTAATAATGATTTTAAAAATATTACTAGCAAAAGATCCCTCCATCTAAATTGCACATATGTGAGAAATAGCTCTCTTGAGCATTAGCTCATTGGCAGCCTCCACATCCAGGGAGAAGCTGGAGGTGTTTACTCTCCCCACATCCCTCCTACCTTACTGGCATCAAATAGGTGGAGTCCAGAGACATTGTTAAACATCCTGCAATGCCCCCAAACAGGACCCACCACAAAGAACCATCCAGCCCCAAATGTCTTCTGAGATGGAGAAATCCTGCTCTAGAGAAAAAGACAGCTGGAGAAAAGACTGAACAACGAGGAAAAGGGGTGTCAGAAGGCTTTCTCCCTACAACCAGTGAGGTGTGGAAGGAGAAGTATTTATATAAAATGTGCTCAACAGATACTGACTTTCCTGTCCTGTGGGTCCATGAAGGTAGAAGATTGTACTTGGCAATTTCATTAGACCCAAAACACATAAGCAAACAAAGTCTGTAATATCCTGCCTAAATTGAAAATGAAAACTTGACACCCAGACTGTAATTAGCAAGAATGAACAACTTCCTCGTTTTCCCCCAATTCACCAGGGCATTTTAACACTCAGTCATCTCATTTCCTCCCAGAGCTGTAAAGGTGTCATGATTTCAATCTCTCTAGTGGAATTTTTCTGCAACACCAAGCCTGGCCCTTCCACTTTGGAGATGTTTATGACGGCTGTGTCCGACAGCATTAAGGAAAATTGGCCACATTTGTGTCTCGGAAGCTGTCATGAGCTGTGTTGATTTTCCTCTAGTCAGAGCTGTCCCTGAGGGTTTCCTGGTTTTAAGGGCAAAACCCTCAGGAAGAACGGGCTGCTTTGAAAGTCAGCCTAGCCGGTAGCTCTCTGAAGTCGGTTCAGACAAAGTCCACTCACAGTGTTGCTTGGAGGCTATTCAGCAGGGAACAGGAGCCCTGTGGCCTTTCTCTCTGGGCTGTCCTCTATTCCTGGGACATCTCCTATGATGCTACGTGCCAGCATAATTTTATCCCCATCCCTCCATCAGCAAATGTTAGCCTTGCTCAAACAAGTCCATCAAGACAAGATTGATTGGCTTAGAATTTTTTTTTAAATACATGTATATCAGAGCCTAGAAATGAAGCCCAGGAGGGAGCAGGCAACTGTATGTTTTGGACCCTGAATCTGGCGGCATTGCTTAATGAAGAGCGCCTTCCCGATGGGATCAAGGCTTCAACCTCTGCAGGCCGTTGGCCCTGTGAACTCTGGGGTCAAAGGGTCATGCCCTGGCACTTCTGCTCCCAGTCAGTCATTTGAAGGTTTCAAACATGACCCTAGCAGCCACCTTCTCCATTTCAGGATGTCCTGAGTGCTGAGTCTGGAATGCAGAAAGGGAGCAAGAGGCAACCGATAACAGATGCTGGGATTTGGCCACCCCCTTCCTTTCTCTGCCTGCACCAATTCCCTAGGGGCCCAGGGTCAGAAGCTTTGATTGGGCTCATCGTTCCAAGATGACAGCTGCACGTTTGTTCTTGTCTGAGTCTCTTGCTGCTTCTCAACCTGGCCTCCTGAAGATGGACTCATCCAAAGCCTGACATGGAGAGTGAAACTTAGGGTATTCATCTCTGTCATCATCTACATTCACTTATTTATTGGGTGCTGACTACAGGCTCCAAGAAACAGTCGGCCCACTGAAAGCTGTGCAGTTAACTCCATCTGAATAGGCCTGCTCCAATTTTCCAACTCAGGACTATTTTTCTCACCTGATCCTGTCTTCTTTGTTACTCAAATTCTTTTGGGGGTGAAAAAATGGAAACACAAAGTAGGTAAAACCAAATATGATTTAGGTTGAAAAGCAATCAATTGAAAATTACTGTATGCAGAACCATTTTCTTATTTAAATACATTTACTTTGTACATTTTAAAAATTGCTCATCAGAGTTTATTCTACCACTCCAGGTGAAAGAACCACAAGAAAAATTTAAAAAAATATTTTTAATTGACACATAGTAATGTATATATTTATGGAGTGCATGGTGACATTTCAAAACATGTATATTACGTGTGATGATCAGATCAGGGCAATCAGCATATCTGTCACCTCAGATGTTTCTCATTTCTTTGTGTTGGGAACATAGAAAATCCTACCAGCAATTTTGAAATATTAAGTTAGTTGTGGCGACCCATAGTAGTTCTGCTATGCTAGAGAATACCAGGAACTTTTCTTCTTATCCAAGTGCACCCTTGAATCATTAACCATCCTCTCTCCATCCTCCCTCCCATGCTCTGGTAACTATTAGTCTATTCTCTACTTCCACAGCTTTTTAGCTTCCACATATAAGTGAGAAAATGTAGTGTTTGTCTTTGTATGTCTGACTTATTTCACTTAACATAATGCCATTCAGTTTTATCCATGTTGCTGCAAATTACAGAATTTTTTAATGGCTGAATAATATTTCATTGTGTATGCGTACCACATTTTCTTGCCCATTTATTCACACATCTGTAGTTGTTTAAAATGTGATGACTTTCTTGATTTCTTTCTTAGAAATTTTGTTGTTGGTATATAAAAAAGCTACTAATTTGGTATATTGATTTTGTATCTCTCCACTTTATTTAATTTGTTGATCAGTCCTAAGAGTTTTTCAATAGCATTTTTCCCATGAATAAAATCATGTCACCTTCAAATAGAAATAATTTGAATTCCTCCTTTCCTATTTGGATGTCCTTTATTTCTTTCTCTCTCTTTATTACTCTGGCTAAGTGTTTCGACACTATATTGAATAAGAGTAATGAAAGTAGGCTTCCTTCTGGCAATATATGCATATCCATGTTTATGGCAGCACAATTCACAATACCCAGGCTATGGAACCAGCCCACGTGCTTGTCAACAGATGAATAAATAAAATGTGGTATATATACATAATTGTGTTTTACTCAGCCATAAAGAAGAATGAAATGTGTTATTTGGAGGAAAATGGATGGAACTGGAGACATAATTTTGAGCAAGATAAATGAGACTTGAGAGAGAAACATATTGTTATGTTTTCCCTCATATGTGGAAGATAAAGGGGAAAAAGACATATCATAAAAGTAGAAAGGTGATGGTAGTATAGAGGAAGGAGGGAAGGGTGGGGGCAAAATTGATCAAGTTGTATTTTTATATATGTGGGAATATGTCACAATGAAAACCCCCATTCTGTATAATTGAGATGAACTAATGAAAACTTAATAATTTTTAAATGTTTAAAGATGAAATATAATAAAAATTAGTCAAACTATTAAAAAATGGACATCCTTATCTTTTTGTTTAATTTAAATTTTGAGACAGGATCTTGTTAAATTGCGAAGCTGGCCTTGAACTTGAGATCCTCCTGCCTTGACTTTCTGTATAGCTGGGACTACAGGTGTGCACCATCTTGCCTGGCAGCATCCTGGTCTTGTCCCTGATCTTTGAAGAAAGGTTCAACTTTCCCCCATTCAGTACGATGTTGGCTATGAGTATATCATATCTAGCCTTTGTTACATTGAGGCACATTCCTTACATACCTATTTTTTAGGGTTTTATCATAAAGGGATATCAAATTTTATTGAACACCTTTTCAGCATCTATTAAGATGATCATATGATTTTTATCCTTGATGCTGTTGATGTGATGTATTATGTTTATTGATTTGCATATGTTGAGGCATCCTTGCATCCCTGGGATAAATTCCACTTGATCATGATCTATAAGTTTTTTGAAGTGTTGTTGGATTTGATTTGATAGTGTTTTTTTGAGAATTTTCACACCTATATTCATCAGGGATATTTTTCTGTAGCTTGCTTTCTGTTTTTTTCCTAGTTGCTGCTGTGTTCTTGTATAGTTTTGGTATCAGAGTAATACTGGACTTATAAAATTAGAAATGTTCCTTCCCTTTCAATTGGAATAGTTTGAGAATAATTGATGTTAGTTTTTCTTTAAAGGTTTGGTAAAACTCAGCAGCAAAACCATCCAATCCCAGGCTTTACTTTGTTCAGGGACTTTATTACTGACTCAGTTTCATTGCTTGTTATTAGTGTGTTCAGATTTTCTATGTTCTCGTGGTTCAATTTTTGTAGGTTGTATGTATTGAGAATTTACCCATTTCTCCTAGGTTTTCCAATTTGTAGGCTCATAATTGTTCATAGTGGTTTTCAATGAACCTTATTCTTTCTGTGGTATCAGTTGTAGTGTCCTTTCCTATTTTATTTATTTTGGTCTTCTCTTTTTCTTGGATATTCTAGCTAAAAGTTTGCTATTTTTTATCTTCTCAAAAAAGTCTTTTCATTGATCTTTCTTATTTTTTAGTCTTTATTTCATTTATTTATGCTCTGATTTTTTTAATTTCTTTCCTACTAATTTAGATTTGGCTTTTTTTTCTTTCTTAATTCCTTATGTTACATTCTTGTTTATTGATACCTTTTTAAAAATATAGGTACTTGTTTCTCTGAACTTCCCTCTTAGTACTGCTTTTGCTGTACTCCGTATGTTTTGGTACATTGTGTTTTCATTTTCATTTGTTTCAAGAAATTTTTAAATTTCTCTTTTGATTTCTTCATTGACTCATTGGCCATCAGTAGAATGTTGTTTAATTTTTACATATTTGTACAATATCTAAAGTTCCTCTTTTTATTTCTATATTTAATCCACTAGAGTCAGATAAGATACATGATTTTGAATTTTTTAAATTTGTTAAGGTTTATGGTCTATCCTGGAGAATGCTCCATGTGTTGATAAGAAAAGTGTGAACTATGCAGCTATTGGGTGGACTGTTCTAAAAAGTTCTGTTAAGCCCATTTGTTCTAATAGTGCAGTTTTACTTACAGTTTCACACATTTATTATCTCACAGCTTCTGTGTTTCAGGAATTCAGATGTGGTTTAGTTGATTTTCTGCTCAAGGTCTCACAAAGCTTACCTCAGTTTTTCAGCTGGACTACATTCTCATCTGGGGCTTGACTGGAGGAGGTCTGCTTCCAAGTTGGCAAACTTTATTTTCATGTGGCTGTAGAAATGCCAGTTTCTTTCTGGCTGTCGGTTAGAGGCTGCCTTCAGGTTCCAGAGGCCACCCAGAGTTTGCTGCCACATGACTCTCATAATATGGCCACTTGCTCTAGCAAGTGGATACCAAGTAAATACCAAGATGCTGAGTTAGGTGTGCTCTCTGTTTCAGTCAGTTACAGCCTAGGTGTAACAGAGAGCTGGAAAGAATCTAACTTTATTTTGAGCAAGAACATTTTTATAGAAATCAACCTTTGCATTGTATACATGTAACAAATGTATTAATGTGTCACATTGTACCTTATATGTATGTGCAATTATTATATTTCAATTTAATAATAATAATTTAAAAAATATAGCCACTTGCTTTAAAGCCAGCAATGAGACTCTATAGAATATACCAGTGAGATGAAGCTTTATTTAAATATAGCATAATTCTAAGAATGAAATCCCATTATCATTGCCATATTATATTGGTTGCAAGCAAGATACAGGTCTTGCTCATGATCAAGGGGAGGGGATTATACAAGTTGTGAATATCAGCAGGTCGACATCATGGGACCATCCTAGGTTCTGTCCACTATAGCATTCCAGATGATTCTCGTGTACAAGAAGGGCTGTCTGCAACACCATCTGGAGGATACTTTGTCATTATTGTTTGCATTTTCATTCACGGCATCACATCACTGATAATGCTTGCAGCTCATTTTTATGACTTTTTAATAGCTGTATAAATATTTTGTGGTATGGATAAATGACAATGTACTCAACCTTTTCTCAGTCAATTTATATTCAGTTTGTCCCCAGGTTTTTGGCCACTGTGATTTACAGTTTTTTGCATAAATCCTTAAGAAGTGGTACTTTAATTTTTAGCAGGCATTGGGATACTATGGTTCATGGACCAAATCTGTACAGTTGCCCGATTTTGTAGTCTAAGAGCTAAGAAAGGTTTTTTATGGTTCTTAAAAAAAAAAAAAAAAAGAAAGAAAGAAAGAAACATATTACGGAGACCATATGTGGCCCCCAGTGCCTAAAATAATTACTATTTTGCCCTTTATAGAAAGTTGTCCAATTTATGTTTTATAGAATATATTCCTAAGGAGCAAGAATGAATTTTGTGAATTTATCATTACCAGATTACTTCCCCAAAAGATTACATCAATTCAGAATATCCTGGTAAAGTGCTAAGAGTGACAGAATCTTGATAAACATTGTACATTATTGTTCTTTTCTATTTCAGTTAATCAGTTGGAAGGCAAAATGCATTGGCTTGCTGTTTCATTTTCAATTTCTGTAAAAACTTGACAGAGAGGTTGAACTTTTTCAAATATATATTGACTTTTGTAGCCAAAAATCTATGATTTTTCTTGCTTAGGAAACTCCCCCCTACCTCTATTTATACACATTTTTCTGCTAAAATTTCTTTTACATTTTAAAGTGATTTGACTGATCTACTTGACTATTTTGTATGACTACCCTAATATTTTCATTACAGAGTCTTTTCAGTACATTTTAATATATCATATGGCAAGTTCTTCTTCTTCATTCTCTCTCTCTCTCTCTTTCCTTCCCTCCCTCCCTCTCTATCTCCTCCCTCCTCCTTAAGCAACTTAGCTAGACCCTGTCTCAAAATAAAAAATAAAAAGGGCTAGGGATGGGGCTCAGTAGTAGAGTAGCCCTGGGTTCAAGGGTCCCTCCTTCCTCTTTTTATTATTAATTATTGACTCTTTAGAAATTTAATTTTCTACATGAACTTGAAAAATAATTTTATCTAGTTATTCCTGCCCATAAAGATATTTTTGAGCCTTGTTTTTTATCATTTCTTCTTTATTCCTCTCATCCCATTGACAATAACCTAGAGAGAAATGCTATGTGGTGGAGGAACTGAGCATCCCTTGTCTGGCCCTGATTTTGAAAGGACTACTTTGGAATTGCTTCACTTAAAATCGTGCTTGGTCAGGCACAGTGGTGCACACCTGTAATCCCAGCAGCTGGGGAGGCTGAAACAGGCAGATTGGGAATTCAAAGCCAGCCTCAGCAACAATGAGGCCCTAAGCAACTCAGTGAGACCCTGTCTCTAAATAGAATACCAAATAGGGCTCAGGATATGGCTCAGTGGTTGAGTGCCCCTGAGTTCAATCTTCAGTATAAAAAATAATAAAATAAAATAAAAACACATCATACTTGTTGTAGGTTTACAGACAAAAATAAATAGTTTTCTTCTATTCCTATTTAACTGAAAATTTATTATGAGTGCCTACTGAAATGTATTAGATTTCTTTTAAAGAATCTGGGTTTTTTTTTGGTACAGGGGATTGAACCCAGGGCTACTCTACTACTGAGCCCCATTCCTAGCCCTTTTTATTTTTTATTTTGAGATAGGGTCTCGCTAAGTTGCTTAAGGCCTTGGAAAATTGTTGAGGCTATCTTGAAGTTTTGATCCTTTTGCCTCAGCCTCCCAAGTGGCTGGGATTACATGTGTGCACCACCATGCCTGGCTTAAATAATCTATTTATATATTTGCATTTTTCCTTTTCTTTTTAAAGAAAGTAAAAATGTTGATAGGTTTCATACTGTTGGAACACTCTATGGTTGATAGGTTTTCTGGCCAATTGAACCCTTTATTATATGATGTCCCTTTTTATTTCTGGAAATGTTCTTGTATAGAAGTTGACTTTGTCTTCTCTTAATAGAATCATTCTGCTTTGTTTCTATCAGGGTCTATGTACTATATCTTTGGTTACCCTGTTACTTTTCACTTACTATGTCTTCATTATTTCAAGTGAGGTTCTTATAGACTGAACATAGTTACCAGGACAGGTAAGCGTGGAGTTGTCCTTGAGTCACTGTGTCTTTGGGAAATGTGGGTATGGACCAGTTCATTTAAAGGGATTTAAAGAAAACAGATCTGGGAACATGAGAACAGGCTTTGAAGTGATAAAGAAAAGAAAGAAATCAGCTAATATAAAGAAGTAGGGCAGAAGCCGGCTGCAGTGGCACATGCCTGTAATGCCAGCAGCTAGGGAGGCTGAGACAGGAGGATCACAAGTTCAAAGCCAGTCTTAGCAATGGAGAGGCACTAAGCAACTCAGTGAGACCATGTCTCTAAATAAAATACAGCATAGGGCTGGGGATGTGGCTCAGTGGCCCCTATGCTCAATCCCTGGTATCAAATAAATAAATAAAAATTAAAAAAATAAGAAGTAGGGCAGAGCACTGAGTTGGTGACCTGAGATGTTGAGCAAACAAGCAACATAGGCATTGGATGGAATTCAAAGCAGACAGCTGCTGCCACCTGGGAAATCCAAAGTTTATACTAGAGATCAAATTAAAAGGATTAAAGGCCAGAGAATACAGCTACTGAAAACTGAAGGAGGCTGGACTCTGATGCTGCAGCATAGGACAGGGAGTCTGTGTATCTGGGGAACTGAGTGAAGCTACTTGGGGTGGGAGGCATCACGGTCAAAGAGGACCTGCTTCAAGATGGAGTTAGTGATACCCTAAAGGACACTTTATTTTCACATGGGATGTTTTAGAGTGTGGGATGAGGTGATCCAGCAAATAGGAATTATGTAAGTGCAACTCTAGTCTTAGCATTCAGGGGAAGGAGCCAAGCAGGACATTAGAAGATTGATGGGCATGTTTGCTTGCCCAAATTCAGGGTTTTGATTTTGCCTGGTGACGTGAAGATAAGAGAGGATTAAAACAGCCAGAAGGTAGATGTTCTAGATTTTATTTTGATACTATTTTTATTTTGAAGTATATGTGCTTGCTGCTAGTATGAAGCACTTTTTTTTAAGAATACAAGTATTTTTATAAAGCATGGTGGATGCTGTGAATTTAACAGAAAGTTAAATGTAAAATATATTCACAAGAAATGGAAATTCTGCTCTAAATATTTATTGCGTACCTACTATATGGCAAACATTGGTCTATGCCAGTCCTGGTCTAAGACTTCAGGGATATTACAGTTTTCGTGTGGGCATATGATCAGAAATGGTTAACAAACATTACACAAACAAATGTTAAATTGCAACTGTTACAAACATTATAAAGGAAGGCACCAATTTCTTTATGAATGAGGGGAATTTGGCTCACACAGAGAGGTCAGGGAAAGATTCTCCAGGAGCTAATGTTGAGAAGCAATGTGAAATATTAGTTAAAAGGTGAGGGAAAATTGGCCCAAGAAGAGGTCTGTGGCAGATCAGAGCATGGTTACAACAGCCAGTTTGGCCAGAGTGCAGGGAACAAGGAGAGAATGGTCCAAGATGATATTAAGATTTGCAGGCACAAATCCATTGGGAGTGCACTGCAGAAATTTTTCAGAGAAACTATGAGGTTTTTTAGTTAATGTAAGAAATTTGCGAATGAGGATGACAGTGGTGGAATGAGTATGTAGATGTGTGTGACATGATTCGATTTAGAGATGACCTTGGTTGTTCTGGGGGATCAAATGAACGAGAAAATGTGATTATAGATTACAGGTAGACTAGTCAGAGGTTATTTCAGTGATAGAGGTTAGAGACATGAAAACTCAGACTTGAGGTTGTATGCAGAGGCAAAAAGAAGTAGATCAGTAAAACATATTTAAGAGATAAAGTCATCAGGACTTGGTGATGGATTGGACATGAGTGAGAGGGATATCAAACATGAATATGTAGCTTTGGGTTCATGCAACATGTTGGCTAGGAGGTGGTTTGGGGGAGAGGTCATGAGTGCAGTTCTGGACATACTGAACTTTTTAGGCATTTAAAATTATCACTAAAAAAATAGGTCAATGTGTAGGACTGAACTCAGTGAAGAAATTGAAGCTAGAGATTTGAATTTGGGAGCCTTCTTCTCAGACTAGTGAATGAAGTGATGATGTGGATGGCATTGCCTAGGTAGGTATTAAAAAAGAACTAGGTGGTCTATAAAAAAAAAAAAAAAAAACTGCTGTATGTCAAGATGAAGCCAAGTGAACATCTGAGAATGTTCTGGTTTTATTGACATGGACGCCATTTTTTATGTCAGCAAGCACTGTTTGGTGGAACAAAATCACTGAACTTCCAATGGGATATGGAGAGGTACAATGATAGGTGAGGAATCAGAAGCAGCAGGTGTGAACAGCTCCTTGAGAAACTTGACAGAGAAGAAAAGGTGAGGGAGGACAGTTGTTGAAGGGAGAATATGATTAGTGAAGGGGAAAATCAGCATTATTATTTGAAATGCTTTAGTTAAATTGAATAGCTTTTAATGACCATAATAAAAATTGAGCTTTGAGAATAAATAGACTGTGCAAAAGAACCAATGTTCATTAAATCATTTTTCTGTGCCGCTTCTTAATTGGTAATTGGTTTTCGGCCCTGACATATTTGCTCGTTAATTGCTAGGCTTCCTATTTAATCATGCTTTAATAATTCTCTCAGGAGGACATGGCTGAAAAAGATCCAAAGAGAGACCTGAATTCCTTTCCATAAATTGCCCATGCTAAGATAGGACAACTACAAGAAAGTTTTCTCTGTAAAATCTCAGCCCCGTTTTTATTTTATGCTCTTAAATGTTCACCCTATAGGGAGAATGATACTCAAGGGAAAAGGGATTTTGCAAGTTCCATGTGCTTCCTTTTTGTGCTCTTATTATAATTACAAGCAACTATCTTTTTTAAACATATTTTACTAGTATGTTTTAAAAAATAGATGGAATGTGAGCTACCCTGTGGAGTGTATGACATGCCCTTCAAGTTAACTTTGAAAGGTGATTAATTATAGTGGTGTCTGTTCAGTTTCAAAAGTTCAAATTAAATGTACTTCAAAACTCTTATCAAAGGGAATATATTTTACACACCTGTCACTTGTGAGAAGGGCTGATTTGAGTTGAAATTATGAAGGAGGTAAAGCTAATCACTAGAACCCTGGCACACCCCACTCTGGACTGTTGAATGAATATATCTTCTAATACCCATTGAGAGGCCCTATCTTAAGCACTCCGTAACTAATTCTCCCCAAGTTATGTGATTTCACAGAATTGATGTAATTCAATGTTGGAAAGGACTTTCAGAGTTCACTGAGGCGTGAAGGAACAAGGCTGAGTCCTGGGTGAGCAAGGGAGTAGAGAATGCCTGAGGGCTTTGGGTTGTCAGTCCAGCATCCACTATAGCAGAGGTCAGCAAACTAGAGCTCACAGGCAAGTCCAGTCCAATGCCTGTTCTTGTAAATAAAGTTTTATTGGAATGCAACCACGCCCATTTATTTACATATTCTCAGTGATTGCTTTCCTTCTGTGGCAACCGACATAAATAGTTGCTGTAGAGATCATGTGTATTCACTATCTGACCCTTCAAGTGGCCAGCTATAGCACTGGTTGCCAATCCTGGCTGTACTTTAGAAAGTTCTAGGTTGCTGGGTCACATTCCTGACCTTCTCATCCCTGATCTTTCAGGATGGAATTCAGGAATCAGCATGTGTAAAAAGGATTTTAATGCAAAGTCAAGTGAAGAATCATTGCATTACATCACGCTGCCTCTAAAGCACATTTTGCCTTGAATATCCATTTCAGGTTGCAAGTGCCTCTTTTATATGGGCTGTGAGACTGAAAAAATCTCTCCAGAGCTATGCCCAGCAAACTTTTGCTGGTATTAGAATCTCCTGCAGTGCAGGTTAGAACTCATATTGTCACACCTCCAGACGTTCTGACCAGCAGAACTGGGGTGAGGTAGAGTGGGCCTTTTGAAGAAGCTCACAGTGGTCTTAATGCTGGGGCCCAGTGGACAGCGTAGACCTAGGTAGAAAGGGCTTGCATCTCCAAGATGCCAGAGTCAGGTCCAATAATCCTGGGATGGGAGTGAGCATGTATTTATTTATGGACCATCTGCTGGAACTGTTCTAGACTATACTGGTAAAGACCACCACTCCTCTGCTGATGGTCATTACTTTACCCGTCTCTATCCCACCTCTGAGACTAAACTTTAAGCAATCTTTGCACTAGGTTTCTATCCTTTTCTATCCCTTAATCACTTATCTTTTATTGTTTTAAAATTGTCTGTGGGGTATTTTTAGTCTTTTTTTTTTAAGTGTCTTTTTGACTCAAGATGGGCTGAGGGCAGATATGAAACAGTTTCAGATATTAAAGAAAATGAACCCTCGCAAAATTGTAAGGGAAATCAGTTTGTAAAAATTATAAATGTGAACACATAAAATGGCAAAAAGGCAACAGAGATAGGCAGAGATCTGTTTCGGTGCCACAAAATTGATTTTATTTTGAACCAGGAAGCAACAGCAATCAAGAGAATAGTCTGGACTAAGGGCGTGGCAGCGTGATTCAAGTACCAAGGAGTGACTTTGTCCAGTGCAAGGTGGAGTAAAGAAAAACAATTTTTCATTCCCAAACTAAGCTCCTCCAAATCATGATACTTTTCAGTGATTCCCATTTACACAGGCTTGGATTATTTTACAGATTTCGGATTTTGTTAAGTAGTTCGTAAACATTTTTGAAGGAGTCACTGCAGAGAACCTTTGAATTGACGACGTCCACTTTTTTTGGTATATCAGGCACTGAATCAATTATAGAAATATTAAAATGTATTTATGCATTAGAGTTTTGCATTTTAAAAAGGCCAACAACCAAGAACGTCTGAACTTGGAAACAAGTGATATTTTGGGCCAGATACCTTTTTGTGGTGGTGGAGCTGCAGGATGTTCAATGCCATCCCTGACCTCTACCCATTAGATGCTGGTAGCACTGCGTCCCCCAAGTTGTGACAAGCAAAATTGACTCCAGACATGGCCAAATGTCTCCTGGGGGGTAAAATAGAGCGCAGAATGAGGAGCACTATTTTCAAAAACTTCCTCCTGCCGTCGTCATTGTCTTTGTGTGCTTTTTGGTATTTCATGAAGGCAGACCAGATGTCAACTTCCCAACACCAAATATACATGTCTGTGAGCACATAGGCATGTGTCTCTGCAGGCAGTTGCA
This sequence comes from Callospermophilus lateralis, assembly GCF_048772815.1. Taxonomy (NCBI): domain Eukaryota; kingdom Metazoa; phylum Chordata; class Mammalia; order Rodentia; family Sciuridae; genus Callospermophilus; species Callospermophilus lateralis. The sequence continues at coordinate 445,134 of NC_135325.1, forward strand.
AATGTGCCTGGAGCTGAGATGGAATTCCACGTTGACTAGAGGGCACTAGTTCAGTTCCTCAGAAGTTAAAGGTCAATATAGCAGTACCATAATTAAAAGCCTGTTGATTCAGGCTATCTCCTCTTGTCCAGCAGAAACCATCATCCATATTTGCAGTCAGTTTTTGAAGTCACTTTCTTTAAAGCTGGAAAGAAAATCTTTGCCTAAGTCCACCCTCATCTTAATTCACCATTTAGATTCCTACTTGAATGATACAGCCAGCAATTTTCCACTTTGGATCCAGACTTCTTTCTATCCACTAGGAAGAGAGGTACCATGTTTCTGAGTTCTGCTATCAGGACTGACTACATAATTTGCAGGACCCGGTGCAAAGTGAAAATGCAGGCCCTTTGTTCAAAAATTATTAAGACTTTCATGACAGTGACAGAACAGCATTGAACCAAGCTTAGGGCCTCTCTGAGCCCAGGGTTCTGGGATACTGAGCTATCATACAACCATGATGCCAGCCCTTGTAACTTTGGTTGGTGCCATGTCAATTTTGTTGTATTCATTTAATTGGCACTGCCATCTCTTTTGCTCCTATATTGAAATGCTTCCGGTGAAGTGAAGACCTCAAAAAAGTAAAATAAAATATTGTGACCCCAATCCATTTGAAGAGAATGTATTATTATACTGCAGCAAATGTTTACAGCATATATTTTTTTAGACTTTCAAAAAAATCCACATGGAAATTTTTTCTACACCATTACAGTAATTAAACACAGTGGCCTTTCACCATATACATATTTTCCTGTAAATGTGACAACCTGGAAATAGTAGCTGCTACATCCACAATGGTTTTAAGTTAGCCAAAAGTGAGACTTTCACAACAAAATTATAACATAATCTCTTATCCTTATAAAAATAGCCAAAACATACCCTAAACAGCTTGCAGTGAAAACTTGAGTAGTAACATCTTTATATTGAAAAACATTATATTCATGGAAATAGTGTCCTTCCAGTAAATGCTTTCTGTTAACATCATAAGGCAAACTGTAGCATTTATTGGTACCTGGAGACCATGGTTTTAAAAACTCAGAAACTGAGTTTTAGACCCTTATATTCAGAACCTGTAAGTGTACAAAGTGCATTAAAATATCCATTATCCAGTAACCCAAAATGTATGTAAAAATTACTGAAAGAACCCTTTCTATTTATTCAGGGAAGGCAAAATACACATTGTTTTACATTGTTAAACAAAAGAAAAAACATTTAGTTGCCAAAAAATGATTCTTTTTCTTCATTGAGGTGTCTATTTCTTAGATGTGTAATTGTCTTACATAGCTATCAAAATATTCATCTGGGTATAAATAATGTAGTAAATATATAGAATTTATCCAATAAGAAAAAGGACAGTATCTGCCAGGGAAGAGACAAAAGGACACAGGAAGCTGGCTTGGTCTCCCTCAAAGTCCAGTTTGGCAATCACATAAGCCTTGGCCATGTGGTGCTAAAACAATGGGTCTATTGACTTCAGGAAAACGATTGATTTGGTTAAAAGCAAAATTACTAAAAATGATGCCTAAATCTACCAGTCTGTTTATTTATTGGCTGACTCAGTAGCCCAGATAAATATTTTAGCCATCACAAATCTTTCTAGAAGTCATGCCCTTCATCAAGGTAGAACCAATAGCAAACTTCCAGTCCAAAGACCACTCCAGAAAGCCTTAATTCAGGGACCATTACAATGTGTCAGAGCAGCATGCAAAGAACCCCATCTGACAGTTGATTAGCAGGTTCTATTTGCAGGTTCTTGCATGCAAATAGTGAGTTTCTTTCTTTTTGTTTTTGTTTTACAATTCTATGTTACTATACTAGAATATGGAGGGACTTCTACATCTTTCAAGATGTGTTTAATAAATGTTTGTTTATAATAACTTGAGACATATATTCTAGTGAAGAGTGTTTTATGCAATGTTCCTTGCTATTACTAACTCATAAATATTAAGTGTTTTTCAGTGACTTATTTTTGGACATGGTAGTTGTGATCAGGGCCATGTGCTGATGTCCTAGAGAACAAAATCAATTCAAAGTGTGCTGCCATTCGTGACAGATTGTGTTTATTTATTTCCTCAGCCCCAGAGAAAAGGGAAAAAAAATCAATTGGGGAAAGGGGAAATAGGACAACTATTAAATGTAGTGAAGAAATTTCATATGCCTAAAAAACTATTAAAAGGATAAAATAGTATTATATCATCAAACAGAATCCTACTTCTGAGAAAACACAAATCAGCCTAAATTTCTGAATAATCTGTAGGATTCAAAGTGACTATTTTCAATTGCAATCTCATTCACAATATTAGCCCAGAATCCTTAGCCCTGTGAGAAGCAGGGTTATGTATGGCCAAAGGTTTCAGAACCTTTCTTCCCAAAGTTATCCCATCAACCACCAGAGAGTAAAGATTGAGCCATAGCTAAGTCTGAGGTTCAAAGTTCAATTCAAAGTCAATTTTATCCATTCTCCTTCTTACTCTATTCTAGTTGATCCACAAGTTTTTGACATCACAGTTAAAATACTTCAAATTACACCATCGTAAGAAAGCCTGTTGTTTCCCTACTAGGTTAAAATTATTTGTATTTAAAATAGCTGCATATTCTGTAATGCACTGCCAAAGTGACAGGACCTACCATGGGCTCAGTATGAAATATTATGTGAGAAAGTGAATAAACATACAAATCTACAAAAGGTTTTTTTCTTTTCTTTTCTTTTTCTTTTCTTCTTTTTGCAAGCCCATAGTGAAGAAATAAAAGTTGTAAAGAGCTGGCAAACTTATGGGCCTCTCAATGTGCAAAACCAAGTCATTCCTAACAGTTGTAATCCTGATTATGTTTCTTTTATAAATAATCTATAGATTTTCCTCTAAATACAAAAAAAAAATATTAAAGCCTGTACTTAATACAAAACACAGTAAAAGAAAAAGAAATCTCCCATTTGAACCCTATTTTAGCTGATTTATGGACAGTTTGGGGGAGATTTAATCACACTCTTGAAACCTGTGCTTTCTTAATCCTCTAAATAGTGAATAATAGCCTCAAACTTTGTTACTCCTGGAAAGCAGCTTCATGTGGTCAGATGCTCACGGCAGCTGCTCTGTACAGTCCAAATGGTCTGGGATAGGAAGACCAGTTATAATCGTCAAACACTTGTTCCACAAGGTGAAGGTGGGGCACACAGGCTGTGCAAATGCCACATCGAAGGTGTAGAGGTGGATGGAGTTCAAAGCATCATAAAAAGCGATGGAGCCATTATCATAGTCTAGCAGGATGCCAACGCGTCGCAGGTGGGGGGCTGGCTCGATGGGGATCTCCTTGCTGTTGTGTCTCACCACCCAGTTATTGTTACAGCGGCAAAGGGCCCAGGAAGCAGAGTTCTTCCCAATCCATTCATGCTTTGGGGCTGATTTGTAAGCAAGGCCAATGGCATACCTGCAGAGACAAAATAGCAACAACAAAAACAGTGAATGACATTGCGTGTATGTACTTAACCTGTTCTATGGTCAATTTTTTTTTCATGGGGTTATGAAAATGTGATCATCTGTTGTCTCTGTTCATTCTCTTTAAGTAAAAGATTAGCTAAGAACCCCAACACCTGTATTCCTCATCTTCTTCCCTCCTAAACATACTGTAGTCAGAAAGGGGCCATTGTATTTGTCCACAGTCTTGTTTTCAGTTCAAATACTGCAAAAGAATCTTCACTACATACTTTGTTGTTTTACTTTCTCTCATGAATTGCCAGTACCAACAGATAGAACTTTCTGCAATGATTGAAATGTTCTGTTCCATTCAGTATGGTGGCCAGGAGCCACATGGGCTATTCAGGCACTCAACTGGCTAGTCAAACTGAGGAACTCAACTATAAATTTATAGATGGTTCTTGATGGTCCAATTTAAAGATTTTTCAACTTTACAATGGTGTGAAAGTGATATGTATTCACTAGGAACTTTCTTCAAATTTTGAGTTTGGATGTCTTCCTGGGCTAGTCAAATGAAGTATGATCTTCTCTTGCAAAGCCAGGCAGGGGCAGTGAGCCACAGTTCCCAGGCAGTCACATGATCACAAGGGGAAGCAACTGTTCCTGTACTCTTCCATGAAATACATTCAATAAATTGCGCAGTTAATTATACAGTGGGCTTCATGTTAGATCAATTTGCCCAACTGCAGGCTAATTTAAGTGTTCAGAGAACATTTAAAATAGGCTAGGCTAATCTATGATGGTCAGTAGATTATGTGTAGTAAATCCATTTTTCACTTATGATATTTTTCCATTTACTATGGGGTTATCAGGACGTATCCCCATCATAAGTGGAGGAGCATCTTATTTAATTTTAATTAAGATAATTATTAAAATAGCCACATGTGGTTTATGGCTATGATATTGGACAGTGTAACCTAGACTTGTCCTTTTGATCTTCTTTAAATTTTTCAATTGTAGTTTTCCATGACTTTGAATGCACTTTGCCAAAGGCAAGTGATGAGAATGATTTCCATTTATGAGGATAAATCCCTTGTCATCATTCAGTCTCAGTTTCTCATCTATAACACTGGGACAATAATAGTCTCCATCTCCCAAGCTTATTTTAAGAGGTAAAAGAGAAAAAAAAATGCATTTTAAATCCTGGGCCCAAGGCCTGACATGTAATATTCAGTAACTATTACTTCGTTATAATGTCTGATGACACATTAACAGTAAGTACTGGAATCAGAATTTGAACCTAGGATGACTCAAAAGGCCACAAACTTATGACACTTCATAATGCCGTCCCTCACCAGAAATTGTACAAGTCACCACTGCCAAGAGCTCTCCTGATTATATTTCCTAATATTTTTAAATTTTAAAAATATCTTTGAGTGGAGAGATATCCAGTTATCCTAGATGCTCTCACTGTTCAAAACTAAAAATGTTAAGAATTTTTTTCTACAATGTTCTAAGCTTCTTAATCTACTTTAACCTCTCTGAGACATGCCCTGTAATATTCAAAGCATTTCACAGTTATTAAGATAAGCAAAACACATCACTCTTAATAAACAGTGAATGACTCATAGTTCAACGTTTAATATGTTATAGCAGAAGCCAGTGTAATTGGATATTGACATATGGTACCTTACCCAGTGAAGAGGGGAAAAATTCATTGGTCTTTGTTAAAATGACATTCTTTTAAAAATTACATGTTGAGTTAAAATACAGTCACTTTAAGAGTAGGGAGTTCAAATGAAACTTAATAAAACATGGCATCATCCATTAAATCAATGTGCCAGCCCATCTGTGATGTCAACCCCGCATCCTCTCTTCCCTCATGTCGATCCTCTTTTACTTGCAGAGAGAGTTCTTGGTTGCATTTCCCAGAATCCGCAGGTCAGGTTCTGCTATTGCAACACCCTTGCACAAGATGCAGAAACTGTGAGAGGAGGGGAACTCTGTTCTGATGGTAGACAGTAGATATGAGGCTTGTGGAAGCTTCAGCTGAGCACCTGGCAACACCTGCTTCAGCAGTGGGCAGCCAGTCATGGTGACTCCATGCATAAAGCAGCAGACCAGCTGATTTGTATTCCCAGGGTGCTACAGTCCCATAACTTTTGACTCCCTTCCTTCATGGAGCACCTTGATTGACTTCTGTTAATCTGCCAAGTCTTAACTCATATACTTTGAAATGGTTTTCATTTTGCAATTTAAAATATCTCTCCCAGTGATCTTCTGTATGCCCTGGCAGACGCTATTTCCAGTTTTCAGATAATGTGGGAACTACATTTGCATCACAAAATAACCACATCTGTGTTGTTTCCTTCTTATTGCTACATACCATATTAATTTTTTATTAAAGAATTTTTATGTTTATTTCCCATTTGAACCTTAACTGAATTCTGTGTAGCTACATCAGGGATGGCTGTATTCAGCAAATAGGAAATATAGAGAAGGTTAAAATTAGGAACAAACTCCAGAAATCTTCTGCTGCCCTTTTGACTTCTGGTCTAGTAATTGTGGCATGAACTCATCATTATAGGTTTAGTTAACACCATTTCATAAAACACCCAGTGCACATTAACAGCATTAGAGAATAAGAAAATAACCAAGTGCATAGTCCATTAGGCAAAGGAAAATACCATTATATTATCATTAATCTGTAAAACTATGTACATAATTCCATTGAGCTTGAAAGGGGCAAGCACAATGTAATGTTCCATTAAGTTGCGCAGTGAGACATGGAGAATTAAAAAAATATAAAAATTATGTTTCTCAGAGCAATGTTAACATGCCCCATTGCACGGATCATAACATACACATTAATTTAAAGTCAGGACTATATTTCATGAGAAAATATATGTGTCATTAGCTGTTGTAAGTCAAGGTGTCACAGGCATTTAATAGTAGAGGAACCCCTTCCTTGCTAATTCCTCCCAGGAATTATGAAACTATTCTTGACATGAGGATTTCTCTGAAATTGACACAAACAGGTTTGTAAAGATCCAAAGTGCAGCAATTAACTGTAGAATTTCTTTCCCCCTCAAGAGTTAGTTTTGACATCTGGAGGGTGTTTTAAAGGTAATGTTGATCTGTGTTTATAGAACTAAAGTGGTCTGGTGGAATTTCCAGCATTATTCATCAATGGCAATGAGATCATAGTGATCAGCTATCATTTATCATAAATAATTATTAATGGGTTTATAATCATTTAGACATTGAATTCCATCCCAGATTAATATAGCACATTAATTAACTAGAAATGATTGCCTTTTTGCAAGTACATTCATGGTATTTTCCTCTGTGCTTTTCTTTTTCTCCAATGCAGCTAAAAATTGCAAATGCCAACCTAGCCCAGAGCCTAGTATGGTGAAGAATTTGCCCTACACCTTCAGACAGGATGTTGAGAAAAGAAAATGTTCTAGGCAAAGAGAATCATGAGGATTACAATAAATGAAATCTACTCACTCATCCAGTAATGGTACCACTCACTATTGGGAGAAATGGGATGCCCAAGCTGATTTTTGCCCACACTAGGAAAGACACATATTGCATTATTTTCATAGATTTGAATTGAAAGGTCTTTTTAAAATGAGAAGTGTTCTATCATGCCTACATCAAAAGAAACACTGTTATAATACTCACCATCTTCAGGTTATACAGTTTTCAACATTGGTTTTATTTTTAAAGCACAGATGAAGCTATCAGTAAGTATATACTACTATAAGCTCTAAAGAGTAATTAAGCCCTGTGGGGCATGGTGGTGCATGCCTGTAATCCCAGTGGCTCAAGAGGGTGAAGGCAGAAGGATCGCGAGTTCAAAGCCAGCCTCAGAAACTTAGTGAGGCCCTAAGCAACTCAGCAAGACCCTGTCTCTAATAAAATACAAAAAGGGGCCAGGGATGTGGCTCAGTGGTTAAGTGCCCTTGGGTTCAATTCCTGGTACCCACCCCCCCCCAAAAAAAGAGTAATTAAACCATTTTACAAATATGCTGTAAATAGCAGCATAGCATAGTGGTTAAGAGCACAGATCAGCAAATTATAAGGCAGGGATCAACTCTGGTCCTCTGCTGATTTTTATAAATGAAATTTTATTGGCACACAGTCATGCCCATTCATGTATGTACTGTCTGTGGCTGCTTTCCCACCACAACAGCAGAGCTAAGGAGTTGACTTGGAACAAAAATTGGCCCATAAAACCAGAAATATTGAGTGTCTGGGTCTTTTGCAGATGACATTTGTGGAGTTCTGGCTGAGAGTTTGACCCCTGATTGCGGATTCTTGTCTCTGCCATCTCTTGTGAGTTTCATGACCTTGGGCCTGTGCCTCAGTCACTTCATCTGTGAAAATGGGATAGTATTAATACCTATTTTTGTAGGGCAGTTAGGATGAAAAAATGAGTAAAATGCTTAGATCAGTGCCTTGCCTGGCACATAGTTGCACCATATGAGGGCTTGTTAAATTAAAGCAAAATAGGTCCCTTTTTGATCAATAGTAAGTCTGCATTTATGAGACAGATGGCCAAAGTAAGGGGTGGAGTTTGTGGATATGGAGTAGGGAAGGCCAACTTTGCAGTCTTAGCTAATTCTAATGTAGACTTCTCCCTGACTTTGGCACTTAGTTTTAGGGAACCCAGCAGGCTAAGGTCACTGGGCTGGATGAAACAGACCTCTTGAAATTATTCACAAAAGCCTATAATCAGTGCTTCACCTCCACCCATTCTGCCCTTTACTGTTTGCACTAATTTTCTAATCTTGAATCGCAAAACATACAAGGTAACAAAAATTAGTTTTGTTAAAATAATGAAGACTATTGAATCAAAGTGTGAAATATGATATATCAAGAACTATGTAATGTTTTGAACAACCAACAATAAAAATTAATTAAAAAAAATAATGAAGAATAATGTTTTTAAGTAGGAATGGCTGATTTTTTTTCTCTAAAAGGCCAGAAAGAAAATATTTTTGGTTTTGTGAACCACATCATTGTCTTAACTACTCAACTCTGCCACTGTTGCCCCAAAATAGCCACAAACAACATGTAAATAAATGGGTATAATTGTGCCCCCATAATGCATTTTTTTAAATTTATAAAAACAGGCTTTGGAGCTGGGGCTATAGCTCAGTGGCATAGTCCTTGCCTAGCATGTGTGAAGCACTGGCTTCAATCCTTAGCATCACATAAAAATAAATAAAATAAAGGCATGCTGTTCATCTACAACTACACTAAAAAAAAAAAAAAAAAAAAACAGGCTTTGGGCCATATTTGGCCCAGGGGCTGTAGTCTGCCAACCTGCATTTTAAGGCATCAAAGAACAGTATTTAGATACCAGAGCTCTTCCAGGAACCAGAACTCAATGATCTTGCCTCTAATTCCTGTCATAACTTACACACACACACACACACACACACACAGACTAATAACAAGTTTTTTTTTCCTTATTGGCTGAGGAGTGGGTTAGATGATTGCTTGGCAAATATTCACTCCCTCCTCATGCCTCTGTGGGTTTTGGGATTGGCTATATTAATTTGGCCAATAGGAATTTAGTAGAAATTATAAAAGCAGAGGCTTGAAATGTGCTTGCCTTCTTGGATTCCTTGAGAAAAACATTATGTGGGTGGCCAACACATCCAAGGAGGCTGAAGAGACACAGAACCAGCCTAGTACCAACCTACAGCTTCAAGCAAAGCCTGATTGAGATTACCTCTGATCAGCCAACTCCTACATGGGGGTGTTAGTTAGCAATAATAAATGGTTGTTGTTTGAAGCCACTAAACTTTGGGGTATTTGTTATGTAGCATTATTATAGCAATAGCTAACTGATACAGCTTTTCTGCATTTGATTCTTCAGGATGGATGCTTAACAAATTGATGCTCTAACAAAGAACAAAATGAGGGATGGAGATGGGGCTCAAGCGGTAGTGTGCTCGCCTGGCATGCGCAGGGGCTGGGTTTGATCCTCAGCACCACATAAAAATAAAATAAAAGATGTTGTGTCCACCGAAAACTAAAAAATAAATATTAAAAAATTCTCTCTCTCTCTTTCAAAAAAAAAAAAAGAACAGAATGAGATCTGCCTTTTGATAACAAGAAGAATATAGATAAAAGTTGCCTACCATGTGCTTCCACTTATGACTACTTCCCAGTAATGCCGGCCACTATCAATGAACACATTTCCAGCCACTCCATAGCTTCCTTGGCTGGTGAAGCGTTCAGGCGTATGACTCTTTTTGGATGATGACTCATCACGTTCTACTGTCAAGTTATCATGGGACACCTTTAGTTTTCGATGAGCAGATTTGGGATCCAGTTTAAAAGGTTGGCCTAGAAACAAGTTAAAAAAACAAACAAAAAAAGGAAATGGAAAAACACTGTTTATTTGAACATGACCAATAACATTTTCATAATCAGATTTATAAAACTGGAATAAAGTCATCCCTCTCTGAATAATGCCTTCTGTGACAAAGCTATATCTTACATTTTTAAAGTAATTTAAGCATTATAAATAACTTTTAACTTGAAATGGAACCACCATTTGACCCAGCTATCTCACTCCTAGGTTTAAACCCAAAGGACTTAAAATCAGTATACTACAGTGACACAGCCACATTAATGTTTATAACAGCTCAATTCATAATAGCTTACGAATTTAGGAATATTACTTAGCCTTAAAGAAGAATGAAATTATGGCATTTGCCAGTAAATGGATGGAACTGGAGAATATCATGCTAAGAGAAATAAGCCAATCCCAAAGAACCAAAAGCCAAATGCTTTATTTGATATGTGGATGCTAATTCACAATAAGGGGGGGGGGATAGAGATACTTTGAATTAGAGAGGAATGAAGAGGGGAGGGGTGTGGAGGTAGGAATGATAGTAGAATGAATTGGACATTATTACCGTATGTGCATATATGATTATATGACCTGTGTAATTCTACATCATATACAACCAGAAGAATGAGAAGTTATACTCCATTCATGCATGATATGTCAAAATGCATTCTATTGTCATGTATAACTAATTAAAACAAATTTTAAAAAATAAAATAAAAATAAATAAATAACTTTCAGACATTTGCTTACAGTGTTCATGACATTCAAAATATAATTAGGGAGCAGCAACCCTGTATAAAGTATAATGCTAAACAAGGTAAGAATTAGAACATGGCCCTCCCTTCATGAGCTTCTAGTCCATGAGTTCTAGCTTCTAGATGGGATCCTGTGGTACTATACTAACTGTACAACAACAGTATGGGCAAGGATCATGGTATGGACTATCTTCAAGGATTCCTGCTGAATACGAGCAGCACAGGTACATACTGGCTGTGTAGTGTCCTCAAAAGAAAGAGAAAATGGAGACTTTTGATTTTCAATAAGTACCATATTCAATTGGACCTAAAACATATTTGTGCTCAAAAAACCTCAGAAACCAAACAAATCAAGATGTCACATCTTAACATGTAGAATATTCTAAAGGCTTACATTATTCTGAGACTGCTAAAAATTAAAATCCATGAAATTAACCCAACTCAGAAACTCAAAGGTCGAATGTTTTCTCTTATATGTGGAAGCTAGAGCAAAACAAATGAAAGGGAGAGGGAAGGATAAGATTACATAAAGAACCAATCAAATACAAATTAATAGAAGAGCAAAAGGAAGCCTAGTAGAAGAGTCTAGCAGAGAGACAGGAGGGAGGACTGGAGGGAAAGGGGGAGGTAAAAGGCGGGAAGCATGAATCAATATAGTTTCATGCATGTATGAGTTTGTTGGGATGAACCCAGTTGCTATGTATAACCACAAATCTCTAATAAAAGTTTTAAAACTACTCTTAGGAGTTTAGAATAAGTATAAAATTGTAAAATTTTCACGTGGCTGTATAACCAATGTGATCCTGCAATCTATACACATGGAAAAATGAGAATTCATACCCCATTTGAATCAAATGTATGATATGTCAAGATCATTGTATTGTCTTGAGCAACTAATTAAAAAATACAAAAAAATAAAATACAAAAAAAGACTAAGTCAATATTTTTGCACATATGCAACTACAAAAATAACAGTGGCATACATCAATAAACACTATTCCTTATTTTAAAAAAATTTCAGGTCACAAAATCAGGGAAAAATATGATAGTAACACTAAGGTTTTCTATTCCTGAGCTTATTCACATATATAATAAATAGGACCCTTTCTACTTCATTATTCGTATTTGTATTTTTAAGATTTAACTATTTAAAAATCTTGGCAGAGTGATACTTGGACATTTTGTCATAGCTGTTTTTTCTCTGACAATTCAATATTGGTTTGTATTATTGCCTGTCATTCAACACCACATAGGGTACAAGGCATTTAAAGGCAGGAAATTAGTTACAACCTAATGCAGATACCACAGTATCAAAACTCCACAGCCACTACTGTAGTTGGGTGGCCTTTCTGCCCAACATGCAACTCCCTGATGATTGCAAGAAAAAGTTTGGTAAATCTGACTGGAGTGGATTGGGGTTGTGGCTTAATGGCAGAGTGCTTGTCTCATACATGTGAGGCACTGGGTTCAATCCTCAGTACCACAGAAAAATAAACAAAGAAACTGTGTCAATGAATCTTTAAAAAGATATTTTAAAAAAATTCTGACTAGGGCATCACATGAAGCTGGCTGAGAAATTGATCCAGTAAGCATGGGCAGTATGCATTTTGTCATATGGAGGTAAGCCAAAGGATTACCAATGGCTACTTGGATACAAGCATAACATCAGCACCCAGCAGACGTTTTCTACAATGGGCCAGATAGTAAATATTTTCAGCTGTATAGGCCATGTGATTTCTTTGGTAACTATTTAGCTTCAGCATTGTAGTGAGGAAGTAGCTGTAGACAACAGATAAGTGGATGGGCATGGCTACATGGCAATAAAACTTTCTGTACAAAAACAGGGAGCCAGATTTGGCTCTTCAGCTGTGGTTTGCTGATTCTTGTTTTAGATTTCTTCCATATAAAAAACAAACCCAAAAGACATAAAGGGGGGGAGATAAGAAGACCCTCAAGTGCAAAGTAAGTAGTACCTCACAGGTTGTAAGGACCTACATGTAGTTACACATGTAGTTTAAATTTTGGCTTGTCTTGTTTAAAAAAATATGTTCTAAGGGATGCTCATCAATTGCCATCAATTGCCATCAATTTTTAGGGATTAAACTATGGACTAAGACAAGAAAAAGTAAAAAGATAGCTTTTAAAGCTGAAAGATAAAAGTAAGTAAAACTAATTAGAAGCTAATTGGCAGAGCAGGAAGAAACTCCATCATGGTGCTCATCATTTAAAAAGGCAAAGAACTAGCTACTTGACCTCCTGCCCTTGAGGAATATCAGAATGTTATTGCCATCAGAAAGATTGGACCTGTAATGTTAAAAAACTTCCAGAAATATCTTGCTTGTCTCTGCTCACACTCTTGGCTACTCACACGCAGGGCATGACCCAGCCAGCATCAGTGAGGCCCAGCCCCTGCATTCTCAAAGAGCAAATGCTACCTGTAGCTAAGAAGTTTTCCCAATTACCTACCACTCACTCTTCACAAATGCCAGACTTTTACTTCAATAAGGACAATAAGTAAAGGAGGAAATTACTGGTTACTTCACTAAAGAATTTAATTCATTAGGATATTTGTATAGGGCATGACCCAATTCTTGCCACCAACTTACACAAATCTTACAATATTTTTTTGCTCAGCTGTCAGTCTCCCTTCCTTGGAATCTATTCACCATCATCAACATTATCAAGATCTTATATCACTGTGCAAGAGAACTTTGTTTTATGGAAATGTTCATCCTGCTTCTCTGATTTAAACTCTTCAACCTGCCCCCCACCAACCTGTGGGGAGCCATTCTCACACGTGACTGGGTGACTCCCCTTTTGGGTCTGAGGCTTCTGGCTGTGTCGGAACTTTCCCGGCCCTCTCCTGATGAGAGAACCCGTCCGTGTGGGGGTGTGACTGACCACTGACCCCAGGGGCCCAATCACTGACCCTGACCTTGGAGTGCGGCCCCCCTTCAACCTTCATTGGATGGAATTTTCCCCTGAATTTCTTGTTCCCCAATAAAAGGCTACTCCCTGGCGTGCTCGCTCTCTCTCTCTCCTGCTAGACCTGAGTAATCCTTGTTGCCCTAGCGGGCGGTTAGAGGTGGGAACCAGAGAGGGGAGCCGTCTTGGACCTGGTCATAGAAAAAGGTAACTGAGTCTGTGTGTTTATTTCGATCTCTGCTAGCTAACTTTTATGCCAAGAACCTCATTAATGAAACCATTGCGCTGGCTGCATGGTGGACCAACCATTACTCTCCAATGGCCATTGAAGGTTTCACAATCTGGTTCTTGTCTCCAGGATCCTGACTTGTCCATCCTCCCGACCTATGCCACACTTTCACCACACTGATCTGTTTTCTGTTCCATGACATAATCTCCTTGTCTTTGGACTTTTGCATTAGCAATTCCCTCTGTGTGAAATGCTTCCTCCTTCTCATACATCTTCCCCCACCTGGAAAAGCTCTCAAGGCTATGCAGGGGTGCCCCTCACCCCTATAAATCCAGCATATACATGGTTACTCCTTCATGAACTGAAAGGTAACTAAGCATTTATTTGCTTCATTCCCCCAATATGCTGTGAATCCTTGAGAGAACACATCTTAAGGAGCTGAAGATTCATAGTATTCTCAGCATCTTACACAGTATCTCAAATACACTATGTGCTCAAACATACTTTTGAAGGATTAAATACATATTCAAATGCAAATCAAAACTATCCATCCGAGTGTGCATCAAGTATTGTTCTGTGTGTCATGTGGCCATAAAAAACATGCCATCATGTTATGTTTTCTTATGAGAGTTATTTATGAGTTTGTCTTCGTGACAGCTTATAAATGAAACTAATATATTCCCATCTTAAAAGTGAAGAAACACTAAATGCAACTGAGATTCTAGATTGGATGCTGGGACAGCAATTTAGTTACACCAATGGTGAAATCTGAATAGAATCTACAGTTTAGGTAATGGCAATACACCAATATCAATTTCTTGGTCATGACAAAGGTATTGAGGTTAGGTAAGATTTTACCATTACGTGAAGCAGGTGGAAGGGTGTATAGACCTCTGCAGTGTGAGCAGATTTTATGTGAATTTTTAATCTAATGCTCTTGTTCAATCCCTTGATGTTCTTCTAAGGACCAAAAGATGTTCTACAATGCACTGAGAAGTCAAAGATATGATTAAATGAGGGATCCTTTTGAAAGCAATTAATTGTTCCTGTAGACTGGCTGGCAACAGCACAATATGGTGTCATGTAGATACACCCTGATTTGCTTTCTCTGGGGAGGTCTTATGCACAGAAGTACTGTGTTACATTGCATTGCATTTCTAGATCAAAAAGATGTGAAAGAAAGAGAGGATAAAACAAAACGCATGTAGGCAGAGACAGAGAGATGCCACTACCATGAGACAAAAGTATAGAACAGATCATTCTTTGCACTGGAGGTTGTCCTGTGTATTATGGGATACTTCCCATCATCCCCAGCCTCTACCTGCTAGATGACAGTAGTGCACTCCCCAGTTGTGACAACCAAAAACATCCCCTGGACAGGATGGGAACTGAAAAGGCAGAATTGCCCCTGATTGAGAACAACATACCTAGACAGACATCTTGAATAAAACAGAGAATTTGCTTTTTTTTCTTTTCTCCATCCTTTCCTTCCTCTCTCTCTCCCTCTCCCCACCTTCTACCTCTGTAATGGGAATTAAACCCAGGGGAGCTCTACTACTCTCTACTACTGAACTACATCCCTAGCCCTTTCTTTATTTTATTTTTATTTCAAGACAGGCAGGGTCTTGTTACATAGCCCCAGCTGGCTTTGAACTTATGATCCTCCTGCCTTAGCCTTCCAAGTAGCTCAGATTACACATATGCACTACCACACCCAGCTTAATTTGCTTTCCTGCTATAGAAAACTGTCCACCATTTACAGAACTCCTACTCTATGTCCCCTACTCTATATATTCTATTTCTCATAAGAACTCCTTCAGAATGATTTCCTTAAATATTAAAAAAAGAGAAGACTGAAGTGCTGAGAGATTAACAGCCTCATAGCTTTGAAGGCCTTGAGTCATTTTTGGAACCCCGAGGGAGATGATGCAAATCCCACTACTCCACACTGGTTCTGTATTTGCTTTTTTGAGGTGCCACTGATGTCCAAGACAGGGGGCGGGGGAGGGAGGGAGAAAGAAAGAGGTGAGGTGGGGAGGATGGACAGTGAGAGACAGAGTCAGCTGAAAGGTAAGCAAATGCAAGATGACAACTCTGCTAAATTCACAGCACTTACTGTTTGTCTTCAACTTCCCAGGCTCGCTGCTGCGGCTGCCTGCCTGGTTGATGGCCTTGACCATGAAGATGTACTTGGTGCCACTTTGAAGACCATGCACCGTGTAGTGATTCTGCTTGATGTTGGGCACAATCATCCAGCTATCAGCCGAATTACACAGACCTGTAAAGTCAAACAGATAGGTGCAAGCATGGGCCATGTTTGCATAGTTTTAGGATATCTGAAAGAATTGGCAAGTAAAGGGCTTAGTCACTTTTTCTAAGGGACACCCAATAAATGAGTGCTCTGTGTCCTATCTATGATAGGGGTGCAATCTGTATTACATATTCCTATTGTGTGCTCTGGATAGACCAGTCACTTAGAATTGCTGTATTGCAAATTCTGGTCTTTGTGAATTGGAGCAGCAAAGGTTATTCTATTTGGAATCTTAAGCACTAAACATGTGCATGGTGTGATTTTAGGTGCTGTGGGAATGAAGTGAAAGCAAACATTTATTTCTCCCACTCCATCCTCATCCCCAATATCATGTTGGTTGTCAAATTCTAAATCTCATCAATTCTGAGACACACAGCTCATGAGGAGACCTGAGTCATGGAGAAGCATACTTCACTAATACAAATGTTGTGGATTGCATTTTTGCCTCCAGTTCTTCACCCTGCTGTATCTAGCTCTTCGTGTCTTTGCAGCTGCTCCATCTAGAGAGGTGGGGAATAGTTCTTTCCTTTGACATATGCCCCAAGTCATGTAACTTGCTTTGCCTAACAGGGTGAGGCCAAAACTGACAAGGTACCAATTGAAAGAGGAGACACTGTGAGGTCTTGAGAGTTTCTGTTGACCCGCTGCACCTCTACCATTGCTATGGGGACAACAGTTTTGGTATAGTGTGCTCACCCAACTGATGAAGCACAGGAACACCCTTACCACCAGGCCAATGTAGAAGCAAGCCCAGGAGAGATCAGTCAACCCCCTACCAATCTCCAATGGGAGAGCTAAGGGTAGTTTGTGATGCTGTATTAATGTGAACTCAGGAATCATATTATGAAAAAAACCCTAGAGCAGCTGCACCTATAGGGAGCTCAGGCCCCAGTGAAGATCTTGGGAAAGCATCCACAGGGAGTTTTGACCAGCTGCATCCTTGAGATGGCTGGTTCCAGAATGGAGAAGACTGCTCCTCTGGCTATATTCTGCAGGATGTGGACTGAGGAGCAGGCCAAGGATTTATGACACTTGGAAGAACATGTAGGAAAAAGGAAGCTGATTTTGTTTTGCAGCTGGCCAATGCTGGAAACATCTTTTTGGTATCAGGCCCAACTCTCCTCTCTTCACCCATCAATCTCCACTACAAAAGGACCTTTCCCAGCCCCCTGGTGACTGGGCTGTCATGAAGTTTCCTTTCTGTTGAATTTCCACCACCAGTTCCTAGGAGAGGGCTGGACCTCTTTACTTCCTGAGGTCTCCAAACTCACCTCCCCTATCCTTCCCTTTTGGCTGATTTGCAAGTCAAAAGATTAGTTTCTTTGATCTTGAGGCAACTTATACCTTACCAGGCTCTCAAGAAGCTTCCCCTTAATCTTTTTTTTGTTGTTGTTGCTGTTTTGTTTTACCTCTGAGAATCTAATAAAACCTTTCTGAAAAAAAAGAGATTCACAAATGCATACATACATTGAACTACAAATATTTGCATAGCAAGATAGGCACAGACTCCCTGAAGGCTGTCTTTGAATTGTACTAAATGCTTTCTCAAACTTTTGAGTTAAAATTATTTCTGGTATTCTCACAGATGAGAACTTTTTATTTGTATTTTGTCAGTTGTGAAAACTGACTTCATATGATTTGTACCTCGAGTGCAAAGTATTTTCAGGTATACTCTAGGGAGTATTTGGAAATATATATCTCCATATGGATATACATGGACAGAACATATATATAACATATATATCACATAATATATTATATATATATCATATATATGATATATGATATATTTTATACACACACACATATATCCTTGGCCTTGTGAATTTTCTGTCACCTCTTTTTCATTTCCACCTGTGAACATTTTCACCAGAGGACTCCCAGATTTGAAAAAACAAGCATAAAGGACATAACGAGTTTGAATGTGTGAGAGTATGTGAATGTGAGTATGTGTGTGTGTTGTGTGTGTATGTTTGGAGATTTAGTAGTTCAACTACAGGTACCACCCACTCTTTTCCAGTTTTCCCAAACTCAGCCCTGCATTCTCCTATGAAGTCCCATTTATCTAAGACCTTCCCCTAAAAAGAAAATAATACAGTAACGTGGGAATCTCCCTATGATACATCCCTTTTGGGTCTTTCTCACTTTCCCTTTTCTTTGAACTTATCTGCAATAAATTCTACTTCTGTATAGTGCCACAGTGAAATATTAGATTTTAACCTAACCAAAGAAGGGTCATTTTGAGGTTTGAGCCCCAACAGGCCTATAACTCACTTTAATATTTAATAATATTAATATAATAGAAATAAAACAAAAAATTAGCCTTTCTATTGCCTAGGATAATCCAGTTAAATTCCCAGATCTTTGTCAACAGCAGTCAGGCTTGAATAAAAACAATAACAGCATTCAGTAGATTCAAATGAGAATCCTATCAGTGTCACTGGTTTTACACTATTCCTATTTAATTGCGTATGTTACAATACAGTGACCATTGTGGTCAAAGAAAGCAAATGTAAAAATGTTTCAATAAACTTTAAATCACTGTACAACCCAAGGCTGGGTTTAATGTGGTGGAGAATGCTTTCAGCAACATCATAAAGCAGATGTCTAAAATGGTTGCAAACTGTAACTTGGCTTACAGTCCAAAATCTTAATGAAGATTTAATGTTTCAGAAACCTTTTCCAAACAAAAAAGGGACTCTGACTATCCTGATTATTTTGAAGAGGCCACTAATTTTTCCTTGAATATTAAAAGAACAAAATGTTTATTGCATACTAAAATTTTATTGGCTAGCCTTACACTGAAGCAATCTACTTTCATAAATACTAACAATTATTACTGTTTCATCTTACCTTTATATTATTATTGCCAAGACATAATTGAGCAGTTGATTAAAAATGCCAAGAAAACATTATTGACAATTTTCTCTTGGGGGATGGAGGTAAGTGGGTAACTTAACATGTGCTATTATTGCATTGCTAGTGTTGGTCTTAGGCCAGTACCATCTAACTTCTTGCATATGGCGCTGGATGCTGAGTGTGTTTAAGTGAGACGTCTCTGCCTTGACATCCCACTGTGTCAGGACTGGTGACCAGGTTTTATTCATCTTTTTATGAAACACCCACCCAATCATCCTGCCTAAAACTTCACTTTGTTCCAAACTCATTTTCTATCATCTTTGAGGTGTTCCAATGCTCACCTAATTCAGCTTAAAGTACTAAAACAACAATGGAACTTGGAAGATAATTAGTCCATAATGAAGTCTAATTGAGTTTTTCAATTTTGTACTTTTTTTTTTCATTCACAATGGATCAGAAGCATTTCCCTACATAATGGGTCTCATTCTAAGATCTTAATTACATTTGGGACTTCAGGGCCTTGTAAGACAACTGCCATCTTCCCACAAAATATTATGTATAAAACATCATGCAATATGGACACCTTTTGGAGAGGCTAACATCCTGTGTCTCTTGTAACAGATTGGATATAAATGAACATCCTTTTCCTTCTTTCTTGTAAAAATAGTATGTGTTTAATAACTTTCATGAATGTTTTCAAAATGACTTAAAATAAATGACTACTATGCCATGATGGCTTAAAGAAATGTGGCTTTTTAAAATATATTAAGTGTAGCTTTGGAAAGCATTGTAAAATTAAATACCCATCTACATATTAATAAGAAATTCATCAATATCTTAATAAGCCATAACTCTATCAATAAAAATAAAAATAAAAAATTAACATCATTAATGTTGCAATTGGATTGTACATTTCATTAGTGAGCTTATGATTAAACAAGCTTCATTAACATTATCTAATTCTTCTTCACTAAAGTCATTGAAGGCAATTAACTACAACTTATGCCTAGTGAAGGAACCATGACCTAGTAATAATAAAAGATTTCCTAGTGGCATGAGGAGCCACAGCCAAGTTTTGAACATATCTTTCCATTTTCAGTAAAGTTTTACTGTTAGATCTTGTCATTCAATACAGTATCTGCAAACAACACTTCTCCAATGATAGTATGGTACATTCAAGGAAGGCCTTTCACATGCAGATTATCCTGGCAAATTACACAACTGACATTTATCACATGATATAAAATATCAGCCTTGATATTTTATGACATAAAATATCAGGCAATGGTAGGTGAGTGCAGTTTCTATTTTTATAGGAATACTAACTTTGAATACAGATGTGTTACCACTGTGGGAAACACAGGTCTAAGGCCTTTACTGTTTATTATCTCAACTAAGTGAAGTTAAAGCATTATCCTCTTACAGATGAGGAAACAGATTTGTAGGGCATTAATTTGCCAAAGATTACAGAGCTAGGGAGGTGCAAAGTCAGGTATTGAATGTAGGTTTCCCTTGGTCACTACAAATGCATACGATATTTAAGAAGAAAACAAATTCAAAAATGTTTGCATCTCAGATTTTATCTGAATTTATTCTCTCATTGTTGCAAATTTATCCTGTAGACATCAGGACTTCACTATCTTGGCTTAAGAGGCATAAAGTATGAACCATCTTATGAGAGTGTCTCAGTTTGATCATCAGCAGCAGTTTTATGTTTTTTAGCTATCTCTAGAAAAAGGGTCTTTTTGGTAACCATGCATTCAACAAGGCAGGTCCATAGTCTTCATGCAGCCATTTGCATTCATTTTCTGGTGGTGACTCATTTCCAGAAACAAAATACCTCCTCTGGAATCACCCACCATAAAGTTGTGAGTTCATCATGGTGAGTAGTTTTGCTCTTGTTGAATTTTGTTAGGCATGGCCTTTTTGAGTCATCTATTCCATTTCTGCATCATGGGTTGGTATTATTTTCCACACCAATAACACGAAGTCAAGTCAGTCATAGTTCAGCCAATCAAGAAACCTTGTTTCAAACAATACATATCTTTCACTTGAATGATGCAATGCAGCACTGGCATTGAGTTAAGGTTCTAAAGTGAATTGCCTTCTCAACTCAATTCCTTCCTCCTCACTGTATTCACACCTTTGTCATGTACCTTTACAAGCCCTCTCATTCTCACCTGGGGTGGAACCAGGGAACTTGCTTTGGAGGCTTGAAATGCACGTGTGCAATTGGGCATGCCTTCATACCTTTACCTCTACAATCCCTAAGAGAATAGATGGAGCTAGATAGCGGGAGGATGAGACAGAAAGCAGCAGGTGAATTGTCTCAGTTATTAGACTGTCATGCAAAGCAGCCATGATCAATAGTCCCTTAAGACACATGAGCAACAAGCATTTACTATGATATTCTACTTAGGTTATTCAGTAAGAACCAAGTGATAAAAGTTCCCTCAGGTCAAGCCAAGACTATCTACTTCTGAAATTTCCATTGATAATCTGATTCAAGAAATATGGGGAGAGACATAACCATATAATGTTTTATATGCCATCAAGTAGCCCACAGGATCCCCACTCCCTAATATTCATGACAGGATCCATGATCCACTTCAAAACTACAGAATATGGCCAAGGACAATGGTCTGTCACCTTTATTACTCCTGCAATTATATTACATTACATAGCAGAGGTGAAGGGAGTTTGTTGATATAATTAAGGCCCCTAATCAGTTGACATTGAGCTAATCAAAAGGAAGGTTATTTTGGGTGGGTCTGACCATCAGGTGAGCCCTTTAAACGTGAGTTTAGAAGTAACAGACTTGAAGTGACAGACTCTCCCTTGCTGGCTTGAAAAAGCAAGCTGCCATGAATACATAAGAAAACAAAGTTTGCCAACAAACTATGGAACCTAGGAAAGGAACTCATTCTTAGTTGTTAGGCAAAAATGCAATTCAGACAACACTTTGATTTCTACCCCACAAAACCCTAAGAGGAGGAAACAGCTCAAATGTGCCTTGATTCCTGACCCACAGAAACTGAAATAATAAATGGTATTGTTTTAAGCTGCTAAGTTTTGATAAATTTATTTCACAGCAGTAGAAAACTGATATTGTTTTTTTTCTTGAACCAAGCAAAAGTGATTTAAGAGAAATATAATGTTCCACACAGGGGCCAGGAATCACCTTTTTGGTATAAAATGACTCCAAATGTTTTTGTTTTCTGGTTGTACTATTCACTTTCCATCTACCATCTTTTGAATTTCATCTTCATTATGTTGATATGACATCTGGTTTTCTTTACCTAATACCCTAGTAATGTTGGCCACACAGCATAGGGAAAATAATTCTTTTAAAGAAAAAGATATTAATTCTACTTCCTTCTTTTTGTTGTTTTTCCGTCCACATGATATAGCAGTTAATGTGTTACAGTCTCCATATTAGTTAAGATAGGTCTCAGATTTATTATGTAATTATGTAGATGTTACATGTTTACCTTGCTTTAAATCAGATTTCTTCTGTTAAATTCATGGTATATATGTCCAAAATCAGGGAAATATAAGCTCATACAGCAGGGAAAATGCATTTAAAAATCATATGTCACCTCTCTGAAGGGCAATTTGGCAATGTCAACCAAAATTAAAATGCAAATAAATTTTTCCTAGCAATTGCACCTCAAGAGATTATACTAAACATAGAATCCCCCATGTGTGAAAGAGAAATATTCACGAATATTCATTGAGGCAATGTTTTTAAGGTCAAAATATTGGAAACAAGGTAAGTAATCATCAATAGAACATGGGATAAATTAGCATGTCTTTATGATAGGAGACTACACTGCCTCAAAAATTAATGAAGAAATTGTTTATTTATGCAGAAATAGAAAGATTTTTCACACAATAATATTTAGTTTAAAAAAGCACCAAGGCAGAGAACTGTGCATTGTCTGCACATCCACAAAGGGAATTTAGAGAATTAGTACTTCTTCATGATTTGCAGCAGTGTATATATACCTGGAGATTAGGAATGATATTTTTTAGAATTCAAAATTTTGGAAGTAGAATAAAATGATGTTGAACTGTTGCCACTGTAGTGCTTCTCAGACTTGCCTCAAAAAACACTTCAAATATCTGAGGGCAGAAAGATGTTTCCAGGGAAATGGGCAAGAGTCAAAGAAGTAATTCTGGAAGTACTATTTCTGACTCAGTGCAACACTATGAATGTCTAGTTGCTATCTCTGCTTCTAGTTCTGCCTTGTTCCACTGCACTCTCCATAGTGCTCCTGGGTCAGTTTTTAATTGTACACCTGAACACACCACTGCCCTGAAAAACTCCCAGGCACACAGAGGAAAACAAAACCATGGTGCAGCCTGGATAGTCCTCTGTAATCAAGCTCTTGCCTGTGAGTTAGGATTCAGTGACTGATGACTGATAACATGTGCTTTCTGGAGCAGACTGATATGGATTTGAGTTCTGGCTCTAGTTCTCACTCTTCATTTTCACTTCCTCACCAAAATCCCCAGTGAGCCTTAACTAGGTAAGGTCTCCCAGCAGGGTGCCCAAACTTTATGTCTTTCCAGATTCACTTCTGATGACTCTGCTCTCTGCCATACCCTTAGCTAGCTTCTGGGGAGTCACCGACTCCCCTAAAAATTCTTTTAACTATAACTTCCCCCAAGACTTTCTTGTCTCACATATCACTTCTTCCTCTCTATTGCTTACCTACTTCCAGCTTGCCAAAGCTGTTGTTTACGTGACATTTCATGACTTTCCCCCTTCCACTCAAAGCTTACACATTCTTGGAAAATGACAAGATTTTAATTAAAGTTTCCAAGGCAGAACAACTAGGGGGAGGAAGGTGAGAGAGTAGGGGAAAGGAAACTGGGAAAAGTGGCTTCTGGGATGTAGGGGGAGCCACTGGTTGGTTTGGGCATTTACACTTGAGTCACTTACAAGCTGGGATCTTTTTGCATCACTCCTTTAATTAATTCTAAACCTAATTTCTATTTTAAGCATCATGTGCCTCAGAACTACTTGTGCTAGCAAAGAACAGTAAGGAGAGAAAAGATTTATATGATAAAAGCACATTAAGTTGATATGGATTTATTCAAAACATCTCTCTGTTAAAAAGTGACTGCTATTCTATTCTATTCTACTTTGATGTGTTGTATTTTTCATTGCTGCGGAAGTTTCAAACTTGCTCCCCTGAAAAGCCACTTCTTCTGGTCATTTACCATTTCCTGAATTGGACATAAATATTTGTTGGGTATAGGAGTGCTTCCTCTATTTCATCTGAATGGTTACTGAAATTTGAAAACTCCAAATTGTCCATGATGCCAAATATCACACAGGCCTCCACAAGAGTGGGGACTCCTTGTGTTGCTGGTAAGGTAAGAAATTCGTCCCAGGTGGGGCTGGTTAGTAACATTTGAAGTGATGGCACCAAATTCCCTCTGTAGACGACCAGATATTTAGTGCTATTCATTTTATTAAATCCTTTCTTTTTTTAAAATTGTGAAATAACACCCCAAATAAGTACATAAAACCAAATGTATGGTTTAATGACTAAAGCATGTAATTATCACTCAGAAATTGCCATTAACCCCATGAACCACCATATACTTATTCCCAGAGATGCCATTCTCCCTCTCATACAACAGGTAACCATTATCCTGGTTAAGTATAGTTTTAACACCTATGAATGCATCTTTAAGCAAACCAGTTTATTTGGATCTTAAGTTACGATTGATAAAATGCACTCACACTGCATATATTCTTTTGTTTCCTGCTTCTTTCCTATAATAATATGTTTGTGAGATTCATCCATGTGGTTTGCTGGAGGTCATTAATTTTCATCAATATTTGGCCAACTATTTTTACTAGTGCAATATAATTGAGTGCTATCATATTCTTGGTCAGGAAAGACAAGCCAATAAATATTGTGCATTCTTTCCTTCATTGTCTTCCTTTGATGTTGAATTTCAGAATGCAATCCATCTGAAGACAGCCACAAAATAGAGAAGGAAATAGGCCATGAGATACTCACTAACAACATTGGCTTGCCCGGTGAATATGGTGTACTGAAGCTCATAGGAGACCACACTGAATTCATCATCAGAGGTCCAGTGGACAGTAATTGTGTCGTATGAAGCCGTGCAGAGCTCTTCTCTGATTGTGGGAGGGTTGGGAGCTGTGGGGGTTAAGAGTGCTCATCAGTAAAGAACCAAACACCACTGGGATACCATTTTGGAGATGCTTGACTTAAAACAAACCTTTAAAAAATAAGCCCACCAGGATTACTATACTTAACATGGAAAAACTCAATCCAAAAAATATTTGGTTGGCTGGTTACTGCTTTTACTTTTAATAAGTAATGTGTCAAGAGCCAGTCAGTATGGATTTATGTCAGGTTATCATGGAAATATATTTAGGAGATTTAAGTAGACAATACCTAAACATGAAGCAAAATATGTTAAAAAGAAGAACAGTTGTAGTTTTATTTTGTGTGTGTGTGTTGGGCAAGGATTCAGCTGGCAATTTTTTTTTTTCATAAATTGCCCAATGTTAAATATTTTAGGCTTTCTGGGTCAGACAGTTGCTATTCCAACTACTCAACTCTGCTGTTGTGGCATAAAGCAGCTGTAAATAATTTGTAAACAAATGGGAATGACCAGATTCCAATAAAACTTTATTTACAAAAACAGGCAGGGGCTAGATTTGGCCTGTGACCCAAACTTTGGCAACCACCATCTACACGGTGCCTGATAGTTTTATATTTAGGCATCCAACAGGAAAAATGCTGGTTTTTTTTCCTTTTAGTACTGGGGATTGAACACAGGGGCACTCAACCACTGAGCCGCATACCCAGCCCTATTTTATATTTTATTTAGAGATAGGGTCTCACTGAATTGCCTAGTGCCTTGCTTTTTGCTGAGACTGGCTTTGAACTTGCAATCCTCCTGCCTTAGCCTCTAGAACCACTGGGGTTATAGGTGTGAACCACCATTTATCATTCTATAACAAATCAGACTAAAATAATTATATGTACATTTTCTTTTATAAGATATCTTTATGTCTTATTTTTTAAAAAAATATTGGTACAGATGTATTTTCATTTCTCAATTTATAGGTGATATTTCAAATGCAGAAGACCATAATTAACAATCAATTGTACCTAAGAATATATATTTTCTTTCATAAGGAAAATGATTCCTTGGCATTGGTTAACTTTATCACTGGGAAGGCCACTGCTTTATTTCTTTAACACATTCTCGAGGAGAGAAGTCTAAATCCTACCCAAACTGTGATTTTTAAATGACTTCCACTAGATTGATTTTAGTAACTGGTTTTATGAGAAGAGTATGTGAGTAAGAAAAAGACTAGGCAATGAGTGTTTTGAATTGGCCATAATATTTTAGAGAGGGGGTTGGCAAACTATGGCTGTGGGCCAAATTTGGCCCACTGCCTATTTTTGTAAATAAAGTTTTATTGGAACACAGCCAGGCTTATTCAGTCATGTATTGGCTGTGGCTGCGTTCCCACAACAGCAAAGTTGAGTAGTTGTGACCATGTGGCCTGCAAGCCTAATACATCCACCATCTGGCCCATTACAACCAAAGTTAACTGGCCTTTGCTTTGGAGAATTGTCCAGGGCCCTTATTTCTACTCTTCTGTGTACCAGAACCTGGCTTCAAATAGACAAACATGTGCTCATTCCATAGATCAGGAGCAACCTTTGCTTACACTGTTGCAGGGTTCTTCCTGCTCTAAATTCTGATTAGAATTAATGAGTCCTAAACAAACCCAAAGAGTGGAGAAAATTAATGGAAATGGCAAATTTGAAGTTTTTTTCAGTAGTCTTCACTTTGCACCTGAAATATATCCAGGACAAATGTCATGAGAAGCAAGGCTGGTGTATTAAGTCAATTAGATTAGCTTTGCCTGGTGGCTATTGAATTCCACAAACATCGCTGAGTATCTACAATGTGGCAGGCACTGCATTAGGTTGTGTGGTAAGATAAGAGGGCTCTACATAACCCTTAGAACATTCTTTCTAACACATGTATTTGTACACCTGTCTCCTGAAGTATCCACATGTAAAATTTAGCATCATGGGGTGGAACTTGGATGTTCATGAATCAACCACACCAATCATGAGATGCATTCCCTGTAGGCCCAGCTGCATCGTAAAATTATCATCTGTGTGGTCCTGTTCATGTGGGATCACCCCTACTTGGATCAGTGAAGAAATACATATTCTTTCATAATTTAAACAGTTTGTTAAATTACTTCTCCATCAACCATTGTAGAAAGATTCTGTTCTTTCCATATTGTAATATGTGATTAAATATAAAGAAAATGTTAGTTCAAAATAGGCAAGTAGCTGTGAGACACATGGCAGTAGTCGCAATCAGGAAGGAAATGTCACCTCTACGGGTTATTAACTTGACATACCACTTAAAGGCATGTCATAGGGGAAAAAAATCTTGTTTTCACAGCCAGGCAGGCTAACCCTGTTTTGATTGTAAACCCAATGGGTTTGTCCTGAAAAGTCAATACCCAATTTACTGTAAATGAGAACAGCAGCATGCTGCCAATTTCAATACTCACAGAATCAGTACCAGAACTGTTATTTTCTTGCCTTCATCACAAACACCATGCAAGAAATGGCAGGCTAATACTCTACAAACACTTCACTTCCTGCTTATAAATGTCTGATAAACTATTTGGACTTGGCAATATCAGCCAAGCATCATATGTTATGACCAGGATTGATGTTATGTCTAGAAATAGACTGAATTTGTACTTGGGGTTGACAGCTCTGAAGGCATAATACCAGGTACCCAGCATGGCCTTTGGTTTGGCATAAACAGCTATTGGCATGATATATGGTGTGCATGTTACAATTCAATGAAGATTCCACTCAGTTTCCCCTTTAATCAATACTTTTGCCTGACTATAGAAATTAAAATGGACATACAGTGTTGAAATATTATTAATTATTGGGAAAGGAGCAGGACACATTTGTCAATGGGACCCTGATCTCGGGCAACATACCCATGTGCCCAGGCAAATATTTAACTTTTCAGTCTTCTCTGACTTTGTGGATAAACTTGTAACATGGATCTGGCCCAGGAGACATAGTTTGCTAGGTGAGTCTTTTGAGCAAGATTCTTGTTTTTCTGACAAAGACAAACTTGACTGGCAGAGCTTTTTGTCCATCATTCCCTTAACGGTACTGTCTTTTTGCTTAGAACTTCAGCATATTGATTGGAGGGGGTCACATTATAGTCATGTGGCCAAAACAACAACAACAACAACAACAACAACAACAACAACAACAAAATGGAGACCCCAGAGCCAGAAACCAGAAAAAGCCTGGTGAATGAAGTCATCAGCAAGCCAATTCCCAGTCCTGGACTGTATGCCTCTATTCTGTTTCTCTCATTCAAACACTCATTGATGGGTTTAGAAATTGCCAGCTGGGTTTTCTGTTGCATGAGACCAAACTCATTCCTAAATGATAAGAGAAAAGGGGTATTTTGACCAGAATGCCATAATGAAAGCAGTTCAGTAGCCACAAGCTACACGGGGCTGCTTTAATTCTAATTGAATTTAATTAAAAAGTTAATAAAAGTAACAATTTTCTAGGTACATTTCAAATTTTCAATAGTCCCATGTGCCTAATGTCTAATATTTTGGATAGTGCAGATATAGAACATTTCTACCATTGTTCTATTGGGGGGAGGGTGTTAGTTTCAATAAATCACAGAATTAAAACTAAAAAATGGAGGGCGCTATATTCATAAATATTTTAAACCAAGTATGGTCCCTTACTGCAAATGCTTTTTGAGTTGATTTCTTTCTTCCTTCACACGAATGGTAAGTTTGAAAGAGAATTATATAAAATAAGAGGATACTTGTGGAATGACTTGCCTTCCTTGCAAATGCAGAAAAAAGCTAAAAACAGCACGTTGAGTTTTCACAAGGAAAAACTGATTTTCCAGGTATAATGCTCCTTGAATATAGAACTCCTAGCTTTACTACCCACAGACTATAAAAATAAACACTATACAACGTCCCCTCTCTCCTGCTCTACCTTTCTAGACCACTTTCCCACAAACATGTACACACAGGACTGGAGTTAAGAAACTGACACCAGGCTCAGTTAGGGATGTGGTTTCTGGAAGGCCACATGTCCTAAGTGCAGTACACATCTGGCTTAACTGTGTACCTTGTGCTTTCCTGAAGGCACAGGCCCTGGTGGCTTTGGCTAACAGAAATACCGTTGTCTGAAGAGTCCATATTGTTTTTACCAGTGTTCTCTTAGTTTCTGCTTTAGAGGACAACAGCAAAGAAAAGATTAGATGCACTGCTAAGAATAGGAAAAGCCTTAGTTTTCTTCTTCTATTGCTGTTTTCTAAGCTTGACCAAAATTTTGCCATGGTAAATTTGCCAAAATAAAATTTGGTCTATTTTTTTTTGGGGGGGGGTCTTTTCTTTATCAGGGCTTCATGCATGTGAGACAAAAGCTTTAACACTAATCTATATCCCAGTCCCTGAAATTCAATCAGTATTTTACTAGAAAGAGAAAAGGTCTTAGGCATCTATACAGACCTGAGCCAAATTCTAATTTTGCTACTCCCTCCCTATCAGATCTCCAGCAAGATGGCTGATTATCATCATGTCCAAAAGAAGGATTATTACATTTTACATAAATTCAACATTGTGAAGGTGGCAAATACAGAGAGCAGGAGCAGGGTGGATACCTAGTTAGTTATTTACTATTTTTCTCACTGCTAACATCCTGGAAGAGTCAAATGCTTTCCTAACATGAAATGAAATAAACTTATAAAACTTATGTAATACTTATGTCTTTTTGATGGTCATTAGACATATTTATTTTAACACCCCCACATTGAGAGGGAAATAGTAGTAAGTATGCTTTTAATGATCGAGATTCTCTTTTCTCTCCTGTCCTCAACTAAGTCTTGGGCTCTCTTGTTTTGGTTATGAAAAAGAGTGCACAGAAATTATTCCTGGAAACAGTATTCCTACCTCAAAAGCACACAACTCTGGTTTTCAGGAATCACTGATCTTGTGGCAAAGTGTATCACTGAAAGTAACAATATTAAACAGAACACAAAAGATAATACCTGTAAGGTAATCCAGACATTCCAGCAATTTCTTCTCTCGGGAAAAATCTAAGGCAAAGGTGTCAAATGTGTCATTGAGGTTGATTTCAGGAATTAGGACCTGAGAGGATGCAGTTGCCATGGAGACTCTGTAATTTAAACAAAACAACTTTTTAGAGATGTCAAGATGGTTTTCACCATCACTGTGGAGGCATTTAAAAAAAAAATAAAAGGAAAAGAAATACGATTCTTTTGAAAGTGCCTTCAGAAGAATCTAGATGGTACAACACAGGAACACAAAGAAATCGAATGCAAGCTTTAAAAAAAAAAAGCAAAGGAATTGGGAAAAACAACAGACTGCCTTCCACCTCTTCCTTTTTACTATCGGAAAAAAAAAGTCCCTGTGGAGGTGAAAGAATATTCATATTTCATGTTGCTGTATATTTAACAGCCTGGCCCCATCACATTGAACCAAGCAAGAAGCACATTGCTTCAGGCAGTTCTTCACACATCTGTCTGGGAAGCTGTTTGTTCCTTTCAGGCGGGCCCCTGCTCTACTTCAAAGGGGAGTCTCCAAAATTTCAAACTGCATAAAAGGCAAAGTGAAGATTAAAAAAGAATGTTTCCAGATATTGGATTAGTTTAATCAATTACTAGCCTCTCTCTAAAATAAACATTAAAAAAAGTTTTCGTCTGGCTCATTTTCATTCTCCTTGTATTCATTTTTTTTGCACCATATTCCCAGCAGATGCCATGGAAAATATTCATAAGCTTTCTCACAAATTCCCCCTGTGGATGCACTGTTTCTCCTTCTCACTTAGGCTTTCTGGTTAGTTCTCTTGTAAGAACTATAAAGCAAGGAAGGAATTGCTATGTATCAGTCACCTATGTGTCCTGAAATTGATTTGGAAAGTTCAGATATTAAGAGCAGAACATTTTACCTGGTTCAAAATGCAAGGGATTCCCTTAAAACCAAGAAAACTTTGGTCTGAAGTATACTACCTCTGAGTGATCAAACTATGCTGGACTTGTGATTTTTCTGAGTTGGTCATTTTGTTAAATTCTGTCAACATTAGGGCACTGGGAGTTTTTGTGCAAAGAAATGACTTTAAAATGATTTAGCTCTTAATACATAGTTACTTATTTTCAAATAAATATCATTGATGCTCATTTATACAAGGTCACAAAGCTGGTGACACCCAGGAGAAGTTTGAGTCTGTATTCTTCCATTTAATCTAGAAATTTTCCAACCCAGTTACCTTCCAAGGGTTATATATCCTCTTGAGGAATACTATTTAGTCTTAAAAAGGAATGAAACACTAACGTATATTCATCATGGATGAACCTTGAAAACACTGTGCTTAAAAAAGCTAGACACAAAAGATCACATACTGTATGATCTATATGCATGAAATGTCCAGAATAGGCAGATCATTAAATTATGTACTTTACAAAGGTTAATTTGCAAAATGTGAATTTTACCTCAATAAAAAAAGAATGCACTTGTGAAATGCTCAATATTCTTGGAAATACAGTTTCTACAGTTGCATTTCTGGCACATTTTCAGTGTTAAATAGGGAGGGAAGAGGTTAATCAGTAATGTCATAATTGGAATGCTATCAGAATCCACAGATAAACTAATGCTAAAGAGAAATAAACACTGGGAAGTTTCAAGTATATGAATGAGGGTGGAGAACCTAACTTTACCTCCTGATGGGGGTTACAAAAAGTAGTAAATAGCAGGGCTGTATGATTTTGCTGACTAAATATCGCACCTAAGTGAATTATGCTAATTATTGACACCAACAGCTGTTAATTTAGACTGATGTGTATGGGACTGCTGCTAGTCAAACTACTTTCAACAAATAGTCAACAATCATTTATAATGCCATTAAAGTATCTCACATACTGAAAAGTCCAAGCCATTTGCATCAATACAGAAAAGTCAAAAGATCTGTTATTAGTATTCCCCCCCTCAAAAAAAAAATTTCAAGGGAAAAGCTCTAGTTTATCCTGTTTTATAAACTCTAATGGGGAAAACTGCACTAAGCTATTAAGAAACAAGCACTGAACTTCTGATTGCACTGCTTTGCTGCTTGATGTGGCAGTTTGTGCTAAACAGGTTCAAGATTGCTCTGAACACAGATAACCTGGCTTTGAGATTTCTCTGCTCAATGGCTGAAGCCACTTGTTCAGGCTCATCCCAAATAGACTTTGTTCCCAAGTTTCTCCTGGTTCTATGGCCAACAAACAATTAAATAAAGCATGTTTTTGTCAAATGACATGTATAAAACAGCTGTCATCTTGATGGTGGGAACCAAAAGAATTAAAGTGCCTAGCCTGGGAGGCAAAGACTGACAACAAGAATCTTTGGGGATTACTGCAGCTTTTAACACCTACATTTTTTTTCCTTGATGGAAGAAGGAAAGATATTTATCTTTGGCAACAATTTCAATTTTTTAATTGGAATGACAGTCAAAGAGGAAATCTGCCAAATGCAATATTGTAGGTCACGTTTTTATTTCTCAAATCCTTAATACCCATCTTCTGGCCTTTTAGATAAATTGCCAATATCCACCAAGGGCACTCAGGCTGTGCCACTTCCTCGGTTCTTTAAAGTCCTTAAATTCCTAGTGCACGTGTGTGCACATGTGCGCGCGCACGCACACACACACACACACCCGTAGGGGTGTGTGTTAAACTCTTCTTAACATATTGGAGCAAAGACCTTGTGTCCCATCATGATGCATAGAAGGTGAGTTGCACATTACTCCCTGTTTCTATTTCTGCTTTGATGTCCCTAATCCATGACACTTAGTTAATAGTGACTACATGGGGCCAGTTTTCCAAAAGGTCTATGTGTCTAGAGCTATACTGTTCACAGGGCTTCTGCCTAACAATGCACATCACCATGGTAAAACCCAGTGAGGTCTCACAGTAAGACAATGTGTTCTACTTTGGTTAGTTTAGGAATTCCCAAACACATTTGGCCCTGTAACTTTCCTATTGTCATAACACCTCTCAACACCTTGCAACTATACTTCAAATCCAATGAATGAGATATGCTCTAATTTTTAAAGCAAAGCAATGTCTTTCCAGAGTTGACAAATGGTGTCCTTAGCTTTATATTCTGGAAAAGTCTGACAAATTTTTGAACTGCCTGTGGCAGTGAGGAACTGAGTGATCACCTTGCGCTAGAGAACCTCTTAAGTGTTCTGAAAAATGGATTCCTTTCAGAGAGAATTTTCATTTCACCATCCTTTTGATACACATAATTTGTGATTTTAATTTTAGATTCTTTATAAATGGTAAATCAGCTTTCTTATGCTTAGATTTACCAAACAGTTTTGCTCATTTAGTATGTTAAAAAATGTCTATACAATCACATCAAAGACATATATATTAATGAATCTATATGTATTAATGAATGTATAACATACTATAATATGTTGTACATTCTATTTGCATTCATCTAGTGAGTGGGAGGAAGGGAATTAGCATTTATTGCATGTTCACTTTGTAACAGGAACTGGACTAATGCTTTTACCATGTTATTTTATTTTATCCTTACAGCAACTGGCCCTGTTTACACATCATTCTTTCATTCACTCGTTCATTCACATGGGGAAGTTTGCAATGTGCTGGGGCTATAATAGCCATAACAAGCTCACTAGGATTCCTGCCCACTTGGAACATATAAGCAAAATTAGACTCAGAAGTGTTAATGAGCAGTTCCACTGCTGTCCATAATTACTAAGCAATTAGCACAGTGCCAAACAGTTAATTCCAAAGCATATGCATCTCCTACAATGTAAAGCTTAAGTCTCAGTCTCTCTCTCTCTCTCTCTCTCTGTTTCTGAATTTTAGCCTATAGGAGAACATCTACTTTAACTGAAGTAATGAGGTTGAAAAACCTCATATAAGTCTCATTTTAAGAATGCCTGCAGGATTTGAAGTTTCTTCTGGGTGCCATACTTGAAGAATGAAGATGATTTGGAAGTATACAGGAGCCAAAACCCAAGACAGATACAATAGGAGACAAAACTAGGAAGTCATGTTGTAAAGAGGCAGGCTGAAGAACAGAGGCAGCTAGACAGAGAGAAGCATCGGAATAAAGACATAACAGGAGGGCTCAGCTGACATCAAAATATGAAAATATACATCCAGCTAGCATTGATGTAGTGTCTATGATGCTTAAGGCCTGTTCTGAAGGGATTTCAACAATGTTATCACAATAGGGATAACTAATATGAACCATTTTCTAACTACAAAAGAGCTCCAAAGAACCACATTTAAATAGGGGCAGTAATGAGAGATTTGAACTCAGTACTCCCCACTTCTTATCCAAGTCCAGTGCCCTTTTACTACATCACAGTTGCTTCAAAGAAAAAACCTCAGAAATGAACCAAAGAGGTTGATAAATGAGAGATGGGAAGACAGGAGACTACAGAAATAGGGACAAGGGCTTCTAGCAGATTTTTATAGGCACGGTGGACTCAAACTCTAGAGAAGCATACTCTTTATGGAAAAAGAAATTCAAGTCATGTTTCCATTTCTGATAAGTTGGGCTTGTTTACAACGGAGCTGAATGAGACCAGTCATGTCTCATCAGAATGGAAGGCATTCATGCACCCATTCATGTGCTTATGCTATGCTTCAAATGCAGGCCTTCTTTTAGCATTACTCTTCGAGGGTCAATTCTCACCCAACTGCTGGTGAGAATTTATTCATGTTTCACATGGTTGAATTTGGAGGGATTGCTGAGGAATGCAGCTCAGAGTAGCCATGTTATCTGGACACGTCCCAGGTAGAGAAATGGTCTTTTGGATCCCAGTTGGGAATCTTGACCTAAGTATAAATGCTATCTGTATTACGGTGTTCTGGGTACACTGGAATATTAAAGCTGTTTAAAGTTTTTAACTTTAGGAAGAAGGATGAGCAATTAATTGGATGTGGTCCAGATGACAGCAGTGCAAACAATTAAACATTTGGAACCTGGGAGTCAGAAGGAAAGAAACTGGGCTCTCACAGTGGGGAAGTCAGAAAATGGATAATAGCCAGCTGTTATCCATGTTCTTTAGAAGAGATACATATCTAACCAGCTGCAAAAAGAATTCTTCTCAAATATAAGAAATAAAACAGTTAAGCTAGTAGACCAGAGTTGCAAAAATACTGTTCACTGATCTTAAAGAACAATGAAAATGGAATTGTCAATGCTTACCTCTAGATGATATTTTGAGAATCAGCACAATGCTCAACACATGCAAGCACTTAATACATGTTAGCTTTCTTTCTCCTTTGAAGAAATTCAAGTTATAAGAGGGTGAGTATGGGACTGGGTTTATAGCTTAGTTGGTACAGTGCTTGTCTAGCATGCACAAGGCACTGGGTGCAATTCCCAGCACCACAAAAAAAAAAAAAAAAAAAAAAAAAAAAGATGGTGAGCATGCCCCCTCACCAGCCATGGGCTGGCAAAACAGAACCTGTAACCTATTTGGTAAATTGTTTTATTGACATACAGCCATGCCCATTTGTTTCCTCTTGCTGTTGTGAAGTTATACTGGCAGGGTTTACTAGTTGTAACTTAGACCTTATAACCCACAAAGCCAAAAAATTCTTATTCTCTGATCCTTTACAGAAAAAGTTTGCCAATCCCTGTTTTGGAATAAACACCAGCATGAACAAGCTCTCTGGGATATTTTAGTGATAGGATTCTATTATCATTTTGCATAAAGGGCAGTTACCTCTGAAAATGAGAATGAATGAAAAGTCAAGGCCATTTCATTGCTCAGAAATGTCATTACATGGTGTTAGTTTTACTCAATCCAGTCTAGATCATCTCTGTGGATCCAATGGAATTACTAGAGGTGTTTGCTTGCCATCCATGGAGATGAGTAATTTTTATGACAATCAAGTAGGTGTACTAAATGAATACTCATCCTTGCCAGTTTCACAGCTGAGCTGACCACTGAGTAAACATCACTTTATAGTTCCCTCCCCTGAAATAGAAGGTGTTTTAAAAGAAGACAGGATGAGGTTGACCGATTGGCCCTCTGTCTTCCATATGAGTCAGCCTTGACCTTTTCAGGTGAGGCCAAGCTTCTGAACCAAGTAAAAACAGGCCTCACACAATGACACCTGTGTGATGTTTTTTCAGACAGATGCTGAAGAGTGCAATAGAAGATAAGATCCCCTTTTATGCTTCTGCCTTCATTTTGTTTCTTTGTTACCAAGTGCACAATGAGATAGGGACTAAGATTCACAAGAAATGCTATTCATGTTCCATCAAAAGCTCCTGCTCAAAAAAAGAGGTTGATTTTATTCTTTATAACTGGTGGACTCTTGTTTCAAAGTCCTTGAATACTGAAAGGGCTGACATGTCAAAGGGAAGCATCTTTGGCTGGAGTGAAAGAGCTTGAAACCTCTATTGTCTCTGTTCCTCAACCTTGAAAAACAAAAGCACTGAGAGAGTAAGACCAGTCAATCACATCCCATATACAAGGGATCAGCAGCCCAAGAACCTCACACTGGACCCCTAAACTTACCTCTCAGTGATATTCTTAGCAGTCTGTAGGAAGCGGGCATGATCATTCTCCTTCAGAGAGTGTTCTGCTTGGGAGATGAGGGATGCTGACCGTTCAATGCACTGTTTGCAGTTTGCAATCTGCTGAGCCAGTTTGCGAAGCCTCATCACCTTGAACAAAAGAGACAAGGACACATATGGTTACATGGTAAGTGCCTCCAGTGAAAAGGCATCAGACTGGACCATTGTGATGTGTGTGCTCTATAGTATGTAAGCCATCTTTCTATAAAAGTTCAAAAGTAAGCATAGAGATAGCAAAATCAGGTAAAGCCCAGTCATGGAACTCTTGTTAGAGATATACTTTCTCTTCTTGGAGAAGTGTTGCTAATTCATTTTATGAGGAAACACTGAATTGCTAATTGCTTCCCTGTTAATGGGAAAAAAAGGTGTTACCCACTGTCAAATTACAAAGGGTCATCAGATCTCTTCCCTCCACTATTCCACACAATTACTCCAAGAACATAGGGAACTTTGGAAGTTTATTTCAGGTTTCCTTCTGTTCCATTAAGAAAACAAAACAGCTCTATAGGTGTAAATTTGAGGCTTTAGCAAAAATCATTTTCTAGAAACTTCTTTGTAATTCATGTAATAAAATTGTGATATAAATGCATTAGGTATTACTATTCCCCACTCTACCTAAAACTCATGTATTAAATTAACAGAAAGGGAGCATTTTTCCCATTGATTAATATTTTTCCTGTTGAGCAGATGAGAGAACGCCAAAAAAAGCACAGCTGGGCCATTTCCCCTCGCTGGGAACGTCATTTCCAGGCACTTTGTGCTTACTTGATAACTAAGAACTATTTTGATAAGCATTTCCCAGTTGGGATAAAAATGCATATTTGCTTCACAACCTCCATTCCAATTCCCATTTCTGTCTTGTTTGAAAATGACTCTCAAACGTAATAGACCATAACCTCCCAGGCAGGCCAAGATAAGTCCAAGGTAACCCACTTGACCGTCACTCTGGTGCTTGAAATGTGCTGTGAGATGAAGCCCTTTGGCCAGAAGCCAAGTTAAAATTAGACCACTAATTGGAATTGCCGTGTGCCTAGTGCCCCCATCTATACACCCGGGGACAGATTTTGGCTGGCTTTATGATAATTCCGGAATGGAAAATAGCCTTGGGTGAAAGGGTAGGGAGGAGGCCGGTTAATCTGTCTTGCAGACAAGGCTGGCTCAGGCTCCCTCCAGAATTCCTGCTAACTCCAAGAAATTCCTTCTTTCTCCAAGTCATCATTATCATCCCCGGACAACTCTAATCGAAGAAAAGGAAGGAAAGAGATGTCAGAACTCTAGGCCTCTAAGGAACATCCAATTCCAAGTACGGACTACAGCAAACAAAGGAAATTCATGCTGAATTGAGAGGCACCAGGCACAAGATATCAGGGTGAGAAAAATTCCTGAAAGTAAAGAGTCAAAGATTGAAATGTCAAAACTTTGGGGAAAATACTATGATATCTTGAGCCTGGTAAAAGACATAACATTATGATTGTTGTTACTATCCCCAGAACATTATCTGTGTACCTGGGTTGAATAAAATGACACTTATTTTATACCAAATAGAATTTAGCTTTTGTCATCCTTATATCCACAGGCAAACCCAACAAAGCATCCACTCCAATTCAAGTTATTGAACACACCTATTAGAAACTAACAGAGGCAAGAAAAATTCCACGAGGAAAAATAACTTACAGTGCCTAGAATAAACCAAGTGCATGGAATACTTAATTACACAACATAAAGAATAATTTAAATTACATGGCAAAATAGAAGATATTTGATACAATTCTAACAAAAGAAAACAAGGTTGAAATATTCTTGTAGAATAATTTCATGCCAATCATTTATCATTTGGATATGTCTGAGAAGATGACACAGATTACAAATGTGAATGACTGCACTCCAGTTTCATCATTTTCTTCTTCTATCATGATACCAGAAATTAAAAATAACAAAAGAAGAAGAGAAAGAAAAAGCCCCAAATCATGCATGGAAACAAAACAAAAATAAGAGCCTCCTATGAAAATATTAGAATGTTCTACAAAGAACGATTTGGGGCTAATCTTAGCTATATATTAGTGCACAATTCCATCTCATATATGACGATCAGAGCTTCTCAAGTACTGTGCAAAAGATGAGTTAGGGATCTTTTCCAAAGAAAAACTGTAGATGTTTGGGCAAATCCTCCAATATTTTAGTTAAGGAATTGTAATTGGCAGAGTAGCAGGAATTTGCATTTTAACAAACAGTGAAGGTTTATTAATAAGCAGGAGATGAATAAATAATATGGTCAGAACTAACATTAAAAAATAAAATAGAAGAAAATAGCAGAGCATATTTCTGGTAGAAAAGGCAAGTTGCATTTTGTAAAACATATGTCATGTGTGTTTTACACTTGATTGTGATACCATATGTATTTCTTATGTGGGTTACATTATAAAAATGAGAAATTAAAAACACTGCTCAAAGTTAGGTGTTCACAAATATGGTGTATGGACCAAATTCAGCATCAAGATTGTATAAATAAAGTTTTATTGGCACACTGTCACATTCTTTTGTGTAGGAATCATCTGTGGCTGCTTTCATGTTACAATATTGCCAGAAGTAAGTTGTTGCAACAGAGACTACATGGCAAAACCAAAAGTATTTATTAGCCCTTCACAGAAAAACTTAACTAACTCCTAGCATAAATGATTCTAGTCAGATGGCCTTGACTCAAACCCATTCTGAAACCCTGTGCTACATGCTACAGCACTTAAAATTCTAACATAGAGCACTGAGCAAAATACTTAATTTTTCATTATACAATACTTTTAATATTTTAGAAATCTGACAACATGAATAAAATCTGGTAATTTAAAAGAAATGTTAGACCATGACACATAAGAGTCTACATATGCAAGTATCAAAGCCAGGGAGGAAATTTTTCAGGTGACTCTATCCCTTTTGCCTTTAAAAAGTGAGATTGCCACATTGTAACTTTTGAATTTCACTCTATACTCATCATGGAAATATTCTATTAGAATCTCCTTGTAACCAGGCATAGGCCTGTTGATATCATTCTATTTTTGGTTTATTATACCTTACATACTGTTTTAAAAGCAGACTTAATTTGCTTTAAATGCATTTTAAATATGTGCTTTTGTACATTTGTAGTATACACACCCCCAAATAGCTATATGCAATCAGCAAGTGCTCTCAGTTAACAGGACTACCTGAATTGACCATGAGAACTGGACTTAGCACTGTTTTAAGGCCATAAACAATATGACCATTTAGTCCAAGTGAATTCTCTTAAATTATGGAGAATTCGAGTACATAAAGGCAGTGCAGAGAAGGGGCCCTGTGTTTGCACATTGAAAGAACTCACTTCCTTGGGAGTTTGTTGTGTCTTGACAAAAAATTCACCCTTGACTGCAGAGTAGAAGCAGCAGCATCTTTCTCAGGGAGTTTCGTGCGTAGCCTGCAGTCTATGCAGTCTACACCCCCATACAGGCTAGGGAGCTCTTCCAAGAGCATAAAGCAGCAGTATATACTGATGTGCTGCACTATCACCTGCTGGCAACTTCCTTCACCTGCCTATTTCCAAGTGCTTGTCAGAGGGCCCCACTGTCCCTGCTCCTGACTCAGTGATAAGACTGCCCTGCAACTGCCCTGGGCTGCAGGGACCCACCCCACAGAGGGCCCCAGGTCCACACATGGCCTCCCTCCCTGGCACCTCAGATTTCCAGGGTGTTGGCCTTCCCACCCTTCCTCTTGGAAACATGCTTGTGATGCAACATAATGTGACCAGGGACTCAAATCATTGTGTATCCCAGGCTTTGGAGTCAACTAATCCTTGCTCATGCATCAAAGTATTAACCCAAGGGAAAGCCAAACTGTGCCCTCCTCCTTTCCAGTAACATCTGCCACATAATACTGCCTGCTGAGATAATGTCTCCAAGCAAATGGACACTTCAAAAAAGTGTACAATTTTAAACATACAGAAAAAATTTAAAGTAATATGATGAACTATCCCAAATGTACTACCAAATCTCAGTATTGTCATAATACCAGCATCAAAATTTTGAAGAGAAGGTAACATCATCAATGGCACTAATGCCCCTGTGTGGCCCTTTCTAACCTCCTTCACATCTCTCCAAGAGAAAAGAGCTCCTGAATTCAGAACTGCTCACCCAAGACACTTGTGCTTAAACAACATATAGGATTTGGGGGTTAGCTTATGAAATCTTATGTAACTCTCCCTATTGTATACAAATCATTATAAGATTTGTTTATGACTTTGTGATTTGTCAACGATAATTCATATCACTGTAGTTCATTAATTTTAATTTCTGAAGACTTTCACTACATAATTAAAAATCTGTGTCTTATAAAGACAACTCTATTGAGATAAC
Source organism: Callospermophilus lateralis (assembly GCF_048772815.1). NCBI lineage: Eukaryota > Metazoa > Chordata > Mammalia > Rodentia > Sciuridae > Callospermophilus > Callospermophilus lateralis. The sequence continues at coordinate 486,157 of NC_135325.1, forward strand.
TGACACGACATTGCAAATTTGAAAATTTGAAAAATTTTCCAATATATATATTCCCATGAAAGAGTATGCTGGTGCCTAAAAAAATCTACTACATTTTTGGAGGTTCCTAGTGCTATGAAGTTTTCCCTTGGACAGATAGGTGATTGTTCCGATGTTTTAATCTTTGATTTATGATTTCTTGTTTTAATGTTTGGTCTCAGAAGTCCTTCTTAACCTGAGAGTATATACATGGTTTCTATTAAACATAGTTAAAATAATGTCAATATTTTAGGTTTGGGAGAGTACATAGTATCTCTATCACATAAACATTTTTGGTTTTGTTTTTGTAAACAACCTTTTAAAAATGGAGGAAACTCCATTTTTAGGAGTTAGGCAATGGGTTGTACTTAGCTGACACCTGTTTTTATTGGGGTGGGGGCTTCTTTAATTTTTATTCTGTTGTGCTTTTTCTAACTTCATTTGAGAGCTCATTCTTTTTACTATGTTTTCTTTGCCTTTTGTAAATAATCGAAGGCAATCACTTTGCATTCAAATAACTTTTGGCTGCTTATTGCTTATGACATACAGCCTGTCATTGCAGTACATTTCTGTGGTTGAACTGAGGGACTCATGCATGCCAGGCAAGAACTATTCCACTGAACCACATCCCTAGCCCTCATTGTGGTGCATTTCTAAAGTTGTTTTGAAAATGTATTTATTAGTACATTATAAAGTTTCCAAACATTGTAAAAAACATTATTTTCACTGCTGACAGTATCTAATTCATTTCACTGTGTGGTCCTTAGAGGAGGGGTTATATGGTGTTCAGTCCTGAAAATTTGCTTCCCTTCCAACCAAGTATGAGACATTAAAAGAAAAAAGGAGATACAACTCTAGCAACTTGGGGGGCTGAGGCAGGAGTATTGCAAGTTCAAAGTCAGCCTCAGAAATTTAAGAAGGCCCTAAGCAACTTAGTGAATCTCTGTTTCAAAATAAACACTAATGAAAAGGGATGGGGATGTGGCTCAGTGGTTGAGCATCAGAAGGAAGGAAGGAAGGAAGGAAGGAAGGAAGGAAGGAAGGAAGGAAGGAAGGAAGGAAGGAAGTCAATGTCCCATGTGCTGGGCATGGTCATATATGCTTATAATCCCAGTAACTTTGGAGGCTAAAACAGGAGGATTGGTAAGGTTAAGCCAGCTTCAACAACTCAGACCCTCAGGAACCTAGTGAGAACCTGTCTCAAAATAAAACACAAAGGAGGAAAAATATAAGGGGGAGAAATGAATTACAGTAGAGGGGGTAGAGAGAGAAGAGGGGAGGGGAGGGGGGAGGGGGGATAGTAGAGGATAGGAAAGGCAGCAGAATACAACAGACACCAGAATGGCAATATGTAAATCAATGGTTGTGCAACTGATGTGATTCTGCAATCTGTATATGGGGTAAAAATGGGAGCTCATATCCCACTTGAATCAAAGTGTGAAATATGATATATCAAGAACTATGTAATGTTTTGAACAACCTACAATAAAAATTAATTTAAAAAAAATAAAATAAAACACAAAAAAGATTGGTAATATAGCTCAGTGGTGAAGCACCCCTGGGTTCAATTCCCAATACTTCCCACCAAAAAAAGTCCCATATGAAGTTTATATATTACATATATACTTTCCTAGTTTTTGAGTGGAAAAATCAATGGGCATCTGCCATGCTTTAATGCTATTCAGTCTCGTTTGTGCCTTCTGTATTTATGGGATTCCTCAGGTGGATGTCAAAACTCAGTTTCCAAATTTCCTTTAGAGCTGTTTTTTTTTAATTTAAGTTTATTTTCAAAACATGTTTACTTTCAAAACTTCTAGTTTGCTGGCTTTGATTTTATTTTTTCTAATTTCATGGTTTCACTTTTTTCTTTGCTTTTTTTCCCTTCTTTTATTTTTGTTTTCTTTTTCAGTTTTTCTTTGCTCTTTTAAAAGTTATTTCTTCATTTATCCCTTTGAGAAATATTTTAAAACTATATCTTTTAAAGTATTTTTTGTATTCTTCCACATAACTAATTTCCTCTGGAATAAGATAATAAGATTACTGTATTTGCTTTGGAATTGGGTTTCAGTTTTGAATGGGAGAAGTCATGTATGATTCTTTGCTTTCTCGTTCTTCTTGATCAGGCTGCCCTATCTTGACAGTTTCACAGTTGCCCTCTCCCAGTCTGCAGAAGATTCAGGAGTTTCTCTTTGTGCAGAATGATTCTCTTTGTTTCTGAGGTTCCTGCTTTGTGAGATATCAGAAAGAGCATGACACAGGCCTCAACCTAGCAACTGACTTGTCCCACAGTCCCAGACCTGAAGTTTGTTAAAAGCTATGACACTAAGCAGAGGTTGGCAATAATCTTTTTCAGTTCCTTTTAATGATCTGAGAAGCCTTCAAAAGTCAGTGAGTAGCATTAAGCAATGATTTCTGTCCCAGTCTTATCTGAGGCACTTCTAGATCCTTTTCCCCAAATCATCAAGAATGACTTAGTGGGGTTGGGGTTGTGGCTCAATGGTAGAACACTCATCTGGCACTTGTGATGCACTGGGTTTGATTCTCAGTACCACATAAAAATAAATAAATGAAATAAAGGCATTGTATCTATCTACAACTAAAAAAATTATTTTAAAAAGTATGACTTAGCCATAAGGGTTGAAACCATACCTGCTTCAGCCTTTTCCAGACCAAATGATGCTAGCCTGTGTTAGCCACAGTCAGGGCTTTGCACTATTTTTATCCCATTTCTGTCCCATGGAGATACTTATCTTGTTTCAGTCCAGCTATCTCGCTTTGCTTTTCTATTTCATTATGTTCTCTACCAATGTCAAGGGGTTGGGGTAGGGAGAATGCACCAAAGCAAGTGCCGGCACCATCATGGCTAAAACGGGGACATCCTTCACTACTGTGAGATAAACTGAGATATGAGATAAACTCTCATAGTTCATATTATGCAAGGGCAAGGCAGGCATGCTGACTAGAAAGTTGTGTATGCCATTGCAGGCCGAATACAGGATCCTCAAAAATGTGCACTGCAATCTTTGAGTACATTACCTTACACAGCCTAACAGACTTTGCAAATGTTATTACATTAGGGATTTGGGTGTGGGGAGGTTGTCTTTGATTATGTAGGAAATTTCAATGTAATCACCAAGATCTTTATAAAAAAAAATAGGGAGGCTCAGGTCCATGAAGAAGGGAGGAGGGAAACAGAGGTCAGAACAAATTGTGGAGCCAAAAAATAAGAGTGGCCTGAATGAGCTCAGAAAAGGCAAGGAATTGGTTCTCCCCCAGAAGAAACTGTGCTGCCAAAATCGTGACTTTAACCCAGTGAGACTGACTGTGGTCTTCTGAATTCTACAACACTAACATAATAAATCTGAATTGTTTTAAGCCAACAGCATGGTAATTTAGAAACTGATATGAATAGAGTTCTAAGCCTCAACATTGACAGGAATAATGAGCTTGTTTGTTTTTTTTTAATTTGAGAGAGATTGCTTAGCTTGAACAGTAAATAATAACGTAGTGTTTATTTCAAAATTGCTAAAACATTAAATTTCAAATATTCATACCACAGAAAAAACAGTATGAGGTGATGGATATGTTAATTAACTTAGTTTAATTATTCCACCTTATGCTCATCAGTCATAACATCACCTGTACTCCACAATACATATAGTGACAATTTACCTATTTACAATTAAAAATTGAAAACAAACTAATATAAGTATTGAAATCTGATCCCTTTTCCATGCATACTAATTATTATAATTAGTTGAGGCTGAACATCAGGCATCCAGGCATCTGAGAACCTAGAAGGTGTAAGAAATTAAGAGATGTGCCCATGTGGTACATGATGATGATGGAGAGGAAAAAGTATCCTCTAAGGATTCCAGGTGGACACTCAGTGCTCATGTCCACTGGACAGCCAGAGTGTTTAGGAAAGTAGCTTCCAGCCCAGGTGAGACCTATTGGCCACGGAATATTGTCATGTCAATCTGTTAATTCACTATGATAGCTTTAAGATCAATTAACTTGACTTTAATTTTTTTGATTAGCATTATAATTTACATGTATACTTTTCAATCTCAATAGAGTAATCTAAAACATTGCACAATATTGGAAGGTACCTGTTAAATTTTGTAGGACACAGAGAAAAGTAACTACTTTAGTCCTTGCATGATTACTGTTTTTTTTAAGCATTTATAATTTGTTTTAAGTATACATAGTTCATTAAAGTACAGGTATGAGAAGTAATAATAGAAACTCAAAAATTTCTTGGACCATGAATGTTTCTATTTTTAAAATATTTAGAAAAATTATCCTTTGAATGTAGTAGAAAAATGGGTAAAATTAAAAGGATTATAAGTGTTTCAATTAAATATTACTAATTTGAAAATAGAACAAAGTGAAGAATTCTAAAGTCTAACAGTTTTTGAATCAATTTTTAATAAATGATTATAAAGGTGAAATATAAAATGATAAATTTCTTTTTGAATACAGTTTGCTGGAAAACCATTTTAAAAAACATAAACATTAGAAAAGAAGTACTACTAATATATTCACAAAGGAGTCTATGATATAATGAAAGTTTTGCCACTGTGAGCTTATTTAACCTGTCTTAATTCCCTCAAGGGCATGGGAAAGTAGTTCATAATTTCTATATATATAAAGTTTGATTCATTTTTAATTTATTTAATGCTGTATTGATTGCTAGGATATTTCAATAAATATGAAATGAACTCTGCCTCTATGGAACACACAATGGCCAAGCCCTGGAGTTGGCTAATGGTGCAGCCCTTGATTACAGAAGTGCACAGGAAACCATAATACAAACAAAAAGGGGTGGGGGAACAATTGCCAAACAAGGACCTTTGAACTAAGTATTAAAGACTGCTATGGATTAAATGAAATTTGATCCCCACTCAAACTCATATTGAGGCTTGATCACCACTATAATGGTTTTGAGAGGTGGTAAGGTCTTTAAGAGGCATTTGGGGTCATAGGGAATACTACACTTGGAAGAGATTAATGGCTATCTCAAAGGAGTAGGTTCAGTCTTGTAGGATTGGATTAGTTACCACATGACTGAGTTGTTATGAAGGAATCCCCCTCCAGCCATGTACTTTATACATGCCTATTTCCCCTTATGCTTCGCAATAATGTCACACAACTAGGGGATCCTTCCTAGATGTGGATACCATGCAGTTTGGTCTTTTTAGTGACCAAAATCATGAGCCAAATAAAACTCTTTTCTTTATACATTATCCAATATCAGGTATTTTGTTATAGCAGTACAAAATAGACTGATATAAAGACGTAAAAAGGAAGTATAGTAAAAGTAGAAAAGAGGGTGTTTGTCATTTTCAAAGCCACTGAAATAATATGGGAGGATATCTTCTCCAGGAGAAGATACCCTAGAAATCATACCTTCCCTTCTTTGATCTTGGTTCCAATAATTTGTCGTCTTTGCTGAATGATCTCAATGAGAAGATCACACTCCTCAGTCAATTTGGCTTCCTGACGTGATGCATTGACCTATAGGACAAATAAATTAGCAGTTAATTTGGCCTTCATTTCTACTTAGATAATATTTTTCATGTATACTAATTTGTTTCTAGTAATCTTTGAAAGTATATTTTAAATGTTAACTTTTTAAAAATACTTTTTAGTTGTCAGTGGACCTTGTGTTTATTTATATGTGGTGCTGAGAATCAAACCCAGTACCTCACACATACTAGGCAAGCACTCTCCCACTGAGCCACAACCCTAGCCCCTAAATGTTAACTCTTTTCTTATTATGCAAGGATGGAAAATATAGGACCTAATTGCCTACTCCCTATCTTGTATCCAATGAGAATAAAAAAATTTCTGCTAGGCCAGATGCAGCCTCAGAACTTTTTTTTTTTTTTTTTTTTTTTTTTTTTTTTTTGTGGTGCTGGGGACCGAACCCAGGGCTTTAGGCATTCGAGGCAAGCACTCTACCAACTGAGCTATATTCCCACCCCACAACCTTTATTAACATAAGAGGTAAATATCTATTACATATTAGTTGGAAATTGACATGTGAAATGAAATATATTTGTAATTCCTGCTTTTATATTTTGGGAAAATGTGTCAAACTTGTCCTGTTAAACATAATGAGTAAATTTTCAACAAATCTTATTATTTGATGGAAGACAGAGTACTATCAGTATCTTGTAGAGAAACTTTCCAAAAGCAAATATAGTCAGCTTACATAACATTTATCTTAAAATTTTTCATTAAATATGGATAAAATATGTAATCAGTAATAAAACATTGAAAAAATACTCAAAAAGATGGTTGGACATTGTATTTATCTCAAGACATAATTTTAAATTTCACTCCTGGTAGGCTGAAAAGCCAAGCTTCGACGGAAGTGCACCATTCTTGTGAAAAGGTGGATCCTCAAAGAATGGCCAGCACTGGAAATTTTTGACTCATTATATGCAAGGGAGAGTTACAATTAGCTCATTCTTGGCAACTTGACTTGGGAAATACTCAGTACATGCTATTTCCTCCACCTCATGACAATTCTGAAGGGCTTATTCACCAACAGAAATCCAGAAATCACAGCTGTGGGAGATGGAGATAGAATGCACAAGTTTTATTATTTTAGCACAGCCACAGGAGAAGTTGAAATGTTACAAAGAATGACAATGGCACTGATTATTCTAGTATATCTCACAGAAGAGACAAGGCTCTCTTATGAGGCCATTTGATTTGGAGATTTTTACTACTGTAAACTTCATTTTTTATGAATGAGATGCACTGGAAGTAGGGTCATGAGTTCAGGATAAAAATCTATAGATCATGGCTCAGAGAAACTATGTCCTGTTTCTAGAGGCTCAGGATCCCTTGAATTTTGATCCTGGTCCTTATCAGACACAACATAAAGATTACTCAAGATATCTTATTAAGATATCATGATTTCCTGTAAATGGCTGCTGACCATCATCAGCAGCCATTTACAGGAAATCATGATATTGTATCCTACATCAGATTAGCACACATAGGTATTTGCTAAACATTCATTCAATTAACAAAGAAAAAATGTAAATGCATTGATTGACAAGTGCAAAATATGGAATTTATGCCAATACTTCAAAAAAGATAAACCTAGTGATTATCTTTCTTGAAGTATTGGCATAAATTCCCATGTATTACTTTTATGTCATCATTTCTAGCACAACTTAAGGTTTTGCACACAAGTTTAGCTGTCTATTGAAATGCTTATTAGAAAGTTACCCTCAATAAATTTCTTTTCTTTCCTTTTGACCTCATACTGAATTAAATAACTGATCACAGTTGAGCTATGAAAAGGAAGGGATCATACTGATAACATTAGCACAGTCTCAGGAGGCTGAGACACAAGGATTGCAAATTCAAAGCCAGACTCAGCAATTTAGTGAGACCCTTCCTCAAAATAAAAAATAAAAGAGCTGGTGATGTGGCTCAGTGGTGAAGCACTCCTGGGTTCAATTCCTGGTTTTAAAAGAAAAAAAGCACATTATGATGAAGAAAGTTAAATTTCTAGAAAGTAGCACTGACAAAGATTCTTAGCTTGGCCAAATTTTAGTCAGGCTCCTGCATCTCATTCTAGGCCCATCTGTGAACTTCCTTGTAAAATCAACTTTTAGCAAGAAACTTGCTAAGCTGGTTTCATCAGAATCCTTCCCCATACCCAAGGTGATGTCTGATCACCTGGTCTGCTTTTAGCAAGGATTATTTTAGGTTAATTTAGTCAGAACCAACCTTACTCCCTTAATAGTATCCATTTTTCTCTCAAAATCATTGGGATTTGAGTTATTTTAGGTTAGAAAAAAAAAGTTTCAGTTGCCATTGTAACACAAGTTTCAATTTAGTACAGATTCTGAATATTTTGATGTTTTGGGGATGAATAGGTTGGCTTTATCAAATAAGTAGACTGTAATCTACTGTGTTGAGCCAAATACATTTGAGAAACCTGATCCACAATCATCATCACCCCGAAATGTAATTCCCAGAAAGTTGGGAACGTGATATATTCATCTTAGGCCAAATATTTTCTCAAGATCATTCAAAGAATACAGGCTGAACTTTTCTTTGAAACAAGGAAGACTGAATCTCTTTTTCTACTTTGATGAAGTTCCAAATTTTTGTTAACTCTAGCATTCTTATGTTCCTCAAGGTACAATAAAATAAGTGGAATATTATCCTATGTTTCTAAAAGTATTGCACGACAACGAGGTTTTCCACAGATTTGTTGTTTCATGTGTCATTTTAAAAAGTGTTAATGATTTGATTGGACTTCATTTCTCATATGAGCCATTAATTCAAATATAGTAGGGTTTACAGGTTACTTGCAATATGTTCAGGTGTTTCTGGTGCTCAGGTTTGGTTTGGAAACTAGCAGCTCCCGGCTATAATTTTAACTTTTATTTCAGATTCACATCACTTGATTTAAAAAAAAAAAAAATCACTGTGGCTGATGGAAGTGCTCTGAATGGGGCCAAATTCCTTTCCTTAACCTACACTTAACACTTTTGTGTCATCAGTCTCTTCCTAGGTCCCTCAGTACAAGGCAAGTGTGGAATGGAGATAATTAGGAGTGCTGCCCAGTGGTAGGTGATTACTATATCCCACCTTTGGATCACATTGGAACTAGGGCACACTGTTCCTTTAGCACCCTTGACTTCTCAGGACAAAATTTAACTTAAAATTCAGTCCTCCTCCTATGACAACCTCCTCGCTATTTGTTTTTTCCTCAAGTACACTGTTGAACAAATTTCACATCAGCCCCTCAAGTGAAGCTTGGCCATTTTTGTCTGGTCATTCTTTTGGCCTCACCTATTTGCTTAGAGTGCACAGCTCAACATCTACAGTCACAGCTCTCTTTCTTTTAAAAGGCATCATCTTTCCCCCATCGTTTTCTTCTATTCTTTAGGACTAATTTCATCTATTTGCAACATTCTATACTTAATTCCTCTAAAGTTAAATCTGACCCAATCTCTATTCTTTCTATATTGGGTACTACCACCTCTTTTCATAGGCCCTAACTTGCTGAGGACACAAGTGCCATAGCCAATGTTGTGCCCTTTTGAGTCCTGACAACTTTTTTAAAATGCTTGCAGCTGGGCACAGTGGCACCCGCCTATAACCCTAGTGACTTGGGAGGCAGAGGCAGAAAAGGCACAAGTGCAAAGTCAGCCTCAGCAAATTAATGAGGCCCTAAGCAACTCAACAACACCCTGTCTTAAGATAAAAAAAAAAAAAAATGAAAAATACTGGGGATGCGGCTCAGTGGTTAAGTACTCTGGGTTCAATCCCTGGTACAAAAACAAAACAAAACAAAACACACTTTCAAGGATTCCTTTGAAAAAGCCAATCTGAACTGTTCAATCACTCATTCATTCAAAGAAGAGCTAAAGAATTCTTAACAGTGTATCAGCACTCCAACTGCTGTGCATACAGTGGGTTGCAAGAAAGACAATGTCTCCATTATCACAAGAGTTTACACCCAAATGTAGAAAACCCGCTGAATGAATAAACAAATAAAAATTTCAGACTTACAGGTGGGGAAAAGAAGTTAGAGGGTAATGTGGTCAAGCATGGGTGAGAGGGAGTTCTTTTTTATGAGTGGTCAGACAAGAATTCTCTGCTAATACCCTTGGGGGATGAAAAAGAGCCAACCATAAGATGTGGTGAGGGTGTTTGCAGAACTCCAGGCAGAGTCCAGCAGGTTAACCTCCTCCTCCATCACACCCAGTCCATCTGCCTTATTTGCAGATTCTGTATGTATAATTTTTCTGGCTATGTAATTTTTTAAAAAAATTATTTGTAAAAACCAAATAATACTTGGGTCCTCTTGCCTCCATTTGCAGATGTACACAGAGTATCAAAACTGAATTGCCCTACCTGTACCCAGCTGAGGCTGAACAGAGCAATGCTTTGTCTGTGTCAGGTCTCATGCACAAGTAACCACAGAATGAACATAATATGGAAGACTCTAGCTCAGGAGTCAGCTGATGGGTTAGAGTCCCAACTCTTGCACTTGTTAGTAGGGTGGCCTAGTAGGGTGGCCTCAGGCTAGTCACTTACTTCTGATCCTTGTTTGCTGTTTTGTAAAATAAAAAAAAAAAATGGAAGCTACCCTGATGGGTTGCTTTTAGAATTTAAGGTTATAATCCTGGTGTGATAGTCTGTATATGTATATGTACTAATATATGCAAATTTCTCCTAGCAGCAATGGTTCAGTCCAGTATTCCATAGTTCAGAACTCACAGTGACTTTATAGAATGTACCTATTGCAAATAACAAGCATTGGTTGTTACTCTCTGGTGTGTCATCATTGCCCTAAGTATTTTGGAAGCAGGGAGGGTAGAATAGGCAGGGAAATTACATAAGAAAAGCACAGTAGAAGAATCTTGCCTGTAGGGAGTTGCTGATTCTCTTTCTACTATTCCTAGGGTCATTTTGCCACTTCTCCAATGAGGACCTTTTGATCTTTTACAGTCTGATTGAAATTAGAAAGTTGAATAAGGAAGCAAGTGCAGAAGGCACTCATGCTTGGCCCTCCTCTATCCTTCTATCAGAGATCAAACTCTGCTGCATTTTTTTTTAAAGAAAGAGTGTGTGTGTGTGTGTGTGTGTGTGTGTGTGTGTGTGAGAGAGAGAGAGAGAGAGAGAGAGAGAGAGAGAATTTTTCAATATTTATTTTTTAGTACTTGGCAGACACAACATCTTTGTTTGTATATGGTGCTGAGGATTGAACCCGGGCCGCACGCATGCCAGGCGGGCGCGCTACCACTTGAGCCACATCCCCAGCCCTCTGCTGCATTTTAATACACATATCAGACACCAGTAATCAGTTAGAGTCCCATGTAAATTGCTACTGAATGCATGGTTTACCTTCCTTTTTTGAAATGCAATTACACATAATCATTCTCCAGATTAGTTAATGATAACATAAATGGGTTAGCTATTTTCCCCAAAGCACTTTGTTAACAAGGTCAGGTAAAGAGTCTCCCTGCTAAGTTTTATGATATAACAACTATTACAGGATTTCATGAAAATGGTAGGAAGACAAATGTTTTTTTTCTCATCAAATATATATAAACATTAAAGGATTTAATTACAAAACACACTAATAATTGGACTACATGTCTAATGTTCTTCAGCAGTCTGTAAATGACTTCTAAGTATTATTTGAAAATTTGCTCATTGACTTGCATTCAACTGCAAAATGAGGTGTTCAGTGCAGAGCATAAACATCATTAGATCTCAGACACACGTGGGCTTAAAATCTTTAGAAATATTTTATGGAACTCTCAGAAAGGAACATTAGTTGGGGGGGCACTATTTGGCCAGTTCTCACAGGTGAATTTGAACATGCATTTGAAAATCCTCATTTTCTCATTTTGCAATGCCTTGTTGAAATGAGTTAGCCATCTACAGACTTTCAGAATAGAACCCTCTAATATTTCCTGTGAAAAGGCTACACTGACTTGATAGATCATTTCCTGTTTGTACACAGATAGAAACTCTGAAGTGAGCTCAGGACAAGATAAGCCCAATGTGTTGGAGACAGGAAACTTACTTCCGGTGTTGAGGAAAGAGGGGTGTTGTACTGCACAATTCACTTGAAGCTCTGTAAGAATAGTGACCCCACCTCCTGAACTGTGCATTCCCGGAGCCCTCTGCCACATTGGCCCATTATTAATACATTCTTGAACTGGTCCTCAGGATAAAAGCAAAAGTTGTATCATTTCAGTGATTTAAGGTGATCTTCAGAAAGGTCACCTTATTTATACAATGTTATGTTAATGCTATTATTGTTGTTTGAATTGAAAAACACTTGTCTCTCTTACTAAGAATATATAACTCTGTCTGAGTCTGTATCCAAATTTAAAGGGGTTAGTGGTAATATCCACTAATCATGGCATAGTCATCTTATCTCACTCAAAAAGAAAAATGCTGAAGGAGTTCATTCCAATCTGGCCAGGGCTGTAGCAACTGAAACACAAGTGAACTTTAGATAAGCTGATATTTGGGCAGTAAGACAAGGATACAAGAAAAAAGTGTGTGCACATGGGCTCTGTATCCTGCTGCATACTGCTGACCAGGTGCAAAGAGAAATATGAGGATCTGAGGGTGCTGTGGGTTTTATTACCAAAGGCAGCTGTGATGAACATTCCAGACCTTGGGGCAAAAGTTAGACAGAGCTGCCAGAAGGAACAATGAAAGGGGTTCTAATGCTTCAGTTTGTATATAAAACTGAGCCAAGGAGAACTGAGTAAGAGCAGACAATATTACTGTAATTCATCTAATATGTTTATATATAATCTTCACCCTGAAACTTTCTCACACCAAAGTCAATTCTTGTGGACCTAGCTCAACTGGATGGGAGGGAGGAGAATGGCCCAGTTCCCACTCTCTGTCATTGGAGAAGAAACAAGAGTACAGGTCAAAAAATCTTAATGTTTAGTATATTAATTTAATATTTTAACTTTTTTTTCAGGGAAGGGAATCAAACCCAGGGCCTTGTGCAGGCAGGCACTTTACCTCTGAGCTACATCGCTAACACCTAATATTTAACATTTATAACTAGAGCTTTATAAACTCCAAGAACAACTTTTCAAAAATAAAATAAAATAAAACATGGAATCCCTTTATGAAATGCTTTTGGTGGGAAATAATACTAATAATACCATGCTTAGAAGCTATATGTAATCTGGCCTTTAGCATAGAGTACCATGGTGAAAGTAATTTGGCCCAGAGGAGATCAATTCTACATATTGATTACCTATCCAGATAGAAATTTGTTATATATCTGCTATGGGATTTAAAAAAAGAGCTCTCAGGAACGTTATGATAAATCCTCTTTTCTTGAATTTCTTAGAGTATGAAACTTGAATGTTGGGTAAGCTAGTGAGATGCCATTAAAAATGGCTACATGCTGTGGTAAGCATTGCAATAAAATTCTCATAAATGAAATACAACTGCAACAAGACAATAAAACTGCTTAGAAAAAAAAGTCACTGCTCATGCCTTAAACTTTGAAACTTCACACAAAGGAGTTTTACTCCCAAGTGTATCATTACAGAACATGCCCATCTGAGAGGTTGTGTCTAATTTTTCAGGAAAGCGAAATCTTCAAATAAGGTAAAATAATTTAGAGGGAGTAAAGGCTAAAGAAGCAATTGTTCCGAGCTCAGGGTCTTGAGAATGTCTTTCTGTGACTGAAATGCCAGGTTTTTCTTGTTTATTTATGTACTTGGGCATTTGCTTGAAGTATCCATGTCACAAGTTCCCTATAACATAACAAGGAAAATATCGATTTTTAGCTGACAGAGCAACTGTGATGCTGCTAAGCATTCTACAAAGCAGAAGGATAGCCTCCACAACAGAGAACTGGCCATTCCAAAAGCCAGTGAAACATGCCTGGCACACAGGGATTACTATATTTGTGTTGACTCACAAGGGTTCACAATCTCTGTTGATCTAGTCTGTCCATGCAGAGTTAAAACTGCAGGTTCTAGAATGAATAAACCTGCAATGACTACCTAAAGACTTTCTAGCATGAATGGAAACTATATCTTCCACAGAATCAATGAATTTGGAAACTAGAACATGAGGAACAACTCTAGAGTTTTTGAAGCTACTTTCAAATTTCAAATGGATTCCATGAAGGCGGGATTCCTGATGCAACTGAATGGGAGAGTGAGGAGTAGAAGGACAGAGGAAATTCTTCCAGGGAATAGAACAGGAGTTGGGAAACATTTCTTGCAAAGCACTAGACAGTAAATATTTTAGTCTTGTAGGCCATATGGTCTCTGCACAAACTAACCAACTTTATTGTAGTGCAAAACCAGGCACAGACAAATATGTAACTAAATGGGTGTGACTTGGTTCCAATAAAACTTTATTTACAAAAACAGGTGACAATTCAGTTTGGGCTTAAGTGTCAAAGTTTGCCAACTTCTAGCATAAAGAACAGATTACAGACTTTGGAGTCAAAGAGCAGCAGGTGTGAAAAATGTGTTGAATTTCCCTGAGTATATTTCCTTATTTGCATGCTTTTGATGAAAATGTCTGTAAACAATCTGGCACAAAGTAGGCACTCTATAACTATTGTCTTCTTTCAAGGCACAAATAGTTGCAATTACTGAACTAATAGGATTTCAATTTGAAAATGACAATGGGCATGCAGTGTGGTTTTTACTTTCCTCACAATATCCTGCTGACTTCTGCCATGGTAATAACAAATATCACTTCTCCTGCAGTGTTTTTCCTAGGGCTACTCAACTGACCCCAACCTTACATTCTTGGCACCAATACCACATATTTCTTTTTTTTCAATTATTTTAGTTGTAGATGGACAGAATGCCTTTTTTATTTGTTTATTTTTTTTTAAAGAGAGAGAGAGACAGAGAGAATTTTAATATTTATTTTTTCTTTTAGTTATCGGCGGGCACAACATCTTTGTTTGTATGTGGTGCTGAGGATCGAACCCGGGCTGCACGCATGCCAGGCGAGCGCGCTACGGCTTGAGCCACATTCCCAGCCCTTATTTGTTTATTTTTATGTGGTGGTGAGGATCAGACCCAGTGCCTCACTCATGCTAGGCAAGCACTCTGCCGCTAAGCTACAGCCCCAGCCCCACAGACTTCTTTTTGTGTTTAATGGTAACTTTGTTCAAAGTCTGAAAATGAAGAAGCAGATTGGAAGGTGTTGCTCACAATTCATTCAAAAACAATAATCTCCTCCCTTCCTTTCTTTTATTAATTGCACACTTTATAAAACAAATGTTCCACACCCTTCCGTTTGGGCTGAGCACACAGAATGAAGAAAAATATATCTTTTACCCTGTCATGGGCACTTATTCCTATCAAATCTGTTTCATAAAGTTTTTGACAAAATGTTAACGTTCTACTAAGCAATTTGCAACAAATGTATCTATCAAAAATCATCCTTTTTTGAAGGTAAAAAAATAACTTGCAGAAGATGTTCACTGGTTAGGTGCAGGGGAAATGTAGAGGTGATATGTTTCAGAAAACGGAAGTTATTTCTAATGGAAAAGGAAACTTCTATTTCATGACCTTACATTAATCACTTTCAATCTTACATGTCATTTGTCATTCTGTGACATTCCTTTTAGTTGTGCCATGATTCCTGGATACCGATGTACTGGAAAAATACAAAGTTCAACTGTATTCAGACTTTAGTTACTTAAGTACAGGTGCAGTTTACTCCCCTGAAAAGTTCTGGGGAGTGAGACCAGATCGCTGGTCTTTGGTATTCCTTACAGTGAGTGAAATATACTTGATTACACCACTGATAAAACTAGAACTTGGAGCCGGGGGCAGTGGTACACGCCTGTAATCCCAGTGACTTGGAAGGGTTAGGTAGGAAGATCGTTCAAAGCCAGTTCAAAGCCAGCCTCAGCAACTTAGTGAGGCCCTAACCAACTTGGTGAGACCCTATCTCTGACTAAAATACAAAAAAAGGGCTAGGGATGTTGCTCAGTGGTTAAGTGCCCCTGAGTTTAATTCCTGGTATTTAAAAAAAAACCCTTGAAAATATATCCTGCTGACTTCTGCCATGGTAATAACAAATATCACTCCTCCTGCAATGTTTTTCCTAGGGCTACTCAACTGACCCCAACCTTACATTCTTGGCACCAATACCATAGACTTCTTTTTTTTAAAAAAAAATATTTTAGTTGTAGATGGACATAATTAAAATATAAGTGGAAAATTCTAAGCCTTGTCCTTTATGGTGTGTCCACAAGTGATATTTATGAGCCATCTTGTCTGGTTGTCACTCTAGCATACCAACAGAAGCTTCAGATTGATTATTAAGTATCTTTGCTGCCCAATGTTTAATATCCATGTTGATTCACTTATAATGAAAGAGAATAGGATTTATAAAAAGTGAACATAGGAACTATGGTCATGCTCAAGAAAGGGACTCATGCTGTCATTTCATTTTAGAAGCTGTCCACCATCCTGTTCTCCCTAAAGAGGGGAATAAGAGAAATATGGAAGTACAGATTGTTGCCAAAAAACAGTAAGAGGTGAAGAAGTGAGACAGGGAAAGGTATGAAGCTAATAAAGTGTGCTTTACCAAGAGCACTTAGGGCAACTGGAGATTAATCCCAATGGACAACTCTGGGAAAGAGTACAAAACATTCCAGCCCACAGGGAGGAAGTAAGGGACTTATTGAACCTTGTCCCATCAAGGCTGGCTGGAGGCTGTGGTGGTGTGTGATCAGTAACTCCCCTGTGTAATTTACTGGTCCTGGGAGGCATAGAAAAATTCCCCAGGCCAAAGGAGAGAAGACCAGTGACTGCCACATGGGCATGGCACTAACAGCTAGGGAAAAGAGGGCTAATTTGATTAGGCAACTACAAGAAGGATGTTTCTTAAGATGAACTCTTGCAGAGGTCAGAGGAAGGTTGTGTCAAAGTCATCCAATTTGTTCTGCAGCTCCAATGTCTTCTGACTAATTGTGAGGCTAAACACAGCCTGCATCTGATAGTGCTTTCTCTATTCACCTTGGTCATTCCTGACTTCAGGGCCACAATCTACCTACAAGTATTTATTTGCAACAGATCATAATTGGGCAGTGGCTGATAGAGTTGCTTGGGAAAGAAAACATATGAAATTAAGAAGTCAGACTAAAATATATATTTCCTTATCTAGTGCCGCTGTCTGGCTGGGCACAAGATCACGAGCCACTCAAACAGGAACAAACTTTATTTGAAAAAACCGCCAACACCACGTCGGTGCCTGGGAAGCTTCCCGATCCACCCACACCTTCCCGATCCACCCACGCGACGTTCCGCCGGTTCCTTCCTTCCCGGAACTCCAGCGCAAGCGCCTCCTCCGGAATGCCCTCCTACTGCACTTTCCCAACCAATGGGAACTCTCCAGGAGTCCCGCAGCAGGAGTCCGGTATCCATATGAATGTAATTTTTAACATAATCATATCATCTCAATGGCTAGCTGGCATCACCTTTTAATCAAAAATGCCATGCATCATATTAATTGGCTGTGGCTCCCAGCAATCTAGATACTCCTTGCTTCCATCATTTCAACTCATTGTGAAATTATTATTGATTTTCTAAAACAGTTGTTTCAAAGTTTTAGGCCTCTGAAGTAAAATTGATTTTTTTAAAGCCTAAGTTAAGGACTGCTTGAAGAAATTCACCTTCTCTCTCTTTCTTCCCCTCTCTCCCCTCCTTCCTCTCCCCATTCCCCTGCTCCCATTATCTAAAACGTCAACTCTATTTCTATATACAAGTCTGACAGATGTTGCCTTCTCACCTTCCTACCTGGAAACCAGAAGACTCTGATCAAGTGTGTCAGGATCAGGGTCACGGTGGAGGCTGGGGAGGGCATCCTGCCAGGTAATGGAAACATTGCCTGCTTTAATTTTATTGCCAAGAACAAAGTCTTCTTAATGTTTAATAGAACCCTTAAAGGCGGGCCTCATTGACATAGTTCTAATTTTTTTGAAACCACAAACAAGGGGAATTCTTTAAGGCCATTTCATGAAAAGCAGAAGGAAAAAATACTTTATTCTACAAAAATTAAAGCAAACCTTTGTTTCAGCCACTGATCCCAGGTTAACATTTGCATGTGACCTCTTTACAGGAGCATCTGTTGGCACTGTCTACCTGCGTGCCCACTCCTTCATTCAGATTAGCTCATGAAAGAACTAACTTATGAAAAAACTTTAGGATGTCATCTTGTAGCATTATTAGCTTCAGATAACAGGCTAAAAGAAGGAATAGTTTGCACCAGAAACCAACAAGCCAACACTCTCTTCTTGTAAACCACTGAAACTTAATTCAATGCTTATTTTGATTCTGCCAGAAAACTAAACTTGCTATAGAGTCCTTGGATTCTTAGCTGCAAGTTTTACTTCTTTCTTTCCTTTCTTTTTCTTTCTTTCTTTTTTCTTTTTTTGTCAAAGTTTTAATAACCAAGGAATGAAAGTGAGAGGAAATGAGGTCACTCTAGTTTCTCCATGAATGAGGAGGATGCCAGATATATATATATATATATTTTTTTTTTTCTTTTTTTGCAGTACTGGGGATCGAACCTGCTGTACCACTGAACTATATCTTCAGCTCTTTTCAATTTTTTTTTTTTTGTGGTGCTAAGGATTAAACCCAGAGCCTTGTGCATGTGAAGCAAGCACTCTACCAACTGAGCTATATCCACAGCCCTAATTTTAATTTTGAGACAGGATCTCACTAAGTTGCCTGGACTGGCTTGAACTTACAAGGCCTCCTGCCTCAGCTTCCCAAGTAACTGGTATTACAGGTGTGTATCACCAGTGATAATATGTGAAACAAACCTTATGGACTTCAGATGTCCTTTGGTTTCTGGTTTGAAGATTTTGTATATATGTGTTTTGCATGTGTGCATGTGTGTTTTTAGGGATCAAGAGAGTCTGATATGAAGACATGACCCAATAAGTCATCTTTAGACCCTAGTTGACTAAACCATTATACACGCACCAAACATTTTTTTCAGTGTGTTCCCCAACTTGGGTCAAAGTGGCTATTGGTTCATATCTTCTTTCACAAACCAGAACAGGCAGAGAGGGTGTCCTACAGCATCCAAACGTACAGATGTATAAGGGGAAGACCCACCATGACCTCCCTCAGGGCTCAGCAATGCCCCCATATACAATTCTCCCATTTTTTACTTCCCTTCACCAACTCCATCCAATTAGCCTTTGTCCAGTGGCAGAGCCCCCGTGCTGCGCAAGAGCTCCCCTGTATTCATCCATTATGGTACTAATGTTTCTAGGGATTTGTGGCCACTGAAATGAAATCACAGAAACACTGTCCTTGTACATTCTTCTCAAGAAGGGCCCTTTCTGGGGCTGCAGGTATGGCACAGTGGTACAGCGCCTGCCTATGCACGTGTGAGGCACTGGGTTCGATCCTCAGCACAACATAATAAATAAATAAAGGTATTGTGTCCATCCAAAACAAAAAAAATACTTAAAATTATTTTTTAAAAAAGAAGGATACTTTCTGACATTTGGGGTAAGATCTATGCAAATCAGCTAGCACTGGAGGGAAGAAGCAGGTGAACTCTGAGAGCATTCCATTCACTCACCCATAGCTAGTGCTGTATGTGACATTTGGGAGATTCTAGGAAGAGTGTCCCACTCTTCAAGTAGTCTGAACCACAAAGAGAGGGAATAGACATGAACTTACAGGCCAAGAGAATTTTTATCCAAGGATTACATCTACATGAACCATTCACTATGTAGTTTTCCTTGACTTTTAAATTCAAATTGTGAATTTCCTTATGTACTCATAAATCTGATAAATTTTTATAAAACCAACAAACAATCACTCATGGGGGTCCCTAAATCAATGTTTGATTAACTCAAGTTGAACAATCAATCAATTACATCTCAATTACATGAGGTCAAATTTATATTCAAGGAAATGTGTCAATCTTAAGGGACAGTACAATGAATTTGAATAACCAATCTAACAGCTCAATCAAGATACAACACATTTGTATAATGCCAGAAAATCCTCCCACCACCAGTGATCATTTTTCAGATTTTTAACATGAAATTCCTGTAACATTTTAAACTGTATTTATAAATTTACCATGTTCAATTTACAGTATGAGCACTTCAAATGCCTAACAGGATAAAATTAAAGCCAAGTCAATCCTTCCTGAATCCTTAAGTAGCTCTTATAAATCAAAAAAATATTCAATTACAAACCATATAAGGAAACTCAAGTTCTCTTGAACACTCCAATATTGTTTTGACTTTCAACTTAAAATCCTAGGGCTAATAAAAATTATATATTTCAAATTTGGAACTTAAAAGCAAATCTATCAAATTTCTATAAGATGCCATTTTTTCTCAATGCTACAAATTATAAACATATAAATATGTTCAATTCTAAATTCTAATATTGACTCTGTGGTATTGTGAAGGTCTTCATCTTTATATATATAAGTCTCAAAATTCCTGGGGAGAAGGAAAAATAAAAGAATCTGATTGTATTAAAGGAAGCATATTTTTCATCTCAAAGAAGTTGTGCCTACCAGGTCTATGATTAACAGTCAAAGATTTGAGAACAACCTGAAGATTCCCTGCTCTACTAGTACCATAGATGTATACTCACTAAGCCTGTGTGATGGTGGGTCCAACATATTTCAGTAAGAAGCCCCCTAGGACTTTATCTTCTTTCAGTTCTATCACCTGGTTTGGGTAGAAATTCAGTAGCTAATCCAGTTACCATATTTTATTAGTTGGTTGAATTCAACTCATTTCTTCACTGGTTGATTTTTGTTATGTCTGGCTTCAGGCCACATCTATAGTCATTCAAATGCCATTCACATCAAAAGGTTACTGGGATAATTAAATCAGGAAGTGATTGCAAGGGCTTGTCAAATGGTCATAATTGTTTTTACTGCACATTTGCATAGGCCCTACACTTTTGCTTTCCATACCCCACAATCTATACTTTGTTGTGGGACTGTAACATCTTTGTTACATTAATCTTCTCCTTATGATACCTGCAAGGATGAAGGAGGCACCACTCTGATGAAAATGGACACAAAGCTTCCTTGAATAAACTTATCCTACAGCCCAATGCCAATATCTCCTAGTCAGGGAATTAGATCATGATGATAGTTTTCATTACTTCATATATGTGAACTTGATGTTCTATCTAGTGAAAACAGTTTTTCAAGTATAGTAAAAGTTCTATCATAAATTCCCAGGCTGAGAAGTTACCTCACTTGGTTGTAAAAACCTTTATGTGTTGCTCCTCGCTGTGAGCCTTTTACATTCAGTGGTAGCCCCAGGCCTTTTAAATAGCTGAATTTAAAATTTCATATTTCTGTTTCAAACAAAAATAACCAGTACTACAATTGCACTCTTGTTAATGGAAAATTTATATGCATGGCTCAATTATTTTGCTGTGGAATTTCAAAATTAGAACAAAGCTCTTCAGTTTTTCCTATAACACTTGGCAATTAAACATAGAAGTCAATTGAAAGAAAGTAAAAGATGTGTCTCGTTTCTCCCATAATCTATACTTATTTTATACCCAGGCATAATTTTGAGTTGATTCTCATAAAGAAGACAAATTTATATTCATTTATTGAAAATACGCTAAACCAAATATTCAATCCATTGATTCAGTGATACCATGCTTGTCTCTGAAGAAAATGAAAAAGAGCCACAATGGAACCCAACATTCTACCTGAGAACCAACTGCACACCTGCAATCATCCTCTCTCACCTGGAACCACCAGCTAAGATCATCTCATGTTCAAGTTGAGTTAGAGCTAACTATAATGGTTAGTTTTTTAACATGTGCAAAAACTGTTCCTATTATTCTTTATATCAGAAACATCTCTACTGCTCTAGTCAGTCACATGTCACTATTTCATGACAAGAAAGTTGTGTGTGGAGCAGTATGAGGAAGATATGATACATAACCCTTGTATTGTACATTAAGATGCATCAGAAAAGCCATGCTTTCACTATTCCTTTCTACTGCTCAGCCACTGGCCACTCAATTAAGGCCTATTCCTCCACATCTGAGTGTGGAACTTGGCAATCTGTGCTACATATTCAAACATATCTGAGGAATTATCTTCAGAAGCACACACTAGTGATCAAACTCCAATGTGAGTCACTTAGTAGAATTCTGAATACAACATGATAGAAAGATTAACAGATGATGAAAAGTTTGGATAATGTTTGAAGTTTCAAAGCTGAAATGGAGGGATATTATTCTGAAAGTAATACCACAAAATTAAGCCTCATTTTTTTTCATTGATAAGATTAATTCCTTATGCCAAAATACTAGAAGATGCTTACTGATATCTTCTCTTTATTCTTTATGAATATAAACAAGAAAATAATAGTTTACAATGCCTGTTATAAATCTGTTTATTTTTAAGGCAATGGTGCTGAATCTAAGGGGGTGGGGGAAGTTCAGGTTACTTGTTAGATACTACTTTTATAAACAATTAAATTTAATATTCACCAAGAGAAATAAAGTTTATTTCATAAGCTGTCAAATCTTGTAAACTTGGTGGCATAAACTAGATACATAAGCATTATATACATGCAATAGCCAAACATTATTTTTCTTCTGAAATGATGAAGTTCTATGTAGACTGACAGTTCATTTTCTCCTCTGTCATGGGAATCCTAAAACCTGAACCTGAGAAATCAACTTTACCATGGTGGCTACCTTAATCCAGTTTCTGAATGTTGCCATATTTGCCCTATCACATCATCATTTCAGAACCATTTACATAGAGAACAATAGCTGAATGGGGTGTGTACAGTATGGTTTAATAAGACCCAGAATCTGACTCTAAATAATCCCTTAAAGCATCCTTCCAGGAAGTGAGATGAGATAGGAATCTGATCCTTATCTTCAATTGACAATGGATTATAACTTTGGATATTCGAGTTGGCCCCTAGCAGTATATACTTCATCCAAGATCACATATGTCTGTAAGACACATGTGAGTTTGGATGCTGGGCTTCTCTGAATGAAGCAATTGCTAAGGTTTCCATTCAGTCAGAATGCTTTGACATATGAAATTGCACAACAAAATCAATTGAAACAAAATCAAAAAGTTTATCTCACTTTTTAATTCAGTCATTTTTCACTATTTCAAAATTTACAAATAAATGCTTTCAGATCTTGGTCAATGACTTTGAAAGTCTTCCACAGACCCTCATCTGTTTCACCAAGATATTTTAAACAATTTTTTTTATAAGCTACACATCACCCAAGATAACCCATACCCCTCAAACCTCTCAATTTATAGAGCAGAAACCTAACGAAAAGGCACTTAATTCACCCACAAGAAAGTTTCTTGCTCCACACACCAGCAGCACTGGAAAAACTCAGAAAAAAGTCAATAAGAGCAAAACCTCTCATTAAAAATTTTTTAAAATGTTTAAAATTTTAGTTAGGAAAGCAGTGACAGAAAGTTTTAAAAAGGTGATTAAAAACAAAGATAACCCAGAGGGGCCAAGGCCAGCATTTTGACAGGATTCTGAATTAGAGCATGCTCTTCTAGGATGACTTGTCAAGGACCACATACCCTGCTGGGCCTCTATCTTCCCTAAACAGCTATGACAGGTATTCACCCTTTCCCAGTAATTCTCTACCACTATTTCACTGGATTTATAGTCACGGTCACCTATAATTCCCAAAAGGTACATCTACTGTGTGTCAAGATGTTGTATTTGCTACAAGAGAATCTGATGAACACTAGTGATGCTAATAAACTAGTCTTCTGATTTTTCTAAGAAAATGGTAAAGAAGAATGGGATGATGAAGACATAGTCCATGTGACCTAAAAAGGTAAATTCTGCAGCTGATCCAAATTTTGATCGTTTTGCATAGCTTTTCCTAACATTCCATATAACCTTAACTCCAAACTCACCTGAGGGAACTTTCTACTATATTTCTCTCCTACAGGAAAAAAACAAAAACAAAAACAAAAAAACAAAGCAGCTAAAAACTCATTTGTTTTTAGAATCCCAGCCATCAAGTTACACAAACATTTCTTGGGTAAACCAAAGTTCCTCTTTCAAAGCCTCTGCCTCCTCAGTCACAAAATGTCTTGGCCTTCATATCCTCTGTTCTCTAGTTTGAATAAGACTTGGCAATTACACAATCAAAAAGCCATTTTGGTTGCTTATCCTCATTTATTAAACAAGCTATGAAAACAATGGGGTTTAGGGGGAAGGCCTTCAAACTCCTCCATTTTAAAGAAAACCAAAGGTGTAAGCCCAGGAGGAGGGGTAGACTTATAAGGATGTGGCATTTCCTCCCTGAGTCCATGGGAAGGAATTTATTGATTTAATTTACAACAATTAGGAGTTGCCCCTGTGCTGGGAGTTTTTTTGGCTCCAGCTGGCATGGGAATTATTTTCTTGAGAAATGCTCAGACCCAAATACAAGGACACCTTCAGGAAGAGGAAAAGGAAGAAGTACAGTCTAGGAACCTCGGATGTGAATCAGGAAATTCTTTTCCACTGCAGTGATTTAAAAGAATAGCATGCTGGTGCCTAACAAATTCCACTAACTTTTTAGAGTTTCCTAGTGCTGTGAAGTTTTCCCTGCATGGATGATTGTCTTGCACAAAGACATACATATTATTTTCACACTAACTGAAATTATTATTTCCTCAAAAGAATTAGGGATTTCAATTGTAAGTATGAAACTTACAGAGGTCTGTGTTCCTTCAACATTTGTGAACCTTCAAGGGCAAAGTTCAAACTCAAATGCAATTATGAAAGGCATTCCAGCTCCCATCCCTTCAAAACTGGTTCCTACCTATTCTTCCTTCCTACACATTTTCCATTCTCCAGATAAAACCATTTGCTCTGTATTCATTCAGTCCTTGTTTCCTGTTCCAACACTGCAAGCAGTGTTGTTGTTCTCTCTCCGTAAACCCAAATGGTGCCTTCCCTTGAAGGAAGGCTAAGATCACATGTGCCCTCTCCCACCCCTAGCTGGAAGTAATCGTATATTACTCACACCTCACTCATGGCAATTACAGTTTTACTTTTTATTATATTGTAAGTAATCTTCTGTGTTAGTGAAGATAGCTCCCTGTGAACAGGGTTCTCTGCAACTAGCATGGTGCAACATACAGCAGAGTCCAAAGACCAACAGTCTCCACAATAGAAGGTCATCTTAAGCAAAATTAATCAAAACATGGATAAGACAAAGAGAAGACAGTGTGCCTTTCAATGTCATACTAGTAATACTCCATGAAGCCAGGCTCAGTCAGGGTTACCTGACTCTCCAAACTGGAATGGAACACAGTTGGGCTTTGTATTTGATATTGATTATGGCTTAGACTCCACAAAGGTAGATATGAACTTAGAGAAAACTGGTGTCATGCAACTTACTTTACCCAAATGTTTTTGCCATGTTATCCTGTGGGTCACTGATCAGTGTTGTGGCTAATTTGGCTCTTGCATTCTTTTTCCTCTACTGCTCCCTGCCCCCCCCCCATGTTTATATGGATCAGTTTCTGGGTATCCTCTTTTGAACCATCTTTAACACCATACTGGTTCCTTCATTAATGAGATAAATAAATCTGGTATGCACTCATTCAATTATTATATGAGAACTGATAGGGAATAAATGTAAAACTAGGTACTTCCACTATCATTATTTTTCTACTCATAAATAATTTAATTTTTGTCTAGAGTAAATGTCCTGAATTCTGAATTTACTCACCTGTAAACATTTTTTCCATTCCAAAAGATTTATACAAAGCAACAGAGAAAGCTACAAATATTCTTTACTCCTTATCTAGAATAACTTCTAATGACATATACGTGTCTATTTGCAAAACTGCAACAATTGACTCAGTAATAGCTTCATTTTAAAAGCCTATATCTCAACTAAAATAATATCTGATATCTTGAAATAAAAATGGTCTGCTTGTCAATTTCTTGAGTTTATCTCTCATCTGAAATTACTGAACATGATAGAATGTAACTTGACATCATGTTAGGATGAATTGCATTTTGTAAGTTCAAGTCATATTAATATTACATTAGGAACAAGGCATTTGTTCTGAAATCACTACCAACCATAATAGAAACCAGACACTAATGCCTTTAAGAAGTAACTAGCAGAAATTGAATGAAATAATCACCCTATCTATAAAGCATTTATAAGATTTACCATAAAGCACAGGTATTTTTTAACCAATGAAAAATTAGTCTTTCTTACTATTCCAAATATCAAATGACATTGCATCATAAAAATAAAATATAGCACATGAATCATTCTATTTTGTTCATTCATTTATTTGTGTGCTACATATTTACTTTACCCTGCCATAATGAAAACATTATGCTTGTTCACTACTACTTCCAATATTGTTTTATCAATAAGGCTCAGTGTGTTCCCAGGGGAGATTACTGACACAAGTAAATCCTATCGAAGCAGAAGAATAGAAAGGTCTGGCACAACATGCTGTCACTGTTGCTGCTGCCTTCACACTTCCTACTTCATCCCACATGATGAAAATATTGCTTCTACCTTAAAGCTCACATAGTTCTTTAAGTCAAGGGGCTCTATGACATGAACCACTGAGCTACTTGACCAGCTCTAATCTAGTCTCTCACCACCATTTTGCTCTTATTGCTCCTCGATTTTCATTGTATACGTCTTTCCATCCCCCACCCATCACAGCCTGCTCATCAGCATAGATTGAATGGCTCAGATAGGGGAGGAGGACACATCTAATTCCTACCCCTTAGACATTATCACAGAAAAGCATAACAAATTAGGAGTTCCAGCTCACATGTTTCTCAGTAACCAGTTTTAAACTTTCAATCAAATGAGAGCACTTGTAAGTAAAAGTACAAACTTTATGAACCTAAGTATTTGAAACCTTCCCTCAAAGCACCAGTGTTTGCATAGTAGATATGCTTTTAAGCTGAAAGTACCTGAAAGCAGCATTTACTGATTTTTACCATGCTGAAGAATGTATCACTGCTAAACACCATTGTGTTGTACAAATAAGCTTACCCCCAATGCTGAAGTATTTCTTAAAACAGCTTGTGTGAAATCTACTAAAGTCTCACTCCCCACTAAACCTTCAGCTAAGCTGTGTTCCTCTCTTTTAATTCCCCCTCCACATACCATATTTATCCAGTCTAGAATGCTGGAAAATATCTCACTCATATTTTGTGTTAGTAGGAAAGAAAAAAAAATGCCAACCATTTAACTTGCCCCATTATTAACTTTTTGAAGTTGTAATCTAATTTCAGACAAACTGGTTTGTGAAAAAGCATGCATTTTAAAAAATGCAATAATCTACTAGCTCAGTGCCTCACCTTCTACCATAGTGTACTTTAATTGTTATTAGTGTTCAAATTGGCTATTTGCAGTCATTGTGCATATTTGTACAAAACAAATTTCCTGAGCTTTTTTTCTTAATTTTTAGTTGTAAATGAACACAATGTCTTTATTTATTTTGATGTGGTACTGAGTATTGACCCCAGTGCCTCACATATGCGAGGCAAGTGCTCTACCACTGAGCCACAATCCCAGCCCTTTCCCTGAGCTTTTTTTTTAAATTTATTTTAACTGATACATAAAAACATCGAAATCATACATATTTATGGGCTCCTGAGCTTTAACTGTATAAAAATTACTATGCAAGAATCTGGGATTTGAAGATAAATTGCATTTGTTTCCTGTTTTCAAATAACTTATATTCTAATTGGAAAAATGGAAGCAATACATGAAATGGTGATTAAAACTAGAAGATTATTGATAAAATGTTATGAGATTCAGAGAAAGGAGGGATGAGTCTGGTTCAGAGAACTATAGAAATATTCACAATTAAAGTATTCCTCAAGTCAGAACTTGGAGGACAGATAGGAATGATTCAGATAACGAGGCATGGGGTACGGGTGAGGCTACCAGGCAGAGGGATCTGTTGGGCTAAAGGCCAGAAGGCTTGAAGGCAGGGTGAATAAGCAATTGTTTCATTTCAGTGTGTGGGGTGTGGGTAGTGGGAAAGCCAGGGTCAGAGGAGTTGGAAAAGGCCTCTAAAATTGCCATAAGCAACTGGCATCCATTTTTCCCATATGAGGTACAGTATCATTGCAGGTTGTTATTGGTGCAATTGTGGTTGATGTATGGAAACATGTTGCAAATAAGAAGCATTTAATATATATGTGTAGTTGGCTAAATTGTGCCTCCCAAAATATGTTCAATGGTACCTATGAATTGGGCCTTTTTTGGAAATGGGGTCTTTGCAGATGTAATCAAGTTACAGTGAAATCATAATGAAGTAAGGTGGGCTTGAATTCAATTACTGAAGTCATTACAGGAAGAAGGAAATTTGGACATAAACAGAGACATATAGGGAAAATGTCATGTGACAACAAAAGCATAGATTCAATGCTGCAGCTGCAAACCAAGGAAGTCCACCAAAAGGTGGGAAGAGACAGGGGGGGATCCTCCCCCAGACTTCAGACAGAAGGAGGGCCTTGAATTTTGGACTTCTGGCATCCAGAACTGTAAGAAAATAAATTTCTATTGTTTTATGCTGTCCAAGCTTGTGGTAATTTGTTACAGGAGCCCTAGTAAACTAACAGAATACCTTATAAATAGTGCTATCTTTGGCTGTTCTTCATAGAAGTGATTAAAATCTGTACTATTAGGAACCCGGTGCAATGCTGGATCAAGGAGAGCTATAAAAGGAGGGGAAACAGTCCTGGATGGGAAGAGATTCGCTGAGGTTCTAGTTCTTTCTAATTCCATCCATCTTATATATTTGGCTTCTTCAGAAGAATCAATTTGAACAAAGATGACTGTTTGAAATTTGAAAGCATGTGGATATAAAAACGCTGACCTAGAAGTTTTCACAAGGAATATGCCACACAGAGATAGACACTTACTTCGACATGTTGACAGGTTTGGATGAGTTTAGCCAAAAGAGTCTCCAGTTCCGTGTTCCTCTTAATAAGGTTGGTGAGGTTACTCTCTAAGTTTTGCTGTTCAAAAAAGAGAGGAAAAATGTTATTCTGCATACTTTCATATTTTAATATATACAAAACTACTCAGAAAAACGGATACATTTTTCAGAAACCAGTGAAATGGATGCAGCTTCAAGTATTTATAGATTCAAACTGCATTTTCAAAAGTTGCATTTCAAACAACTTTGTAGAAATACTCAAACTTCATCTTTTTGTTTCTACTTCTTGTACGAACTCAGATATTTAACCAAATAATTAGTTATGGGTTACTGCTAGGTGGTGAACTAGGGAAAAGGAAATAATTGGATTTTTATCCCTTTACCTGAATCTGAAATGGCAATAATATAAAGAACATATTCCCACATCAAATCACCTACTTCTGAATTTTTAGGATTTACCATTTTGTGGGCAGGCGTAGGTAAATCTCTTGAAAGGAAGTTAACTTGATCAGCTATTCCTGACAATATGCCCATTTACAGGCATTTATAAGACGTTCTTGTCTCACACATTTACTCATACTACATTTTATTGTACATGCTTCTATTCTTTGTCTATCAATGCCAAAGAAAATTTCCTTGAACACTCTATTTATATCACTGTCCTGTTTAAGATTATAGAATTATTCCTTATTCCTTTAGAGCATCAGATTTTAAAAGTTCCCTGGAATGAATATTTAATCATATTTTCAACCACAATAACCCTCTGTCCTGGGTAAGACTCATTTAAATTCCTTCTCATTCCATGAGTTCTTCATTTATAACATTCATTCATTTACTTATCCATTCACACAACAAGTACTTATTAAGCTTCTAATATATGTCAGACTCAGAGAATTACTGGAGAAGCAAAAATAAAAGCATCTACTCCCTATTCACAAGGAGATGGCAGTGCAATTGGGAGAGAGATGTTGGAAATAAGGGAAGGGAGAGAATCCATGGCTACTTAAAGGTTTCCCAGGGGGGCAAAATCTTTTGTCTGAGGGTGGAAGGATGGGTAGAGACTTTTCGTTGGACCTAAATGGTCATTTCTTGGAGAGATTAAATGCAGATGGAAGTGAGCACGTGGACATAGATCAATATCATATAAGAGGATCAGGGAAGTATAGGAGGGCAGAGGATTAGTGAAAATATATGCTTTAACATATAAGTAGTTCCACAAATACAGTGGAGATATGCAACAAAGGGAAATTTTGTGGAAAAGCTAATAGATCTCAGATTTTTAATGCCATCTGGGAAAGATGATTTGGATGCTGGGGGGTGTACTTAGTGGTGGGGTGCTTGCACAAGACCTGTGTTCTATCCCTAGCACACACACCCCCAAAACAAGATTTGTAAAGAGTGCAGAGAGTTTGAAAACTAAGATTTTCATAAAGGTGGTAACCTCTGCATCAGGCTGAAGAATTTATAGAACTTTTAGCTTGTCCTACTTTCCAAAACTTTTTACTTAGAAAGGTGTATTTGAGAAAATAATCACTTTTACCTAATGCTTAAAATGAAGGTCAAAAGCAGAAATCTCTGGTTATAATAAATTAAATTTATTAATCTGACATTTTATTGTCTAGGATTTTTCTTTAATTCCAATGGCTATATTTTCATTTCAACTGGGTTCTTATCACATCTCCCTTTGTTGAACTGTTTTCTGCTCCTTTTCCAAAGATGCAATTTCCTTCTTCATAATTTCAAGAAAACTAATCATAAGTTATTCTTAAGCTCATTTGAGAAAGGGCAATTGCACATTTTCCTGTGTTTGCTTCATGTTTCCAAAGGATCTGATTTTATCTTGTGTCTTGTAAGTTTTGTCTGACAGTTCATCTGATGTTAACTTTCCTCCCCATACTGTGATTTGGGGATTGAGATATCCAGTAAAGTGAAGTGCACACTCTGAGGTTAGGACATAAGGTTTTTTTCCCCCCACAAAGAGGGTGCTCCCCTCAGGACACCAGTTTGCCAAGGAAGCTCAGATCCTGGTTTGGCTCAGTGCCTCTATTTCCTTCTGAGAGAATTCCATGTCTGGCTTCAATTCCAGAGGTGTGAGGGGTCCTTTGAGCCTGGTGTGTATTGGGGGGTGTCTTTACTTCCAGATGTATGGGGCTTCTACCACAGGCAGAGTACACTGCCCCATGTGTTCTCTGAAGTCCCCATTGCCCCATCTCGTCTCTACTTCTTGAGAGCAGCCCAACTTCAGTTCCCCCCTCACCATTCTACAGTTTCTTTCATTTCTGGTTCCTGGATATTTTCTACTTACATTTAAGGTTGGTTATGAATTCTCCCAAATACACTTTAAAATATTTTGCCTATAATTCTCATGCATTCAGAATGCAGGGTGAGATTTGTACCTATTTTATCCAGACTGGAATACCAACAAGAAACCATCAATTTTGTATTGGAAACACAAAAAAAACATTCCAAATATAACTATTTTGAAAAGAGAAAACAAGAGAAAACCCCATGTAGAGGATGGGATACAAAGAGAGACCAGAAAGTCAAAGAGTGATTTAAGTACAACTTAATGTTTGCATCAAAAAATTTTTTTGCTTTCCAAGCTCTGAACAACAACCCTTCCCCCTACCCCACCACCAAAAGCCTTAAGTTTTTCTACTGCTTGGATTAAATGAACTCCAACTGGTCTTCACTTTATGGTCAAAGACCAGAAAATAATTCTGAGGTATTGCATTATTTACTGTCCTTGATTTAGATGTGACTATTATAAGGTATATTAGTCAGTTTCTTTTTGTGTGTTAATCTTAGGGAATCCTTTTACTTTTCTTGTTGGCTGACCCTTCATAGCAGGAAATTTCTAGGGAAATACATCATCTAACTGTTTACAATTCAATTGTCATAGGTATGACTTTTCTAAAGCTAGTCAGTCAGAAAGCCAAATAAATGCAGTCCAACACATTAAGATTTTACAAACATCTGCTTGCACCCCCTCCCTTTATTAAGTATACATCATGTATAAAATCTGTTTTTAATCAACTAATACATAGACTAAAGCCTGTGATTTAAACACTTTGACCTATCCAGATCCTTTGGGGTTATTCAAATTTAAATAGTACAAGTGTTACTGAAGTCCGCAAAGAATTATTGAGTCAGTTAGAAGTATAATAAAGGGAAATTATGCTGAGAGAGAGACTTGTTTCCAAGTAGTACTAAAGGTGCTGACAACATCTTTGAAGAGAACGTGGGTAGTGGGAAAGGAAGAAAATCCACTTTTCACTCATTCA
Source organism: Callospermophilus lateralis (assembly GCF_048772815.1). Classification (NCBI taxonomy): domain Eukaryota; kingdom Metazoa; phylum Chordata; class Mammalia; order Rodentia; family Sciuridae; genus Callospermophilus; species Callospermophilus lateralis. The sequence goes on from NC_135325.1 coordinate 517,938, forward strand.
TGTGTCCACTTCCACTATAGGGACTTCTCTGGAACATTTTTGGAGGTTAACTCTATTTGATAACATCCTGTATGGTGGTCAGTAGGTTCGATAACCTTTTGGTTTTGATTGTGCTTTATGCCAAAGAGAGAGAACATTTTTTTGGCATAAGAGTCTTAAGACTAGGTAGACATAACTATCAACTTCACTATGGAAGTCTAAAACCTTCCACAGTACAAAAACTTAAGTTTCCTGTTGTCACATTAAAAACTTCAATATATTTATGTCTCCTTATCAATCCAAGTTTTATAGAAACCCAAAAAGTGAGGCATGAGTGATCACATATGAAAGCAAAGAGACTTGAGTTACTACCCTAGCTGGATTCTCTTGGATAAATGATTGGACATGTCTTGGGTTCAGTTTTCCCATCCATATTGAGCAGATCATGACCAATCTACCTATCTATGCTATTTTTAAGATCACAAGAAAATGAACAGATACACCAGGAAAGTACACATGTTTGCTAAAATTATGAATTTGAGAATAAAACAGTCTAATCTGGGTACCAGACACCAGAAGGGCCCACTCCTTTATCTCTGGCAGACATGACTCGAAAGCTTGATGATGGCGTTTTCTACAAGCACCTGGGCCTTTCTGTGTCTGGCCCCAGGCAGGAAAGGCTGGAGTACTGGGGAGAGTCAGGGGAGGCCAATGCCCCCAAAGCAGCCCTCCATCAGAAACTACTAGAATTGAGGGATGAACAGCACAGCTTCCTCACCTTCTGGGTGGAACCACTCTGAGTCTTGGTCCATAAAATCTCATCCAGGGCCTCACTGGGAGGGGACATGGGTTCTACCTTAACACAACCTCTTTCCTCTTCCTTCCCTCCCAAGTTTCTTCCCCTTCCAGGTGCTTTCTGGATCACCTCCCAAGTCAAATTCTCAGAGTAGGATTCTAGGAGAACTCCCTTGAGACCATTTCCACAGACAACCTAATATGCTCTTTTCAAGTATTCCTCCCTATGAGGAACTGTTACATTGAAAACAACTCTTGGTGCAGCTAGCTGTGGTGGCACATGGCTGTAGTCCCAGCAACTTGAGAGGCTGAGGCGGGAGGATTGCCAAGTTGGAGGTCGGCCTGGGCAACTTAGTGAGCCCCCAAGCAACTTTGTAAGATCTGTCCCAAATAAAAAATAAAATGATCTGAGGATGTGGCTCAGGGGTAAAATACCCCTGGGTTAATCCTCAGTACCTGCCACCCCCCCAAAATATCTTGGTGATACAGAAAGATATTTGCAAATTTCCTCTCTCTCTGACTTTTTTCTAGATGCCACGTATCCTCCAAATTCCAGACTTTAGACGTACTGTCAACAGATATCTAATGTGACTCAAATTTAAAATTTTCTAATAATCACATTTTTTAAAAGTAGAAATAAGCAAAACTAATTTTAATATTATCATTTCAACATTTAATCAATATTCAAAAGTTGATGAGATGTTTCCATCCTTTTCCTTTCTTTTTACCAAGTCTTGAAGTCTGATATGTTACACTTATAACCCATCTCAATCTACACCACTCACATTTCAAGCACTCAGCAGCTAAGTACAGTCAATGGTCACCATATTGGACAATGCAACATTAGAGTCTAGATCTGGGACCTGCAAGCTTTTTATGTAGAGTAATATAGAAAAAATTTTTAGCTTTACTAGCTATATGCTCTCTGCCACAATGACTCAATTCTGTTGCTGTTTTAGAATAAAAGAAACCATAGATAATATGTAAATGAGTGGGCAGGGTTGTGTTCTAATAAAACATTATTTACAAAAAAGGATAGCAAAGATTTGGCCCATGACTATTGTTGGCCCAACTTTGGGCTAGAAGATAAAAACCAAAATGCTGACATTCTCTGGACACTGGTATATACACACCTACTCCTGTCAAATACTAACCTTTGTTCCTAACCTTCTGTGTAAGTCTAACCTAGATGCCACTCCATGGGCCTCAGAAAGGATTTTTCTATGCAATACACTAAGAGAAATTTTACTTATGTCTGGAAATCTTAGCTTGCCAAATTCACAAAATTTTCAAGAAAATTACACAGCATTATGACATATAGATACATTAATCTGAGGAACATAATGCTTAAGCACACAAAGTCTGTGACCAGTCTGCTTGGGTTCCAATACTAGCTCTAAGACTCTCAACAAGTTCTTAACCTGTCTGTGCCTCAGTTTCCTCATGGGGCTGCCAAGGCGATTAGAGAAGAAAACCCATGTGAGCCCTTAGAAGAGTTCCTGGCATGTGGTGTACTCTGTCAGTGCTTTTTAAATGGAATAAAAAACTTGTTTTTCAAGTTTTAAAGTTATACTGACAAAAGCTAAATTTGAATACTCACACCATCACTGTTATAGTTCAGATCTAGAAAGTCCCCCAAAGGCTCATGTGTTAAAGGTTTGACCCCCAGCTGGTGGTGGTATTGGGAGGTGATGAAAACTGCAAGAGGTAGGGCCTTGTTGAGGTAGTGGGTCATTGGAGACATGCCTTTGAATACTTTTCTTTGTCCACATCCCCTATTTTTTGCCAGCCATGATGTGAGGAGCTTTGCTCCACTAAGCATTTCCCACCATGCTGTTCTCCCTTACCACAAGCCCACAGCAATGGGGCCAAGAGACAATGGACTGAAACCTTTGAAACCATGAGCCAAAATAAAACTTTTCTCCTCCAAGAAAGCTGATTTTTCTTAGGTATTTTGTCACAGTGACAAAAAGCTGGCAAAATCACCAAACTAAAAGTATGCCCCAATATTTCATAAATGTTTCTTCAATAGATTTTCAATTTAATAGCAGATGGTTACAAGAATATATCCTCCCATTACATTTCCCCAAGACACTGAATCCAATTTGCTCAATATTCTCATGATGTTATGATTACTATCAGAATTTCCACTGAGACTGCTGGCTCCTATTTGAGACCCATGAATACATATTTTTAAAAGTCCTAAATTTCAATGAATACTAACATCGCCATATGATATCATCTCATCTGTGAAGTCCTCCTCATCACCTAATCCAATGGGTAATTCCTTTTCCTTTAATGCTCTGTCTTGCTCCCATGCCACTCTCCTACCATCCTGAGCCAGCTGGTCTGTGGAGCCAGGCTTGTTCCTAGGCCTGAGCATGGGCACATGCTCTTTGATCTGCCTGGAAGCATCTGAATAACAGAAAATAATTCTACTATCAAAGAGAAAGCATAATGCTATACCCATATCATTTTATTCCTTTTATACTACCTACCTTTAAATACTCATGTGGGAATACTTAGCATACTTACAACTGCAAACTCATTGGATAAACTTTCTGAAATCCAATGAATTAAATCAACTCATGAGTTAGTTAATTTAACAACTACTATAGATTGCTAAAACCATGCTTACTACTCTTTAGAGCTTTTGCATTGGTAAAGTTGAGTCTGAACCCAAGAGGGAGGGCCTTGGCAGTTTAGAAGCATTCTCAAGGAATGTTATGTAACTCCATTTATATCAAAAGATATCTGGGGAAGACAAATGCAATACCATTTAAAAGATTTTTATAAATACAGTTTTATATAAAAATAGAGATAGTCTAGCAATTTCTATTATCACCAACATACCTATTCAAATCCTATTTAACACAAAAGCAAAGATGCTCCCATCCTTAATTCATTAATCCTTTCCAAGGTGATTTTTGTCACAGTGCTATCATTCTGTGAGAGAAAAAGATGTGATAACAATGGTGTAATTCAATACCCTTTCCCCCAGTGATTTTTGCCAGTGTTATCATTCTGTGAGGGGAAAGGATGTGCCAGCAGTCATTGTTATAAAGTAAGTGCTATGGTGTGGGTGTGGTTCAAATGTTCCTCAAGTGTTCACTGTGATTAAAAGAGTGGTCCCAGGGCTAGGGATATAGCTCAGTTGGTAGAGTGCTTGCCTTGAATGTACAAGGCCCTGGCTTCAATCCCCAGCACCACAAAAAAGGGTGGTCCCAGGATGGCACTATTGAGAAGTGGGAGGGTCTAGTAAGAGGTCCTTGTGTAACTGGGGTATGTTTGCTCTTGAAGGAGATATTGGGCACCTTCCTTTCTCTCTCTTTGCTTTCCAGCTACCATGTGCTAAGGAGCCTGAGTGTGACCCCACCAGTGTGCACACTCTCTCTCCCGCCACCCTTCCTGGCTTAAGATGTTCTGGCTTCCTCCTCCAACATGCACTCTACCATTGCCATCTTCCATTTGCAATGAGGTCCTTACCAGAACTAAGCCAATGCAGGCTCCATACCCTTGAACCCCCAGGACTATGAACTAAATAAACTTTTGCTCTTCATAAAGTTAGCTGTCTCCAGTATTTCATTAAAGCAACAACAAGCTGACACAACAATAATGTTTAGTAAGTGTGCTACTATTTGATGGAATTCAATACTACCCTCTCACCATCACCACTGAAGTGTCCATATGGTTCTTTGAAGGTAACAATGTAAGTGGGCAGTTTGAGTTTTTTAATATGAACCAAAAGACTGGTTATAGCACAAAGTTGTGAAAGATGAAATTGTAAAACATGTTGCTTAAATAATGAGGCTCCCCTACCTACTCTATGCAAAAAGGAATGATTAATTTTCCTATCATTTTTGTTTTTAATGCATGCATTTCCAATGCATTCTTGTGGCACTCTAATCAACCTCTTTTTCGTTCTGTATTTTTTGGTGAGGTTTATTTGACTTCATAATTAAACAACCCATGATAGGACAGCTGATTTTACATGAATCTCAATATGGGCCTGTAGGCATGGATAAGGACACAAGCAGAGAAGAGTAAATCCAACTTAACAGATGATCTTTGTACTTCTATATACAGTGATACCCAATCAAATAGCAAAGTAAGCAGACAAATGCCCCTAATTTTAGCCTTTTGAGACCTGTACCTAAGAGTCATGTTGCTGGGAATTAATGGCTTGACACTGAATACGACTATTAAAATGTATGCCTGAAATAGGAGATTTCAGTAATTCCTTTTGGGTTTGCCCAGGCCTTAAAGAATGTTTGCCCTTATTCCGAAGCCAGTACTTCAGAATGTCTTTAAAGTATAATATTAGGGCTGGATACCTTTCAAGGCAAACACAGATCTGGCTTGTTTCACTCCATAATATTCAGAACGACATTCAGGAACTGTGTTCCTAGCTCTGACACCCAATACCACTACTCTAGCACCATCAGGATATAGACACGTCGGGTGCCACAACCAGTATATTTTCTTCTAAGGAACTTTAATCACAATCCTTAATATGAAAACACACTTGTATTAACACATGCCACCTGCATAAAAGCATAAATTCTTTATATGTAACTAAACTCTTAAGATGTTTTAATTACATTGCTGGAGTCTGAGGCTATCTTCAGGTTCAACTCATGGCAGACCACAAATACATGTGATTTATGTTGTTTTAATTTTTTAATGCCCTTTTTCATTGGTTATGATAGTTACCATTTCCAAATACCCTGGCAAGACAGGCTGCCCTGGGAACTTCAAAAACCTAATAAAACACAATCTGCATACAAATTTAAGTCTAGTGTTCCATGGACTACAATTTAAGTCATTTTGATATGTGATACTGTATTTACCTTGTCAGGTTTTATTTGAAATTTCTATATTAACACTGCAGAATCTGCTTCATATATTTATAAATTAAATCATCAGGGGTCCAATGCTTATTTTTCTAACCTGGTAGTCAATAATATACAGAGAACAAACTTTAAATACTGTTTATGGTCTAGAAGAGGTTTTGGATTTTAATGGAGGTAAATATATATAGTTGCATAGTTGATGATGACTGGTTATTTCCAGGTATTAGAGATGTAAATGACCTTTTTTGTTCACTCCTCATCCCTAGTCCCATTTCTGCCTTTTATTATTAGAGTGATAAGTGATTAATCAGTAAATACACTTGTCAGTTTTGAGAACTAAATGAAGTTCTCAATGAATGTTCTCAAAGTTCGAATGAAGCTGTACTCCTATGAATCTTCAAAATTTTCTGATTTAAAAATAATGGTCCTAGCTGCAAAATTTGTGCCTTGAAAGAAATGTTTCCAAGAATATGACTATAATTTTTTATTAGTGGAACATATAAGAAGCATTTTATAAGGTCACAACATAGGTGTAAGAGCCATGGGCAGTCCAATTTGGCAGCTCTCCTGCCACTCTCTCTGTTCATTAGCCTCTACTCAACTTCTGTGTTCTTCTCAATACTATACTCTGGGCTTCTATGGCATATCAAAAGAGGCAACATCAGTTAAGAATTAATATGGCTCAGGAGGTTGAGGCAGGAGAATCGTGAGTTCAAAGCCAGCCTTGGCAACAGCGAGGCCCTAAGCAACTCAGTAAGACCCTGTCTCTAAATAAAATACAAAATAGGGCTGGGGATGTGGCTCGGTTGTTGAGTGCCCCCAAGTTCAATCCCTGATACCAAAAACAAAAAGAATTAATATAGTGAAGAAAATATTACTTTTGCTTAAGTGAAAAGCTTTCAAATTGGCAATATATTTAATCTCTTAAACCAGAGATTGGCAAACTATAATCCAGAGGCCATATCATATCTACTGCCTGTTTTTGTATGGCTTGCCAGCTAAGAATGATTTTTTTATATTTATTTTTTTAGTTGTATGGACACAATACCTTTATTTTATTTATTCATTTTTATGTGGTGCTGAGGATTGAAAATAGGGCCTCACATGTGCTAGGTGAGGTGCTCTACTGCTGAGCCATAATCCCAGCCCAAGACTGATTTTTACTTACATCTTTAACTAGTTTTTCTTAAATGAAAAAAAAATTGTGACATATGAAAAATATAAAAAAATTATAGTTCTGTATCCATAAAGTTTCACATGAACAGTCGTTCCTTTTCTGTCACACATTGTCTTTTGGTACTTTTGTGCTATACTGATGAAATATTTGCATCAAGCAAGTCAAAATATTTGCTATCCAGCCATTTACTGAAAATTGCTCTCCATATTTTAAAAACAAACTTCTGTCTTTCTTAAGAATCCAAGTACCTTTTTATTAATAATGCATAACATTTTCTCTGTTTACCCAAACCATTTAAATGTGTCAACGTAATTCAATTCACTTTACATTTTCAATCCCTACTATAGGAGGTTAGGAAATATGCCTCAAATTCTAATCCTTCAGGTATTTAACGTTAAAAGAGAAGAATCTTTTCATCTCTTTTTGTTTCATCACCAAAATGATTTTTAACCTCTTATCAGACAAAAGTCACTTTAAATCATGGGTAAAGTGCAATTACTGAAGAAATTCCTGTTTTATGTGTCTTTTGTTCAGAAAAGCAAAAGATTCAGACAAAAGAAGAGTAAAAAATGATGATCTTAAATGGGACGAAGGTTACTACAGCAAGAACATGGTCCAAAGTGAGTAAGGCACGTATGACACAGGATTAGTTCATTCTTTCCTTTCTGTGAATAAGTATATAGTGCTGGGTTGTGCATGCACACTAAATGTGGAATTATTCCACATTAAATGTGGAATTACTCATCAATTAATGTCTCTATCAATTCCATTTCCCTTAGTCTCTTTTTTTCTTAACCATGAAATACCCCTTTCAGAGGGCCTTAGCATGCAGATAATTAATGTCTATAAAATCCCCTGATACTGATGGATGTCATACATGTTGTTTATAAATGTCACTTCAAGCTTTACTTCCTCCATCACTCAGGGTTGGAATAATGTTGATCTTATCCCCTTTCTGCCATTGTAAGTAGATGATGACATTGTCAGATACTCATTAATGAACATGTTCTGGCCTTTCTACTTAAATAGGGTTTTAACTGATACCTTCAAACATTTTTACCAGACATGAATGGCAAATTAGTCTCATAGTGGATGCTTATCCCTGAGCAGAGATGAGCACACATTTTTTGTTTTGCAGATATTGGGGAAGAACAAATTTTTCTCTAAGCCAGAACTTCACATTCGACAGGGACTTTTTGTCTATTGAATTGAATATACCAAGTATATTTCAAGCTAAAACAGTCAAAATCTTTCATCTAATAATGCTCCATAGGTAACTAAGATTTACTTTGTTTCTACAAATTTTTTTTATCTTCCCAAATTTTTAGTTCTTGGAGGAAAGTAGCTTTTTGGGACCAGCTGACAAAAATAATTATTAAAATTCAATACATGGACAGCTTTGCTCATGAATTTGTGTCATTCCCCTGCCAAAGGGTCCATATTCACAATACTCTTATCCCCACATGGCTGGTGCAAAAAAAGTATTTAGAGCCAATGGAAGTTAAACTCTTTGGCTCAAAAACTAGATTAAAATTCCATTCCATTCAAAGTGGGTCTGGTCTGTTAAAAATTTACAAAATCAATGTTATGTAAGAGAACTCCCCATCAGGGACATCCTGCAGAATCAAAGAAGAGAAAGCATGCCTTTGTTTTTCAGCCCTAAATAACCTTCAAAGACAGACCTTTGGGCTAGGGTTGTGGCTCAGTTGTAAAGTGCTGGACTTTTGCTAGGCCCTGGGTTCAATCCTCAGCACCACATAGAAATAAAAAAATAAATAAATAAATAAAATAAAGATATTGTGTCCAGCTACAATTAAAAAATAAATATTAATAGACAGACCTTTGCCTGGGGTTTAGAAAGTCTGAATCTCAAATTTTTAAAATTCATTGCATCCTTTGTTCCTAGACTTCACTACTTTCACTCAACCATTTCCACAAACTTTAGTTGGACTGAAGCTGACTTTGTCCATTCAACATGGTTTGCACTGAGCTGGAATTAAAGAAATGTGGAAGTTATGGAAGCAAGGAAGATATTGACTGACCAATAGATACATAGTTTCCTCCCTGATCTGTACATAGCAATAAGCTGGGGACCTGTGAAAATATGGCACATAGTCTACATCCCTTTCTTATACAGAATCTGAATAACCTAGTCTGTGGAGTGTCCAAAGGGAGTGAGATTTTTAAAAGCTCCTCAAGAGATTGTAATGTACAGCCAAGGTTGAGAACCATTGCTCAAAATAGAGAAACAGGTTCTGTAGTAGAATGAACAAAAGATCACTGATTCATTCAATTTATGAGTTTTGCATTAGAATTTACTTAGGCTAAAAATAACAGTTTGTCATGCAGCTTATATATTTACAACAAGTACAGAAATAAAAGTATATATAGATATACATAAGTATGAATTTATCATAGGAAATCCCAGAAACTTTACTAAAACAATGTCTAGCAGGGAAACACAGATTGTTGCTATTAAAAATTTTAGAGGACTCTTTTTTTACTTGAAAACATAGAGGAATGCATTGTAGAATCATTCAAGTATTTCTAATGCCTAAGAATAACTCCTGAATGATCATTTCTTACTATACTTTGCAAAACCATTTGTATCATATAATTTGGTCTGTTGTCATTAACAATAATTATTTTACCATAAGTGTAACAGAATATTCTACAGATGTTATAATTCAGCAATACTGTTATACATTAAATTGAAGATTTAGAAAAAAATAATTTTTTAAATTTGATAACAAAAGAATAGATTCATAGCCCTACCCAAATACTTTGAAAGGTCAACTCAGGTGAAACACTGACCTGAAAACTAGAAACTTGGTAGTGTAAAATATTTGCAATGATTGAAACCAAAGTGATAACAAAGTATTTTTTTGACTTATGGCCACTTGCATGAATTTTTTTTTTCTGGAGAGTTAATTATTTAACTTACACTACCTTACCCCCCCCCCAAAAAAAAAACTATTAAGTCACTTTCCCAGTAAAGTTCATTTGTGTATACAATGCAAAAGACAATTTAAGGGTCATTGTATTTCAAAAACAAACTACCTCTCTTTCTTTGGAATACATTTTAGTTTACACACACAATGTTTTGTTAATGAGTCAAAGTCACAGAATACATGTTCCTATTTAAAAAGTCATTTGCTGTTAAGCCAGTAGAGAGAAAACAATATTCAGAGAACAAGGAGGAGACTTGCCAGTTATAACAATTACAAAGTCTCATCTTTCCCACGGGGCCTTGGAGAAAGACCAGGATTTCTTAAAAGGTATCTTGGACAGTAGATGCAATCCCAGGGAGCTGGTGAGAAATACAAATTGTTGGGCCCCACCCTAGACCTACAGACTCGACTCTGTAGGTGGGGCCCAGCAATCTGTGCTATAAAAAGCCCACCCAAGGGGGCTGGGGTTGTGGCTCAGAGGTAGAGCGCTTGCCCACCATGTGTGAGGCATCAGGTTTGATCCTCAGCACCAATAAAAATAAAATTAAAGATACTATGTCCACCTATAACTAAAAAATAAAAAAACAAAAGCCCTCCCAAGAATCCTGATCTGATTGGGGTTAAAGTTTGAGAACCAATTACCTGCAGTCTTGTGACATCATCGTGTGGGGGGTGAGAGGGGGTTAAAATTTTTCTTAGCTTTACAAAAGGAAATTAGAGGAGAAGCTGGGGGTCAAGACACAGGTAAGTGATCCCTCTGCTGCTCCTTTCCCTTTCTCATGGATACTTTGTGATCCCATTATTTACTTGGTCTTTCTCATGAAGCCTTGTTCTCAGGCCTGTCCCCCAATCCTTCAATCTCCATTGGAAAATAGGAAATATAATGGAAGAGGAAGCTAGCTAAGGTAGAGGGAGAAACATGGGGGGATAGGAGCCAATGCCCTAGAACGTGGAAGGTTCAGGAGTGGATGTGTACCTTGATCACCCATGGTTTTTCCTCTATCACCACTGGCAAACCTGAATTTCTTTTTCTAATAAAAACACTGATGGAACTCAGATGTTCAGAATGTGTGTGTTTGGGGTTGGGGGGAGTCTCAGTGAAGTTGCCCCAGTGTATTCTCAATTACTTATAAATGTTGTTTTTTAAAAAATGTTTTTAAGTGGTGTTGAAAGGTGGAGAGGGCATCCAGCCAGCAGAGGACCCAAACTCATCTGTTTATGATGAAAAAATAATGCCCCCCTCACTTGGTTGGAGTTGGTTCACCACTCCAAAATTTGGCTTGACACAAAACATATAAAGCTGAAAGAAAGCACATTAAACTTTGCTCTCAAGAATTTTTAGTGTAACTTTTTATCATTTGATCTTCAAATGTATGTGACCTTGGTCCACAATTGTGAAAGGACTGTCTGGGGAGGTAGATGTTAACATGTGGCATCACAGACACAGCTTAATTATTAAGACACAGCTTGATAATAATGGTGACAGTAAATCATATAGAGGACTTCAGTCTTCCACAAACAAATCACTATCTTTCTCTAGAATATAATCCTTATTTGAATAAAGTGTCACTTATAGTATAGCTGATGAACAAATTTTCAAATCAATCACATTTATTGTAATTAAAGGCATACTTATGCACCAATTCTGACTTAAGTGAGTTTTTCGCAAATTATGTTAAAAAGATATATCCCCTCAGACAACACATTCTCTTTCACAGCTTCATGCTTTCCTCTGTCCTGATAATAGTCACATTTTGATCTCTGATTCTGACTCTGACCTATATTTTGGTCACTTGTTCCCAGTTCCAGATCAACTGTTACCCCTGGTGCTGCCCTGTTTCCCCCACCTCTCAGTGCTGCAGATCAAACATATGACTTTGCACATGCTAGGCAAGCACTCTATCACTGAGCTACATCCCCAGTCCTTAAACTCAACTCCCTTAAATGCATCATCTGTCCCTTGACATGTTTTCCCACCTAACAGATTTACAAAGGTTATTACTACTCTCCATACTTTCCATATTAAAAACCTAACATATCCTTAGACCTTGACCTTTCTTCTACACCTTCTATCTAATCACTCTCTAAAGCTTTGTTGGGTTGTTTTTTAAAAAAGATGCAAGATTTCAGCCTTCTTGTTCCTTCACAAGGTTGTCATGCAGTCCATTGTCTTCTGAGAAATGCTAGTTTTCATTTCTCTCATTTTTGCCCAATCAGGTCCACATAGAGCCACCAAAGTAATCTTCCTAGTGAGCTTGTATTACTATAGCTTCCTATTCTCAAAACTCCAATCTTTGTTTATTCTTAAAAGATCAAGTTCAAGTTCCTGAAATGGCATGCAAGGTCCTCAAAACTATAGCACGTTGAGAATTTCCTCGGTAACAGCCAGCTATGATTACCACTGCACTGCAAAATGAACATGGAACTTCAATGAAACTGGGTTCTTTATTGGCCAATAAGTGCCCCATCTATTGTCCCTCTGAGTACTCGCATGTGTTTTTCCATCAACCTTGAAATTTTTTGTTCCCTCACAGTAGCTCTGCATGTGTCTGTGATGCCACATGTTAACATCTGCCTTAGGCCTAGCTATGCAAATAGAGGTTTCCTTGAAAAAGGATTTCTTGACTTATATTCACATAATGCCAAATCTTAATTCCATTTTGAAATTGGATAGAATTAAATCATATGGTTCTAAAGACACTGATACATATTTGAGGCATCAAGCCACAAGTCGCTCTACTATAAAACACTGATTAAATTAGTTTCAGAAATTGCTCTCTGGCCAAGGAACTATCTACTACACAATGGACCATGCAATAAATCTTAAGACTACATGTGCTGACAGGTGTAAGATGATTTATTGAATCGTGAAACAAGGGATTGTGAAGCATTACTAAGAAATACACACTCTCTTCCAATGCAACATTGGACTTAACACAAGCAATTTAAGTGGAAATCATGCAATTAAAATAATAGCAACCTCTTCCCATGCGCCTCTAATTCTATGTATTAAAAATATCCAGGAATAAAATCATTAGATGATGCTACTGGCTCTAGATCAGACAGATGATTTAATAATGAACCATTTCCCTGTAACAAAGCTCTGTTAATAATCAGAGAAAGTACACTACCCATGACCTCCAATATTGCTTCAATCATGTTAGCATGAGGATTTTTAATCTTTTCTCGCATTTTTTATAGTGCTATTCTGTTTTACATAAATTAAAAAATTAAACCTCCACTATAAATGGAGATCTTTTTGTTTTTTAAAACTGGGAATTGAACCCAGGGGTGCTTAACCACTAAGCTACATCCCCTGATCCTTTTTTTATATTTTATTAGAGACAGTGTCTTAGTGAGTTGCTAAGTGCCTCCCTAAGTTGCTGAGACTGGCTTTGAACTTATGATCCTCCTGCCTCAGCCTTGCGAGGCACTGGAATAACAGGTGTGTGCTACCACATCCGGCTAAAGTGAGATTCTTAAAATTCAACTGCTTTTGAACTCAAAACAACCAACACCACAAGAAAACCAAAAAAAAAAAAAAAAAAAAATTGAGCCACACATTTAACTGAATCTTCATATTAAATTTGATTATAATGGTCTCCTGAGTTCCATTAACTAGTTTCCTGAAAATGAAAATCAACAATTTATGGCTATTGTTTCCCAAGAGGTCAACAATCAAAAGATTTGAAATTTAAAAAAAAATGTTGGCTTAATTAAAAATATCATCTTGGTGCTCAGGACACACAGGCTAACAGGATTATGCCATGATATATAGGTGCCATGACTTGGAGGTGTCCCAGACAGAAAGGCACATTTTACATTGCCAAGATATTACTAGAGAAACTGATATTGCTACTCTTGGTCTCTAGTTTCCAATGAGTATTCTAGTCCTACACAAAATGTGAGGTCAGGAAAAGAGCCTCTTAGGAGCCTGCTCCAGGATAGGATGGCATTCTGACCCTCGATGGAAAGCACCAAATGGCCTATCTGTCTCTACCACTGCAAAACCCCTAATTCTCTCCGACATTTGAGCTGAGAAGAATGGCCTCATTTTTACTCTGCCCAGAAAGATACCATTACATGTTAGCACATGAAGTTAACAGATATTTGTTTTTGGATTACAGATAACACAGAGTTCAGGTGCTAGTCTCCCCATGTAACTCAGAACTGGTGACCACAACTTCTCAACCTCTGAAATCTCTAATTTAAAAACTTGTTTCTGAAGAAAATACTCTTCAGCATATTCTGAGAGAGGCTATGTGTGCACCATCTTTTTCAATAACCAATTATATACACCAAAACTGAAAAACAAAAAGTTTAAGTTGTCCATTAACAAGAATTTTCTTTCCTCAATTCCTAAAATATAATACAGTTTAAAAATGAGGACTCTAAAGTAGTTTTAGATTCTTTACATCATGTAGTTTAGTATTTTCTAAACATAAAAACCTGGAATTGTAGTTTAGTACCATTTTAAGCAACTCTCTAGACATGTTAAAGAAAATTACAAAAATGAGTTTAAATCACAAAACACAAAAATCCCAAGTGTGAATTTTCTGAGCATGTGTGGAATTAAGTTAGAGAAATGTGGAGAGGAGTAGAGTTACAAGGGAGAAGCACTTTACTTGAAAGACTTGTGGGACCTTCTTGGCTACATATTTCCACTGGATTTCCCAAGACTGGCTTATTTATACATAGGCAGCCATTTTACCATACTTGAGTAAAATCGATCAGGGGAGTTTTATTCCCATTAATGGATCCTAGTGTGGACAGCATTTTTATGGCATAGAATGGAATTTGGCAAAAGAAATGGCCATTTAAAATGGTTAACAAACTTGGAACATATCAATTACATCCTTCATAGAATTTTAACCTAAATTAAACATTACCAATGTACAACTGGAAGGCATGTTAAAACAAAACAAAACAAAACAAAACAACACTCAACTCTATACATTACAACTATTAATGTGTTTTGCAGATTTTTTAAGGGCTGGGATAAATCCAAATTGACCATGTGCATGCTGTCTTTGGCAATCATATGGTTTTCCAAAACAATTATAAAAATAAAGGAAACATTTGCTCATTGCTACTAGTATATACAATGTCTCCATAGGGTACTTTGTGCTGTTGGAATAAATGCTTGGGACCTTTAAAAAATGTTATAGCTCATTACTTACCCATGTCTGCCAGTTGTAAGAAATGCCAGAATCATGAGGAGGGCTGGAGTGGGGAACTTAAGACCTAAGTACTGTGCTAATTAACATCAGAAAGAGTGTCTACACAAAAAGGGGAAAAGTAAAAGGAGTGAAATTGAACCTTTGCTACTCTATAATAAAAAGTAAACTTTTTCAAAAAATCATAAATTAAATAGAGTAGCCAGGTTTATTTGATAGTAACTTCCCTAATGACAGAAGAATCTTTCCACTAATCTTATTGCCTTACCGCCTGGACACAGGGTAGGATAAATATAGATTTGTTGAATTGCCCTGGAGTATATATGAATGTTAGGGTGGCAGGAATAGGTGAACTATTCCATTCTATTCTACTCCAAACTCAAAACATTTTAGAGATATTGCAACTAGGTCATATCAGAAGACACCACAATAATTGCATTTAAATATATTTTTATTTTAAAATTAAAAAAAAAACTTTCTGGACTGGAGACATAGCTCAGTGATAGAGCACCTGCTTACTAGCATGCACAAGGCCCTAGTTATGATCTCTAGCACCAAAACTTTTTTTCTAATGCAATTACATACCAGTTTACTAAATGGAAGTCTTAACTATCATGTACCAAACACAAAATAACTCTTCCATATATGACAGAATCCCTGGTATATAATCATAGTGATACAACAAAATCTTTGAAGTGTGTTGGGTATTTATCAGCTTTGAAAGATCAAATATTGATCATGAGAGAAATCTCAACATCTATGACGATATTAAATTTTGGAAAAGCAATTTTCACGGATAAACAAATTCAACACTTCCCAGTTTAAACTCAGGTTCTCCTATCTTCCATGGTCTTATCATTCTTCATAAGTTACTTTTGGTTTTCTCAGATTCCAAAACTCTTGGGCATTCTTCTATAACTGCTAGAAGGAGGCAATGACTCATTGTTTTGGAAATGAAGGAGGTCATCAATTCACAATAGCCAAGAAATGAAAAGAACCTGAATGTCCATAAACTAAAGAATGGATAAATAAAATGTAGTGCCTATATACACTGGGAAACTATTCAGTCATAAAAAATAAAATTAAATCATTTACAACAACATGGATGGTTGAAGACAGGTGCAGAAGGACAATTATTGTGAGATCTCACTCATATGTGGAATCTAAAAACGTTGATCTCATAGAATTTGAGTGTAGAACGGTAGTTCCCAGAGACTGGGGAGAATAGTGGGAAAGAGTTGGGGAGAGGTTGGTCAATGGGTACTAAGTTACAGCTAGATAGGAGTTAACAGTTCTGATGTGCTTTGGCATAGGAGGATAAGTACAGAATACTGTACTGAATATAGAAGAAAGGATCGAGTGTTTTCATCAAAAACATCATTGTTTGAGGAGATAGGTATATTTAACCTGATTTAAACATTATACAACATATAGATGTATCAAAACATCACATGGAACTCTATAAATATTATGATATTAACAAAAGAATTGGAGAAAATAGCTGGGCATAGTGGTGCAGGACTGTAATCTCAGGGACTTAAGGTAGGATACCAAGTTCAAAGGCAGCCTCAACAGCTTAGGAAGACCCTGATCAAACTAAAAGGTCTGGGGATATAGGTCAGTGGTCAAGCACCCCTAGGTTCATTCCCCAATACCAAAAAATTTAAAAAATGGATTCAAAGAGGTGATTTCTCTTTTGCTAGTCCTCCTCATGTAATAATAGAAGTAACAGGAATCATAATAGTAACAACACTATCAGTAGTTTAGTAGCAGTATTAGTAGTAGTACTACTAGTAGTAATGAAAATGCCAACTAATTTTCCTATTTAATGTCTACTCCTCTTATTCATGCAATGAGGAATGTATTACTGCTTTTTATAAATGAAGAAATGCACTCAGATAGGCTCACTTTCCCAAGGTAGCACAGTCTCCACGCCAGTTCTGTAGAATTCCAAAGTCTGTTCTCCTCCTCATACTCCATCCAACTTGTGAAGTAGTTTGATTCCGTGCTTCTTATGGCATTTTCCTCTAAGAAGTAATCTCATCTCATTTGTTTGCTGCCCCATGTAACACCCATAGAAAATGCTTGCTATGAGTATTGCACTGGCTTGACAGATGGAGAGGCCAAAGTAACAATCAGTGCATCAGAGGGAAAGTTGGAATTGCCATGGTTATACTTAAGGAGAAAGTAAATAAGTGAGATTCAACATCTAAGTGACACTAGTTAGAATCAAGAGGATTTCGGATCATGGTAAACACTTAGATGTACTATGTGGAAAAAAAAAAACTCTTGAGAAATAAGGGCATGTTGGAATTTCCTACCAGGACTTAATTTTAAAACAGCAATCTGATAAATATTTTTCTACCATGAATTGAAACCTTTAGCAGAAGACTAAATTCAAATTGCATTTGAATTTATTTTTATTTTGAAATTTAAAAGCAGTTAAATTTAAAAGCAGTTGCACTTCAATATCTAACTCACTGTAAATAAAGTTGGGACTGGGCATTGAGTTTATTTAGAACTTCACAAACAATATTAGGACTGAATCAAATTTAGGAGTAGAAATTATTCTGTGTCAGCATCCCTTTAATACCACAGGTTTCTACCACATTCTTGTAATGGGGGCTTACCTAGATCTACACCAATAATAGGTGTATTTTAATTTGAACTCATAAGAAAATGCTACTAGCTAGGAACAATGGTATACACCTGTAATATCAGCTACTTGAGAGGCTCATGCAGGAGGATGACAAGTTGGAGACCAGCTTCAGCAATTTATCAAGAGCCTGTCTCAAAATAAAATAAAAAGGACTGGGGTTATAGCTAGTAGAGTAATGCCCTTGGTTCAATCCCCAGCACCCCCACCACCACACAAAGTTACTAGATGAACTTAGACCAGGTTAAAAATGTTGCTGACATGTACAGTAAAAATGCAACCTGCAAATCCATATGTAGCAGAATGAAATTGACCACTCTCTCTCACCATGCACAAAAACTCAACTCAAAGTGGATCAAGGACCTAGGCATTAGACCAGAGACCCCGTGCCTACTAGAAGAAAAAGTAGGCCCAACTCTCCATCATGTTGGCTTAGAAACTGACTTCCTCCACAAGGCTCCTAAAGCACAAGAAATAAAATCAAGAATCAATAAATCAGATGGTATCGAACTAAAAAGTTTCTTCATAGCAAAGGAAACAATCAAGAACATGAAGAGAGAGTTTACAGAATGGGAGAAAATCTTGGCCACTTGCACCTCAGATAGAGCATTAATCTACAGGATATATAAAGAACTCAAAAAACTAAACACCAAAAAAAAAAAAAAAAATCCCCAAATAACCTAATCAATAAATGGGCAACAGAACAGATCAGGCATTTCACAGAAGAAGAAATATGAATGGTCAACAAATATATGAAAAAATTGTTCAACATCTCTAGCTATTAGAGAAATGCAAATTAAAATTACATTGAGATTTCATCTCACTCCAGTCAGAATGGCAATTATCGAGAATGCAAGTAACAATAAATGTTGGCAACGATGTGGGGGAAAGGTACACTCATACATTGCTAGTAGGACTGCAAATTGGTGTAATCACTCTGGAAAGCAGTATGGAGCTTTCTCAGAAAACTTGGAAAGGAACCACCATTTGACCCAGTTATACCACTCCTCATATACATCCAAAGAATTTAAAATCAGGATAGTATAGTGATGTGGCCACATCAATGTTTACAGCAGCTCAATTCACAATAGGTAAGCTATGGAACCAACTTAGGTGCCCTTCAACAGATGAATGGATGAAGAAAATGTGGTATATATACACAATGGAATATTACTCAGCCATAAAAATGACATTTGCCAGTAAATGGATGGAACTGGAGACTATCGTGCTAAAGGAAATAAGCCAATCCCCCAATCCAAAGGCTGAATGTTCTCTCTGATATGTGGAAACTAAAACATAATGGGGGGGTGGCAGAGGAAGAATAGAAGTTCATTGGATTAGACAAAGGGAAATGAAGGGAAGGGAGAGCAGATGGGAATAAGAAAGACAGTAGAATGAATCAGACATAACTTTTCCTATGTTCATATATAAATACATGACCAGTGTAACTCCATATCATGTATAACCACAAGAATGGGATCTTATTTAGAATATGTTATATTCTACATATGTATAATGTCAAATTATACTCTATGCTATGTATATCTAAAAAGCACAAATAAAAATGAAAAAACTATAACTTAATTGTGAAAATATAGGCTGTTTCCTTTCAAAGATTAGTTTTACATTACATGTTTACACCTTGACTTATTTTAGAATTTCAACATCAACAAAGAATCTAGGTATAAGTGTCTTTGTAAAACTCCAAATACAGAACATTAAGGAAAGTCTCACCCTTTCTTTCTTTGCCCTTCCTTCCTTCCTATCCTTCTTTCTTCCTATGTGGGCTCTCAAACTCAAAGGGATTAGACTTTCATCATGATCCTAATGACAAATGGAAGTTATTGCTGGGAACCTGCATCTTTTGTCTTCCATGATTACAATAAAAAGATAAAATATTAATATTCATCTTTTGCCAACTCTATAATCACATACAGACTCATTTTCTTTTAGTACATCTAATGACCCTTTTGCCTGCTAATATAATGAAAAGTCACACCAATATTCAGCTCATGATATTAAAAAAGAAAGGATAGTTCCTGGTAAACACTTCAAAATGGGATGTTTGCCTGAATACTCTTTCTGGAAGAAGAAGAAGAAAAAGGGGAAAATGAAAGGATAAATCCATTCTAAATAGTGCTAAATTAATGCCCAATAATAAGTCTGTAGAAAAGCCATGCTCAGTGGTACATGCCTATAATCCCAGCAGCTCAGGAGGCTGAGACAGGAAGATTGCAAGTTCAAAGCCAGCTTTAGCAAAGTGAGGTGCTAAGCAACTCAGTGAGACCCTGTCTCTAAATAAAAAAAAAAAAAAAATAGGGTTGGGGAGGTGGCTCGGTGGTTGAGTGCCCCTTAGTTCAATCCCTGGTGCCAAAAACATAAAATAAAATAAGGCTGTAGATGTTTTGTTCCTTTTTGGAAACTTTCGTCAGTTCATAGTAGTCACTCTGATTGTTACCTTTCATTGCATGGAATTTATTATTTTGGAAAAAAATTTAAAGATATTTAGGGCAATGATTATTTTCAGAGAAACAACAGTAAAAACAAACAGGTTATGGCTCAGTAAAGTGCTTGCCTACCATGTGTGAGGCACTGGGTTCGATTCTCATCACCACATATAAATAAATGAATAAAATAAAGATCTATCAATGCCTAAAAATATTTTTAAAAACAACACAAACAATGTTGAGACACTGTAAAATAAAGAATTGCAGAAGGGAGAAGTTCTGTTTTTGTTTCATGAAAGTTGCTTAAATTCCAGTTGTTTTTAAATCTTCAAGAGTTCTGGGGCAATTAAAAACCATACTCTATAGATTCATATCTTTTTATATATCTTGTTTATAGTTGTTTTCACAATCATACTGTGAAATTACCCAATCTATTTTTTTGCCACATTTCCTCTGGATCTCATCCATTTTACGAAGACTACCTCAAGTGCAGAACTTCCCAGGATAAAGATCAATTCAACCTTCGACAGCTGTTAATTAATACCCCCTTGTCAAAAGAAACTTTCTAAAAAGATAAAATTTACTAGATATTTTTCATCTGCTTTTTTTTCCCAGAAAAAAACTCTTGGTTTTAACAAATATCACTCATCTTCTACAACACTCCCTTTGGATTAGTTTATTTCATAAAATCTCTTAGGGTTATATATCTCTCAACAGCACTGACTGCCCGCCCCCCAGACTAAGATTAAGGCAGCAGCAGAGCTACTGTCTTCACATATGTGCGAGGGACAGTCATATTCCAGTGTGTCCTTCCTTCTTGCATTTATCCTAACTGTAGATGCTTCCTTGACAAAGGCACAACTTGTGGTCTAGGGTGCACTATGGCAATGGTAGAAAAACAATAATGGCCCTGAAGATAATAATATATCATTCTGTATGGAAAGTCACTGGATTGCCAGGCATTCTCCTCAATTCTTTATGGGCACAATCTCATACATTCCTCATATAAACCATGAGTGACAGATGTCACTGGACTCATTTTATAACTTGGAATTTAGAATTAGAGATGTTCAGAAACCTTCTCGAGGTCAAGCTTAGCTGAGGCAGAGCCAAAATTCAAATTAAGGTAGAAGAGACTGTGAATCATCACTAAATATGATTAAGGTAAACTTAATAATCCCAGAAGGATTACTGCAGAAAACCTCTTAGAGAATCACTTCATTGTAACCACAATTTCTAGTGCCTTTGAAAAGTTATAAGCTGATGACTATGCATATCATAAAAACCAGGCAAGAAGAGGGAAAGTAGCATGACTTACATGTAAAATGATCTGTTATTATTATGCATATTATAACTGTATGGGCAGGCTTCATAATCATTATTATGTATAGTAACAATTGAGTATCGGATTATTTTAATGTACCCCTGCTGTGTTTCCCATGAACACAAGGTCCCTCTCTGTGAGCATCTCTCTACACTGCTATTATCAATGATGCCAAATCAATTATGTGATTATCTATGATGGCCCTTTTATGATATCATCATGATGTCCCTCTATGGTATCCCTCCTTCAATAAACCCAGTTCAATGATGGTATGATAGTGAGGGACATCAATTTCTTGGGAAAAAAATTGATTTTGTTTTGCCATTTCCAATGTTTAGCCACCAGAGAAACTATTGATGGAATGCTGTTTTACACTTGTAAATATGACAGCGATTTTTTTTCAAAATAGAAAGCACTTTTATTGACTATATAGACACAAAATAGAAGAGGTAGAATTACTTTCCTGAAAGGCATCGATATGAAGGTCACTATTGAATGGAGATAAACCCATCTCCAAAGGAAAAGACCTGACTCAATGCTTTTTAAATCAGGAAACCCATTATAGTGAATGTATTCTGGGGGAAAGGTTACAGAGTGAAAAGGGCCCAAACTGTGATAAGAACCAAACTCATAACTCTTCAAACAACTGTGGTGGTTCATTTCCTCTACCTCAGCCTTAGTCCATGGTCTCTTCCCAAAACATCTTTAGCTATTAGGTATAACACTCAAATTTTCTCAGCTTTATTGAGAAGAAATCTGAATAAATTATTTCCCCATGGGTCATCAGCACAATAATAAAGAATTAAGAGATCAATAAATGATTTCTAAACCAAGGGAAGAGAATATCAGGTCCATATTTCCCTCAGCAAAATGTTTTTCCCCCTTCTTGTTTTGATAATCTGATCACATCATCTCATTTTCTGACTTTATGACTGAAACTAAACACTTCTCTTGGACAGGAATATTATTGTCTAAGTTATTCCTTTATTAGCATAGAGAAAGTGATTGTTATTTAAAATGTGGTAAATACATTCAAAGGAAAGGCAGAGAAAATGAAAAAATACCGAGAAAATGGAAATTTCTGCGCTCTAGACTAAGTACCTACACGAAGCAACTACCTAAATTTACATACAGGCATTTATTTAACTTCTGCTGAAACTGGGTATGTCATAGATACTCTCTACAACAGGAAACTGCCACCAAGTGGGAGAAAGACCAATTGTTGATGAGTGGCATATCTGTGGTCTAGCAATGGTAAGACCAGGGCTGGGGGTTGGCAACTGTGGCTGATAGATCAAATCCAACCAGCCACCTGCTTTAATAAAGTGTCACTGGAACGAAGCCATAGCCATTTGTTTTTGTGCCGTCTATGGCTGCTTTCAAGCTATGGCAGGATCTAGCAATTCTGACAGAAACCTTATGGCCTACAAAGCCAGAAAGAATTAGTTGCTAGCCTTAGACAGACAATGTTTATGGGACTCCTGCCTTTATGAATTAATCTGGGGCTCAGTTTCCCTTTTTGCAATTGAGAGACTAGAAAAGATTTAAGCTTTTCCACAAAGTTGGCCCATCAGAGTTATTTTGGGCAAGTTTTGGGGGAAATTCCCAAGCCCAAGCTGCAAGGCAGATGGTCATGCTCTGTTGGGCTGGGCTCCTGCTCAAGGTGGTCCGTGGGCAGCCAGATTGAGAAATTTAGGGATTAGACAATTGCCAGGGCCCTTCGAGCTCAGTGCTTTCAGGACATTGAACTACTTGTGAAGTAAGTAATATCCACCAACAGGAACAAACACTTGGAAATTATGCCTAAACAAATTTAGCTTTTGCATTAAAGACTTGTGCTTGATTTATACCCTTCCAAGTCTCCAACTAGAGGAGTTTAGAATCTATGGATTTGCAAGGATAAAGATGCAGTATGATATAAATGATTCCTTTGGAAGACAGATTTAAATTAGACTAACAGATTTAAAGAGTTAACTTTTGGTCTATGAAAATAATTCACTTGTAATATATCACAATTAAAACTATTATACATCAAATATAAGCCATTTGGTGGATGTTCTCAGCTGCCAGCCCATTCCCCACTGATTCTCCACTCGGAGGAAAGCCCCAGGCTCCTATCTGACACAGACGGCTACACCTGGAAAGTAGCCCTGGGAATGAGCCGCCAAGAACTAGGAAATCTGAGGGATAGCAGATAATATCAAATGCACCTAAATCAGGCTTGGGGAAGGGATTAAAGAATATTTCCTAAGCCTTTGGAGGTTTAGGGATTGCTGAAACAGCCTGAAGGATGGCATGTGCAGGCCCAGACTGCACAGAGACTGCTGGGGGCATGGGGTGGGAGAGCCTGCTGTGCTCAGAACTGTGGGGCAGCTTCCAGGCTGCCAGCCTGAATGGCAGGCTGCAGATGGCAGGGTGTAGAGAGGAGGTGGGGGATCCTGCAAAGTCTGGGCTCTTGACATCTCAAGATACACTTGGTTTTGGAAGTCATACAAACAAGTAAAAGCCTCTAAGAGTGAAACTGATGGTTTCCCTTGTGGTGTTGGCAAAGATGCTTTGGTTCAACTCAGGGGGCCTCAGTGTCTCCACGACTGCCATTTGGGGCTGGATCGTTCTCCGTTGTGGGGCTGTCTTGTGCATTTAAGATGTTTAACAGCATCCCTGGCCTCAACCCTCTAGATTCCAATAGAAGCCCTCTCTCCTTCCAAGTTGGGACAATAAAGCAACATTTGCATTATACAATGCAAAGATTACCCAATGGTCCTGATGATTTCTCACTGTCCTATCTACAGGTACAATGAAAGTTAACTGTTCTGAGGCAGCAGGGAACAAAACATAACACAAAAAATATCTACAAATATGCATATAGTGTTATTTTATCCTGCTCCTTAAAAACGAGAAGTATTTCATCATTACTGCCTAATCTAAAGTTGTAAAAATCAAATAGTCTCTTTATAAGACTTTCTTGAAAGAAATCATTGGGAGGGAATTTGCTTGCTTATATATTTGATATTCAAAAGAATGGCTGGTGGGGGTGAGGGTTTTAGCTCAGTGGTAGAGCTGGCATGTGTGAGGCACTGGATTCAATCCTTAGCACCACATAAAAAATAAATAAAATAAAGGTATTTTAAAAAAGAATGGCTGGTGGACTATGATCTTTTTTTGGTGGTGGTGGTGGTGGTGGTGGTGGCAGGGTACCGGGGATTGAATTCAGGGGCACTTGACCACTAAGCCACATCCCCAGCCCTGTTTTGTATCTTATTTACAGACAGGGTCTCAATGAGTTGCTTGTGACCTTGCTAAACTGCTGAGGCTGGCTTTGAATTTGCCATCCTCTAACTCAGTCTCCTGAGCCACTGGGATTACAGGCATGTGTTACCGTGCCTGACTTTTTTTTTTTTTTTTAATCTCTTGGGAAAATTCTACCTCCACAATAGATAGACTATAATTTAGTTAAATTATTACAGATTATAGGTTCTTATATTTGTTTCAAAAAGTATTTATTGCTGGGCTGGGATATAGCTCAGTTGGCAGAGTGCCTGCCTTGCACATGTGAGGCACTGGGTTCGATCCTCAGTACCACATAAAAATAAAACAATAAAGAGATCATTTGTTAGATAAATTAATATAAAAAGTATTCACTGCTGATAAATTCCCTACAGCTTTTCTAAACGCTCTAGTTGTTGAAAAATGAATTATCAGATACAAAATAACTGCAAGATATACTCACTGGCCTTGGGTAATTGAAAAATATTTGGAGAGAAAAGACATATGCCCAAACAATGCTTATAAAAATAATGCACAAATGTATGTAATTATGAAAGAAAGTAAAGAGAACAGAGAATGTAGATTAGAGAATTTTGTGACCAGCTAGCTACAGTAGTCAACCATGAGTTTTGAGTTGGTCCTTTAAGACTAGTCAAGATTTGGTAGAGGGAGGACTAGAAGGACTGAGTAGGAAAACAATTCACTTTTATTTATATAAACTGTATTGTCTGACTTTTTATAAGAACATAATTTGTCTTTATAGAAAAAGCTTAATATTTGCAATAAGGCAGGGGGAGTTAGAGCCCTAAGGTAAAAAAATTAAAAAAAAAAAAAGGGAAAAGAAACCACTATCTTTTGCCCAGAGCTTCCCATGGGTCAAGTATTATAGGGTTTATTTCTGAATTATTATCTCTGTTTTACTGGTGCAGAAATGAGGTTTAGAGAATTTAAGATTGTTTTTGTTTGTGTTTTTGTTTTGTTTGCTTGTTTGAATTGAACCCAGAGGCACTCTACCACTGAGCTATGTCCCAGCCTTTTCTTGTCTTTTTCTTTCTTTCTTCTTCTTTTTTTTTTTTAAACAAGGTCATGCTAAATTGCTGAGGCTGAACTTAAACTTGGAATCCTTCTTCCTCAACTTCCTGAGTCACTGGGATTACAGGGGTATGCCACCAAGTCTGGCTATATTTGTGATATGCTTGTCTAAGAAACTGATTTCAACCTACAATTCTGACTGATCAGCATTCTTAGAGGAATGAATACTAGACAAAAAGTTTCATTATTGACTAACATATGGTGACCCTTCTTATTTGTATCTATGCTTTGGCATAAAAAACTAAATATTATTCAAAATTCATTTAAGCCTCTTAAAAGATTGGAAATGTCAAACTTATAGACCAAGAATCTAAAATTATGTATAACCAGTTCAAATAAATGACCATATTGCATGTAATGAAATAAATTTAGGGATCATGGGACTGGGGATGTGGCTCAAGCGGTAACGCGCTCGCCTGGCATGCATGGGGTGCTAGGTTCGATCCTCAGCACCACATAAAAATAAAATAAAGATGTTGTGTCCACCGAAAACTGAAAAATAAATATTAAAAAAATTTTTTTTTCTCTCTCTCTCTCTCCCTCTCTCTATCTATCTAAAAAAAATTTAGGGATCATCAGATTCATTCATTCATTCATTCACATAATGCTTAGGTACCCAGTAGCTGCAAAATATTTAAATAATTCAACATTATGGTAAGTAAATAAAAATGATTCTACATGGATTTACATATTTCAACCTTGTATTTTTACTTCCTTATATCAATATTGAAAATAGATCCTTTTTAATCAACATCACCACTTTAAAGAAAAATTCTGTGCTCAGTCCAGGGAGCCCAGGTGTCAAAAGTGAATGTAAAAACACTTTGTCTCTCCCTTTCTTTATCACTAATTTTTAAATGTGCTATGTTTGGGTCATTGTTTTTGGGGTTTTGTTTTTTTGTTTTTGCAATACTGGGGATTGAACCCAGGGCCTCATGCATGGTAGGCAAGCACTCTACCACTAAGCTATACCCCTAGAGCCTCTATGCTATTCAATTACTCATGACCTTGTGTTTTGTATCACTAAGATGGCTGCTGTGTACCACTGATGTGCTTCTATCCACTAGATGTAGGCTAAACACTTGGACCTGTATTATCTCATTTAACCCCTAAGATCCCTAATAAGCAGGTATTATCATTCCCATATTTTTTTTAGGAGATACAGTTGTTCTGACTATCAAATAATACTTGAAAGTGCTTTGCAACCTGTCAATCTGGAGAAATATGAATGCTAGTTTTTATTATAAATGCTTGGTAATAGCAGGTTCTCAGTGTTGAATCAACAAATATCCTGAACTATATCTCACAACAACTGAAAGCAGTATCTTGAAAGATACTCTGTCTCCATCTACTACCTTCCAGTCCTGGCCTACAAACTTTGTCCTAGACATATGGAGCCTGCATGATGGCCTTGCCATATGTTTACAGATGAATTTTCAGAAGAACCGTTACAATTGCTTCACTGAACGAGCTGACACTAAAATAAATAGATGAAGCCCTTGAATACTGGAACCCTGTACAGTTCAATTTCACAATCCAGGAGCAGGCCTAGCACCTCCTTGGGTGGAGATCATTCGGCCTCTCCAGGTCTCCTAGATCTTTCAGAAGCAACTGGCTATATTCAGCATGAGCCTGAATTTTATCCATTTCACTCTTCCCAGGTTTGAATTTGACCAGGACAACCAAGAGCAATTGACTGAGTTCTGGACAGCTATGTGCTATCCAGGGTCAAAGGAGAAGGAAATAAATGCTCCTTACCACTTCAGGATATTTATCCTAACACTTAAGTTCCTAAAAATTCCATTCAGATAAAGCAAGTCCACCAGCTGGCTTGGTTAACACAATAGCACTTCCTTGAGTTGGCCTCTCATCCCTCTCTTCCTAGAGACCTGGCCTTTCAGAGTGGAAATTGCATTAACTGCTTCTGAGTCTGGATATTTACCTGACCTATTAGCCCTTTTCCGGAAGGATATGGGGACCTCTGAAGAAAGCATGTGAGAAGAGCCAACAGTCCAGCGCGTGAGCAGTAGACCTTTAATAAGAAAGCATCCGGCCCAGAGTTTAGTGTGGATCAGAGCCCTCATATTTTGCCCTCACATCACTGCAGAGGAATGAACAGTGTAGATGTCACTGTTTGTCCTCTCTGAATGTTGCTTTTCACTGAAATGTGTTTTTGCTTCAACTTTTCAAATTAGGCAATTTCCAGATATTGGCACCAAAGTCAACAATCTTTGATAATTATTCACATTAAAAATTATCTCATGGATGGAGCTCCATAGTACTCTTTTCATAGCCCCCTTTTATGTGATCTTATTACATGTTATCTGTCATTAGCTCTAGACCATGAAGCAATAACTTTGCTATTCATTTCTACATCCCCCAAATTTGCCCAGTTCTTATCTCATAGTAGTTACATAAAAATATCCCTTGGGTGAATAAAAGATTTCTTTTGTGAAAAAAGACTTTGATAAAGCAGATATAAAAAACATTTATAAAGACACAAAAAAGGATAAGTGCTTTCATGATGCTGTTTCATACTTTTCACTAATAAAAACCTGTTCTATCCTGGGGCTGGGGTTGTGGTTCAGCAGTAGAGCACTCGCCTAGCACATGCAAGGCCCTCAGCACCACATAAAAATAAATAAAATAAAGGTATTGTGTCCAACTACAACTAAAAATAAATAAATATTTTGAAAAAATAAAAACCTATTCTATCACAATGTATATAAAAACCTGTAGTTTTCTAATACCCGCCCCCCATAAAAAGCAAAGGAGATATAAGGGAAGAAGCAGATTGTGCACCACTACTCTTTGCATTGTATACAACTGACACAAAGAGATTACCAAGAACAAAATCCCCAGGGCTACTACAGAGGAGGAGCTGGAAGCTTCTCCCTCTGCAAGTTCCTTTACTTTAGGACTTTCCTTCTGCTACCCTGCCCACTTCCTATTCTAAGGGACACAGCTGTGAACACAGCCCAGGGCCAGCGTGCTACCTTCTTCACGCGCACACCAAGTGCAATCTCTCTCTCTCTCTCTCTCTCTCTCTCTCTCTTTAGCTGTAGTTGGACACAATGTCTTTAGTTAATTTATTTTTATGTGGTGCTGAGGATCGAACCCAGCACCTCACACATGCTAGGCGAGCACTCTACCTCTGAATCACAGCCCTCACCCCACCAAATGCAATCTTACCACAAAAAAAGAAAGCTGGCCCGCTGAGCCCCTTGTAGCCAACCCAAGCTGCCTGAACGTCATGCCACCTACATTTTCTTCATCTGTCTAGATGTGTCGAAATGGGACAGCTATTGTATAAACCTAAATCCCAGCTTCCCTTTCCTAGGGAACAATTGTAGATGATTGAGCCCAATAAAGCAGGACCATGAAAGCCCAGCCCATCCACATCATCTTCAAAATGGTGTGTGTTTTTAAAGGCATATGTTTCCATCCACCACTCACTGCTTCTTAAAAGTCCAGTTTACTATTTTGTTTTGTTAAAAAGAACAATAAACCAAAGTTTGGAATTAGGCAATTTCCAGATATTAACACCATATGATTCCCTTGAGGGTTGTTCAAAGTTTCCCATGTCGGCCGGAAACACAAATCAACCCTATAACCAATGAGTAATTTATGATACTGTCAAGAAATCCACGATTGGATTACACCAATGAAGCCTTTATCATAACTGTAAAAGTGTAGATAAAATACTACTTCATGTTCATCCAATGCTTACTATGTGCCATCACTATGATCAGCAGTTTACTAGCATTTTTCTTTTTGATGAGAAACACAAAATGTGTTTTCCTCTGTTAGCTTAAAAAGCTATGCCTCATGGATATGCAAAAAGGCATTAAAGTCCCAGAGTCCAAAACATAATGTGAAGAAATTTAAAGTGGATTTTGTAAATGCAGTTGTATCAGATTTTTCCAGAAGGCTTATATCACATAATGAGAGGGGAAAAAATTTAAAACTTCAGTCATTTACTTTCCCCAGCCACTCACAGTCACTTTATTATTTACCCAGTCAATGTGAAAAAAAATTCACTAGTCTTTCTAAGAATAATTTATGATTTGTCAATGGCATAGACTAAAAGGGTTTTGATTATTACAACCTAAAAATCTCCAAAAAACCCCCACTGTACTTATTTCTGAAAAACTCAAAAAAGGCCACATAGAAGGCTGAAACACTCAAAATGTAATGCTGCCTGTGTTGGCATAGTTAGCTAGGTAGAAAGTACTGAAAGAGATATAAGACAAACTGAGCAACAAGGGAACTGTGCTTATAATTCAGAATCACTATCTCTTCAAGATGATTTGAGGCAACTCAGTTTGCCACTCTCAGCCCCAATTTCCACAGCTGTAGAATGAGGTGGAGCAACCTGAGCTCTAAGGTTGCTCCTGGTTCCTACATGTTACTGGGACCTGCAGTAGGTACTTGGAGGATTGAACAGTACTCTCCTTATCATGAATCTAAAGCCAGAAGAAAGTCACACACTATTATCACTGTCTTTCTGGGCCAAGAACACAAGAGAAACATCATGTTTATGCTTGGGCCCAAGAGCTGATCAACACTGACACCTCCTATTTATTCTTAATCTTCAGGGGCGAGACTTTGAATCTCACACTTTGATGCATTTCTGTTGACAGGATGGTGAATTTTGCCAACTAAAGCAAAGACCACAAAATCTAAAGGATTCTTTATTTCTTCTGTGAATGCAGTAACCCTAATAATTCTGATATCCTCTTTCAACATTTCTTAGAGAACATATATATTGCATTAGCCCCTCTCTCAAAAAGAAATCGCTTCACTATAGCCTTAGAGACAAGAGTAAAAATACCCCAAACTCTTAACCTGGCATGTGAAGACTTTCAAAATTTCCATTAAGATGATTCTTCCAGGGCTGGGGTTGGTTGTGGCTCAGTGGTAGAGTGTTTGCCTAGCATGTGTGAGGCACTGGGTTAAATTCTCAGCACCACATATAAATAAATAAAAATAAAATCCCATTGACAACTAAAAGAAATATATTTAAAAAAATGATGATTCTTCCAACAATGCCTCTCTTGGCCCCTCAGTCAGAACCCCACAATCTATTTAGCATTGTCTACAGTCACAAAGCTATCTCCCGTATTGCTGTAGACAGGTCTCTGCAGGCCTCACTACACCTCTTTGATGCATAATCCACTGATCTGTCAGAGCAGCTTAAATCCCACCACCCTGAAGCAAGGTTTATTGTCTACTCAAACCCAGAGTTATCTCTTCCTCCTCCGAATCCCCACTCATCTAAACCAATCAACTGCACATGTCCATCAACAAGTGTTTATTATCGTGCCTCTGCCTTTGGCCAGGGGCTTTAGAAATTAAACTACAAAACACATTAAAGTAACAATGTGGACCCCTAGACAAATAATGCAAGCAATGATTTAAAAAAATACCTAGCAGCCCATCTATTGCCAAAGTCCACACACTCAACCAATACACACTCTACCTCCTGGTTTCTAATAGTAGAACTACCATGTATAGCAGACTTTCTCTGAGTCAGCCACAATGTCAAGGGTTTAAATGAAACACTTTATTTTGCTTTCCCAAGTTTCTGTGAAAGTAAGTACAGTATGTTATTCTCCCCATTTTATAGACGAGTAACATGCAGCATATAAATGTTAAGCAACATGCTCTAAGAATACATTTGTTACACAGAACCAAGACTAAGAGATTCCTTGTGTACTTGTCTGTGCATTTTCCGGAACTCCCTGAGCTTACCAAAAAAAAAATGATCCTAATCATAATAAATTGTCAGGCAATAATGCATTCCTCTCTACAAGTTAAGGAGGGGAGAGGTGACTCATCGGGGAAAAGAGAGGTGAGAAGCAGGGCAGGGAGTGCCCTTGAGCTTTCCATTAAGAACATATTCCCGCAGATATTTCTTTTTACTCGATCCATCATAAATACTTGTACCAAACTAAAAAAATTAAAATAGTTGAATACATTTTACAAATATTTGGAAATCATTTTATCACATGGGAATGTATAAAAAAATACATGTTGCAGACTAAAGACATGTGGCCATTGAAATAATCACAAACAATTGCATTTTAAAAGAAATGAGTTGGAAGTGGTGAGACCCCATAAACCAAAACATTTTAGAAAATGTGTGTCTCACTCACATACCACATGATGAAACATCAAATTAGGTATATATCTGCCTTTTGTGTTAAAATCTAACCTGGAATTATTGTGAACTATTTTGAAAAACTATATAAAGGTTACACTAAGGAGGTCATATGTGGTATGAAGTAAAAACTGAAAGTCCAATAAAAGGAATTTTACAGACATCTAGTAAATTTGACAGTGTTTTTTAATACAAGACTTGGAAATGGTAGGTATGATGGCCCTTTTTCTGGGAAAAAAAGCATCTCTAATGCTAGGGTCAGTGTCCTTGCTTTGAGAACAATGTGCCTTCTACCAACAGAGAAAATATTTGGCTATTAGAATTTTCTACTAGACTATAAGCTCCATAAAGGCAGGAACCATTTCTGTTCATATTCTCTTCACTTAATAAACATATTTAAACTTAATTTTTCATAATTTCCAAAAAACTATATGAACTTACATATTCTTATAGACATAGCTTCAAAAGTTGTAAATTAAAAAAAATATGATGAGAACCTGAAATTTTCACTTTCCAGAAATCTTCATTATCAGTAAGAGGTTTAAATGTACCTGTCTAAGTCATTAATTGATTAAGCAGAATAAAACAATGAGCCTATGCTATGGAAAACCTGAAGACACAATTAATAGTCATTCTAGTGTTTAATAAATGTTGCTGTATTTATAAGTAAGATCACATGCAATTGCCTTGAGCAATCTTAAGGTATTTAAATTGGAAATAAATAAATAGAAACATACATTTTAAAAAAAATACTTATGCTGCCTTGCACGGTACCACATGCCTGTAATTCCAGTGGAGGATTGCAAGTTCAAAGTCAGCCCTAGCAATTTAGCAAGGCCCTAAGGACTTTAGTGAGACCCTGTCTCAAAATAAAAAATAAAAAGTGCTGGGGTGTGATTCAGTTGTTAAGCACCCCTGGGTTCAATCCCCGGCACCAAAACAAACAAACCAAAAACAAACAAACAAACGAGAAACAAAACAAAAAAACCCCTCTCATCCTTGGAACTTTGAAATACAAAGAAAAGAAAAAAAGAAAAAAAAATCTTTCCTCGAAGTATACACCAAGTTCAAAAAAAACTTCTACCCATCTACCAAACATTTAGAAAATAGATGAAATATTTCAGATAATAGGAATATAGCTAACATAGCTCTGTTTTTCGTCATCTCTTGCCTGCATAATGAAATATGCCTAGAAGAAATAATGATCACTTGAATTTTCCTCCATATAATTTGGATTCAGAAAAATTCTGATATTAAAATAAATAAACAAATGAATGTATGCATACATACACATGTATGTTATAGGTATATTTGTACTTCTCTCTTACACACACACACACACACACACACACACACACATATCTTACACTAGAACCTGCACAATATCTACAGCTATTCACAGAGAAGTAACCAGCTATAGAAACTCTTAAGGAAAAAGAAAAGGTCTACCTTAGTAGCTACTAAAACTTTCACAGTTACAAATTGGAAAAGACTTTCAAAAATCAATACAATTTAATGAGGCTGGGGTTATGGCTCAGCAGTAGAGTGCTTTCCTAGCATGTGCAAGGCGCTGGGTTCGATCCTCAGCACCACCTAAATATGGGTTCAATAAAATATTGTATCCAACTACAGCTAAAATATGCATATAAAATCAATTGTTTAAATCTATAATCAATAGATCATAAAATTATAAATATATTAAAAAATAGAAGGAGTGAAATCTCATGTCTTCCTCCTAATAACAAGTGCTACATAAGGAAGGCTGAGATATAACTGAAAATTTTGATCAGATCATTTAAAAATTACAATAGGAGGGGCTGGGGTTGTGGCTCAGCGGTATGAGCACTCACCTAGCATGTGCAAGGCACTGAGTTCGATCCTCAGCACCACATAAAAAATAAACAAACAACAAAATAAAGATATTAAGAATATATATATATATGTTTTAAAAATTACAATAGGATGATCCATTGAAATCTGTATTAAACAAACTCCCTCCTATAGCCAGCCTTTAGAGTTAGAAAAAAAGACCATGGTTTAGAACTTCAATTCAGCTCATTTGATGGGGCTATGATGAAAGTGAAGGGCAAGGAAAGGCTAATTGTTCTCAACTGCTATATTTTTATAGGTGTAACTAGAGAAAAGAATCAAGAGTTCCAACATAGTATGCTGGAAGAGAAAAAGAGCTATTACTTCATTGTAATTCCTTGAAAACTCTGGAAGGCATTATGTGAAATTCTCTTATATGTTATGTACTTCACAAATCAAAATTTTAATCCACGATTTGGAGGATTGAGAGGCATCTGAAAAAAAAAAAAGGTCTGTATTCTGTGTATTCTGATATGCTCCATTTAGAGACTTTGCATTTGGCGTTTCTTAAAATAGGGTTCAGGAAATACTACTTTAATTTTCTATTTAGTTCAATATTTCATGAGTGCCTCTCAACACACAGTTTCTGAAAGCATTAGACTACTGACATGACACTATTTCAGACGATGTGGAAGATTTGATTTGCATGAATTCTACATGTTGGAATATGTTGTCTTTTTTTGTCTTTTGTGCTTAGAAAAACACTGTGATATATAAAACTATATTCCATTTCTTTATATAAACACATATATCTTTTACCAAGATCTGATATAACTTAAGAAGGTTCCCCAAAGTTTAGTGTTATTGAAGGAAATAATTATTCTTCATAATCATTGCAGGATTCCCCTCTTTGTATAGTGGACTTTAACAGAGGAACAACTATATTTTCAAGCCAAAGATACCTGGATCCTTACATCCAAATAACTAAAGTCAATCTATCATCTTGTCAATGAAAGCATTCTCAAATATCTCTGTGCTTCATCTATTTTTCATATCATCACAAATCTCTATGAGATCCCAGGACTACAGAAAAAGTGTACAGAGTGCATTCACTCTTTCAAACCAAAGTCACAATTAACAAAAACACATTTCCTTCGTTTTGGTTCTTTCAGTATGCTATTACTTCCTTCAAAAATCAACATTTATATTGTACTGAGATTTTAAACAAAACAAGGAAGTACATATGTTCATACATCTGTGATCACTAAAATTTCACCCAAATGTCCTATATTCTTCTAGTTATTTTTTATTCTAACATCAGTGGCATGTTTCAGAACAAACATGCCATGCTAGTACGTTATTTGTTGAAATGCTCATAAACACATTTTGCTGAATGGCTGTAAATAATTGCTCATAAGCACATTTTGTTGAATAGCTATAAATGTATTTAGGCACATTGGATGCTGTTTATATGCTCATATTTATGTAATTAGAAAATAAAATATACTACATTGTTAATTGTCAGGCCCTCCCTGTGATAGCACCAAGGACCAATAACCCACTGGCTTGATTAGGCAAGCAATGATTGAAGATTTTCATTTTCATCACAAAAAAGCTAGAATATGACAGTCTCTCTTCATAAATTTAAAGATTTTAGGTAAATAATTAATAACTGCTGTGACAGTACCCAAGTAATGATCAGAACTTGATTACCAGATTTAAATATCAAGTGTGTTTGAATATGGAACATCATTATGATTATAGTGTTTTAACAATCATTAAAAGATAGCATTAATCCAATCAAAGGAACATTTTTTTTTTTATAAATGAGGGGAAAGGTTTGTGATGTTTACTATAGGAAAACAAAGATCAAACATTTCTGTTCAATGATCCTGAACCTCCTCCCCTCCCAACAACAAAGAAGGGGGTTACAAAAGATCACCTTGGCTTTTAAAAATTGGCAGTCATATCGATTTTTGAAGAACTGACTTTAGAAGCACAATTCATGCATGCGTCGCCTTTGCGATTAATGACTTCGGTAGTACTTTTTTCTGCTACGGCCATGCAAAGCACTAAAAAACTACGGGTACCTTTCTCCACTTTTCTTTGTCACCTTAACCCTTTTGCTTAACTTCCTGTACATGGTTTAAAGATGGATCTGTGCCAGTCACTCTTTGGACACTTGAAATTAAACACACTGCCCAGGTGATGCTTTTGTTGCCCAAATGACATTTAAAAGCAGGGATTCACTTCAGTCTGTCATCTTCCCTCAGTGTGTCAAGAAAATAGCCAAGTCAAATCCCAGATGTGATCTGTTAATTCCACCATCACAAACTGTGCCCCAAGTAAACACAACCACCCATTAGCGCTAAGGAGAAGTGATAGGAACCATTTGTTAAAGGTGAAGAAGTTCTCCAAGTGATAATACTCTTTGGATCACATGATTCATTTTGTTTGCTCAACCACTTGGTATGTGTTTTTCCTGAGAGGAAGGACTTCAGTATATATTTACTGAGAGCTTTAATTTATACTTCCTTTCCTTTTAATTGGTGTCTTGTGATCTAAAATTAGCTGGTGAACACAGTCTCTCCCTCCAACTCTCTCAGCTGAGTTTTCAATAATTAGCCCCACGGTTGCCTAAAGTTGAACAGACATCTGGAGACGGCTTTTTATTTCTTCCCTGGTGCTTTCTAGCCATATTTAGAGAGTGATTTTTTTATTTGACATATATTCATATTAATTATTAGCCCCCAAGCTGGAATTAGGGTAATAATTTCGTATTAAAAGTTAAGTTCAAACAGTCTTGCCTGTAACTTCATGGAATAAAACGCCTACGTGGAAAGGAATTCTTTCATGAAACCTGAGATTGTCAGAGTGCTCTAGTTAACCAATAAGCTGGATATCATTTAGACAAGAAGAAAAGGTCACGTGTCCCCTAAAATCCCACATTTGCTACAGACATTCTTTCTTCTATTCTTTTGTTTGTGTAGTAACTAGATATAGGTACAATGACAGTGAATTAGTTTTCCCAGATGAGTGAGGAAAATAAATGCCCCCCAAATGCCTACAGCCAGATTCTATCAGCCAATTCTTTTTGCGCTCATTTTCTCATTCTTGCTCGGGTACTCTCTCTCAAAGCAGCACTCTCTTAGCAAGAACTGCAAAGATTGAAAATGATCCAGAAAAACTGCAAGGATTGAAAATGATCCAGATTTTTAGAATTCACCCTCACCTTGACAACGCTAAAATTACAAGCAGCAGTCAACTTTTACAAGATACCCTTATTGTGTAACATTTATAGGCTGCCAAAAACATGCTAAAACTAATCAGATAACAAAGGTGAAGAGAAAACCTTCACCTGCCATGTAGCTAGCAGTGAATACACTTCTTATTTCCATGACATTTGCTGGCAGAAAGGGGTTGGCTTAAGGCGGATCGGACTAACCTTCAATTTGTCATAGCGCTCACTCAAAGCTGCCACCTGATGATCGCGGTGCCGCCCAACCAGTTTACACAAGGCACAGATTAACTGGTCATCGGTCACACAGTACATATTCACCTTCTCATCCTCGTGCTCCAGGCACATCAGCCCCCGGATGTGCGAGTCCGGGATTGGCTCAATCAGACGATGGCCTGTAAAGGGCTTCTTGTTCGGGTGAGTGGCTTTCAGGCACTCATCACAGTAGGACACTTCACAAGTGACACAGGTCTTCACCGCGTCCTGGGCAGGATCCTGGTCACAGAACTGGCAGAGGACCTTCTCAGCAGAAGACATGGTGCTGGTATCAAAGGCCCGCTCCCGACGGGTCTCACTGGGGGAATTGGGCCCGCTCACTGACGCTTTCTGGAACCTGTCGATGATGTTCTGCAGGGTGACGTTGCGCTTGAGCCCGTCTAGACCTCGCTGGCTGAGCGTGATGACATGCCGGCAGGTGGGGCACTGGAAGGCGCTGATGGACTCCACAGACTCGTTGGTGGCACAGTGTGACACCAAGATGCGGTGGGCGCAGTTGAAGCAGAGGCTGTGTGCGCAGGGCAGCAGGAGAGGGTCCTCAAAGAGCTCCAGACAAATAGGGCAGGTCAGTTCCGACTCCAGTGTTTCCATCTTCAGGCAAAGCTCTCTGGTGTCATCAAAATCCAAGGAAGCTGATCAGCTATCTGGAAACAGAACGCAAGATTTGATTAGGCACGAGGGGTCAGCCATGGGGGGCTGTCAGCTTTGAATGCGTCTCAGAATAATTTCAAACACAGGTCATGGAAGGGTAAATGTGTGTGTACATTCCAAGTCTCTTCTCTTCTCTCTCTCTATTGGGGGGGGCTTGGGGGGAAGGGGAACATTGTAACGTTTGCTCAAATTTCCAGTAACTGAAAGTGGCAATTTGTTTTTCAGTTTGGTTCTTAAAAGGCCTCACTCCAAACTGGCAAGTAATTAAAACTCGTAATTTTCATAACCTGTGTTTAATCAGAAAAAATTGTATTGTGTCACAGCCAGGCTTTAACCTTGATTGAAAATTAAAACGTAGAAATGTTCATTATGAAACTATAGTCATTTATAACTTTGAATTCATGAAGTTACATATTACAGTATATGTGTTTTAAGGACTTATACGCTGCAATACCAAACCAGGCTTTCTAATAATAAAGAAGCAGTCATTGCAGAAATGGGCATTGAGCATAGGTGAAATCAAATGCACATATTTCAGTAGAAATAATTCTGGTTTAAATACAGGATATCATTTTCTAAATCTATTCGTGAGAAAAACTTTGACTTCCACAAAGATGATTGTGACAAAGGCAATATTTTTGGCATGTGTTTGTTACTTTTCTGAATAATTCTATTGTTTAATCATGCAGTTGGACGTGGGTGGGCATAGAGAGATAAAAATATCTGGAGGACGTTTTGGCGGCTACAGTGAGCTTTGGTACCAATGGTTAATATTTAGAACAACAATTTAGCTAATTAGAACAAGGATTTTGGTGGTTATCATATTCATTTGATAAGTTCTAACAATGATAACAAATGCAGCTTAAAAAGCAATTTAAGAAGGCTTGCAAGGGCTGTTGAGCGACCTGTGTAGCCCTCCTGGTCTGAAATCTCCCACTGCGGACTTGTCATTGCTGCCAGCAACAGGCCAAGCTGGCAGGAGGTCCTGCCTCACACTCATAACTGTGCTGGCCTGGACACGACCTCCGTCAGCTTTGTTGCTCCCCTCCAGGCCACCTTGGGGTGGCCCAGCTGCACACTCCCCTCGCCATAAAGACCTTGCTGCTTTTGTGAGCTCCCGCCTGCCTTGCCTTCAAAAAGGGAGGGCAAAGAATCCCACACAAGCCCTGGTTCATTAGGGTGAAGAGGCCTCATGCTCATTAGCAGGCCTGGGAACCAAGCCTCTTTGAACCTTCTCCCTTTCAAGACCATTAGCAGAGGTCTCCGGAGCACTGGTGGGCATATTAGATGCAGCCCACTGCAGGCTGTGGGAGAACAGTGCAGCTCACCCAGTGGTCGGGAAGTTCAAATTACTTGCAAGGGGAGGGGGCCCCCCCACCAGATTTATGGGGAGGCTTCATGTCCAAAGCTATGTTTAGTGATTCTGACAATCCATCATTTGTATTCACACCTCTGCTTATTTACCAAATTCACAATTTCTAGAATACCCTGACCTTCTCTGAAACATCATCAGTCCAAAATGCCATGTGATGCTCATCTTGCTACCAACTGAATGGTAAATGATCATTAAAAGTGGAAAGTATGTCCTGAACCTGTTAAAAATTAAAAAGCTACTGGTTTCCTAAAACCCCAGGAGCTTTAAAAAAATATTCAACCATTTACTAATATTTACTACATAAGAAAGAATAAAGGAGTACCCACAATTTGAAATATTAAAACATAATCATCGTTCCACAGCCTGAATAGAAACCGTAAGGCTACTGTTGTAACAAACTTAATCATTCTACTTCATCCCAGCCAACTCTCCTATAGATGGCTCATAGGAAATTGAAAGGTTTTTTTTTTACATTGTTGTTTTGTTTTTACCTATTAAATATTATTTTAATCATGGAAAAAGAATTATCTTCAAATCAAATTTCTTCTTCCTTCCTATAAGCAGCATAGAAATTGCAGGGGAAAATGTACCCTTTTGCTCTGCTTTGTTCTCAGGTAAAGACAAGAACACCTACTGATGTATCTCCACAGAGGGGGGAGTATCAGATTATGTCTAGAGAGTTATGGTAACTGTGCTGTTAATTTTTTTATTTAATTTTTATTTTTAATTAACAACACTTTTGTACCTATTTATGGGTACAGCATTATCATTTGATACATGGAAAAGCAGTATGAAGGTTTTTCAAAAAACAAAACCTGAAAGTAGACCTACCATATGACTCAGCAATCCCACTACTAGGTATTCAAAGGAAATGAAATCAGTAGGTCAAGGAAACATTTGCACCCCTATGTTCATTGCAGCACTATTCATAATAGGCAAGATATGAAATCAGCATAAGTGCCCATAAGCTGAGTGGATAAATAAATGTGGCTCATAGACATGATAGAATATTATTCAGCCACAAAAAAGGGGGGAAAAAGAATGAATCCTATTGAAGTAGACTGGGTACCCCCACTCCAAAGACCTTTGCCATAATTAAGCTTCTCCTCTGGTCAGATCAGCAAGATATCTGCAGAGGTTATTGTGGATGGTAGTTTTCTCTTTCTTGTAAATGCCAGGTTTGCACACAAAAGGTGTGACAGAGTTAGTTTTTAAGCTTGTTGTACAAAAAGATATTATCTCTATTTTCTTGGATAAAAACTTGTGAAACCTGTGTGTAGTCTAGGGGATGGAACAGAGATCATATGTCATGTGAGCCTCCAGGCCCAACCTCAGTGGGTATAAAGTTCAAAAATTTTTCCAAAATCTTCGTTCAGAGGAAGAATTCTTAGGCGAGAGCTACCTCTGAACCCTGTAGTCAATAAACCTGCTTCCTGAAAATTCCTTGGATATCCATCCTCTTCTGTCCTACTTCACTATCATCTGCAGCAACATGGATGGAGTTGGAGGACATTATGTTGAGTGAAACAATGAAATAAGTCCAGCACAGAAACAAATACAGCATGATAATTGTATTTTTAGTACAAATGCTAGGATTCCATCCCAGAGTGGTGCCATAAGAATTTCCAGAAGCAGGTGCAGTGTGTACCCTAAAGGAAATGCCAGCGTTTTATGCACTCATTCAATAGCTGGCTTGAGAAGCCAGAATCTGGAGTTGTAATCACCACCACCATTATCATGGGCCAACCCAGTGCCATCTCCAAGATGGCAAGAGCTTTCTAACTTGTCTCCTAGCTTCTGCTCACGCTTACCCTTCCCCTTGTACTCTATCCTCCATTCTAAAGCCACAGACCTTGTTAAAACATGTCAGATCCTGCTTCTCCTTCACCAGAGGCTTCCCACCTCAGAAAGAAATTCACCAGGATAAAACCAGCCCCAGAAAACCAATTCAGACAGTGAGCTCATTTTCTCCCACACTACCTCTTCCTTGCTTTGCTGTGGGCACATGGCCTCCTGGTGAGTCCTCAAACATGCCAAACATTCCCCATCTTTTGCTTACCCCCACATGGTCTTTTCACATAAACCTAATTCCTCTACTACCACCATGATCACCCGCCCACTGGGCAATCCTTCTCCCCCATCTCATTTTGCTTTTCTCTATGACATTTATTGCTGACACATTCTATTACGTGCTGTTCACTGCTCTGTCTCTCCCCATTGTTACCAGCATTAGAACAGAGACTCTATGAGACCAGAAATTTGCTCTTTGGGTGAGGTACCCTCAGCACCTAGAACTGTGTCCAGCCCAATGAGCACTCAAACATTCATTAAATCATTAGTACATTAATTCCATTAAATGTACTGCTGATGTTTGGGTTGAAACCAAAAAGAATGAAACATAACTCTTTCCTTTAAGGATCTCTCAATACATTAGAACAGATGTCAGCAAGCTTTTTCTATAAAGGGCAGTACAGTAAACATTTCTGTCTTTGTGGGCTGTAGGATCTCTGCTGCAATTCCTTGATTCCACTAATTGTAATGCAACAGCAATCATATTCAACACATAATGGTGTGAGTGTGGCTGTGTTCCCACACAACTGCATTTACAGGTAATGAGATGGAATTTTTTCTACAGATCTTATTTTAGAAGACAGAGTCACATATAGAAAGCCAGAATATAAAATGAAAATCACCCTCAAGAGGTATGAACAAAATGCTGTGTGGGCAACCGTGGCAATGACAGTAGAGCCAGATTTCGACAAGCACAAACACGTTTCCAGTACTAACAGGAAATAATCTGCAATAGGATTTCACCTTGCATCAATGGAAACGATGTGAGTTGAACGAGTGCTTGGGGCAAGTCACATAAGAATGTTTTAATAGCAGCTGTTTAGATGGAGATCTTTTTCATTTATTGCCATAGTGCTTGGCCTGGTGCTTTGGGCCTGTGTGTACACTGTAAATGGCTAACTATATTAAGTAATAACAAAATACCTATGTGGTAAGTGAGTTTCAGCCAATTTTCTAAATCTTCACCTACATGCTGCCAGAAAGGAAGGGGTTTTGACTTGACACGTATACTGGATCCCATTTTATACTTTATCCACGTTTTGCTATAATAGAGATATCATTTTTACTAAGTTACTCAATGTATCTGTCTTACTTGTATGCATGCAATTCCGCCTCCAAACAATTAGCATTTTCTAGCTTACTTATAAATATCCTTTGGAGAAATCAAAATATCATTCATTCTTTCACAAAATATTTAAGTCTTTCTATGTGCTTGATCTCAGACAAGCACTGGTGACACTTGGCTCCTGCTTCTGTGGTCTTATGGTTTATTAGGGTGGAGAAAATTTTCTTTTAAATTATTGTGTAACATAACAGAAGATGCATACCAAAGACAGCTAGAAAAAATTTATAATATATTAGAGGAGAAGGGGACATGGGGAGGCTTCTGGCAGGAGGCAACACATGATGTAGGTTTTAAAAGAGAACAGAGGTTCACCAAGCAGATAGTGGTGGTGAATGGAGATTTTGTGAAAAATGTTATATTTCTTTCATATTCTCTTATCCCTTAGAGTTCAATTTCCATGCCAGAAAAGAAAAACTTTTTAGCCTTCACTACAATGGAAGGAAATCACACGTGCATATTGTTGTCAGGATATTCTATAGCTCAACATTTTTGTGAATGGGCTGAGCAGTCTTCATTCAGAGGAGGATGTAGTTAATCATGAGAATCCCTTGAAACAAACTGGGAATGGCAACAATTCACAGCTCACCCACAACTAGGAGATCTAAACCATAGCACAGTAGTGGGTAAGTTAGGCAAGTGGCCAGAAAAATCTAGGGCATTCAACATGGTACTTATTAGGTGCCTGAGTGTCCAAGGGTGAGGGCCCACAGATGTTCCCTACAATCCCTCTAGCATTCATTCTGATTGCATGCCTAAGCAGGACACTCTTTAATGGCAAGTTACAGTGAAGCCCTGCATCCTGAGACATCCCATACTAAATGCTGGACATCTTTTCAAAGATACTTTCTTACAGATTCAAGAAAGCACCTCTTTAAAATAGGAAAGTGCAGTGTGCACACTGATAATCCTAGCAACTCCAGAGGCTGACATAGGAGGATCACAGGTTCAAGGCCCTAAACAACTTAGTGAGATCCTGTCTCAAAATAAAAAAGGGTAGGGGATGTAGGTAGAGGTAAAATGTCTCTGGGTTAACTCCTCAGTATCAAAAAAATAAATAAGTAAAGTGGGAAAGTAATAAATGTATGTTTTGATGGGAAATAATGATGTGAATATTTTCACTCTTCCTCCTTCCCCATTTCTCTCCTTCTCTCATTCTGTATAACACTGAAATTATCTTTTTCTAGTTTTTCTTTCTTTAACTGTTTCTGACTTCGTTCTACTGTTCGTGAAAGCCTAGGTGTTTTCTAATGGTCGATCCTTCCTTCAAAAAAATGCAAAGAGAGCTTGTGTCTCTGAGGGAGGCAGAATAATGATCCCAAAGATATGCACAAGCTATACTTCAGAACC
The DNA here is from genome assembly GCF_048772815.1 of Callospermophilus lateralis. Classification (NCBI taxonomy): domain Eukaryota; kingdom Metazoa; phylum Chordata; class Mammalia; order Rodentia; family Sciuridae; genus Callospermophilus; species Callospermophilus lateralis. Next base: position 561,711 of record NC_135325.1, read on the forward strand.
TGTTGATATTTTAGTCTACAGGTACAAAGGGAAATTAATGCTGCAGATATAATTAGGCAATTAAGCATCTGAATTTGAGATCCAAGTATTCTGGATTCTCCAATTGGACCCAGTGGAATCATAAGGCTCCTTAAATAAAAGCAAACCCAGAAATTTGGGAGGCTATGGCAAGAGTACTACAAGTTGCAGGTCAGCCTAAGCAACTTAGTGAGACGCTGTCCCATAATAAAAAATAAAAATGACTGGGAATGTGGCTCAGTAGCAAAGCACCCCTGGATTCAATTCCCATTCAAAAAATATATATATATGGTGGAAGTGGGAGGCAAAAGAGTCAGAGCCAGAATGATGTGATGTGAAGAAGGCTATTCCAGCCATGGCTGCCTCACACATGGAAGAAGGGACCATAAGCCAAGATGTGCACACAAACTCTAGAAGCTAGAAAGAGAAAATAGATTCTACCCTATGACTCCGGGGAGGAATGAAACCCTGCAGATACCTTTATGTTTAGCCCACAGATCTGTGTTAGACTTCAAACCTCTAGAAATGGAAGACAATAAATCTGTGTTCCTTGAAGTCCTCAACTGTGTGGTAACTTGCTATAGCATCAATAGAAAACTCATACACTCTCCCTTCCAAAAATCCAAATCATTGGCCAAGACTCGGAGATGTCAGGTCTTCATAGTTCTTTGCATCAGTTTCCTTCTGTTTGTTCTCACTGCCTCTATATTGATCCAGACCCTCTTTGCAGCATTCTTAGGCTATCATGTGGGGGGTGCGACTTGCTAATTTGATTCCTTATTGCCAATATTTCCTCCCTCAGTTTAATCTTCATGGGAGTTGGGGGGGGGGTGTTGGGGGGCAGCCACTGAGCATCATACCCACCCTTTTCACTCTATTTTGAGACAGAATCTCACTACGTTTCCCAGGCTGGCCTCGAACTTTCAATCCTCCTGCCTCAGCTGCTGGAGTCACGGGGATAACAGGCCTGGGCCACAATGTGTAGCTCCAGTTTAATCTTTGGAACATGCTTCAGGCATCACGGCTTTTTCCTGTAACTTCCCTCAATGGTCCAAAACACAGAGCAGTTCCCTGTTGCCCGACGTCTGAGTTCTGACATCTTATTTCCTTTTGCAAAGTCTGGCCCAAGTTTCTCTCAAACCACACCTCCAAGTCTATTCTCACTCACTTCCTAAACAGAGACCCAGTAAATGGGACCATTTGCTGTCCCTAGCAGCAATTGCCTTTGCTTTTCTTCCTAGAACAAATGATGTTCCTATGTGAAATTTTTTTTATTTGATGTTTACTCTTTTTTTTCTTCAATTTCTGCTGATTTTTAAAGATGCAAATGGAACCTCCCAGAGGCCCAACAAGTCCTGGCCACTATTGTACTTGGCAAGTTCATATTAAACAAAGAAGAATTGTTTAAAAAGACAGTTCTAAATAGTGTGACGTGTCTTAAATGTTTACATTTAAAGGTTGCAAAGTAACCCTTTAAGCTGAAAACCACACAGCAATATAATTATCCTATTCACAAAACAACTAAAATATTTAGTTTAAAATATTATTTCCAAGTACTCACCAGAACAGTCAGTAATATGACCCAGGTTTAAAGATATATAATTCATCTCCTTCTTTCTATATAGTCAGACTCACTATGAACATGTATGTGCTCAGGCACAAGCAGACACACAAACATAAATCTCCTAGGGAGATCTGGCTGAAGAGTTGCCTGAGCAGATGGCTCCTTCCTTTCTCACTCAGGGTTCCAAGGATCTCTTTCCTGAGGTATCTTCAGGCTGAACAGTAGCACTCATCACAGGAGGAGAATATTTTCCAAAGAGCAAGGTTTACTTTGCCCAAGGTACAGGATATGGGAGAAAACAGCAAGAGGGAAAATTCCTGGTGCAAGAGGAAGGATATAGGGGCTTTCCCAGCTGCAGGGTTTGGTCTTGGGAAGAGAGGAGGGTAACTCAGGATGGACACTCTTGTGGATTAGTGTTAGAAGCCAAGGACACAAGGAAGTTAAAGGGGTTCATGGCTGTTGGACTCATCTTTTTTGCTCCTTCCTTTGAACTAAAAGGCACAAATACTACTTTACCCTGGCAGGTCAATGCAGACAAAACAATTAAGCCCAAGTCTGCACTGTCACAACCCTTGTGACAAACTTTACTCTTTATAGTCTCTCACGACATCTACTATGACACAATCAACATCTACTATGACACAATCAAGATAGCATGTACCTTGAAGAAATGTCTAGAATCTCTGTGCATACATCATGCAGTGTAGATTCAATTTATGGCTAAATTCAGTGGGCAAGGTTTTAGATTCAGATGCCAAGGGTATGGGAAGATTCACCCATATGCTCAAGAACCAGGTCAAGGATGGGTGCAGTGGTGTACACCTGTAATCCCAGCAGCTCAGGGACTGAGACAGGAGGATCATGAGTTCAAGCCAGCCTCAGCAAAAGTGAGGTGCTAAGCAACTTAATGAGACCCTGTCTCTAAATAAAATACAAAATAAGGCTGGAGATGTGGCTCAGTGGCCAAGTGCCCCAGGGTTCAATCCCTAGCACCCCCCCTCCAAAAAAAAAGGGCCAGGTCAAAAATTAGAAATCTCCAGACCCCAAACATTCTGTGTGATCAGTTACCCATTAGAACAAAGAGCTATGTCATCATCATTACATCATCTATTCATATCTGCATAGTCCAAGAAACATAACTGTTTTCTAATTTAGAGTATATTAAAAAGAGCCAGCATGCTACCCTTACAGCACAGCTCTGAGATCCTTCCCAGTCAGGGAAGTTAACGTGGCACTAAACCAAGGAATAATCTGGGTGGCCTGTGATTAACCGTTAATATCAGGTTGCTCTCTGCCACTGCCCCAATGATTCCCAAGGCACTTCCTCAGATTCTTTTCCAAATATCCTCCAATTATGGAAATTAAGCTTATTAAATTTACCAAAATGTAAGTGAAATGACAAAAACACTTCAACACTACAGTAATGCCAAGTGAAAAAGATATGGTTTCAGAAAAGGAAGCTTCCCAAAATTCTGCAAACAATAAACAGCATTGAAAATAATGCAAATAAATATTACAAATAATTGTGCATATCTTCTGTCCCCTCTTTACCTGAAGAATTCAGAGTTAGCTAACTTATTGGTCTTTGGATTTTTGCTATGAGATTATCCTAACTGTATAGCTACAGGTAGAATATTTTTTAAAGACTGTGGAATGATGTTTCTGTCTTTGATCAGCAGAAATACACACTGTCAGAGGACTAGGGACCACCTAACTGGGCAAGGCTTGAAACCAACTTGAGTCAGTGAGGTTGAGACTGGGAAGGAACTTGCTCTCATCTCATATAAGCACAATTTCTCAATGCAGAAGTTATTTTAGTCAATAAAAACTGACAACTATATCCAAGATAGAATATTTAAAATAACATAATACAAGTGCTTGGCATCTGCATATTCAATCATGTAGTTTAGAATTCAACCTCAAGTTACAAAAACCACTGAATAAACACATTACCCAAATGCTACTTTACTGATCAGCATCCTGGCTGATTTGAGAAGCAGGTGAGTCAATAAAGGTCCAATAAAACAGGGCACTATGAAGTGATGGAAAGAGAGGAGGAAACTCAATTGAACTTAACTGGAAATTGATACCATAATACAGGCTGTTTTTCACCCTAAATTATGGCAGAGAGCAGTATAATTGCAAAGTGGACCTTAAAGCAACAACATAAATAATACACTGAGTAGGAACAGGTGAAAAAAAGGTGATCCAATAACATTCCACAGGTAACTAATGTTACTCTGAAACATCACAGAGGGTAACCTCTGACTTCCAGCACACCCAAATTCATTTGTTTAATTGGTAAGAGACAACTAAGAATTTCTGCCAACGAAATTACAGGGGACCAAAGACTGACTGAAAAAAAAAAATGACAAGCAGATAAGCATTGAGATGCTAGCCTCTAGTTTTAAAACAATTAATTAGTACAATAGATATTTTGAATAACTTGCCATTTCTTCTTTATTCTAAAGAGTGGTGAAATTAAAATCGTTTTGCCTGATACCTGACATGAGGCTAGGAAGACTTTTAATTTCACTAAACACCCACCTGGTGGAATTCATGCAAATCAAATTAAATTGTTAACCAAACCTTTTTCTCTACTTCCACATCTGCCTGTAACACGTTCATTTTTAGTAATTGGATCTCTAGGACATTCTTTAAAATAATCACACACTCGTCTGACCATGCAACCTGATTAATAATGAATGAACATTCCTGAAAAAGAATCGCTTGGAAGCATGGCAGATGTCTATGGGGATATGAAGGCTTTAATGATCAAAATCAAGGGGAAATGGGAGCTGGGTCACACAGTCTGGTTATTTTAATTGAAACCTAGTCTTCCAAATTTACTTAACAGGATGCTTAAATACTCCTCATGGAGGCTCATTTATACAAGCAGACAAGCAAAAGACACAAATGGCAATGAAAAAGAGCAATCCCAATTCCTCGAGGAACCACTGCCCTATCCCACTCTGTCTGAATAGTGAAGAAACCCCCCACCCCCCGACAGGCTCAGAAGTGCCATTTGTTCCTTTGGCAGACTGATAAACAGGCTAAAAACAGGAACTAGTACACTGGTCCTTAATAGTTCTTTGAGCACCTCTCGAGATTCTGACAAACAGATCCCCTTGAATACCCACCAATGGACTGCACACTAGTTCTTTTTGAAGAAACATCGCCGTAGGCAGAGGATGGGGACCCACGAAATGACAGACAGGCCACCGAGACCAGATGGTGGGTGGCAGGCAGTGCTGGAACAGTCCTGTGTGTCTGTGAGAGCGTCGACAGTGAAACACAACAGGAAAATCGGCCCAACAATTCCAGGAAGGCCAGCTCCACCTCATCCACTCCGCCAGGGTTGCCCGAGTTGAAGAATCCACTGCCTTTTCCACGGCCCCCGCCGCACTTGCCCTATCCCCTCGCCCACTCGATGCTCAACTGAAACCAAATAAAAAGGCAGCTCAGGTCAGGTCAACACCCACTGCTTGGTCCAAAATAATGATGACTTGGCACTGGGTTCTGTACTCTCACTGCTTACAGAGATCAGCAGCGGCCCGGCCAACTGGACGTGGTCCTGCAGTGGAAGGCTGGATTCCAGCTCTCCATGCAGCCAACGGGAGCGGTCCTGCCCAGCTCCTGAAGTGGGAAACTCGCATGCCCTTGCATTGGGGTTCTTTTGGCATCCTGCTGAGCACATTATCACATTGTGCTCTGGAAACTGCTTTGTTTGTTTTAAAAATAATATACTCATTATTTTGTGCCTTTACCTTCTGAATTAAAGAATAACTTCTGAAAGAAGTTTTTTCAACTTAGATCCAGGAGAACAATCTCCTGTACAGAAACAATAAACCAAAATCATCTTTTCTTCCAGAAACAGAGGGTTAAATTGCAATGGATCATCCTGATAAATAATTGAAAAGATATATGCATATGAAACATGTATATACACAAACAAGTTTTAACTTTATTATAAACATATTACATATATTATGCACACAGATCACAAGTATATGCATGTTCTGTGTATACAGCCTTCTTCTGGTATTCACTTGAGATTAATTCCAGAACACTCCCCTAGGATACCAAAATCTGTGGTTGCTCAAGTTCCTTACATAAAACAGCACAGTACTTGCCTATAACCTACATACATCCTCTTGTATACTTCAAATCATCTCACAATTACTTATGATACCTAAAACAATATAAATGTATATAAGTTGTTGCCATACTGTATTGTTTAGAGAAAAATGACAAGAAAAAAATCTGTAAGCATGCAATACAGATGAATTTTTTTCACATATTTTTTATACAAGTTTGGTTGAATTTGCAAATGCAGAACCTACATATATTAGTTGTATATACAGTTGGTTTTCCATATATCTGTACTCCCAGCCACTAGGGAGGCTGAGGCAGGAGGATCACTTCAGTTTAGGAGTTTGGGGCCAGCCAGGACATAGTGAGACAAAGAAACAAAAGTGTGTGTATGTGTGTGTGTGTGTGTGTGTGTGTGTGTGTACATGTGTTTAAGATCAACTGTGGGGGCTGGGGTTGTGGCTCAGAGGTAGAGCACATACCTAGCATGTATGAGGCACTGGGTTTGATCCTTAGCACCACATAAAAATAAAGATACCGTATCTATCAATGACTAAAGAATAAATATTTTAAAAAGAATTCTATAAAAAATAAACTGTAATGAGTCAAAAATCTTGATTTTATTCTCCAGAATGAAAAAGGAAGGGTATATTGAGAATGAAAAATAATCACTTAAAATTTGATTATGTGAAGAAAGAAAGGGAAGTAGTTTCTTTTGTCCTGCACTGCAGTTCTTTGAAGGATGTTGCTTATCACCATACAAGACAAGAAACTGCAGCTAAAGTAAATCATCAGGAAAGTGTAAAAAAAATATCTGCACAACTCAATTTATACTCTAGACATTTGGGCACCATGAAGGTGTTTAAGGAACTGTCGTGATTAAGGGGAAGCAGGAGGCAAGAACTGCTGTTTCCTTGTGTTGCCCATTTTGCACATTGTAGTGCTTACTTTTGTGCCATTGCAACACTTCATGGTAAACCAAAGTGTGCTTCACATGTCAGGACATAAAAATGCAAACATACATTTTCTCAGCTTATATCTCTCCAAATCATGACTTTTAACAATACAAGGATTACTCAATTTCACATACAGATGACTTCCTTAAGAAGTTCTTATTATCTAGGGAAAAGACATGCATATATACATACATATATCATAAAATAGAATGTTAAAGTACTTTTCATCAAGACTTTTAAAAAAAAAAAAAACTGCCTCTTTAAAACAACATTGAAAGTATCAGGATGGGATGTAGCTCAGTGGTAGAGTGCTTAGCTAGCATGCACCAGGCCTGGGTTTGATCCCTAGTATCACTCCCCCCACACTTCCAAAAAAGAAAGACACTATAAAAATTTCTAAACTGGCTTAACATGTTCATATTTTCATATTGTAATGGAAAGTTAGCCAGAGCATCTCAAGTTGAAACATCAAGAAACACTATATCTCAAAAGTAAAACAATAATTATTTTAATCTTTTAAAGAACATAATCTGACATCTTTGATACAAAATTTACAACCATCAAAAGGTGTAAGGCATCTCATTTCTTTTATTATTTATTTTTAAAAATAAAGCATTCAATTTTAAAGGCAAACGGGACCTATTTTACATTATATTGATAATGACTGATGTTTTCCAGATCTACGCTATACTGGCTGTCATGCAAGAATTTGGTTCTGAAGGCAGTGATAGCAGACCAGAGAGAGAGAAGGACAAGAGAGAGAACATGTCACATTTAGTCTCCTGGCAGAAATCTAATTCAGCACTCCAAGGGAGCAGACTAAAAGTGTGATAGTCACAGAAATGGAAGCTGCTAATTCCTTTGAAACCACCCACAGATGAAAAGCACATACACTGCCTTCCCAGAGTGCTTAGTTTTTTATACACATTCACAAAATCCTTCCTAAGTCTATATAAAATCCTACATGTTTAAATAGGCACAGAAGTGCACACTTGTAATCCCAGCAGCTCAGGAGGCTGAGGCAGTAAGACTGCAAGTTCAAAGGCAGCCTCAGGAACTTAACGAGGCCCTAAGCAACTTAGAGAGACCCTACCTCAAAATTAAAAAAAAATAAAATTAAAAAGGCTGGGGATGTGGCCCAATGGTTGAGCACTCCTGGGTTCAATCCCCAGTGGCCCCCCCCAAAAAAATTCCTACATGTTTACCATAGAATTGGTATCATAGGCACATATAAATACTTACATGTACAGAATGACAAACATTCATATGCATACACACACACATATATAAGTGCCTTTTCACAATTACTTGGGACTTTATAACATTCACTCTTCACAAGTCCCTCAGTTTGAGCAGTCCTCCTGTACTAAAGGAACATCCCATTCTCTATGTGAGAACAGAAGCATTAGATAATTTGTATTTATTTAAAAAATCAATTGCCTTCTCATATTTCAAAAGTCTACACAGAAATGAGCAAAATGATATAAGAAATCTATATTATTTAAAAAAAAATTTGGTAGTTATGTATGGGCAGCATGCCTTTATTTTATTTGTATGCAGGGCTAAGGATGGAACCCAGTGCCTCACACATACTAGGCAAGCGCTCTGCCACTGAGCTACAGACCCAGCCCATGAAATCTATATTATTTGAAAGATATACTGGTCCAGTGGGATTTTGCAACAAGTAGATTGTGCCCTGGGGGAAAAAAAAAAACACTCACCACTTGGGGAAACTTTTTTCTACTTCATTCACACAACACTCCCCTAGAAGGCAGAGAAGGACATACTTTCCCTTCCCATTTATTCACCAGAAGCAAAATGCATTGATAAATAGTTGCTGATGATGTTCAATGTGACATTATTCTCAGAACACTGGAAAGCTTAAAATTCAACAATAACACTTACTCCTGTCTTGTGACTCTGAGGGTAATGACGATGTTACAGAGCAACTGATTCCTATTGTAGGAGCAGATTGGGAAATTCTCTCAAAGAAAATCACTTTTCCCTTTCAACTTCAAAGTTAGCTATACACACACACACACAAAAAAAAAAAAAAAAAAAAAAAAAAAAAAAAAAAAAACCCAAAAAAACTCATGCTCACAATAGCCTGAAGCTACTTCATGATCTTAAAAAATAAAGAAAACTAACCTTTCTTCACAACTCCTGGTTAACTATTATGGAGAACATGCTTTAAACACTTCCCATGGTCACTGAAGCTCTACAGTTGGGGGATGTAAGTCTTTTTTTTTTTTTTTCTTTTTTAAGGCAACCAAAAGAGGAGTGATTCTTTTGTTCTGAATTGTTATTGTAAGGCACCACATGAAAGAAGCATACTGAGCATCTGTACAGAACAAAGGCAAGAGGCTTCTCAGGAGAAAATTCACAAAAATACTTTTCCACATTTAAATGCTAATGGATGAAGGGTAGTTTTTCCATGCAGCACAAAAATCGCAGTACAGATCTTCACATGGGGCAATAAAATTATCACTCACATACACACAGAGAGACACACATACACGAACAAAGGCACACAATCGAAACTAATGCAAAATTAAAACTGCTTTCAAATACATTAAATCACTACCTTTTCAACCCTCGATCAACTTCTTGAAATTTCTGTATCTCTATTTTGCCTGATCTAAAATAAAATGTTGGTTATAATAAATAACTGAGCTAACAGTAGGCAATCCTAAGGAAACTGAATCTACAAAAAGTAAAACAAGAAAACCCTTTCCATTCACCACATACTCTAACTTACACTTTAAATACAATCTTTAAATAGAGTTTTCAAAAATCCCCAGGGATGTGGGCATGGTGACACATGTGATTACAATCCCAGAGACTCAGGAAGCTGAGGCAGGATGATCACAGGTTCAAAGCCAGCCTGAGCATATAGCAAGACTCTCTCAAAATAAAAAATAAAAAGGGCTGGGGATGGAGCTCAGTGGTAGAGCACCCTTGGGTTTGATCCCCAGTACCAAACAAATATTTTAAATCCCCAGGGAAACAATGCAATTGGTATTATGTTGGGAAACAAATCATAACAAACTAAGTTGTTACATTAATAAAGTACACTGGTTTTGCAAGTCACAGTGCCTTGTCTTACAGTTTTCTTCAGATGAAAATTCTGTGAAACCTGATAGTGTCATGATTCATTTAATAAGACATCATCTGAGTTTGTATAGTTTGGTGGACCCTTAATACATATTATTTTATTATTTTGTTATAATTGAAGGCTCTAACGTAAAGGAATTTCCAAAAAGTAAATAGCATCTTGTACTGCATCAAAACGGTCCATCTTTTTTCTGCTTCTACTACTATTCAACTACTATTCTGTTTTCCCTTTCTCATTCTGTATTTTCTGTTGTCAGATGACTAATGGACTATTTCAAGTTCTCTGCTAATGAATTTCATTTAGCTTTTCCATGGTGTGGTGTCAGAAACATGTGGCTAAGCCCTAAACTCAGGGGCCCAAGTGTCCTTAGTCTACTTTTGGGCCAACACCATCAATGAGGTGTCATATAAAAAAATGTATACCTTGCATCCTGATAAACCTGAGTTCAACCCCTGGCTCTGCCATTTCCTTGCAAAGGTGATAGGAGCCTGATACTCTACATATCTCCTGCTCACAGATACTCTTCATATCTTATATGTAGTTTCCTTATCTGTAAAATGTGGACAATGAGAGTGATCTCAAAGTGTCTTTTGAGGAGTAAGTGAGGCAAAGTTTTAAAAGTGCCTGACAAAATTGTCATTCTCACATCCTTCTTCCCCTCTTGTCCTGAATCACCTCTTTCTGTTCATTGAATAAATTCATTATCTGTATTTTTATTGGAATTCTCTGCAAATGATTTTTGAAAGCAGAAAAGATATCAATTCATTTGTTTGCTCAGTAACATTCATGGAGTGTCTTATATGAAGAAATAGTACATACCATTTCTATTCTTCACATTAATAATTGTCTAATAATTGTCTTCACATAGGCAGTTTCATCTATTTCCAGCTACTACTATTTCTATTTCTGCTATATCTATTTCTGCTACAACTTCCCACCATGATATTGAGGCTTCACTTCTCTGCTCCCCAAAGAAGGTCTTCTTGTACCTAATGCATTTGTCACCACAATTTTTTATTTTGCAGGAAATAAGAAACCCTGACATAGATGGAGCTTATAAGACTATCAAGAACAGAGAAGAGCTTCAGATTTTTTTTCTATTTGCAAGCTAACCAGTTAATCCACCAATTACATGGATGTTGGCAGAAGACACCAGACTCCTTTAACAAAGATAAAGAATGTTCTTACTCAGGGCACAAGTGGTATGTGATTCATGATCTCGTTGGTTCATCTGATCACCCAAGAACCATGTAGAGTCTCAGGTGCATGTCACAGGGGATTGCATTACAGTTGAGCAATCCCAAGCTCAGGAATTCTGAATCTTGTATTGTGGACTAAGCAAACCTCCACAACCTTGGAAGGACACATTATATCTAGCCTGTCTGCTATAAAAACACCCTTAAAAAACAGTCTAGAAAAAAGGCTGTCAGCATCTCAGCTCACAAGAGGTACAGAAACGACAGATCCAGCTGGGTATGGCGGTGCATGCTTGTAATCCCAGCAACTCAGGAGGCTGAGGCAGGAGGATCACAAGTTCAAGCCAGCCTTAGCAAATTAGTGAGGCCCTAAACAACAAGACTCTATCTTAAAATAAAAACAAAAAAGGGCTAGGGATATGGCAGAGAGTGAGAGAGACAAAGGATGGAACGAAAGAAGAACTGAATGAATGAATGAATAAATGAATGAATGAACCACAGAGAATTATTTTGAAATATACACAATTTCTGCCTCCTCCTGGGGATTACAACAATGGTAGTAACTAGAAATCAGGTTACCAGTGGGGTGGCTTTCTAGTAGCTGTGGTAGAGGCAGAGTTTCACGTGGCATTAAATGACCCATGAGTTATGGAAAACCAGAGGTTAAAGGAGCTTGCAAGAAAGTAATGAGGTGTTCCTTACCCCCAAGTCCAAACTCCTCATCTCTCTCACCCCTAGCATCAGAAGAAACTCCAGAAAAAAATGCAAGAGAGCAAGGTGGTCCCATGCACAGACTTTGCCCAATAAATAAGAGCACCTATCAATTTCCATCATAGGCCCAAATCAACCTGGGTCTGGTCTGGATCTTCAGCTCTTTACTTTGATCCTGAAGTAGTTTTAAGAATTTGGATGAGTAAGTTGTTTTTGTTACTTTTATGGCATTGAATATCTTGCATGTACATCAATTTAGCTTTCTTTAAGCATTCTGAAAATTTTAGAACTACTTCTTTTATAGTAAAATATAGAAAGTCATCTCCTTCACTATTTCTCATTTTACAGATTATATTTTAGGTCTTGGTATGTGCCAGGAGCTTCTCTGAGCACCAAGAATGTGCTGGTAGATAGGAAAATAAATGTTTGTTCTTAGAGAGTTTCCATTTCAATGAAGAGATGAAAAAATAAATGTATAAAAACAATAATAATTTCAAAAACCCATATGTAATATGAAATAAATAAAAAGGATGTCATGAAAGAAGGTAGATGGCTGGGTGTTGTCTATTTTAGCAAAGATTTTCTTCATATTTGCATGGTTCTCTTAACAGTTTGGCTATTTTCCTGCCAATAAATAAGCAAAGAACTTCTTAATTTCAGTATAAAATTTTATAGCATTTGAGCAAAGAGCTATGATTTAATTTCTCAAGTTATTAAACATTTAGTTTCAGATATCCTAAAGGACAGATTTCTTTCTCCCAGGCATTAAAAATCTGACTTTTACTATTTCTTATCTGAAAAGGCAATGTGATGAATTTTTGAAAAATAGCAACCTCTTTATATATTTCAGCAATGAAATTTGAGAGGGAAGAGCTGTGAAGATTTGGTGGCCAAAAAGCAGAAACTATTGTTTCTTGGTCCATTTTGTGCTGCTGTAATAGAAAATCTGAGAATGGATAAGGTATAAAGAATAGAAATTTCTTATGTTCTGGAAGCTGGGAAGTCCAAAATTAAGGTGCCTGCAGGTAAAAGTCCTATTTCTCTGGTTTCAAGATGGTTCCCAGAAGGCTGTCTTCTTGAAGGGAGGAACACTATGTCTTTACATGGTAGAAGAACATAAGAGGGAAAACCCACTTATGCAAAACCTTTTTATAGCAACATTCATGCCCCCCTCAAGAGGTCCCACCTGCCAACACCACTGCACTAGGGATTAAGTTTCAAACACATGAATTTTGATACATTCAAACCACAGCATGTGGAACTGAGAATTACTTTAATGTCTAAATGTTTGATCTTAGGATATTAAACCAAAGTTGAAATGACCATGGATGTGTAATTAAGGTTACAGAAAAGGATAGGAAGAAAATGAATTGAGACAATGGTAGAGTCATTAGTTTTGTCTTTTCTTACTAACTTGCTTTTGCCTTACTAGGAGAGGAAATTTCAGGAAGAAAAAGGCAGGAAGTAGGGGAATAGTACTGGGGTGGATGAATAAGTGTAAGTACCAAAGATGAGTTGAGACTGGAAGGACAAGTCACCTGACAGCCTCATCTGGTGTTCTGCTGACAATGACAACATCAAAAAGTATCTCAAAAGAATTCACCAGTTAGGTAAAATTCCCATAGCAGTTCAATCATGATTTTTAGAGCCCACCTCTTTAAGAATGGGCTAAAAGAAAGATGACCACAGAGGCAATTGTTGGGGGAGAACACAGGTGATATTGTAGCTAAGCAGAGGCCAAGGGAAGGGTTGGGAAGCCTGGGTCGAGGGTATGTGCTCCTTTACAGTGAAGCAGATGAGGTTTGTGGGAAAATAGTAAAGCAGATGAGGTTTGTGTACTGAGGCGTTTATGAACAAGCAGTCTTCTGAAACTACTTCTGAGACCCAACCCAAAGATGTTTCAGCCCAAAAAATCAAGATTAAAGTTGCTTCTTTGGAGATTGAATACTTCTACAAAAAGGGTATATTAAAAAATTTTGTAATCTCTTAGAACAAATCTGCTAAAGACTATTATGAAACTCTTAATGAATTTTAAAACATACTCTTATGGCAGGCTAAACTCTGAAATTTTTTTCTTGTATTATCAAAATGTTTCCTTCAGATCAATGGGTAAAAGACATTGTGGTGTACATATACAATAGAGTTTTACCAAGCCATAAAGAAGAATGAAATTGTGTCATTTCCTGGTAAATGCATGAAATCGGAGAACATCATGCTAAGTGAAATAAGCCAGGCTTGGAAAGCCAAGGGTCAAATGTTTTCTCTCATATGTGGAAGCTGGAGAGAAAAAGGAGTAAAAACAAGGGGATCTCATAAAAACAGAAAAGAAAAGAGTAGAAAAGAAGCAGGGCATTAAGGGTGAGGGAAGAGGTGAAGGAAAAGAAAAGGGGGAGGGGAAAATATTTCCTTGTTATATCTTTAAGAGAGATTATAAATGTTAACTTGTAACACATCAATATAAGAAATCATTTTAGAATATAAAAATACTATCCTGGGGACTTGGCTTAAGAGTGTTTTGCTTTGTGTCTTATATGATTGCTTTTTTGTGATTTAAAAAAAATATTTCAAGCATTTTATCCTTTCATTGAAATGCATTCTAAGTGTGCATTTCATCCTGTACATTTTATCCTTTCATTGAATCAAATTAGATAAGAAGTTTGCTTTTTAAACGTAAGAAAAAGTAAAATTAAAAGAACTTGGTACTTGAGGTGCAGTCTAGGGCTTAAAAATTCACTTGCAAAAAAATGTCTAGCTTTAAGAACAGTGAGGTGGCTACATGTAATACAGTGGAATTATATTTATTTCGATAATAAATATGAATGCTAACTGGTGAAAAAATATCACAAAATTATATGAAAAAACAACACATTTTGAAAACAACTTTTAATGCCTGATTTATCATCTTTATGGTAAAGATTTATCAGTTATCTCTTGTTATTTAGCTTCTATTGCTTGTCATTATGTAAGTCAAGAGGGGTGCTATGATTCAAGGCACATGTCCAAACAGTTCTACCAGTTGTCTAAATCTCTTCTATCCATTCCAAATTCTTCCAAGCAAATACTTAGTTTCACAACTTTAGTCTTTTTTTTTTTTTTTTTTTTTTTTGCCTTAGAATACAACTTGGAAATTGCTCACTCCTGGGGTTCTGGGAAAAGGGTGCCAGATGATGGCAGGAATGCTGGTGACTTCCCCCAAAGGGAGCTTTGTTGTGTGCAAGCTACTGCCAGTTAACCTCCCTGGAACAGGAACTACCAAAGCATCACTGGTCCAAAGCGGGGCGCTCCAATCCCCCTTCCCACCCCTGCCTATCAACATCCAGAAGCAATTCTTTGCATGGATGCTTCTTCATCCTGATCCTGACTGGCAGCTCTGAGGATTAAGCTCAAGTCCTTTGGAGCAGTCGCTTTATGCACATTAACCCCCTGGGGCGTTGAACTCCAAAACCTCTATTTTCTCCCCCTGGGTCTATCCTGTATCTCACAAAACCCTAGTTAGCCACTGTGGTACACAGCCTTTCTTCCATTCTAGGCTATCAAAAGAAAACAAAACAAAACACCAGACCTTACTACAATAAGATGGATATGGTAATGATGAGGATCTTTAGGGGAGTGGGCAAATTCCTAGTTCTTAAAGCTGAGACTTGGGAATCCATTTTCTTCTTCATCATTAAGACTTCACGTTCTCAGCCACAGAATCTAGCTTACACTAGCATAAATCATCACTTGGCTGAATGAAAACAGGGTGTGTGTGTGTGTGTGTGTGTGTGTGTATTAAACAGTCCCTCAAAACTGCTGAATAAAAATCAAGACAAGTGTTTTCTTAATCAGGCAAAATTTCCTGCTTAGGTAACTGTGTGAAAAAAAAAAAAAAAAAAAAAGACCATCTGGTCTCTCTGCTACTTGAATTTTTTTTTTTTTTTCACCTCGCTTTCTGGTTAACTTGAACAAAACATTATCATATTATATCGAGATTATTTTTACCATGGACCATGGTGCATTTCCTTCTAACTACTAATAAACCACAGAGAAAGCAGTACTCATTTCTAAGAAAATACTTTTCACTTCTAAATGGCCAATTTTGAAAGGAAAAAGTGACTGGAAAGAGGACAACAGAAGTCAGATCATAGCGAGAGCAGACAGTTTATGTATCTTTGAACACCTTTGTCAGAGAGACTTTGCTTTCTCCTCCCCTCTCCCCCCACCTCTCTCTCTCTCTCTCTCTCTCTCTCTCTCTCTCTCTCTCTCTCTCTCACACACACACACACACACACACACACATCAAAAAGCCATTGCTGCCCTGTTCCTTCAAGGTGATGACTATGCTAATAACTCTCTAAGAACTAGGTCATAAAATGGAATTAATTTCCATGTGGAAACTAAGATGACAATAAACGTACAGTGAAACCTCCGTTAATTGAAATTTTCTGGAAATTTAAGAGTTCTGGTTAATTTAATTTTCTGGTTAATTGAATCACAAATAGAACATCTTTTAAAAAATCCTTATACAATTTTTCTAAAATGCTTGAATCTACCCACTTTACTTGCAAACTTATAAACCACACACTACATCTAATTTAAAGGTTATTAGGTGATTCCAAATTTTATTTTTCCTTGAGATCATCATTACAAAGATTTTTTTTTCATTTGATTATAAATAGACATTTAGGAGATTGACTTGAATGTATCCATGGCCATAAATTTTTACTCTCATTCACGAAATCACCTTCTTCCTTGTATTTTGCATAATGTACAACACTGATTAATAAAGAATTGGGGGGGCAAATTTTGGGTAAAGTGAGGCTTTTGCTTGTTTGCTAAAGGAAAATTTGTAAAACAAAAAATCCTTCTTTATCTGATGTTTAATAGGTGTGAAAAATGTAAAAGGGTTCAATATAGTACTTCTAATTAATTTTGTTAGCACAAATTAAGGACCATATAACACTCTCATATATTTCAACTTATTAAGAAAGTGCTAGGGCTGGGATTGGGGCTCAGTGACAGAGTGCTTGCCTCACACATGAGGCATTGGGTTCGGTCCTCAGCACCACATAAAAATAAACAAGTAAAACAAAGGTATTGTGTCCATCTACAACTAAAAAAATTTAAAAAAAGAGAAAGTGCTAGAGTTTATTTAGGTTTATTAGTGGAACACTCAGCTCAATATTGGCCCCAGAAGTCCTCTTTTCACAGTGTAGTCACAACCAGGAGGTCCGTCCTCACTTGGGCTCCCCATTCCAGTTTCTCACAGAAATTTATCCTATGCCACTTTGAACTCTCTAATAACAATACCATATTGAATCAAATGATTGTCCGAGAGAGAGAGAGAGACCTCTAGTCTTATATCAGATTTCCTGCCCTTTTGTGAAGAGGATTGTAAAAGAAATTCCTGTCAATACAAGTTAGGACACTAGGAAAATATCAGATAAGATCACTTCCAACTTTACAATTCCAAGTAGTTTATGTTATATATGGAAAGATAACACGGGGACTCATGTTCTCTCCCCCCTTCACCCCTCCATCTCCTACTCACATAAATACGCACATCTTGGTGGAGAGGCAGGCATTATCATGCCCTCATCCCCAAAAGCAGCACTAAGCAAATTTATTTTGAGGTTCTATTACCAGGAATTCTATTAGCCACTGGGCACACAGTAGGGTTTTCATAAATATTTCCAAAAAGACTGAATGCTGTTGAAGGAATCAGTTATACCAAACTTATAGATCCACAAGAGATTTTTATTTTTTGGTGCTGGGGATTGAACCAAGGGCCTTGTGCATGTGGGGCAAGCACTTAGTGATGCCAAATTTAGTGGTAGTGTTGGTATTTCTGCAGAATAACTATTTTGAAAGTAGAATAGTTGTTATACTCTGAACTAGGACTCTAGATAAAGCATACTATCTATCCATGTGTTAATTTCATCAATTAATATATCTGGGGAATAAAAGAGTGGCATATTTTTGAGGATACATGTATTGAATATGCACTTTAAATTAATATATAAGTCAGTATAAACATTGCAAAGACAAGATCAATGGGTTTTTCTTTTTTTAAGAGAGAGAGAGAGAGAGAGAGAGAGAGAGAGAGAGAGAGAGAGAAAGAGAGAGAATGGATTTCAATATTAATTTTTCAGTTTTCGGCGGACACAACATCTTTGTTTGTATGTGGTGCTGAGGATCGAACCCGGGCCGCACACATGCCAGGCGAGCGCACTACCGCTTGAGCCACATCCCCAGCCCCAAGATCAATGGGTTTTTCTTCTCACTCATTTTCTCTTTCTATCTTCTCTGTCTTCTCTCAGTGTCTTTCCCCCAAATCTTGCCCTGAAGAAGGGTAGTGCACCCAAAGATTGGATGTTTTTTCTTTCTAAGGACTCCTCAGACTATTAATATCAAAACACCTTAGAGAGTTCTGCAGAGACTTTCTAAACTAGGATGCTTCTAAGTGGGGCCAAAGTATCAAGGGTGACTGGACTCCACCATCTGACACCAAGAGTGATTTCTAGGTTAACTGGACGCACATGGTGCACTGGGGCCAAGAATCTGGACAAGTAGTCTCGGCTCATTTAGAATGAATGGCCACTCTTCTGGCTCAATCACAGAAGCAGCATGAGGGAGAACTGCAGATTGTTACCTGCTAACTTAGTGTGAAACTCCCCTTCCTTTAAATATTTAAATACTTTCCTTAAAAAGAGAAATAAAGTCTCATGATCCACTACTTTAGTAACTGTTAAACCTAGGAAAGTAAGGTGCTCATATTATATTGATTCTTCACTGCATAAAACAAATTTATATATAAAGAAACATTGAGTTCATTGAAATAATATTGATTTGGAGAGTGGAGACATGTTGGTGAAATGAAGAATGCATTTCCAATACCCAAATGATTGATATGTGATTGATAAGCCTTCCTTTGAATTTCCTTTTTTGGAGTCATTCCTTCAACTAGCCATAGTCAGTATTTCTTTACAATTTTTATATACATCATATAAATTAACTCTAATCCTACCCAAACCCTCAGTAGCAGTATCAGTCCACCTATTCTGAGGAAACTGAGATTCAGAATATACTGCTCAGGGCCACCCACAGTTGGCACATGTTGAGTCCACCTTTAGAATCTGAGTTTTTATGATTCTTGACAATCTCAAGAGTCACAAAATAGCTGGGCATGGTGGTACATACCTGTAATTCTAGTGATTTCAGAGGCTGAGTCAGAGGATTACAAGTCTGAGGCCAACCTCAGCAACATAAACCTAAACAACTAAGTAACACCTTGTCTCAAAATAAAAAATAAAAAGGTCTGGGGATGGAGCTCAGTGGTAAAGCACCCCTGGGTTCAATTCCCAGTATGGATTAAAAAAAAAGTTACAAAATATGTTGCTGTTACATTTGAAATTTTTTAAAATTTAATTTTATTTTTTTTAGTGGTAGTTGGACACAGTACCTTTATTTATTTGTTTTTATGTGGTGCTGAGCCTCAAACCCAGTGCCTCGCATGTGCTAGCCGAGTGCTCTATCACTGAGCCACAAGCCCAGCCCCTGGAAATTTTTGATATATGAATGTAAAGAAAATTTGGATTGGCAGGCATGGTGGTGCATATCTTTAATCCTAGTGACTTGGGAGGCTGAGGCAGGAGGATCACAAGTTCAAAGCCAGCCTCATCAAAAGTGAGGTGCTAAGCAACTCAGTGAGATCTTATCTCTAAATAAAATACAAAATGGGGCTGTGGATATGGCTCAGGAGTTGAGTGCCCCTGACTTCAATCCCTGGTACAAAAAAAAATGGACTCTGCATATTTTGGTGATGCTTCAATGACTTCTAAACTTTAATTTAGAAACACTAAGAGTTTAAGCATTGGTCAAAGGAGCTGGGGTTATAACTCAGTTGTAGAGTGCTTGCCTAGCATGTGTGAGACCCTGAGTTTGATCCCCAGCATTACATAAAACTAAATAAACAAAATAAAGGTATTGTGTCCATCTACAACTAAAAATATTTTTAAAATAAAAAAGCATTGGTCAATTGTTCTGCACCAAGAGCCATTCAGGAACATCATGTGCTAACCACTTCTCATTTCTCTTAGAAGGACAGACATCTGGATCATATTGGCAAGTGGGTTCTTTAAACACAAGAGAAAATTAGGAGAAAAACCTAAGACTGGATTATTTCCATGAATCCACTCACCAATACCCCCCCCCCAGTACTCTTATTTTTTATAACTAGTTTGTCATTCATCTTTTCCACTTGGTGAACAATGGCGTATGACCTTGCAGTTAGTGAGTTCACAGGAGAAATATATCAGATATAATTAATGTTTACTAGAATAAATGTAAATATTTAAAAAACAAAACAGTTCCAAGCACATGTGATTTCCATTTCATTTTATGAAACACTAAAAATCCACTTGTCCACCCCATTAATTATAACCTGCTCTCAGCCCTGACCTGTATATAATTTCCCCTGATGTAAATTGGAACAAGGTGCTCAGAATGGAAGCCACCTCCACCACAACTGGGTTACACAATGTCAAGTTCCCAAAACTCTCCAAAGTGTAACCTGACATTTTTCGAAGATTAGAGATGGTTTATGAATTTAAAAAGAGGGCTTAAAGACTCACCACAGTTAAACCGTTCAGTAATTCCTGAAATATCCAAAGTAAACAGGACTAAGGAGGCCTTAGGGACACCAAAACCTTGTTTTAGGAGAAGGAACACACTTTAGTAGTATTTTACAGAAAATAACGTCCATGCATTCAACCAGAATTAAGAAGAATGCAACAATAAACTTTGAGACTTGAAGCCCTCTAGAGATCTAACAGAGTTTTACATGAATGGGCCCTGTAAAACAGTTCTATGCTCCGCGTGAATGATTGAGTTTACATTGCCCATTCATCCTAAATGTTGAAGGCAAAGAGAATGGCAAACTTTTTTAACAGTACTTTTCTTGACAAAATGTAATATATATTCATTTATCACAGTCCCAAAAGCAAATCACCTAGAGGACCTAACCATTAAGAAGCAGCCTTCTGTGGATTGATCTCTCTAGTTATTTTTCTGTACATCTTAGCCACAAAAAATGGGACTATTTTTTATATTCTATTTTGCCAGCTATTAGTTTTAATATAATATATTGGGTGATTTTTCATGTTCACAGACTTCTGACTTCTCAAGATTAATCTTAAGTACCTTTTAGTACAACTGAAGTGTTATAGCTACTTGCCAAATCAAATAGACCATACAAGCCAAAGATTTAATAAATACTAAAATGAGAACACTTTCCCCTTATTACAACATATGCTATCAGTGGGGGTGATATTATCCCCAAGAGGCAGAAAATTAGTTCTTAGTGGCAAATAATTTTACTCTTTCATGTATAAATCAGATATGCATAAATCAATATAGTAGAGTTATGGTATTAAAATTTCATGGGGGGTGGAGTTGTAAAAAGGTATTTGAAAAGGCTCTGTGGGAGGGAAGTCGGTAATGAAATAAGTTGCAAATAACTAGAGCATCAGACTTATTTGGAAAAAACTCATTAGGATCTGGGTTAGGAGGCACATGTTACATAAGGGGCTGTTTTGAAGACCAATGAACAAATATCTCAGAAAGGGTAAAGACCAAATGAATCTGCATCTCATCATTTACCAGTTCTTGTTCTGTGCTGCCCTCTTGTGCTGTGGGAGCCCCCAGCACGCCTTCATTTGCCCCAAACAGATGAACAATCAAACCTCCCATGCTTCTTGGCACCAATACCCAGGAGGTGGTCAAAGAGGGAAGAGACTGCAAAAAGAGCACATTGCCTCATAGGAATGAGCCAGTGTCAGAGGAAGAAGGAAAAGGCACAGTTTCTCTTCTACCTTATAACCCTAGCAGAGCGTGGGCCCATTGTCCACAAACCTGCTGTCCTCATGAGTCACACTGCTCACAAAGGAGCAAGGTAGGAGCTGAAACTTGTTATCACCTTCTGTGATAGGCAAACTTTCTAAAATGGCATCCCAACATATCCACCCAGACTCCTGGAACTTGTAAATACAATGAGGAATCATTCTCTTTATTGTGTTGTGTTATGGGGAACAGTTGATGTAAGGAAGGGAGACAGATGATCCAAATGGGCCTCATCATTTTGGGCCTTTCAAAGCTGAGATTGATGGTACAAGAGGAATTTAGAGATATGCAGTGTGCCCAAAGTACTCAGTGTGCTGTTAATGCTTTCAGGGTGGAGGCAGCCACATAAGAAGATACAGATGGTCCCCAAGAAGAAAGAGTGGACCCCAGCTGATAGCCTGAAAATGAATTAGTCCTACAACCAGAATGAGCTTGGCAGCAGATTCTTCCCCAGGGCCTCCAGATAAGAGCCTGATTTGGCCGACAGCTTGGTTTCAGCATTGTGAGATACTGAGCAAAAAGTCAGGCCACCCAGCAGAACCATCAGCTAATAAATGGGTGTTATTCTAACCTATCTGTTTATGGTAATTTGTTATGCAGCAATGGAAACTAATACATCTTCACCTCTCTGCAACCATTCTGATAGGTGACATCCTGACAATGTTTGTCTCCCTAGTCAGAGACCCTGATGGGTAACAATCAGCTCTCAAAGAATGTTCAAGCTTGGGCCTCTGAGTGATTTCTTAACCTTTTGGGAATCTACAATGAATCCTGCCAGACATGCCCTAACTTTTGACCTCTGCTCTGTCCCTTAGGAGGAATTTAACTACCTCCTACTCAAAGGTTCATTTCCTAAGGCTCTCTGCCTTCCTGCACTCTACCACCTGATTTACTCAGGCCTAGCATCTCTTCCAATTCATGCATCCATCTGGTGTAGGTGTTTTACCTGTTTCAAACTTTTCTTTCTACATCTAGAACATTCACTCTGACCCCAGCTTTCCATGCTTGTTTAATTATATCAAAATGGATACTACCATCATGCATAACTAAAAATAACCAATAACATGTTTAAAAATCCCTAGCAACAAAAAATAAGAAGTGAAATTTACAAAAACAAAATGTGAAATTTACACTGAAAATGGCAATGAGCTCAACAAGTTATTTGTTCCTGAATTATCTTATTTATGCTCCTAGTGAATATTTAGAAGTTTAACTATTCTTCAAATTAACAGACCTTAAAACTTCTAACAGAACCATGATGGGTGTTTGGAGGTTAGGGAGAGTAGAGCAAATGCTTCCCCAAATCCAACATCAGACTTGTGTCAAAATCTAAATATAAACCCAACATGTATAATATAAAAGGGCAAAACATTTTCTTCCTTTTGCTTTACTGGCTTATTACTCAGGGGGCATTTCCAGTGTCCTACCAGCAGTGTCTTGAGCCAATCATCACACCCTGACTGTGCCTTCTGAATCTGAACATCAGGGAATTTAACTTTCAAATGTTAAGAGATTTGCCTGCTTAAAGACCTTTTCTCTTTTTGTAAATTACTTGTTATTAAAATAACAATGGATGTACTCATTAGCCAAATTAAAGATCCTCTTTCTGGAAGTCTATCAAATGCAGATAATGTATAAAGAAGCATTGTTGACAGATTTTTTTAATGAATAACTTTGTTGTTAAAATTCAGAAGCCAGGGGCAATGAAAAATTCCCATGGCTTTAAAATACACAACTTTGGCAAACTTCTTAATGGACAAAGTTCAAGATATTCACAGCTTCCCTAACTTAAAAATCTTAAAACCACAGAAGGTACCATTATGATACTCTGAATACTATTGTTAAAAGTTTCTATTAGCTTATTTTTCATTATTAAAAATTGTTATAATTTGGCCTCTTGAGAGTTCAACATTTAAACATAATGCAGCATGACTGCTTTCCCTTGTACCCTGGCTTAAGAAATTTAACATAGTACATTGCTAGAGTAGGGATCTGCAAACTATGGCCCACAGGCAGCTTGTGTGTCAGCTCCAACCCTCTGCCTATTCTGGTGTGCTCTGCAGCTTAGAATGCTACTTATACTCTTAAGCAGTTAATAATAATATTTTGTGATTTGCAAAAATAATATGAAATTCAAATTTCAGTGCCCTAAAAATAAAGTGCTTTTTTTTAAACTTGTTTGCCTCTGATTGCTTATATGGTTTATGACTGTGCTAAGGAGTTTGTCAGAGATTAAAATGTCTAAAACATTTATTATCTGGCTCTTTGCAAACAAGGGTGCTGACCCCCTGACTAAGTCGTGTAGTCTGACTGTCTCTGTCTCTGTCTTTCTCTCTGGACTGAACCCCAGGAGCACTTTAACACTGAGGTACATCCCCATCCCTTTCTTTCTTTTTTTATTTTGAGACAGGGTCTCGCTTGCTAAATTTTTGAGACTAGCCTCAAACTTTCCTCTTCCCTCAGCCTACTAAATCAATAGGATTACAGGTATGTGCCACCATGCCTGGCTAAATCAATCTCTCTCTTTCTCTCTCTCTCTCTCTCTCTCTTTCTCTCTCTCTCTCTCTCTCTCACACACACACACACACACACACACACACACACACACACATACTTTGACTATTAGAAATAGTTGTGACAGTATTCTGCTTGTTACTCTTAGAGACATGGAATAGAAAGATTTTTTTTTTAATTTGAAATAAAAATTGTAACAATTAAACAAGTGGTTCTTGACCTTTAAACCACCAAGCCCCAGTTCTTCCTTTAAAAAAAAAGGCTGGGTGCTTATCATTTTTAAACAGCATAGTGGCATATAATCCCAGTGACTCCAGAGGCTGAGGTAGGGGATCCCAAGTTAGAGGCCAGCCTCAACAACTTAATGAGACCTTGTCTCCAAAATTAAAAAAAATAATAATAAAGATAAAAGGGGCTGGGGATGTAGTGGTAAAAAGCCCTGGGTTCAATCCCCAGTGCCCAAAAATAAAAATTAAAAAGCTTTATTGAAATATAATTCATACATTACACCCATTTAAAGTGCACAATCCAGTGGTTTTAGTTTATTCACAGAGTCCTGCAGCCATCACCACAATCTAATTCCAGAACATTTTCATCACCCCATTAGCAGTCACTCCCCATTCTCTTCTCACCCCAGCCCCCGGCAACCACTAATCTTTCTGTCTCTATGGATTTGCCTCTTCTGGACATTTCATATAAATGGATCATATATTATGTGGCCCTTTGTGACTGGCTTTTCTCACTTAGGATAATTTTTTTTAAAACCAATTAACTTTTAACTTCACAAATCCCCAGGTTTAGGAGTAAGTAACTGGTGAAACCATCAATGAAAAGGTAATTGATTGGACAATATTCTTTGGGTTTTCTTAAATGCTGAAAAAAGCCCACAAACTTTCCTTATGGTCCAGAGGGATGCCCATGAGTCTGGGCCATGCCATTAGAGGAATCACTCTGCTACCATATGTTCATTTTATTGTTTACCCAAATAAATATCAACAGTACATATGCCAATATGGCTCAGGTGGGTATATGCCTCATAATTTCAGATCTAAGCTCTTTACAAACTTCCTTTTTATTACATACTGGCTTGATCTGTCAAACCCTAAATATTCTACTATACTGCCAAAACACTGGGTATATTTTCCAGTTTTTGTCTTGAATATAAAATGATATAATTTCTTAAGATGTTCAAAATAAGCCAGACATGGTAGCCTACTCCTGTAATTCCAGCAACAGGGGAGGCTAAGGCAGGAGGCACATAAGTTCGAGGTCAGCCTAGGCAACTTGACAACCATTTCTGAAAATAAAAAAAATAAAATGGGCTTGGGGGGCATAACTCAGTGATAGAGAGCCTCTGGGTTCAGTCTCCAGTACTGCACCAAATTCAAGTTGCCTTCAACTTTCCAAATATCTGAGTAATGCTCCTGATTCCTCTTCCTCTTCATTTCTTACTTATCAGCCCATATTTTTTTTCTTTCACTCTGGGACTCCTTGATTAAAATTCTGAGTCCTATAATACATGCCACTAATATATTGCAATATCCATGGAGTACCAGGCAAGCAAAGAAACAAAATTCAAACCTTGTCCATTCATTTTTTCTTAGTATCTATCATGTTATTGCTTGCTCACAAGCAAAAACTCAGAATTTCCATTACAAAAGTAAGCTAGGCAAAGTCTCTATAATCCAGGCAGAGAGTTTAAAATAGTGCCTTTGAGGTCACTGGGCATTAGAAACTGAATGGTATTTCATTCCTCCAATCAGGTGAAGGTGGGTCTGTCTCCCTTGTGGACAGATCTTTTAAGTGTTTGACACTTGTAGTTACTAACATTGCTTGATCCTGAAGGATAGAGTCAAAATCAAACACATCTGGACATATTTAACCTGGAAAAATGCCCCAAGAAGGCCACATTAGCTTTGTCTTTGAAGGGTTGTCAGAGACCAGAGTAACTACATGTGTTCTTTGTTGGGTAAGGAGTGCCAAACACGGGTAAAAGCAATGGGGAAGCAGATACAGATTTAATGGAACAAAAAACTTTGCCACTTCTTTGGAATGGATCTCCTGAGAATCCCTTGTTTTCTAGTCTTCCTGGAGGCCGTTAAAAAGGGTTTAGTGGTGCTGTGGTAGGAATTCAAACATGACAAGGTTCCAAGCAATAAGCCAAAGACCTTTAACTGCCCGTGATGTAGATAGAGTGTGTGTCAAGGGTGATAGCAAGGAACTAGTTTGGGGAGATTCTGGGTTTAAAGCAGCTATGATGGTTCAACCCCAAAGATCGATGCACTTTTTAAGTGAAAAAGATGATGTCTTAATGTCAAAAGTAGCGTATTTTAAAGCATTTATGCAGCAACTTAGAAAATGAAAAGGAAAGCTTTAGTTAACATATATAGGTAAATATTGGAGATTATTTATTGATGCATTGTAATTATACATAATAGTGGCATTTATTATGCCAGATTCATATATGCACATCACATAATTTGATCGATTTCATTAAGTCTCATTCCCCAGTAGCTTCCCATTCCCTCCCCCCAGTGTTGGAGATTTTTAACCTGTCCAGATATTTGATATCATATTTAAAAAAGAAAAAAAGACATGTAGGCCAAAGCCAAACATATTATTTGTGGAATTAACATATATGTACATATATGTATCACAGCTAATTATTCTTTAAATATAAAAACACAAAGATTTTCTTTTTACAAGTAAATCATGAACTATAGGGAAGAAGGAACCTATTCTGACATTAATTATAAAGAACACAATGATTTAAAATCTAGTAGGTGAACAACCAACAATAAAAAAATAAATAAATAAAAAAATAAATAAAATCTAGTAGGACTTCATTGTCTTAAGGTAGAACTAATCAGAAGTACTCTGCAGTTCTTGAAATTACATTTTCTACCCTTGGTCCAAAGTTTAAAATCTCAAAACTAATGTACAATTTGGAGAACTTCAAGAAGGTTTTGTTATTAGGAAAAAATGAAGCTAGTCTCTGCTATATACATTTTTAAGGCTGATAATTAAAATTTTCTTATATTGAATACACTCTTACTATGCTACAACTTAAAGAACTCTGATGAGATTTAGTACTGGCAAGAGTATTTGAAAAATATCTACTCTGTCAATTATGATGTTCCAGTACATAGAAATGACATTTATTTTATCCCCAAATAATCAATATAGAACATTTTTAAATTTTACTACTCATTAATTCAGTAATGTACCCATTTGACAAATAAGTAAATTAAGGTAAATTCAGACCATCCACTATACAGGTTTTAAAGACTGAGTTGTTGAACAGAACTGCCAAAAATTGGAGTCTTTTTTATCTTTTCTCAGCTGACATTTTAGACTTGTTAATCTGCCTATCAACCTGAGTTGTAGCTTTTTCAGGAGATAATGCTAAGTTCTGTTACAACCTCAGCCAATGAACTCCAATTTTTGAGACTATATTGTAACCCTAAAAGATCACCTTATTACAATTGGCCTTGTGTATCTATGGGTTCTATATCCTTGGATCAACAAACAGTGGGTTGAAAAATATTTGAACAAAAATTGCTTTGAACATGTACAACTTTTTTCTTGTGATTAATTTTCTGAATGATATACTCTAACAACCACTTACTTTGTATTAGGAATTTAAGTAATCTAGTTATGATTTTATAGTACACTGGAAGGCTATGCATAGATTATATGCAATGCACTACATTGTTTTATAGAAAGAACCTGAGCATCTGTGAATTTAGGTATCTGCAGGGGTCCTAAAGACTCTGTCAGGCAATATTGGAAAATGGAGGTATATTATTTGCCATTCCAGCAATCCTCTGTTGTAGAACTCTAAAAATGAATGAACCCCTTGCTCTGTAGGAAACATAAAGGCTTGGTGGGAAAGAGAACTGTGCACGATGTTACCAGAACGCCGAGTTTAAATGAAGTCACAAGAAGGATGAATGAATTTATAATTTTGTCACTTCAGAGACTCTCTGGAAGAATACAAATTATATGAAGAAAACCTGTACTACTTCCTCCAAGAATGGTGATTTTAGTCTGTGCCAAGTAATTTGTATTCTCATTTAAGAAATAAAAAGTCCTCTATGCAATCCAATAAAGGAGGATCATTTTCTTGACTCTTAAGAATATAATGATTCTTCCTTCAAAGCCTTCTATCAACATAATCTACAAATACTTTTAGATGTTTTATATGGAGTCAAGCATTTTCAAAATATCTTTTGAGTATTATTTGTTATGCTATCAAACTAACACATTCACAAATGTATTCCATTATTTCTAAGGGTCAGTCTGTATTTCAGTGTATTTTTTCTTGGTAATTTTCTTATTAAATTCATACACTTCTAAGAGGCTTTGCCACGTGGCATTGTTGCTTGAGTTTTGAAAGAGTGGTACTTCCAGCAGTTTGAAAATCTCTTTCTGAGAAAGGAATGCTTCATTCTGGATGGGTTTGGCATTCGTTGGGAATTCATATTACAACTCCGTGGTATATTTTTCAGGAAGGGCTACATTCCAGTGCATTAGTGATAACTACTGTCTGAAACTGGACACACTATAACAACTTAAATTCTTTACTCATAAAATGAGGGAAGGATAAAAAAGAAAAGTGGTATTCAAAATTCCAACTGAGAGTCTGGGGGGATGGCTCAGTAGTAAATCATGTACTTTGTAACAAAATAAAACTCTACTTACAGTATTTTGAACACTAAATATTTGCAACCTATGTTAATTCTAAGATAGGAAACTATATTTAAATCATATATTAAATATAAAACATGTTAGTTTATTAAAAGTAAAAAATACAGTGTTTTCTATGGCTTATATAATAATTATTATTATCATAAGCATAATTTAAATTTTAAGACACTATCATGTTTTCTCTTGTCTATTTTGGGGGTTCATACAATTCTTTTAAAACCTATTAGAGAATTAGAAGGTTAAACATATTAAATCAAAAGAAGATCTAGGAATTTTTTCCAATTTCTTTATGCATATGTAGATATACCCTATTTTATGTTTTGTATTTTCCATTTCTTTCTGGTGTATTATGAGTGCACATAATGGTATGCTTTGTTTTTACATAACCATACATACACACAATATAACAATATAACTTATCCAATGTTGTTCCCCATTATTTCCCTTTTCCTTGCCCTCCTTCCTCTCCCTGGTTCTATCCTCTACTCTACTAATCCTCCCTTCAATTTTCATCCCAACCTCCCTAACTTTCTTTTCCTTTTTCTTCTCTAGCTTCCACATGAGATAAAATATATGATCTTTGAGTTATTATTTTGCTAATTTTGCTTAACAAAATGTTCTCAACTTCCATCTATTTTCCAGCAAATTACATGATTTCATTTTTCTTTATAGTGAAATATAACTTCATTGTGTATATATACCATATTTTCTTTATACATTCTTCCACTGATGGACACAGGCTGGTTCCCTACATACATGGTACATACACAGGTATGCACATATCACCATAGTATGATGATTTATTTAGGATAAATACCCAGGAATGGGATAGCTGGAGATATACCCTATTTTATTGCCTATTAAATCTTATATTTAAAAAAATAATCATCATATCTAATATAAAGCAATAAACTATCAATACAAAGTAAAATAAAATCACACTTGCATGAAGTTTTGTTTTTTAATTATGTGTGTTCAATCTATATTTTAAGGCATTAAATATAAACAAGGGTTGATATCTTTTCTCTTCTAACCACTACTATGCAGCTATAATAGGAAAATCTTTAAAAATTGTTAAAGAGCCTAACAGTTATCAGAAGTAGCCAGGTAGGCACCCAAACTTGGTGGCAAGGAGATTCTCAAGTTTCAGCTACCCTAACTGAATCTCCTTCTATTCTACCTAGACCAGTGATTTGGTTTACTTTGGCCTCCAGTGGACATTTGGTAATGTCTTGGGATATTTTTGGTTGTCATACCTTGGTAGAGAGAAGACTACTGACATTTAGTGAGTTGAGACCAGGGATGCTGCTAAATGCCCTACAACGTACAGAACAGCCCCCACAAAGAATTGTTGAACCCCAAACATCAATAGTGCTTGAAGTTAAGCACCCCTGACATGGAAGAATCTAAACTAGATGTTGAAGAAAATTTGGGATTCAAGCCCAAAGAGCCCACAAATGCACATCTGCGTGCATCCATGCATCTATATTGCAAAGACAGGGAGATATGCTGAAGGAAAGGAAAATTTCAACAGTCTTGGTAATTTTTATTTAATGTGCCTAATATTTCCCAAAGTGAATAGGCGTGTGGGAGTCTGGCATATAGTGAGCAAGTATCAATTTTTTGAGTTTTTCTGAGTATAACTGATAGCCAATCTAATTTTTAAAGATATTTTGTTCCATTTTTTTGCTCTTTATATAACAACCAGGCAGAGTTCAACCAAAGACCCAGTAATTGCAAGTATTTTGTAATTCAGTCATGCACCAAGATAAGTCCTTTTGGATGTGGGAATTTTACCTAGAAGCTATTGAACACACCTACATTGTATTATGAAATATCTTCTTTACCTTTTAATGTCCAATACAAATGCAATAACACCATACACTACTAGAATAGCTAAAATAAAAATAGGGACACCACCAAATGCCAGGAAAGATATAGAGAAATTGGATCACTAATTCATTACTGGTGAAAATATAAAATTGTTCAGCCACTGTGGAATCCAGTTTGGCAGTTTTTTACAAAACCAAATATGCACTTACTGCAAGCCCCAGAAACTACACTCCTGGGCATTTATCCCAGAGAAATAGAAACTTGTAGTTACACAAATTCTTGTATACAAATGCTCATAGCAATTTTATTTGTAATAGCTCCAAACTGGAAGCAACCCAAATATCCTTCAACAAGGTGAATGGTTAAACTGTGGTACATCCATACCATGAAATTCTATTCAGCAATAAAAGAGAAAAACATGACTGATACACTCAACAACTTCGATGAACCTTCAATGAATTGAGCTGAATGAAATAAATATCAATTGCATTTACAGAATATTCTTGAAGCAATAAAATTATAGAGGTAGAGGGCTACAGGTATAAGGTCAGTGACAGAGCATGTGCTTAGCAGGCACAAGGCTGTCTTCAATCCCCAGAGTCACTCCCTGCCAAAATTATACAGGTAGAGAACGGATTTCTGGTTACTAGGGGTTAAAACCGGAGACAAAGAGGGTACAAGAGACTGCCCCCTATATTTTCTTTTGTGCAGCTTCCTAATGGTGTCTAATTACTTCAAAAAAAAAAAAGAAAGAAAGAAAGAAAGAAAAAGAAAAAGAAAACTAGCTGGGAATGTTGGTGCCCATCTGTAATCCCAGAGGCTTGGAAGGCCAGGGCAGGAGGATTTCAGGCATGAAGCTAGCCTCAGCAACTTAGTGAGGCTGTAAGCAACCTAGTGAGACCCTGTCTCAAAATAAAAATTAAAAATAGCTGGAGATGTGGCTCAGTGGTTAAGCACCCTAGGCCCTTCAGTTCAATCCCTGGTACAAAAAAAAAAAAATTTAAATTTAAAACAGTTTCTGTAACCAGCAGAGACCTAGGAAACAAGACCATCTGAATGGTTTCATTCATAGTTGTAGTACTGGTCAGTGTTACATTCTTAGTGTTTAGTAGCGGCCATACTTGGCAACATACCTTCTAAAATGCATTCTTTTCCATTTCTACCTTCTGTAGTTACTGCTGTTTGCTCATTATTTTTTAAAGATATAAATATAGAAACATATAAATGCAATTTCATTTCTGAGTATAGTTTTAAATATAAGATATGTAATATTATAAAAATTTTAACTTTAGCAAAGAAGAAAGTAGATAAAGAAACAATGCTTGGGCTGGGGATGTGGCTCAAGGGATAGCGCACTTGCCTGGCATGTGTGGGGCACTGGGTTCGATCCTCAGCATCACATAAAAATAAAATAAAGATTTTGTGTCCACCGGAAACTAAAAAATAAATATTAAAAAATTCTCTCTCTCTCTTTTTTAAAAAAAAGAAACAATGCTTTCTTGGATTGTAATATGAAAACTAATGACTAAGTGGCCACGTCCATTAATGACATTTGGTGTTTTGGCATATAAGAAACATTAGTCCTATAAGGGTATATTTTCAGCAACAAATTACATTTTTCATACATATATGCACACATGCATTTGCACACACACATAACTAAAGAAATTATTTTGTATCACTATGACTATTTAATATTATCCTATTGTGTATACATGCATACACACACACACACACACACACACACACACACACATGCCTCTGTATGGGTGTACGTGTAAGATAGAAATATCTAAAAATCTAAATTCTCTGAACCCTCCAAAAAACATGTTTTCATCTCCAGAAAACACGAAGGCAACTTAACATTTCTTAACTGCCTAATACGTAACCAGTAAGTCTATTAAGTGTTTTATGTCATTTTAAAATATGTAATCATTTAATAACTAGATAAGCCCTGTGAGCTGTTTCAGTTTTGAAATTACAGAAACTTGAAAGTTTTAAGGAATCAACTCAAGGCCAAAGAGCTAAGAGGTGACACATTAGGGATTATGGGTTCACAGGATTCAAAGAGCATACTCTAATCATGGCAATCTGGCATGAATACCTTAAACTTAAGAAGCAGAATTGGAACCAAGGTCTCTGGGACCTTCTCCAGCCCCCTGTGTCACTCCCTTTCCCTCTTGTAAGGTGTGTGTCTGTTGGAGTGGGGCATTCTCTGAATTTCCACTGTTACTAGAGAGACTTTATGTGAATTAATAAGACAGCCTTTGTTCTACATGCATTTCCTCCCCTCTCTCTCGCAGGCTTGTCTCCACCTCCCCTGCAGGCTTGTCTCCACCTCCCCTCAGAAGCTCCAAGCCCCTATTCCTTTCTGTAATTCAAAATACTATTTAAACAGAGCACAGTGCTGAATGCCTGTCATCCCAGCAACCTGGGAGACCTCATCAACTTAGCAAAACTCTATCTCCACATAAAGAATAAAGAAGTACTTGGGATATAGATCAGTGGTAAAGCACCCCTGGGTTCAATCCCCAGTACCAAAATAAACAAATAAATAAATCTATTTCAGCTTCAGCTATCCAACCTTTTAAGTCTCATATTTTGTGAAGCTCCTGTGCACATCATAAAGTTGTATACCGTTTCTCCTGTTAACCTGACTAGGGTCAGTTTATTTCACAGAATCAAATGCTAACCTTCAGAGGGTGAAAGGAAAATTCCCTTTATTCTTAGTGGACTCTAAAGCTTCTAAATCTACTGCCTGGGGCGATTTTCTTGTTAAATAGTAATTTTACCATTGCAATAACATGAAGCATCTTCTTTTTATTTTTTTTCCTTCCTTTTTAACAAGAAAAGATGTCAGTCAGTGACCTGGGAAGCAGGAGCATGGAAAGCTCCAGGCCAGACTGGGAGACTTAACAAGACCCTGTCTCAAATAAAAAAGTAAAAAGGAACAAGTGTAGTAGGACATGCCTGTAATCCCAGTAACTTGGAAGGCTGAGGCAGGAGGATCACAAGTTCAAAGCCAGCATCAGCAACTTAGTGAGGCCCAAAGCAACTTAACAAGACCCTGTCCCAAAATTTTAAACTGGTGATGTGACTCTGTGGTTAAAAGCCATTGGGTTCAATTCCCAGTATCAAAAGATTAAAAAAAAAAAAAGGATTGGGGATGTAGCTTAGTGGTAGAATGTTCCTGGATTCAATACCCAGTACTTAAAAAGGGGGGGGAGGGGGTAAAGCCCTGGGTTCAGTACCCAGAACTGCAAGGGGAAAAGAAAGAAAGATGTCTTTGTTCAAATGAAATCTAATCCAGAAGCCCAAGATTTTGGAAGAGCAGAAATCAGCTTTTCTTATTGGAATGGCAGAGGACTAGAGGGTGGCTCTTGCTGCCTCATCTCTTCCCTTTTCTTGTGTCTGGATAACAACTCTTCCCTCTTGCCCCAAGCAGCTATGCATGCAACTTTTCAAGCTTTAAGGATCAAAGGTCAAAAAAGACACTTCATTCAACTACTATTGAAAAAAAATTCCTCCGTGAATCCCTTGCATTCCTGCTTATTGTATGAACAGAGGCACTCACTGCTTTTGTTCCAAATTACCATTTCCAGGATTTTTGTATAGTGAGCAATCTTGGAAAAAGGACACAGTGTGTCCCTCCAAACCAATGGGCAGGCATGGTTACTCTCTAATATAAAAGATTCAGGTTCCCTCAGTTCTGGATTTCATAACTGTGAGGCAAACCCACTACCTGTACAGCCTTCATCCAGTCTGTTCTACGTTCCCCTTGAAAGAGTCCAGAATATGCCATCCCAGATATGCCTCTGCCAACATCCAAGAATCAGTGGCAGGAAAAGGTGTTAGTGTGGAAGTATAATGAAGTCTCAGACACTTTATAACTCTTGACAACTACCACTCTATAACTTATTTAACACATACTTAAATATTTATAAGAGCTAGACTAAGAAATAGACAAATGCTAATTCAATCTTCATGGCAACCCTATGATATAGGAACTATGCTTTTACAGGAGGTAACTACAATCACAGATTAAGTAGTTGGATCATGACCATAAAATGATAAGTAATTGTGAATATTTTTAAGCACTAAATGATTTTATTAAAAGAATAAATATACACTGAAAACTCAGAACCATGTAAATGTTGTTTAGTTGGCCTTGATAATGAAGTCCAAGTCCTCACAAAAGCTGAAACAGAATGACCCTAATGTGCAGAAATATTAAAATCACTTATAAATCAGGCATCCTGATATATGGCAACTAAAAAGTAGAGACTTTTTGCCTTAAAGACTCCATATTTTCTGAAGAATGGTAATTAAAGTGGAACTTCTCACTTCCTTGAAAAATGACCACAATTTCAACAAATTGAGTACTAACAACATAAGCACCTCTTGGAATTAGACCCCCAGAAGCAAGTTTTCAACACTTTGGAAGTTACATGTACTTTACAAAACTGAACCCCTTAACTTTCGATGGCTAGAGAATGAAGGAGAAAATGAAATAGCAAGATGTAGAAATCTAACCTCTCAAATCAATGTTGGCTGTGAACTAGCTCAACTTCCATTCATGTAACCTACAACACTAAAAGATTTACTTATGAAAAGTCAAACACACAAGCTTCTGGTGAATGATTATAACATTAGGCTAAGAAATGATTATCAAGAAAGACCCTAAACAATGGACATTGCACAATAAACACAAATGGCCCTTACCAGCATGCAAAGATGCTCAACATCCCCCAGAAGAGAAGTGAAAAAGTACACAGGAATACCTTCTTTCAAGCATCTGAGAGGTAAAGGTGTACAAGCTGCATATTGTACTCCATTGGTGAGGTTCTAGGGAAGCATTCTCATAAATGCTGATTAGATGATTTCACCTATCTATCAAAATTGGAAACCCTTTTCACCCTTTGGCTCAGCATCCCACTTCTGGGATATATAAGACAGATACACCTGCCCCAAACACAGCAATGAATATGAGCTTCTCTATGCACATTGTTTTAATGGCTAAAGACTGGACACCATCCCTGTGAACAGTATGGGAAGGATCAAATCAGTTATGTACATTGTCACAATAGAATTTTTATGCAGCTATTTAAAAAAGAGAAAGCTCTCTGTATACTGTTATGAAAAGGAAAGATCTCCAGGTTATTTCATAAAATAGGAAAAAATCAGAGTGCCAAATAGCATATACAGAAGGTGGCTATTTATGTAAGATGAAGAAAATATATTTTCATCTGCCTTCAACAAGCAGAAAAACTGCTGTAGAAATGGATGTCACCATAGGAGACACATAGTATACAATATCTCACAACTTCTGGCAGGTCAGGAGTGACAATATTTATGTACCAATTAGGGATTCCAGAAATCCTCTAAAGAAGTTTTTCTAAAGCTTGTAGTATTCAAATTAGCATAAGGATCAGACATGGAATACAATACTCTGAATTGACTGCTTCAAGCAACGTTGGAGTCCCCTGGGATCACACAATCAGGACTTGTGCTGATCCCAATTACTTTCATACTGTTTCTTTAAATGATCCAAAGCCAATCAGCAATTTACCTGGCTAAAATTCAATGAATCTGGTTGTATTTTGAAGGGGACACTTATGTATTCTGTATTCAGAGAGAGGATTTGCAAAAGAGCCAACAACAAAGGGATTTTTAACCTTCAAAGCCTTAATTAGAAAACAAAAGCAAATGGTAGATTTTTTGCAGAAGAACCACAAATACATATTCTTGAGGGCTTTTTGCCTGATTAGATTTGTTAATAAGGAATGCCAAAACATGTGCACCAAAAAACATTCAAGGTCTTTTGGTAGCAAATTAGACTTGTAAATTTGGTGTAAGTTGATCACTAGAAGAACTCACACTCTTTGAAGATTAGGATTCATAAATGTATGAAATAATTAAATGGTTCTTTCCCCTTGTGATATAAAGTATTAAATGGCAGGAAAAAAATGTGTTCGAGATCAACTGAGGAAACAATTCATTTTGAAAAGTATTCGG
Organism: Callospermophilus lateralis; assembly: GCF_048772815.1. NCBI lineage: Eukaryota > Metazoa > Chordata > Mammalia > Rodentia > Sciuridae > Callospermophilus > Callospermophilus lateralis. Next base: position 598,314 of record NC_135325.1, read on the forward strand.
TAAAAATGTTAAATAGGAAAAATATGTTAAGAAGCAAAGCAGAAACACAAAGCAAAAGGGCGAATTTAAGGGTCCTGTGCTGAGAAATGTCCCCTCGATCTCATTGTTTTATTTTTTTCATCACTCGAGGATGGCAGGGCAGTTGTAGGCACAGTAATCTATTCCTTACTCATAAGACAAAGAAAGGAAGCCTCATTCTGATCAGCAGAAAATTGGATGGCCTCTTGGAGCCTTCAAGAGGGCAGTGGCTCCTGATCAAGGAGAAACTAATGCCTTTGAAGACACATCTTAGATTGTTTTGTTAATACATAAAATCCTCTCTCTTTATCATGCAGAAGTCTTATTTCAAAAGAAAAATGCAAGTCAATGAGGATTAGTTTGGCTTCTTGGAGGTCAGAACTAGATACACAAAACTAATAATATGACACTGAAATAAACAAGAATGTGAAATTGCTCATCCGTGGGGATGATGTAACTAATACTGACATAATTTCCAAGCAGAAAAGCAAAACTAGGTCAAAGCACGTTGGCCTAACATAATAAGCATTTTTGCTTCCAGATTTTTACCATGTAGGCTGTGTCTGCAGGCATTAATGTCTCCTGTTATCAATGTTCGGGGCTGTCACAAACAATTCATGTCTTATCACTCTTTGTTAGTTAAACCAAAACAATGTAGTTTACATGTGAACTATTCAATTCTGACAGCTGAAATGTTAGAAAGGGGAGAAATATTCAGAAAGTGTCACCTTCAGACTAAGAAGCATTTAGCAATAAATATTCATTAATAGTCTACTATCATGGTTAATAGTCTACTATCATCTACTCAGAAAATCATACCCTTCTCAATTAATTATTCTGATTCTTTTCCTTCTTTCACTCAGAGCCACATAAAGGACAGAAACATCAATTTCCTTGGAAATTCATTTTAAGCACTGACCACTAAAAATAATCTTGGCTAAATCATACACCAAATAGCAAATTTTGTCTTCCATTTTCCCCATTACATATTGACCAGAAGAATTCACTTTTTTCTGCCTTCTATTTGTTTGATTTCCCTTTCCTGCATTATTTCCCCAAAGCACAGCTGACTGTGCTGGGAAAAATGATTTATCTCATATCCTAAATTTTTCTTCTGGATAAAAATATTCCTTCTAGTTTTTACTGTTTGTCAATTTCATACTTATCTAAAATCAGGGCAGAGAATATACACACAAAAAGTAACATAAGACCCAAATATAAGACTATTTAACTACTTGGGTTTTTTTTTTTTTTCAGATAGTATCTTCTAAAGGTGATAAAGGTGAGACAGTCTTTACTGACTTCACTTATGAGAAACCATCAACCCAAACCAGGCACAGTGGTGTGCACCTATAATCTCAGCTACTATGAAGGTTGAGGCAGGAAGATCATAAACTCAAGGCCAATCTGGGCAACTTAGTGAGACCATGTCTCAAAATAAAATAAAAAGAACTGTGTGCATAGCTCAGTGGTAGAGACTTGCCAAGCATACATAAATCCCTGAGTTCAAGCCCCAGTACTATCCCCCCCAAAAAAGAGAGAGAGAGAGAGAGAGAAATTCAATTTTCTTAGAATCTTTTAACATATTACATTACAGCCTGTAACCTGAAAATATCAAATCATAGATTACTAGAACATATGCAATATAGATTAAAAAAAGGAAAATTGATGGGGAGTCTAAGTCTTAAGTTCTAGATATAAACTCACTTATAACCTTACTTTCTTGAGAGGAAAATGTTCCTTGTGCTAAATTTCAATCTACAAATGGTAAACTTTTAACTAGTAATTTTTGCCTGAATTCCTAATGCATTTCCTATAGAAGACTCAATTCTGTATAAATATGTAAATTTCTATTATTCGGTGGTGATTTCCGTCTATACATTGCTTTATCTAGCCATTTATTTGGTTATTGCTAACTCATATGGACATTCAATAATTTCCATTTGTCTACAAACAACACCCTTCCTCCTGGTTTGAGGAAGCCCACTTCCAAATACATATAACCAAAACAACACTGTAAAACTTGACATATGACATATAACATAGTCTACTGCATGTACCCTTTGAAAATGTATTAGCCCTATTGTCTCCCCAAACCAGTGAAGAGCTCTGAAATTTCTATTTCATCATTTTCACCATAACTCTTAAGACAGTCTGTCACACCCAGAAGCAGTGAAAATGCTTTATCCAGCACATGTCTTGAATTTCACTATAGAAAATGTGGCTGCCATCTGCCTGGAGTGAAGACTTTGGCCTTCCAGAAACAATATCTTGGTTGCTGAGTGACCTGAGGCATGCCACTCACCTGGCAAAATAAGCCAACTGCTCAAAGGCTGAAGGCCTAAAATATCAGGCTGCACTCAATAAGAGCGAGCAGCACATTTCATCTTGGCTGTTAAGCTTGGAGTCATTGGAAAGCCAGTCTCCTATCAATCATTTCTGCAGCCCCATGAAGCAGGTGATAAGCTCTATTCTGGGTTGAGTCCTCACCCAGAACACGATCCAATGGTCAACAAATCACATTCCTCTTTTCTCTGATATCAATAGTTCTTGCTGTCCCCTCAACTTTTCTAAAGCCCTTCCTTTTTCATATTGTATCTGATCTTGGAGAGTATTCTCTTTCCTACTAAAATTTACCCATCATGTGTCTCTAAAACATTTAATAATTCTTATTGTATTCTAGGCACTGTGATTGGGTCTGGTAATTAAGGTGCAACTGTCTCCAGTAACTCAATCCCAAGATATGCAAACAAATGGCTAAGGGGAAATATGTACAACATCTCAACTGCTGGTGTGGATAAGAGGCTGCAACAGCTATTTTCTGCCATTTATTCTAATCTAAATCGATAGAGCTCAGCATACAGAGTATACTTGCAAACAACCCAAATCCACAGATGCCACCAATTCCCTCTTACTCAGCCCCCTGTGGTTCCCTGGCTGTCACTCACAAAGATGCTAGGAAACCCAGAAGTTCTGGCAAGATGTTGAGAAGGAAAAAGCAAAGAGGTCTGACCCACAGGCAGATGCACTGGCAAGTCCTCTCTGAAGAAGGTACGAACTGACCCCCAAATATTGTCCCTGAAAGGGCAACCATGTCTTATAGCTCCAGACTTCACTGCTTGAATTTCCCCAATTAAAGATTCATCCTAAGGGTTAAAGGGCTAAGATGGCTTTGATTCCTCCGTATGGTTTCTCTCTCAACATATGCTGGAGAACTTTGTCTCCAGGAAATAGGAGTGTGGTTTGCATGTGGGGAAGGGGAGGGTGGGAAGATGGGCAATTATGGATTCATTGTATATTAGGACAGGCCTGAGTGAGAGGGCTTGGGGGGACCAGAAGGTATTAGAAGGATGGAGAGAGAAAGGAAAAATTTGCAGTTTTTTAACCTATTTCAATTGCCAAAACTGTCCTGTTACCAATAGTAGCAACTCTTTTGTTTTCCGTCTGTGCTTCCATACTGTACAAAACAGAAGTTTTATGTATCTCTAAAAAGAACAAATAGCTGGGCGTGGTGGCACACGCTCAGGAGGCTGAGACAGGAGCATCGCGAGTTCAAAGCCAGCCTCAGCAAAGGCAAGGCACTAAGCAACTCAGTGAGACCCTGTCTCTAAATAAAATACAAAATAGGGCTGGGGATGGGGCTCAGTGGCTGAGTGTCCCTGAGTTCAATCTCCTGTACCAAAACAAAACAAATAAAAAGAATAAATAAAATTTAAAAAAAAAACAATAACCAGAACAACAACAACAACAACAAAAAACCCAGCACCATGTCTCTAAAACTCGGAACTTAAATCTTGATTATTTTTCAAAAGGTTTTTTTTTTTTTGGAGGGGGTACTGGGGATTGAATGCAGGAGCACATTATCACTGAGCTACATCCGCAGTCCTATTTATTGATTTATTTAGACAGAGTCTCGTGAGTTGCTGAGGATGGCCTTGAACTTGTGATTTGTGATCCTTCTGCCTCAGCCTTCCCATTATAGCATCATTTCTCACTGGAAAACTTTCTGGTTTCAAACAACAAATTCTCAGAACACCAAAAAGTTGATCAATGAATTGCAGTTAGATAGGAGTAAGAAGCCCTGGTGTGCTGTTCCCCTGTGGGGTGACTATAGATAGAAACTATGGACTGTATCTCTTCAAAAAGCTAGAAAAGAGGATTTTGAATGTTTTCACTATAGAGAAGTGATAAATGAGGCTGGAGATGTAGCTCAGTGGTAGAGCCCTTGCCTCACATGCTCAAGACCCTGGATTTGATTCCCAGGACCACACACAAAAAAAGTCACAAATGTTTGAGGAGATAGACATGTTTAGCCTGGTTACACATATACAGGTGGTATTGAAACATCACAGGGTACCCCATTAACACGTATAATTTTTATGTGTTATATATCAGTTAAATTTATGTTTAATTTTAACCTAATTTTAAACTAAATAATAAATTTTTACATATGTAATAGAATAGACCATAAGGCATTTCTATATTGGGGATTGCTTCATTGATAATTATGATTAATTTATTTTACAAGGAAATCAAGAATTTCTACAAATGGACATGTAGATAAAAATCAACTAAACTTCACAATTACAAATCAAATCATTTGTCAAATCCCCTAAGTTCATTAAAGCTTTGGATACCATCAGTTATCAACTGGAACTCTATCCTTACAAATACAGATATCAACAAGCAGCCATTTCGCCCATGCCATAACTTGCATTGGTACAATAAATGGGTACAATAAACTGTACACAAGATTGAAAATTCTTTGAGGGCACAGATCATATAGAAAGCATGTTTGGAGCCCAGACATCTCCTGACATATAATAATCACCATGTAGCTTTACTGAATATCAATTCTGTAAGTATTCAGTGAATGTTGAGTGATACAAGCAATGAAGGAGAGCCTTGATATTATACTCTCCATAAACTATTGACTGAATATGAAACCTTCAATATCCACTTATATTAATTATAACTGATCAACACCTCTTCCCTGTTCTTGCCTTTTTTACTCAGAACCTTTCTTTTAAAGCACAAAGCAGATAAAATTTTTAGGGTTTTCTGCTTGCTTTGTTTTGTTTTTTTAAGGAAAGTCTTCTCTGGGTGTTTGCTTCAATTTTTTGAACTCCTTGACACAGCCTTCTGGAGGACAATAAACATCCTCACCTTGTGTCAATGAATGTTTTCCTCTGGAGGAAAAAGAAAATTTTGTAAATCCACATGAATCCCTAATATTGTATCTTTCGATTTAAAGAAACTTCTAGAGCATTCCAGGTCATAAAACCAGGCAAATAATCTTCTAGAATAAAAACCCTGAGATGAGTTTGGTATGAAATAAAAGGGGTTGATAATGGGCCAGAATCTTCCCAATAAACTGCCCTATGTGTAAATGGAGATTAGATTCCTGTTTGACCTGCTTTATTGCCCTTGTTTTAATCACAGTGTATTTGTAATCACTGTGCTTTTGTATTTTTAAATGAACTCGTTTTCATAGTAGCTCTGCTCATGAGATTAAAGAATTGCTAACTAATCGTTCCAAATAAGCAGAGTAATTCTCTCTGGCTCTGCCTGGGGCTCCCTGCAGTGGTGCCCACTGCCTGGTCTTCCATCATGGAAACGTCAAGCCTGACCCCTGCAGGTGAATAACTGAAATGCATACCTCCAATCAGATCTGCTCTTTCTTTTAACATCCCATCAAGTTCTGAAAATAAGAACACCCACACTAAGCACAATAAGGATATTGATGACATTGATATATGTTGGACATTCCTTTCAGAAGTTTGCTTTTTGGAAAGTAGCAACCACTTTCTTAAAAAGAATTTAAATTACATCTGCAAAATACTCTGATGTGGTCAGCCATTAATTCTTTTTGCCTATTAGAAAAATACAAACGATTTAGATGAACTGGAATCCTCAAATCATGTGGGTTTAAAATATCCTGATTTGGCCCCATCTTTTTCTAATCAAACAGATTGCTCTTTGTCCAGTGACCAAATCCCCCCCTTTCACCAATGCACAGCCCAGGTTGCCATAGCTACCTTGGATGTGTATTTACCACACAAGGGATCAAAGCCAGGAGACATCCACATACACACTTAGCCTTAAAACTTGCTGGAATGTCTGAGGATAACATACAACTACCAATTAAGGGATTTGCTTGTAGCCCATGTGGTCCATAGCCAAGCAATCTACAAGCACAAGTCACAGCAAATGGCAAGGCAAAGCCAAATTGAAAAAAAAATGTTTTTTAAAAAAAAGGCCTGTCTTTAAATTGACAGTGGGTCCTACAATGATAACATTTTCTGAAAGAGAGATAGCAGGGAAGAAATTAAAATTTCAGCGTATGTTGAAGACATTGAGCTCTCTAAACCATGTGCAAAAACTTAAAACATCTGCTGAAAGGGAATGTTTCTCTGATGCATATTTAAAATTCTGGTTAGAGTATCTTCCTATTAGATGTCATAAAAGTGGACTGATCTCAGTGTTGGGACAAATGAGAACAGAAAGGCCTTTTGAACATTTAAAGGGCTGACTTTCAAATGAAGGAAACCACACAACACATTTGGGACACTACATGCTGATTACAGAATGATAAGAAAACGGATGTTACAGGAGAGGTTCTGTTTGTGTTCCTAGAATGCATTTTCAGATCCCAAACCTACACAGGTAATCTTTCTGGGTAGGTGAATATTTTCCGCAGACACTTGCTGTGTCTCTTTATACTTAACCTTTCTGTGCCTTTGCCTCACCATTTGTTCAATGAGGATCAAATTGCCCTTCATTTTCTCCTGGGGATGTGACAGAGAATAAATAGATCATGTTTGTAAAGGGCTTTCTAATCCTCCAAGGAAAGATTAATACGAAGACTTTCATTATTAAGCCAGATGTCCTTGGGCATTTTAATTCCAATCTAAAGAATGCAAAAGGGGCTAATCAGCCTCCTTGGAACAGCAGCATCCTAGTCTTGCAAAAATTTAGCAGCTATGTGACTCATTTCAGTGGATCAGAAATATAGCCTACACCTTCTCTCAGAGTTTTCTCTGAAGTTTTCAGGGTTCTAAAAGCACAAAATATGTCTAGTAGACAATTTTTTTAAAAAAATAATTTTAGTTGTCAATGGACCTTTATTTATTTATATGCGGTGCTGAGAATTGAACCCAGTGCCTCACACATGCTAAGCAACTGAGCCACCATGGAGCCACAACCTCAGCCCTCTGGTAGACAATTTTGTCAGGAGAAATCTGATTCTTTCTCCCAGCTTGATAATGAAGTATTTGTCCCTCCCCTGTGTAGGGACAATAGGTAGCTCACTACTTGGGGAAGATATTTGCAGTTGTGAGAATGCCATACGCAAACCTGTTGTTTTTGGCCGGGCTTCCAGAACAGGTGGCCATGCCTTTCCTTTTGCCTGGGAACATAGCAAATTCCTTCTCAAGGAAGGTTCAGGAAAATTTCCCATTTACAATTAGAGTGCAGAGAAAGGTTGGCACAAGCTTTAAAATTAGGAAGTCAGGTTTATACTTTTTTTGCCCTAACTCAGTGTGGCCTTACCAACCCTCAAAGAATTCTATCCTACAGGGTTCCTTTTCTGCCAACCTGGAAGAATCCCAAACCCCTTTGAACCTTATAACTAGCCAGACAGCTTTCTAACTCATTTGGCAATTTCTGGCTACCTTGGATTTCTGGCTAGTCAGTGGCAGGGGTCTCTTCTGGGCTGCCACACCACTGTTCAGCATTTGTGCAGCCCTAGGGACAGATCACTCATCAACAAAAAGATAGAATTTCATTGCTGAGCTGATGACACATGGGTCGGTTTGAAAGTTAACCCTGCAAATCCAGCTGGGGTTGCTGGGCTGGGATGACAAATTGACTGGTGGGTGCGATTCACCCTGCCTAGATGTAGCAGTCAAGTTTTCCCCACATGAAACTAGAATCAAGCTGGAATCAGCCCATGCAATAATGCCACCATCTCAGTTCCCCCTGCATTCCTTTTCTGGAACTAACTGTCTGGGTTTATGTATGAACAAAGATCCTCTCCCTCTCTTCTAGATCCTTACTCCATCCCATCCTCTTTTCAATACCCAATGGGAAAAAAAAATAGGTGTATAGAGATGTGGGATAAAAAGTTGTTCATTCATTAAATAAATAAGGAATTACTAAATATGTACTTGTATCCTTAAAACTTGAATACTGGGCTATTTTCCAACCTTATATAAAATGCCACAGCTATTCATGGGAAAAACCATCCCAAGCTTGGGCATCAGGCAAAGGGAATGCCATCATACCAGAGGAATTGTGTGGGCACAGGGATTCTGGAAATTGAGCTCAGATACTATGGAGGAGAGGACAGGTGGCTCCACGCAGGATCAAATGACTTCTTTGTTCCGGCTTAGTCAACAATGTTTTTGCGTTCCCCTTTTTTCCTCTTTAATCCTTTCCAGTTTGCCTTCTCGCTCCTTTCCCCCAACCCATCTGATTACTAGACATTAAAAGAAGGAGCCTGGATTGTGAGTTTGTTAAAGTTAAAGAAAACCAGCCTCCGCCCAGTCTCTAGCAAGGCAAATGCAATTAATTCATTGAAAGCACACGGCATTGCATGGGCTTTTCTGCACTCACTGAAACTTGCCAAGCATGCTTGCTCAAAGAGCAAACAAGGGGACAAGAGGTTGAGGATCTCTACCCCTGACCATACCATAGGGTCCTCTTTCACCCCTCCCCAAGCTGCAAGAAAGGGAAAGTTCCAAACGCTCTGCCCCTGTTACAATGGAGAAGGTTCACTCCCCCCAACAGACCCCAAAGTGGGCACCAAAGTGGCAAGTACCCACCCCATTTTCGGGGAAAAAAAGTGAGGAGCTTTTCTGGTGACAATACAGATGCTAACTTTCCCACCCAGATTTATTAGCCCTGGCCAAAGTAATATTACTCTTCCATAATCTCTGCCCTTCTCAGCCTACTGGTATGGCTTTTCAGTCTTCTCTTCTCCTTATATGAGTATTGATCTTGATATTTAAATATTGACATAAGATTCTTCCATAACTTTGATGGAGTTGTAAATTACACCCTTTTCTTGGGCTTCCTAATCCACTCTTTTCTTTCCTTTCCTTTCTAAAGGGTAAAGCTATAAACCTCTGCCTGGGCTGATAAGGAATTTTATCATCCTGCCCCAGAGCTACGGAAGAAACTGCTGGTTTAGAATTCTTTTCAAAGGCTCCTTTAAGTAATCCCCAAGCCCTTTCTCTGCTCATTACTTTCAAGGCTGTCTATTCACGTCCAGAAGCAATACAGTTCCCAAACTGCTAGAACAGAGCAAACAAATCTGCATTTTTCTGGAAGGGTTGTGTGTACCATTCGGACTGGTTACGCCTTCTCAGCCATAAACACAACTAAGTGCTCAGAACTGGGAGCTAAAATGAGATAAGCGGCCCCCTGTAATTCTTTTTCAGAATATTCAGTTGCATGTATTCTAACCCAAAACACACGAAAGAAGCTAAAAGCTTGAGATACATCCTGCACAATACATCTCAGCAGCCGTAAACTGGAATGAATTTACGTATTCTACAAATCGCTTTGAGTCCTTTACAATGACTGCCTGACTTCATCAACCACCATTAGAGGCAAAATTGGGGACGGGTGTGGAGGTACGGGTGGTGGGGGGCCCCTGGGTAATCTGTTTCTTGGGTCGCTTAAGGAAAATGCATCCGTGTCTTTCCTCGGACAGGCATCTGCTAACTCCTCAAGCTCTCGGGAGTAACAGGTCGCAGGAGTCCCGCGCTGCGCCCTCCCTCTCCGGCGCCAGCGCAGCCGCCAGCCTTACCTGCCTCATGTTTAGAATTCCATGACCCATCCGGCAGGGAGCAAGCTGCATGGAAGCGCACGCCGCAAGCCTTTAGTGCAGACACTAAAGCCAACAGAAGCCCGCGAGACAAAAGCAACTCGGTGAAATCCACAGGCAGCAAAGAGCACGTTTTCGTCCTCTTTTTCTTTGATCTGTTGCTACACGCACTCTGCCCAAGACAATGTCAAGTTTCTCAACCTTTTCTTTCCCAGCCTATGAAAAGTCGGGCGCAGAGAAGCGAGGACCGCCTGGCTCTTATTTCAAATCAGTTCTCAGGGACGTCGTAGGCGGCTGGCTTGGGCCGCGGAGGAGCCTCGCCAATCAGGAACAGGGGGTGGTCCTGGGAGCCAGCGAGGCAGCCTCCGCGAGGATTAGGGTAGCTTTCAGGAGTCAAATGACTGGAAGCAGCTGGAAACAGTGCCCAGAGCTCCCAAAGTAAAGGATGAGTTCTATTATCTAACAGTCCTGCGTCTGCTCAAAGAATAACTAGCTTCAGGCTTTAAATCCTTGCATTTTTAAGAGCTCCCTAGAAGCATTAAAACATTTGGAAAGTGCAGAATTATTTCAGCCAGGAAAGTTCAACACTCAGTACCCAAGGGTATTTTTAAAAGAGTATCTTGCACTGGATACCTACTTCTGCAAAGACATTGGGGAGGAAAACAAATTGTTATGTTAACACTTTAACTGAAACAAGCTCTCAAAGGAAGGAGCTGCTACCCACCTCACCTCCATAGAAATTGAAGATCCACTCTATGAAAAACAAATCTTAATGGGGCTGTGCACACAAATATTTTGAAATACAGCAAATGAACAAGGATCTTTATCAATGAGGACCCAAGACATAATTTCAAATAAAAATCTCAATAGAACAATAAATGCTGACTTTTCTAAACAATATTAAGGAAACTTTAATTCCATCTCTAATATGGCTGGCTGACTTGTATGTTTCTAAAAGCAACACTGACATTTTTGTTAAGAAAAAAATAAAAAATAAGTGCATCTACCTTTCACTATGGTTTCCCTGACCTACACAAAGTTCATCTGCTGAGCTTACTAACAGAGACAAACTGGGATATCATCTCAGCAGGATGGCAGGAGAACCAACTGGCTTCTTAGAAACTTCAACCCAGACTTAAAAAGGAATTTCCAAAGTTTGCTTTCTTAACTCCTTTTAAACAGTACCTCTTTCCAACCCTTAGTATGATTTCAATGAAAATCTACCTCTTGGATTTCATGAAAGAGCAAGTTGAGCAAATACCACTTTGTATAGATCAAGTAATATTTTTTCCCAAAGTGGTGACCCACAAATTTGTGAGGATAATTCAATAAATACTTTAAATTTTTTTGGTATTAGAGAAAAAGACAACTTAGTAAATAATGAGTCATTGGCTTCAGGAGTGTCTTCCACATGGGTTCAATATGTGTGAGCTTGGCCCAATTCTATGAAAATTTGCCATCCTGCTGTGTGTTCATAATCTGCCCACTGTCCACAACCCTATCCCAGCCCTGCCCCCACTTGAGCAGTCTCGTTCACTTCTTGTATTTACTTCAAAGCCCTTCACTAAGCCCAAGATCAGTGCTTGTGAACCTTGGCACTACTGACATCAGGATCAGTAATTATAGTGGAGCCACTCAATGTGCTATGGCATGTTTAGCAATATCCCTAAACTCTGCCCACTAGGTGCCAGTAGAACCTCCATGGTCAGGATGATGGATAATGTCTCCCAACTTTACCAGATATTCCCTGGGTAGCAAAATCATGCTTTGAAAGGTTAATTCTTGAACTTGAGACTGCAAGGAAATTTCTAGGAAGTCTTTTAAAAATGCAAATACTTAGGGCCCTTCTCTAAGGGAATCTGACTAGTAGGTTTGCAGAGGAGCCTGAGAAACAAATTCCTACTGCTGAAGGACTCTGATTCACTTTTAAAAGAGAGACTGCACCTATCCTGGCCCTAGGCATAACCTAGCCCCAGAACACAGGAAGCTACCAGGCCTGCTACCACTGGAGTTAGAACCCACCACACATCTATTTATTTAACAGAAGCTTCTCAGAAGTGTATGTTGTCATCACGTCAAAGGTATATATACACATATGTTAGGATTTTCTCTCTCAAGGATGGTGCCCTTTCAAAGTTTCTGCCACTTTTCTCTCCTTTGACCCATTCTCCCATCATCCTATGATTTCAAATGTCAATATTCTTTAGTGGTTTCCCCTGATGCCCCAAGAAAAAGTAATGTCTCCCTTACTTCTATGCTCATAAAGCAGCTTCTACAACACCAGTGTTGCGCAATGTTTTAACAACCAGCTCTCAAAATAAATAAGTAAATATTTGTAGTAGTAAATAAATAAATAAGTAAAGATTTGTAGTAGTTTTGCCAATTTCCATGGTATAAATACTCCCTCCTTCCTACAGTGAGGAGAAGGGCTGAACTTGGAGTTGGAAAGGAGATGGGAAGCACCAGCTGAGCAGACCATGATCTGTCTCTGCTGATTCACTTCCAAACTGAAATGCAATCATATATTCTTGAGTCTCTCTCCTATATTTAGTGTGAATGTCTCAATGGCAAGTATATACACAAAGGCACATCAATGTTTATAGCAGTTCAATTCATAATAACTAAGCTATGGCACCAACCTAGGTGCCCTTCAATAGATGAATGCATAACAAAAAATGGAATATTACTCAGCCTTAAGGAAGAATAAAATTATGGCATTTGTAGGTGAATGGATGGAACTGGAGACTATCATGCTAAGTGAAATAAGCCAGTCTCCAAAAAACGAAGTCCAAATGGTCTCACTGATATGGGGATGCTAACACACAATAAGCAGGGGAAGAGGGTAGAAGTTCACTGGATTAGATAAAAAGAATGAAGGGAACAGGGGGGAGATGGAAATAGGAAAGACAGTAGAATAAATCAGACATAATTTTCCTGTGTTCATATATGAATACACAACCAGTGTAATTCCACAATATATTCAACCACAAGAATGGGATCCTAATTAGAATAAGTCATACTCTATGTATGTATGTGTCAAAATACACTCTACTGTCATGTATATCTAAAAAGAATAAATTTAAAATCAAAGAATGGTATCTTATATATCTTTGTAACCTCAGCTATTTTTACCTACCTGCATGTACAAACATTATAGAATGAAAACAAAATATAGTGACTAGCTTTCCCCTACACATGGAGAACAATCAAAACTCTGCCACTACTACATTATGGAAGAGGAAGGAATCTTTTGGAAAATACAACTCTTATAATGACCTTTTACCATCACTTAGGATCTATTCTGAACTTCTGACAACAGTAAACATAGTGCCTTCTCCCACCTTAACACTGCTATGTTCAAGCTATATCTAGATTGGAGTGGGGAAGAGACCATCCTCTAGCACAGAACCCCAACTTCATGGACATGTTCATGAGACAATGTATTTTGTGGTTTTATATGAAGGTACACATACATTTTTATCTGTATACTTATACATCTTCTCAGCCACTGAGTTAGGACTTTGAGGAGGAATCTCTATAATAATCTCTGGTAGGTAAATGAAAGGGGATAAGAAGTAAAAAGTACAAGTAAGAAGTACAGCTATTGATGATGCTTACCTCCATTATTTTCTCATTATGTATTAAGACAGGAATGCTAATGGTGGTGTCTTGGCTATTATGAGCCAAGCACTGTGCCAGGCACATCACAATGTGCACCATTTAATTGCCATCCAAATACCAAAAGGTAGGAATCACCATTGGTAGGCAGGATTATTGGGGCAAAGTAAAGATACTCAAGTCTTACCTTCATGAATGGTTTCACCAAGAATCAAACCTAAGTGTATCAGATTAGAATCATTCTGATTTGTGCCTGTTATGGTCTGAATGTTTGTCCCCTCACCCCAAATTCACATTTTGAAATCCTAGCCTGCAATGTGATGATGTTAAGAGGTGGGGGCCTTTGCAATGTGATTAGGTCATTATAACTCTGCCTTCATGAATGGGTTAGTTAGAACCCTTATAAAAGAGGCCTGAGGTTGTCTGTTTGCCCTTTCTGCCCTGTGAGGATACAGAAACAGGCACCATCTATGGAGCAGAGAGCAAGTCCTTGATCTTGGACATCCCAGCCTCCAATATTGTGAGCAATAAATTTCTATTGTTTATACATTACCTAGTCTAAGATACTTGGTCTAATAGTCTGAACTAAGTGTTACATAATACGCTGTCTCCAGAAATGATTTGGACGACCTCTAAGAAAAGTGAATGGTGGAAATAAGTGAAGTCTTCTTTTGCATTTACATATAAATATAACTTTCTAAAATGTTAAATGAAGGGCTGGGGTTGTGGCTGGTGATAGAATGCTCACCTAGCATGTGTGAGGCCTGGTTTTGATCCTTAGCACCACATAAAGATAAATAAATAAAGGTATTAAAAATATTAAATGAAATGAATAGCCCTTTGGGGGTTTCCCATTGAGTGAGGATTTCATAATCCCCTTCTGGTAACAGTATAAGCCAGTAAAGTGAAGCAAGAAACTTGTTTCCCCCAAAGAAATGGATGTTCTGATCCCAAGTCTGTGATTAACAGTTTGCAAATGTTAGCTAAAAGGATGTTCTAAATCTTGATAGTGCTTCCTTTAAAAAACAGCCCAGATGATAATCCTCTAGAGTTTTGTGCGAGTTTGGTTATACACAGTCCTCTGCAGCAAACTGAACATAAGTTTCTGGGTGGATATTAAGAGACAGGCCCTACTTAGACACAGATGAACATTGATACACACTCTTGAAGGATAACTAACCATACCTGTGCCACTTCCTTCAATGATTTAATAGGTCAAAGCCTACAGAATGGTGAAAAATGGTTGAGCTGGGCATGGTGGTGCACTCCTGTAATGTCAGTGGCTCAGGAGGCTGAGGCAGGAGGATTACAAGTTTAAAGCCGGCCTCAACAAAAGTGAGGCCCTAAGCAACTCAGTGAGACCCTGCCTCTAAATAAAATACAAAATAGGGCTGGGGATGTGGCTTGGTGGTCGAGTGCCCCTGAGTTCAATCCCCAGTACCCCTTGCAAATGGTTGAATATTGTTAACTTCATATAGTTTATTCTAATGTGTGTCAAGATACATCATCAAAATTCAAGAAAGTCCTTACTTCTGCAGTACACATTGAAATTGGAACAACACAGAGAAGATTAGCATGACCCTTGCACAAGGATGGCATACAAATTTGTGAAGCTGGTGACACATGCCTGTAATCCTGGCTACTTGGGAGGCTGGAGCGGGAGGATCACAAGTTTGAGGCCAGACTGGGCAATTTAGCAAGACCCTTTGTCAAAAAAAAAAAAATTAAAAAGGACTGGGAATGTGTCTCAATAATAGAACACTTGCTTAGCATGTACATGACCCTGGAGTCTGTGGCACCACAAGAAGAAAAATAAAATCAATGAAAATCAAGCTGATGTTGCTACATAGTCATCTAGAAGAATGTGTCCAGTGTAAGGATACATTCTTGGGAATCTATGAAAATAGTGTTTTTGCTTTTATTCTCCCCAAGAAGTTCTAGAAATCCAGTTGTTTTATTCTTATGAGGGCAGAAGAAAATTTGAGAAACACTGTGTTCAAGGTGATTAGTGAAGATAATTTAAGTTGACAACAACATAAGTTCCTGCTTAGAGAAGGAAAATCCTATCTAGAATTCTTATGGAAGCCACAGGAAAGAATTAAGTTTCTGCTCACTGAAGACAGGTCTCATTAAGTTAGTTTCTTTCTGTTGTTAAGGGAAGCAGTGCCACATTACAGTAAGGACAGGGCAAATGGGATTTGGAATCTCTTTGTGGTGCTGACTTGGCTACAACTGACAGATGGACTCCAGGTGAACCAACTGGCATCTCTAAGCCCCAGATTTCTCTGGGGACAGTTGGGCAGATTGAATGAAATCAGGAAGTGTGCCTGGTGCAAGTGCTATTGCTTGTTTCATGAATGTCTCAGATGACTAACTCTGGAAGAAGGGAAGGAATCTGTGAATACAGAAATAAAACGCATACACACCAAGAGAAATAGTTTAGGAGAATACCCCCTAAAGGCAGGCTTTCATGCAGGGCAGAACTGACTGAATGGTCATCAGTCAGGGTTTGAAATAAATTAGGCTTGAGAATTCCTCACTTGAAAATTAAAATCTTAAAACAAATCATGTAATTTTAAGTTTCAATCATAACTAATCATTGTATGCATTTAGAGATGAAATGTATAGACAGTTTCTAGATTTTGTTGATTAAGTACAGCTGATTCTTCATTCTCTTTCTCTTAGTAATTTGGTAAATGATGTATGCATGAATTTAGCAAGGGCTTTTTGTTCTTTTCATTTTTGTTATGATGTGAGGGATTTTGTTTTTGTTGGTGCTAGGGATAGAACCCAGGGACTCATACATGTTAGGCAAGCGCTCTACCATTGAGATTTACCCCCAGTCCTTTTTTTTTTTTTTTTTTTTTTTTTTTGAGACAGGGTCTTGCTATGTTGCCCAGGCTGGCTCCAAACTCCTAGGATCAACTGATCCTCCTGCATCTGCTTCCCAAGTAGCTGAGACTATAGGCTTCGCTGTGCCTGGCTCTAAGGGGTTTTGTAGCCTCCTCTCTCAAAATTTGTCTCCATTCCCAATAGAACCCTTCTGCTTCATTTCAACACAGTAGTATCCTACTTTCCAGAGTAATTCTACAATTTCTAAGTCATCTACTTTTTGCCATAATTTTCTATTGGAATTGGTAAGAGGAAAACTATTAAATCAATTTTTGGGAGGGGTACTGGGGAACCCACTGATGCTTAGCCACTGAGCCGCATCCCCAGCCCTTTTTTATTATTTATTTTGAGACAGGGTCTCACTAAATTGCTTAGGGCCTCAATAAGTTGCTAAGGCTGGTCTTGAACTGGTCTTGAAATCCTCCTGCCTCAGTCTCTCAAGTCACAAGGATTACAGCGGGTGCACCACAATGCCTGGCTTGAATCAACTATCTTTTTATCTGTTCTTCCTAGATGCTGAGCTCATTGAGGCCTATATCAATCAAGACTCTCCAGAGATGCAGAGCCAGTAGGATGCATAATACACATATAAGATTGTTTCAGACTTGTATGGCTTTAGGGACTTGCAATTCTGGCATTTATAGGGCAGGTCAGTGGAGCTGACCCTGTGGTCTTGAGGCAAAACTTCTTCCTGGGGGGGGAACTCAATTTTGTTGTGAAGGACTTCAACTACTTGGATGAGGCCCACCCACATGATCAAAGATAATCTTCTTAAAGTCAACTAATTGTAGCTGTCAATCACATCTATAAACATCTCCATTGCAAAGTTAATATTTGATTGAAGAAATGGGTACCATAGCCCAGCCATGTTAAAAAAAATCACATAACCCATGCCCAAACATTTATCTCTCCTGCAACAAGTAAGAATGTATTAGTTAATAAATGCTTATTGAACTGTTGCAACTAACAATAATAATTTAAAACCTCTATCAGTAGAAGGCTTCTTCATAAAAGATGTAATTTTGCTAAAATATCTATTATATACTTCTCAATGGTATCCCTGGAAGGTAAGAGACATAAAATTTCTTAACCACTGAGCTATATCCCCAGCAACTTTTAAAATATATTTTATTTTGAGACAGGGTCTCACTAAGTTGTATAGGGCCTCTCTACGTTGCAGAGGCAGGCTTTGATATCGTGATCCTCCTGCCTCAGCTTCCAGAGTTGCTGGGATCATAGGCATGTGCCACTGCACCCAGCGAGAGCAATACAATTTTGAGATAAATGATTTCTAATTGACAATTCTATATTATGTTATACTATCAATCAAATGTCAGGATTGTATGCAATTATTTTCACACAAAGTTTGAAAATTTTTGCATCCCTTATGTTCCTTTGGAAACCACTCAAAGATGTGTTTTAGCAAAATGAGGGAATTAAACCTGGAAAGATAAGCCAATGATACTGGGAAAATAGAGGATCCAATATATAGAGAGGTAAGAAAAGTCCAAGATGATAGATGCATCATTTTAGAAAGGCCCAATTTTAAATTGTAGCAGGAACATGAAGGACTCTGGGAGGTTAGATCTCTAAAGAGGGAAAAAAATGACACTGATAGATTAAATTTGAGGTTTTAAATTAAACAGGTACATACAAATATAAGAAAAATGTGAGGCTATCATTAACTTCAGGAAAAACAAAAACTGCATGAAAACAGAAGCACAGTCATAGAATGCTCCTTAAATTGACAGTGAACTCTGATACAGATATTGTAGCAGAGACAAATATAGCAGAGACAATTAGTCATGAGTCCAGTATCCATCTTCCCTTTCTTTCTTTACAAAAGAACTTCAATTAATTTAGGGCAGAAATGTGTCCAAATGAAGAATAGTTCCTAGTTTTCCTTATAGGTATGGGTGATTAAGTGAAACTATTATAGACTTCAAAATGGTAATAGAAGCTCCTATGTAGAACTTTGGGGAAAGATCATTAAAGGGGACACATACTTCTCTTTACCCTTCCCAGATTTCCCCATGAGGAATATGTTTGCAAAGCCTAAGGGCCATAAGGAGGATAAACCACATTGTAAAGACTAGATAACAAAAAAGCTAGAAACATCCTGGATTTCTAATGACATTTTGGAGCTTCTATATGAGCCCTGAGTCCTGAACTTCATGTTTTGTGAGAAAAATTAATCACTAATCTGTTAGAACGAGTTTTTTTTTTTTTGGAATGTAGTGCAATACATTTGTATGTATCTATCATCATCTTGATACAAGAATGGTCATTTTTTAACTTTTATTTATTTGTGGTGCTGAGGATAGAACCCAGGGCCTCACCCATGCTAGGCAAGTGTTTTCTTGCTAATCTACAACCCCAGCCCTGAACCAGTGTTTTGATATCTGTGTAACTAGGTAAAGTAATTTTGTGACACTATTATATTAGGAAAAGGTGGTGTGGGAATGAAAAGGGATAAATTCCATCTTTCTTTGTTTCTTTTTTTTTTGTGGTGCTGGGGATCAAACATAGGGAAGGATAATTCCCTTTTGATCATATATAGAATGTTAAAGATAATGTCTAAAATTCATAAGCCAAGAAAGAGCAGTAAAAGGATATTATGGGAAATATGGAAGTACATACCAAAGGAAATATTTACCAGTTGAAAATGATTACCCCTAGGGCGGAGAGGGATGGAACAAAGATTGCTGGTTTTCATTATGCGTCTTTAATACATTTGTACTTTGAACATGTATTACTTTGATAAAAATTAAAATTAGTGAAAAATAAAAAGGCACTCACTTGCAATTAAAGCAATTTTTATCCTTAAATTCATTTCCTGTGAACTAACAGTGTTTTATGATTATTTGACCTATGGTTGACGAAAGAGTCATAGTAGAATTTTAGAGAAATTACATGCCTGATGGCCCATTCTGAACCCCCAAGTGTAATGTCACCATGTAGTGCACATATGAGCTGATTGGCATTTCCTGTTTCCCCCACCACAGCTTTAATTTGCTCAAGGTTTATGACTTATTTGCCATGTGTATCCAGAAATACATGTATTAGCCCTGATCCAAACTGTTTTAGACAAACATTCTTTTAGATCTCTAGGAAAGAAGATTCTACAACCCAGATGCCTTAATAATTCATTAGCGTAATCAAAACTCCTTTTTTCTTCTTACTCGTTTAATGATATCATTCTTGATTTAAAATCTGTTTTTGTTGTTGTTGTTGTTGTTGTTGTTGGTAGGTTTAAGTGTGGGTAGGAGTAGCTGGTAACCGTTTTCCATATTATAACCATTTTGCTTCTTATTATTCTTTTATCTCACTTTACTTAAAGGTGAAAAGGATTAGTCCCTCAAGCTTTTAATATTTTAATGCCCCAAACTGGCTTTTAAATTAGTCTTAGAGATTAAAAAAATTAACTTTTGTGAATCAGATCTCACTTTTGCATGTTAGAAACAAGCAAATCAGGCTGGATCATTTATAATCACATGGACATAAGAAGGTGATTAGAAATTTTCATCAAAAGAAGCTGTGCACAGGAATTGCACTCCTTGCTTATAAAAATTCAGTGTTTTATCTTGTAGATTGGCACTTCTCAAATGCCCACAAAGATTGCCAGGATGGTAATGTCATTTCTGATTGGTGAAAACCCTCTTCCACTTCACACATAATAGCTAGACTTGGATTTAAGATGATGATAAAGATAAAAACTACTTATGAATCATGGTCCATACATCTCTTTCCTTTGCTAGACACAGATCAGGGTGTTTTTCATCTCATTTAATAGCTGAGGAAAGACTATTTCCTTATAACTGGTTAGATTTTCCTCTGCTAGGAACCACTTATGAATTCACACATACTGAGATAGGCTTTCGTTTACTGTTCCCCCATGCAAGATAAATATATCAAATTGTTTCAAGGGGAAAAATGAAAACATTGATTATCAGTGCCCTAGCTTTCTCCATATGTATTAAAGAGGACAATTCTTTTTAACCTAGGGGTGCTCTAACACTGAACTATATTCCCTAGACTCTATAAGATATGCAGATATTTGCCCTCTACACACACACACACACACACACACACACACACACACATACACACTGAGACATTCCTAAGACCTTAGCTCCTACTGCTATCACCCTTACTCAGTCTCTTCCAACCAAGACAGGCTCTTTGTGTTGCTCTTTGTCCTGGACTCAGAGTTTCTGAGATCACTCTTCCCTGTGTCTGGATAAGTATGTCACTGTCCATTTCCATAGCTGAAAGCCTTGCTTTCTCACTTCCTGAGATCTCTGTTAAAATGTCACTCCATTAAAAAAGATCAATTTGCTAACCCCAATAGCACTCCCTATCTCCCTTACTATAACTCCTGGCATCATTAGACCTACTACATATTTATTTGTCTCCACTGAAAGTTCTGCTTATGATGACAGTGCATAGCCCATTTGTGCCAGTCTATATCACCAGAACCTAGAACAATCCTTGGCATATTGTAGATACTCAATAAATACTCATTGAATGAATGATTGACTATTCTGGCATAAAGAAGGTATACTGTTGAATCTTTGTTAGTGTGAAGTTAAGGCATTCAGGTCCCTCGAATTCCTTTGCTTAGAGGAGGTCCTTGTCTCTATGTTTGAGATCTTTTGGATGCCTTGAACATGATGAAAATCAATTCATAGAGATATATAGATATTTATAGGTTGCTAATGAAATCCATGGCTAAACCATTGATGACCCAATTCCCTCTGAATAAGGTAAAAAGCTTCAAGGCTGCATTCAAAACTGTGGGAATGAATCACACAAATACAAGTGTACTATGTTGGGAAAGCCAGTGGGAAATTCTGAATGAAAGGAAACCTCATTCACAGTCCTAAAGAAATTTCCCTAACATCCACATGCTGCCCTGCATAATACAACATCTTTTTCCTTGAGGGCTACCTTATTAATAGGCATATACAATGTTTCTTTCTTACTTACCAATGGTACGGAGAGCAGAGCCCAAATTTGGAGAACCACTTGCAGCAAATAAGAGTTATTAAAGTACATCAATTTGTTTTAAAAGGTAAATAACAAATTCCTGGCTTATCTTGAAGCTGCAGTGTGACAAAAAAAATTGGAGGTGGCTTGTGGTTGAAAATTTCAGTACCATATCAGTATCTAAGTGGTAAGATCCCAACAGCCCAGCATGAGGCTCAGGAGATGAGGGAGTGTTTGTGGCCAGTCATGGGTAGACTGGGATTTGATGCCTCATTCCAAAAAGGAACTGCATCTGCAGCAGGTTTGCCACACCACTGCTGGAAAGAACACAGCCTCTGAAGTCAGAGATTGGTCCAATTCCCCATATTTCAACCATACACCTGCCACATATTCCCGGGAGCCTGACACTGAACTGCTCCATGGTAGATATGGGATTTCTTTCATTAGCTCCTTTTTAGTTCAGCCCAAATACCTCCTGGTGGGTTTTACTATATTACATAGCACATCTCTCTAATGTAGGTGTCCATATTTTAATTTCATTAGACCTTTCAGTGGTTTTGAATTCCCTTAATTAGGATAGATTAATTTGCCCAGTTGAAGATGCATTTACCTGTCTGCCAATTGGTTTATTTCTTTTTCTTTTCTTTTGGTACTGGGGATTGAACCCAGGGGTGCTTAACCACTGAGCAACATCCCTAGCCTTTTTTATTTTTTTTATTTTGAGACAGGGTCTCTAAGTTACCTAGGGTCTTGCTAAATTGCTGAGGCTGGATTTGAACTTGCGATCCTCCTGCCTCAGCCTCACTCACTGGGATTACAGGCAATTGCCACTACACCTGGCTAATGGTTTGATTTCTGAAGGTGACCATAACAAAATTACCAGGCCCCATACAGTTTAACAGAAATATTAGTAGGGCCTTTTGATACATCTTAGATAATGTAATAAAAAAGAGTATATTTTGCCCAGCGTAGTGGCCCACACCTGTAATCCCAGTGGCTCAGGAGGCTGAGATACGAAGATTAGCAAGTTCAAAGCCACTCTCAGCAAAAGCGAATCACTAAGCAACTTAGTATACCCTGTCTCTAAGTACAAAATAGGGCTGGGGATGTGGCTCAATGGTTGAGTGTCCCTGAGTTCAATCCCAGGTACACCCCCCTTCCAAAGAGCATATTGTGTTCATAGTATGATGTTATTTAAATCCCTCACCTTAACATATCAAATACCATAACTATTTACAAAATAGGCAATAAAATCCCTTCCTTTTGTAAATAAATACTTCAAAAGAGAATAAAATGAAACCTCATTTGAATATTATTTCTCAGACATTTAGAACTCTTTAATAGAGCTATGAGTGGTGGCTCATGCCTATAAGCCCAGAGACTCAGGAGGCTGAGCAAGTTCAAGGCCAGTCTAGGCAATTTAGTGAGACCCTATCTCAAAGTTAAAAATAAGGGACCAGGAGTGGTGGTACATACTTGTAATTCCAAACGACTTGGGAGGCTGAGGCAGGAGGATCACACATTTGTGGCCAGCCTTGGCAACTCAGCAAGACCCTTTCTCAAAAATATATAAAATAGGAGCTGTGGTTGTCGCTCAGTGGTAGAGCACTCACCTAGCATGTGCAAGGCCCTGGGTTCAATCCTCAGCACCACATAAAAATAAAATAAAGATATTGTCTCCAACTACAACTAAAAGAAATATAGATATAATATATATATAATATGAATTTTTTAAAAGAAAAATGAACTGAGGGTATAGCTCATTGATAGAGTATAAGTGGGTTAAATACTCAGAACCCTGTAAATACATACACACGGATAAATGAAAAGAAGGTAAGAAGGTCCAGGGATATGTGGATCAAGCCCAGAAGTTTATACTATATGTGGGGAAAAACACTGGCCATAAATATTTGATTCAGTATTCCCAATCAATGTACTATAGAACTGTGACTGGCAGCCCTGGAAAACAGTCTTAGTCCAAATATCCACCCTAACACTAATATCTGTGTGAACTTGACCCACTTGCATCATTTTTCTCAAAGTTATTGTGAGAATAAAATGGGGTGATTTGTTTAAAAATAATATCATTTTACATTTTGAGTGCTTACTGGATGCCAAACACTGTGGTGAGCATGCTTTCCTCCTCCTTTTCCCTATTAGAAAAGGTACTAATACCATCCTCCTTTTCTGTGAGGAAAAAAATGAGGCACAGAGAAGCAAAGTAACTTACCAAAGTCACATAGCTAGGAGGCCACAGATGCTAGGTTTATATGCTTGGGTTTATTGGCCCCTGAAAACATGCTCTTAACCCATAATACCATCAGAACATAGCACAGAGCAAACACCCAATAATTATAGCTTATAGCCAGGCACAGTGGCCTGTAATTCCAGTGGCTCAGGAGGCTGAGGCAAGGAGGAGTGCGAATTCAAAGCCAGCCTCAGCAAAAGCAAGGTGCTAAGCAACTCAGTGAGACCCTGTCTCTCAATAAAATACAAAATAGGGCTGGGGATGGGTCTCAGTGGCTGAGTGCCCCTGAGTTTAATCTCCAGTACCAAAATCATAATAATAGCTTATATTGTGATCAGGTCACAATAACAATCTCTAGCACTCAGTTTTGTGTGCACACAGCTCCACTTGGAATCATCACATAACTCAGCTTGCATCTGTGCCTCACTTTCTCCAGCTCTATTTTGGGTAAACAATCTGCATTCTTTCTTCCTTGGAATGCACAGATAAGGCCTTAGCTGAGAACAACAAAACAAAGCACTCATCATTTGAAAGTTCCCTTAAAAAGGCCTGAAGCACAGGAATCCTTAAAAGTCAGAAAATCCATTACAAGCATGCAAATGTTAGGTTTGTTTTTCTGCCATTAATGACATTTAAGATACTCGCTAATGACATTTAAGAAACTGATATATTTACCTGTGTTCAAGATATGGAACAGGAAACAATTGTTGGGATACACTTGTAAGTAGCTCCAGGGCAGGCCACAATTCCTGACATTACCTTACAGTTTGTCATCCACCTAATCCTGAAGATCTCCATTGGCCCAAAAGTGCTTTCAGATGGGACTTTCCTGCTCCTCTGCATCTTATTTCTTCTAATTAGGGCTGCATTGTCTGGTCTAATGAGTTTCCAAAACTAGTTTTTATTTTATTTAGGGCATGATTCCAGATGAGTATTTAAGCTAATCAGTGCTAAATAAAAGATAAACTGACCCTGAAGTTGCTGGCAAATACAATCCATAACAAATTGTATGAATTTAACCCACATATAGCTAAAAAGAAAAGAAAAGCAAATAGATTATACCTAGCAATTTTTTTCTTGTGTATCTTGAGCAAATCACTCAAAATCTCAGTGCTACAGTTTCCTTATTTGTACAATGAAAGCATTAGTTTCCTTGACTGATCACTGAAATCTGGTGACTCAGGCCTAGATAGTCCCTCATAGTTGCCAATTTAGTCAATCTGGGCCAGTTATTTTCCAAAGAGGCTGGAGGCAAAGATTTTCCTCTCCAACACTCCTTATTTCAGAGATAAGAGATCTCTGATGCATAGCAATAGGTTTAGATGGGTAGTTCTCAAATTGAAGTCCACATCAGGATTCCTGAAGGGTTTGTTATAATATAGGTTACAGCACCCTGTCTCAGAAGTTCTGTAGCAAGTCTGGGGTTGGGGCCTGGAAGTTTGCATTTCTGAGGAGTTTCCAGTTTGGATGGATGCTGCTGGTCTGAGAAATGCTTCTTTAGATCAGGGGTCTGAAACTTTGGCTCTGTAGCCCAAACCTCCCAACCAAATGTTTTGTACAGTCCACCAGCTGAGAATGTTGTTTAACCTTTTCAAATGGCTAGGAGGAAAATTAGAAGAATTGTATTTCATACCCAGATGTAGTGGTGCATACCTATAATCCCAGAAACTCAGAAGACTGAGGCAAGAGGATCATAAATTCGAGGCTAGTTGGAACAAATTAGTGAAACCCTGTCTCAAAATAAAAATACAAAGGGCTGGAGATGTAGCTCAGTGTTTGCCTAGCAAATGGGCAAGGCCCTGGTTCAATCTCTAGTAACATAAACAGAAAAAAATAATTCTATTTCATGAGATGTTAAAAGCAAATGACAGCCAGGTGTGGTGGTACACATCTGTAATCCCAGTGACTCAGGAGGCTGAGACAGGAGAATCGCAAGTTCAAGTCCAGCTTCAACAAATTAGTGAGGCCTTAAGTAACTTAGTGAGACCCTGTCACAAAATAAAAAGTTAAAAAAGGGCTGGGGATGTTGCTAAGTGGTTAGGTGCCCATGGATTCAATCTCTGTACCCCCCAAAAAATAGTGAAAAATTCAAATTTCAGTATCCATGAAGTTTTATTATAATGTAGCCATGCCCATTCAGCCATCATTAAACCCATTGTGACTGGACAGCAGCACAGGTTGCTTGCTCATCAAGTTGGTCCTGACACTGGCTAATATAAGCTCCAAGCATGATGTGTTTACATCCCAGAGGGGATAAGAATATGCTACCCTAAAACATGCCTATTTGGGTTATTTTGAGCTAAAGGCAATTGAGAATCAATGGCTATAGAAAGAATTCTCTGCACTCCCCTTATCTGCCTAAAAGCAATGCATAAAATTTTCCTTTGAGGAAGATGCTCCCCTGTACCAGGGAGAGAAGAGACTCTTATCATCTGAGACAGGGAGTCCTCACCAAGATGAGTTTGCATAAACAGACCTTACCAAAATAGTCCTTATCTTCCATTAGTTTCCTCATATCTTTCCTAGTCACTGCCCCACAACCTAAAACTCTCTTTCCATTGTTAAAAGGTTATATAAGCTACCGTGCCCCTAGTCTAATCATTATTTTGAGTTTCGCCCCTTTCCCATGAACTACTGTGCACAAAAATATTAATAAAAATCATGTGCATTTTCCACTACCAGTAGGAATCTGTCTTTTGTTACTTTGTTTCATAGGTCTCTGGTACTGAACCAAAGAGGATGGAGGCAAAGATTTTCCTCTCCAACACTCCTTATTTCAGAGATATGAGAAATTATCAAGGCACTAGCAGGGCATGGTGCAGATATCTGTAATCCCAGCAACTCAGGGAGGCTGAGGCAGGAGGTTCACAAGTTGGAGACCTTAAGCAAAGCCCTAAGCAACTTAGCAAGGCTTTGTCTTGAAGTTAAAAAAAAGTGTTTAAAAGAGCTGGGGATATAGTTCAGTAGTAAAGTACCTCTGAGCTCAATCCCCAGTACTTCAAAGAATGAAAAGAGAAAGGAGGAAAAAAAGAAGGCCATTCCATCAGATAGCATCTCTTGAAAAACAGGTTTAATGAAGCTGGGTGACCTCACATTAGAAGAACTGTGTACTACTCCACAATCCTGTGCCATTTTTGCTAAAAAACAAAAAACAAAAAACAAAAAACTGTGAAATGACTGTTAATTTGTATACAGCAAAAACTGCAGAGTACCTGTCATGTGAACTAAATGAAGGACCTCTCTAAGAAAATGGCAGGTAGGCATGACATGAATAAGAAGAAAAGGATTATTGATATAACTTCTGAAACCCAAAGTTATTCTATCATACTTTAATAAAAATCCCGTTCCTAAGGACCTATCAGTATTAAAGAAGGAATGAAGACACATTTTACTGGAAATAAGCATGTAAGGGTTTTTTTTTTTTTTTTTTTTTTTGTAGTTGTAGATGGACAGAATGCCTTTATTTTATTTGTTTTTCAATTTTTATGTGGTGCTGAGGGTTGGACCCAGTGCCTCATGCATGCTAGGCAAGTGCTCTGCCACTAACCTACAGCCCTAGCCCAAGCACGTAGTTTTTACAAATTTCTTAAAAGCCCCTTCTCCTTCCGAATCATGCCTCTAGTTAAATTTAAATCCAACTAATATCATCCACAGTTAACTAACATGACCCTCTCTCTCTCTCTCTCAGAAGACGTGTGTCCTTTTGGGTAACTATGCCCTTAACAAAGAGGTTGCTATGGGTACAACTTTAAAAATTGAGTGCTGGTAGTTTAAAGCCTGTGCAATTTAGTGAAGAATACCTGGCCTGAGGGTTATATTAATTTAAGCGCCTGTCTTTAATGCTAACAATTTTATCTTAATACAGTTGCTCAGTGCATCTGACATATGGTGTTTAAGAGCAGTTGGAAATGGCGTGGGAGTTCCTTAAGGAAAAGCATGTAAGACAGATATCAAACAACCCACCTAACTGCAGTTGAATTGGTGGATGTTTCACTTCCCTGGAATTTATCTGTTCTCCAGTGTTTAATAATGAGTCATGCAATGCATTTGCAAGGCAATGGAGCCACCTCCCAGGGCCCAAGGCCACGTTATGATTTTCTGCATCTAAGTCCCCCGTCTTTGTTCAGACAGGTCGCTAATGCATCCCACGAAGCTGACCTAATGCTGCTTCAGTGGGTCTATTTTTCTTTTGTGGTTCAGTTTGAACGAGATTATTTAGGAAGTCTACTGTCAGGCATGCAAATCCAGAAAAAATATGCCACATTAAATCATGATGGTTTAATAAGGTATTACTCATGGGCAAATGGCTTTTGGTACTCTCCCAGTGGGGGCAAGTTGAGAAGCATAACCTGCCAAACAGAAAGAAACCAGCACTTTTATTGACATTCCACTTTTGTCAAAGTGCTTAGTGAAATATGCACGAATTTACATACTACACATGCCACATTCTACCTGAAAATTCAAGCATATAAGCCCAGTATCCTGTTTTAGTCACAAATATTAAGTAACAATCTTTATTATTATGAATACATTTGGGAAAACTATCAAATATTTCAAATACTTTTTTCTCTTTTGGTACTGGGGATTAACCCAGGGGCACTGAAACACTGAACCACATCCCCAGTCCTTTTAACTTTTTGTTTTGAGACAGGGTCTCACTAAATTGCTTAGGGCCTTGCTAAATTGATGAGGCTGGCTTTGAACTGGTGATCCTTCTGCTTCAGTCTCCTGAGTCACTGGGATTACAGGCATGTGCCACTATGCTGAGCTCAAATGCTTTTTAATTGTAGTTCCACTTGATGAATATAATGAAACTAAACATTGAGGAACATTTCATGGTAACTTGAGAATTTCTTTTCAGATGAAAAAGTTTTCTTCTTTTACCATAAATACAAAGTAATAAAGTAGGCATTCATTTTTCTTCCAGTTCAGCCGATTTTTCTGTAATCTATAGAAAACAAATAATATTTAAAAAGACAATTTTTTGCCTGGCGTGGGGTCACATGCCTGTATTCCCAGTTTTTGGGAGGCTGATGCAGGAGGCCAGCCTGGGTAACAGGGAGACCCTGTCTCAAAATAAAATTTAAAAAGGGGCTGGGGGTGTAGCTCAGTGGTAGAGCGACAAGCATAAGGTTTCAATCCCCAGTACTGGGGGGTGGGGGGAAGGACACACAGATATGCACTTAAGTTATACCTTTCTCAATTAGATATGGAATTTTCCCAGAAAAGAAGTCTAGAATTAAAGAATTGCAGTGTTGCAATTCCCTAGGTCATCTATACATTGATGACTGCTGAATTATAAATTTGCTATTTGCCATGAATTTAAAACGTTACTTCTTTTTTGTAGTTGAATATAAACAGCACACATTTCTTTTATTTGTTAATATTATGTGGTGCTGAGGATCAAACTCAGTGCCTCACATGTGCTAGGCAAGTGCTCTACCACTGAGCTATAGCCCCAGCCCCCAAACCTTACTTCTTTATGTAATAATTTACTTTCATAAATATGGAAGCTTAGTGATTAGGGTAGCATATGTAATAATAGCATAAAAAACAGTTGTTTTTTATGGGCTGGTCCTTGTCTACCAAATCATGCCTTTGTTTTAGAAGACTGAAAGCAATTTCACATAAAGACACGGGTTTCATTCTTCAATTAACAATTTAAATCAGTGCTTAGTTGTGCAAGATTAAATACAAAGTGCATTACAGGCATCAAAATTATTTCTAATCCTTTTTACTTAACTACATTTATTCCTTCGTTTAATTTTGGGTTTGTTTTGTTAGATAAAGAAAGACTTAAAGGAGAAAGACAAAGATTTCAAAACATAAAACAGAGGGAACAGCATGAAAGCAACTATAAAATACTGGTAAATGTGGAAGAATAGAAACCATGTGGAAGTAAATATTGAGGAATAAAACTTTTTTAAGGAAAAAAAAATTCAGAAATGTTCTTTGAAACTACCTCAACATGGAGGGGAAAAATGATGAAAATTTATCCAATGCCAGTAAGAAAGTACCCCCTCTTTCCACCCTAATTCTCTTTGACTTAAAAGAAATTGGACAAGATTGAGTTTAAAAATAGAGAGGGGGGTAAAACAGTAATCTGTAGTTCTTTTATTGCTTTCAGCAGTTGCTCTTTAACTATAATTAATCATCTACTCCAAACACCAGACCACCAGGGAACTGCATTGAGCAAGGAAAATTGTGAGCCACTGAAGTACAATCAGTTCTTACAGGTTTCACCAGTGGAATCTGGGCCCAGAGTGAAAAGAGGATAATGGTCTCAGAGCAGCCTCTGGTGGCTGAATGTCAAAAGCTCAAGAAGTCAGAGGCCACCCTAATGGTGTTCTCTAGACCTTGATTCTCCAAGGTCTTAAGATCTTGTGGAAATGGAAGTTGCTATTGAAACAACTGCAAAGCCCAGGCTTGACTTGCTTGGAACTCAAATGAATTCATCAGTCTCAAAGACAATCACAGGTGGAATGTAGATCTGATGCTGACAAAACTGGGTCTTTCTGTCAATGGGTTGAGATTTCCTTATACTTGCTTTTCAGCTAAATATAAAATAATCCCCAACTCTCCTGAGCATTGCAAATAAATAATGATGGACCAGTGGTGACTAACACATGAAATTCTAATTTTAAAGTAATGGATGTTTTTAAGCAATCTAAATATTTTTTATGCTTAAAAGGTTGTTCAGAGATTTGTCCATTAGAAGCATGTGGGTGCCTTTTTTTTTTTTTTTTTTTTGGTCATCACTTTTCCAGCTGGAAAACATCTGCTTAGGACAGAGGCTGTTAAATTCCAACTGGTAGGTTCCTCATTGAGCCATCTCATTTGAGATGTTTCCAAGGGTCCCTTTTCAAAATTTTGACTCTTCTAATCTCACATGTGTTGAATATCATATTGGAAAAAAGGCTGCCATCTTCCACTCTAAGTTTCTGGGCATATCACATTTATACTTCAGGGTGGAATGTTTTGTACATACATAGACATTCTGTGTTTTCAGAAAAGACTTGAAAGTAGCCAGATGTGGTGGCACACACATATAATTGCAGTGACTAGAGAAGCAGACACAGGAGAATTTCAAGTTTGAGGCCAGCCTGGGCAACTTAGTAAGATTCTGTCTCAAAATAAAAAGAGCTGAGGATGTGGCTCAGTGGTTGAGTGCTCCTGGGTTCAATCCCTGGTACCAAAAATTAAGTAAGTAAGTAAGTAAATAAATAGGGCTGAGGATGTGGCTCAGTATTAGAGCACCCCTGGATTCAATCCCTAGAACTACAAAAAAAAAAAAAAAATAAAAATAAAAATTGAACATTTCAAACTGAGTAAAGGTAAGTTTGCAAATATTCAAACACATATTTTAAAATTGATTTCAATAGCTGTCAGCTTTATTTTTTTAGTAATAAACCAGCAATTCCCCAGGGCTTCTAGAAATGATAGGATTCTGATATGGCCACATCGACCTGATCAAAGACCTATGGTAATTTCTGTGTATATAATACTGAATATGAAGAAATCACTTAGTGCTCATTCATAAAGTATCCTAGTTCAATGATGTATCACCATTAGAATGATCTGGGCTCCTAATGAATGCCTGAAAAATAAGATAGCAACTATTTAGAAGTACAAAGAATCAAAGGTAATGCAATCATAAGTACTGAGGGCTCTGTCCGAACAAAGGTATCATGGTTAGTTAGTCAAGCTGTTCACATCAGGGAGCTTGGGTGTGAAATTCTCAGTACTGACTTTGCAACTTTCTGCAAATCTCAAAATGTTCTAAAATCCAAAGTACAAAGAATAATATGGATGACTATACTAAGGGAAAGTGGGAAAGGATGGATGTTTTAAAAAAAAGACTTCTAGAAAAAATATAACAGCAGGCAAGCATTTAAACAAAATTGTTGCATGTCCTGGGCACTTAATTATGCACCTTAACAACATTAACTCAAAGTGTTGCTCTTTAGGTACACTGAGAAAGGAATCCTATTACCTACTCTGGCAAACAAAAAGAACTAATTCATAGGAAAAAAAATCTAAAAATGTGGTGCTGAAATTCCAGAAGACAACCTCCCTTTTTCCTTCCTCTCAGCTATCTCCCTATTTTCACTTTCCCTGGGGTCTTACACCCACCCTAAACTCTATATAGCTTCCAACCATGGAATTTATTTTTCATTATTCATGATTGAGTATCAAAATAATTGTTGTACAATTATTCCAATATTCAAATGCTTACTTAATTAAACTTAGAGTTCAATAAATTCTAATACCCAAATATTTCAACTTAAGAGTTTGCTGTTATTTTCCACATGAAAAACTAAGGGAGAGTGTATATGGCAGTGCCAATACAAGAACCCTACTTAAAGTAGATCCCTGTCTGACATGGGGTCCCACTGGGAATTCTCTGGATTCATCAGTTCCTCTTCAGCACTCCTCAAGTAACCTAATTAGTATTTCACAGCTATTCTTAGCTCCAGAACAGGGTCCAAAGTTCCCATGATGACAGTCACTCAGCACAATTTCCAAGTATGACATGAAAACGTTACTCCTTTCAAATTCAGAAAATGTAAGAAGCACAGATCTCAAGTAAAAAGATTAGGTATCCAAAGCCCTTTTCCCTTTTACACCTCTCTTGCCTTCTTAATTCCACTAAGATTCACTGCATTGCTCATTTAATTATTGATCCTGTTCTATCTTGCATTTGCTTCCTGTTATTACCATTATTGAAGCCAGACATCTCTTTTGAACTTGTTCCCAAACTTTGTGGGAACGGCAGCATGGCACCTTACTCTCATACTTTCATACCACAATAGGGGTACACTAAGTGATGTTGGGCTAAGACAGTGTGATGTGCCTGGAAACCCTAGTAAACAGAGTCATGAAGGCTCTCTTCCACTCTCTCTGACACTAGCAGGCTGTGTCCCAGGACAAGTCAGTTAACTTCTCAGGTCTCAGAGTCTTCAGCAAGAAAGTAAATGGCTGGACTTCACAGTTTGTTGAGTACCCTACTAGATACCTCTTGGGCTCCTTGTCAAAAGACTCATTGTTTGGGCTGGGGTTGTGGCTCAGCGGGAGAGCACTCGCCTAGCACATGCAAGGCCCTGGGTTCGATCCTCAGCAACACATAAAAATAAATAAATAAAGATATTGTGTCCAACCAAAAATAAATAAATAAATATATTTTTAAAAAGACTCATTGTCCCATCTTCACCTCTTGCTCCATGGTGACCACTTCTACATGGCCTTCAACCAGTTTCCCTCAGGTGCAACCTGACAGTGACTTGCCTTTGACTGTACCAAGAACTTCTCCATTTCTACCTGAGGCTTTTCCTATGAAACATGGGGATCTCATCCTTCAGCTTTCCTGAATCTACAACTCGGAAGGGCAGGAAATTGATTCTTATGGGGCCACTCAAGACTGATGGAGCACTCTCCTTCTCAGAGCAGAAGAGTCCTAAGATACATTTGCTAAGCTCTTAAGAACACTCCCTGAGATGAACTCCAGTTGTCCATGGGAGAAGCCAACTTGATAATGCCCTTGGCCTGGTTTTCCAGTTGTGTCAGGCTCAGTATCACCACCCCACATCCCACATGTTTGCTCCCCAAGACCATTTCCCACACAAACTTCCTTCAAAGAGATTTTGCTTCAGGATCTGCTTAGAGTGGACACAGGCTATGACAATCACCTACCCTATATCAGACATCATCATCCTTTCTGCTACAAATTTTGATAATTCTACAATTGCTTGTTGGCTGAGTTCAATTCTGCCCAGTGGTCCCTATAATAAGAACAGGCTGGGAAGAGAATGAGTGGCCAGGAGCACTGAAAATTACTTCCAGCTTTTTATCTGACTTCAAGAGGCCACTAGGTATAAAGTTCTGGTAAAGTCCCAGATATATTTGTCTATATCACACGGCAACCTAACATAAACAGAAAGGACATATAACAGAAGGTAATTTAAACTAGAAAGTCCCACAAATATTCTTTCTTTTCACTCCTAAGGTTGTTAAAGGAAAAATTCAGGAGAACAAAGTTTTTACCTTCATTGCTGCTCAAAACAAAAGTTTTGAAGTTCAGGAGAAAAACTCAGAGAAACACTTTTTTGTGTGCTGCCAAAAATGAGAGAAGTTGTGCCATTCCTCTTTTGAGAACCAAGTCAAGGGACATTAACAATTATTTGGGCAGGGAATTAAGTCTGGAAAATGAGTTATCTTTTTTTTTTTTTCGATAAACAGCAAGTTTTCTCAGAGTCTTATACCTATGTTTTTTTTTTTTCTTTTACAGGGAGGCTTAGAAAGCAGAATATACCCAATTTATTAATCTACAGTCAATTTTGAAGAACAAGAATATGTGAGGACTCTCTAATTTCATTAGAGAAAAGAAAAGAAGGCTGTCTTTTTCTTCTTTCTTTCTTTTTTTCCATGATTTGAATAATGTCCAAAGTGGAGGATATAATAGGTTAATACTCAATGTTCTTCTGTCACTATGATCCTGATTTAGTACTACTGGATAAGATACACAAATGATCTAATGCTTGCATCATGACTTAGGGTTTCCAAGTTTTTCCAGCTCACCCACACCCTTCAATTGAAACAATTCCAGAAGTAGGTCCATTAGGAATTGTTATGGTTTGGATGTGAGGTGTCCCCAAAAAATTCACATGTGAGACAATGCAAGAAGGTTCAGAGGAGAAATAATTGAGTTGTAAGAGTCTTAATGAAATCAGTGATTTCATCCCCTGATAGGGATTAACTGAGTGGTAACTGAAGTGGCAGGGTGTGGCTGGAGGAGGTGGGAATTGGGGCATGGCTTTGGCTATATAATGTATCTCTCTGCTTTCTGATCACCATGATGTGAGCTTCTTCCCTCTGTCACACACTCTGCTATGATGTTCTACCTCACCTGGAGCCCCAAGGAATGTAGCCAGCCTTCTATAGATTAAGACCTTTGAAAGTGTGAGCCCTCAAATAAACTTTTCCTCCCCTAAAATTGTTCTGGTCAGATCTTTTCACAGCAGGAAAAAAAGCTGACCAAAACAGGAATCCTTACAAGTTTTTTTAGTACCAAGGATTTAACCCAGGGATGCTTTAACCTGAGCCTCAACCTTTTTTATTTTTTATTTTGTGACAAGATCTCACTAAATTGCTAAGGCTAGCCTCAAACTTATGATCCTCCTGCCTCAGCTTCAGTCACTGGGATTACAGGCATGTGCCACCACACCTAGCAAGAGTCCTTTTAGTACAAGACAGATGTTCAATCTCTGCCCACATTTTTTAAAATATTTTTTAGTTATCAATGGATCTTTATTTTATTTACTTATATGCAATGCTGAGAATTGAACCCAGTGCCTCACACATGCTAGACAAGCTCTCTACAACTAAGCCACAACCCTAGCCCCTTTGCCTACATTTAAGTGACAGAGAAGCAGAGCAGGACAACAGATCAAGGCCTCCTACTTCCCAGTATTTTTACACTGACACATCTAGATTGTTATATCTGTATTTGTTTGTTTGTTTAGCATACCATTCTATGAAAGAGGAATCATTTTTTTTCATCTTGTATCATGATTTGGTTTTATTCCCAATATACTCCAACAAAATAATATAAGGGGTTGGGAAGTATGAAAATCATCACTGGAAAACTACTAAGAGTATTGTAGTGGGGTGTGGTAGACCACACCTGCAATCTCAGTAACTCGGTAGGCTGAGGCAGGAGGGCCAAAAGTTCAAGCAATTTAATGAGACTGTCTCAAAATTTTAGAAATGAAATGGGCTGGGGATGTAGTTCAGTGATAAGAGTACCATGACCACTGGTGTTCAATTCCTAGTAACACAAAAAAGAGTATTTAATTCTAAATTTAAATAAAGAATTAGACCCTAGCTGGGTGTGATAGCACACACCTGTAATCCCAGTGGCTTGGAAGGCTGAGACAGTGGAACCACAAGTCCAAAGCTAGCCTCAGCAATGGCGAGGCACTAAACAACTCAGTGAGACCCTGTCTTTAAATAAAAATACAAAATAGGCCGGGGATGTAGCTCAGTGGTCAAGTACCCCTGAGATCAATCCCAGGTACCAAAAAAAAAAAAAAAAAGAAAAAAGAAAAAGAAAAAAGAATTAAATCCTAGAAGGACTGATATTAAAAAGTACTATGGGGACATGGTGGCACAGGTTTGTAATCCCAGTGACTCAGGAAACTGAGGCAGGAGGATTGCAAGTTCAAGGACAGCCTCAACAACTTAGTGAGGCCCTAAGCAGTTTAATGAGACCCTGTTTCAAAATTAAATAAATAAATAGGGCTGTGGGTGTGACTCAGTAGTTAAGTACCCTGGGTTCAATCTTCAGCACTAAAACTAAATAAATAGGGCTAAAAATTTAAAAAAAAAACACGAAAACATAACATCAGGATTTGAAGATGAAAGAATAAATGGTATATCCTATTCCCAGTACCAAAAGTAGATAGGTTACCATTTGAGGGTGAGTAATAGGCTTAAGGTTGCACCTGATGCCACGTGTTCCTTGCATGCAGTAAGTCTCCACAGAACAATTCCATTTGTTTGAGCATGGAAAATGTAATCATCGCCACTCACATATGGTCCTGGGCAAAATCATCTAGTATCAGAATAGGTATAAACAAAGAGGAACAGAACTGCCACAAATTACCCAGCAACCCTTTTCATTTCTCATTTTAGGCATTTCCCCCAATTGTCAAATTTAATTTCCTTTCATCTTATACATATCACTGTGTGACTATCATCTTTATGAAAAATTATTGAACAAAATTCCTCAATACCCTCCAGCCATAGGTTTTAACTATTCTGGTTCTGGGTTTGTTGTTGTTGATTTAAGCTTTCACCTCTGGCAGAAACATGAGATTCTACTGCCAGAAGTTCAGTTTTTACAAAGTTCATGTATGTATACATGAATAGCAATGATAAGAAAGGTTGCTATGAAATTTTCTTCTGTCTATACATTTCACCATATATGCTTATAGCTTATAGTGTCATTACAATACCTCAGTGATTATGTAACTTTGGGTAAATCTTTGTAACCTCTCTGTTTCAGTATCTTTTCATAGTTCCAGGACTGTTCTGACAGTTGATTGTGACCAATTGTCAAACACAGTGACCAGGGACTGGAGTTGTGGCTCAATGGTAGAGCACTTGCCTAGCATGTGTGAGGCACTGGGTTTGATTCTCAGTATTGCATAAAAATAAATGAATAAAATAAAGGTCCATCAACATCTAAAAAAATACAGAGTGAACACCTGTTAAATACTGTGAAATGCACTATTCTTATATGTAAGACATTGTGCTTGGCAGCAGTGTTTCAAAGATCAATAAGATCTTCTTTTCCCTTGTTCACAATTGATGGGGTAAAAACCATTCAGAAACCAAAATCAGCATAAGTAAGTACTACCTATCATCATCATATTATGGTCAATAGATGAGTATAAAGCAGTGACATGTGTATGTATATGCTGAACAGTCTAACACTGAAATCAGTTTGGGTTCCATTTCTTCTTTTTATCTGGCTGTGTAATCTGAAAACCACTAGACTATGTAGGACTCAGTTTATCTATCTGTAAAGTGAAAGGTTTGAATGAAATAATTTCTAAGATTTTTACAAACTCAATATCCTTCCTCCTTGGTACTGGGGTACTGGGGATTGTACCCAGGCATGCCATACCATTGAGCTACATCCCAAGTCATATGTGTGTGTGTGTGTGTGTGTGTTACTAGGGATCAAACCCATGGTCTTGTGCATGCAAGGCAAGCACTCTACCAACTGAACTATATCCCCACCCCCCTTTTTATATTTTATATTGAGACAGAGTTTTGTCAAATTGCTGAGAGTTTTGTTAAATTGCTGAGGCTAGCCTCAAACTTGGCAAGCCTCCTGCCTCAGCCTCTCCAGTTTCTGGGATTACAGGCTTGTGTCACACTTCCTTTCTTCAGGACAAAATGGTGAATGAACTCACAGACTTTCATTCATAATCTTTACCTGCTAAACCAGGTATGGTGGTGCATACCTGCAATCCCATAACTTGGGAAGCTGAGACAGGAGTATCACAAGTTCATTGCCAGCCTGAAGAAGGCCATAAGAAACTTAGCAAGATCCTGTCTCAAAATTTAAAAGGTTGGGGCTAGGGTTGTAGCTCAGTGGTAGAGCACTTGCTTAGCATGTGTGAGGCACTGGGTTCTGTCCTCAGCACCACATAAAAATAAATACATAAGCTGGGCATGGTGGCACATGCCTGTAATCACAGCAGCTCAGGAGGCTGAGGCAGGAGGATCGTGAGTTCAAAGCCAACCTCAGCAAAAGCAAGGTGCTAAGCAACTTAGTGAGACCCTGTCTCTACATAAAATACAAAATAGGGCTGGGGATGTAGTTCAGTGGTTGAGTGCCCTTGAATTCAATCCCCA
This sequence comes from Callospermophilus lateralis, assembly GCF_048772815.1. NCBI lineage: Eukaryota > Metazoa > Chordata > Mammalia > Rodentia > Sciuridae > Callospermophilus > Callospermophilus lateralis. The sequence goes on from NC_135325.1 coordinate 636,335, forward strand.
GTATAAAAAAACAAATCAGCTAATACACACAATCCAAAGAGGGGAATTCTGGTACAAAACACTTGCTAACTCATCCAGAGGACAAGCTTTATATTGTGAAAGTAAATTTCTTTCAGAATAAGAGACTAAAGGGCTGGGGATGTGGCTCAAGTGGTAACGCGCTTGCCTGGCATGCGTGGGTTCGATCCTCAGCACAACATAAAAATAAAAATGTTGTGTCCACCAAAAACTAAAAAAAAAAAAAAATATATTAAAAAATTCTCTCTCTCTCTTAAAAAAAAAAGAATAAGAGACTAAGAAGAGTGATATAGGAAAGAAAAGCCTTTTTACAGTTCATCTTTTGTTTCTTCATTTGCAGAATAGAATCCACAGAACAGAACATCTACCTCACTGAAATCTTAAGTGCATCAGAGCAAGGTTACACTAATTGCTATTTTATTATACATTAGAAGACTAATGTGGTCAACAATGCTATGTGTCCATTAAATCCTGTTATGATTTGTTTTCCTTCCTGGGAACACAGGAAGACCATTACTTCTCAGCTTCCCATGTATTTAGGCTGTGATCATGTGACTGAGTTCTGGGTTGTGGGAAAAAGTGATGAAATCCGCATGTGGCCTGTTTCTTATTACAATCCCATGTGATCCCTCTGCCTTCTCTTCCAGTGTCATATTACAGCAATATTTGAATATACAGGTCTAGCTGCCATATGATGATGAGTCTTCATATTGGCCACTAGATGGACATTGTTTCATTTTATTAAAATTTATTATCTTCTTTTCCATACACATATCCTGCTTTTAATGTAAAAGGGAAATTTACATTAATAATTAAGAAAGGTAAATCAAAATACATACTAAAATTAATGTGAAGAAATGGCTTTAAAATTTCAAATGAAGCTGCAAAATCCCTGGGAAAATTCTTTCCAGGGAGGAAAAGCATCTACTCCCTGGGAAACATGTATGACTGTCTAAGTAGGTGCATGTTAGTAGATATTATTTATGCCTAAACACCTACCAAAGAGAATTGCCTGTAAAGAAAATGATATCCTGTGATGCCTGTGTGTTTTGTTGTTGTTTGTTTATTTGGTTTGGTTTGGTTTGGTTTTGCCTTTTCTCAAGTGTGGCCTAACATCTCCTGCAACTTTTAACAGTCTCTACATTTCCATTCTGTCTGCATGGCTGCTTTAAAGGAAGATGTGGGGTTATGGGAAAATGCCGAAGGAGAACTCCACCTCTCCTAGTTGGATCACATTATAAGAAGGGAGCAAGTTAAAATGTATGTCTCCTAATGTCAATATGGGTTTTTTCACTTTGTGAGTCATATCATGTTTAGAGCAATGTCTTCCTTTTGTAAATAGGCATAGAATTTCTATCCATCTAAATTTTTAAAACTATGAAAATAATTTTAATATTAACCACTAGCTTTTATTTATTTATTTATTGACACTGTGGATTGAATCCAGAGGTGCTTTACAACCTAGCTACATCCCCAGTCCTTTTTAGTTTGTGTTTTGAGCAAATTATCTCACTAAGTTGCTATAGTCTTGCGAGGATGCTGAGGCTTGCCTCAATCTTGTGATTCTCCTGTCTCAATCTCCCAAGCTATTGGGATGACAAGTGTGTGCCACAGTGCAAAGTCATTGTAGCATTTAAAAAAATTTAGTTGCCATAATTTTTATGTGAACCATACAATGTGAAATATTTATTATTGACTTAACATAAAAAAATAATCTTTAAATTTTAGCTTACTGGGTGCAGTGGCACATGCCTCTAATTCCAGAGCCTCCTGAAGCTGAGGCAGGAGGATCATGAGTTCAAAGCTAGCCTCAGCAACAGAGAGGTGCTAAGTAACTTAGTGAGACCCTGTCTCTACATAAAATACAAAATAGGGCTGGGGATGTGGCTCAGTGGTTGAGTGCCCCTGAATTCAATAACTGGTAACAAAAAAGAAAAAAAAAAGTGTTTTACATCTAAGTGGGTGTTCTTGAACACATGCAGGGGCAGGAAATCAATCTCTTCCTTGCAATCATTTCTACAGTTAGATAGCTCTAAAAGTAGGAATATGTAGTAGTCAGGTTATATCAATCTAGATATATAACAAAAATCTACCCAAAATCTCCATGGCTTGGCATGAAAAGTATTTATTAATGATCATGTCACAATCCAACATAGAGTTTCTGTTCAGCTAGCTCTTTTCCCAGGCCCAGACTTTTTTCCACCTACCATCTTCTAGGACCTTAGAGTCCTACCTGGGACCTTTGTAACTGGCCAGAGAAAACTTAGAAGAGCTTACAGGAGGCACTAGGGGTCAGGCTTGGAAGTAGCATGCATCAATCTCACTCACAATTATTGACCTGATATAGGCATATGGCCCCACGTAGATAAGATGGGACTGGGATATATATCATTTCAGGGTCCTGAGCAGGGAGATGAGCTTACAGATGTTGGAGAGTACTGGCAGTGTCTGTTATGGGAAGTTCTCCCTTTATTAATATAAGGGTTTTTTTCCCAGTACTTTCTACCTATAGGACCCAGCATAACTTTGGGCATATGGAGTATGTTGACTTTTGCTTTCCCATGAGGGCTCTACAGATATTCAAAAGGCAGTTCTTTTATTTTTAAGTCCACTTGCTTCTGAACTATTCACCCAATTAGTCAACTAAATTTTCAGAAAATCCCTTCAAATTAAAAATAAAATACAAAGTTTAATTATTTTGTGGTGGAAATTTTTAAAAAGCACTGTGAAGTCTTGGTCTTTTGCCAAAATTTAGTGGCACTTTTAGAAAACAAAATGTTTCCAACTTATTCCTTTTAAGGCTTTGCTTCATAGGAATATAAAAAAAATTGCCAAAAGATTATATTGTGTAACTTGTTTCTGCCAAACGTTCTACTGAAATAAGAAAGTTCTACCAATATTTTCATAGAATTGTTCTTTAGCTTCAGTTAACTATACTCCTAAGTGAAGGATTAGAAATGTTTATGCATAACTGGGCATGATGGCCCATACCAGTAATTCCAGTGATTTGGGAGACTGAGGCAGGAGGACTGCAAGTTCAAAGTCAGATTCAGCAGCTTTGTGAAGTCCTAAGCAACTTAGTGAAACTGTCTCAAAATAAAAAATAGAAAGGGCTGGAGATGTGGTTTAGTGGTTAAATATCCCTGGATTCAATCCCTAGTATAAAAAAAAAAAAAGAAAAAAGAAAGAAAAGAAAGAAAATCTATGCATCATTTCTACAGTCATATTCATTTGGACAACAACAACAAATATTTATGAAGAGCATATTTAATACATAACGTGTGAAAAAGGAAAATGATTATTCATAGCAGAGATAGCTTAGGCAAAGATGGAATTTCAACTGGGTCAAGTGAATCTTTAACTAGGACAAAAACATGTGGACATTAATATAGATATATCTAGATACAGATGAAGATATAGCAGCAAGCAAAAAGAATTTAGTTTATTCTATATAATAAATTTATTTATGTATTTCTTCTGACTTGGAAATATAATTTAAAATCAGAAGCCACACTTTTTTTTGTCCTGAGAAGAACTTTCCCTACTGTGGCATTAGTTACTTGGTCTTTCCCTGGTAATCTAGTTATTCATTTAAGAGCAATTTATGAAACTCCTACACATGTGACTGGTCAAGGTACTAGAGATATGAAAATGCATAAAAGCCTCAAAAACTCACAATTCACTGGGGAGCAGGGGCACAGGAAGGGGCAACAGGAGCATATGCAACAGAAGACTCAACCTGAATCATTCATTCACTTTAGAAATATTTTTAAGTGCCTGCTATGTATCAGATACAGTTATAGATGCTTAGGAAACATGAAGGAAATAGACAGAAATCTCTGACTTTGTGTGCTTTCATGGCAGGAGAGAAAGACAATAGACAAGACACAGTAGAAACAGACTTATATAATATCCTCGAAGATGGATAAAGTGTCTTGGGAAATAGAAAATGGCATTGGGAAACTGGTGGCAAAGTATAATTTGTAACTCACATGAGAAGTCAGAGAAGACCTCTTAGGAAGATGACTCATAACTTCTCAATTCACATATTATACCTTTGTTGAGTGACACCAAGGTAGTAAAAAAAAACTCGGTGTCTTTTCTAGTTGACTTGGATCATGTTGTTTAAAAATCTGAGTCTGAATTTTCCTCTCCACAAAATGGAAACAATGATATTTCTATATTGAATTGTTGGGGAGGGCATAGGGATATAGCTCAATGGTGCAGTGCTTGGCTGGCATACATAAGGCCCTGAATTTGATCATTAGCACTGAAAAAAGTGCTGAGGAGATTGAAATGTTTTCCAACCTCATCCTTTATTTTCACGTTTGCCTGATATAAGTAGATGCTCAATTGATTTTGACTCTGTGCTGTCTTAAACCAAGGGCCACATACATGACAGTGTGCATTGCATGTTTACATCCATGTCTTCTCAGTCCTACTCAGCTAAACAATTTGTAAGGCCCAGATGTGTCTCTGACTCCTGTTTACTTCTCCTGAAGGACATAACAAAACCTTGCACATAGTCAAAACTTCCAATTATCTTTAAAAAATAAGTGAAAAGATGTAGATACCAAAATATGGCAGATTGAAAACTTATTTACATCTGTCCTCAAACCTCCACCAAAAATGACAGGAATGGGATGAAGAGGACAGATCCCACAGTAAAAATGACAAGGAGGAATAAAAAGTGACAAAATGTAAAGGGCCCACAAATTTTTGGAAGCTGGAAAGTAAATAGATGACCCTATTAGCACAATAAATGAAATTTCTGGGGTCTATATGAATTAAGAAGCCAGCTAAAATCTTGGGAATTGGAGGCACATTCTCTTCTGTATGCTAGTATGAGAGGAGGTTGGAAGAAGTCAGTTGAGAGTTGAACACCCAAGCCTGTCCAGTCAGGAAATGGTTCTCTCCAATACAACAGAATCTTCAAATTTTAATTACTGGAGAAACCAGAATAGAAGAACTTTGAACTAAAAGCCAGAAGACACAGCCAAGAGCAGCTGTGTGGAATTGCAAATAGCGGAATTAGGTTCATAGCAAAAATAGAAGATTTCAGCAACTTTCTCTCATTTAGCTCTCAAAATGCTAAAGGCAAAGCTATGCCTACAATGAAGTATGAAAGAAAACACCTACTTAAACAAACAAACAAGATGGGTAGCGTATCCCGTTAATCCCAGCGGCTTGGGAGGCTAAGGCAGGAGGATCAAGAGTTCAAAGCCAGCCTCAGTAAAAGTGAGGCACTAAGCAACTCAGTGAGACCCTGTCTCCAAATGGAATACAAAATAGAGCTGGGGATGTGGCTCAGAGGTTGAATGTCCCCGAGTTCAATCCCCGGTACACTAACAAACAAAACCAAATAAACAAAGAAATCTGAAAGCCCTACAACAAAAAGGGCTAATTTCTGCTCCATGTCCCCTGGTGTAGCCTCCAACTCATGGAATTTCTTACCAAATTTGAGTGACTCGTTCATAAATGTGAGCGGGTTTTACTTCACTGGTTTTCCTACCAAAATTGCTTAACCTGAATTTAATAATGAGGACACAGACAAACCTACACTGATCTGTAATCTTAAAGTCAAGATACAAAAACACAAAGAAAGCTAAAGAGCTGCTTGAAATGAAATGAAAGAAAGAAAGAAAGAACTAAAAAGACAAGCTAACTAAATGCAATGGGTGATTCTGAATTGGCTTCTGGAAAGAAAAGAAACTATAAAAAACATAATTGGGACAATTAAATTTGAAGGAACTCTAAGCAATAGTATTTTATCAATGTTAAATTTCTTGATGTTGACAAAATCATTTAAAATTTTCTTTGGATACCTACACACTTTCAAAATATTTCCTCACAGTTTATTTAGTTTCAGAGAGAAAATGGTATAATGGAGAGGTCCAACAGATAACAACTTTATCATGAACTCAAGTTAACATCACCAACATTGGTACAAATTGACATCTTTTGATGTGATTCACAGAGACAGAGGCCATAACAGCACATACAGAAACCTCCTGCCCAAAATGTCCAACCCAAATTGACATTAGGAAACAGCCACATATCATTTGAGACTCATTCTACAAAACAACTGACCTGAACACTTCAAAATGTTGACATTACAAAAGCAAAAATTATAGGAAATGTTCCAAATTAAAGAAGGGTAAACCAGAAAAAATAAAAATTCTTGATCTTGATAACTGGACATAGTTGTATAAGTGAAGGTCCTTGTTTTTTAGGAAATATCCTCTGATGTATTGATTTTCAGAGTTCAGAAAAAGTGGTATTTTCTTTGTTGTTGTGGTTTGTTTTGTTTCGTTTTTGTGGGGCTGGGAGGTCAAAGCCAGAGCTTCATACATGCCAGGGAAGTTCTCTACCACTGATCCACATCCCCAGGCAAGGCAATGTATTTTTTACATACATGATAAAACATATGGGGGGAAAATGTAAAAACTTGTAAGTCTGGGTAAAGGATGTATGGGGTTATTTGTACTATTCTTGAAAATATTCTAAGATTGAAATCATATCAAAATTTGAGGTTATAAAAATGAACATTTTTCAGAAAGACTCATGAAACGTATACACCAAAGAGCTAGAAAAATAAAAACAAGGGGAAACGGAATGCAGAGAAATAGTTCATAAGTACTCAAGACTCAGAAAGTCAAGGGTTGTCTGTTTTCTCTCATATGTGGAAGCTAAAGAGAAAAAAGGGATCTCAGGAAAATAAAAGGGAGACTAAGAGGAGAGAGGAAGGGGGTGGGGGAGGGAGAAGAGGAGGTTAAAGGAAGGTACTGTATTTAAATTGATCAAATTATGTTATTTGCATTATGAATATGCCACAATAAAACTCACTGTTCTGTATAATTATTATGCACCAATAAAAATAATAAAATGCAAACAGAAAAAATCAATGAATATCATAGTAGCTAAAAGAAAATGATTAAAGATCTAAATATAAATAGCAAAGCTATTACCATTAGGTGAAAATATTAGAGAAAATGACTTATGACTTTCACTAAAGAATTCCTTCCTAAATAAAACACTATGTATGTTTAAATAAAATATAATGAGTTAATTAAAGTACTTTATAAGTATTATTATTAATATTTTCATAGTAAGACATAAGAGAAAATAGTCCATGAAAATAGGATAAGGTTGGCAGATGAAGGGTGCATTCCAAAAATCAGAAAGTTCTCCTAGAAGTTAAAAATGTAAGAGCAGATTTAAAAAAAAAAAAATGAGGCACAGTGGCACATAATCCCAGCAACTTGGGAGGCTGAAAGAGAGGATCAGAAATTGAGGCCAGACTCAGCAATTTAGCAAGACCCTCAGCAACTTAGCAAGACCCTGTCTCAAAATAATTTTTAGAAAAGGAGGGCTGGGGTTGTAGCTCAGTGCTAGAGTTTGATTTTGCACTGGGTTTGATTTTCAGCACCGCATATAAATAAGTGAATAAAATAAAGGTCCATTGAGAACTAAAATAATATATTTTTAAAAAAGGACTGGGGATGTAGCTCAGTGGTAAAGCACCCCAGTGTTCAATCTCCAATATGAAAAAAGGAAATAAATGGGACTGGGGATATAGCTCAGTTGGTAGAATGTTTGCCTTGCATGCATAAGGCCATGGGTTCAATCCCCAGCACCACCAAAAAGAAAAAAGAAAAAAAAGGAAATAAATGGAACAATAGTGTACTGCTATTACCCCAGCTATTCTAGAGGCTAAGAAAAGAGGACAAGTTTAAGGTCAGCCTAGGCAACTAAGAGAGACCCTGTCACAAAATTAAAAATTAGAAGTACTGGGGATGCAGCTCAGTGGTAGAGGGCCCCTGAGTTCAATCCCTACTAGTAGGGATGGGGAAGAAAGAAAGAAAAGTTGAAAGTTAAAACTGAGGCAACTTCTACAGATGATGATGATTATGATGGTGGTGGTGGTGGTGGTACTGGAGATTGAACCAGGGGTGCTTTAGCACTGGGCTACATTCCCGTTTTCATCTTCCAACATGTTAGCCAGGCCAATCAAATTCATTCTCAGGATTTTCTTAATGGGGCCTAACAGTAGAGAGCACTTTCCTCTTGGCTTATGATGTAGTGAGGATGTGAAGCCAAGAGTTGAAAGTGACCCTTGCCCAACCTGCCCAAAAGATTGAAGTTGGTAGAGAGAGGAAGATAAGAAAGAGAGAAACAGAAAGACCATTCTATTAATGCCGAGTATCTGCTTCTCTGTCTTCAGTTGTCTTTTTATAGAAGATTGTAGAAGTTGTCCATGAATTCCATCAAAAGTGAAATGTACCCACTCCTTGAATCTGGGTGTGGCCACATGATTCTTACTGGATGTTAGCAAATATGTAGAGACTTTAAAAGTGTTTGTATTTGGGGGCTTGCCCTCTCTTGCAGGGAAACTTTCTGTTAACATATGAAATGGTCAAGGCTAGTCAACTGTAGGATGAGCCACCTGGTGGAAGCATCTCAGATGGCATTTCCTAGGTCAACAAGCCCCCAGGTGGACTCCCATCTGATGCAGACACAAGTGACCCCAGATGAGATGAGCAGAAGAATCACTTAGCTGAGTCTAACTAATTGTTGAACAACAGAATCATGAGTTAAAAATTGTTGTTTGAAGCCATTAAATTTTAGGATGAGTGGTTATGTAGCACTGAATAGACTGGGACTCCTCTTACATACACACCAAACACAGAACAAACTTTCCATTTATTACTCAAATAAAACAGGTACATCTATCTGGAGAGAGGGGCATCTACCATCACAGAAGTCCTAACCAGAATCATAGGGCTTCTTGTGCTTCTGTCATTGGCTTGCTGATCTGTTCATCATTTAGTCTATTCTGTAACTTAAACTATGCCCTTGTATCCCAAGCTTCCCCTTCCCACTCCTATACTGTCATTACCCATCTAAGCTTTGTCCTTGAATATTTCCAAAAGACCACCTCCCTTCTCTCTATGCCTGCACCTGCCAGGTTGGGCCCCTTCCTGTGGCCTTTGCCAAAGATCTGTACCTGCTACCTTCCTGTTGTCTCCTCTCAATGCCAGGAGCTTGATGATGTGATTATCCATCTGTTACTAATTGCTGGACCTTCTGCCACCATACTTTAGTTGACTGTGCAGATTTCCTCCTGCAAATAGGAGAGCTAGATACCTGCCAAATGCCAATGGTCAGCTTCCTCCCTGGATCCAGACTGTCTCTGGGCTGCTCTGTTCCATTACATTCAGATTCCCACACTCTTTCCCTTCTGGTTTATCCTCAGCTGGAGACACTTGGGCCCAGGAAGGTAGGTGAATGTCTATGAGCTTTCATATCCAGATAACAAATTGAATATAGGAGAAATTGATGACAATTTTTTAAAAAAGATGAGTCATTAGGAAATTACATCTCTTTCTGGTAGAAGAACATTGATAGGGACTTGTGTTTTGCCTTGGCAGCTGTAGACAATGAAATTGATTCTCTTCAGTATGAAGAGTCAGGCCAATGCTGTGCTCATATTCCCTTAGGGCTTTCCATTTCCATACCCATAGCCTGATACCCTACAACTACCTGTCTCTACATCATCTTCTTCATCAACATCTTCTCCTTCATCATCATCTTCTCCTTCTTCATCTTCTTTTGGTAGTGAGGACTGAACCCAGGGCCTCATGCATGCAGGCAAGTGCTCTACAACTGAACTAAATCCCCAGCCCTAGTCTCTACATCTTTTTGCCAGAGAGTCTTCCCTGGAACTGGAGTCAATTTTGCTGACAGATGGCAAAATTGACACAATGGCAGGCCAGATGTGCTAGAGAATGAAAATCTCCTACTCTTACCCTCTGTGTAGTCCTCATCCAGTGAATAACCGAAACTGGCATATAAGCAACCCAGCTCATTTGCTCCTTGGGTGAAGATACCTCTGAGGAGTATGTCTTTCACTAGTTCTCAGGGGTCTGCAATTGGATTAAGCTCCAGTTAATAGCATATTCTTTATTGCTTTCCTTCTCTCCCCCATCTGTCACCTCTACATAAATTATAAGCCCTTGAAATTTTGTGTCAAGACTGTATTCAGGAAAACCCAATGGCAAGAGCCTACCTATATGGTGCCTTATAGGACAGGAGCTGGATCTATGAAAATGGTGACAGCAACTTAGGAGAAAGAGCAGCATAATAATGATGATGATCAGAAACAGACACATGAATGGAGAATAGGTTTATAGCTGCTACTAGGCCCAATTTGTCTTCTGAGAGTCTTTCCTGATGGTAGAGTAACAAAACCAAAGATAAATGTAAGGGAAGTTTTGGGTCATTATCTGATTCATCATGTAGGCATCCATCATTTTGGCCAATATTCATAGAACAATAAGCTTGAGGACCTTAATGTCTTATAATGTGGCATTATTTTAGAGACTTTTATGGGAGAATGCTGCTCTGATATTTTTGTTACCTAAGAGCAAATACAACTTAAAAAGATAACTAGGGGCCTGGCATACTGGTGCACACCTATTATACCAGCAACTCGGGAGGCTGAGGAAGGAGGATTGAGGCCAGTCTCTGCAATTTAGTGAGACCCTGTCTTAAAATGAAAAATTATAAAAGAACCGGGCACAAAGGCAAATGCCTATAATATCCCAGTGGCTTGGGAGGCTGAGGCACGAGGATCATGAGTTTGAAGCCATGTGAAATTTGAAGCAAAAGTGAGGCCCTAAGCAACTCAGTGAGACCCTGCCTCTAAATAAAATACAAAATAGGGCTGGGGATGTGGCTCAGTGGTCAAGTGCCCCTGAGTTTAATCCCCAGTACCTCCTCCCAAATAAAATAAGTTTTAAAAAATTTATAAAAGGACTAGAGATGTAACTAAGGTAAAGAACCCCTGGGTCCAATCCCCAGTACTGAAAAAAAAATCAGGGGTGTCCCAAAAACTGTATTCAAATATTTATGAAATACTGACTTTTTGGTTATAGGCTAAAGTACAGAGTTAAATAGATGAATTCTACTGCCAAATGCCTCCAGACTTCATTGACCTTTTTGGAATTAGTACAAAAGCAGAGATTAGATCCAAAACTTGTACAGAGATTCTGTGTGGCCCAGAAAATTATGAGTCTTTACTTGTACATGCAAATTAAATTTTACACATTTCCATCTTTTGGAACAGTGAGCAACCCAGGCATCTGCACTGATTGGGAAAGACCTGTATATGAATTTATGACCTATTCTTCTAGCAAAGAGTGGAAAAATTCTTAGTAGTTCTGAATGATAAACCTTCTACAGAAAAAAAATCACAGTTTTGGCATGTGGGAGGCAATGCTAACCATATGAATAAGGCTTCCATCTCTTGCAGGCAATACTGAAGCCATTGCTTTGTCAAGGGTTCTGAGATTCCTCAAGCATGAAAGGAAGGATAGGGAATCAAATCCTCTCTACTTAATAGGGAACGTCTTAGAACTGCTTCAAAATTAGCTTTGGCTCAGCTTAATGAAATTTCCCCATTGTTGAACAGCAGCCCACCAAATCCGCAGCATTCAAACGACAGACCTTTGACTGTAAAATACTTTGAAAATTAGAGAACATACGGAAATAAATATTTTTATTCTCTTCCTCATGGTCATAAAAGAAACCCAATCTGCACCCCTTTTGAGTAGGCTAAATATTAGAAGCATCCTAACCCAGGAGGATATGCTAGATTGTCACAATATGCAATTTAATGACTAAATACCTATGATGTAGGGCCTCAACATTTTGCAATGAAATTCACCAGCCCTTCTGCTCTCAGGAAATTATTTATTAAAAAGGGGGGGGGTATAATTTTATAGGATGGAAGAGTAACCATGAGACAAGACTGGAAGCCACTCCTTGATGGTGAAATGGAAATTTTTCCAGTGGAGTTTTACTAGAAAAGCCTTTCCCCTTGAGATTTCTCCCCAGGTCTGGTTAAATTAATTCGCCTTTAACAGACTGAGATAAAAGAATGACAATTACCTCTCTACCCTCCTTCCCTTCCACTCTGCACCCATGCACAATCTGTGTTTTTGAAACTTATTAAAATATCAGTGTAATATCCAATATCACTTTCTTTATGTACATAACATTTGACACTCAAAGTTCACCTTTTATCACTCACTATCATTTCATCTCCCTTTCTGAACAGGAGTGTGACCAAATTTACAGTCTTTCAGAGCAAAAATCAATGTAGCAATGTAGCAAACAAAGGATCTCCTGATTCAAATTATACCAGTGTCAGATGCTGATGTGTGTAAATAATTAATTGCGTTTTCTCTGGTGAGTCCAGTTTGATCTTTCATTGCTTGGTGACTCCTGGGGTCTTTGGCTCCCTGAGAAGCAGGAACATTTAGGATTCTTCATTACCAGCTCATCACTAATTTATAGATTACTATGGAGTCAGGTGCACAGATTCAGAGCCTCATCTATCACTATAGGCAGCTCCAGAATTAAGAAATGGCTACTTCCCAGAAATTAACCAGAGAGTGAAGAGATGAAGAAAGTGGATAGCATGGCACTGGTGCCATAGAGGGATACCTTTCCAAGCACAAACATATCAAGGTAAAAAACTTCCTTCACAACCATCCATACAAACCAGAAAGTGCTATAAAACTACTTTGCCTCATACCAAAATACAATTCAGCTATTCAACTGCTATCAGTAATCATTGAAATTCTTTGTTTTTCTTTTCTGCTATGCCTTCTGCAGTGAAATTTTTACCAGAACAACTGCATTAGATTCACACTTGTAGAAAGGTACTCTTGCTTAAGGGCATGCGGGGGCAGGGGTATACTTCCTTAACAGAAATATTTTATTTTGCCAGGAAATGACCTTGAAAAAAGAGGAAAATATTGGCACTTTATCACAGGTTTGATAACATATGTTCTGTGTCTCTTGGCCACCAGCATTGAGTGTGGAATTCATTTTCTTCTGATTGTCTAAAGTGTGCCTATGGTGAGGCACATGTTGAGATGTGATAGAAAGAAGCACAAAGCGCAAACACTAAAAAGGCCATTTATTACATACCTTCAAGGAAGCCAGCAATGACTTCAGGATGTATATTACATTCCTAAGTTTTACACGATTTCCTGGACAGTGTTAATAGTTTTCTGAAAATGTTCTCAAGAATTCCACTTCCATCACAGCCAAGTATGTATTCCCACCCTCTGACCCCTCAGCCGTGTCTCTCCCAACTTGTGCACAAAGCTCCTTCTCATGGAGCAGAGGAAAGATGGGCTGCGTAAATAAAACCTCAACCCAGTGGAATCTGAAACAAGCACTAGTGGGATAAAGAAATCTCTGAGCATATTCATAAGGAGTGTTTCTTTATGGAACTTTTCTATGTCACAGGGACACCACTGAGGCTGTGCCACATTCTGCAACTGTTGCTATGGCAAAGCGTCTTGTGCTATTGACTACAGAGCACATTGTTGTGTTTAAGTCATGTAAATGATCAGGACACAAAGGAAGCAGCCCAGGCAGCCCCTGCTCCATCCCAGCATGCTGGGGGCTTTCTCCCTTGACACATGCCATTTATGCTGCATGGGAAGGCATTTTTTTTTTTTTTTTCAGAAAGACTCACTCCCTGGGTGCTGCAAACTGGCCTTTGGAGACATTTATGAGATCTCCACATCATTCAGAATCAATTGTGCAGGGGAAAAAGAATACACAATGATGAAGCCCTTTTTTTTGTTGTTGTTTTTAAGGCCATATCTTTCTATAGAAGTTTTGCATTTTCTACCTATTAATACTGTTTTTTTTTTCAGTCTGCTGGTCTTGTCTAATATTTCAACTTTTTATCAGTGTCTGTCACTCAAAAGCGAAGTAAGAGTTTCTCCTTTGTTTCCCACTTATATCTCAAATATGTGTTTTTAATTAAGTATTTTACTACAGCACCAATTCACACTGATTAGACATAATTACAGAAACAAAATATGCAGAATACATTTTAATAATGCCTGGCACCTCTAAGGGAACAATGAGGATCTGATTTAATGATCTAAGTGTTGTTTGAAAGCAACACAGAGTTTTTAAAAAAGTAATATATTTTTAAGTGGAGCTTATTAGTATTTTTGGATACAAACATAAGATACACTATTATTTAGGTTTCAATGCTTATAATTAAAAGAAACATTTAAGACAACATTTGCTTATGTGAAGAATCAAATTATACCCTTTAGTAATAAAAACTCCATCCAATGAAAACACTTTGAATTGTGACATGAAATGCGCTGTTAATTTGTAGCCCAATTTCTTCTTCTTTTTAAAATATTTTTTAGTTTTAAGTGGACACAGAACCTTTATTTTATTTATTTACTTTTATGTGGTACTTAAGATCGAACCTCACATGTGCTAGGCAAGTGCTATATGGCTGAGCTACAATCCCAGCCCTGTAGCCCAATTTCTAAAGGAAATTTTACCACTAGGAAAACCTATAATTTTTTTTTTTTGCGGGTGGCAGGTAGGTACTGGGGACTGAACTCAGGGGCACTCGACCACTGAGCCACATCCCCAGCCCTATTTTTTATTTTATTTAGAGACAGGGTCTCACTGAGTTGCTTAGCATCTCACTGTTGCTGAGGCTGGCTTTGAACCTGTGATCCTCCTATCTCAGCCTCCTGAGCCTCTGGGATTACAGGCCTATGCCACTGCACCCAGCAAAAACCCTATAATTTTCATAGTATTATGTCAATGTAAATTTCCTGTTATGGTTCAAAATGGCAGTATCACTGGGTGAAGTTGCATGAATGGTATCCAGGAACTCTCTGCACCAGTTTTGCAAACAGTTGTGTCTTCAACTATTTCAAAAAAATTTAAAAGTCATTGTAAAAATCTATCTATCTATATATTTTAGTACTGGGGATTGAACTCAGGGGGACTCAACCACTGAGCCACATCCCCAGCCCTATTTTGTATTTTATTTAGAGACAGTGTCTCACTGAGTTGCTTAGCACCTAGTTGTTGCTGAGGCTGGCTCTGAACTCCCGATCCTCCTGTCTCAGCCCCCAGAGCAGCTGGGATTATAGGCATGCACCACTGCACCCAGCACAAAAATCTATTTTTGATGTATTGTAAGAATGTATTTTTCCTACTTGTAGAGGAATTTGCTGTGTCAGTAGAGCTCAGAGAATTACTTTTACAGAACCATATGACATTCTTCCAAGCAACTTGTCTCTGCCTCTGGAGTAAAAGGAATTTTGGAAAATGAATTAATTTTCAACAAAAATCCTATTTACTCCCAATTTTAAATTCATTCAAAAAAAGAATTCTATAAACAATTATGAATTATAATCTATTTACTTTTACTTCTTTAGATGTTCTTCCAGGAAGTTATTAAAACAGTATTTACAATTCCTATAAATCTGGTGGTATAATTGGATCTCACTTTGTCTTTTTGTTTTCTTTTTAAAAATTCTCTGTAGTTAAAACCACAGTTTTGCATTCCTCCCCATGATGAGTGAAGTTCAGAGATTAAAGAACATAATACAAAACATATCAAAAGACCAAAGTTCTATCTAATGTAAATGTCATTCATATTTCATTGGGGTGTGATTGTATATGAATATGTGGGGGGTATATAAAGAATCCCCTAATTCAACTTCAATATTAGCACATTAAATATACATAAGTTATATATATATATATATAAACAATTCTATAAAAATTCTTTGCATTTTCAAAGCCATCAGAGCATACATTTAATTTTATCCTAGCATAATTTTGCAAGCTTACCAGAAATCATTATTCTTGGAAAAATGGGCATCTAAATTTCAATGAGGTCCATTCTTTGCCTCATCTTGCACTAGTGAGGATAGCACTTAAAATCCAGATGCTATCCTTGCTCAAAGTACTCATTCCCACCCAAATTCTCCAACGTTTCAACTGTGCTTATATTGTCATGTATGGTATCTTCAATAGTGACACTTGAAGGAAAAGTTTGTAAAATGGTAACAGGAGTTAGTTTTTTAAAACTGTAACAATTCCATTCATTTTGTAGATGTCCTAAGCACACATAGCTCTGTATCATGACCTCTTTTCCTTTTTCAAAGACAGCTAAGTGGAGTGCTTATCAATCACATCACTTACTGATGAGGATTTTTAAAACTTTAGGTTGCACCAAATACATACACACATTTCTGTTGGCCATACCAAGGGGGGAAAAAAGCCAGGCACAGTAGCACATGCCTATGTAATCCCAGTGGCTTTGGAGGCTGAGGCAGGAGGATTGCAAATTCAAAGCCAACCTCAGCAACTTAGTGAGACCCTATCTCAAAATAAAAAATTAAAAGAGCTGGGGATGTGACTGACTCAGTGGTAGAGCATCCCTGGGTTCAATCACCAGTACTGTAAAGTAAAAAAGAAAAAAGAAAAAATCCCCAAGGTCATATGAATAAATCTTTCATCATATCACAGATTCTTAAAATTCAGATCAATACAGACCTGGGTTTTAAGGCAACTTGGGACACATTATGGAATTATAAACACTTGTTTGGCACCTGACACATTAAGGAATAATCGGCAGGTGAATTCAATTGTTTTTGTTGTTTGTTTATTTTTCTGGCACTGGAGATTGAACCCAAGGGTGCTTTACAATTGAGGTGACTCCCAGCCCTTCTTATTTTTTTATTTTGAGACAGGTTTTTGCTAAATTGCTAGAGGCCTTGCTAAATTACTGAGGCTGGCCTTGAACTTTCGATCCTCCTGCCTCAGCTTCCTGAGTACCTGGGATTACAGATGTGCAACACCACTCAGGGCTTAGATTGGTTTCTTGACAAACTCGGCAACACTAAACTAATCTGTTTCTTTTGTGTGGTCAGGAAGGTGTGAGCTAGAAGAGGAACGCACATGCTTCCTGGCCCCCCACTGCTGGGCAGTGGGGATACTTCTGTTTTAAATTCTTTCCCCTGATTTTTACATTATTCATCAGTACTTTCGACTTGCTATTATTTGTAATCCATGTGACCTGATTTTAGCTAAACTAGTACAAAACCAGAAGGAAAATCATTTGGGATGTTTCTCTTATTCCATTGTCTTGCCCTGTGTCACTCTTAAACTCCAATAACCAAAGTTTCTGACTAGGGAACAATCTCAAGCAAGGATAGCTAGAAGGTATTAAGTAAAAATGGAAAAGAGGAAGAGGGAAAAGGAAGCAAGCGCACACACACACACACACACACACACACACACACACACGGAAAAAGTGAAATAGAATTTGTTACCACAAGACAAAGGTCAAAAGTGAGGGAGGGTGGTAGAGAGCAGAAAAACAAGAGAAATGAGCCAATGGAACCAGGCACAGTGGGGCATGCCTATTCACAAAGAATACCAGTAGTTTACAGCTTTTCAGAGTGAAATTGTAACTCAAAATGCCCTTGATAAACTGCAAAAAAAAAAAAAAAATACAAGGTAAATAGAAGAAATCCCTTCTGAGTTATAAAATAGCACACAAATAGAAAAAAATTAATTAATTTTTAAATAGAAGAAGAATAAGCAAAGCTAACCAGCTAACTAATAATAAGCACTGATTCTAAAAGTAAATTAAATATAGAGGTACACTAAAGTATTGGAAATTTATCCTCAGGAAATCTTGCCATTCAAAGTATTTCAAAGGTATTTCGCCTAGTTCTGAGCATCACAATTAAGGAGGGGTGTGCAGAACTTGGAAAGAGTTCAGAGAAAAACCACAAAGATCAAAGATTTGAAGAAAAGGGACCTCAGAGGAAAGAATCAGGGAGCTGAAAAATTCAACCTGAAGAGGAGAAAGTTGAGATAATGTAATTATGGTCCACAGTTAAATGAAGAGCTTTTCATAGGTGGCTACCTGTTCATCTATGGATAGACAGAAAGGCAAGGATCTTACACATGCAATGTGGAAAATTTTAATTAGATATGGGGAATTTCCTGCCAAGACCATTGGTAAATAATGCAATGAGCTCCTGATCATGGACAGTAATAAGGAATAATCTTTTCTGGTGGTTTTAGAAAATAGATGAGAGGAGCTCCAGTGGCACAATTGGTTAGCTCGCAGTACTTATAAGAAAATAGATAAGAGTCTCACGTTTAGATTGGCTTACAGACCTTGCATCCTAGAGTTAAGGGCAAGTCAGTGGGCATAGTTTAACATTCTAGAAGAATACATTCTAGTGCCTTGGTCTTGCATCACTTGCTTGGCCAAATCGCTCCCATTTCCAGGGCTTTACATAAAATGCCTTCCCTGGCATGGAACCATTTCATCTGTGAAAAAGAGCTCTGGAAAATATGTTACGAAGAGTGGGAATTTGTTGAACAACAACAAAAAAATCAGCTAAATAAGACCCATGGGTGGGGGTGGGGCAAGGCACCTCAGAGTGCATGCTGGGATGAAGGCTAATTAAGATGTTGACTGAATCTATGCTAATCATGTCCCACCAGACTCTGCTGGATTAGTATGTAAATTGGTAAACTCTGTTCTGAAATTGCCCTACCAGCTGAGGTCTAATTACTGACTAGACATAACAAATAATAATGGGATTTGTATTTTAGGATGTTTAATTATGGAAATACATGTCTGGAAAAAATACCAGTTGTATTGCACAAAAAGAGATTTCATAATGTTTTACTAAAGGTTTATAAAATTTTACACCTTTAATAAGAACACCAGGAACAGGGGTGGGTGGAGGGGATTCCTTTTGGAGAACTGGCATTTGTGAAGGGGGACCAGAATCACAATGATTAATTCACTGCTTGAGTAATTTCCCCAAAGCTTCTCAAAGACTAATTGTTTCATTGCTGATACACAGCATCTTGTGAGCTTTTAGTTCTATCACCAAAAGAACTGGAACTCATCCATGAAGAATAACCAAGATGCCATGGATTTAACTCAACTCCTCCGTAGCAGGCATTCAAATGGAACTAAAAGCAAGAGGCCAACAATATTTGCAGGAAATAAGCCCCTGAAGTAATTTTTCTTCACTGAAATCATTCTGTAATAGAAATCATGAAACTTATAAATTTGAAAGCGGTTATCCAATTCTGAAGCTAGAGTGCATATTGCATGTAGTCGTAGAGAAAAGCAGCTCCAGCTCTAGAATGCACTGAATGGGCATCTTGGGACAGAAACTTCTTTGCAACCATTTATTACATCATTCTGTGACCCATCTATCCAAAACGTGACATAGGCAGAGTTAGAAATAGAATTTTAGACAGAGTTGTAATAGCTGCCTCTATTTGTCTACCATACTGCTGCTACCCCCATGATTTTAAAGGCTTATGGGTGAGCATTAAATCTTTATTAGGGTTTACATTATAAAATAAATTATTCATGTCATTCTAATATATATTGAGATTTTTACTGCCTTTCCGCCCACATTTAGTAAACAAGTCCATTTGCATGTAATTTCTATTTAAATTTAGGAAAGTTGTTTTTAAAGACAAAAATATAAGGCTTAAAAGCCTATTATGTCCCAATTATGTTCCAATTTCCCACTTTTCTTGGCTCTATACAGTGCATCATAATCAAGAGAAAGTTCATGTAATTAACAAAGATGGATGACTTCCTTTAATTTATAAGAAGTTTTAAAATATTTGCTTTTTTGTTACATGGTACAAGAATAGATACTATCTAATAAAATTCAGTGAGCAAGCTTATGCTTACTGTAACTTGAAACATGAAGCTATACATGTATATTGAAATTAAATTTGTTAATCACCTAAATATGAGTTAGCAAAAAATACAGTCCTACAGGGCATGGTAGCGCAGCAGCTCTGGAGGCTGAGGCTGGAGGATCAAGAATTCAAAGCCAGCCTTAGCAATGGTGAAGCACTAAGCAACTCAGTGATATCCTGACTCTAAATAAAATACAAAATAGGGGTGGGGATATGGCTCAGTGGTTGAGTGCCCCTGAGTTCAATCCTTGAAACCCCCCAAAAATTTTTAAAAATAAAGAAATTAAAATATAATATTATGCTGAGGATGTAGCTCATTGGTAGAGTGCTTGCTTAGCATGATGAGGTCCTGGGTTCCATTCTCAGTACAGCAAACAAAAAACGCAGAGAGATCTGATGTGGTAGTGCATGTTTATAATCCCAGGGACTCTTGAGGCTGAGGCAGGAGGATGGCAAATGCAAAACCAGCCTCAGCAACTTAGGGAGGCCCTAAGGAACTAGTGAGACCCAGTCTCAAAATAAAAAAAATAAAATAAAAAGGACTGGGAATGAGGTTCAGTGGTTAAGCACCCCTGGGTTCAATCCCTGGTACCAAAAAAAAAAAAAAAAGAAAAAGAAAAAAAAAAGAAAGAAAGAAAAGAAAATTCTTAATTTATCCTTGTAGTACAGAACTATAGGGAAGACTAATACATTACTACTATGATGTAAGGATATCCAAACTTTGTACTGGAAACTTACTGAATTAAGTTTTAATTGAGGGCCCATGTTGTTTGTCTTCACAGATCTTACTGACATATTGACATAAATTTAGGTTTCAACTGTGGGTTTCTCATTTTTAAAATCAGTCTTAAAAGTCTAAGACATACTAGGAGGTGTTTGATTCCCTAATAGTTTACGAATAAATCCAAACAAACTTCTCCCTTTCAATATGGTACTCAAGTCTTACCTTCAAGTACTTCCATTATGTTTGTATGATGATACCACCCTATAGGCAATTTATTACTGAAAACATTATTTTAATGTACAGTATAATGTACCAATAAAAATATGAAAAAAATATTTTAAATACCATTACCCTATGCTCAAAGGCACCTTTCAGTAATTACATATTACTTTGATTTAAAACTAGTTGTGAGGGGATGGAGATATAGCTCAGTGGCAGAGTGTCCACATAGCATGCATAAAGTCCTGGGTTCTATCCCCAGTACTGAAAAAAAAAAAAAAAGAAAAAAAACAACTAATTGTGACATACTCTATGCATCAAACCTGGGGTGAGATACTCTGAAATAATTCTAACTTTGTCCCTTTCTTTCATCTCTTATTTTTTGGTATTGGGGATTTAACCCTGGGGCACTTAACCACTGAGCCACATCCCCAGCCATTTTTAGTTTTTATTTTGAGACAGGGTTTTGCTAAGTTGCCAAGGCTGGCTTTGAACTTGCAATCCTTCAGCCTCAGCCTCCCAAATCACTGGGATTACAGGTTTATGTCATTGCACCTGGCACTGTCGCTTTCTTCTCATGAGTTTTAGGAGAAGTTAACCTGAAATCTCAAAGGTTCATAGAAACTGTTTTGCCAACACATAGGTAAACAGCATTAAATCTGAACAGATGTCATCACAGAGCAAATCTTTCTGGAATTGATTAGGGAGTTATTGGGTTATCATAGTTGTTGGAAATTCTTGCTTTGAAGCACATTATACAGTTTCAGAGAGTAAACTTTTCAATAAATATATTTTAGATTTCTCTTTCCTATCATTAAAGTACGCTGCAGATTATCTTGATAAATAAGAGTATTAGTTTGAATAACACAGAGATGATTGTCCCCCAAATATGCTTATTCTCCTGGTTTGCTGTTCCAAAGAAAGGTCATGGAGTCTTTCTGCAGTGTCTGAACACCTGTTTTAGCTGAGTAGGTTAAGGGGCATGAGGCAATTCTTTCAGGCTAAGGAAGTATGAATGATGCTGTGCCAATTCTGTTGACACTCCTGATTCCACTTTAAAGAGTCTTTCCTGACAAGAATTTCAGGAATAAGTGGTATTAAATACATGCTCAACACATAATAGACACGAAACAATTGTTAAACACATGTCCAGTTGAAAAAGGTTAAACAAATCTAAATCTTTGTTACATAAATTAAAAGCAAACTTTAAGGACAAGGTCTTATATCTTCATAATGATCAAGCCATAAAACAGAGAAAAAGTAAAATAGCAAACAAACAACAGAAAAAATCCATACTCTGAGTAGTAATATTTCATTTTAACTTAATGATTACTATAGCCCACTTTTAAAGCCCCTAAGGAAATCTTTTAAATTATACATTAAAGTTCCTACAAAGTTTATAGAATAGGTTAATGAAGATAAAAATAGAAAGTAAAAAAGATATCAATGTTTATAGCAGCACAATTCACAATAGCTAAATTGTGGATCCAATCTAGATGCCCTTGAGTAGATGAATGAATAAAGAAAATGCGGTATATCTACACTATAGAATATTATACAGCATTAAAGGAGAATAAAATCAATACATTTGCAGGTATATGGATGGAGTTGGAGAATATAATGATAAGCGAAGCAAGCCAATCCCCCAAAAAACAAATGCCAAATGTTTTCTTTGATATGAGGATGCTGACTCATAATGGGGAAGATGCGGGGTTCGGGCGGGGGAGCATGCAAGGAATGGAGGAACTTTAGATAGAGCAAAGGGGAAGAAGGGGAATGGAGAGGGCAAGGGGGTAGGTAGGAATGACAGTGGAACAAGTTAGACATCATTACTCTATGTACATGTGTGAAGACACAAATGGTGTGAAAATACTTTGCATACAATCAGTGACTTGAAAAATTGTGCTCTATATGAGTAATATGAAATGAATTGCCTTCTGCCATCAAGTATAACAAATTAGAATAAATAAATAATTTTTCAAAAAAGATGTTTAATACATCTTTCTTGGCAAGGACTCTTTTTTTTCCCTTTGATACTGAGGCTTGAACCCAGAGGCATTTTACACCTAAGCTACATCCCCAGTCCTTTTTTTTTTTTTTAATTTTTTGTCAGTTTTGAGATAGGGTCTGGCTAAATTGCTGAGGCTGACCCTGAACTTGTGACCCTCCTGTCTCAGCTTCCAGAGTCACTAGTAGTATTATTTTGCACATAGCAAAGACTATTTCTTTTTAAAAAGACCACCTACATTGAGTGATACTCAAATTGATCAATAATAATGATAATGGAGAACAATCAGGTCAAGATATCAGGACTGGGGGCTGGGGAATATAGCTCAGTTGGTAGAGTGCTTTCCTCACATGCACAAGGCCCTGGGTTCAATCCCCAGGGGAATGAATGAATATATATATATATATATATATATATATATATATATATATATATATATATATATATATACACACACACACATATATATACGCACATTAAAAATATATACCTTAAAAAATGCACACATCAGCCAAATACAGTGGCACATGCCTATAATCCTAGCCATTCCAGAAGCTGAGGCAGGAGGATCACAAACTATAGGCCAGCCTCAGCCACTGAGTAAGACCCTGTCTCAAAATGAAAAATAAAAAGGGTTGTAGCTAAGTGGAAGAGTGAACCCTGAGTTCAATCCCTGATACAAAAAACAAAACAAAACAAAAAAACCACAATTTTAAGATTCCTTGGGCATTTAAAGGTGGTCCTATCTAGTATGTTGAGCCCAACAGTCTTTAAATATTCACATAGAAGAGTAAAAGACCTTGGGTTCAGTTTTCTCTCTGCTGTGATTTTAAGACATTGTCATAATTGCATAGCACATTCATTCAATGAGTGGAGACAATGCCCCTGCACCCTATCATCTTGACCTTCTCATAGCCTTGCTTCTTCCCATTCCCTTACAGAAAAAGACCTCAGATTTATCCAGGGGGCCCTGGAACCATTTGGTTTTTGATCATCTATTTTTTATGATTGCAATATTTTTTTTCAACGTGGACATAAATTCTTAGGGAGCAAGGAAATAAGCTCTTTTTCTAATTTTGCCCCTAGGCCAAGTCTAGTGCTCAATATAAATGTTATATTTTATCATGTATCACACCCTCCTGATGACTAGGAGTCTACAACAATTTGCCTCAGAAAAATTCACAGTTCATCTTGATAACAGTAATTGCTATCCCTGTGCACCCACCATGGTAATGCACAGATAACTCTCAAAGCAAAAGCTCCACAAAATTTAATTGGTAGTTCAGCAAGGCAGTTGAGTATAAGAATTAAAGCCCTAGACCCTGAAGTCAAAGTACTTAATTTCTAATTCCTTCCCATCCCTTGCAAACTGTGCCAGCTAGGGTTAATCATATATCCTCTCTCTGCCTCAGTTTCTTCTTTTTTTAATAAGTTGAAAAATGGGATGACAACAATAATGATATCCATCTAAGAGGGTTGGTTTGAAGATTAAATGCAATGTACTTGGAATAAGATAAAATACTCAGCCAGGTACAGTGGAATTTGCCAGTAATCCCAGCAGCTCTGGAGGCTGAGGCAGAAGGATTGGAGTTCAAAAGTAGCCTCAGCAATTTGGTGAGGCACTGAGCAACTTAGTGAGACCCTATCTCAAAATAAAATATAAAAGAAGGGATGGGAATGTGGGGATGTAGTTCAGTGGTTAAGTGTCCCCCTGGGTTCAATCCCTGGTACCGAAAAAGATAAATTGTAAAGAATTATCAAATTGAGATGGACTCTGGGAAGAAAGACTCGCATGGTAAAGGAACAATAGAGAAGTGGTTTCAAAAGTGGTTTGGCAGAGTAGGAGACAGATTTTTTTGCTACCTTAGCAGTCACATAGCATGACTTATTTATTTACTTATTTTTTAATTTAATTTTTTTTTTTTTTTTTGGTACCAGGGATTGAACTCAGGGGCCCTCAACCACTGAGCCACATCCCCAGCCCTTTTTTGTATTTTATTTAAAGACAAGTCTCACTGAGTTGCTTAGGCCTCACTAAATTGAGGCTGGCTTTGAACTCACAACCCTCCTGCCTCAGCATCCCAAGCCACCAGAATTACAGGTGTGCACCACCACACCCAGATTTCACTCTTAAATGCTCAAGAACCTCAGTTCCTTCATCCTTTAAAATGAGCATAATCTTTTTCGCAGCACTGTTGAGAAGAATAAGGCAACATGAGTAAAGGAGCCTGGGCAGTGTGGTACATGGGAATTCAAGAAATATTCAATTCTCTCTTATGGTTCCCTTTTTTATTGACATTATTATCAGTTTTAAATATAAATAAATTATATATATATATATATATATATATATATATATATATATATATGATTGTGATATATCAAACATTTAGTAAAAGCCATCCAACAGAAGAAAACTAATATATCAAAGAACAAATGAGAAGGAATAGTAATTTGCTAGCTGTAAAGATTAAGCTTGCAGAAAGGTTTTGAGCTGTACTTTTGCAACTTGTACAATGGCCAGATTAATTCAGAAGAAACCTTTCTTCTGAATTATTTAAATACCCAGCAATAGTAAGAAAACACAGAGGGTCTTGTGCAATGTGAGAGGACTATTGATTACCCCAGCTACTGGGTTCTAAGTAGCCAGTAATATATTTAAATATATCAATAATTCAGAAGAATTTGTGGGTTTGTTTTATTGTTTGGTTTTGGGGGGGGGCGGTTATTGAAGGCACCTTTGCAATTAAGCCACAGTGAATAGGCAAACAATTGTTGGAATGGCAAAAGTTGGTCTAGCCTTGGCTACTTCTCAACTGAGCCCCACCAAAGCAAAGTCTTCTCTCTCACAGCAAATGTAGGCCATACTGGTGACACCCAGGCACTCAATAATGCCTGCCAGATGAATGAAAATCTCAGAAAGCAGTTGTAAAAAACGACCAGCAAAAGTATTTTAAAATATCAACCTGGAAAGAAAATCAATTCTAATAAACTCCATGCTCTTCGGCTCAAATATTATGAAGCTAAAGTCTTTGAAAATGGAATGAACATGGGGCAGAGAATAGTGAATGACATTGATCAAAACCTGAAAACCTCCCAGGCATCCACACAAGCCACAGATAAATTGATTAACTACTATATCACCCTCAGGGCCCCCAAATTAACTGGCAGCATTGTGTAAACAATTTCTAAAGGCAAAGATAATACCATTTGGTTGAATTAGCATTTTCAGTAGATAAAGAACAAAAGCCTAAATTGAAAGGGAATTGACTTTCATTTTTTGGCAAAAGATTACCTTAGGCAAATAATTAGTTCATTAAAACAACAACAACAATAACAACACTTTTTAGGCATTCATGTCAACATGCATACAAAAAATTGTATTCAAATAGTCGTATGTAGTTATACATTTTCAAAAAAATCCTGATTGTTTTTAATTAAGTGGCAGACATTTTCACTTTTCAAATATTATAATAATCAGGTCATCTTAAGACTCCAGAATCAAGTAGGAAAAAACCCCATGGACCTAGTTTTAAATGAAGTCAAAGTTGTGAACCTGGGTTAATCCGTGTTGAATCATTTTACTTCATTTTGGAATGGTAATAAATGTATTATTTGGTACCTATGAAGTTTCCAAAGGAAACATCTACCATTGAAATTTTGCAGAGAAAGCTTTTGATTTTTATTTTAATGATGAAAAAAAGGGTAGAGAACCACCTAAATGAGGCAGCAACACAACCATCTCAGGCAATAAGGACAACAAAGATTATCACCCTGCCCTGTGGGTGGGGGAAGGGCACGCAGGGTTTTCAGGAATTTGGTTCTTAGCTACTAGGAGAGAGGCTTCAGGATTTGTCCATCACAGAGACAACAGCCATGACCGCCACTGTTCTCCACATATCCCCAACTCAGCCCCTATGAGTGTAGCTTACTTGAGAGATAGTTTGCTTCCAGCTGAGTTAATGTATCTCTAAACTCTTCAGGCTCAAGTTTCCCAGGACATAATAAGAGGGTATGTGTGTACATACACATAAAAGTATCCAGAAATCATATTAATAGTGTATATTTATATCTTCATACGAATACCAAAGTCAATTTCAAGAGGAACAGAATGGAAGCAGGGGATAAGAAGCAACATTTGCTAAATAGGGCTGTGTGAGCGAACCGATTCTTTGAAAATGCTGGAGGACATCTGTGGTACCTATTCTGACTCTGGGGCCAGTTCCTAATTCCGTTTTTTTCCAGTGAGAACACTCTCTGTGTAACAAATGGAGAATGTAAAGTTCTTCACGACTAACTCCAGATTCCATTCCCCTCATTTTGATGGGAACACTCTCCCTTACTCTCACATGGCTCAAATTTACTCTTGATTATTCGGATTGTTAGCAGTGATCCTGATCCTCAGGATCTACTTGCAAAACAGGTGAAACACACAATGGTAAAATACATTCTCACAGGGAACAAATGATTAGGAATTTTCCAAGTAGGCCTGATTATTCTTCCACCCCTATGCAGTTGTACCTCCAAACTAATCAAATTTAGATAGAAATGCTTGAAAATGTGATCATCCTATAGATAAGTGCATTCCAATATGGGGCCTCGTCTCCGCGTGCGCACGCATTTTGTTTTGGTCGACTGCTCAGAAGTGATGCTAATCAAGTTTGGGGAAAGTAAAATTGTTCTATGGCTACAGGCCCTTTGTGCAGGAAACAGCGCCCTTCCCATACACCAGGCAGAGACAATGCAGGATGTCCCCAGAATCGCTAACCAAGTTCCCTTGCTTCCGACCCTGCACTTCAAAAGGCAATCGCAGTAGCATCTCAGAGCAGGAGAAAAATTCACCTTACCGGTTTCTCCGACGACCGACCGAAAACCCCGGCTGCTCGAGGCCAGGCAACTGGGCTTCTCAGAGCCACTTGACCGAGGGGACTAGGAAAGCTGAAGTCGTCCTTGCCTCTGTTTGCTTTCTCCCCAGCAACCTCTCCCAGGATTTTTCTCACAAAGCACTCTCCTATTCTTTAATCCTCTCACCAGGAAAACCGGCACACACCAAATGACTTCTGCAGAAGCGCCTCTCCTGGGGAGCGAAGAGGGGAGGGCGCAAGGGCTGTGCTTGCTGTGTTAATTCCTGTCACGCCAATCCTCAGAGAGGTCTCGAACCCAGCCCTCTGGACTCCTCATCGACTGCATCACAAATGCGCAACGCGGGAATAGGCAGGCCGCGACCAACATCCAGGTGTGATTGGCTTGCTCCTGTGTCCTCCAGACCCCTTGTTCCCAGGGACCAAAAGGGGAGCCCTCAGCTTGGAACTTCATTTGAGTTTTACAACCCTTTAATACTACCCCCGCCCCAGAACACAAAGATTTCAAGCAAATTATGTCGCAATCAGCTGGAAGCTCCCCAAATTTACCTAGCACTTTATTTTTAAGAGCCCTTGACAATGTATAGCAGCTGTTTGTTTTTAAATTCATCCCCAAACTGGAATAAGCTGCAGACAGCAAGAAAAAGTGGAAAAGCTAATATGGAAATGTGTCTCCACTTGAACTGTTAAAGATACCGAGGATTGCTATTTTTACAAAGATTCATTTTTAAAAATCATGTCTTTAAAATATTAAATTTTTAAAAAGGTAAATGTTAGCTTAGTTGTAAGGCATGACTTTTTTTAAAAGGATATAAAGTTTACCTTACCTTCCCAGGACAGGATTCACAGTTCCAATTTCAAAAGCATATTCACACCTTACAAACTCAAATCCGCTTCTAATTTAAGACAAGTACCTTACAGATATTTCCAATATGCTACAAGCAATCTGGAATTCCCCCTTTCTCTTTCAGTTTTTCAAAAGAAGACTTACCTCTTTATTACGTCATTTAAAACCCCCAAACGAATAAATCACAAAGGAGACAAGCAGATGGCACAGTTCTGCATTTCGCAAGGAGGGCTGTTTGCCTTGGAGTCATTATTTCTAAGGAGCCGCGCTGCGCTTGTGTCTGTGTTGGGCAGCACGCCACTGGGCCTTTGAAACAAGATGAATCGCCTTCACACCACCAGCTCCCCTACATACTAACACTTCAGAATGCCCAACTGGGGCATGCTGCCTCTTTCCCTAGTGACCCTGCATAGAATCAGAGGTGATGGTTTGATGGATGAGTTTCCCAAGAGACAAAGCAATCTGTGACATCACAGTTCTGGCTGCGCCCCCACCCCAGTCTCCCATCCTGCCTCTTCTCTCTGAAAAAAAAAAAAAAGAAAAAAAAAATTTTCCTCTGCTTGGTGACAAAGCCATCTCAACAGCAAAAATGAGTCTGGTGTGTATAGCAAATGCTATAATTTATCTGTTCTTAACTTTTTTTCTTTCTTTTTGTGGTTCTGGGAATGGAACCCAGGGCCTCGTGCATGCTAGGCAAGCACTCTACTGCAGTGCTATACTCTCACCCCCTTGACTTCAATTTTCGGATTCTACTTTGTTGGGGAAATGGAAGTACCATGAGATGTGAGTGTACTGGGTAGAGAATTCAGGCAAAACAAAATTGCAGAATTCAATATGCTAAAAGTATCAAGAACACAGAATAGTAACCTTCAAAACAAGTATTTTGGTCTTTGTATCATTTTACTATTTTTGTAACACTGCTGAACACCTGCACACTGATACTAATGTCTTTCTGTGACATGTAAATTATAGAGATTTTAAATAAAATTGTATGTAAACAACTGCAAAGATATTTAAAGTGTCTGCATAAGGACTTTCAGATTTACTGGAGTGGAGCTCGTTTAATAACATATTATTTTTTCTTCTTCTTTTTTAATTTTTCCATTACAGAGGAACGAACCCAGGGATGCTCTACCACTCAGCTATGTACCTGGCCATTATTTATTTATTTATTTATCTATTTATTTACTTTTTAACTTTTTAGCTCTTTTTTTTTTTTGAGAGAGAGAGAGAGAGAGAATTTTAATATTTATGTTTCTTAGTTTTATCGGCGGACACAACATCTTTGTTTGTATGTGGTGCTGAGATCAAACCTGGGCCGCACGCATGGCAGGCCAGTGTGCTACTGCTTGAGCCACATCCCCAGCCCCCCCATTTTAAAAATTTACTTATTTTTATATGGTGCTGAAGATCGAACCCAGTGCTTCGCATGTTCTAGGCAAGTGCTCTACCACTGAACTAGAACCCCAGCCCTCCCGGCCATTTTTTATTTTTATTTGAAGACACAGTCTCACTAAATTGCTGAGGTTGGCTTCCAATTTGCCACCCTCCTGCCTCAGCCTCCCAATCTCTGGAATTACAACCATAGCACCCAACTACAATAATTTCTTATGGGGGAGGGAGTGAATGTGGTGGAAAGGACAGAAACAGACAGGACATACTTCTACGTTTTACTCATCCTTTTTTTGTCAGAGATTGGAAATCTCTGGCCCTCTGCCTGTGTTTGTAAATAAAGGTTTCTTAGAACACAGCCACACCCATTTATTTGCATATTTTCCTTGACAATTTTTGTGCTACAATGGAGTTCAGTGGTTGCAGAAGCTGAAAATGTTTATTTACCATTTGACCCTTTACAGAAAAAAAAAAAATTGCTGACCACTACTCTGTGTGATGAGTTGTTTTGTTTTGTTTTAGGGTACCAGGGATTGAACTCAGAGCATTCAATCACTGATGCACATCCCCAGCCCTGTTTTTTTAAAAAATATTTATTTTTCAGTTGTAGTTGGACACAATACCTTTATTTTATTTATTTATTTATTATGTATTTATTTATTTTTAGGTAGTGCTGAGAATCGAACTCAGGGCTTCACATGTGCTAAGCAAGAGCTCTACCACTGAGCCACAACCCTAGCCCCCCCTGCCCCAGCCCTATTTTGTATTTATTTAAAGACAGGGCTTCACTGAGTTGACTGAGGCTGGCTTTGAACTCTTGATCCTCCAGTCTCAGTTACCATGAGCCATCATGCCTGGCTTGTGTGATGAGGTTTAACATAATGCAAATTGCAAACCAAAGAGGACAGATAGAATTCCCAGGTTCCCATTTTTAAAGGGCTCAAGCTGTGACAGTACTTGGGTTCAAGTGCTTGCAGTCTAGGCCTCAAAACTTAATTCGCTTGGACTTGCTTTCTTCATCTATAAAGTGATGAAAATAGGGATGTCCTCTTTGTTTTGTTATGGGGATTAAATGAAACAATGGGATACTAAACTACTATACAAACTTCAGCAATTAGTATTATTCATATTATTAGCTGGGAAGGTGATAGGTAATATACACCTGTAATTAGTGAGTATAATTGATATTAGAAGGGCAATGGTGCTTTAAAAATTTGCAGCACTTGATACAAAAATATTGCCTTTCAACTTCTTTCTACTACCATTTTTAGGTAGTAATTATATTGGCAATGGCTACATAGTAAATTCATGCTTCAAGCTGCCATTGTATCTGTTCATCTGACAATAGTGATTTTGAAGCAAAGCTCTACTTAGGACAATGTCTTCTGACTGCAATGGGATTATTTGGTTTTTAGAAAGCTCAAGGGAAATTTTTAGATTTAAAGATCCCTTAAGTTTTAACAGGTAAAATTTATCAATAAAGGTTACTGTACTATGAAGAATGGTATATTAGTTGACCAAGTGTTTTTGGGATCTGTTTGGAATGTGTATGTGACAAAAACAAAATCAGGCTCCAGTAAGGCTCTCACCTTCAAAATTCATATTTACTCTATCACTTTTGTCATAATTTAAATATTTAAAACTATTATCTTA
This sequence comes from Callospermophilus lateralis, assembly GCF_048772815.1. Taxonomy (NCBI): domain Eukaryota; kingdom Metazoa; phylum Chordata; class Mammalia; order Rodentia; family Sciuridae; genus Callospermophilus; species Callospermophilus lateralis. The sequence goes on from NC_135325.1 coordinate 667,675, forward strand.
GAACTTCTTTTTGACAGAACTCTCAGTGGATTTACTATACTCAGTGATCTTTCCTTTTCAGTCATTGAATTTGTAGCAATTGATTTTACCAAAGCATTTGAAACGTTTGAGATATAATTTTCTCTTTTTCTTTCTTTCTCTCTTCCTCCCTCCCTCCCTCCCTTCCTCCTTTCCTTCCTTCCTTCTTTTTTTCTTTCCTTTTTGTGGTTCTGGGGAAGGAACCCAGAACCTTGCACATACTAAGGAAGTGTTCTACCACTGATCTACATTCCCAGAACTTTTTATTATTTTTATTTTGAGACAGGGTCTCACTATGTTCTCAGACTGGCCTCTAGCTTCCTATCCTCCTGTCTCAGCCTCCCAAGTCACTGGGATTACAAGGGTGCATCAGTATGCCAGGTTTACACATACTATTATATGAATAAAGGATGTTTTCATTTGGAAAGCAACTTTGTAATCATATGAAGCTCTGAAAATAAGAAATTTGCTTTAATTTTTAAAATAAGTGTTGCCACTGCTGTGTAACAATCCATCTGGCTACTTAATGACTTAAAAAAAGCCACGTGCATTTTGCTCACAAATCTGTGATATTGGAAGGGTTCAGTGGGTACAGCTGCCTCTTCTGTATTTGTCATAAGCTACTGTGGCTTGAAGGCTAGATACTGGAGTCATCTGACAATTTGCTCATCAGGCACTGACAGTTGATGCTGGCTGATGCCTGAGACCTCAGCTGGGCTATCAGCTGGAACAGCTACCCACATCCTCTCCTTGTGGTTTGGGCTTTCTCACAACATGCTGGCTGTGTTCCAATGGCTAGACTCCCAAGAGATGGCTAGGCAGAAGTAATATCACCTTTTACTCTCTCTTGGAATTTAGTGTCATTCATATAGTGTCACATCTGCTGGATTGAGGCAGCCATCAAACTTCACCCAAGTTCAAGCCAAATGGGGATAGACTCTCCCTCTTTGTGGGACACAGAAAGTTTCCAAAAGTATATAATGTGGGGCTGGTGAGGTAGCTCTGTAGTAGAGCACTTGACTAGAATAAATAAGCAAGGTTCTGGGTTCCAACTCCAGCACAAGAAGAAGGAGAAGGAGCAGCATGTAGGGTGAATTTAGAAAGTACAATCTGTCATAATTTTGCATGAAGTATATTCAAATGAGAGCTAATGCTGAGTTGGCAGAGTAACAAATATGGTGCCATGCTCTAGAAATAACCCTGGCTCTTAAGAGACACTCAACAAACATTTGTTGAATAAATCTTTCTTTTATATTTGTGTATATATTGAAAACATTCTGTCAGATGCTACCCCAAAAAGTTAATATTGGTAATAATTTTGTGATAGGGTTACAATTTAGCCTAAAACAGCAAGTTTATAATATTCTTATAATGAGCATGCATAAAAAATTAAAAGGTGTTTCAAAATGAACCTCAGAGGACAATAACCTGAGTTGATTGTCAGAAAGTTGACCTAATTTTTTTTTTTTTTTTTTTTAGATAATTGAAAGCTAATTAGGATGCTCTCCTAGCAAAGCTCATTTTCTATCTTCTACTTGTTGGAGGGACTTATTGTTCAGGTAAGGTGTGGTGGTACATACCTGTAAACCCAGTGACTCAGGAGGCCACAAGTTGGAGGCCAGCCTCAGCAACTTAGTGAGACCCTGCCTCAAAATAAAAATTAAAAGGGGGGCCAGGGATGTAGCTCAATGATAAAGTACTCTGGGTTCAATACAAAAAGAACTTTGTTTTCCATTTGTAATAACAAAAGAACACTAGTCAAATAAAATACATTTTTTTTTTTTTAAAAAGAAGATATCTTAAGTTGGGCATGGTGGCACACACCAGTAATACCAACAGCTCCAAAGGTTGAGACTGGAGGATCACGAGTTCAAAGCCAGCCTCAGCAGTGGCAGACACTAAGCAACTCAGTAAGACCTTGTCTCTAAATAAAATACAAAATAGGGCTGGGATGTGGCTCAGTGGTTGAGTACTCCTGAGTTCAATCCCTAGTACCAAAAAATAAAAAGAAATAAAATAAAAACAAGATATCTTATTAAATATATATAATTTTCTCCAATTAGTCATAATTGTATGATTAAAATCATAATAAATTTCATGTTATAAATTCTGAATTTGTAGGATACAATTTTATAGACACTGGGAGAAACAGTGTGGTGTTCATGTAATATATTATGTTGTACCTATTTCCTGAACATTAATATTTTAAAAAACATTAAAATATAAATTATTTTTGGAAGCAAAAAGTGCTCACTTTGAAAGTGCTGTTTAACCAAGATGTTAGAAATGCTACCTGGACAAAGTTGAGTATAGGATTACATTGTGACAAGAGAGCAATCCACAGTCAGTGTCAGGTTTGGGGCATTGGTGAGAGCTGATTAAACTTGAAATGATGAGAATCCTTTGTGTGATACTGGAAAGAATATATTTTAACTAAACTTGTAAACCAGTTTAGCAGTAATCAGCTTTTAGTTAACTGTGGTGTGTTGTACTCAATTGTAATCACTTTCTGTTCTTTGATCCTGACTGAAATCACTCATACTTAATGCTAAAGTATTACTTGAACCTTGAAAGGTCACTCCTCTGAAAGAATGCATGGATGAACTCACCCCTGATTCTCAAGAAACAAAAAGAGTTCCACTTCAAATGGTTCTATCAACTCATAATGACAGAATCATTATGACCCAAGGAAACATAGCTCCCCTTGTTTCTGGGAGCAGGGACTCTGGTCTTCCTCTTGGGATCTGAAACTTCTCTCACTATTCACTTGAAAAACACATACACACACACACACACCTGACTTTATTCACCCAAAGAGTCGATTATTCATATGAAAATGTAATCTCTCATAAGCAATTACTTGTAACATGTGCTTATTATAGTCTTGATTCTCTGAAGAAGAGGAACTATATAGAACTATATATCATCTTTCCAGAAAGGTATTTTTTTTTCAGTTTATAAGGTCTTTTTTTTTTCTTTTGGTACCAGGGATTAAATCCAGGGGTATTGACCATTAAACCACATCCCCAGCCCTATTTTGTATTTCATTTACAGACCCGGTCTCAATGAGTTGCTTAGCACCTCACATTTGTTGAGGCTTGCTTTGAACTCATGATTCTCCTGTCTCAGCCTCCCCAAATGCTGAGATTACAGCCATGCACCACTGTGCCCATCAAGTTTTTTAAAAAAATATTATTTTTAGTTATAGATAGACACAATGACTTTATTTATTTATTTTTATGTGGTGCTGAGGATTGAACCCAGTGCCTCATCCATGCTAGGCGAGCATCCTACAACTAAGTCACAACCCCTGCCCCTCAGTATATAAGTTACTTCAAGTAATCAATGCTCATTAATTTAATGTATATATTAAAAAGTTATCAGAAAAATTCACCATTAAAAAACAATTTGATACACATGGAAGATACATATAAGTAGATAAAGATAAAATTCAACTGGTTGTGTATATGTTAAGTGTATATATCTTGATATACAGTCTTTAAGTGTGCTTGTTTTGGAATTGCTAACAATATTATTGGAAAATACTACATATCATAATCACAGTGGCTCAGGAGACCGAGGTAGGAAGGCCACAAAAGGCAAACTGTTTTTGAGCTTTATCCATGTTGTAACATATTGCTAAATAATATTCTGTTATATACTTATACCACAATTTCTAGCTTGTCTTTTTAAATTAATATTTTGTATCATTAAAACTTCATGTAGCTGGTTATGGTGGTACATGCCTTTAATCTCAGCAATCATATATATTTAATCATATATATTAAGACAGGAGGATCACAAGTTTAAGGCTAGCTTCAGCAACTTAGTGAGGCACTAAGCAACTCAGAGAGACCCTGTCTCTAAATGAAATATTAAAAATGGCTAGGGATGTGGCTCCGTGGTTAAGCATTCCTGGGTTCAGTCTCCAGTACCAAAATGAATGAAATAAAATAAAAAGGGATGCAGAGCTGGGGTTGTAGCTCAGTGGTAGAGTGCTTACCTTGCACTCATGAGGCTCTGGGTTCTATCCTCAGCACCACATAATAAATAAATAAATAAAAAATAAAGATATTGTGTACATCTACAACTAAAAAAAATTTTTAAAGGGGGGGGGCTGGATATATAGCTGAGTGGGTAAGTGCCCCTGGGTTCAATTCTCAGTACTGAAAAAAAAAAAAAACTTTGTGCAAATCTTCATTTCAATGGCCATAGTAGTTCCTCATACCATAATATATTAAATCATTTTTTCCTATTTCTGTGTATTTCCTATTGTAAATAATGCTATATTATTGCAGGTTGGGCTCTTTGAAACCAGATGCTGAGAAGAAATTTGGGTGAAGATGTTTATGAGGGATCCACAACTATGAAGAAAAAGGACAGAAGCAGGATTGGGCAGAGAGAGAAGCTGAACTTCCATTTAGCCAGAAAATCCTTAGACAATCTGAAGGGGAACTCTGGAACAAGTATTGTACATTAGAGTATCTCCATATTGGGTGAAAATGGTTGAACTTCTATATCCCTGCTTCTCTCAAGTACCATATGAGGGCAACTCAGGGGAAAAAGGGTCATTGCCTGAAGTGGTTATATATCACAGTTGTATAGCCCCTGGGCTGTGGGATGGAGATATCTGTAGACCCCATGCCAGTAGTGGGACAGCAAGTCCTTCCCTGGCAGGGGATTTGGGCAGTGCATCTTGTGTCTGCAAGAACTCTTAGAATCACACATCTTGTATCCATTCTCACTTTTGATTAATGGAACCTCATTTCATCTGCAACAGCAAAATGCTTTATTCATTTATTCATTCATTCATTCATATATATTGTGGTACCAGAGATGTGGTATCAGGGGTGCTTTACCACTGAACTGCACTCTCAATTATTTTTAATTTTTATTTGGAGACAGGAACAGGAACTCCTTAAGTACCAAGGATGACCCTGATCATGGTCCTCCTGACTCAGCCTCCCTAGTCACTGGTTACAGGTTTGCACTTCATATCCAGCCACTTTGAAACATTTTCTGCACTGGTCTTCTTCAAATGAAGGAAGAACCATGTAGCCTAGTTGGGCAATGAGACACGGGGAAGAAATTCCTGAGTCATCATCATTTTCTGAATTAAAAGACAAAGCCTCAGGACCAGTGGTAGAGTGCTTGCTTGTGCAAGGCTCTGGGTTCTATCACCAGTGCTACTATAAATAGATAGATAGATAGATAGATAGATAGATAGATAGATAGATAGATAGATAGATAAATCAGGCAAAGCCTCCCAAGGAGAAACAATTTGCTTTTCAAACTTCTTTCTTTCAGCCAGGAACTTTTAGAGCATGGAGACATGAGGCTCTGAGGTTCTTTCCTTAGGACACCCTAAGGAAAGCAGAGCAAAAAGCTACATGGATGACTTTCTCAAACAACTGGTTTCTTGTTGCCTGGGAAAAATAACCTCTCCCCCTATCTGCTTAATCCATCTTGGTAGGGTTTCTGTTACATGCAGCCAAATGCAATCCTATCTAGCACAATATTTTAAATATCTTGGCATATAAATTAGATGTGCATTTGTGATTATTTCTTTTAGATGGAGTCCAAGTGGGAATGCTGAGTTAAAACATTTTTCCAAGTTATTCAAATAGCTTTACAGGAGGTTTTTCCAAATTTCTATTTCAATCAGTAGGACATGAGATTATCTTAGTAAATTATGCTCTCATTAAACAGCTTTTTATTTTTTGGCATCAGGCATTGAACCCAGGGGCTATTAACCACTGAGCCACATCCCCAGCCCTTTGTATTTATTCATTTATTTATACAGGGTCTTGCTAATGCTTAGGGCCTTGCTAAATTGTTAAGGTTGGCTTTGAACTTGTGGTCTTCTTGTCTCAGCCTCCTGAGCCTCTGGGATTATAGGCATGTACCACCATGCACGCTAAACAGTTTTTTTTTAAAGTTCTTTTTTTGGAGAAAGGGAACAAATCATATGGGGTTTGTCAATTTATATATTTTGATAGCTTATGTGGTTGTAAAACATTTTCATTTCCTTTTCTCTAGATTGTCTATTCAAGTTGTAATCAGAGTTTTGCTGTTTTTCTTATTAGCTTAGACTCTTTATTACAGAATTTCACTTTTTTTTTTTTAACCATTTCTGAGAGGTATCTTCACTCTCTTTGAGGCTTACTTTTTTATTTTGTTAACATTTGTGATATTTCAGAGGGCAGAAAATTATGTTCATAAATAAATCATTTATTTGCTATTTTGTCTACTGTATTTATCTCTAGACCAGTCTTTTATATTTAGCGGCCAAATATATATACAAATCAATTTTGCTTCTTTATAGTTCATTTTTTCCCATTTGATTATTTTCATGGGGGAATATTCTCTGTTTTCTCTTGGTAATCTGTTTTGTTGGTTTAAATTTGCAGCCCTCAGTCACTGAACATAAGAGGGTAGTGGAAAAGTTTTTCCTCTTTAACTATTTTTCCCCCCACAGGAATCAACTTTTGTGGAGTATAGTGGGAATTAACCTGATAGAGTGAAAGAGAATGATGGAGAGGGAGTATTCCAGGAAGAGAACTTGTAACATAGAGAAAGAAGAGGGAAACTTGGGGCAAAGGAATTGAAAGAAATTAATCAAGGGGTGATTATGAATTTTAGAGGGCAGAGTGAAGAAACAGATGGGATTGAAGAAATAGGAAGAGGCTAGATTGTGCTAATAGAGTAACCACCAGCCTCACTATTAATCATTTGAAATGTAGTGTCTTAATTGAGAAATTTTATAAATGTGAAGTTACCCAGAGTTCACAAAACACAGTATAAATAAAAATATCTCATGAATAAATTTTAGAATATTGATGACTTATTGAAATAATCACTTTGGAAGATTGAGTTAATTTTAAAAATATTATTATAGTTACATTGATTTACTTTTTCTTTTCGTAAATATTGCCACCTGAAATTTTTTAATTATATATGTAGCTTGCATTATATTTCTACTGTATAGTATTGCTTTATACTCGCAGAGGTCTGGAAAACTGCTAGGACTTGTTTGAGAACAACAATATATTAAAAAATAACCGTGAGTATAAATAGTCTTGCCTGGAACAAGTAGGAGGTTGACCCTTGTCTGTAATCAACCCAACTATTTTTTATTTTTTGGTACTGGGGGTTGAACTCAGGGGTATTCGTATTCGACCACTGAGCCACATCCCCAGCCCTATTTTCTTTTATTTAAAGGCAGGGTCTCACTGAGTTGTCACTAGGATTCATGCACCACTGTGCCTGGCCTTTTTATTTTTTGAGACAGGATTTTTGCTAAATTATTGGTACTGACTTCCAATTTGTGATCTCCAACTTGCCTCCCAAGTTTGCAGGTGTGTGCCACTGCTCCCAGCCCAACTTTTTTTTTTTTTTTTTGGTTTTGTTTTTTAAATTATCCCCATTTCAATTTCCTTCTATAGTAAGAAACCTTTACTTCTTCATGCATTTTCTACCCTTCCTGCTCCATTTCAAGAAGCACAGGGTGCAGGAACACCTCCAGTATCCCAACACCATTCCTCACATTTGGAAAACAGTTGGGAAATTGGAGACTCAGGAACTAGGAAATACCAGGTGGTTTTGCTTTTCAGTTACAAAAATATGCTGCTTTCTCCCCAAAGTCAAAACAAAGGATTCACAGGACTACTCTCAATAGGTGAAAATGCTGACTGTTCTGCAAAGGGACACCTCTGTGAGCTCTTAATGGTTCTTTAATGATCCATTCAAGGATCAACATTCAAAGGACTGGGTCTCTTAATACCTCAGGGGATGTTCCCTAAACTCAAATTAATCCAAAGGAAACCAAAAGAAATATTGACAGAAACCAAAAGAAGCTTGGAACAGGGGAAAGGAGGATGAAAACTTTCCCAATTAGCCCTCAAAATATATAGAGAGGGAGATGATTTATACATGAAAGTCTGTGTCCACTCATCACTGATGACTCTTTTTTCCATGAAAATTCCACTGTCAAGGAGTCTAATAAAAAAGTACAGCTGAAATATCTTTGCTCATGATTCAATGTGGCTGTTTAAAAACACCTAACTAAAAAGAACCAATTAAAAAAAAGAAAAAGAAAAACATACACTGAAGACTTACGAATTGGTTCAAGGGTTTGGTCTTTTTCTAAATATCTGGTGTGGTATTTTTCTAAATATCTGCTGGTGCCTTGCCAGTGGTGGTTTGTTGTTGGAACCGTGGTCAGGAGGCAAGTGTTGGTTACACACAGGGCCTGTGGTGCATGGTCATATAAAGCAGAATTTCTCCATCTCAGTGCTGCTGAGAGCTCTTTAGAGCTGTCCTTTGCATTAGAGGATGGTTGGGAGCATTCCTGGCTTCTACCCACTGAATGCCTCTAGCATTAACCAAATTCCATTTGTGCTGATCAAAAATGTTTCCAGACTTTGCCAAATGTTCCCTGGGGGTAGAATTGCCACCGCATCCTACTCAGTTGATAATCACTGATGTAGTCCCTTGAAAAAAGGATTTATAGAGATATAGACCTTAAAGTATTGATGTGGGTTTCCCCTGTTGTTTTTTATTCCACAATGTTCTGGTGCGTACCCTTATTCGTGCATTTCAAATATCTTCCCTGCAAGTTGGACAATGGTGGAGAGAGCATATTTTCCACTGAGTCATGACCCCATCAGGCTGAAGATTTCAGCTGCTGTCTGGAGGGACCACTTAGTGAAAAGGCTCTGTTCACATGTCGACATACTGATGTAGTGATACTTACCTGCCCCTATCCCTGAACTATTCAGAAGGAATATAGAAATGAAGTAGCTATATAACACCAACGTATGTTCACCCTTGAATTAAATAAAATGTCAATAATGATTTGCCTTAATTTTTTTCAAAAACAGATGGCAATTAAATGCATTGTTTGTGTCTCAACAAGCACATGGATCTGGGCAGAGTGTACACATTTAATAGTAAAGTAGGCTGGACTTATATGGGCATACTATTATGAATGCTGTGCCAAAAACAATTAAGAGAGGTAATAGAGCACCATTTTATAATGAGCAAATTGACATCCACATTGTGCCCACTTCTCCCTTTTTCAATCATATCCTCACCAAAGAGGATCAGAATGTCACCCCAAAATATGTTACATTGGTATAAATGAATAAGATAGTATAGCTACTGTGTCTGAATTAAGGCCTTTTAAATGTAACACATCCCTAGTTAAGGTTTTTTTTTTATTCAAATGTAAAGACCACTCCATGAAAATGACCCCTAGAAGCATTCCAAACATTCTAGCCAATTCCTTTGTCCTGGAGCAGTGGAAAATGGAAGTGGGGGTGGACCTGAATGGAAATTACAGAAAGTTCAAACTCAAAACCTTAAAGAGACAGCCAATTAGAAGTTCATGGGCCTAGTCAATACTCTCGGTACTTTTTCAATATCTGTTTAACATAGATTTTAACCAGTAGCCTTAATACTTTCCCAATACCTGTTCAGCATGGATTTTGATCAGTGCCCCTAACCCAGAAGAGATGGAACCTCCCAGACATTTAGGTGCAAAATTTGCCATCAGTTCCCTCTGGCTTTGTGGGAGTTCCATCTCTTTTTTTCTCACATAAATAAATCCTACTCAGTTCACTCTTGGCTTCACTATTGTCCTTGGATTTTATTCTTCACATTTGTGAGGCAAGAACCCAGAGAGAAATTGGTGAAGCAGAGAATCTAGTTTCATCTCAAACTATGGTTTCAGAAGGATCATTTTGAGCTGAAGGAAATTGAGAAATAGCAACATGCAAAAACAAAACAAAAGAAAACAAAAAGCTTTCTACCATTTGTCCCTCTTCAGTTCTCCTGTACCAGGTAGAGGAGATAACTTTTTTTGAGGGGGGCGGTTACTGGGGTTTGGACTCAGGGGCACTCAACCACTGAGCCCCATCCCCAGTCCTATGTTTTGTTTTGTTTAGAGACAGGGTCTGAGTTGCTTAGTGCTTTTTGCTAAGGCTCAGGATCTTCTTCTCAGCCTCCTGAGCCACTGAGATTATAGGTGAATGCCATCATGCCCGGCAAGGAGATAATTTTTATCACTGGAGATTGCACTGAATTAAATCCACATACACAAACTTTACTGAAATTAGCTGGTGCAGGGTGTACACATGTAATCCCAGCAACTCAATAAACTGAGACAGGAGGATCACAAGTTCAAAGCCAGCCTCAGCAATTTTGCAAGGCTCCATGCAACTTAGTGAGACCCAGTCTCAAATTATAAGAAATAAATAAAAAGGGCTGGGGCTATAGTTCAGTGATAAAGGGCCCTTAACTTCAATTCTAGTACCAAAAATCAAAACAAACAAATAAACAAAACAAACTTTACTGAAATAACCTTTGACTTACATTAGTTTTCCTCATATATTTACTTTCCCACTATTGCTGCTCCTAACAGTTCAAATTGATTTCCCTTTGTCTTGTCATTTCTCCACAAATTGATTGCCCTTTTTATTAAAATGATACATGAGCCTCTGGGTCTACCCCTTTTGGAGTTTTCACTTCATTTCTGTGAGGCTCCCAACATATGTATAAAATAAACTTTTTCTTTAGCTTTTCATCAAGTTAATTTTGTAAGGTCCCAGTTGCTGAAGGTAACAAATTAGAGGAAAAAGGTTTCTTTCTTCTTCAACACAATATCAGCACCTGGAAGAAGCCTCCAAGGTGCAGGGAGAACAGATTGAATTGATTGGACATATTGCACCTTTGCAATGAGTGGGAGTAATCTCTCCCATTGAGGTAGAATTTGACAAATACTTTAATACCCACCAGCTGGCCTCTCCAGGTTTAAGCAACACTAAAAAAGGAACTCCTTGGCCACACTTTCTTTCATTCACCTCAAAGAGATGTCCCTTTGAGAAGCAGCTCCATTGTCAGTGGAAGGCTGCAGCTGGGAGCTTTGCCCTTGAAATGTTTGCTTAGAAGCTCACATTGGCCACATCATTTGCTTTTTGAGGTCCTGGTTTTATAGAAGAGGCTACTCTTTCTTCCAGAGCAGTTTCCAGAAGAATTGTGTTGTATTTTTGTTTATTTATTTATTTGGCACTTAGCACAGAGCATCCCCAGCCCTTTTCATTGAGACAGGGTCTTGTTAAGTTGCTTAGGACCTTGCTAAATTGCTGAGACTGGCCTCAAACTTTTGATCCTCCTGCCTCAGTTACCTGAGTTACTGGGATTACAGGCATACACCACCATGCTGGCATGTTGTAATTCTTATTGGTGCCACCCTCAGTATCCATGAGGCAAAATAATTTCTGGACACCACAGAGTTTATAACTGTAACCAAATGATCATTAATATAATTTTTAATATTTATTTTTTAGGTGTAGATGGACACAACACAATGCCTTTATTTTTATGTGGTTCTGAGGATAGAATACGGGTCCCACCCATGCTAGGTGAGTGCTCTACCACTAAGCCACAATCCCAGCCCCTGAATATAATTTTTGAATTGGTTAAAGAACTGCCTAGATTCTTTCCCAGTATGCAATATTTACGTAGACATTTGTAGGTAGATTATAAGTACTCTCTTAGTACTTTATTTTTAAATTTTTTTTTTTTAGTTTTAAATGAACACAATTAATTTATTTTTATTTATTTATTTTTATATGGTGCTGAAGATTGAACCCAGTGCCTCACATATTGCAGGAAAGTGCTCTACCACTGAGCCACAACCCCAGGCCCTCTCTTAATACTTTAATAAAATTTAACTGCAATGCAATTGAAAGTAAAGTCATTCTATAATGTATAAAAAACTGTTATAATTTTCCTTATATTTAATATATTTTATATCTCATATGCTATGCAAAATATAAGTATAGGAAACAGGGTAAAAAGAAATTTGCAAAAAGTTCTTTATATTTAGGATAGCACAATTTCAAATGATAGGTTAAGAGGCACAATCTTACATAATAGAAGGATAAAGAAAGAGGGTGGTACCTTTGAGACATCATAGAGAAAGAACTGACTTTGCCTCAGATAGAATTAAAGCAGAGGGCTGGGGATATAGCTCAGTTGCCTCACATGTACAAGGCCCTGGGTTTGATCCCCAGCACCACAAAAAAAAAAAAAAAAAAGAATTAAGGGAGAATCGGGAGAATCAGTCAATCTTTTTCTTCTTTCTTTCCTCTGTGAAATCTATATGAGCCATGGTAATTTTTTGTAACATCAGTAAGAAAAATGAATGTGTAAATTTAATGTTTGTGAATGCTATCTACAAAGAAATTTGTTCAAAATTATGAAGATAAAATTTTTTTTAAGTCATTTCGTGAGATAACTAAAAAGTGACTTGTAAGCCTGGACACAAACCATTAAGAATGCAGTAGTGGAAGACTTTTTTGTTGTTGTTGTTGTTGTTACATAAAATCCAGAACAGGCAGACCATCAAGCTGGAAAAAAAAAGAAATTAATATAACCTCAGAGGCAGGAGGAAAAGCAAATATTCAGGCTAAAGCAGTGGCTGTTGATGAAAGCAAAGGTTAGAGCAACAAGGCTATTTTCTAACAAAGTGTGAATCCCATTAGTGATGAAGTGTTATTCCCTCCTTAGGCCCTTAGTTCTCAGCTAGAACAGATTTAGGCTTTTACTTCCATTTGCAACTCAAGCCTGGTAAGTAAGACAAATGCAGATTTGTAAGATGGTGAAGCCATTCAATAGGCATCTTAAGTCTTCTTATTTTAACATATATATATATATATATAACAGCAGTGTACAAAGTCTACCAAACACCCCTTTAGCATGCTTAAGGGTACAAAATAGGGAGCTGGTCTCTTCTAGTTTCCCAGCTCCCTTGGACACTCCCTGTTGTATATTTCAAAACACACTGTGATGCTGGATGCAGTGGCACAAGCCTGTAATCCCAGCAGCTCAGGAGGCTGAAGCAGGAGGATCATCAGTTCAAAGCCAGCCTCAGCAAAAGGAGGCACTAAGAAACTCAGTGAGACCCTGTTTCTACATAAAATACAAAATAGGGTTAGGGATGTGGCTCAGTGATTGAGTGTCCCTGAGTTCAATATTGGGTAATCCCCTGCCAAAAACAAATAAACAAACAAACAAACAAACACTGTGATGCCATTCAAAGATTGGTAAATTAACAATGAAACACTTGGGAAACTTCCTTTGGGGAGCTCAGAATTTAAGTTTTGTTACAGTTAAAAAAAAGAAGGGAAAAGTAGATGATATGCCTCAGCAGTTAAAAAAAAAAAGTAAAACATCTGGAAGTTATCAACAACTTACTTATTTGTGTGCCCAATACCAAGGTGATGCACTAACTTTAATATTGTAGCCAAGTAGACATTGTTTATTATAGCAGTTCATCTTGCAAGGTTCTATAATCTAAAAGTTTGAATTTGTTTTTTTCTCTGTATCAAGATCTGTCAAGTGTGTGTCCTATGCCAGATTGTGTCATTGAGTAGAACCAAATAAAACCACAGAATGAAGTTACCTATTCTCATAAAGAAAATCTAATGTAAGGAAAGCTCAAACCTTGGCAAAGATTTTCAACATTGTTGCAATCAAATCATTTTCCAATTGTATAAGTAAATAAAATTGACCACATGAAATATTCTGCCAGAAGTACATAGTTGCTATGATTTTCTTTTATTAAAGGTGTAAAGCTAAGTGTTCAAATTCAAGATTATTGGGTTTCTGCATGAAACATGTGCATGCAGTGAACATAAAAGATAATTATACCACTCTGCATTGTCACACAAACAGCATTTCTATCTCAAGGAAAAATTTCTGATTCTCAACTGCACAGAGCTGTGCCAGCTTGCCAAGAATGGGGAAATAAAAATCCACTGGAAATAACATTTGGTGGTTCACATTAGCATTGAAGATGACTGTGGTTTAGAAATCCCCCCCACTTTTTTTTTTTTTTAATTATAGCAAGTAAACTATTTTGCCAACTCTCTTTGGGCAGCTCAGTTTTTATCCTAGCTGTCTGACCTGAAAATGAAGCTGTCAAGAGTCTTATGTTGAAATTGTTTTTCTGAGAAGAATATTTATTATAGTATGTATACAAAAGTTGTTGCGGGCATGGTGGCACATGCCTATAATCCCAGTGGCTCAGGAGGATCATGAGGTCAAAGCCAGCCTCAGCAACTCAGTGAGACCCTGTCTCTAATTAAAATACAAAATAGGGCTGGGACGTGGCTCAGTGGTTGAGTGTCCCTCAGTTTAATCCCCAGTACACCTCCCCACCAAAAAAGAAAGAAAAACACAATTCAATGAGAGCCCAGGTGCCATGCATTGCTACTGTGTGGTGATTCTTAGCAAGTGTCAAAAAGGCCTCATTCAAAATGGCCTCCTAGCCCTCCAGTCCCCAGGAGCTCTGCCTCTTTGGCCTTTAAACATCCCTAGACACTTCTAAATGTTGTTGATTTACTTTTTTAAATCCACAAAACTTCATTAAGCTGGTAAAGCATTTGAAGTATTAGTAAAAGTTACAACAGAATCCAAATACCATCATACTGGCAAATATTACTGAAAAGAGATGAGCTGAGAAATATTAAACTCAATGGAAGAAAAAGAGAAAGATTAGAATCTCCTAACCTCCTTCCTTGTGATTTTATTTTGTTTTGATTCTCAAAACATTGCTACCTTCAATTTGCTCGATCTTGTTAACCATTAGATGGATGTTGGATAAGGTTTAATAGGAAATTTAAGCCTTTATTAAATCCCTTTGTTACTATGAAGTCCATGTAAGCTTTACAGTACTCTGAGGTTATAGTTTTGTATCTTAGAAATTGACATGGCTATGAAAACAGCAACTAGGTGACTAAACTAAACATTTCCCACTATGCATCCTATAGTCTGGCAGTAGAGAAATCCACAGCACCCTTGTAGGAACTTTGGGTCAGATATTGCCTCAAAAGGAACAGAGTACAGTACGTAATGATAAAAAGCTTAATATCCATTAGATTCAACAGGGAAGCCATAATGTGACAGACAAATGTAGGCATTCTTCCTTTATAGTAAGTCTAATACTTGCAACTTTCATTTTCAAAGAACAGTACAATATAAGACCAGTGATCCTGTAACCTGCTGAAAAGTGGGGTATTACCACATTGCTCAATAAACATTGTCAATATTACATAAAATGAGCTCTAGAAATCCAAAAAGGATGACCTTTCCACTTTAAAAAAAAAGATTTCTTTCTTTCTTTCTTTCTTTCTTTCTTTCTTTCTTTCTTTCTCTCTCTCTCTCTCTCTCTTTCTTTCTTTCTCTTTCTTGTTGTAGATGAACAGCATGCCTTTATTTTATTTGTTCATTTTTATGTGGTGCTGAGGACTGAACCCAGTACCTCACATATGAAAGGCAAGTGCTCTCTGCTACTGAGCTAAAGCCCCCGCCCCCCTTTTGATTTTATGTAAAATAGCGAGGTTTCAGGAGTTTCATGAAGAAGTCAATGCCCTGTGATGGGTTTTGGTGCCTTATAATTTCCACACTGTTTGTTCTACTCAATAGCTAAGAAATCTTGAAAATCTTGGGCAGATTACTTGACGTCTTTTTTTTTTTTCATGGTACTGAGGATTGAACCCAGGGACTCAAATATGCTAGGCAAGTACTGTACCACTGAGTTCTGTACTCCCTTGTTTGACATCACTAATGCCCAGTTCCTCATTTTGTTTCAAAAGTCTCATACTACAGATATTTTTTAAAAGATTAGATAAGATCATGCATCCATCAATGTTTATATCAGCTCAGTTCACAATAGCTAATCTATGGAACCAACCTAGGTGCCTTTTGACAGATGAATGGATAAAGAAAATGTGATTCATATGCACAATGAAATATTAATGAGCCATAAAGAAGAATAAAATTATGGCATTTGCAGGTAAATGGATGGAGTTGGAGACTATCATGCTAAGTGAAATAAGCTAATCTCCCCCAAAAAACAAAGACCAAATGATTTCTCTGGATGCTAACACAATAAACAGGGCAGGAGTGGGGTTGGGTACAGAAGTTCACTGGATTAGACAAAGGAGAATTAAGGAAAGATGGGGGGATGGGAATAGAGAAGACAGTGGAATGAATCAAACATAACTTTCCTATGTTTATATATGAATATATGACTAGTGAAACTCCACATCATGTATAACCACAAGACTGGGAAGTTATACTCCATATATGTATAATATGTCAAAATATATTTCACTGTTATGTATAACTAAAAAAAAGCAAAGAAAATTTAAAAAGAATTTAAACATAAGATAAAATGAAAAACAAAGATTATGTGCATCCTTAATTGTGTGCCTGTCACATGACAAAACCCAGGAAACATTGTTTCCTCTTAGTAATAATAAAAGTTATATTGGTTAAAGGTATCTCAGGCACTATGCTGAGCGTCCCCTATGCTTTATCTCATTTAATCTTTACAAGAGCTCCATTGAGTTGGCATTTTTATTATTCCCAATTTACAGATGAAGAGACTAATATCTAGAAAAGCAGAATCACTTAAGAATGTATTCCTACTGTGGTATAGAGTTCAGGTTCCAACTCCAAATTTCATGTTACCCATTGCCTAAGTATAGCCCCACTGCCTATTTGCTAATTAGGAGAGACTTAGTTCATTTGTTTGGTAAACAAACACTGTTAAATACTGACTGTATTTTAGGTACTTTACTAATTGCTGACAATGCAATGATGAGTAAAACAGGTGACTCTCACCTTCATGAGCTCACAACCTAACCCAGGGTTGCTCAAATTCAATGCTATTGGCATTTGGGGCTGAACACTTTTTTTTATAGTGGGGGGCTTTTCTTTGCATTGTACAATATTTAGCAGCAACTCTGGCTTCTACTCACTGGGTGTCAGTAGCACTCCCTGACTACTGCTGAAGTTCTGACCATCAAAACTGTCTCCAGATATTGGCAAATGGCTCCTGTGGAGACGATGGCCAAATGAGAAACTCTGCTCTTAGGAATTAATATTAAGTCTCATGTCTAAAAATTAGTGAATCCCTACTCAGCCTGCGGCTCTTTTAAGAAACACAGTTTCTTCCTGAAAATAATTTAAAAATTAATAATAGTCAAATGTCATAATGTAGAGTCTGATTTGTAACTACCACATCAATCATAAAAATGTCTCTCAAGATTTTATGGTACAAATATTTCTAGTTTTGGAAAGATTAATTAATTTTTCTCTATACATGTATATTTGATAGTCAATTTATCTGAAATAGGGTATAACAAAAATTACTGTTTTCAAACAATAAAGAATTATGAAGCTGGGCACCCTGGTGCACGCCTGTGATCTCAATAGCTTGGGAAACTGAGGCAGGAGGATCAAAAGACAGCCTCAGCAAAAGCAAGGTGCTAAGCAACAGTGAGACCCTGTCTCTAAATAAAATGTAAAACAGGGCTGGGGATGTGGCTTAGTGCTCAAATGCCCCTGAGTTCAATCCCCTGTACTCTCCCCCACCAAAAAAATTATGAAGACATAGTGGCTCATAATAGAGTAGGATCTGAGTGTGGTGCTATAAGTGGGTAGGGAGGAAAGCATTAAATTTGGGGAGGCCTGCATCAAGGGTTGCTAAGTTCAACATTACTAGACTTATCATAATATTTTCAGGTTGTTGGTAGTATTAATAGACCCGGTCAGTTAACTGTTGTAATCCAAAATTTGCACAATGAAAATTTATTTATTTCTTGCTCACACAACTGTTCCACATGGATGACCCTGTTTTTTCAGGTCTTCTGGGAGGCTCCTCTCTACATAGAGACGCAGGGAGCCAGGATCCAGCAGTCTTATTCTTCTGCTCTCCTTCTGGTACTGGGAGTTATTGCCTTTACCACAGAAAATGGAACAGAGAATGTGGGGATTGTAATAAAATTTTGAGAGACCATAACCAGAATTCTAATTGATTAAAAACTCATGGTCAGGGCTGAGGTTGTGGCTCAGTGGTAGAGTGCTAACCTACCACTGCATGAGGCACTGGGTTCGATCCTCAGCACCACATAAAAATAAAATAAAGATACCGTGTCTACCTAAAAAACTAAAAAAGAAATATTAAAAACCCCCCCAAAAACTCATGGTCACCCGATTACCAATAAATATGAGGGAAGGGGACAAATGGAGCTCAGCTGCATATCCGGAAGGCAATGAGAAGTGTTTGGTAAACATCTAGCCATACTTTGCCAATATGATCAAAATAATTTTCATTGCCTAAGAGCCATGCTTTAGTCTCATCTTGTGATTTATAAAATCAGGATACACTTCAGAAAGATTCTTTGAGGACTAATAAAGGATATGTAAACTACATTCTTCCCAAAGACTTTGTGTTATGTGTGTATCTGATATCTAGAGAATAATATACTATGGTAATTTATAGCCCCATTATAAATAGACACATTCTTAATCTGTGGCAGACATCATGATATGGCCAATCCATTGTCATTTGTTAAAAAAAGGAGAATGTGCTTTGTAGTCCAGAGTTCATGTCCCCCAGCGATTGTGTAATATTTTCTTTTGCTCTCAATGTGTGAATTATTAAAAAATAAGCAAACTACAATGTCATCATTTTTGATTATATCAAAAATGAAGGAAGAGACAGGACTGCTTCCAATCTGTGAAGTTATTTAGCATTTAATATTCCCTTTGGGAAATCAATATGGTTTGAGGGAGATTATTTATATACCACTAGTCAAGTGTGGTTTAAATAAATGCGCCGTGTTGCTAGAGCTATGTGAATGAATCTTTCAACGTCAAGATCTTACTATTGAATAAAGAAATATAATCATAAATCAGCTAATGGGAAAATGGTTAGTGGAAATTATCTGGTCATTTTCCTGATATGGATGAATAAATTGGTTTCTGTTTTTCTGGTATTTATTCAAATCATAGAAATGAATGTCTGGACATTATATAGCAACAATTTAACATTTATTAGTTACTTAAAATGTATATTTCATGAAAGTAATTTTATTTTGGGGGAGTGAAATGTGGACTGGTGGTTCATACATTTATAAATAATTCATGTGCTTTTTTATAATCAGTTAAGTAAAAAAGAATTAACTGAGCTTGAGGTGATGGTGCATGCCTGTAATTCCAGCAACTCTGGAGGTTGAAGCAGAAGGATCACAAGTTCAAGGCCAGCCTCAGCAATTTAGCAAGGTCCTAAGTGACTCACCAAGACCCTGTCTCAGAATTAAAACAATAAAGTGCCCTGGGTTCAATTTCTAGTACCACCCCTCCAAAAAAAAAAAAAAAAAAAAAAAAAAAAAAAAGAATCAACTGAATGGCAACAAAATAACTCCTGCTCTTAAGCAGTCAGGATTCATTCTGCATAATTCAGATTATGAATCAATTCCTTTCAAGCTTTATGGAAGTTAAGAAAAGAGGATGGTGAGCAGGCCACAAAGAAAAAGGCAAATGAGAGAAGTTTAGGCTCTTCAAGCTAAGAGCTAAGCCACTCATTGGTTAGTTTCTCCTTATGCCACTTAACTAGAATCCTGTCTCCTATTATAAAAAAATAAATAAATTCCTGGGTGAAACAAGATAAAAGTGCAAATAAAGGTTTTTTTGAGGGGTCAAGGAATGGGGCGGGTATGAAACCCTGGGCTTTGCACATACTAGGCAACTGCTCTACCACTGAGCCACACCCCCTGCCAAATTTTGAGCCTTCCAAAGCAATTCTGAGGCCACTTTAGAACTGGTCTCACTTTGAGACTGCAAGTCTCACTTTGAACAGACCAACACTGGCTCTTCCTTTCTCCATTTGTTAGCTCTTGGAGACAATGGATATGCCCCTCTTATGGTTTAGTTATATGGTGTTCCCCCCAAATCTCATGTGTGAAACAATGCAAGAAAGTTCAAAGGTGAAGTGATCGGGTTATGAGAGCCTTAACCTAATCAGTGGATTACTCCACTGATAGGAATAAACTGGGTGGTAACTGTAGGCAGGTAGGGCATGGCCAAAAGAAGTAAGTCACTGGGGATGTGTCTTTGGGGTTTATATTTTGTCTCTGGTGAGTGGAGCTTACTCTCTACTCCCTTGATGCCATGTCCCAAGCTGCTTTCCTCCACCATGCCTTTCTGCCATGATGTTCTGCCTCACATTGGGCCCAGACAACACATAGGAGTTGGCTGTCTATGGTTTGAGACCTCTGAAACCATGAGGAAAAACAATTTTTTCTCCTCTATATTGTTCTTGTCAAGTCTTTTAGTCACAGTGATGCAAAACTGACTAAAACAGCCTTACTTTAATCAAATAGAACATGGAACCAGAGTGATACATTCATTGATCATTACTAAACTTACAAAGATAATCTACTCGTTACCCTAATATTCAATATAAAAATGTATTTAGTGCATATTCCCCAAAGACAGTGAAAAATACTTTGGCTTATGAAAATTCTTTTCATGTCTTTAAGGTGAATTGTATGGAATTGCCAAAGTTTGAACATTTTTTTCGTCAGCAAAAACGGCTGCTTTTAACATTTTTTAAAATACATTTTTAGTTGTAGATGGACACAATTTATTTATTTATTTATTTATTTATCTGCGGTGCTAATGATCTAACTCAGTGCCTCATACATGCTAGGCAGGTGTTCTACCAATAAGCTATTTCTCTAGCCCCAGTTTTTAACATTTAATATTGACATTTGGCTTTCCAGGAATTATCTTTTTATAAAGTAAGACATATTCTCCTGAGATATCCTACAATAAGTCTGATGGGGGAGGGTGGGAATACAGCTCAGTTGGTAGAGTGTTTGCCTCACATGCATAAGGCCCTGGGCTCAATCCCTAGTACCACCAAAAAAAAAAAAAAAAATCTGATGTGGAAACACTTTAATGGATGAAGGTAATTTAAGGGGTATTATTCCCAGGTAATTCCAAATCTCCAACATTCTGACCACCAATACTGTGTGTGTGTGTGTGTGTGTGTGTGTGTGTGTGTGTGTGTGTGGTGCTGGAGATTGAACCTTGTGCATGAGAGGCAAGCACTCTAGCAACTGAGATTATATATATATCTCCCCAGCCTTCTCAGCAACACTCTTTGAGGGCTCAAGAAGTTTTCATATGAAAATGAACATTATCCAACAACTAAGAGATTGATTGTATCAACCTGTAACAACAGCAATAATAAAAAAAGGCAGATCAGTCACTGTTTTTGCTAAAGAAAAAAGGCATCTTTAGCTGATGGTATCTTTCCCTTTCCATAGTTAGAAGTATCATGTGTGCAATGACCTGTGTGGTTGATATTGTAGAGTTCTAGGGCTTTTATCTGGGAGACAGAACCACAGGCTTCAGGCAGTTTAGGTGAGTTTTGCCCTTTCTGGCTCATTTGTCTAAGAAAAAAAAAATTGGTGACTTGACAAGTTTCTAGAAGTAGATGAAAATTATTTGAGTGAAGGCAGCCAGAGGCAGTTAGCAAATTCTGACCACCATCATAGTTGTCACCCACTGAAATTTAAACTCAAGTCCACATTTATACAAGTGGATTCACTTATACAGTACAGAATTCACATGCTATTTATTAACTATCACTGGGTCCTTTTTTCTGAACCCTGTACATTTTTGGATGGCATGACATTTTGGAAGCTGTAATCCTCTTGTGACAGGTTATAAGAGCCAGTTAAAACTTTCTTATTTTGTTCTAACTTAGTATACCTAGCTTTAATTGTGATGATGATTTTGATTCAGAAGACAAACTTCAGGAAAGGAAGTGAAAAAGTCAGAAAGTCTGGAGAAGGTTGGAGGAGGGAGTGTGTGTAGGATGTGGGGAGAGAGGAAGACAGCAGATTCTTCTTCTTCTTTTTTTTTAAGGGATTACTCACTCCTAAATGAGACAGCTCAATTATACTGCCTCGAATTTATGGGTCTAACCATTGGGGAAGATTATGAGTCTGGAGTCCTTGGGGAAAGAAGCTACCTGGCGGTCCAACATTCGTGGTCAATTGTTATTACAGGTGTGGGAATGTGTTTCTGGCAGTGAAAGAATTTCTAAGGCAGGAAATTCAGATTGAGGTTGGTTCATTGATGGGTAGGTCAGGAAGCAGCCTAAGCCCTATGCCAGTAATGGGTTTAGGTAGCTACTGCAGCCAGTATTTTCTGCTTTGTAGTTTGGAAGAATGCAAGGATGCATTGTCTTTCTCTTTATAGAAATGTATGGCCTATTTTATGTCTCCAGTGGCTTTATTTTCCCCAGAAGTTACATTAAAATAAGAAGCAGCCAATGCTTTTTCTTCTTTCTAGAGTGATGATTATACTGTATTATATTAATAAACTATATAAATTACATAATTATATGATTAAGTTACATGATGTATGTAGTTAGTAAGTACATTTAGTTATTGGGCAACAATTATATCCTTGCAAGAAAAATCTGTGTATAATGAAATGGCATGTGTCCTTTAGAATAACCATTGAGAAAAGGCTGTTACCATATTAACCAGTTCATGATCAGATTAAGTAATGATGTGGACACATTGGATGATGATGATTGGTACTGGGGATTGAACCCAGGGGCACTCTACCACTGAGCCACATCCTAAGTCCTTTTTCTTTTTTGAGACAGGGTCTTGATAAGTTGCTGAAGCTTACATTGAAATTATGATCCTTCTGCCTCAGCCTCCTCAGTAGCCAGGATCACAGGCATGTGCCATCATTCCCAGCCAGTGGGTTATTTTTTAAATATATTTTCTCCTTTTAAAATTAAAATCATTAGGACTTGGGTTGTGGCTCAGTGGTAGAGCATTCACTTAGTAGGTGCCAGGCCCTGGGTTTAATCCTCAAAACCACATAAAAATAAATAAATTAATTAAATAAAGGGATTGTATCCAACTACAACTAAAAATAAATATGAAAAAAAATTAAAATCATTCATGCTTGTGATTGAACTATTAAAACAAACCAGGGAAATCCAATGAAATAACTCAAAACCACCTTTGAGATAGCCTACCCTTCAAAAACCACTGGTGTAAAATTACAGAGTTTTTCCCATGTAAATATAACATATACATATTTTATGTGAGGTAGTTCTCTTTATATCTACAACTCTATTACCTTCCATTTTTATCATTTTTAACTACTGCATAATATTTAATAGTGTGGATGTACCAGACAGTATTTTAGCCAATTTTCATTGGTTCTTCACGTGATTTATACTCTTGGCTCTAATGTAGATAGATAGCTGTTATCAATATTAATACTCTTTTATTTATTTGTTTTTTTTAAAATTTATTTTAGGGGTACTGGGGATTGAACTCAGGGGCACTGCTCCACTGAGCCACATCCCCAGCCCTATTTTGTATTTTATTTAGAGATGGGTCTCACTGAATTGCTCAGCACCTAGCTGATTGCTGAGGCTGGCTTTGAACTAGCAATCCTCCTGCTTCAGCCTCCCAAACCACTGGGATTATAGGTGTATTCCTGGTTTTCAATACTCTTTTATTAACAGAGTTGTCCAACTATTTCCTTAGGATAAATTCCTAGAAATAGGATTAATTATAGGTTATACATTTTATTGCAGATGGTGAAATTATTTTCCTTGAAACTTGTACCTAGCTGGGTGTGGTGGAGCACACTCAGGGGCCTGAGGCAGGATGATTACAAGTTCAAAGCCAGCCTTAACAATTTAACAAGACCCTAAGCAATTTAGCAAGATTCTGCCTCAAAACAAAACAAAACAAAACAAAAATTAAAAGGGCTAGGGATGTGGCTCAATGGCTAATTGCCCCTGAGTTCAATTCTCAGCACCAATAAATAAATAAATAAATTTTTAAAAAGATCCAGGAACATAGCAATGGTAGAGCACCCCTGGGTTCAGTCCCCAGTACAAATAAATAAATAACCAAAAAACCTTGAATCTGTTGGCAATACCATCAAACATATGGGAGTTTTTAGTCTATTCCATTTAAACCATTCTTTACTTTGCAAAAGAAAAGAATTGATTTCTTAATTTCCTTCTTTCCTTGTTTCATTCTTCCTTGTGTCCCTCACTCCCTCCTTTCCCTGACACATTCAGGCACAGGAACCACAATCTCTGATCACATTAGCCAGCATGTACGGGAGAGTAATTATTTCACATGTTCTCTTCTTTTGCCCTCTTACATAATCCATGTAAATATCATGGAAAATTCCAACATGCTAACTTCTAGTATCCCCTTCCCAGATGCTTTTCACATCTGGAAGTAACACAAATTCTTGTCTCAGAATATGCTCCTTGATTTTGCTCTGTGGATGTCACCCTTACTGTGGAAGACAGAGGGAGCTGAACCCTGAATTTATTAGGTAGCTCCTCCTCTTCTTTCTTCCCAAATGATGGTACTGTGGTGCCACCTCCACCCACATAGCCCCTGATCCAAAGCAGTGGAGAGACAAGAGTTCAGTGGAAACTTTCAGTACCCTTCCTCCCTTATAAGATTCCATATTGGCTGGAGATGCACATAGCTCAGTGGTAGAGTGCTTTAAATAAAAAGACTCTGTATTGTATTAATGAGCTATTTTCATGGTGTTGTGAGAAGCCAGGACAAGCATTGGTCTTCTTGACAGGAGAAGCAATAGTCAACGAGAGTTTTCTGTATTAAGTAAGTAGCTCCCACATGCCTTTTCAGTTAGTGAGAGAAACTTCAGAGTTCATCGTAGGTACAGAATACTCTGACAAATTTCTAACAGTTAATGAATAGTTTTCAAGTTCCTGTAATATCTGAACTTGTACAGTGACCACTAAAGCCAAACAAACCACTTTAATAATTATTAGTTAATAAAACACATTGAGTTATACTTGGCATTAAAGATAATTAATCACATTGACTCCATGTAAAATCATATTTACTCCATGTACTCCATATACAATAGGTATATTAGGAATTTAGGGATTCTGGTCATACCCCTTTCAGGTAGCCCAAGGTAAAATTATGCCATAATTGAACTGTGTTTTATTTCTCTTTTCATGTATTTCCTTTCTTACAGAAGAAGCAAATGCTGGGCATGGTGGTACATGTCTGTCATCCCAGTGGCTTGGGAGGCTGAGATAGGAGGATCACAAGTTCAAAGCCAGCCTCAGCAGTACTGAGGCACTTAGCAACTCAGTGAGACCCTGTCTCCAATAAACTACAAAATAGAGCTGGGGATGTGGCTCAGTAGCCAAGTGATCTTGAATTCAATCCCTGGTACCAAAAAAAGAAGAAGCAAATGTCAACATCATCCAATTGATGAGCCCAAGGACCAAGGACATAGGCAGGGTATGAATATTTGCACTGGCTGAATGCTAAACATGAAGCTTGGGTAAGTTAGGGTGGCATGTGCTTATATATAAATGTACCTTGTAATTCTTTTCTACATTTTAGTAAACTTGTGAGTGATTTAGTATATTCATTCTCAATAGAGAATGATTTTGTCCTGCAGGTGATATTTGGCAATGTTTGGAACATTTGTGAATATTACAATTTGGGTGTATAGGGGGATACTACTGGCATCTAGCAGGTGGATGCCAGTGACGCTGGCACACAATTCACTGGACAGTTTTCCTTGCTAAAGAACTGCCAGACCTAAATGTTAATAATGCCAGGATTGGGGCTGGGACTGTGGCTCAGTGGTAGAATGCTTGCCTAGCATGTGCGAAGCACTGGATTCGATCCTCAGCACCACATAAAAATAAATAAAGGTATTGTGTCCATTTACAACTAAAAAAAATAATGCCAAGATTCAATGTACTTCATGTCCAGTGTGTTGGATTCAAAGTGTGAATAATTATTTCAAGCATTATCATGTGTGATAACATGAGGATTTGTGTGTGTGTGTGTGTGTTGGGGATTGAACTCAGGAATGCTTAACCAATGAGCTACATCCCCAGTCCTTTTAAAAATATTTTTTGAGACAAATTTTAAGTTGCTTAGGGCCTCACTAAGTTACTGAGGCTGGCCTGGAACCTGTGATCCTCCTGCCTCAGCCTCCCGCGTCACTGGGATTATAGGCACGTGCCTTTCTGCCTGGTTGGCTGAGTTCTTTTTTTTTATTAGTTCATTATAGTTATACATAATATTAGGGTTTATTTTGATATAATTATATGAGCATGGAATATAATTTGCTCCATTTCAGTCCCTCCCCTTACTTCCCTGTTTTCAGCAGCTCTTTCATTGCTGTGACTAAAAGATCTGACCAGCCAGATGCAGTGGTGCACACCTGTAATCCCAGTGGCTCAGGAGGCTGAGGCAGGAGGATCATGAGTTCAGAGCCAGCCTCAGCAAAAAGCAAGGTGCTATGCAACTCAGTGAGACTCTGTCTTTAAATAAAATACAAAATTGGGCTGGGGATCAGGCTCAATGGTCGAGTGCACCTAAATTCAATCCCTGGTACCAAAAAACAAAACAATGTGACCAGAATAAGGTAAAGGGGTCTCATGGTTTTAGAGGTCTCAATCCATAGACAGCAAACTCCATTCCTTGGGGCTCAAGGTGAGGCAGAACATCATGATGTAAGAGTTTGGTGGAGGGAAGCAGCTCACATAATGATCAGAAGGCAGAGAGAGAGAGAGACTCCACTTGCCAGATACAAATAGGTACCGAAAGCCACGTCCCCAATTCCCCACCTCCTCCAGCCATACCCCACCTGCCTTTAGTCACCACTCAATTAATCCAATCAGGTGACTGACTCACTGATTAGGTTAAGGCTTTCACAACCAATCACTTCTCTGAACCTTCTTGCATTGTCTTACATGTGAGCTTTTGGGGGGTACCACATCCAAACCATAACATTCCCCTTTTCCTCTCTTCTCCCGTCTTTCTGTTCCTTTCTTTAACTGATCTTTCTTCTATTTGTTTATAGATTTTTAAAAAATGTGTGCATTGTGGATATACATAAAGGTGAGATTCACTGTGGCATATTCATATTTCCACCCAGGAAATTTTGCTCAGATTCATTCTACTGTTTTTCCCTTTCTTAGTCTCTTCTCCCTCCCCCTAAATTCCCATTCTGATCCACTGATCTTTATTCTGTTTTAATGAAATTTCCACACGCCCCCTTTCTTTTTTACCTTTATTTTGGTCTGGCTTCCATATATGTGGCTGTGTTATTCTTAAGGATAGTAGTTGAGTAAAAAAACTATGAAGAGGATCAATGAGCCAGACACAGTGGCACAAGCCTATAATCTCAGTGACTCAGGAGGCTGAAGCAGGAGGATCACAAGTTCACAGCCAGCCTCAGCAACTTAGTGAGGCCCTAAGCAACTTAGTGAGGCCCTAAGCAACTTAGTAGGGCCTTAAGCAACTTAGTAAAACCCTGTCTCAAAATTTTAAAAAAAGGCTGGGGATGTGCCTCAGTGGTTATGTGCCCCTAAGTAATGCCTCGCCTATCAATCAATCAATACTGTTGGCAAAATGCCAGGGGCCATACAGACTCCGCTGGCTCTCAACAAAGTTCAATCCCCAGTACAAAAAAAAAAAAAAAAAGAGATCTATGAGGCATGTTCCTTTTCTCTTCAACAGACCCTAAGATATATTTGTGGGTTCTCAAAAACATGTCATTTGGCTCTTCTCTTTTGTAAACTTATTACTAGGTGAGTGGATAAGGAATCTGAATTCCCCACTGAAAATGCATAAGCAAACATTAACTGAAACCCTTCACAAGGAGTACATGAGATTGGCTGGGGGCGTGGCTTGGTGGTAGAGCTCTTGCTTGGCATGCCTCAGGCTCAGGGTTCAATACCCAGTAGTGTCAAAACAAATCGTAAGACTGCTATATGTTGAGACTGTAGTTCAGTGATTCTCAAAGTCATCTTCTTATTATCATCAGCTGGGTACTCATTAGACATGGATTTCTGGGACCTCATACCTATGGCATCAGGAAACAGGTGAGTGGTCTTGCTGTGATCAACATCAGGTGATGATGACAGCATGCCTGAGTTCACACACACTGCTCTAACTTATAAAGTGATGGAGAGATAAAGAGGGGACACAGAAGAACAGATAAGGAGAATTCTTAAGGAAGATCTAAGTTTGCATTATTCAAGAACAAATCAGTACTGGTGGCACAGGCCTGTAATTCAGAATTGCAAGTTAAGCCTCCTAATTTAGGAAGGCCCTGTCCCCACAAAATGGCAAAAATGGCTGGGGATTTGACTCAGGGCCTCTGGATTCAATCCCCAGCACCACACACATTCACAAAGTTAAAAATATAATGTGGCTTAGGGATTTTCACTTAGCATCTTCTTTCCAGTATTACCCATGATCTCTTGGATGTGTAGACTTCACTAGATGAAGCCATTCAAAGATCTCCAGAACTAGATGAAGCCATTCAAAGATCTCCAAAACCTTGCCATTTATTAAGTGTCAGGCTAGGGGTAGATGGGGAAGTCCTCCATGATTCAATATTCCCAGCAGGTTCATATTTTTTAATCTAAAGAAGGCAGTAGCTAATTCCTATCACTTCTGAATTGATCTCATTCTCAAACTTTGAAAACATGTCATCATGCAAGTCAGTCTTAATGTGCCTATGACAATGGGACTGGGAATATGGTGGAAAGAAAAGATCATCTTTCTAGTTACCATTACAGCACAGCCCTGGTTTAATCATCCATTCTTCCCAGGGGCAATGCTGTATTTAGAACACTTGGAATTTTATGCTCTAGCAGAATTCCCTTTTATAGACTCTATAGCAAGATGCCTTTCAATTGCATTTTGAAAGAGTATTTTTAAAAGAAAATAAAAATACAATTGAAAGGTGGGAAGAAAGACTACTTTTGTGATAGTTTCCTGGGATCCAAGCCCTGTTTATGGTTTAATGGGACAGCATATGGATTGAAGACCCTCAAATCCAAAAGGAACCCTAAGTCATGTGGCTATTGAACCTGGAGTCCTATAGATCTCACAGTGCCTTTATGCCAAAAATCAAGAATTCTTCTTCTTTTTTTTTTCAGAGCTTGGAATTGAACCTAGGGCCACACATACTAGGCAACCATTCTAACACTGAGCTACACCCCCAGCCATAAATATTTTCAGGCAGTGTCTTGCTAAATTGCCCAGGTTGGTCTGAAACTTATGATTCTCCTGACTCAGCCTCCTGAGTAGCTGGGATTACGTCCTGCATTACCACACTCAATTCAAGAATTCCTCTTCTCTTTTTTTTCTATTTATTAATTTATTTATTGGTGCTGGGGATTGAATCCAGGGATGCTTCACCACTGAGCAACATCCCCAGCCCATTTTCTACATTTTATTTAGAGATAGGCTCTCACTGAGTTGCTTAAGACCTTGCTAAATTGATGAGGCTGGCTTTGAACTTATGATCCTCCTGCCTCAGACCCCCAAACCTCTGGGTTTACAGGTATGCACCACCAAGTCTGGTAAGAATTCTTCATCCTAGGGCTGGGTTTGTAGCTCAGTGGTCGAGTGCTTGCCTAGTATGTGAGAGGCACTGGGTTCGATTTTCAGCACCACATATAAATAAATGAATAAAATAAAGGTTCATCAACACCTAAACAATATTATTTTTAAAAAAGAATTCTTCATCTTAAAGATGTACTACAGATTTGCCTTTGATAGTTGCTGATCTTGTGTAGAAGCAGAACTGCCTCTTTAAAATTTGTGGGACATCTATTTTTGTTAATTGAATCTGGAACATTCTAACAGAGTTCGCATTTCAATTATATTAGCCATGTTGCATTTTAACTATAGCTCATCTTATGATAGCATGGATAAACGTAAGTCACATATAAGATGCCAAACATAATGAAAAGAGAATGAAAATGAAGCAACGTCTGGTCAGGTTTGAAAATATTTTACATCCAAGGAGCCTGCCAAAATGTTAACATAAGGGAACAATAGCATCAGACAAAAGGGGAAAAAATAAAAATAACTACCTAAGCAATTAGGGACAATATGTAAAATGCTGAGCTTTGTTTTTTAAAAATTTTACCATTAACATATGACAATTCCAAAAAAGTGTTTGTTGTTCTAAATTCTTTCCAATCAAGAGATGACATTCTCTTTTGTGTACTGTATATATTGCCATCTTTCAAGAAATAAATTAATTGGCATGCATTAGAAAGTTGGTCTTTTCTTAAAAATGAAGTTGGGTGTTAAATAAGGTATTTTCCACATATATGTGTGCATGTGAATAGCTCTTTCTCTATAGTCAGAACAGCTTTCTCCAGTGTGAATTAAAGAGCAATTAATTCAATACCGTATCCACAGAGCTGAGTAATAACAGATGTAAAAGGTTTGTGTGCTTTAAGCTCAGAGATAAGTTTATATAAAGTGTAGTTGTGTGTGTTTCTGGGTTATCAGATCTAAAGATAGAGCATTCTTTGCAAATGTTTCAACAACATTCATCAATCAACATGTAATTTTTGTGGTTATTCTGTGGCCAAAACACAGAATCCAATTTCCTCTCACCCAAAGCACAACCAGAATGTAAGGACTGTGGGGACAAAAACTTCCTTAACCAATGATACTAGCAAAAACTAAGAATTGTTTTCTTGGGCAAAGGGGATTAAATCTAAAAACATACCTTTCTGATGATTAAAGCTGAATCAATAGTTTTACACTCAATAATACTACCATCTGCAGGGCACAGGCTTACTATTCTGGGATATCTGTAGAAATATTTCCAAACTGCCACCCACTTAGTTCTGTGGCCATCTCCTTATGCTTCTGAATAAATATATGGTTAGAAAAAACCTTCCAATGTTATCTTATGTAGAGCATAATTTTAAAAGCAAGCATATGACTGCGTAAAGGTCACGTGAGATGCTGCTGCCTGTCTAGAGGTTGGGAGACAGGAGACATAAATTTCTCTAAATCTCCTAGTTCTAACATTTTCTTTTGCCATATAAGAGGATCCACCCTACTGCCTTATCTCACTGGTGTGCATGTTGCTATTACAAACACATAGCAAATTAATGAATTTGGAATCTCAAAATTGCCTCTAAGGATATTTAGCAATGCTGGCTACTTATTTATTATTAATCAACTAGAAAAGATAAATCTTTAAATAGTCCACAAGGACACAAATGACCATTCCAGAGAGATCAAACAAAAACTAGCCCAGAAAATGGACGAGAACAAAGGGAGGCAAGGCATTCAGAAGCCTAGCCCAAATCACTTCTTAAAATTCGGTTTTCCGGACAGAATCCCTCATAGCAACCACTGACAGAGGAACTCCCATGAGAACTGCATAAGCCGCTGTCTTTGGGAACTACAACTGTCTTTCTCTTGCTAGATTGATTGTTATTATTTCTTTTATTAGAGGGATTGTGAATCCAGGTTGAGGATCTAAACTACCTCTTTGAAGGGTTTGCTGAGGTTATGGGAATGACCAGAACAGATGGAAGTATAATAGTGCCCTCTGCTGGCAAGAATCAGTATTGCTATCCAGTAAATTTTCAAAAGGGGCTGAAGTAACTTAGGGGTGTTGGGGAGGGGGTGGACTCAGGGATGTTTCTGGAACAAAAAGTCCTGACAAGAACTCTGCAAAAAACGTAATTGCAAAACCCCAAACCACATAAAATTAGCTTGATTTTGAGTTGACAGTGGAATATGAAGCCAGCTGTATTTCATCCTAAAATGTTAGTGCTATAAACCCTTCATCAAACCTGGAGACAATTATTTTCTCACTATCTGGACAAGACCATATTTCCAGTGGCTGAATTTTTCCAGGGCAGAATTTGCTTGCGCGCGCTCTCTCTCTCTCTCTCTCTCTCTCTCTCTCTCTCTCTCTCTCATTTTCCTTTTGCAGGGCTCCCCTCTCAGACTTGCATAAACAAACCTCACTCAAGAATGAAGGATGCAATGAAGTTGGGCCCCCATGTAATACTCCTTTATGATGGTCACAAAAAATACACATCACATTGACATTCCCAGCCTTCTTAGAAATATAAATAAGGCTAAAAATTGATTTTAAAAGCTCAGGAGAAATGTGCTATTTTGTTAAAAGTGTAGTTTCTTCATCTCAGTTCTGGATCCATAATTGAAATACTTAAATAACCTATAACTTAAAATGACTAATAAATAACTAAGGGCCAGTAAAAGGAGACTGCAGATATGCATTACACCCCACTTGGACCTCTACTAAAAAGCTATAAGATATTAAGGAAACACCTATTTAAATAAAATTAACAAGTAAGAGAAGAAAATATAATTGCCTCAAGGAATCACAAAAGTTGGCTCCTGGCTATAATGATTTTTTTCTTCTCCCTTTGTTATTATTTTAAAATCCAAACCAGACATGACAGCCATGGCTTTGATTGGTTAAGCGAATGCCCCATGGATTCATTTATTCATTTATTCACATGCTAAGTCAACTTATGGGTGTGCCACCTGTGAAGTTGCACAGAGCCCCATGAAGGGCCCTGAACTTGATTTAATGTTCTGCTGTTACTAACTTGAAGTTCTTATTAATTTTTTTAAAAGGGGCCCTACCTTTTGATTTTGCACTGAATTCTATAAATGATGTGACCTGTGTTCTACATATACTTCTTTAGTATGCCAGGTTTTGTTTGTATGTTTGTTTTGGTTTTGTGGTGCTGGGGATTGAACCCAGGGCCTTGCGCATGTGAGACAAGCACTCTACCAACTGAGCTATATCAATAGCCAGTATGTTTTTTTTTTTTTTTTTTTGGTACTGGAGATTGATTCAGGGGCACTCGACTGCGCCATATCCCCAGCCCTATATTGTATAGGGTCTCACTAAATTGCTTGTGCCTCATTTTTGCTGAGGTTGGCTTTGAACTCATGATCCTTCTGCCTCAGCCTCCCAAGCAGCTGGAATTACAGGCACCCAGCTAATATGTCGTTTTTGAGTACTAAGATGCTGGACTTTCTAGAGAGGACAGTGATGTCTATAGTATGACCAGAAGAGCATATTATCTAAGAAAGGAGATTAAGACACCAGGTGTGGTAGTGAGTCACTGCAGTAATCCCAGTAACTTGGGAGGCTGAGGTAAGAAGGTCACAAGTTAGAGGACAGCCTGGGTAACTTAAATAGACCCTGTCTCAAAATAAAAAAAAAAAACTTTAAAAAGGGTTGGGGCAAGGTTAGGTGGCACATGCCTATAATCCCAGGTACTCAGGAGGCTGAGGCAGGAGGATAGCAACTTGAGGCCAGTCTCAGCAATTTAGTGAAGCCCTAAACAACTTTAAACAACTTAGGGAGACCCTGTCTCAGAAAACAAAAGGCCTGGGAATGTGGCTCAGTGGTAGAGCATTCCTGGGTTCCTTTCCCAGTACAGGGGTGGGGGAGGGAGATAAGACATATGCGGACATGCACCCAAATATATGATTCATTAAAAGAGGTTCAGTGCACTATAATACAGAAGATAATGGCAAGATCTTTTTGTTCTGGGAACATCCCTAAAAGCTTCCTGAATGGCATGTGACTTGAGCTGGGAGTTTAAAAAAAATATTCCTTAGTACTTATTATTTTGTATGAAAATAGAAAAGCAAATAGGTGAGTTTTCCTTTTTTGTCATCTGATTCATCCAGTGACTTGACTGAG
Organism: Callospermophilus lateralis; assembly: GCF_048772815.1. Lineage (NCBI taxonomy): Eukaryota > Metazoa > Chordata > Mammalia > Rodentia > Sciuridae > Callospermophilus > Callospermophilus lateralis. The sequence continues at coordinate 701,155 of NC_135325.1, forward strand.
TTGTTTTCTTTTGGTACTAGGGATTGAATACAGGGGCACTCGGCCACTGAGCCATATCCCCAGCCCTATTTTGTATTTTATTTAGAGACAGGGTCTCACTGAGTTGCTTAGTACCTTGCCATTGCTGAGGCTGGCTTTGAACTTTCGATTCTCCTGTCTCAGCCTCACAAGCCACTGGGATTATAGGTGTGTGCCACCATGCCCAGCTCTAATGCTCTTTTACTCATAAAAAACAGTCCTCCAGAAATAAAATAGTTTAATTATTTGACAATTGATTTGTATACTATATTCCTGCAATGCTTTTGATGGTAAAGAAAGAGGGCTACTTTTTCAAAATCAGAAGAGGGTTCAATTTGTGCACCCCTTTGCAAGCTTCAGTCAAGATGTGGTGTGAAGACGGAGGGGTATTCATTTTCTAAGGCGGTCATTCCATTATGTTATAGCCTCACAGTAATTAGACAGTGACTGTGAACTCAAAACCAATAGCATTGCATACGGGAACAGCGGCACATTTTGCCTGCAAAGTGGGTCAATCACATCATCTGAATATAGAAGAAAAAAGCGCATTTTTTTTCCTTCCAGGGATGACATCACTGTGACACCGAGGGTGACAAACCCTTATCTGAAATCCAACTGTGTCTATTTCAGGGCTCTAAATAAGTTCAATGAATAAAATCAGGTGTCAGTCAAATGCTATAGTTGTTCATATCCACAGGATAAGATTACCTCTGTTTTTCCACAAGGGCTTACCTAGCAAACACTCCTCTTTAGAAATTTGGTTTTGAGGAAAGAAAAGAGAACACAATAGTGTATTCTCCATGATCTGACGTAAAAGTTATAAATATATTCTTCTTGTGAAGGAGAAAACTGCATGTAATCAATTTTTTAAAAAATTAATTTCTTGGGCTGGGGATATAGCTCTGTTGGTAGAGTGCTTGCTTTGCATGCACAAAGCCCTGGGTTCGATCTCTAGTACCACACACATAAAAAAAATTAATTTCATTTTTTTTAAGTACTAGAGATTGAACCCAGGGGTGCTATACCACTGAGCCACATCTTCAGCCCTTTTTATTTTTTTCTTTTGAGGCAGCTAAGTTGCTGAGGCTGACTTTGAACTTGGGATCTTCCTGCCTCAACCTCCCAAATTGCTGGGATTATAGGCATACTTCACCATGCCCAGCTAAAAAAATTTTAAGGTATACTTGTCATGTTAACTATTCTACCATAAAATGATAGTAAATTTAGAAAAAATTGTATGTTAGTGAACATAATCTCATGCCATCCTTAGGGTCACAGTGCTTAGAAAAAGATCTTGTTGTATAAAAGAAACAACACAATCAATGATTATTGCAGAGGACTCAAATGTGTATTTTTTTCCCTGCACTGTCTCATAGTTACTCTTAGTATAGTCTTTTTTAAAAAAAAAATTAGTTGTAGATGGACACAATATCTTTATTTTTATTTATTTATCTTTATGAGTTACTGATGATTGAACCCATTGTCTCATGCTTGTGAGGCAAGCACTCTACCACTGAGCTACAACTCCAGTCCAATATATTCTGTCTTTCTAAAACTTTGCCTCCTTAGTTCTTAATGCAACAAGATTGAAGTATCTAAAAAACCCATTATATATTTTTAAGCCTCTGATTATAGATAAAACTATGTAAGCAAGTCATATAATAAATCATTTGTTTTTGAAATTTTTGATTTAACCTTGTCTTATTTACGGCATTTTTCTCACTAGATACTTAGGTTAGCACTAACAAATAGAAGCCTTCAGGATATCCAATAAGAACTCTGGTTGGGAGCTGGGCTTGGTGGAGCATTCCTGTAATCCCAACTAATCCCAACTGTTTGGCAGGAGGATCACCTCAGCAATTTAGTGAGGCTCTACACAATTTAGCAAGATCTCGTCTCAAAGTAAAATATGAAAATGGGCTGGGGCTAGGGCTCAGTGGTTAGGTGTCCCTGGGTTGAATCCCTGGGACAACAAATAAAATAAAATAAAGCCTGGCTAAGGCTGAAGCTCAATGGTAGAGCACTTGCCTAGCGTGTGGCATGTGTGAGACCCTGGGTTTGATCTGCAGTGCCACCAAAAAAAGAAAAGAAAAAAAGCCTCAGCATTCTTTACAAATGGATAGTTTTGGCATGCCCCATAGAATTCCATATGAAGGCAAAAAAGTAAATGGCTAAACCAAATTATTTACTTGTACTTTGCAACAAAATCAAAACAGAAGAGGAGGCATTTTTAACATTACAGGTTTTATGACTCACATTAAGATCTAGGATTAGGGATTTTAGGTATTCAGTGTGTAATGTAAAATTTACAGTGCTTCTCTGAGAAAAGGAGAATAGAATCATAGGTACATCTGACTAAAACTTATAGCCAAGTCCAGTTGAATGAAACCACTGTCTGGCAGGATTTATGAGAGAAAAATAAAATTGTGTAAGGGGCAGCTAGCTTCAGAAAAAGATGGCATAACAGCACTAGGTCCAAAAACAGCAGGGCTGACCTTTGCCCTCATTCCCCATCTGAAGAACTGTGGGGGCCTCACATGTTTCCAAGTTGAGCTTTATGGTCATCATAACCACTACGCTTCAGCATTCTGGCAACTTGCTGACCCACATTTTTTGGTGGCAAAACTGTGGTTAGTGTGGGTCAGGGAGCCAGAAGCTGCTGACTAATCCTTTTCTGAATCTTGTGGCTGCACAGGAACCAGTGGGCAAAGGCTGGACTCTTCTATGCCTGGAGCACATGATAAAGTGAGACTGGGAAGAGATACAATTAGCCAAAGTTACAAGGCTACTTCTGGATCCCAGTGGAATGCTCAGAAAAGCTGAAGTAAAGAACCAAGTCTGCAATCAGATCTTCGTTTATGTAATGCCTGTTATGTGGCAGAATGAAGATCCATGCTTTTTCTATTTCATCCTTATTTTTAAATTCTGCCCTTTGAATGATGAAGGACTAGCTCATCAGAGCCATATGCAGATGCAAAACTAAATGAAAATTTGTCTTAACTCTGCTAAATGAGAGGAATTTGGCAATTTCTTTCAAGACTCCAGAGGGTATTGTCTTTCTAATACCTACAGGTTCCCAATGGTCCCAGGATCATCATCAGCAGGGGGCAGAGGGGAAATGGATAGAAATGCAGACCCTCAGATTCAAGTCTAGTCCTGTTGAATCAGAGCTCTGAGCCTGGGCCCAGCAATCTGTTTTTTAGCCTTCCAGGTGATGTTTTTGCAAGCTCATGTTGAGAACCACTGATTTAAAGAATTTATTTTGGAGTTGACTTCTGGGATAGCTAGTGATTTGGGCCTCCCAGAAATACTCCAACTTTGTATTTGCATGTAAACTCATACCACTCTAGTTTAGTTGTAGCAAATCAGTACTCTGCTTTATCAAATTCAATTATTGGACTTTTTTCAAATTTAAATTCCAAAAGATTTTCCCTAAAACTCCAAAACACAGAATAAAATTTGTATTATTGAATGATGGATCTTTAGGCCATTCCCTGTACATTGTGACTGGTTTCTGTGCAAGGGAGATAGATGTTATTGTTTCTTAGAAATATATTTTGAAGAGTTATACGCTCAATGAATTTTAGAAGTAGGATGTGTCTTTAAAAATCATCCACCTCTTTTTTTTTAACCCATAAAGAAACACAAGCCACAAAACAATGCCTAGGAGAGTTTACAGAGAGATCATGAGTTAAATGGGGGAAGGTGGCCAGCTGCTAAGCTATGAATCCCTCTTCTGGAATCTGAAAGCAGAGACCATATCTGATTCATCTCTTCCCCCCTCCTTGCACAATACAGTTCTTGGAACAGTGTTGGCACAGTTCAATAAGTGTTTCTTGAAAAATGATATGAAATCAAATGTGTTCCTTTTTCCCCTGATCCTGCAGGAGGGAAAAAGGCATTTTCTTCCACTCTGCCAGAAGGGATGAGTGAAAATGAAAAATTACTTTAGCTTCTATTTAATAATAGGCTGCTTCTTTTAAGCCACTAACCTAGTAGCCTATGATCATTTAAAATGGATTCTATTAACAGGAGGCCCAGGACACTGAACGGGAATTATCAGGACGGAGATCTGTTGGAAAGGCTCTTTGGAGATGTTTGTGTAGCACATGCTCATTACTACGTCTGGCCCAAGTCAATTTTATTTAGCACCATAAAAACAGACTTAGCTTATGATATTTTAAGCATCTTAAACAAAGCAAGATTTATGCTATTGGGCGTGACTTTGCGCCTTCCACAGCACCCGCTTTTCCACAGGTCTGCAGAGGCAAGAGACTGTTTCTTTATGCATTGCGAGTACAAAGTGGGAAGCCCCCTCCTTTTCCCTTCTAGTATCACCAGGAATGAATAGGCAGCGTGTTTCCCATAATTCAGCAATAACTGGGCTATTATTCTTTAATGCTTCAGTTTATTAATGTAACCACTGTGTCATTCTTACCATGCCCATGTAATTAAATTACCCGACAGACATTTGATATGGAGCTCTCAATCCTCACAAAAGCCCAGAATTTCTATGCCCCTTTGTGAGTCCCTAATGAATGGGTGGCACAGACACTTCTGTCATCCATGTTCACTCACTGTCCCACTGTCCGCTTGTGACTGTTCTCCTGTGTCATGAAGACTTGCTCCTGCAGACAGACTGAGAACCACTCAAAAGGGCAGGGTAACATTTCCAACAGCAGCAAGGGAGAGGCATGCTATCACCTTCCTCACTCTTTGTCCCTTTAAGCAGAGGCTGCCTGAATTAAAATTCCAGAACCATGCTGCCCCAGTGCATCAAAGGTGCATTGGGAACCCTTGGCTCCTGAGCTAAGCCTTTCTTAAGTCAGGAGCATAAAGGGAAAGTAAACTTAAAAAAAAAAAAAAACTTTTAAAAATAAAGCAATTATTCTGTCTATCTAAATACATGTCACTCTGACTTTTGGAAAAGGGGAAAATAATTTTCACTTGAAAATTAACTATCATTTGAATTTTATCAATGGAACTAGAAAAAAATCAAGTCTCAGCTTGATGCTACCCTACTCCAGTTTACAAAAAGGTATCTGTAATTATCAATAAAATAATAGACTCTTTTAAGTCACACAGGTGTTCTTTTCAGGCTGTTAATTTCAAAATGCGACTCTTTTTTTAAAAAAAATGTTTTAGTTGTAGATGGACACAATATCTTTATTTATTTTTTTTATGTGGTGCTGTGGATCGAATCCCGTGCCTCACATTTATGAGGCAAGAGCTCTACCACTGACCCAGCCCCAACAATGTGACTCTTTAAGTGTTGTAGAAATTGGACATGAACTCTTTAAAATCAATTTAAAATTACATATGTGTGTGTGTATGTGTGTGTGTGTGTGTGTATGTATACATATATTTATATATATAAAGTAGAGTGTATCTGTATATATGAAGATTTCTTTTTTTTTTCTTTTTTGGTACTAGGGATTGAAGCCAGGGTAGCTTAACCACTGAGTCACATCCCCAGCCCTATTTATTTGTTTAATTATTTTTTGGTACCAGGGATTGAACTCAGAACTTAATATATCATTTTTAATGAAAGTACTTACACTTAATTTAAACTTTAACCAAGAGGTGACATAGTATCTTTAATAAAATCAGAAACTCCCAAATTCCTTCTTATTTCATCCCTAGCTATGATAATATCCTAAACTTTCTCTATATAATCAAATATTTGTATATAACCACAGGCTTTAGGGGATTTGTATGTATATGTGCACCATGTTGATTCACATTAAGATATAATTTACATATATAAAATATATTTTTAAAAACAACTTTATTTTATCTATTTATGTTTTTATGTGTTACTAATGATCAAACCCAGTGCCTCACATATGTTAGGCAAGCACTCTATCACTGAGCCACAATGCCAACCCTAAAATACATTTAAAACAATTTTTTTAGATGTTGCTGGACCTTTATTTTATTCATTTACTTATATGTGGTACTGAGAATTGAATCCAGTGCCTCACACATGCCAGGCAAGTGCTCTACCACTAAGCCACAACACCAACCCCAAAAATACATTTTTGAGGAAGGAAATTTATAGAATCATTGCATTTACATTGTTTATTTGTATCCACACACAAATACACATGCACATTCTTATTTCAAAATGCTTTCTGAATCTCCCTTCCAGATTTGGAAAACAAAGAGTGTTAGAATATTGCTCTCCATTTTCAACAAAGAAGTTAGAAAGAGCTAATGAAAACCTTACTTTGATCCCTTCAAAAATATGCTTAGGAATAGACATCAGCTCCAAGGGTAAGAGGGATTTGACCGACTTTTTCCTCTCAGAATTCTTGCAAAACTGCTTTTTGCAGAACCACACAAATGCATTACCCATATACACCAGGACCCTTTCTACACAAGACATTATTGATAACACAAGGGATGTGCTCAGAGACTCAGACTTTTGTGTGTGTGTCCTTCAGTCTCTTGCCCTATGGCTGGATCTTGCTGCCTAATTAAACAGTTTGGTGCATAGACTTGAACCAACCCTGGCTGAACATGCCACCCTACTTTAGTCAGTGGCAGAGCCTGAAAGAGCAAACGTCCCAGCCATCATCTCAGAAATGCCAACTCTGTAGTGTGACACTGACAGGAATTCAAGAGACAGGAAAAGAGGAAGAAAAGATAAATGTGGGATGCAGTAGGTGAAGAGACCAAGAAAGAAGAGAGAGGAGGGAGAAAAGGATATGAAAAATGAAGGAGGAAAGGCCTGGAGATGAAATGGAAGTCAGATGGGGAATGCTGGAGAGAAAGGTGGGATAGGATTGACCAAAGGATGAGAGGGGAGGGGATCAAGAAGGCAGCTTTAGCAAGAAAGATTTTGAGATAAGGACTTTTTTTTTTTTTTAATTTTGGTGGTAGAGCTGGGGATTGAATCCAGGGCCCTGTTCATGCAAGGCAAACAGTCTACCAACTGAGCTACATCCCCAGCCCCCAAGAGGCATTATCCTTTCCTATTCCCATTTGGGCTCAGGTTTCCAGAAGAAGGAGTATAAACACAACAGGAAATGCTACAGTAAAGCCTGGGAGTTCTCTGATGGAAAGCAGAAGTCATAACCCTAAAGCAGAACCACCCAGAGCAGCTCTTAGGGCCTCTCATAAGGTCACATGTGGGTGTTTTTTTTTTGGGGGGGGGGAGGGTAACCAGGGGCACTCGACCATTGAACCACATCCCCAGTCCTATTTTTTTGTATTTTCTATAGAGACTGGTCTCACTGAGTTGTTTAGTGCCTTACTTTTTGTTGAGGCTGGCTTTGAACTCTTTGATCTTCCTGTCTCAGCCTCCTGAGCCACTAGGATTATAAGCATGTGCCACCTCACCCAGCACACACTGGTTTTGACAGTCACAGTGCTCAGTTGATATCAGAGGGAGGCCCTGCCTGCCTGGGAAGTATAAGACCCAATAAGCAAATGACATTGGCTCTGGTATCTGGACCCTGTGTCTGGGTCTTTCTCCAGGCTGTCTGTGGGCATTTTAGCTGGAATGATCTAGTTTAGCAAACAACCCTCAGAGACACAGTTCAATTTGAATTTCAAATAAACCATAAAAAAGTAGAGGAAATATTTTTTCAGGTTATGTACATCCCATGCAAAGAGAGGAAGAGAGACAGGACACTCTGAAAAAGGATGTAAAAGGGAAGCGGGAGAAAAGGCAACAGAGATTGTAGAGGAGACAAAGGGACAGATGTAATTTTGGGGTCACACTGCTACTAAATGGTTATTTGTTGTTTATCTGAAATATCTGTCAAAACTGGGTGTCTTGAATTTTATATGACAACTCTAGTTTTGGGTCTCTTCTTCTACTCCATTATTTTTCTTAACTATTTTAGCTAGTTCAAATGTTTCATCCATCCTTTTTATATTTATTGTTTAATGATAAATACAAGGATTTAGCCTCACAATATAGCAATTTTCTGCTAAAATTTTTCCTTTTGTATCTTTCTTATTTTCTTTTTGCAGTGCTGAGGACAAACCCAGGGCCTCACACATACCAGATAGACCTTCTATCACTGAGCTACATCCCCAATCCAATGCAACAATTTTCTAAGCTCTGATCCTATGTGCCTGGGTACATTTTGCTTTTCATTCTAGCATTTTCCTTAATGCAAGAGATATTTTGCTAGGAGAACAAGCAAAGGACTCACTTCTTCCAATAGCAGAGAATCTGATGTGTGCTGAGAAGGGTGTCAATTTTTTTTTAAATATTTATTTAGTTGTAGATGAATACACAGTATCTTTATTTATTTTTATGTGGTGCTGAGGATCGAACCCAGTGTCTCACACATAAGAGGCAAGCACTTTCCCACTGGCTACAGCCCCAGCCCAAGGGTGTCAATTTTTGAAGAAAGTGTTCAGTGAAGATCCAAAGAATGGAAATAAAATTGCGGGGGAGGCAGTTAAGGAGGTGGAATCACACAAATGGGTATTTCCTGTTCCTGGGTGTGGGTAGCATGGATATCCTGTTTCCAAAAGTGTTCAGGAGGAGCTATATTACTGCTTTCCTATAGGAGTGTAGGTGGGAAGTGAGAACAAATGACCTCTAATATTGCATCTAACTGGAAGATTATTTTTTGGCATTGATTTTTTAAAATGGGCCCCGGTGCATTCTTAACAGCCTTTAATTCAATAAAAACTTATCAGAGAGCCTCATCATTTCATGGAACACCTACTCTCAGAAGGAGTTAGCATAGGAAGCTTGGGAATGAAAGAAAAAATGATTAAGCTAAAATTTTATACTTTTGCATCAAATATTCTCAAAGAGTATCAGAGCTCTATGTGGACTTTGGAATGAATCAATCATTCCTTGGTGAAATGCCAGTGGATTTGGGGGAATGTAGAGGTTAAACCAGGAGGTTAAACCAGAAGTTATGGAGATGTTTCAGTGGAAGAATGAAAATATAAAATAAAGATGATTAGAAAGAATAACTGGAGCAAAGAACATTCTGACACCATGGAGAAACAGAAAGTCAATTCCAAGAGAAGGAGACATTGTTTAACTTAGAGTACAATGTATGTTCCTCCACCACTCTTTTTCCTATGCATATAACCACAATATTTTAGACTCAAAGAATTAGCCAGAGGCTAGGCCTTAGAGAATGGGTTGCATTTATTTTGAATACTTTCAACACCCTATGGGTGGGCATTGACCTCCTGTCAGAGAGCTTGAACTGCAACCCAAGAAGATGTATTGATCTAGCAAATGTATATACAAATGCTCAAATAGTTAAAAACAAATCTTTGGTGATTTTGTCACACAAATTAATAATATTCTAGAACTACACCATCATCACATATTTTTTCTTCTTATTTTGAGAACTGGGTTACAATATGGCATATGGAGAAAATCCAACACATGGAGGGCCATTACCTTAATGGCATTGCACTTAATTGCCATGGTACTTCTGGCTTTACTTAAGGTTGCTTACCAGTTCACCTGGAATCCTCTCAACAGTGCCACGAGGTAGGAATGCAGGAATCATTGATACCATTTTAGAGATTGGGAAACAGAAAGTAAAGACCCAGTCAGGGAACTATACAAGGTTTCCAAGTTTCAGGTTCCTTGATTTTCTCACCCCACTAGGGTGCCTTCCATGATGCCATATGACTGATACAAACTAAGTTGATGTTTTCTTTCCCATTTTTAATATATATATATATATATATATATATATATATATATATATATATATATATATATATATATATATATATCTTTAGTTGTAGATGGACACAATGTCTTTAGTTTTAGTGGTGCTGAGGACAGAACCCAGGGCCTCACACATGCTAAGAAAGTGCTATACCACTGAGCCACAACCCCATCCCAAAATAAATTGATCTTTATGAACTTATGTTGTCCCCAGACAAGTTCCAGAGAATAATGAAAAGGGGAAATAATTACAGTATAGTCATTAATTAATTTAATCATTAATTAAATCCTTGCTCCATTATTTACTAGCCACATGACTTTGGATAAGTCTTTTCCTTTCTCAGCCTTAATTTTCAAACTGTAAATGGGTTTAGTTACATTATTTTCTTTTCAGTGTTTTTGTGAGAATTAAATAATTCATGTATGTATAGATCTCAGCATAGACAATGCCCATGTACACTTATTATTTTTAGTATCATTATTGTTACCTCAAGATGTGAATTGTAATCTTTTCTTTAATGCAGACTTGTGTTATCAGTCTAGGATGTTACTTGGGGACTTTCATTTTATGGGCTTGGTCTAAAATAACTGGGCATTTTAAAAGGAGAGATTAAGAATTTCACCAAAAATGAATTTATTTTGAAGTCTAGTCAAGAGAAATCCATCTAAGTATTTCCAAACTATTCTTCAGGAGCAGGCAAAATGATAAGAAATCAAATGTGAGATGTGGAACAAAGCATATTGCAACAGTTGAAGCTCTGCTTGCAGGAAATGCACAAAAAAGCGAAAACCTTCATTGTGATCCTGCAAAGGAGGATCTGTGCTTTGTCAACATCAGTTTTGCTTAAATGCTTCCAAATTTTTAAAGCCCACAAGATAACCCTGGACTATTAAAGTCAGGATTTTACTGATAAGATATTAGAAGATGAAACCTCTCATAACACTTATTTAGTTTGGTGAGAAAAGATAGACTTTGGAAATAAGAAGAGCTATTTCAACATTGAGAGGGTCAGAGCAAGGAGTTCTGGAAATGTTTTAAGATCAGGAGAAGCCTACACACTAGGGATTCTGGGAAGTGCAGATCAAGACGGTAGCCTCGGGCTTTCAGCTGAATCCTGAATTAATGTAAGTGATAACAATGTAGTGAGGACATGCTATCTTTTCATTTCTTTTTTTCCAAGACATTCTTTCCTCCTCAGGTTAAAAAAAAGATTCCAGTCTTTGAAAACAGTCTGTGTTCTCTTTGCACCTATTAAGAATCTAGAGGAGAAAGGCAGTCATTCCAAGCCTGTTCAAGTAGAAAAAGAGACAACTGTTCATAATTTGCTGAGCTTGAAGTGGGAACACCATCAAATAAAGCCAAGCAGAAGATTAATTCCATGTTGGTGGTGGGGATGTCATTTACTAAAGAAGCAACTTGGAAAATGAGTTCCATAAAGTCATATCTTGTGAAGAGAGAGGATTTAAGAAAAAAATAATACTGAGTGATAGATAACTTAGCAAATAGAGATGCTATGCCATTCTAGGAAAATTAGTTTATGAATAAATGATATTCAAGGACACAATTGATGGCACCTCTGGAGGAATAAGTGGCTAAAACTAGCTATATTTAAGTGAATACAAACAGCATTTTATTTTAAAGTTATTATTATTATTTGTGCTGGAGATTGAACCCAGGGCCTTCTGCATGCGAGGCATTCACTCTACCAACTGAGATATATCCCCAGCCCAACATTTTATATTTTTATAAAGTGCCCCCTCCCATTCTTTTTGTGGTACTGGGGATAGAACTCAGGTGCTCTTTACCACTGAGCTAAGTCCCCAACCCTTTTTATTTTCTATTGAGACAGTTTCTCACCAAATTCCTTAGGGCCTCACAAAGTTATTGAGACTGGCCTGAAACTTGTGATCTTCCTGTCTCAGCCTCCTGAGTTGCTAGAATTATAGGCATGAGCCACCATACCTGGTTTATAAAGCTCTTGCTAACAAAAAGAAATTGGAACAAGCAAATATGAGAGACACTTGGAAACAAAAGGATTCAATATTGAGGCCTCCATCTTCCACCATGTTTCCTTTTTCTCCATTTCTCTTTAGGTTGCTACCATAGACAGCTCTTAGCCCATCTCTCTATAGGGCTCAGTGACCTCATTATTGCTTGTACTTTTAAAACTAATTCCTGATCTCAGGTGAGGGTCTGAAACTCCAGCACTTAGAATTATAATAACTGATATGACCATGTTTTACCTCTCCCTTTCCAAAACTGCATTTTTATGGTGATCAAAGATAAATGCTAACTTAATGACTTTATATGGTATTCAAGATTGTGGCTGGAAAGAGGCAAGATGATAAAAAGGGAGTTTGAGGAGGAAAGGACCAACAAAAGAATTTTAATGAAAACACATTATATTTTAAAAATCCCTTTTCTCTATATTGGCACCATTAGTCTGCCAGAGGTATTATGTGCTTACTTTGGAAGGTAGAACTTAGCCTAACAACCAAACAAAATCTATTTTCTCAAATATCAAAAAAAGGAGGGGGGAGTGTTTCTATAAAAACTTCTTACCTGCCCCCGAACCCCTGTACTAGAAAAGCCACTGAGCTACATCTCCTTTTTTTTTAGAGAGAGTGAGAAAGTGAGAGAGAGAGAGAGAGAGAGAGAGAGAGAGAGAGAGAGAGAGAAAGAGAGAATTTTAATATTTATTTTTTAGTTATCGGCGGACACAACATCTTTGTTTGTATGTGGTACTGAGGATTGAACCCGGGCCACACGCATGCCAGGCGAGCGTGCTACCGCTTGAGCCACATCCCCAGCCCCATCTCCAGCCCTTTTTATATTTTATTTTCAAAATAAAATAAAAACAACCACTGAGGACTTTGCTAAATTGCTTGGGGCCTCACTTAATTGCTGAGACTGACCTTGAACTTGTGATCCTCCTATTTCAGCCTTCTGAGTCACTGAGATTACTGGCTGAATCACTGGGCCCAGCCTCAAAAGCACTTTTTTTAAAATATTTTTTTAATTGTAGATGGACACAATACCTTTATTTTGTTTATTTATTTTTATGTGGTTCTGAGGATCGGACCCAGCGCCTTGCATGAACTAGGTGAGCATTCTACTGCTGAGCCACAACCCCAGGCCCTCAAAAGCACTTTTAATCATAGAACAGAAATTGCTTATGGTTTAAACATCCAGAGGGCAAGATACAGTGGTAGTGTGCTTGCCTAGCATGCATGAAGCCCTGGGTTCAATTCCCAACACCATAGAAGAAAATAAATAAATAAATGTATAGGCGAAATATTTTTGTCCCCAACTTCTTGATTTCTTCAAATAAGTACAAACTATTCTCAGTAAAAAAATTAAACCTTTTTCCCCCCTCAGGTCTATGAGACTGGAGATCTGTCCCCATCCTAACATAAGTGGCCCTGTTGCATTTCAATTCTCTAGTCATTGGAACAATTGGTTTATTTTGGCAGTCTCCATGACTAATGCGTTAACTCCAACCTATCAAGTGAACTAAAGCCGACTGTGTTTGAATATTTGGTCTACAGATAAGCCTTTTGGGGGGCATTCAAACAAATGAGGTGGACTTGACTTTCCTGGTCCTTTCAGATGACATTCAGGGGAAAGGTCACACAACAGTTTATTTGAGCCAAGCCAAAAACATTCATTCCAAAAGCCTTTCTTTAAACAATATACCATCTTTGCATTTTGCTAAATTTTGTTACTTGGAATTAAAAGCTTATTAGGAACAAGTCTTCCCTGCAAGCTGACATATTCAATTACAGTCATCTGTTCTAGAGAACAGACTGCGTCTAGACAGAAGAATACCACTGTGGCTTAGAAGGAACATGATGCGTTACAGCGGCTGATTCTTGGGCTGGGTGACCGTTTGTGTGATCTATGCTGGGAACGCCATGTGATAAACTGTTTTGCAGCTTCCCAAATGTGTGTAGGTATGAACAATCTCAATGGCTATAGCTGTAAACAAAGTAAGATTGAATTACGGCGATGTGGTGGTGATGAGAGAAAAACACATAAGCCAAAGAGAAATATGAAACAGCAGCATTAACAATGCAAAATAAAAGCAAACAAGCAAAACCAGATTAATATAAATTAAAGCCAAGAGTACTAGTTTTGTGGGAGAAAGAATCCTAGCCTTTGTTCCATGTTCCAAGGCTCCTAACAACTGTGTTTAGGGTGAAGGGTGTGGGGTTATTTATTCACATGTACGTGGAATCAGAATGAGCATCTGTCTCTGGAAACTTCCTACCAAACAGAACCATACTGAGTGCATACCATATGAAAACGAATAGGCTGGGGGACTAGCTAGCTGTTACTGATAGAAAATTGTAAGAAAGCAGTTTTCATGCTTTTAAATGTTTAAGCTAAAATGCATGTCTAGCACTTTAGCAAGTTCCAATGCAGTGGACATGTTTGATCTCACAAAGAATCTCAGTTTAAGTCAATTTCCACCAAGATGACTTTACACATGCTCTAAATCACATGTGCTTTATAAAGCCATTGTGAACGTGTAAGAAAAAGATTCTGTTCCCCTCACCCAGTCCCCTGAAATTGGTAATCATTTTGAGAGACTGAAAATGCAATCATTGTCAATTTTCTGGTTTCCAAGCCTTAGAAATCTGAGAAGGCAGGGGTTCATTTCTTTGTAAATTTGCCCCCTAGGTTGGAGAAGGAAGACGCAAATGAAAGGAGAGGACAGGGCACATGGTGGTTGCTAAGAAACATGCATCTGAACACAGGCTGCCACTTAATAATGGCCAGAGGGGGAGTGAGCTGTGATAACAGGGGCCATGATCATTCTGCCTCCTGGCCCAGCAGGGGCCACTGCTGTGGGCAAAATGAAAAGGAAGGCAGTCTTGTTAGGACAAATGTAAGAAGACCTGAAAAGGGAAATGAAAACCTGAGGTGCTTCCCACCCTAAGCCCAGGCTACAGGCACCCTCCGGCAAGATATGCTTTGGGTTATTTTCTACTGGTAAGGAAGGTGAATGGGATTAGGAATGATTTACACTCTGCTTCTTGCTCACCTGGTACCTGACAGATCTTCTTTGAAAGACAGGTCCTGTGATTTCATTTATTAGAACTCAATGAGTCCACCACTGTTTCTGGCTTAATCAATCCCATCAAAAGGAGAAAGGAACTTCAGCTCTGGCCAACTGAGCTAACTGACTCCCAAATAGTCTTGAAACAGACATATTATGCTACTGGCATGATTACCATGGCCCAGAAATCCAGAGTGCATTCTCTGGGGTCTGGCCAACCTGGTTCAAGTACTGATCCTTCCACCTTAGGCAAGTTATATGCTCTCCTTAAATCCTGGAGTACTCCCTGTGTTTCACAGGGGCAGAATAATATAACCTCCAAGCATGCTTGTTTTCAAGCCAACACCACTCCTGTTTTCTTCCTATACTACCCACACCCTCTTATTTTGGAGAAAACTCTAGCCACTATCTGGTTCTACAGGGTGCTACAGATGAGAATGGTAACACTGACCATCCCTACTCTACTTCTGCTATAACAATTGATCCAATGTTTGGGCGATGACTCAGACCAGGCTGATCAGTATCCCACCACTGGGATTTAAAAAACTAGGGTGAGGATTCACGTATGATCAAGAGAAGCCTAGGAAGCCCTTTCTATCTATCTAGTGATGAAGGTGGCAGAGCTGATGATAACCACATTTCTCATCACGTGGATAAGGCTCATTTACAAAGAAGAGGATGACAGTGATAAGTAAAGGCGTGCAGAGATGGGATAAAGAAACTCCCAGGTTTATTTAAATATCTGACTCCAGTTCCTAAGTTCCCTAGGACCATCCTGGTTTCCATCTTCCAAAGATCTCAATGAGAAGTTGATGGGAAAACTCACTGAAAGCCTTCAGTACAGTGTCTGGTCCTGAGGATATAATTAAATTTTTATATTATTATTGTTGGGTAGAGGATAATCATTCCTCCTCTCTCAGGATTAGGTGAAGAGGTTCTTAGAAGAACTGCTTCTCACCCCACTTGTCAACTGAGCTCCACAAAAGATGGCACACCCAGAATGGAGGAAAGGGGGGACATGTGACAACAGAGTGATGATCAGAGGCTGAGTTGCATTGCTGGTATATACATATCATCATCATCACACCACCTGATTCACTGAAATAAGTAACAGTACTGTGCAAATTTTCTAGCCTTTCCATGAACTGATGCTTAGAGGCAAAGAATTCCTAGTTTTTACCAAGTTAAATGCGAACAGGCAAAAAGAAAAATGCTGGGGGCTGACGATATAGCTCAGTTGGTAGAGTGCTTGCCTTGCATGCACAAGGCCCTGGGTTTGATCCCCAGCACCAAAAACAAAACGAAACAAAAAGAAAAATTCTGAATAGAAGCATTACAGAGACTAGGCAAAGACTAGGTACTAGTGCATGTAAGTCATTTCTTTCTTTTTTAATGGGTACTGAGAATTGAATCCAGGGGCCCTCTACTGCTGAGCTACATTCTGAACCCTTTTTATTTTAAGACAGGGCCTCACTAAGTTGTGTCAGCTAGAATCAAACTTGTGATCCTGTTGCCTCTGCCTCCCAAGTAGCTGGAATCATAGGCATGTACCACCATGCCTGGATTGACACTTGTAAATTTGAGGCAAAGCATCTCTTTGTGAAGGGGTGGAAATTGAGTTTACTCTTGTGGGATAAGAAGATCTCATCTATTGACATGTATACACTCTAGAAAGCTGGATAATTCATGGGAGGATTGTTAATATTTTCCTAGAGTGGGAGAGAAGAATTGGTGTTTTGATTACGGCCATCTTTACATGCATAAAGAAAAGGGATGAAGCAAGATTTAGCCCATCAATCAATGTATTGAGCACCTTCTGTGTGTGTTTACATTGAGGTTAGAGAAATGTAGCATGACCACTATTCTTGTGATGGTTATAGTCTGTACACTGAAACAGACCCAGAGATGAGGACTAAGAGAGCAGAAAAATCCTAGGAGAAGGGTAATGATTTACACCTGGGAGGAAGCCAGAGACAAACACACAAAAGAGAGAAGATTTGATCTGGGCTTTGATGTTCACTTGGCAGAGAGGAGGAGGTGGGCATTCCTGAGGAGAATTATATTCAAGAAGTCAGGGTGGTGAGAAAGTGTAGAACAGGCTTAGGAAGAGCCAAAGAGACAACATAGATTGTGGCTAAAATACAGGAGGTATTAATGTAGTAGCTTCACCTTTTCCTGAAACCACCTAAATCACTGAGAGCCATCTTCCATCCTCAAGATATCTAAATGATTGACTTGATACCCCATAGTCACATGCACTACCAATTGTGGAGTTTGTGCCAGACAAGATTTCTGGGAATTTCCAAGGGGTTAACATTTTTTAAGGTTGTTCAGCCTCCTGAATCCTATACATTTGAACATTGCCTCTTTGATTTTTACATAAAATTCTGTCCCTTTAGTTTCTATCTCAACAAAATCCCTCACACACCTAAACTTACATTCTTAAGTTTAGGAGTCTTTTCTGAAGGTTTTTGTTGGTCACATTGTACAGCCTTCTCTACCTTCCTAACTGTGCTTTCTGTCTTCTATTAAAGTTCTCCTAATGAACTCACATTCTTCTTCCTGAGAATGAGGAAGAACAACTATCTTCCTTCATCTTCTGCCTCATAGAATAACTATGAGTCAGAACAACTCTCTTCCATCCATCCAGGGACAGAACCTATTGTTCTGCTTGTCTCATGGCCAGTGTAGTTTATTAATTGGTTTTTGTTGCTTGAATGGGCATTCTGGATCTCACTATCCATCCCACCTGGCATATTAAACATACTTCTCTAACACGAATTCGGAAGGACTTAAAAACAGCATACTACAGGGACACAGCCACATCAATTCACAATAGCTAAACCGTGGAGCCAACCTAGGTGCCCTTTAGTGGATGAATGGATAAAAAAATGTGACATATATAATGGAATTTTACTCATCAATACAAGAGAATAAATCATGGCATTTGCAGGTAAATGGATGGCATTGGAGAAGATAACGCTAAGTGAAGTTAGCCAATCCCCAAAAAACAAATGCCGAATGTTTTCTCCAATATAAGGAGACTGACTCATAGTGGGGCAGGGAGGAGGAGCATGGGAGGAATAGATGAATTCTAGATAGGGAAGAGGGGGTGGGAGGGAATGAGGGGGGCAGAGGATTAGCAAGGATGGTGGAATGTGATGGACATCATTATCCAAAGTACACGTATGAAGACATGAATTGATGTCAGCATACTTTACATAAAAAAGAGATATGAAAAAGTGTGCTGTATATGTGTAATAAGAATTATAATGCATTATGCTATCATTTTTTAAAAATCAATAAAAATAAAATAAAATGTAAAGAAAAAGAATTCTGATACCAGCTACAAAATTAATAATAACTTTTCCATCACTCTGCAGACAAACCGTAATTTGCCAAATGAAAATAGCATGAGTTACTATAGAGAGGGTAATAGGTGATGGAAGAGAGAATAAAGGGTTTGGGAGAAAGATGTGGTTGTACTATCAATGCTGCTAATGTCCAGATAAGCAGAGGTAGGGGAGGCATGGAAGGCTTTGGAGCTTGGGAGCTTTGTGTTCAATCTGGTAGTTAGTGGGATTAGCCTGGGAACAGTACAAAGGATGGATGTAATGGAGGTGAAACTAGAGGAAGAAAGAACATTCTGAGGAATTTATAAAAATTGAGGGCAAGGACTCAGTGGTAGAGAGTATCCTTAGCATGTACAAGGTCATGAGTTTATGTATATGGCCACAAAATAAATAAAGAAAGAAAGAAATAAAGGAAGGAAGGAAGGAGAAAAGGAAAGGAAAAAGTTGAGGACAGAATTGAGGAGTAGCGTGACATTAAGAGTTAATGAAGTGGCAGCTGGGATATAAAAAATATTCATAGCCCATTATTATTATGATTATTATTTGCAGTACTGAGGATTGAACTCAGGAGCACTTTACCACTGAGCTATATCCCCAGCCCTCCCCCGGCCCCCCCTTTTTTTTTTAAATTTTGACACAGGGTTTCACTAAACTGCTGAAGCTGGCCTTGAATTTGTAATCTTCCTGCCTCAACTTCCTGATTCACTGGGATTATAGGCACACACAATAGTGCTCAACTCACAGTTCATTGTTAACTGTGAACCTCAAAGGACAACATCTATTCCATCTCTTCAAAAGTCACGACCTCATGCCCTCATTTAAGTGATGCATAAATATTCTTCATCTAGCCAAAAAATATGGGTAACAAGAGAATTGAATGATGACTGATAACTTGATAACTATTTTTTTTGGGTGGTTCTGGGGATTGAAACCAGGGCCTTGTGCATGCAAGGCAAGCACTCTACCAAATAAGCTATATCCCCAGCCTGGCTGATAACTTTTGTAATCCATTCTAATCATTTCTTCATGTGCTGTCATTTCTCCAGAAGCCTAACTGGTTTGACTGAGACAGACACTAGAACTTTTTTAGATCTTTTTGCGATTGAAAACACATCTTTGTCTTGGCCTATTAATTTATTACACATAACTCACGATTTACCTGATAAACAATAATTTGTGTTATATGCTTTTAAAGCTTTTCTCATGGCCTTAGGCTCAATTCTGCATGAAGTTTTTTCTGTCTCATTAACTTCCCTGCTGTGTGCATTTGGAATCAACCCACTATGTATTCCCTCCTTCCAACCCCAAATTTGTGAGAGTTACTTTATGAGAGGACATGTTTCTGCATTTAAGATATGCCCACACCTTCTACAAATGCCTCACATAATATCTATGCTCCTTTAAAACCACAAGCTGCCAACACTAAGCCTGATCTTGCTGGAGAAAGAGGAGGATTTCTTTTTAGGTGTGTCAATTTTTAAGCTTCTGGGATCTATTTAGTAAGCTGGAGATGATAATGGTTCATGAGATTCTAGTGGCTCAAATCATTAGGAGCTTATATAGTCTTGCTGCTCTGAGACTAATATATTTCCATTGACAACTGGCTCTAGCTTCTCCCACCCAGCTGGCCTCTCTCCTGTTTGCTGTCCACAGGGCCTCCCTTGGAGCAGCCCTATGGCTCTTTGGCCCAGGCCCATCTAGTAGGCTGTCACAATGCTCAGACATAGATTCAGCAGCAGCGGCAGAGCCAGAGCTTCACTGTCTCAGGTCCAGATTCAATTTATGGCACTCTCCCATGAGACAGGAAACAATTAAATGTGAAAACTCACCTTTGATTTATTAGGTGCACTTTATGGAGTCTGAAATGAAACAAGTAAGTTCGGATAGTGCGAGTTGATGCTGCTAGCATTAAAGATTTATATACTATCCTGAATAACTCAGAAAAAGGTCTGAGCTATGGATAAGTGTATATTTATAAGTTATTGATGACTTCACATCAAGAAAAACTTTTCTCTTAATTCATATGAATTGACTTTATTGTTGGGTAGTCATCACCTGAAAAATTTATGAATTAACTTGTCCCTGAAAGCTAGTGGGAACTATAATCATTACAGTAAAGTGACTGAATGGAAAACAAAGTAGGGTTCAGGGAGATGTAAAACCAGTTTCAAGGTTATCAATACACCGGTTGGTGGTCATGTATGCAATGTCATCCAAAAGAAAAATAGCCTCATCTACAGTGTACAATAAATGGTAGGTTGTAACCTAGCCAGGGATCTGACCTGTAGTAGTAAATACCTCATTAATTAAAATCTGTGTCAGGGAAACCTGTGACAGGCTAATACCATAAGGGGATGGGGGGGCACACCCAGGTGATGTAATAAGATAGTCTTTGCTGCTACTATTGCAAGGACCCCTTTTCCATGGCTTCTTTGCCGTTAGCTCTGGGATGATGCATGGTTCCAATTTCTTCCAAGTAGATTATTCTGGAGAGTTTTAGGATCATTCCTATGCACAGTTGCATTACATAATGTGAAACATTTTGCAAACCTTCATTATCAGAAAGGCCTGTTAATAGTCCACTATTTCCCCATCCTCTCTTCCAAATGTCTCTGAAATTTCCAGCAAGGAGGCTCTTCCCCAATGTTTAACAAGACCTAAAAGGGCTTTGTCCCCAGGATACTGATAAACTACAGACATTATGTGGAAGAGGAAGACACAAAGAGTCTAATCAGAGAGGTTGTCACTAGAAAGGGGTAAACCAGAGGAAGGCTAGATTGTTGCTACTGAAAGTGCAGACTGTGGACAAGGAGTGACAGCATCTCCTGAGAGCATGGTAGAACCCAGAATCTCAAGCCCTGCTTCAGGCTCTGAGTCTGGAACCAGTGATTTGGGAACAGAGATGGCCAAACCAAGAAGACCCAAGAGATGGCTGAATATACATAGGCTGGTTTTGCTGAGAATTCTTTTGGAGCAATGTTCTACTTATTAATTCCCAAAGCGGTTTGGGCCTCTGATTTGTTGCCCACAAAACTACATTTCCAGGTGACATGCCAGAGACTCAGATTCTACCATTCTGATGAGGGACATAGGAACCTTCTGGAAATGATGGGTATCTGGATTCCCAATAGGTCATCTTGTGTTCCAACCAGCTGCTCCAGTCTCCCGAGTAATCACAGAAGTTTTCAAACATTTGTGAGATTAGAAAAGACCTTTATACATAAAAAATCAGAAGGAGGTGAGTCCTAGAAGCAACTACTGCTGGTTTTAAGCCATCATTATAACTTTCTGGCCATCAATGTCAGAATCTGGTTGCGGAGTAGCCTAGCAAAATTTTCAAATCCATGGTCATCTTCAGACTTTCTCACCATGAAGACTTAAGGCTGTAGACCTCTATTTGAGGTTGTATTTACTAGAGTTTTCTAAGACAGCTGATGAGCTGTGAGTCTTTACTTGAAAGCATTCATTAACACACCTTTATCAAAGGGAAAAGTCAGTGGTTCAGAATGTGGGGTGGGCATAGGGCTGTGTCCTTACTATCATAGTCCTGCTTGATTGTAATATTGGGACTTCATCTGAAAATGATATCAGTGCAGTATGTATTGTTTTACTCAGATTTTTATTTTATTAAAACATAAAATAGAGGCTTTTATTGTGTGAAATTAAAAGGAAGTTCGAGGCCTCAGCTTTTTTCCTCTCTGGGTCCCTCCTAAGGCTTTAGAAGAAACACTCAGCTGTCCACATAGTATCCATTCTTTCCTGGAATCATAGGAAGCCAGCTCACTTCTCTTGCAAGGGCCCTTGCTTTTCATACCAGCAGAGTTTGGAAACAGTCTTTTGTTTCCTCCAAAGATGCCAACATAAGAGGTCTAGCACAGGAGCCAGGAGTGAATTCTTGGCTTAGTCTGCCTACTTTTAGTCCTACTATCTTTTTTTGAGCTGTGGGACCTTGGGCAAGTTACCCAGAATTCTTGTGCCTCAGATTGCCACCTAGAAACTGGCATAATCACAAAATATGTCACAGAACTATTGAGAATATTAAATGAGAAAAGGCAAGGCTGTCTATATAGTAGATAGCATTGCCAATCTGCCTCCCAAACAGCCCCTCTACCCAGAGCTCTGAGAGAGCCCATGAATGCCAATTGTATGACACCTTCTTTCTTGGCTTCCTGGATATATAGATTTCTCCAGACCTTGCAGGGAAATTGGTACCCAAGTGGTGCTATTGTTCTTTAGTATAGCTCATTGGTTAAGGGCAGGTTTCCCTACCTCTCTCTTGTTAACTTTAAACTACCAAGTCTTGAACCCACTACAGTTTTCTCTTTTTTTGTGGGGGGGGTACTGGGATTAAACTCAGAGGCACTAGACTACTGAGCCACATCCCCAGCCCTATTTTATATTTTATTTAGAGACAAAGTCTCACTGAATTGCTTAGGGCCTCACTTTTGCTGAGGCTGGCTTTGAACTCCCCATCCTCCTGCCTCAGCCTCTTGAACCACTGGGATTACAGGCATGCACTATTGTGCCTGGCTCCATTTTCTTTTTAAAAGAAAATTCTCAAATGATTCCCCTCTAACATGCTAAATTATAACACCTTTGGACTTCCAAAGGCCTTTCCCCTACCTGCCCCCAAGTTCCCTTCCATTTGATAGTCCCTGGCCTAAAACCAGAGGATGTACCTTCCTCCTCTGTTAGTACAGGCCTTATCTCAGGTACCTGTTGAATCTAGCCCCTGTTACTCTTGTCTGCTCCAGTGGCTTCTGAGACATTAGGGGAAATGGGAATAGGGCATGTTGTGGGGAGGGGAGAGTGGAAACGGAAATCTTAAAAGACAAAACAAATGAGTGCTGAGCCTCCAGCTTCCATGAGTAAATCCACAGGAGTCACAGGAGGGTGGCAGGAGTTGGCAGTCTAACTGGGAGGGTGAATGGTATGCTATGTGCTGGTTTGGCTGAAAAGATTGTCTTCCCTAGTAAGCAAATTATTGATTATAAACTGCTATGATTCCTTTGGAGCCCTTGTGGCCAACCATATTATTCCATCTGCTTTAAATGCCTGCTGTGTTCCCATGCCAAAACCCTTATGAAATTTCCACAGAAAAAAAAAATGAGTAGCAAATTTGGGTCTCAGTGCTCATATATAATTTCAGATTTCATTAATGGTTATTAAATATATGCCCCGAGGAAGGATAAAGTTCCTCATATGAATGGAAAGAGAATTGAATTTATAAATAAGGTGACTGTTTTCAAGGACTGTTCATTAGACATATCCAGGACACTTCTTAAAAAATACATTTAAATGAAAGGTGTTTAAAATCTCACAGGATAAAAATGCAATGTCGGGAGAAGATAGCCCTGTTCGAAAAAATTCTAAAATTGACTAAGTCTGACACATTTTTCCCTGTCTGGAGTTTGGAAATTAAGGAAAAATTCAAAAAAGTTGTAAAATATTTTCATACTGTGCCCCAAAGATATCAACATTTAGAAAATGTGAATAGATCTATTGTCAGATGGCAATCTGGATGCTAAAAAGAATGTTGAAATTTTTTTATTAATATCCTCTTAAAAACCACAATTACAAAAAGAGTTAAAGAAACTATTTAAGTAATTTTGACTAAGCAGAGCCCTTTGAAGTTTTAGGCTACTAAACCACATAACCTGGACAATATATTCTTAGTAGGAATTGTCAGAAGTCCAAAGAAGAAATTCAAATCCTTTTCAGATCTGTTGCAAATCTCCTGAGAAGCTGTACAAATGGTGTAGTTGTAGCTTAAATGTGAATAAGTATATGGAGAATGTTTGAAAGAGCTATTTAAGTTGTCAAAACTGTGGAAGAACAGAGCAGTTGGTTTTTGTTTTTGTTTTTTATGTTACAAGGGCAAATGAAATCTCTGCCTGAGTGCTGAATTCCTAAGGAGAGCCATTGTTGAACCAAAGACACTCCTATCTGCTGAGTTCTCTGATCTTTATTCACACCAAATTGTTTTATTGGTAAAGAAGAGACAAGAGAATTTCATTGTCATCTGCCAGCCTGCTGTTACATGAGCCGCCATCAGAGATAAAATGTACAGAATGTCTTCAGGAGTTGTGGTTTTGAATGTTAGCTTTTCTCACTAAAAAATGAACTTTGTGATATGTTTTAGCAGAAAAGTACTTGTATAAATAAACTTAATACAAATAAACTGTTGAAGAAATGAAGCCAATTTTTCTATTTAAATTGTATCTCTTAAGATCCTCTAAAATGGAATTTTATTTTTTCAAAGAAGCAATTCATAAACACAGAGAGGCTGAGATCAATAAATCCTCCCCTCCTGCTTCCTTGTGTATTAATTTCCAGTGCAAGTTACACTGTGTGAGGGAGATGTGATTAGCCTGACCTGAGGGACAACAGACCACTCTCTATTGCCACTGCAATCTCCACGATCAGTCTAGGGTCTAGGGAACATTTCCTTCGGAAAGTTCACATCACTCCAAATGAAAAGTTTCATTATTCAAAAGCAATAATTATTCAGTTGCAGAATACGTCAAACATAATTCTCATTTTTATTGTCTCATTTTTATTGTTTTCCAGGTAGCCAAGTTTGAAGAAGTTGGCATCAAATATAGAATATGTTGGGTTTTACATTATCCTATAAATGTCTTGTCTTATAAGTTTGATTTTAAGATATGTGATTTTTACCAGGCTGTTGCTCATACCCAAAGTACAATGCCAGGGATCTTGTAGGAAAAGTTTGAGAAGGTCATCCTAAAGTGACATTGACATAAAAGGATAAGCATGAAAATGCCAGTGTAAATCCTATTAGGAAGTTATAAGGTGGACTGTGGTTAAAATTTGTTTGTAGATTGAAGATTTAAACAGAAATTCTTTGGAAAAAATAAGTAAAAAGTAATGTGAATTAAAATATGTCCTCATTATGTCATGAAATAGTAAAAGGGATTGATAGAGAAAATTGTAGAAAACAATAATCTTCTTTCCTCCCTGAAACAGTAATGAAAAGCAGAAAAAAATGAAGAATATAGAAACACTTTCATTGTCTACTAGATAGATATTTTTGTTCTAGAATTGCTGATGGAAGATAGGAACTAGATGGCAATGAGCATGGAAAAATGAATTTTAAAAAACAACAAATTAAATGTCAAATGATGTTTTCACGTCAACGAAAAAAAGGGACAGTCTTTTTTTCTTCCCCTTTCACATGGAGCATGAGAGAAAGAACAGAGTTATCCCTGTTTCATGGCAGATGACAGCACAGCTAAAACAGAATCCCACCAACCCCTAAGTCAGGGTCCTTATTGGCAGCATAAAAGTTCAGGTGGCAGCTGTGGAATTCCAGATGAACTAATAAATATGGGGCAAGCCAGCCTCCTTCAGCGGGAAAGAATTTCAACAATTTACCCGCAGTCGCCTGGGAGTGAGTTGTGAGCACATCTCTTTATAGTTCTCAGAGAAACAGAGGCATATCACGAACAGCTCAGTGAACTAAGAAAGAATTGCAGAAATTGCAGAATGTCAGAAATGACCCAATGGTGTAAAGAATTGAAGAGCATTATTAAAGTAAGACAACTAGTAAAAAGTGGACATGCTTGTTTTTATTTTCTATTGACAAACGCTTTCCCTGCTTGTACATCCACATGCTTAAAAATTTATAAGGAAGCCAGATGTAGTGATGTACAATCTGGGAGGCTGAGGCAGGAGGATCACAAGTTTGAGGTCAGCCTCAGTACTTTAGTGAGGCCCTAAGCAACTCAGCAAGACCTTGTCTCAAAATAACAACTACAAATGTGTGGGGATGAATGAATTTTACTTTATGGTGAGAATCTGTCACTAATTATTGTGGTGACATGACACCATCTTAAGAAATTAAATGAATAAGATATCAAGGACATAATTATGTTTCTCCATATATGTACCCATGCACACACACAGTCTCATATAGAGAAGCACAATTAAGAGCATAGGAAATAGCCATTTATGATACAGTAGATTGCTTTTCTTTCTTTCTTTTTTTTTTAAACCAGGGATTGAGCCCAGGGGCACTTTACCACTGAACCACATCCCCAGTCCTTTTTATTTTTTAATTTTTAGACAGGGTCTAAGTTGTTTAGAGCCTCACTAAGTTGTTGAGGCTGGCTTTGAACTTGTCATCTTCTTGCCTCTGCCTCCTGAGTTGCTGGGATTACAGGCCTGTGCCACCATGCCTGACTATAGTAGATTTCTATAGTCTGTATGAATTAAGCTCCTTTGGAACAAGGCAGGGGGAAGCCCATGGTGTTTATTTATGCAAGTGTTTTCAAACAAGTTTCTCAGCCTATTCGATGATAAGTGTAATGTAATCATATACAAGCAAGTAGTGAAATTAAAAATCAAGGCATTGCATGTTTGGAACAAACTAAAGCAATTTCATAAAGGAGCTTTTATTTCTGAGAAGAACATTTCAAACAGAGTAATAAGATTGATTTTATCTAATTAATATGGTAAATCATGTAGTGAACAAAGGAAGACAAGTAAAAACATGTAGAGTCTGCAGACTCGGAGAGTTTCCAGGCAGAGAGAGGGCCTTTGGGAGTCTCTGGTCCAACTCCCTCATTTTGCAGACAGGAGCCTGAGATCATGGACATTCCTACCGTGTGAAGTCATACACACAAACTTGGGTCAAGGCTATGCGTCCAGTCATTTATGGATACATCAGAAGGGGGAGACATACAGAGATGCAAACTCACAGAGAAAGAAAGAACATGCAAAGTAATGCAGTGTACCATTGTGGCAATGTGTTCACCTCCTGGAAGAAAACACATGCCTTACATAAATGAAGCCTTTAACACAAGTAAAGTCAAGCCTTCCAGCTGAGGGCTGAAATCTCAGGTGGCAGATGTGGGTTTTCAGATGCGGTCACCATGATGAGGGGGCAGAATTCACTTGTAAAGGCTTCTGGCAGTTTGCCAGGACACTGGACCTAAATTGCATTGTCAGGTTATCTCTATGTTGTCCTTAGAAACTGGTGGTATTCTCACGCTGTTTAAAAACTACTCCTTCCCCAGAGTTCCACAAATGAAATCGTTTTGCCACCAATACCAGAAGCACTCTGTGTCCCTCTCTCATATTTTTTAATTGCTGCCTATGGTCATTCAGGCATCCTATCCCGAGTTCCCTGCTCAGTTAAGTGTGGGTGGGGCCCTAGAATTCCCATTTTTGACAAGTGTCCAGGTAATGGTGCTGGATCTTGCTCACTGCCTATGCACAATCTAGGTTTATTGAGATTAGAGTACTGAAAAGGATGCTATCTTATTGGACTGCATAATTAGTCTGTCATCTGCCTGTGAAAGTGGTGGCGAAGTTTGAGGCTTCTACCATTGCCATCAGGAAAATATTGATAAGTATCCATCCGAAAAAAATTTCAAAGGTTTTGAAAAACCTTCATATTCAAGGTCACTGGGATTAAACTGGGCACAGTGACACACGTCTATAATCCCATAGATTTGGGAGGCTGAGGTAGGAGGATCACAAGTTTGAGGCTGGCCTTTGCAATTTAGTGCAGCCCTATGCAGCTCAGCAAGACCCTGTCTCAAAATAAAAAAATAAAAAGGGCTGAGGATGTAACTCAGTGGTAAAGTGATCCTGAGTTCAATCCCCAGTAACAACAACAACAAAAATGATAGAATTGTTGAATGTCTTTAAAAAGTTGTCTTAGCAATAAAAGTTATAATGGATAATTGCTGCAATTGTGGAAGTTTATACATGCAGTTTCAAGAAGTGTGGGGAATTTTTACAAGACATTTTTGTGTAGAATTATGTATTTCTGAGACAATCTCCTTAGAAGAGTTTTAGATGGATCTATCTATCTATCTATCTATCTATCTATCTATCTATCTATTTTTTGTGGTGCTGGGAATTGAACCCAAGGCCTTGTGCATGCAAGGCAAGCACTCTACCAACTGAACTATATCACCAGCCCCTATTTTTATTTTTATATTTTTATTTTTATATTTTTAGTGCTGGAGATTAAATTCTGGACCTTATACATGACAGGCAAGCACTCTACCATTGAGCTACAAACCCAGCCCTGGAAGAGAACTGTGGAACTATTAAACCTTTACATCCAAACCCTTACTTTCTAAAGAAAAGCATTACTAAATTAAGCTGGATGTTCTTATCCTAGGGTTTTACTATTCAGTAGAAAATGGAACTTTATCAAAACGAGGAAATAAATGTTCTGCTCAAGCATGCCATTGTAAACAATGTAGTTACTTATAAAGAAAGTTTCTATTTTGACTAACTTAAAATGTACCAGAAAAAAATAATTTACATACAGATTGAGGGCAATTCAAAATTGTATTTGTTAATCCTACTAAGGGTTTTAAACCATATTAATGAACATCAATTTGTCTCTTAAATCACTTTATATTTTGCATCAAGACTGGTTTATCTCCAAGACAAGATACAAAGCTGCCTTGTTCTAAATTGATTTATTTATTCTCCACAACCTCATCTGAATATGTCAGCCATTGATAAAAAGTTTTTTCAAGGCTCCACATGGCTCCATCTCTTCTTGAAAACAATCTTTGAATAGTACTTTTTACTATGTCATTCTCCTCCAAGCATAATTAAAATAGGTTTAACATCTTGTTCTCAAGCTTTAAAAAAAGTTGCAAAAATTTAAAGAATGCAAATCACAAATTATATCTATATAGCAAGCAGATGAAGTGAACTATTTAAAATCTGTACACAGTTAATTAATTTTGCACTGACAGGCAAGTGATTACAGATGTTCCTATAAGGTAACCTTTCCCATTTTGAGTCTTTATCCTGTAAAATACTAATTTCTTTCTCAGGAGCTTCCAGATAGAAAACACTCCTTTTTTCAAGGGACATTAACAACATATGTATACATTATTTTAATTATGAAGGTATGGCTGAAATCATGCAATCTTCTAGTAATTTCTCCTTGGAGATATGTGACAAGATGTTCCCATAGAATGACATTTATTCCTGAGTGAGTGCTGTGGTTCCATTTTGCATAATAGTTTCATATTGGAAGGAGATGGAGGAAAGGCTGGTGATGCAGGGTGGAGGTTCAGCTTTGATGTGGTGCCTCTAGGCTTGGGGGCAAGTGACTGACTCTAATTACTTTCAGAACATTCTCCTGCAGTGGGAAGGGGTTGGAAACAGGACCACATAGATGAACCAAATCTGCTTTCTTTCTTTCTTTCTTTCTTTTCTGTTTTCTTTTTTTGGTGGTACAGGGGATTAAACCCAGGGAAGCTTAACCACTGAGCTGTATCCTCAGCTCTTTTTATTTTGAGACATAGTCTTGCTAAGTTACTTAGGGCCTTACAAGTTTTTGCAATCCTCCTGTCTCAGCCTTCTGAGTTGCCAGGATTACAGGTGAGGGTCCACTGTGCCTGGCTCAAATCTGGCTTCTGAAGTGATGTGAGACAGAACATCTCTGTCTCCCTTTCTACCTTCCCCTCCATTGATACCACATTGACCTTCACCCTCAGGATGCTTCCCCTGCCCTCCTGGACAGCCTGTATCCTCTCCCTTGTCTGGGGAAGAGCTCCAATCTCACTTATCTACCACTGCCCCTGTTTCCCCTTTAGCCATCTTTGTCATTTACTTCACTGTGCTACCTGTTCCACAAACCACAAATCGTTGCACCCATTTCCTGTATACAAGTCCCCATTCTCAACTTTTCTTTTCAGCATTAAAATTTTCCAGCCTAAAAAATGTCTGTGTAGCTTGTAAAGCACAACTTCAAGACAGAATTAAAAATTATCCTAAACAAGTGAATTCAGCCACTTCCTATATTAGGCAAGAAGAAGTCAGATAAAAATCTGAGTTGGGGTTGTTGGCTGACTCCCAGGGGTACCAGCCCCCTCCTAACATGCTCTCTCCTCTCTGGAGTTGCTGCTGCCAGCTCCTTACAAGTTTCTCCTTTGAGGGACACACAGTCTTTGTCAGTAAAATCCTCAGACTATTATGGGAAGCACTTTTCCAACCAAACTGATGTCAGAGTTAAATGCATGCCACCAACTACACCTCTGACAGATCAATGCTCAGTGTGTGACCAGGCCTAGGTAGTCAAGGGCAGGTGAAGGCTCTCTCTCAGAGGAAAAGAAAAGCACCCCCTGCCCTTTCTAAATCTGGGATTGCACCATTTCCACGATGGTTGCTGCAAATACTGTGTTCAACCTTCTCTTTTCTGCTTTTTCTGCTAGTTTTCTTACTTGAGTGCCCTTCACTAAAAATACAAGGAGAATGTAATATCACTTACATTCTTCATTCCTATAGTATAAAGTGAATTTCCTTTTCTCATTTTCTTGGGTATGTCTTGAATAGAAAAAAGAAAAGAAAAGAAAAATTTACATTTCCGCTTTATACTGTCTCTGCAAACAACTCATAAATATGTGCTTTTGCAGCTGTATTATTTGGAAAGGGGAATGTTAATATGGAGTTGTCTTTGTCTTGTCAAAAAGCAAAATAAAAAGAAAATGGCACTATCTTATAAAAACGTTTTGCATTGCTCTAAGTGTCTGTTAATCATTGGGAAAAGTCCATAATTGCCTTGCTTGCTCTTCTAGCATGAGTGGAATCTATAGAATATTTACACCAATCAATACCTCCTGCCTTGAGACGAATTGTCTCAGCTTTGCTATCACTTTTATTTTCTATTAATGCCTATATAAGCGCCTGAAAACGGCAGGAAGTTATTATCTTATCACACAGCTCAGATCAACCATTATCTCCCACTCAGAAAAACAGACAGCAGGGAAATGATTCCTTTTACCAAAATGTAGACTAATACTTTTAAGTAAATTGTTTCGAGAGTCTAATTATGTGGATCCTGTGTTTAGTTTCCTCATTTTTTTTCTTTCAGTACTGAGGATTGAACCTGGGGCATTCTACCATAGAGCCACATCCCCACTCCTTTTTATCTTTTATTTTGAGAAAGGCCCTCACTAAGTTGCCCAGGCTGGTCTCCAACTTGCCATCCTTCTGCCTCAGCCTCAGTTCCCTCACACACACACACACACACACACACACACACACACACACACATATATATATATACTCTTATGCACAACTGAATTTTGTATAGTTCAAGAAGATGTTATTTTTCTTAACTAGTAACAATTTACTTATTTAATCAATGATGATGTATTCAACTAGGCTCCAACAAAGTCTTGCCCTCTAATCAAGTGGCTACTGTCAGACAGAATTTAGTATAAAACAGGACTAAGGTGGTGAAACATGGTCCAAGGAATTCTTTGTGAGTTTTTCCAGGCTCTTCCACATGGACCTCGTATGTTGCTCTTAGGAAGTCTTGGTGCAGAAGAATAATTAGGTGCTTCTTCGGTTACTAGGTAACTTAAATGGAAAATATACCCATAATTCTGGGTCTGGTTTTCTGATAATCCAAACTTGCTACATTCAGAATAAGGTATTTTTATTTCAATTAAATCTGTGAGTGGAAGATTGGCCCCAGGCTTTATGTGGTTTTGTGTGTTTCCCCTTACTCTCTTTAACTTTGCCATTCCCTTAAGAAGGACCTGCTTGGGCTGGCGTGATGGCGCCTGCCTGTAATCCCAGCTGCTTGGGAAGCTGAGGCAGGAGGATCGCAAGTTCAAAGCCATTCTCAGCAAAAGTGAGTGAGGTGGTAAGCAATTCAGTGAGACCCAGTCTCTAAATAAAATACAAAAAGGGGCTGGAGATGTGGTTCAGTGGTCTAGTGCTCCTGAGTTCAATCCCCAGTACCTGCTGCATCCCAAAAGAAGGACTTGCCTACCAGCACCCAGAGGAGGATAACAGGCACTTAGAAATGGCCTGCTCCATACCAAGCCCAGATTACCCAACTCCCATCTGATTGGCAGACTAGGGAGATGTAATAAATGGTAGCTGTCCTAAACCACTATGTGGAGGTGGTTTGTCATATGGCATTAGCTAACTGATATGTCATTAAATTAGTATCATGCAGGTTTAGTTTCCATCACTCATTGGTAATGGTTCATTTGATTAGCTTAGTTTTAAATTTGACATAACAATACATTTGTATTATTCAATATAATCTTATGAGAGTTCTAATAGAAACAGATTGGCTCAAAATTCAGAGTCAAATGGTTCTGTATTCACAAGAATGGGAAGTTGGTTCATTTTTCAGAGTCTCAGTTCGTGCATATGTAAACCAAGAATCATAATACTTAACTTGAAGTAGGAACCAGTGGATGAAGTATGCAATTTACCCAGCATGTGGTAGAACAATAAATATTCTTTTTATTCAGTATGATGTGCAAGAGACAGTCTATTTATACTTGAATCATTATTTGTATTTTTTCACTTCTTTTAATTTTTTGCTCATTTTCTTCTGGTTTCACTTACACAACTCCTCTCTCCCTTGTCTCAAGTCTTTTGAAAAATTCAAGTATGAAGTCTGCCATTCTTTTTGCCCAGGGCCCAAGAGGGATGATTTACCAAAAATGGTAAGTTGCTCTGAGCTATTTATATGTCTCTGGACACAAGTTTCATGCTATGGACGAATTTTCAAACACAAAATTCTTTTGAAAGAAAATCAAGTGCAGCAGATCACTAAATGTCTTCCTTAAATAGTGAATGTTCTGTCTCCTTCCCTATCCTCCATAAACACCGTTTAATAAGTACTGGGTGTGAGAGGTTTTCTAAACTAGGGCTCTTTGTATATAAAACAAAGACAACAACAAAATGTTTGCTTTTCTTTCTACTATAGTTGCAGAAATAATCTTAGTTTGGAAAGGCTCATCAGATGATTTTGCCAGGAGTGGGCAAACTTTTTCTGAAAAGGGTCAGAAAGTATGTATTTTCTGCTTACTAGTCTTATAGTCTCTGTCACAACTATGCTGCTCTGCTGTTGTAGTATGAAAGCAGCCATAGACAACATATAGATAAATTTACATGGCTGTGTTCAAATAGCACTTTGTATACAAAAAATAGGTGAGAATAGTTTGCAGACAATTGGTATAAACAATAAACTCTAAGACAAAAATTATGATTTTATTAATACAATATTAGCCACACTAAAGTTTCTTTAATAAAATATCTACACTATATGTAAATATGGCTTGGGCTTATCTTTGAAACATTATAGTACTTTATGTTCTGTGTAGAACAATCACAAACTTAGGGTTTTTTTGTTTTGTTTTGTTTTGTTTTTTGGTACCTGGGATTGAACTTAGTGGCACTTAACACTAACCACATCCTCCCCAACCCTATTTTGTATTTTAGAGACAGGCTCTCACTGAGTTTCTTAGTGCCTCCACTGTTGCTGAGGCTAGCTTTGAAGTCACAATCCTCCTGTCTCACCCTCCAGAGCTGCTGGGATTATAAGCCTGTGCTGCCGTGCCTGGCTTAGGTTTTATTCATTGTATCTATTCTCATGGCCAAAGTTTCCCAACATTTGCAGGACAGAATTTCTTAGCACAAATTAGCACATCCATTTTGTGATCTCCCCATACATCAACATTAGGTCCACATGGCACCAGTATAATAGTTTTCCTACCTATTGGCATGCTTTGCCATTCTATTTTGATTGTGACCATATTAGACGATACTTTTTGCTTTCCAAATAGCAATCAATAAGGATATCAATGAAAATATATATTTTCCCCCAGGACTTTCATGTGGAATGTCTCTTGACTTCTGAGACCTCATTAAGAAGGCATTGGCTAACACCATTTTTATTTAGCCCTCATCATGTTAACAGGCTCTCGCACAAACTCTGTAATCACTATGGTTCACCCCTGTGATTATTGGCTGACTAATACACTCAGCCCATAAGAAACATGTTAAGGAAAGGCATACACATTCTCTGGGCACACACACTCCAGCTGCCTGGACATGCTAAGGGAGTGTTCATGTGAAAGCTCAGTTTGGTGTGCAGATGTTAGTGAATGGTTCGTGAAGATCTCCATGATAGCATCAAGCCTGCTGCAATGACCTAGCTCTGGATGAATTTTTTCAGGTTCCCATCATTAAAAATGTTTCATTTACCAAGATGGGTTTTAGCAATCTCACAGTGTGACATTAATTTTATTATGTAATTTAATCTGTTCTTAATTTCAAAGGGTGGTATTCTGAGATAAAGCTAGACTTCCCAGTAGATTCCTCTTGTGAAGCAAGATGCAGGTTCCTCCTGTCTTCAAGAAGAAATGATTTATATGTAGCATGTGACTGATCAAGCTATAGGATTCCCTTTCATCTCTGAGCCGGTCCGTACTCCAAGTTTTTAAGTCTGCATCTTCTTTTACTGCCAAGATTTTGATTATTTTTGGTTTCAAACCATTATATCCAAAAATGTTGCCAGTGTGGGCTTTATAAAATTCCAGTTCATCACTGTTAATGTAAAGAAAGAGTCAGAAAATTCATGTGAAACTGGATTCTTGGTTTGGATAACATGCATGTGTAGAAACATCAGTGTTTTAAAAAGCTCACTTTCCCAAACCATATGAAAATAAATGGATGTTTTTAAAAGCAGAATGTGTGTAACAATTGTTAATAAAAAGGCTAAAAGCTGACACAGAACATTTTTTTTTTAAATCTAGGAAGTAAGCTGTCTAATGTCATGGGTGCTGAAAGACAAAGACTAAAAATAAAATTTAAAAAATTGACCAAAAATCAAATGGATGTTCAATTGCTAGAAGCAGAGCATTCTGCTTTAGGGCCTTAATAGAGGCATACACTCAAATATACTCAAACACACCCAAACACTCAAGGGGAGACAGGCAGGAAGCAGACCTGAGCTCACTGATGAGATATAAGAAAAAGAGGCACACAATGATGCTACAAGTGGCCCCATGGCTCTGTCTGTCTTGATGAACAGTTGACCATCCCAAGTTCAGGTTCCCAAAACATTTGTGTTTTTGTAAATGACAGGGTGATTTGGGGGAAATCTGGCAATGTCTAGAGACATTTTTAGTTGTCAGAACTGGGAAGAGTGGTGCTACTGTCATCTAGCAGATAGAGGCTATATAGGAGGCCACTCTAGGTCCTGCATCTTACAATGCACATGACAAGTGCCAAGACTGGATTGTGTGTGGGTAGGGCAGGGTTTGGGGATCTGTGATGAACTGCAGAGCACAGGCTTCTCTATAGGAACAACCATTCCAAGGTTCCAACTGGTGTGGCCATGTGGGAACTTCTGTGAAAAAACAGCACCAAATGAAGACTTGAGACTTAGAACAGGGTGAGATGACTTATCTTTAGAGCAAGATGAGAAAAAATAAAATAACTTTAGAGTTTTGTTTTTCTTTTCCAGAAAGGCAGTACAGACGACTGACTTCTTTTAACATAAATCAGATTAAAGAATTAGGTAAAGAAATGGATTTGGAGTTGAATGTTGACACAGTGACCCTAAAACACAATGTCCCTTGGGGTTTGGGGAATACAACCTGGATGACAGCAGCTTCTGTATACCTCTTCATTCAAATCCCTAACCTGAAATCCATCATGTTCACATCCTTAGCCTGTGATAGAAACTCAATGGAGGTAATAAATGCATTTCATAGTTAATTTTTTTTGATACTGTGGATTAAACCCAGGGATGCCTTACCACTGAGATATATCCTCAGCCCTTTTTATTTTTTGAGACAGGGTCTCACTAAATTGCCCAGGCTGGCCTCAAACTTGCTGTTCTCCTGCCTCAGCCTTTCAAGTTGCTAGGATTATAGGCACACTCACAACTGAGCCCAGCTATAGAGTTAATTCTTCTGTTTTAAATTTAGGAATACATTTAGTAATCATGGAGACATGATTATATGATGATTATATGATTGAGACATTTTTATTATTTAAGAGATGTTAAGAGATTGTGGCACATTAGAAAATGGGCATATTCATTTAGTTGGTAAATACCAAATGATTAAATTTATTAAATTTTTCATTCCAATTTTATTTTTTTGAGTGTGGTACTGGGGATCAAACCCAGGTCTAGCACATGCTAGGCAAAGCACTCTACCACTGCGCTATGTCTCTGGCCATTTTTATTTTTTATTTTGATACAGGATCTTACTAAGTTGCCCAGGCTTACCTCGAACTTGCGATCCTCCTGCTTCAGCCTCCTGAATCACTGGGATTATAGGTAAGGGCCATGGTTCTTAGCTTTTGATTTCAATTTTAAATGTGGGATTAATTTTAAACTTGTGGTTTTAAGTTTAAATGTATAACAGGATTTGACTATTTGGTAAATAATTTTGGATACATCAGGTGACCTTTCAATTCTCTAAATAATCATGGATATTTAAAATATTTTATATATGAAAATATTTAAAAGTTTCAATGGCAAAAGTCTAAATATTTGAAAGTTTTAATGGTAATAAGTTAAAATATTTAAAGTTTAAATAGCAATGAGATTAAATATACACATTTATTGAATAAATGAATACATTTATTAGATTTATAAAAGTTGCTTAAGTTTCTAAAAAATATTGCATGTTGAAGTTGTATTTGTGCAATTTGATAGATATTTGAATGGTTACACAGAAAACTGAATATAGTTTTCTTGTAAGCATAGATTAAAATGTCTAAAGAATTTTAGCTAATTAAGTTTATAAATGAGAGCAATTGTTTGAGTTTAGATTGTTTAACACAAATTGATTCAATGCTAATCAAAACCCTCTGTGAAAGGATTTGTTATTATATACAAAAAGATACTAGAATTTTAAGCAAAAAGTAAGACTTATAAGTTGAACTTCAATGTTTGAGAACTATTTTGATTTTATGATTTCAATAAATTGATATCAATTTAAAGCTTACAAAAATTAAACAGCCCTTTATACCAAAAAGAACAAAAATGAACAAAAAGAAAATGCTTGAGACATTTCAAAAATCACCAATAACTTGCAACTTTATCTTTTAGCAATCAAGCAGTAATGTCATTTTCCATGTGCAGTAGGATAGTTGAGGACACACCCTATGTCACTGGTTCAGAAGCCACATGATTTCTGGAGCCAACTCTATGTGCCCCATTTACCTGCAGGAAACCACAAAGGACTCTGTGGCCCTGGGAAGATACAACAATGTTGCTGATTATAGCCCCTTCTCCTAGGAACTGTTACCACTAAATAGATTATAGGAAGGATGGTTCTGGACATCAGTGGCCTCACCCTTCTGCTCCTGAAGAACCTTTTCCCCTGGTGGGTCATGGCTGGGACTGCTCCCTGGGAGTGGTACCAAATCTCTATCCAAAGCATCCATGTTAGAGGACACTTCCAGCAGGGTTATTTATATATTCTGTGTCCACTGCTAATTTGTTAGGGTTCATTCCACAATATTTGCTATTTTTTTTAAATATAGCAACAACTACAAATTTCAATGAATTCATTTTCTGTTTGAGCAGATGAGCAACTGGGTGCCATGAAACAAATTGTATAGAGATAACACATTTCTGAGGGGAACATGAAGATGTGGAATCTACTTTTTACTTGAATTTTCAAAAAGTTGCAAAGGATACCAAGCCTGGGGTACACAATATCATGATATGCAGTTGTTAAAAGAGGTCTATTATTTTGTTTTTCTTTCTTTCCTGCTCTGCCTATTTAGAAAACATATCCAAGTGACCCACAATGGCAATTTCTAACAGCTAGACTTAGACAGGCTTATGATCAGTTAGTAAGCTGAAAACAAGAGCAAAACCCCAAGAGGCTCTCAATATAGCACTAAACCAAATAGCACCATCTACTGGTTGTTTGCGTATGCATGTTATCCAACCATGGCCACCAAACAAAGGCATTTGAGGCAAGAGTAGGAAGAGAAACAGGCTCTTCCCTCAGTTTTCCCTCTTTTCCCAGGACTCCCTGTCATCTGCCTACCTTCTGAAACATAGAAGTGACAAGGCCTCCTTCTATAAGAAAACACTCTCATTTCCCCTTTCTTTCAAAGAAGCACTCATGAAATGAAACTACTTTGGATTTGGCTTGGCCATCCACAAATACATTTCTAAGCAAACAAAGATTATGTTTAACTCCCTCATTTTCTTTTCCCACTCCTGTTATTTTCAATAAAGAGATTAAATACAAGCTTGCCAACAAATCAAGGCAAATGTAGGGAGACTGAATCTTGCATTGAAGCTCCATAAGGCCTAGACAGAAGGAGGCAAAAATAATTGAGTTACGACCACTCTAGCATGAAGCGTGCTGGTGGTTTCTACTCACTGGCATCAGGGCAAACTGACTTGTGTAAACACTTAGCTGAGATGAGATAGCTGAGCTTTTGACTGTCCTGTCATTTCCATAGATGAGTTGGCATGAAATATATTTATATTTTAATCAAATATAAATACACTTGAAACAGTCCTTCTAGGAGTTTCTTTTCCTGTGTAACGAGGTGAAATGAGGGAAAACGCTGAACTGCCTAATCAGATTCACCACTCCAAAGAAGCTCAAATGTCATCACTATGGCAACGTGTCAGCCAGGGTCCGCCCTCATCTCTTCTCTCAGACTTGCCATTGCTAATGAATTAATGTAGCAAACATACTAAAAGCAGTGAGTTTGGAGCTATGAGGAAGGGTCTGAAGATTGAACACATTCATGCAAACACTCTTTCCGATTTTTAGTTTTCCTTCTCCAAATTTAGTTTCTGAGTCTCTGCTTCACATAATGGATTCACTCACTTGCTCCCTCACTGTCAGAAGGGTGCCTTTGTTCTGGGAGACGACTGTGATCATTTGTGCTTTCGATCCTTAACTGGGCAAATCTCAGAGAGGAAATGTAATGTAGAAGGTGAGTCTAGTGCATACGTCAGGAGACTCATTTTACCATATTAAGAAACTATGCAAAAGATTATATATTCACTGGAAGATCACATATGGAAAAATATCAGAGTTTTTTGACTAAACTCTTCAAGGCCAGTGTTTATGTAGGCAGCCAATTAGTTTGAAAACCCAGGAGAAATGTCCTTTTCATCAATTATGTGCCTGATATTCATGTTCGTTATGAGAGAAAATTAATCTGTATAGCTAGCCTAAATCTTTCATTTTATCATAATTAACCATTTCTTTTTATCTATTCTTAAAATTGAGGGAAATGGCTCAGAACTATCTTCTTTAAGATTCTTTTTGTACTTTATGAGCTTAAATTAGGCTCTCTACCTAGCTTCAGGCAAGCAGGACAATTGAACAAAAACTAATTTTCCAAGAAGCCAAATTTACTGGATTTACTTATTGTTGGTTTAATCACTGTAATGGTTTTAAGTGGAATGTTGGATTTCAGCGACTAATATATATTTTCTGAAAGTTAAGTAAACTAAGGAGAGCAGAAGAATCCTAAAAATGCTGAAGACTGGCAAAAGAAAAGCAAGCATAAACTTCCCATAAGGAAAACTATTTTTTAGCCAAAACCCCTGGCATTTTATATTTAATGAAATTGTTTCAATTATTTATGATATTGTCTAAATAATTTTAAATGACAATCTCTGTTTCACCAAATTTAAATCATTTCTCTGGTTTTCCCTGGATTTATGAGTCATTTCCTAATTTACCTAGCAATTCAAAATTACTAAACTTTAAATTATAAGTTTAGTTAAATATAAATTAAATTAAAAAATAGATCAGATAAAAATCACTTAAAAGAAAACATTCCATGCCTATAATCCTAGGGACTTGGGAGGCTAAAGCAGAGGATTGCAAGATTGTAGTCAGCCTCAGCATCTTAGCAAGACTTAACTAAAAAACAAAACAAAAAAACTGGGGATGCAAGTGAGGGGTAAAGCATCCCTGGATTCAATCATCAATAATAATTAAAAAAAAGAATGAAAGCATTAAACATTAAAATTTAGTTTAAATGAATATTTAAATTTAAATTCAAAAATAAAAAAATCTTAATTCGCCAAAACAATTCCATTCTATGATTTAAATTTGCAATGCTGGGGTTTGAACCCAGGGGAACAACCCTTGGAGCTTTATCCCTAACTCTTTTTATTTATTTATTTATTTTAATTTTTAGACAGTCTTTATCAAGTTGCCTAAGCTGGCCTTGAACTTGTGATCTTCCTGCCTCAGCTCTCTAAGTCACTGGGATTACAGGTGTGCATCACTGTGCCTGACTATATATTTTATTTAAAAAATAAGAAAAGGAAAAAAAAAGAATAGGAGCCAGGTGTGGTGGCACACACCAGTAATCCCAGCAGCTTGGGAGGATGAGGAGGAGGATTGAGAGTTCAAAGCCATCCTCAATAATTTAACGAGGCACAGCAACTCAGCAAGATCCTGTCTCTAAATAAAATATAAAAAGGGCCATGGATGTGGCTCAGTGGTTGAGCACCCCAGAGTTCAATCCTCAGTACTGAAAAAAAAAAAAAATTGTAGGAGATACATGTTGAATAAAATGATATGAGCAATAAAATCATATAAAAGAGTTCGAAGGGATTTTGGAAGCTCAGGAGGGACATATGAAGACTTAAATGAGTGGCATCTAATCTTTGAAGTACATTAACTATAAATATGTAAATAAATGTAATTTATTTGTAATTATAAATATGTAATATGAAAGATAAAAAATTCCTAAAATACTGAAAGACAAAATATGTTAAAACATTTTAAAAACTTGTTTTAAAATGAAAACCAATCAATTCTGATATTTTGATTATTGGTAATGAAATATGTAGTTCAGAAAGTATTTAATGTGTTTTATTAGTAATTGATTGTAAAGGAAATGTACATATAAACCATAATCCTAATGACTCAGGAGGCTGAGAGAGGAGGATACTAAGTTTGAGGCCAAACTTAGCAACTTAGTAAGGCCTCAACAGCTTAGCAAGACTGTCTCAAAATAAAAAATAAATAAATAACAATAACAAAAAGGGCTGAGGGTGTAGCTCAGTGGTAAAACACCCCTGGGTTAAATCACTACAACAAGTGGTTGAGGGATATTAAGGTGGAATAGTTTTGTTAAAGTTATTTAAATAGTCCTTGCAACACTCCAGTAGTGCTATTTTTAATAAATCAGGAAATTGATTTGTTGGTAAATTGACAGAGCCATTGTGTATATGCACATGTGCATAAATGTCTGTGTGTATGTGTGTGTGTGTGTATGTGTGCACATGTGTATTTTAAATCTGGTTAATTCTTACCTCTCCTTGCTTAATCATCGAGTTCTAACCAATGCAGAGAATAACAACACTAATGATTTTTCCATTTTAGATGCTATGATTCTATTAACGGGACCTCAGAGTACATTGTTTGGTCCCCAAGTTATGCTGTGCCTCATCTTAGAGTTTTTAGTTAACTGATACTGCCAAGTTTCTTTCACTACAACTGACATTAATCCAAATCTTCTAATTCTTCTGTCATGCAGATCTTTTGTGAATTTAAATGCTAGATGTTTTTCCTGATTACATTTTGTCTTGTTTTATACACTATGTTGTATTGTTTGTTGTGCATTAGTTAACTCTGCTCTGCTTTATTGAAACCTCTTGTGAAATCAATGATGTGGCTTCTACCTCTATCATAGTCCCTTTCTCCATTTTGGCCCAGGGTAGGCTATGCCACAAATCCCTTATGAGGGATTGGTGCATGCTTGCTGATCATAATTGTCCTAACCTCAGAGTGAATAACTCCAATGTCTTCTAGGATTCCACTTATTCAACCCTTTAAAATTAATATTGTCATCTCTCCTGCCTTCACTTATTTGAAGTAGAATTTTTGAAATGAAAGAACAATGTACTTATAAATGACATTTTGGGAAATAATTAATCAACAAATCATGCCAAGTTAATTAAAAATGGAAATGAAAACAATCTGATAAAATCATTAATCTTCCTGGAAGTATTTAATTAAAACATAAAGAATATCTTCATTAGCATTAATTTCATAAATATCTTAGTTATACTATCATCATAATTAACTCTTTTTAAGTTTTAAGCAACTCTTTAAGTTTTAGATAAAAATAAGTGAAAGTTAAAGGTATTTATATTTTATTGGAGATTTGGGTATATTTCAATTTCACATATATGCAGCATTCTAAGAACTCACCATAATTAAAAAAACATAATAAAAAAGAAACAAACAATGAACAGGAAACTTCAACTGTTGAATAAGAGAGGAAATTGAAAGTTTTAAATGACCTTAAAGATCTTGAACTTATAATTCTAAAGGATACCAAGAAAGTACTGATGGTGGATTCTTCTGAAGTCTCTAGAGTAGCTATTCCTTATGCTAACAAAACTGTCTGGAAAATAATTATAGCCTCATTTGTAAAACTTGATAAATTTAACAATAAAAAGTTTTAGTGGCCAAAGTCACTTCTGAACATAAAACTGAAACATTCAAAGAAAATAATAAGTGTAATCTAATAATGCTTTGAAATAACAATATTCTCAAATCCAGGAGGATTTGTTTCAGAAATAGAATATCTTAATAAAATAGAAGTTAACAAATACAGCATTCTATATTCTACTAAGAAAAATCATATAAAAATTTAGTAAATAGAACTATTTAATAAAAATGAATGCACATTTTCTTAAAGAATTAGATACAGATAGAAATATTGCCCCTGGATGTATCATCACAGATCCATCTTGTACTGAAAGCTAAGAACAATGCCCTGGGAAAGGGCTGCTCAGTAGAATTTCCTGTGATGAGGGAAATGGTCTCTGTCTCTGTCTGCACCATCCCATATGGTAACTACTACCCTTCAGTGGCAATAGAGCACTTGACATGTGGCAGGTGTGACTGCAGAGCTGAATTTTTTATTTTATTTAAGTTTTATTCACTTAAGTTAAAAAAGCCACATGTTGCTAGCAGCAGCCATAGAGTATAGCACAGCCCTGGATGATTGGATGATGTTTCTTTATTCAAGGTAGCAGGGGGAGGTAATTTTAAAAATTTTCATGGTTTGGTATTTACTAAGAATCAATTACTAAGAAATATATATATATATATATCATCCGAAACATTGTTTTTTAAATGTTTGATTAACATATATTAATTGTACATATTAATGGGGTTCATTGTGACATTTCAATACATGAAATAATCAAATCCAGTCTTCCTTTAACCACGTCCTCTGTCCCTGCCTCTAGTAATCACTGTTCTATAATCAGATTGACTTTTTTTTTTTAATCTTCTACTTCTGGTCATCTTACCTAAAGTAAATGAAATCAATATAACAAAAAGATACTTGTACACTATTCAAAATAGCTAAAACATGAAATCAACCTAGGTGCCAATGGATGAGTGGATATAGACAATATGGTATGTAAAATAAGAAGTATTTTTAGAAGGAATAAAATTTCAAAAAAGCAATAGCTTTTAAAGATACCATAATTTCTAGCTAGAAAACCCAAAGGAATTACCTTTAGAAGACTAAATATAATAAAGAGGACAGATAAAAGATAAATTTACAGGGGCTGAGGCCATAGCTTAGTGGTAAAGTGCTTGCCTTGCATGTGTGAGGCACTGGGTTCAATCCTCAGCACCACATAAAAATAAATAAAGATACTGTATGTTCATCTACAACTAAATAAATACTAAAAATAAAAAGATAAATTTACAAAAGTCAATAGTGTTGAGGCATAGGAGCAATATTGAAATTCTGAAAACAGTGGAAAGTAATGTCATTTAGAATAATGACCAGAAAAAATAAAAATCACTTTTAGCTCTCAGAGTGAATGAAAAATAATATAGTGTAGATTACCCAGGAAATGATAGCATAAATCTATCAAAGAATATTCATACATGTATCTTTGGGGTCTGTTTTTCCAACTTCTCAGTCTAAAATGAACCATTCATGCCATTGAAGAAAACTAACATTGAGTTATACAAGCCCCATGCTAGAAGTTTAATCTATCTCATCTCATTTCAATGTAACAATAGATTAATTACTTATTTTCTGTCCCATTTTTCAAGATAAGGTAACTTGAGGCACAGGGAAGTTAAACTATCTATGACACAATGCTAATAAACAGCACCCTGGGTCTTAACTTTCCAAAGCCAATACCCACACCACTACAGCACTATTCCCTTTCTCACCTTTCCTTTTCACATCGGTCCTGGTTTATTTCAGATATCTTTTATCTGATTTAAAACACCACATTTGGCATCATAGAATGTGTGAAAGCATAACCTCCTGATAGTTGATGCAAAAAATAAGTTAAAAAGAAGAGTTTAGAGTTGATATG
Organism: Callospermophilus lateralis; assembly: GCF_048772815.1. Classification (NCBI taxonomy): domain Eukaryota; kingdom Metazoa; phylum Chordata; class Mammalia; order Rodentia; family Sciuridae; genus Callospermophilus; species Callospermophilus lateralis. The sequence continues at coordinate 745,396 of NC_135325.1, forward strand.
GGTTATAACTAGGCCTAGTTATATAGGCCAAGGGTGGATATTTAAGTTGGTTACTTGGAGCAGGGAGCACACATGGCATGAAATAAAAATAAGAATAAAGATGTAGAACTCCAAAAATGTTTGTTAATGCACACACATAGGCCTATACATCTAAATGAGTGTTAGTCCTTAGGAGTCATCTTAAAAGACTAAATGTAAATTCTAATTAAGCTAACCTTGCTCAAGAGTTTCAGAGTAGTTCTTTAAAAAGTTTCTTCAGTGCCACTTTATAAATAACAAGAAAATTAGCTTTCTAGATGTGCCATGAGAAAATAATTTTAAAAAATTATGAAAAACAGAAACATAAAATTTAACAGGACTATTTTCTGATTTATCTTGAACTTTAGTACCATGGAAAAGAAGCTTTAATCAGAAGAAAGTATGGCAGTGGTCAAAAAGGCATTTGTCAAATTCTGAAGGGAGTTTTTCAGCACTTTCAAGAGCTTTACAGACAGATGGCATCCTTAGCCCTTTATTATGCTTAAGTCCACTTGGAATCTCAACAGCATTGGTTTTCTTTGTTAAAGTGGCCCAATTATAACTCCTTTACTGTTTCCTCTAGCTCTGAGATTCTTTGTTTTCTATTAAGAAGAAAATCAATGGATTTTTTTGGACATCTAGAGATCTAAATGGAAAGGGGAAAGGATAAAGGTGAGGAAAATGGGAGAGAGAGAGAGAGAGAGAGAGAGAGAGAGAGAGAGAGAGAGAGAGAGAGAGAGGGAGAGGGAGGGAGGGAGAGAGGGAGAGGAGAGAGGAATAGAGGAGAGAAGGAGGGGGAAGAGAGAGGGAGGAGGGGAGAGGGAGAGGGAGGGAAAGAAGGAGGAGGAGGAAGAGGAAGAAGAGAAAGAAGAAGAAAAAGAGGGGGAGGAGAAGAGAAAGAGGAGGAGGAGGAGGAGGAGGAGGAGGAGGAGGAGGAGGAGGAGGAGAACAAATGGAGATTTTACTAAGGTAACCAGGTAGAAATTGGGAGTGAGAAATGATGGAGAATGGGGATTATAGAGGATGCCTATGAGCAGGGATTGTCTCCAATTAATTGAGCCACAAGAAGAGCCAGTTGAGTGAGGGGGAAAGAGAAAGATTGGAAAGAAAGGGAGAAGACAGAGAATCTGGGCTGCAGAATGTCACATTAGACATTTCTCCACATTGAACACCAAAGAGCACAAAAACCAGATGAGCTTCAGGTACTTCCTAGCATTGGAGAGAGGAGGGAAAAGGAGGCAAAGAGATAGGAGTTGTTGATGCATTTTTATATATTGGTCAAGTATAATGTTCATTGTCATGAGTGAATTATTTGCTTAAATATATCACATTGAGAAACCTCATGATGGAAACATAGCATTAAACATTATGACACAGTATATTGCAGACATTAATGAAACCTCTGCATTACACACAGATATTGTAAGTCTCTTTCCACCTGTCAAGGGATTTTAACACATAGGATGCTGCAAGTTAACCTTGGCCACCCTGAAAACTGGCAACCTCATGGATTCTTTGTTCTTCATAACCCCATTGGGTAATGGCACTCAAGAATGTCAACATGTATATTAAGATTGAAAATCAGGTGTCTTCAGGAAGAATGACATTTATTTGCTATTTTTTTGGAGGGGGAGCACTGGGGATTGAACCTAAGGGTGCTTTATCATAGAGCTTATCCCTGGATATTTTTTATTTTTTATTTTGAGACAGGGTCTCATTAAGTTGCTAAGGCTGATCTTGAACTTGTGATTTTCTTGCTTCAACCTCCTGAGTCAATGGGATTATAGCTGTGAGTCATGCACCCAGTTCTTTGGCTAACTTATTCACTGAGAGCATCAAAGGCTCTTAAACTTCAGGTTTCAAAACAAACAACAACAAACAATTTCTTTCAGGCAATAGGGGAGGAAGCCTGTTCTTTCTTGGAAATTAGTCATGAATTAGAAGCATCAGTAGGAGAGAATAAATAAACTCCTAAAGTAGCTGCAGATTATATAAGGGCCTTAAGGCTTGCCCTGTTTTATTTCTGAATCTGCATGAAGACTTCTAAGAACCTACAAATGAAGTGATTTTTTTTTGTTCAAATCAGAATCATAACAATAAATCACACTCAGATAGCAGTTTGTGCATTTCTTCAAGATATCGTTCCAGCCAGGTGCAGTGGTATATAACTTCAATCCCAGCAGCTAGGGAAGCTGAGGCAGGAGGATGGCGAGTTCAAAGTCAGCCTCAAAAAAAAAAAAAAAAAAAAAAGGGAGGCACTAAGCAACTCAGTGAGACTCTGTCTCTAAATAAAATACAAAATAGACCTGGGGATGTGGCTCAGGGGTTGAATGCCCTGTGTTCAATCCCTGGTGTGCCCCTCCCCCCAAAAAAAGATGCTGTTTCACTACTCTGTTTGATCTTCATAATATTATGAGGTAGGCAAGGGCAAACTTTTAAAATGAAGATTAGAAGTTCTAAATGTTAATTGATTAACCTCAAGTCACTTTGAACAAGTTAGTTACAGAATACAGAAAGAACCTAGAAGTTTTATGTCTTGTCCAGTGTTCATGATGCCAGACTCTTCAATATCAGGCTTCTCAACTGAATTGAATTTTTATTCCATTTTATTTAAAATAATTATGGCAACAATGATGAAAAAGAGCATCCAAACTCAACTGCACACAATTATTGCATACCTAAAATGTTCAAAATCCTATTTTGAGGATTAGGTTATAACCAACTTGACATAGACTCAACTTTGAGCTTATTGTGATGTCTGGGAGAAAAGAAAACAAAGAAACAGTTAATGGAGTTAGTTAGGGTTTTTGTTTTAAATAATGTTATTGTATTTTTTATACCTTTATTTTGTTTATATTTACATGGTGCTGAGGATCAAACCTACTGTCTCACACATGCTAGGCCAGCAATCTACCATTCAGCTACAGCCCCAACCCTTAATTAGGCTTTTCCAGGATAACATGGCAAATGCTATGCCAGTTCATTTACTGATTTCCAATTATTTTCTCAACAAATATGTTATGCTGCTACTATGTGCCATACACTGTGCTCCTCTGTACTAAGAAAGTATATGATTCCTGCTCTCTAAAATTCCCAGGAGAAAAATACACATGTAAATAGCCAAATGTCACACAATGTCATTATTTCTAGGGCAAAGAATTGTGCATAGAAAGAACAATGGGATCTGAGGAAGGAGCTGTAAAGTCTATGTGGGGAGGGAGGAAGAGAAGGTTTCCCTGAGGAGGAATCTGACTCCAAAAGTTACCTTATTTTGCCCTTGAGGAATTTATCACTTAGGCAGGGCAATAGCCTATAAACAGAGAACTATGATAAGTGCCACTGCGTTTATAAACACACAGTGCTGTGTGATCACTCCCTGTGAGTGACCATTTGAGTAAGTGTGGTAGTGCTGAAAACCCAGATGGCCCTTGGAAAAGTCTGTAAGGGGGCTGGGGACACAGCTCAGTGGTAGAGTGCTTGTCTAGCATGTGCAAGGCCCTGGGTTCCATCCCCAGAACTGTTGAAAAAAAGGCTATCAGGTAGAGAAGGGAGAAAACAAACCACTGCAGGCACAGGGAACACAGAAGCAAAGTCACAAAGGCACGAAATACATGATAATTGGAACTGGGAAATAGGTGTGGAGTTTGCAAACAGAATCTGAGATTTAGTTAAATAGGAGAACAAGAGAGGAGGTGGGGAAGCAAATATGGATGGCATTTTATGAGTTCAGGGTAAAAAGTAGAAGGACTAAACTGAGATGAAGAAGGTGGAGAGAGGAGGTGCCAATGTAGAAACTCTGAGATCTGAGCAATTTTCAGTGTAAAGTATGAGAGAATGACAGGAGTAGCAGAGGAAGTTTCCAGTTTTGTTGGGTGAGTAGATGAGCAATGGCTCAGCATTTACTGAGATAAGAGGTATGGAGAGGAATAGTTTGGGGGTGTAGTCAACCGAATAGTGACCCCCAAATATGTTCACATCCTAATCCCTGGAAATTGTGAATATATTATTACAGGAGACCAGAATATGCCACTCCCAATATGCCTCTTTCACATAAGGATTATTTTGAGATGGTTATATTGTGAAAGAACAGAGAAACTCTGAAAGCAGCATAAATTACCCTTTTTATAAGGTAAATTTACATTTTATAAGGGAAATATCTACTTGGAAGGGTGTCTCCCTCTACCTACACACATTTATCAATGGAGAAGGCACCAATTTAAATTTGTATAACAAACTTTAGTCATATTTGCCATACTTTTTCCTGGTCACCTTCCCATAACTTGTCTTCCTCATACCCTACTTATTTTAGCTGAAACCCCAATTCTAAACCATCTCTTTGGGTGACTCATTTCCCTGAGTTTTTCCCATGTTAACAAACTTCCTTTGTTTTTCTGTTGCTAATCTGTCTTTTGTAAAAGGGCCCCAGCTGGAAATTTAAAAAGGGATTTTTTTCCCTCCCTTACATTACCTTGAGGTGAAAGGGTCTTTGCAGATGTAATTATGTTAAGGACCTAGAAATGGAGCAATTAGTTTGGATTAGCCAGGAGGACCTAAAGTCATCACAAAAGTATTTTAAGGTGAAGGAAAGAATGAGATATGAAGACAGATGTAGATGAGAGAGAGAGAGAGAGAGAGAGAGAGAGAGAGAGAGAGAGAGAGATAGCACCACCCAGTCAGAGACATAGAAAAATGAAGAAACTTCATTTCTGGCCTTGAAGATGGAAGAAGGGCATAGTATGGTTTCCATGTGAATTGAGTGTCTCTACAAGGGTCCATAGGTCATCTTGGGTTCATGAGGGTATTCATGTGTGACCCCCTGGGGTTTTTACAAAAAGAGAAATCTTCACCCCTCCCATCCTCTCTGCTTCTTGGATCTGAATGTGACCACTTGCTTCTACTTGGGCTCCACCGTCCACCATCATCCGCCATCCACCATTCACTATTTGCTATGAGGTTCTCACCAGAACTGAACCAATGCAGGTGCCATATCCTTGAACTCCAAAATCTCGAGCTAAATAAATCTCTTTTTTTCTTCATAAGCAGACTGTTTCAGGTTTTTCACTGAAGTAATTCAAAGCTGACTAATACAGGACTGTGAGCCAAGGAATACAGGTGACCACTAGAAGATGAAAAAGGCAATAAGACAGATTCTTTCCTGGAGCCTCCAGAAGGAAGGCAGTAATATTAAGCTATTCTGAATTTCTCATTTTGTTTCAAGCCACTAAATTTAATCCATTAGAGCACCAGTTGGTAACTAATACAAAGCATAAACAGGGAAATAAGTAAGTTTTATATGCAGAATTTGAATGCCTGTAGAGCACCCACCTGGAATTCAGACAAATGCTAGGGTAAAGCATGTTGAAATTGGAATCTTCAGTATATGTAGGTCATAGCAAATGCTAAGGGGATACAAGAGATTAACATCAGGAACAAGAGGTAGTTACAGCTTGGCATATAGCAATTTCAAAGAATTTCACAAGAGGAAAGAGATGTGCAAAATAAATGAAAGGAGCAGTCCAAGAGTTGGGAGGGAAATTTTGAGAGGGTCATATCATAAAAACCTGGTGAGGAAATTAGAAAGGAAATTGTAAAGTTAAGTGTATTTCAAGGTCAAGTGGGAACACATCACACAGGAGGACATTAGATTTGACAGTATGGCAGTTCTTTGGTGATGTTGGTAAAGGTCGCTCCAATAAAGTTGTGGTATGGAAGCCATGTCAGGTGGAAGAATGAATGGGAGGTGGAAAAGCAGAGAAAATGGCAGCTCATGATTTCCAGAAGCTTCTCTTGAAAGTTATTTGAGCAATGGGGCTAAAACTGGATGGACTGAGGGAAAAGTATTTGAGTAATTATTTGTTTAGTTTTGAAGCCAGAGTCATCTGAGCATGTTGAGAAGTAAAGATATGAACGTGTGAGGAGAAAGAGGAAATGGTAGATAATGACTGGGTTCCCGGAAGTCCCAAATTAAAAAGTAACAATTTTGAGAGAGCTGTTTTTCATGTGTTTAGTGTGAAGAAATAATGTAAACCTGGCTTCCAATTGTCTTTCAAGTGTCCATTAGGTTGAGAAATTGGGTGTCTTCTCAATCCTATGGCTTTCACAATTTGTCTTATTAATTTCTATACAATTTGTGGGAGGGGTTCAGAGAACTGAAAGTAGAGATTATATTTGTATAAATTGCAGGGGACATCAGAAGTAAGTAAAAAGCTTAATCCAGGCACTTGGCCTTAAATAGAGAGATTAATCTTCTAATGTGTTTTGGGAATGAAACTAAACTGATTGTCAAAAATTAATTTCAGCCAGGAGATTATGTTTAAAGAGAATTTGGGAGAAGAAAAACAATGAAGACAACCAGATTTAAAAAAAACTGAATGAAGGAAGTGGCAATGATTTCTGGGTTCCTGTATACCAGGTTGGGTATTTGCACTTTAAGCTAAGGATTGAGAATTAAAGTGCCATTAAGTTGATCAGAAAAAAATGTATTTTCTTGAGTTAACCAAAGCAATTTTTAAAATATCAAATATCCTTTAGTTTGTGAACATACAAGTTTTCAATGATGTAGGAAGTAAACAATACATTTTCTTTTTTCTTTCTTTTTGGTACTGGGGGATTTAACTCAGGGGCACTCAACCAAAAATACATTTTCAACTTCTTTTTTTTTTTTTTTTTTTTGGTACTGGGGGATGAACCCAGGGTTGCTTTATTGGAACTACATCACCAGCACTTTTTATTTATTATTTTGAGCCAGGATATTGCTAAGTTGCTTAAGGTCTTGCAAAATTGCTAAGACTTGCCTGGAACTTGGTATCTTCCTGCCTCAGCCTTCTGAACTGCTGGGATCACAGACATGTGCCACTATGCCTGTAATTTTCCACTTTTTAAAAAAGTGTATGGAGTAAGATTACATCTGAAAATAAAACCTCCTAGCCTGGATGGTGTCATAAGAATTTGCCTCAAATACCTCAGAAAACGATATGCCTACTATATACCCTTGAAAGTAATATTCCCCAAATGGCTACCTCAAAGAAGGAAGGCTCATTTAGCACAGTGGCAGACACCTATAATCCCAGCTGCTGGGGAGGCTGAGGTAGGAGGATTGCAACTTCAAAGCCAGGCCCAGTAGTTTAGCGAGACTCTGTCTCAAAATAAAATACAAAAGGGCTGGGGATGTAGCTTGCTTAGTGGTAAAGTGCTTCTGGATTAAATCTCCAGAACCACCCTCTCCACCCTCCAAAAAGAAGAAAGGCTCACACTACTGTTTGTAGCTTTAAATCTTACAGATGGGTTATAGATATTGAAAAAGAAGAAACAGCATTAAATTGCTTCCGGTGACAAGTATATTACCCAGAGACTTTCTAGTGCATATGATGTTAATTTGGTGTTGCTGAACTTCCCCAATATGAAACTCAATGGTAATTTCACCAATTGTTTTTCAAAATAGTACCCATTTAACAACTTTCATTACTAGACCTTCATATGTAAATGAAGGATATTTAAGATAATCTTTTAGATGTTGGTAATATATTCCATTAAGTTTCATTAGGTTATCCATTGTTCTTGGGGATGTGATTTTGTATACATAATAAAATGATAAATTTCCAAACATGGAGAGATCATAAAGCTCTCTGGTGTTTCAAGAATTCTGGACTCCTCCTAAATTTACAAGTCATACAATGCTTTTTTCTAGTACTTTGGTGGTTACTAGAACATCATTTATTTGTGCCATTTTGAATGTCCCTTTCACAGGCAAATAATCTACACAGGAGTCCATTACCCAACAGGATGTTTTTCTGATATGTGTAACAATGACTTATAAAGTACACCTCTGAAACAAGAGTCCACTAAGATGGAAGAGAAAAATCACATGGATGAATGAAACCTAAATCTGATCTTAGGGATCACAAAAAGGTTTGCATCTGCACCCCAGTTGAAAATGATTCAGGTGCTTCTTTTGTTTCTTATTTTGTTAATCTCATTGCCACCCTGCCAGTGGCTCAGGATCGAAACCTCCATGTCATCATTAAATCTCTCCTCATCTTCACACCCACATCCAATTAGCTACCCAATCCAGTTTATTCTATGACCTCAATGTGGTTGGCATCTGACCGCTCCTGTCTGGATTTTGTCATGGCCTTGGAATTAATCTCCTCAGTTTGAGTGGCATCCTGGCATCCTTTTTCCATTACTTCTTTCCATTGCTACCACATTTCTATGACTTAGATTATATCATTGTCTTGCTCAAAAGCCCTGAGGAATCACTACTATAAATAGCATAAAAAGTAGGATCCCCAGCTTATACTCAAACTACAACACTGTGGTCCATGTACCAGTGTGTTCTGTGAACCTTTTGGTATGGCTAATGATGGGGGTACCTAAAAGAATAGAGAGCAAACATTTAGAAACCTGTCTAGGTATTCTTTTCTTTTTTTCCCCCTGATTTTATTTTTTGAAATATAATTATATATCTATTGAATCTACCAATATAGCTTTTTATTTTGTACCTTTTTAAAAAATTTTAATACCTATTTTCTAATAATTCATTTTTATGGCTGAAACATACATGTATTGGTATGCAACAGGTTGGAAATTTAAAACAGTAATTCTTTATGAAGCACTGTTCTACAGTACTACTCAAAGTGTGGTCCCTGACCTTTCAGCATCAGCATCACTTGGAGCTTTTTATATAAACAAAATTGCAGGTCCCACCTCAAATGTACTGATGCAGAATCTCTGGGGTTGGGTGCCAGCAGTTGATATTTTTTCAATCCTCAGCTGTTTGAGATATGCTGATTAACAATATTTTGGCCATTATTTCACCCCTGTCACCCCCAGTGGCTATTAAGCACCTGAAATATGGCCAGTGTAATTGAGGAAATGATATTTTTAGCTTTTTATTTAATATAAATCTAAATGGGCACATTTGGCTAGTGGCTGCATATTGAACAATACATGTCTGATCCCCCATACTATATTCTTAGACAGCCACAGTGTCATTTTTAACACATTTTTAAAAACATATATGTTTTAGTTGTAGGGGGACACAATACCTTTATTTTATTTTTTTGTGGTGCTGAGGATTGAACCCAGTGCCTCATGCATGCTAGGTGAGCACTCTACCACTGAGCCACAACCCCAGCCCAGTGTCATTGTTTTTTCTAAAATAGTTTTTTTTAAACAGTACTGGGGATTGAACTCAGGGGTACTCTACTACTGAGCTACATCCCCAGCCACTTTAATTTTTTTATAGACAGGCTCTCCCTAAGTTGCCAAGCTAGCCTCAAACTTGTGATCCTCCTGCCTCAGCCTTCTGAGTTTTTAGGATCATACGCATGTGCCACCACACCCTGCCAGTGTTATGTTTGTGCTACATTTCAAGCTTTTTAGTTCACCTAAGGATATTTGGTTTCCAACTGCAGTACTTTCATAGCATTTCATTAAATGTTACCTATCTCTTAATGTAAACTGCTATTTTCACCTCTTCCAAGAAGACTTTCAGGATCTTTCTTATTTAAGTTAACTTCTTCCTTGTTTTCCTTTTTAGCATTTTCTAGTAATTTTTAATAGAATTTATTATCTTCTTGGTGCCCTAGATACTTAGTGTGGGGGTCTCCTTCCTCCAGATAAAGAGCTCTTGGTTTAATCATCTTTCTATCACAAGATAGCACCTACCTGGTACTTTGCAAATGGAAGACACTCAACAACCATGTAATTGAATGGAACTTACAGGAAACCAGAAAGAAAAGTCCTTAATACCAACAATACATCTTAGTGTTCTTAGAAGTTGAGACAGATCAGAATGTTAATATACACAATTTAGTTTAGAATAGGAAAAATGTTACAGCTCTGGTGAAACATTTGTCACAGGATCAAAATACATTGTTACAAAAATAAACCCAGTGCCTGCCTCATCATTTCTTTAGCAGCAGGAAAGCATTTTTCTTTGGCAATTCTCTACCTCCATCAGAATTGTTCCTTAACTAAATGCGAGATTAAAAACAGGCTTGTAGCTTTTTTTTCTTTTTTAATGGCATTCCCACTGGCAGAACCATATTCTTGGTGATATCAAAGCAGTTTCTCCATTAATTTCATGAAAGATCTTAGACTTCTGAATGGATCAATATTTTGCTACAAATAAGAAAAACAATGTTTATTTTTACAGAAAAGTTGAGAAGAAAATGCAATTCATTCTGTTTTATTTCAGGGTTCTATATTTGATGCTGTTTTTTTTAGATAGCTATAAAATTAAAATACCTGAAATTAACCACACCAAACCAAACATTAAGGTGTTTAATAATTATGTATATTCTGCCATCAATGTAGAAGATGTGTTAGACTTTTATAGGGATTACATACCCACACTGACTCACAAATACAGCACTCCAAACAACTTATACTTCACAATGCCTCTACACAAAAGTGAACGGGAAATGTATGTTACTTTCCAACAATGGGCAAAGGCAGCATTCATATTAGGTTTGAAAAACTGAATGTCAAATATAATTGGCAGTTTTCTTTCTGTGTGCCTTACACTGTGGGAACTTACCAACTAACATCAATGCAAACTTCTCTTGTGAGTTGTATTTTCAAAAAGTTTAGGTTGTCTGTACCATGTGGAAGAACATATGATATAAGCTCCAAAAGTCTACACATGACACATTTGATGTTCATCTAAATGAGGTTTGAGAAGGCTGGAAAAGATGCAGAATTATTGTGAGCACTTAGACAAGGAATAGACTAGTAAGTCTAAGAAAAAACACTATCTATCTCAACAATCCACCATTTGTTAGACCATAATGACAAAAAAATATTTAAGACTGAAAAAAATGTCATAGTACAAAATATATCATCCTACTTATGCACAAATAAAGTAAATATATGTTGAAGCATAGAAAAAGAACAACAAACTGTTGGTTAAAACTGATTTTCCTTGAGTGATGAGCAAGGATAGTTGGGGTAATGAGGAATATATTCTTCATAAATCTACTTTATGTAATTTTTTTTAATTTGAATCTTTTTTTAATGGTACTTGGGATTAAACTCAGGGGCACTTGGGCTGTGGCTGTGGCTCAGTGGTAGAGCACTTGCCTTACACGCATGAGGCACTGGGTTCGATCCTCAGCACCACATAAAAATAAATAAATAAAATAAAGATAATATTTCCATCTACAACTAAAAACAAATTAAAAAAAAACTCAGGGGCACTTGATCACTGAGTCACATCCATAGCCCTATTTTGTATTTTATTTAGAGACAGGTTCTCTCTGAGTTGCTTAGCACCTCGACGTTGCTGTTGCAGGCTTTGAACTCATGATCCTCCTGCCTCAGGTTTCAGAGCTGCTAAGATCACAGGTGTCCACCACTGCACCTGGCAGTTTGAATATTTTATAACAATAACTTTCCTTGTTTAACTTGTAACCCAAAGTAAAAATTGTTTTAAGAAAATAAAAACCTTTCTATTTGAGGAAAGGCAATTTTTTCCTAATAGAGGATTTCCCCCTAAAATATGTACAGCTGGTAAATAGTTTTAAAAGGAAAACATAATAAAAAAATTAAACAGGTTTTCCTAGTGACCTCTGATTAACTCTCACTAATGATAATAAATATTTATATACTACTTTAGAAATTACACTTTATATTCATTGTCATATTTATTAATTTAAAGGTAAGATAGGTATTACCATAATCATTTTACAGACAATGAAACTGAAATTCAGGCACATTAAATCATTTTGTTGATATTGCCCAGGTTGTAAGTGGCAGAGCCAGAATTTGACAAATTGTGATTTAAAAGCTCAGGTATTAGCCACCATATTCCTCAACTCAAGGACATACAGATCAGATAAACTGGTTAGTTGAAACTGACTAGAGAAATTAAATCACCCAATCCACACAATTTATGGATTTATAGTTTAATGGTATTATGTGAATTATGCATGACATAGTAATCTTTTCTACAGCCTGCAAAGTCTCCAAGAATTTTCCTCCACATTCTTTCCAGTTATCTTTTTCTTCATTAGAGGAAGCATCAGTAGGAGAGAAGGACTCAAATTTCCTTGAATCCCAATCCCATCCTCATGATCCTATCATATTTAAGGTCCATTCATTGTTCATCAATTGTTATACAAATACATACTGATCTTTTAATATGTTGCTTATTGTGTGTATAGTAAATAGGATCAGGGAGAATGAAGCATCATTCCTGCATTTAGGGAGGCCCAAATTCCTGGGGAAATAATAATCCCATATGGCAAAAAGAAGAGCAACAACAAAATATGTGCTAAGCTGCAGTGGTTTTCAGTTGGGGATGGTCATGCTGCCCAGAAATGTTCAACAATACTGTATATGGAGCTTTTTTGGTTGTCACAATTTGAGGGGTGGGTACTTGCTGCTGGCATCTAGTGGTAGAGGCCTGAGATGTGGCTAAAATTCCTGTAACTCACAGGACAGTTCCCAACAGCAAACAAATACCAGGACCAAGCAAATAGTGTCAAGGGTTGGAAATCCTTTGCTATGGCATAACATCATTTCCAGATTTTGAATGAAGAAGTGTATTCCAGGTAAACCAGAGGAATTTACAATTCTATGACACTGAGGAGATTAAAAATATTAAGCAATATACTCTTGAATCAGTACTCAAATCTTATATTTGTGACATTAAGACAGGGTATAGGAGCTGGAGTTGTAGCTCAGCAGTAGAGCACTTGCCTAGCACATGTGAGGCACTGGATTTGATCCTCAGCACCACATAAAAACAAATAAATAAAATGAAGGTATAAAAAATTCACAAGATGAACAGTTGTCCTTTAAAAAAAGACAGGATATAACTTTCCTAGAAGTGGGTTTATAATACATAATTAGGCAGAGTGGGAGAATACAATTATAGGAGAAAGATTGCCTATTCTTCCACCCTACCCTTAGGTGAGTCCTCATCATCTCATCTCTCCCTCCCCAGACTGCTAGAAACCATGATCAGATTGTCTCCTGCTCAACCCTCATTAAGACATTCCCTACTGTACTTCTGTTTTTTTTTTTTTTTGTTGTTGTTGTTGTTTGTTTGTTTGTTTTTGTGGTGCTGGGAATTGAACCCGGACCTTGTCCATATGAGGCAAGCACTGTACCAACTGAGCTGTATCTCCAACCACTACTTTACTTCCTTATCCACTCTCCTTCTTTCTCTCCCCCATGTGTCTGTATGACTCTGGTACCTTTGAAGGCTGGTTCTAGTTTGGGGTAGGCCACTAGGAAGTATCAGGAAGAGGTCTCAGAGCTGCAGATGATGAACATCCATGAGTTTTCCATTCCCTTTCCTACTTGGTTACCATTCTGGGTGTGACTTCCTCCCAATAGTACCAGAACTCCAGCTCTTACATAGTTTTGGTGTTTCATTCTGTCCTCTTTGTCCCTCCAGCTGATGCTAGTCTTTGAGAAAGTCAATATCTTTCTTGTGTTCCTCTAATTCTACCCCCACCTCTGGAAGGAGCCCTTTCATTAACAAATTTCTATTTGATCCATCTGAAGTGAATTTTGTTTTAAGTCAGTGCTCTGACATTCACACTCAATCTAAATCAGTTTTCCTTCATATAGACTTTTGCACAATACCCAATTTCCTCTGTTTTTTAATCACATTTTATAAATGCATACATATGCATTCATAGATACATTTTGATTCTTTATATAATAGCTGTCACCTGACTGACACAATTATGTGTGTTCCATAGGGATCATGGTTGTTTTGCTAATGACAGTTGAATTGATAGGTTAAAAGGTAGGCAATATCGTCATTGAGGAGAGACCCTTGAATTTTTCATGAACTAAATCATTATTAAAAAGCAATGTTACTGTGAGGAGCTTATGGGTGAGAAAATAACATATGTGAAGGAAAATGTTTAAAGCTTTAAGTGCATGCATGCATGATTCAACTGATACTTGTTCAGCACCTCATTTGTACCACACTCTTCATTAAGCATTGAGAATACAGGCATGAGAAAAAAATAGTTTCTTTTGTCAAAGGTACATGACTGTTGGGGAAGATAGAAATGTAAAGAGAATGAGGCATGTGAGAAACATGAGCCAGGATTACAATGGGGTCAAGAAGAAGGTTGCCATTAAGGGAGAAGCTTGTAAGGGAGGCATCTGGAAGTAAGAAAATTAAACAAGATCATGTTTCAATTTTGTTCAGAATACATGAGGGATAATATGACTATAAAGTTTTTGTTGATCCTCAATTCAAGGAAGAAAGGAAGGAAGCAACATGCAAGTCAAAAGGTTGCTTTGGGGTAATGGCTCAGCACAGATAAAAGGGTGCAATTGGCATTGGCAAGTAGAGGCAATAACAAGAAAATTGTCTCATTTTTACTACAAGCTCCAGATATATGGGTCCTGATAGTAATGGCAGCTCAGGTAGGGTGATCTGCAAAGCCTCTAGCAAGAGCTCCTGGGAACTCAGCAATTTCTGAGTTTAGGAAGGTATAAGTAATTTACCCACTGTCAAGTTTTATACATGTGTGTGCACAAGCGGGTGGCATGCATGAGTGTGTGTGGTTGCAACATGACATTTATAATCCTCAAGGTAATAATTATATTCACCAACAGCCTTAGAATATTAAGAAATATGCTAAAATCTTTTTTCATTGAAATGATATTTTTTTATCCTCCTGTGTAGAGGAAAAAAGTGATTTACACAAATACATTTTTAAAAATTTGTTTTGTAGTTGTAGATGGACAGAATGCCTTTATTTTATTTATTTTTATGTAGTGCTGAGGATCAAACCCAGTGCCTCACACATGCTAGGCAAGTGATCTGCCACTAAGTTATAGCCCCAGCCCAATTTGCACAAATACTTTTTTCATGTTTCTGGTTTTGTCAATGAATTTTGCCCCATCCCAGAGAAGTCTCAATGAGTCACAAATCACTCTGATTAAAACCAAATAACCACTGAGGTCCTGTCCTCAGTCAGACATTAGACCAGAGATCAGCAAACTTTTGTTACACAAAGGGGCAGATAGTAAATAATTTAGTCTTTGTAAATCTCAGTTGACACAACTCAACATTGTTATAGTAATGTGAAAACAGTCAAAGATAATATGTAAATGAATGGGTGTGTTCCAATAAAACTTTGGTTACAGAAAGAGGTGATAAGCCAGATTTGGCCTGTAGGCTCTAGATTGACAGCCCTGTACCAACCTATAGAGGAAGAAAAGAAAAATTAAACTAAGAATAGGGGCAACAGCTCCACAAGAAGTAAGAAAAATAAGATCAGTGATGGTAACACTATGGTGGTACCAAAAGGAGAATATTCTAATTGTAAGATATAGTAAGGTAATAACAATATGTCAATGAACTCTGACTAGCAGAACTCATATGCTCCATACTGATAAAGCAAAACTTATTGGTACAATTTCCTATCTGCCATAACTATTATGCAAAAAAATCCTATTTAAAAAAATATGAATAAACATATAGTTCAGAAATAGGAGCTACTTAACATGGATGGACCTTGAAAATATTATTTAGCATAATACTGAAATAAGCCAGGCAGAAATGTTCAGAAGAGACAAATCCATAGAGACAGGAAGCAGATTAGTAGTCACCAGGGGCTGTGGAGAGGGAGGAAATGGGGAGTGACTGCTGATGGGCACAAGATGACTTTTTAGGGTGATTAAAATCTGAATTAGTGGTGATGGTTGTATAACTCTGTGAATATACTAAAACCTACTGATTTGCATATGTTAAAAAGGTAAATTTTATGTTATGAGAATTATATCTCAAAAAAGGGAGTAGGACATATTCATACAATGCTTTGGCATCATCCTTCTGGGAGTCAATGTATATAAACAATCTTAAAATATGGGAAGCAACAGA
The DNA here is from genome assembly GCF_048772815.1 of Callospermophilus lateralis. Classification (NCBI taxonomy): domain Eukaryota; kingdom Metazoa; phylum Chordata; class Mammalia; order Rodentia; family Sciuridae; genus Callospermophilus; species Callospermophilus lateralis. The sequence continues at coordinate 761,276 of NC_135325.1, forward strand.
GAAGTAGTAGCTAAGATGTGAAAACTAAAAAGCACAAAAACCAAACAACCCAATATTTCAGCAACTGGGATGGCTCCATATTACTCAGTTTGAACACAAAAGGATCTCTATCTTGTCTGAAGAGTAATTAAAGGTAATGTGTTGCCTTTCCACATCCATGGAAAATGGCCACAGACACTTGATCTGTTTATATGAGTTAACATCAGATATGCCTAGACATAAAATGATTATTGATGAGCCCTAGGCAAGGAGCTTTTCATACATTGCTCATTTTAGCAGTTTTGCTGTTTATGGATTATAAAGCCCATTTTACAAAGAGCAAACAGATTGGAAAAGGTCATACTCTTTCTTTCTCTTTTTTTTTTTTTTTGGTACTAGAGATTGATCCCAGGGTCACTGTACCACTGAACTATATCCAAACCCTTTTATTTATTTATATTTTGAAACAGGTTCTTGTTGAGTTGCTGAGTGGCTTATTAAGTTGCTGAGGCTGGGATTGAACTTGTGATCCTCCTGTCTCAGTCTCCTGAGTCATTGGGATTATAGGCATCTGCTACTGAACCCAGCAAGGCCATAATCTTTCCTTGTCTTTCTAGATTTCATGGGTCTGAGGCAGAAGATACCTCTAATGGAAGAGAGTGTCAGCCTCTGACTCACTCCCCAAGCATTCCTCAGTTGTTTTTTGCCCCCCAAAAGGGGGTTGCTTGGGAGGCTCTGCAAACAAGTTCACAATGTTGCAATCTGGATTTCACCAGTAGTCCTTCCAACTGGTTTCCCTGCTCCCTCTTCTGCCCATAACTGCCAAAAGGATCTTTAAAAAACTCAAATCAGCACAGGCCCCTCCCTTGCTTTAAAGGCTAAGCTCCTCATCCAAGTTTAGAAGGGGTTGGATGCCCTGGTTCCGCTGGCCATCACATGTGCCACATCCTGCCCTTGCCCTTCCTGCACCGGCCCACGGGCCTTCCTGCCCATCAAGGCTTCGAGGCTTATCCTAGTTGATGCCTCTGCCTGGAATGCCCTTCTTATGGCTGACTTGTCATTCAGGTCACCTCCCACAGAGACTGTCCTTGTCTACTATTCTAAAGTAGCCACAATTCACTCTATTTTAATCCTTTGAAAAGCTCTTACCATCTGATATTTTCCTTCTCACTGCCCTCCTTCTCTCCTCCTATTGTTCCTTCACTCCTTTCCTCCTACCTTCCTTGCTCCTTTCTTCTTTCTTCCATCCCTCCCCCTTTTCCCTTTCTCTCCCTCCCTCCCTCCCTTCCTGCTTCCTTTCCTTCTAGTAGAATATATACTCTATGAGAACATGAACCCTGTGCTGTTCACCTGCTTCTGGCCCATTTTAGGCACTCAAATATTTGTTGAAAGAATTAATGGATGCCAATGAAACTTGGCAAAAGTCCTATGTTTTGCTAAATGATTAAAGATCTAAATCCCACAGCATATGGTTATGGCTCTGCAGAGAGGTAACCAATAAATGGGACTAATGACCACAAACTTCAGAAGGCCCTGACCAATACTGACCGTTTACAAGTGCCCCCACCCCAAAGTTCCATGTCTGAGACAAGTTTCAGCTTGAGGTGAGTTTTTATTACCTACTCATAAACCCCTGAATCATGTGGTTTACAGGGCAAGTGCTAATGCAGTCATAATTATATTGGTGTGAATACATTGTCATAGAAATGTACCAAACATAGGCACAGGCATTTAAGAGAAACCAGCTGCTCCCAATACAAGATCAACCGTTGCATAGAAACCAGTCAGCAGGCACACAGCTAAGGAACTTGAACTGAGTGACTGAAGGTGACACACCCTATAAATCAGAGTGAGATGACAGTTTGCACTAGCACCTCGGAGCAACCAATTCACTGCCCAGAGAGCTATGCATTTTGGGTAAATCTGCAATTAAGACATGGATACCACCCTCTCTAAATGGTAACTGCCATTCTTTTTCTGTTTAATTAACCCAAGCACAAAATAAGTGTTAACTTCAGTTCATGGGTGATTTCCTTTCTATTCCTTTGGAAGCTGATCAAGAAACAAGAAGGGACATGACTTTCTTATACATTCAGCACTTACCTAGGGTTTTTCTTTTCCTTTATGATCTTTGAAATAACAATTGCTTCATTAAGAGACTCAAGGGTGAAAAATATCAAACCTTTGACCTTTTCTTAATTTACATGTATATTGAGCAAATGAAAATGGATCCACCCTTACCATCTCTCCAGAATTAGCACTTTTCATGCAGTCAGTTGTGACTCTATAGCAGGATTTCTCAGCCTCAGCACTATTGACATTTCAGATCAGACATTAAGTCTTTGTTGTGGAGCTTGTTCTGTGCATTGCTGGATATTAAGCAGCATCCCTGGCCTCTACTCACTAGATGCCAATAGCACAGCACTACCCACCCTCAAGCTGTGACAACCCAAAATGTCTCCAAACATTGCTGAATGACCCATGGAGGGAAAAACCACTCCATGCTTAAAAACCATGCACTGACACGTTTGATTTCTGGATACTACCAACTTATGAATCTGAAAAGGACACTCAAAGCCCTTTAATATTTGTTGCTGTGCTTGAGTTGTGGCCATTACTCATCATCTTCTTGAAATGCCTCAGGGTCAGGATTGCTCTTGTAGGAAGACTTCCTAAAATTCATTGCAAAATTTTATGCCTTCATCAAGCATTGCATGCCAAGATTACATTTCTTAAAAATAACCAGCCTCCATAAATACTTGCTTCTGAGACAGGGCATTATTTGAAATTGATGGAGCAATCTAAATTTCAAAGCAGACATTTAAAGATCATAATATTTTAATGAAGAGTTCTTTAAAAGGAAAAAAAGAGAACTGGCTTTAGTTGGAAACCAATGACAAAACAAGTAATTTGTTTCTGCTTTTTGCTAAAATACCTAATCTTAATGACAAAATATTTAGAATAGCAACAGAAAGAGCAGAACTGCCCTGGTTTCAGCCTTACAAGATTTTATAACCCTGAAAAGGCCATTCATCAGCAAACAATCTATAAAGACAACCCAAAAGAATGTTCCAATGGCCTCATTCCCTTGTCTTGGTTATAATCCAAGAGCAAATCCTCCAAGTCTAAATCTCGCTACCCATAAAACTTCTTATCTGCCTTTACTTGGTAAAGGCCATCAACCAAATCTCTACACACAGTTTTTCCCATAGAGGAATGAGGCTGTAAGTTTGTTCACCAAGAGGCATTAGGCAGGAAGGAAGAATAAGCAAGAAATCTAACATAAATCTTTATCAGGCTTCTCTTGTAAAGCTGACATGGATTTGGAAAAAGCTTTTCTTTGGGGTTTTCATAAACTTTATTATTTGCTCAGCCATCATTTATTCTCATTGAAAAAGTGCATTTTAAAAGCTGTCAACAATCGTACACAGATCATTTGACATTGTGCAGGAAGTTGGCCAGGGTAATATACTTCTACGGCATAGTGGCGGTGTCATGTGATTTTGTTCATTTTCATAATTTTCTTGTATGGTATTTTATGGTTATTGATTTTATACCAGATGAACATTTGGAATGAACAATATAACTTTTAAAAGCTGTTCACAGAGAGCTGAAAAATCAATTAGTATTATTTTTATGCTTTTTTTTAATGACTTGCTTTGTACAAGCCTCACATTTTTGTTTGGGCCTGAGAGACAAATAGTTGACATAGTTCATCTTAATCCAACTTGTGGTTTTTGCTCTAAACCCTCTTCTAGTAGCCTGCACCTTGTGGTCTATTTAATACCCTGCCTTTCTTCTTAGAAAAAAAAAAAAAGCAAACCAAAAGAAGCCATGTTCAGGATGATTGACTGGAAAGAATGCGGCTCATCCACGATGGTAGGTGTGGACCTAGTATTCTGTAAGAACAGTGTGGTTCACCACAAATGCAAAAGGAGGGGTGTGTGGAAATTTTGGGCTCCTATTCCAATGCTTGAAGGGGTTTTTCCAATCCTTATTATGGAAAGTTAAACATCCTTCCTTTTTACAGGTCTTCCATAAATTAATTTAACAGATATTGGGTGGGGGGAGACATTTTGACATTATGAATTCAATTTAGGAGAAGGTCTCTAAATACTTCCAAGTAAACTTCATGTAATTTCTAAAGCAACCCATCACAAATAATGAGCATCTTATAGTAAGTACTAAGTCAAGGAAATTAATGATTTGAATACTACCTGATTAAAGTGTGTTATTGTCCCCTCCCCTTAATGAAAATACAGTTATTAATATACTGTCTTTGTAAAACTTTGGGTGCTGATTTTTTTTTTTTGTATGTGTGTGCTTGTATGGTGCTGGGGATTGAACCCAGGACCTTGTGCATGCAAGGCAAGTACTCTACCAACTAAGCTATATCTCCAGCCTATGGGTGCTAATTTTAAGGCAACCTAACATAAAATAATCCATCCAAACTACTACAGAGTGAATGTCATGGAAGGCCAGGCACTCGTCACATTCTGTCTTCTATTTTCAGATGTAAAATAACTCCGAAAGTGAATTATTTAAGAAGTGTGGCTGCAACAGGAATCCTATTTAGAGTGAAACCAAAAATTGGGCCTGTCCAGCTAAGAAATCTTCTTCAACTTGCCTAACCACTCTCAGAGCAATTCACAACCCATTTGTCATCTCTGTATCAATATCAGCTCTCTTTATGTAACAAACCAATTGACTGATACCACCAGATGAGTGTGTGCTACTGTGTGCATTACTTCATTCAGTTCTCCTCTCACCTTACAAGGGAGGGAGGTACAATGTTTCCCATTTGACCAGAGATTAAGTGGTTTGCCAGAGTAACAAAGGTCATGAAGGGGCTGAAGCAGGCCTTGAAGCCAGTCTTGTCACAGCATATCATAGCCAGTGATTTTCCCACTCCACCTGGAAGAGCAAGTCATCATTCCAAGATGGAGAACTGCTGGCTTCTATTGGGAAGACATGGAGAATATAACCACTGAAATTAGATCCAACAATTGTTGAATAGGGTTTTCCATGCCCTATGTGAAATCACACATATGCTTTTTTGTTGGGGGGAGGTTGGAGGGGAGTTGGACCCAAGGATGCTCTACCACTGAGCTATACCCCCAACCATTTTTAGTTTTTATTTTGAGACAGGGTTTGCTAAATTTCTGAGGCTGGCCTCAAACTTGTGATCCTTCTGCCTCAGTCTCCTGAATGGCTGCAATTACAGATGTGGGCCACTTATGTATTGAGGAAATCATGAGTCAATAGTGGTATTTGTTACCAAGGGTTAATCCTGTATTTTCCTCTATAAGATAAGAAAATATGCAAAAATCCATGCTGATGCATTTATCCTCCTGAAAATCTCCCCAGTCCAGTCCAGTCAATCCTATTTCTTCTTTACACTTTCCACATCAGGTGTTCTTTATTCTATCAGCTCTTTTAAGTGAACAGAGAGCAGGCACTGGGTAGGGGGCTGGCCTTTGATATTGCCTTGCAATACAGTAGCAGAACTGCAAATTCTGTTACCATTGTTTGGAAACAGGAGTCTGTTTTGTTATCAATGCTTAGAGTAGAGCAGTCATAGCAGAGTGCAATTTGCAGTTGCGCCTTGCTGATAAGGACTTACATGCTGTGGCTACAGCCTAGAGTTTTTTATAGTCTCCTTCTAGAGCATTTATTCTCGGAAGCTCCCCTATCCAAAAATGTGTTCCTGCAAGATTTCTCTTTTTGCTCTGTTTCCTACTAGGTTCACATCTTTGCTGTGATACTTGTTACCTTGGACAGTGAACTTCTCAAAAGCAGATGGATTACCTAAGGGTCAGGCAATCTTACCTGGTATGCTCAATGCTCTCCTACCTTCTCCTATTTTGTTTTATATTCTCTGAAAATTTTCAACTGAATTCTCTGAACATCATTGGTTAAAGTATCTACCCAGCTTCTCAACAGCCATCTACCACTTTGAGCTCTCACTCTACTTTGCTTCTATCATTCCATTTATTTTCCTTTGGACTTCTACTTTGGCTCAGAAAGATGAAGAACAAGGACTGCTGCCTTTGTGGTCACTGGCCAGCTGTGTGGTGATGACAATATTAACCTCCCTGATCTTATGAAGGTTCTCATTTATATTTTTAAGGAGGGGTTAGAGGAGAGGGGAAGGGAAGAGTAGATAAATCTTTTTGGTTTCTAAGTCTTTTTGATTAACCAGACACAACATTTATGTAATTACACTGCCTTTGAACCACCGTAAGTACTTTAGTGGTCACCTCCAAGATGGCCTGGAATGGTTCTTGCCTCCCTGGTACTCACAACTTGTATTTCCCTCCCCTTAAGTAACTCACTTTTATCTAACATAATATGACAATGTTGAGGGGAATCCTTTTCCATATTTGGTCAAAAAGATTGTGACATCTATCTTAGATGGCTTTAATGAAGACTCTCCCTAGCTGACTTTAATGAAGCCAGCCAGCATGTTGGAGAGGCCCACATGGTAAGGAACTTATTGGCTTCTCACCAATAACCAGCAAGGAAATAGAGCCCTCAGTCCAAAACTGAGCGGAGTTCTACCAACAACTGAAGGAGTGAGCTGAGAAGCACTTTCTTCCCTTGTTGAAACTCCATATGAGATCCCATGTTCAGTGGACATGCTGGTCCTGGCCTGGTGCCAGATCCTGAGCAGAGGGCACAGTAAAGCTGTACCCTGATCTATAACCCATAAAACTTATGAGAAAAATAAATGTTTATTATTTTAAGTCTCTAAGTTCTGGGAAGTATCTAAATTGTTATGAAGCAAGAGATACCTAAAACAAGGGCTTCATAGAAAGGCCAAATAGAGCCAATTAGTTTGCCACATGTCGCCACCAGAGGAAGAGAATGATGCTAGTTTTTGAATGACAAAACCTCAATTCTTGTACTATAACATACTCAGAAAACAGGCTAAAACAACCACACAGGTGAACACATTGTCCTCTGGGTCTAATATTTTGGCTTAACTTTTGTGTCAAATGCATAAAACAGACAGGATGCAATAACTAGGCAGAAAAATAGTGAATATATATATATATATATATATATATATATATATATATATATTTAATACAGATGAACAAAAATAGTACATATTGATGGCAGGAGTTTTAATATCCCTTAATTTAATCAGGCTAGAGCTAGAAAGAATTCCAACATAATTTGAGGTTTACAACCAGGAGATAACTGGGCTGGGGCTGTAGCTCAGTGGTAAAGCATTTGCCTCGCATGTGTGAGGCATGGGGTTCAATCCTCCACACCACATAAAAATAAATAAAGATACTGTGTATTCATCTACAACTAAAAAATTAAAAATAAATTTAAAAAATTTTTAAAAAGAACAGGAGAAAACTAAATTATTTGTTTAGGAATCATTCTGGTATCCTGACTGGCTAGGAATGCTCCATTTGACTTGGCTACATTATCAGGAACAGTTATTAGGGTTAGATACTTTTCTCTTATTATAGTGCTTTTATTTATCTTTTATTGGTACATCTGCTCTTATTTTTAAATAAATGGATAGTCAAGACTCAGATAAAAAAATTCTAGCTCAATTACATTTTGTAGTATAAGTTATGTTATTTCTCTTGCCTTTAAAAATTAGTGAAAGCTCCAGCTCAGGAGGTTGAGGCAGGAGGATTGCAAGTTCAAAGCCAGCCTTAGCAATGGTAAGGTGCTAAGCAACTCAGTGAGACCCCATCTCTAAATAAAATACAAGAAATGGCTAGGAATATGGCTCAGTGGTCAACTGCTCCTGAGTTCAATCCCTAGTACCAAAAAAAAAAAAAAAAAAAAAAAAAAAATTAGTCAAAGCTCATTTGTATTTAGAAAAATCATTCCTATTGGTTTCATTTTCTTTCTTCATTTATTGATTGACCTTTATGTTCAATATCAATTCCTTCATATAAACATGAGAAGTGATAATGTAGGTTTGACTATTTCTATACTAATGGAATTACTAATCTAAACTTTATTAACAAAAGGCAGAGGTTTATAACATTTGTTCTGGTCAGCATTTACTCATTATATGTTGTACCCATCAGCACTATTTCTTAGTACTTAAAACAGCCTTTGGGGTTAAGAAGCCCTGAGTTTGAATTCTGATCAATTCATTTACTAACTGGGTGGCCTTAACTTCCTTGACACAAATGGGGATAAGTATAAAGTCCTTGAGATTGAACCCAGGACCTTATATAAGCCAGGAAGCACTCTACCACTGAGAGGCATCCCCAGCCTCCTATAAAGTCCTTGATAGGGAGGTTAACATACAAGTCAAATGATATAAATAAAATGTTTCTTTTGTACTTGATTCAAATTGGTATCTGTTACTATATTTTCAAGATTTTCTTTGTTTTTTGATACTGGAGAATGAACCCAGGTATGATCTACCACTGAGCTACATCTCCAGACCTTTTTATTTTGAGACAGGGTCTTGCTAAATTGCCCAGGCTGGCCTTGAATTTGCAATCTTCCTGTCTCAATCTCCCATCCTCCCTAATAGCTGGTATTATAGGTGCACACCACTGCACCCAGCTGTCATTGAGATTTTTGTATTGTAATTGGTTTTCTGTAGTTTGAATACAATATGGCTAGATGTAGACATTTGACATTTATCTTGCTTGGTGTTCTCTGAACTTTCTGGATTTGAGGTTTGGTTCCTGGCATTGATTTTGGAAATTGTCAGCAATTATTATTTCAATTACGTTTTCTTTTCTCTCCTTGTCTCCCTCTCTCTCCCTCCTTCTTTGATATTCCCACTATGGATATGTTATACCTTTGGTACCTCTAATTGTCTTTTAGTGTTTGGATATTCTGTTCCTTTTCTCATTATTTTGTCTTTATATTTCAGTTTGTGAAGTTTCTGTTAGCATATCTTTCAGCTCACTGCTCTTTTTGCATGGGGCATGGACAGTCTGCTCATGAGATCATCAAAGGCATTCCTCATTTCTGTTATAGTGTTTTGGTTTGCAACATTTCCTTTTGATTCCTTCTTGGAGTTTCCATTTCTTCATGTACATCACCCATATGTTCTTGCACATTGTCCAATTTTTTCCATCAGAAGCTTTTGTATATTATTGAATAATAGTTATTTTAAAATTCTTGGTTTGATAATTTCAAAATCTCTATCATATCTGAGTCTGGTTCTATGTTTAGCTTATCACTTCAGATTGTGATTTTTTCTTGCCTTTTAGAATGCCTTGAATTTTTTTTTTTTTTTGTTATTGTTGTTAAGAGCTACACATGATGTATAATAGGAACTGAAGCAGATAGGCTTTTAGTGTGAGGTTTTGTGATGTTTCTGGCTAGAAGCTAGGATGTATTTACTATTTGCTGAAGCTGTAGATGTCAGAGGCTTCAATTTCCTCCCCCATTATTGTCCTTATGTTTCCTTAGAAACTCCTTCCTTTTGGGGGGGGGGTAGGGAAGACAGAGTACTGGGGATTTAATCCAGGGACTTAACCACTGAGCCACATCCCCAGCCCTTTTTCTTTTTAATTTTGAGACAAAGTCTCATTAAGTTGCTGAGGCTGGTGTTGAACTTGCAATCCTCTTGTCTCAGCCTCTCAAGTTTCTGGGATTACAAAAGTATGCCACTGTGCTCAGCTAGAAACTCCTTTTTTTTAATTGCTTGGAAAAAATAAAATAAATTGTTTAAGCATTTCAATTATTTTATAAGTATTGTACTGTCATTAAACAGGGGCCTTAATGATGTGGGATATAGTGTAGGGGAAGGAGAAGTGCTTTGTAATCCTGTGATTAGGTCTTGTTCTTAATGTTCCTATGCCCCTGGGCTGTGACCTTCACAAGTGCTTCCCAGCTTTTATTTTCCCCTTAGGTGAGACAGGAAGGCTACAGAGGGCTGGCAACTTTCCTTCTCACAAGTCAGATAAGGCTCTGGTACATTCTCCTACATGGCTGCTAAAACGTTGTGTGTGTGTGTGTGTGTGTGTGTGTGTGTGTGAAAGAGAGAGAGAGAGAGAGAGAGAGAGAGGGAGAGAGAGAGAGAGAGAGAGAGAGAGAGAATGCTCTGGGCTTATTTTAAAATGGTTACCTTTCCCTTATTCCTGGTCAAGCAATAGGTGGTTTTTCTCTGATCTTTATCTTAAGAATTTGATGGGGATCCTAGAAGTACAACCCACAAAAATGTTAGTTTTTAACTCTCAAGCTAGTCCATACTTCTACCTACAATTCACTGAAGTTACCACTTAAGTATTCCTCCTGGTTACTTGGCATATTGTCTTCTGATTAAGGAAAACTGATCTATATTCCTGGCTTTTCCTGACTGTCCAGTTTTGGGAGTGGGAGTTTATCCTATAATTTCAATTCTCAGAAGGATTTAAGACAAATCATTGTTTTTTAGTTTGGTCTGCTTTTTCTCTTGTTGAAGGGGCAGGAGTGATGACTTCCAGACTCTCCACATTAAACTGCAGTGGCACATGCCTATAATACCAACAGCTTGGGAGGCTGAGGCAGGAGGATTGCAAGTTCAAAGCCAGACTCTGCAAAAGTGAGGTGCTAAGCAACTCAGTGAGACCTTGTCTCTAAATAAAATACAAAATAGGGCTGGGGATGTGGCTCAGTGCCCCTGAGTTCAATCCCCAGTATCCCCCCAAGAAAAATCACAGGGGGAATTTAAGGGAATGTTGAGGAAATTGTTTTTCTATTCAGAATAAAAAAAAATTTGATTAAAATAGTCATTTAAAAAAATCAGTTCCGAGAACTTTATAGAAAAGAGAGTGATGAATGACATATTGATTTCCTTGTTCCACATAACAAACTACAACAAATTTGGTGAATTAAAATGGTATTTTTAATTTTTTTTAGAAATTCACAGTTATTTAGGCTTAAAGGATGGACAGGCTCAACTGGGTTCTATGTCCAGGGTCTCAGAAGACTGAAATTAAAGCATCTGTCAGCCTGGGCTCTTATCTAAACACTCTGTGCAAAAATCCACTTCCAAGATCACTCAGGTTGCTGGCTGAATTTAGCTCTTTGAGTTTGTAGGACTGAGGTCCCTATTTACTTGCTTTTGTCAGTGGAGGGTTGCTCAGCTCCTCTAGGCTACTGTTCTATCCTTGTGTATCTTCAAAGCCAAAAATGGTCCATCAAATATTTCTTATGGTTCAACATTCTCTTACTTCCCCTTTTGTAACAGCCAGAGAATGATCTTTGCTTCTAAGAGCTCCTGGGATGAAATCACACCTACCCAGAAAACCTCTTCTATATCAAAGTCAACTTGCTGTATAATGTAACAGTCATGGGAGTAATATCTCATAACATCCACAGGTTCTGAAACAGGGACATCTTTAGAGGTCATCCTAGAAATTCTGCCTACTTCCAATGGGTATGCAGAAGACCCTTAGGATGAGAAGTCAAGAACATTCAATGCACCAGATACTTTCCTAAGAGCTAGGCCAGTTCAGTCTGCAGAAGTGAAGAAAGGGCTAACGGGTACTACATTTTTCAATTTGTATGTAGAAGAGATGGTACACATTCATTCACTTTACAAAGTGGATTTGGCCATGAGGGAATCATCAGCAACATCATTTGGGGGCATTTTTGGTGGGATGATAGAGGTAGGAGCAGGTTATGGTGGGGATAGACTTCATTTATTTCTAGATAACTAAATCTGAGTGGTCACACAGAAAAACAATCTATATTAGTTCATTAACTACATGTGTTTACATTCTTCTTATTGTTTGCCATATTTTTATATAGCTGAAGAAAGAGGGATAACAAAGAAAATAAGTAATTTAAGACATGGCTTTTAAGCAAAAAGATTGGTGAATTCCAAAAATACTCATTTGACCTGATGAAAAAATCATTTGTTAACTTTTTTCCTTCTTTTTTTTCTCCCCATCTCTCTCTTTTAGTTATGCCAATATTCTCACAGATCAGAAATTCAATCAACATCAGCTTCTTAAATCTCTCTGGGCATCTCTATGAGGGTCAAAGTCATATTCAGGGATGACTTCTCCATTAGCATGTGAGCCATTCCAGTCTCTGTCTGCCCCAGATTGAGGAAGATGCCTGAGACTGCATTTTACATTGTTTCATGAGAGTATGTGGCATAGCACACAGTTCACCTGGCTTCCATTTTGACTTGCCCTGAGAAAAGTTTGGTAGGAGACACACACAAGCCATGATTGTACCAACAGAGCATTTTGAATTGAACTTTCATCTATGATGACTGACAAGACCATCTCCTTGTGTGTTTCTTTCAGATTGTGCAATTTCAGTGCCCAGGTTGTCTTTATAACCTGAAGGACCAGGAATATTCTAAAGCCTAAATTGGCCTATTCCTGGAGAGCAGTGCTGAGCCTACTGGGATTGCATCAATCTGCAGGTTTCCCCCAGCACTGAAGACATATTTCATCCTATAATTGAAAAATAGATTTGATTTATATTCCATTGTGCCAGAGCCTCCATTCAGTTCTCTTGACAGAGAGGTCTGGGCAGCAGGGAGATGGTCTAGTTTTGAAAAAAGATACTCCATAGACACTTATGAAGAAATGGCAAAAATGGAGGCTGACAGATGTTTATAAAAGGATTTCAATGCCTCTTTTAGATCCCAGCATTAGATCAAGGGATGGGAAGCACAGAGGGCTCCAGACATACAAAAAAAGCAACAAGGGGCCTCCTGACATGGAACTAGAATTTGTTGTTTCACACACACTAAGCACTTGACACATGGGTTCATTGTGTATACCCTCAACATTGCTTCATCTAGGTGTGTTTATCTTGATTTTTTCTAAAAGTCCAGAAAGATGGGTAACTTTCTCAGGTTACATGGCTGGCAAATGCTCCAGTGATGATTTGAACTTGCTCTGAGACCTCATTCCTGCTTATGGCCTACCAAAAACATTTGCTGTCCTGTGCCCTCCCTAAATAGACACCCTTGAACTGAGTACATAAAGTGGGATGCTTCTGCCAGAAAGGCAGAATATACAAACAAAACTACCCAAGACGCATGCTATTTAGTCAGAAAGTGGCACTTAGGACATTTTGCATGGAATTTATGCTGTGAAATGTAGCCATTATTTTCTTCATTTTTCTCAGGGATTACCTGGAAGCCAAGATAATCATTCATCAGGGCTACCTTAGAAAACCTGAGTGATAATGAGAGGTCCTCTCACTCTAAAAAAATCTTGGGAAATTAGCCCTGTAGATGCAGAGGTTGGCAAACTTTTTCAGTGTTTTAGGCTTCAGGAGCTAGACAATCTCTGTTGCAACTATTCAACTCTGCTGTTGTAGCATGAAAGCTGCCAGGGACAGTAATATATAAATGAATGGGTGTGGCTGTATTCCAGTAAATTTTATTTATGGACACTGAAGTTTGAATGTAATATAGTTTTCACTTGTCATAAAATATTACTTTTTTTGAAAAATCTAAAAATCAAAAAATATAAGAACCATTCTTAGTTCATGGGCTGTACAGAAGCAGTCAGAGACTTGGATTTAGCCCAGGAGCAATAGTTTGCCAATCCCTACTATAAGGAGCATACATTAATTTTTCCTGTATGTTCAATGGTTTAACTTCAGGAAATTCACAAAAGTAGAAGAGAAGATCCATTTGATAACTTCATTATCAAATACCACTGAATATACCTTGATGTTTGAAAAATATTAAGATCAACTTTAGATCACCAAGGTGGCTCATAATAAAGTTCTTTATTACTTAAAAATCTCTTTTAATTAAAATTTTCATTGATATAATTGGAAATTTGTATTCAGTAGTAACACATAATACAGAAAGACACCTCATCACTTTTGCCTAGTTTTCCCCTATTTAATTATGTCAGTTGGTAAAAATATAGTATCACAACCAAAATCTTGATATCGATGCAACCCACTGATTTTTTTCAGATTTCCCTAGTTTTACTTGTACTGATATGTGAGTATGTGCATATGTGTGTTTAGTTCTATCACTGCAAGGATCCCTTCTGTTGCCCTTTTATAATTATACCCACCTCCCTTCCTTCCCCCACACTGAAGTCTGATGACCATTTATTCTTTTTAAAATTTTGTCATTTAAAGAACATTATATAAATGGAATCATACCACATGTAACTTTTTTTTAGTTGTGGATGTACATGATATCTTTATTTTTATTTGTTTATTTTTATGTGGTGCTGAGGATCAAACCCAGGGCCTCATCCATGCAAGGCAAGCACTCTACCACTGAGCTACGACCTCAGCCCCACCACAAGAAACTTTTTGACATTGATTTTTTCCACCCAGAATAATTCCCTGGAGATTTGTCCAGGGATAAATACTTTATTCCTTTTTTGTTGCTTCTTGGAAAGATACATCTTGGAAAGATGTATCAGTTTATGTAGACCTTTGGTTACTGAAGGACATTTGGGTTGTTCCAGGATCAGGTTAACATGAATAAAGCTTCTGTGAATGTTTATGTATAGGTTTTTGTGTGACCCTGTATTTCATTTCTCTGAGATAAATGCCAAGAGTGCAATTCCTAGTCTATGTGGTAATTGCATACTCATTACTGTTTAAAAATTCCCTTTGTGCATATTTTAAAATATGATTTTTAAACATTACTACAAAACACTCCATAACAAATGACAACATAGTAAAGGTCCTTTGAATATTCCCTACCATCTTGCATTCTCATTTTATAGACCCAGAAATTCTAGACTGAAGAACTTCACTGACCCTGCAGAGTTGGTCACCAGAGACAGAATGGTCAGTGTTGGCTGAGCTAGGACAAGAAATCACTTCTTCTGTATCTCCCATTAGTGTTCTCAATCTAACATGCTGCACTCATAAAATTACAGACTGAAGCAGCCAGTGACATGGTGTTTCTCATCACAGGATAAAGAACAAGGCTGACTTGGCTCTTAGGGACATTGTGAGCTCATGTCCAATGGCCTGTCCTTGAAAGAGCCTTGTGTGGCTTCTTCGCTCACAATTTGAAACTTGTCTCATAGCACAGGCAAGTGATCAGGGATAGCAAAGTGTGAACATGCAAACAATTGTTGCTGATTCTCCAGGGTGTGCATGGGAACTGAAAACTGAAGCTCAGCGACTGCAGCAAATAATCCCTGTCCATCAGGCCCCCAGGGGTTATGCAGCTGTGTGGTTAAGAAGTTGGAAGATACTGATGAGAAACAGAGTTGAACTAGTTTTGATAAACTACAATTCTTCAAATCTAAACCTCACCAGACATGTTTCCTGAATGATCTAAAGAAGAATTTGTTTCATTTCTACCTTAGACTTGGCAATTGGTTTTTAAACTCTGCTAGCCACTACCAGAACTACAGGAATCCTGCCATCTTTTACTCTCTCCTTCTAATGTGGGCAGCATTGCCACAGTGCATCCATATCTTAAGCCCATACTACAAAGTGGGGTCTTCAGAGCAGCAGCCACATCACCTGCAGACTTGTTAGACATGTAGACTTTCAGGCCTCATCCCAGGACTGGTTGAAAGAATAGCAGGTGAGGCCCAGAAATCTGCTCTTTTCTCATGTGGAGATTCTAGAGTTCACACTCCAGCTTTAGAACTGCCTTCAACCACATAGAACTTCTTTTGTAGACAACAGAAAAGTAAGTCACAGCTTGCAAAATAATGATAATAAAAGCCCAACCAACAAAATTGTTCCAGGCCTTTTCTGTCAATTACACAGTCTTTATGAGGTCAATATTAATATAAGCAAGCATAAGCCAGAGCTGTTATTTCTGACATTCAACAGATTGTGATTTTCTTCATGTATGCAATATTTGTTATGTTTCTAATGAGAATGTTCAGTTTGTGCTTCTCCTTAGCACCTATTTAAAATTCTTTATCAAACTGTAATTTCCTTGAGGGCAGGAAATGTGTGTCTCTATAGCCTAATAAATAGGTGTCTAATAAATGGTTGTTGAACAAGGGAATGGATTGTACTTTATATTATAGTTGCTTCATCCTCCAATAAACTGTGCATTTTAAGGTTGGAGAAGATGTGAATTTTGTTCATACTGGATTCTTGAAAAGTTTCTCACTATCCCTAAGTAGCCAACAAACTTCCCTAAACACACTAGCTACATAAAAATAGTTGACCATACAACAACAATAACCAAATAATTTATATTTTTCATACTACTGCAGAGAATCTAAATAATTTTACTATGGACAGTATTTCCATGGACATGTGAGAAAGATAATATAGTATGTGCCATTTTGAATATTGTTGAACACACAAAATGACTACAAAATGGAACCTGAGAGCACATTCGGGGAGATTTTAGGTAAAAAAGTCACCTGTGACAGAGCTACCCTCTTTCAAAAGGGTCCCTAATGGAACCATGAGGGAGAAAGAAAGAAACGGATAGCCAGGTGAATTCATGGGCTCCAGCTTCTATAGCAATTTTTCTAATTAAGAAACCAAACCACACAGCCTCATTAGAGATATCATAAGGTAGTGATACCATGGAGCTTTAATGTGAACTTTTATGTTTTTCTGACTTGTTACTTATTCTGTATGATCAAGAGTAACTGATACTTTCACAGAAAGTATTATGAGAAATAAGTACACTTGAAGAATCAGGTATATGAGAAGGAAAAACACAACATCCATACTTAAGAATGTAATGCTTATGGAACCAGCTTAGGTGCCCATCAAAAAATGGATGGATAAAGAAAATATGGAATTTACACACAGTGGAGTTTTGTTCAGCCATAAAAAAGAATGAAATGATGTCATTTGTTGGTAAATGGATGGAACTGGAGAACCTCATGCTAAGTGAAATAAGCCAGACCCAGAAAGTCAAGGGTCCCATATTTTCTCTCCTATGTGGAAGCTAGAGAGAAATGAGTAATTAAAAAAATGTGAAGGAATCTCATGAAAGTAAATGGGAGAACAGTACAATAGAGGAAGGGGATAGAGGGAGGGAGGAGGGATAGGAAGGGGAGGAATTGCAAATGAAATTGCCCAAACTATGCTATGTTTTATGTATATCTGTAATGCACCAATTAAAAAACAATAAATGGATAGAAGGAAGACAAATAGAGTAGAGGAAGGGAGCTAGGGAGAGGGAGAAGAAGAGGGAAAGGGGAAGTACTAGAAATTTAAATGGAGCCAATTATGTTATATACACTTATGAATATGTTGAAATGAACCCCATTATTATGTATAACTACAATGCACTAACACAAACATTTAAAAAGAATATAAAATAATGGATCAAGGAAGAGCTGTCCTCTTTAGTTTTTATCAGAAAAATGGGAAATGCTAACTGTTTCCCTCAGTGCTCTTTGTAATAGAACATTTCAGAGGGAAACAGGTTTTGTAATCTACCTTTCAGTAAGACAACCAATAAATAATTTGTCTATATTTGAAATCTAAGAGTAGGAAAAAGTAAAATTCGATACGTTTATGATAAGTAGACTTTAGTAATGAAATGCTTTGGAAACCTGCTACTGCTATTAACAACTTTTGGATGAGTTCACCTTGGTTTTCTTTTCCATCAAAAGGACAATTCCACAAGAGTCACGGGAAAAAGAAATGGCCATGGACGTTATTTGCTTTCATTGTATATTGCTGCTGTCTTTGTGTATTTATAGAAATAGGATTTTGTTGTTAATAAGGGATTTTGCTCTATTGAAATGTGTCTTTAGGACATGTATATTTTTAAAATGACTAATATGTTTCTGATCTAAGAGGAACTACCAAACCAGACTAGGCAAACGTCATCTTCCAAACAAAATTTAACTTTGTTTTTAATTCATTCAAGCATTTCACAGAGAATTTGGCTCCAGGCAAAACTCTTAAAAGTTACTTTTGAGCCAACATATGTTACAATGGTTGCCTGAAATCACTGAATATTTTAGTAGCATTAATTCAAATTCATTTAAGCAGTATTTCACATAAAAATCTTCAGCCAGATCTAGTTCCAAGAGTCTTTGAAGGTAGAAAGCTATCCATTGTGAATTGAGTGGACAGTGTAATCGAAAATAAGTGTTCACCCCCAACTCTGAGAAATCATCTTTTTCTACATGCTATCAATCCCTTTTACCAACTATATTAACAAAGATATCATACCTCCTGCCTCAGTCCACAGGCCTCTGAAGGAAGTCTAAACAATTCTGAGTGATCTGGAGTAAAAGCACTTTTAACTAACAAATTAAAAATCCTCTCGGTGGCCACCCTCTCCCCTCAAGGTGGTGTATTTTCTTGATTTGTCTTTCAGAGAGACAGTCCCATGCCTCACCTGTTTATCAAACACTGGACCATCACCCCCTCACAGCTTGGAGGACATGATATCAGCTCTTATGTTCTGAGTATTCACTCTGTGAGGAATGTTTGCTCCTACTCCTTCCTCAGTCTTACCAAATGACCCTGAGAGGCAGGTGGTAAAAGAAATCAATGTCAGAGAGTTCAGAACAGGAAGTCCAGCTGGCAAGCAATTGGCAGAGATTCTAAGTAAGGTCTTGTGGCTCAAAATTTCGTCTTCTGTGCAATTCTATACAACCTTACAGGGCATTAAATAGCAAGTGACTGTGGTAAACTGAGCATTGTAAAACAAGGTGAGTTCTTCTTTGCTATATCTTCCCCTAGCAACATATAGAACACTAATCTAGTTTTTTCAACTAAATAAATAAAATTAACTTGAACTGAATTGTAATTTATCTCTCTTACTCATACCCCTATATTTGTGATATACAGATTGCTACTTTTTCTTTTTTTCTTTTTTTGTAACAGGGATTGAACCCAGGGGTGCTTAACCACTGAACAGTATCCCCAGCCCTTTTTTGCATTTTATTTAGAAACCAGGTCTCACTGAGTTGCTTAGGGCCTCCCTAAGTTGCTGAGGCTGCCTTTGAATTCAAAAATTCACAAATTCCTGCCTCAGCCTCTGGAGCTGTTGGGATTACAGGTATGCACCACCACAACTGGCATTCTTCTGTAATATAATTGTGATTGTAATACATTGTAATCGTAATACATTGTAATTGTTAAATATATTGCAATCAATGACTTCAGATTTCTCCATTGCATTCTTTCCTTCCTCAGTCACGGTATGGTGGAGGTTCTTATGTTCTTTTCCAAACCCCTCAATTGTTTCTGTTTGGGACATGCTCTTTTTCTCCCTTGAATTTTCATAAATTCAATATTCAGAACTGAGGTGGGTGGGGAGGGAGGGAGGGGGGGAGAGAGAGAGAGAGAGAGAGAGAGAGAGAGAGAGCGTGCATGAGCAGAAGAAATCAATTGATGTTAGGTGGAAAGAAATCATCACAATCTAACATTTTTACATTTGTTATTTCTGTTCTCTTGGAGTTGATCAATTAGTCCTTTCCTTAATTTTCTGGCAAATTTCAATATCTCTAACAATCTTCATAATTTTCCAATACTCTTCCCTTGGGAATGGCCTAGAAGCTTCCTGGCTCCATGTAATCTTAAAACCTGAATAAGAGCTCTATTTTATGGAATAACATGAAAGTACTCTTCCAGATGGGTTATTTTGTAACATTCTACAAGTTACACAAGCATGTATGTATAGCCATGTCTCCTTGAGTTTTTCTAATCAGTGGGCTAAGGAGAGTCATTTTAGTATTCATTGTACCTTATGCCTATCTTTTCTCAAATCTGGGATCATAATTGGTGTTTTTCATTTTTCCCAGAGATAGAACCTTTGTTTCATGGTTTTTAGGTTCTTGAGCAGTCCCATTGGCTTCAAGCCCCTGATTATCATAAAAGTAAGACAAAATTGCCCATCAAGAGTCCCTGGAATACAGCTTGGCAGTTGGCATTAAAGTGATGGTCCTTGCTGCCCTAAAGCTTATCTGCACTGGACATGTGCATAGCCTGGAGGGCAAATAAATTGCCCAACAGCTTACCAGGGCAAGATAAATATATAGGTAAGGAAACGGCAAACATTTGCAAGGCAAACTGAGCTAAGCAAATCCACAAAACCTCTGGTCAGTGAGCAAAATATAGCTGGCTGGTTATCTCACATATAGTTGTCTGCAATGCAGTTTCTTTTGACCTTACGTGCTAACATGGATCTATGATTCATACAGCCCCCAAAGACAACAAATTCCATAGGCAGGCAGGGTACTTTAGTTAAAATGTCATCCTTGGAAAAGGTCAGGAGAGTAGAAAATATGATCTTTATAATTTTTGTGTACCTAAAGGGCCAATTATCTATTAAACAATCGTAAAGAGTGATTGTTTCAGGGAAACACTAAAAGAGTCTTTAAAAATAGTCAGTAGATTCCGGTGATTTACGTCATAAAGAAACAGACCATCTTAAGTAACACATGGGCAATAAAAGCAAGCAGATGTTTGCATTTTAACCAGGCCACTAATGGAGGTGCTATGGCACTGTATCAAAGTAAAGTTTGCCATCTTCACAATTGCCCACTAGAGTTTTAAATACAGCTGTATAACTGTGAGTCAACAGCCGGCAAGTTTTCCCTGACCACTCTGAGCACCATTCCTTGCTGCAGGTAAGAATTATTAATTCGCTGTTAACACACTGTGTCAAAGTAGTTTTCTGAAATGGGCCTTGAAACGTGTGATTGACTGCGAGACGCAAACTTGCCATAAAAACAATTACTCGGGTTGCTGAATTGCAAAACATAAGTTACTGCAAGGGAAATCACAGTAAAAATGAATGAGCAAGACCAATCCCACAAGAGACTAGATGTGGAATTTCATGTGCAGGCTGTAAGCCTGGCAGTTACCAAGTCAAGCTTTGGGTACTTTGGTAAAGCTTAACAGCAGAAATGGATTCACATACCACAGCCTTTCCCTCTCTCTCCCTTGCAGAAATTCAAAACATTTTATAAATATTAAGCCAGGTACTGCTGGTTCAATAAATGGCTCCTGGGACTATGGAAATCATTTGTAGGATTAATTCTTTAGGCCACCAGGCTATTGTTCACTGACCTAGGATAATCATTCATTAACTCAGGAGGACCCATCCTCCTCTGGAGTACCTCACAGCTTACAAGCCTTGGATTCCCGCCATAAAAACCTTTTTGAATATACACGTTTATTTCTACATACTTATTTATTTATTTTTTACACCGTGAATCTGGGGTGCTTAACTACTGAGTCATATCCCCAGTCCTTTTTATTTTTTAATTTTGAGATGGCGTTTTACTAAGTTGTTTAGGGCCTCGCTAAAGTTGCTAGGCTGGCTTTGAACTCGTGATCTTCTTGCCTCAGCCTCCCAAGCCACTATCCACTTGGTGGCCTAAAGAGTTAATTCTACAAATGCTTTCCATAGTCCCAGGAGTCATCTATTGAACCAGCAGTACCTGGTTTAATATGGGCTACCACACTCTGCTTCAAGTAGGACCATTTAAAAAGCAAATTTCATTCATTCTAATGTGGTAGAATAGGACTAATTACAAAGATTAGACAAGCCTTATCATCTCCATTGGTCAGCTTCACTGGAATGAACCCCACCAGGACATTATTGCTAAGCCATTCTTAGGGACTCATCTCTTAGCTGGCCATTTTTGAATGTGGGATAATGACAGCCCCTTCACCTTATTCTTGTTCCTTTCTAGTTGGCCACCTTTGTTTTTGTGGTCCCTATTCCTCTCTTCACCCAGAAACCTAGAGAGTAGTGTTTTCTCAGCCACCCATCAACTCAAGCAGTGTCTGCTTTTGTCAACATTTCTTATTTCTTGATGCATTAATGTTACCTTTTCGTTCCTTACTTTCTTCTTTATTTCCCCTTTTTGCTCATTTCATTAACTTTGTAATCATTTTGCCTGAAGTACCTTTCTCATTCTTTCTTTTGTTCTTTCTTTCTCTCTTTCTCTGTCTCCAGTATTTTCTAGCAATTTGTGGCTTCTTTTCTTGATCTTTTAATTCTGCACCTATTAGCTGGGATTTGGTTTCTATATGAGAGGCAGACTTGGTTAGAGAGGGGAGAGTGGATTTTTGCGGTTTTAGGACCTCTCTTCTTGGCTGCTTGTCTTTTTCTGTCCTTTTCTCGTTTCTTTATTCTTCCCCATCCCCAAAATTTTTGGTCTTCCATTTACGTTCCCAATCATTCTAACCAGTCAAAAATATTATGCTATCTTATTTTCTTATATCTTTTATCTGACTTTGAAAAAAACCCATAAAATGGCTAAAAATGGCTACCCTCCTTAAAACAGACACTTTCAAATGGACACATTGTATATGTACAAAGATACATATAGTGCTGCTTTATTATTGATAATGACTCTAGTAGATAAAATAAGAACACAAGAACAGAATGGACCAACACCAATATGTATAAATAATCTACTAGAAATATACAAGTTCTGAAAAGGTCTTGGAAACACTAATACAAATTATTTTTAAAATAAATAAAAATAAACATATTTTGGAATATAACAATATGCATATTTCATTGGAATCACTGATGTTATATACTAAAACCTAAAGTTAGCTTTGAAATTCCTGACTAAAGGCAATAAATTACACACAACACACACACACTATAAGAAGTTTGGTCATTTATAAGAAACTTTTGTAAATTTAAAACTCACATATTGACTTATGCTACCAAAATACAGGATGGATTAAGCAGAGAAACAAATAAATCAGATAGACAATTATATATAAAATAGGCTATTTCAGAGATAACAGAGGACAGATTTTATTAACTAATTTATGACCCAAAGTCTGTTGGCAGAGACCTTCTTCCTCCCCAGTTTCAATCTTTCTGAGAAGGTAAACAGACCAGAAGGCTTGATGGTGTGCAAAGCTCACGTCTTTATCTCTGCAAGAACTTGGTTTGGGGTCTAGAAACAGAAGTTATCATCATTTATCATTGATTGTACTGTTTGATGTGTTTTGTCTTTGCTGTGACCTTCACTTGGAATTATTCTGCCAGGTTCCTTCATTATCTTCAAACTATTAGCAAATGATTTATTAGCAGGTAACTCCATTCATGGACAAAGTGAACTCATTTTCTGTTTGACACTGTCTAGCTCTGACTCCTTCTGCTGTATTGTGATTCTTAAAACTTCCAGGCTTGGAATAACTGCTATTGCACATGCTAATTGGAAATTTCTATGGAATGCTCCTGCTTTGAACTTAGCAAAACCACAACCAAGATGGTCTTTATGAAGTAAAAATGGCAGTCCTTCAGGGAGATACAATTCAGATTTAAAATTGACTTTTTACACTGGCATTATATCTTGAAAAGCATTTGCACCAAAACAGGCTACATAGAGCAGGCACTATGAAGGCAGGGGAAAGTGGTGGAAAGAGGGAGCTATTAAAAACATGCCTAAAACTTCTATTTCAGATACCAGCTTCTCGTTCACTTCTTTCTCCACCCTTCACAGTCACCCAAATCCAAGTTGGGGTTTATATAGTAAAATCTGACATATCTCAATCCAGACCCAAGAACAAATAGTCATCTGCAAGTTAATACAAATGCTTCACAATCTTCTCCCCAAACATTACACAAGTGAAATGACAAAATGGAAAGCCTCCCACTCTGTCCTGCATGTGTTTCTATGGCAAAATAAATATTTGTTATGTTAAACAAATAACACAATAGGATCCCTTTTTTGAAAAAAAATATTTTTGTGGATGCTGGGGATCCCAAATAAGAGCTTGATGGCAAATATAACCACCTTAATAATTCAGTGAAAGATAAATGTGGTTTTCATCAACATTTTTACACACATACACCCAAATTGTAGTCATACTATGCAGCTATAAAATAAAGAGACTTAAATAATGTATGCCAAGAGCAAAGGGAAAGAAATGGGCACAATATTTTGTTTACTTATTTTTATGTGGTGCTAAGGGTTGAACCCAGTGCCTCACATGTGAGGAGCAAGCACTCTGAGCCCCAGCCCCAGCCCCAGCCCAAGGGAAAGAAATGGAACAAGGCAACAGGAAAAATATTATAGTGATTTGCAAGTACAATACCAGAACACCTGCAGAGAGGGAAGCTAATACCTGGATTCTACAGGTTAACCCCCTCTCACCTGCCCATTCCAAGGTTTTCCTAACCCTATGGCTGCAGCTTTCACCGCTTAGTGATTCTCTTTAATGAGAGAATATTTAGAAGCCAGAAAGGAATTCACTGAGGTCACTCAAGGGCAGTGAAATTACACATGTCATATAAAATGTTCTTGCTAAATGGATGCTAGAAAAACAGAATGGTAAAGCCTTCACCCAAACCCTACAGAAAGTGTGAAGTTAATCAAGTGTGCTCATCTGTTAGTGCAAACTCTTGGGTTACACTTTCTTAAATCCTATAGTCCTCTTACAAGTGATAAGGGATCTCAGCTGAGAGAAGCAGTGTAGCTTGCTCCTATATGGGATCCCTTAATCCAGGTTGAGGGGAGGGGGAAGAGGGGTTGGAATGCAATAGAAGGAATTTACCAGACAGCCGAAGTTAATAGCTACCCTGTATACTATCAAAAAGGAGAGAACTTCACTTTAGGAAAACTTACAGAGTGTTGAGATCTTGGCTGTCAAGACCCTCACACATGGCCCTACCCCCACTTAGTCCCCAGGAAGTTATTGAAAATAGTCATTCTCCCTGCAGGCTCTGTTGCTGGTGAATTTGTGGAGTGATAATAGGAACTCCTGTGTAGGACTTGTAAGGAAGTGATTTGCAGTCAGTTAAATCTCTTTTGATTGTCCCAACAGCAATTGAAGTGGATATTTATGGATTTATTTTTAAAGATGGGAGGCTGAGGCTCAGAGAAATTTAGCATCAGACAGCTAGTGAGTGGAAGAGCTAGGACTTAACCCACCTCATGAATTTCAGCCTCAAAGTTCATGCTGTTTCCACTCCATCAGGCCACAATGATTCTTCTCCCTTCCCCAGACCAGGTGGAATTCCATTGTTTTAGACATCATTAGTGACAGCACTATCTTTCTAGTTATGTCAAATTCCTGAGAGTTTGCCTTGACACCTCCTTACCCCTCGCCATCTTCCATGTCCCATCCATTATTCACTCCTGTTGACTTCAACTCTGAAATATAACTGCAAGTCATCCACTTTTCTTTACCTTGACCTCCATGATATTAATGCATGTAGATATCATCTTCCCTGAACCACTTTCCTATCTCCTTTTGGGTCCATCTATATTCACTCTGATGCCCCTCAGATCTGATCTATTTTCCAGGTTGCTGCCAGTGTGCACTTTTGGAACAACAAATGTCTTCCTTATTGAAAACTCCCTAATACAGTATGGCCATTTCTTATTCCTCTGATAACATGGACTCATTCTGTTCTTCTAGTTCCCAGTTCAAGCATCCCTTTCTTAGGAAGTTTTCTCTGACTTCTTTGCTGATTAACAAAATCTTCCTACTACATGCTCATGGCAACATGTAGCTTTTCTTTATAGTTTTATTTCAGGTGCACCTGCCCCTTTGTGTGATGTTTTATCAGTGGTTTCTCCCATATTAGACTGTTAGGTACTTAAATGCGGATTCCATTTTAAGCTCTGGTGTTAAATGTCTTGGGTACAGCCAATATTTGATAACTATTTTTGAATGACTTTTGAGCTTCTACTTATTTTTCTCTTCTTCTTGCCTTCTCTACATTGCTATACCCTAACGCTATCCCATTCCTTGTCTCATCCTTACAAGGACCTTACTTTCTTACTAAGTCTTAATTGGGAAGAAGTTCATGCCAAAGCAGTAAATATGGCAACTACAGATCTTGCCCTCCCTAAAGCCATGTGATTTCTGCTAGGATAGAAATGCCTTCTGGTTGTTCAAAATATTACAAAGCTCTTGACATCTCGTATTACATATATTAGATTCAAGTGGATTTTGAACTCCCATTTTTACCCCAAATACAGATTGCAGAATCACATCGGTTACACCTCCACATTTTTACATAATGCCATATTAGTAACTGTTGTAAGAAATGCCTTCTGTATACCTTAAAAGACAACAAATTCCTTCTCTAATGCTGAGATTTCCCTGTGAGATGGGGAAGATATACCGTATTTGATGAGTTCTCAGGGGAAATTCTTTCCTAGTTTCACCTAGCTGGTATAGGGAGGTGTCTTCCATTTATTGCTGTCTAGGCTGCAGTCATGATATAATTGTCATTCCTTGTCTACAACAATTGTTGATCACAGCAGTTCATATTATTATCACTTAAGTTAAATTATAGCCTTTTTTGGGGGGGTACAAAGAATTGAACCCAGGGGTGCTTAACCACTGAGCCACACCCCCAGCATGTTTTTATTTTTTATTTGAGACAGGGTCTTGCTAAGTTGGTCAGGGCCTTGCGAAATTGTTGAGGCTGACTTTGAACTTGCAATCCTTCTGCCTCAGTTCCTTCCCGATTTGCTGAGATTACAGGTGTGCACCTCTGTGCCCAGCTATAGGCATTATTTGAATCTAACCTTAGTCATTAGTGGAAGAAAAGTCACCTGGCAGTCTCTCAAAGAAGGATGAAGGAGGATTTTCCCACTGAGAGAGAGAGAGAGAGAGAGAGAGATAGAGAGAGAGAGAGATAGAGAGAGAGAGAGAGAGAGAGAGAGAGAGAGAAGAGGAGTCAGCATCTTGGGGCTCAGGTGGTACTGGCAGAAATATAGACACCTGGGAGACATATGGAACTCACCAAGCATGCTGGTTCTTAATGCATTTGTGGACATGTATTAGAAGGATTAAGGAATTAGCTCACAGAGAAGTGTAGTAGTTTGGTGGACATTCTTTGGAGGTACAAATGAATAATTGCATACTCTCATAGGAGCATCTGGAGAAGAGTCTTAATTGTTCCCTCCTGGTAGAGAATCAGAGATACTGGAGAAGCTCTTTTTAATGAAACACTTAATTTTGGCACAAAGTATATAGCATGGTGCAGAAAAGTGCAGATATGATGACTTGCAGTGTTAAAAAGTTGAAACTTCTTAAGAAGTATATCTTCCCTATATTTTTAATTTTATGTATGCACAGAAGGAATATGTGATTTTAAGTCATCAGCCTACATAAGCCTAAAAGAGTGCTTTCAATAAAGGTAGTATAAAATATTTAAGCACCATGAAAGCATTTTATTGATTAATTCAAAATATTTTCTTTCTTAGTGTTGTATCTTATAATAAATGGTACCTGAGATTCAATGAAAATAAGTGAGAGATAGAGAACTACTCAATCTACATTTTGATAAAGCTTCCTCATCACACAAACACCATATGGTCCTCACTTGCCTTAGCAGGGAATGAACTCTTGCCAGTGTATGTCATCCCACAGATATTCTCTCCACATCTTGGGAGCCACATGAGATTAAATATTTCATTCTGCTGGGATGGGGAGCTGGAGAGGGGTCTTGAGGGTAACCTTAGGGGCATAATACCCTTAGAAAGGTTTACCCTCAAGACCCCTGAAAAACCATTGTCATGAACTGAAGCCATGGAGTTGTTCTGCTTATTAAGAAAATTTTCAATAAATTTACTAGTCCATTTCAAGTGTTAAATTAATAGGTATGAAGTAATAATATTTTGCTTTGTTTATAAAACATGTTACTTTTGGGAAAACACCTTAAAATGGAGAAACCTATGTGGAGATAACAGAATGCTACAGAAGAAAGATGTCTTTATAACAAGGGTCTCAAACACAATAACCTATAAGGGACAAATAGGAAAAAAAATAAGCAAAGAGGACCAGTAGAAGTGATTAGAAGATATACCCTGCTTCACTGAAACAGAAATTTTAAATCATTGAGGGGCCTATGAGTGTGTGTCTGCTTCTATTTCTTCAATCCCTGAATTGTTTACTTGAAGATAATAATGCACCCCCACCTGTTCCACCATTTCAGATCCAACCAATATTTATTGATTATTCTCATGCTCAGCATTGTGCCAGGTGTGTTCACAGACATGACCATTTTTAATATTCATAACTATTGGATGAAGTATTTATGTTATCATTGATAGATGAGGAACTTGAATTCCTGAGAAGTTGAAAATGAATTGGCCCAACCAACCACTGCTTTGAAATAAACTTGGGAAACACTATCATTTTTTTTTTTTGGTGTTTCCTAACCTTATGCCAAGGCTATCAGTTTGAGTAAAGTTGTTATCTGTTCTCTGGTAGTTTATATACTGTTTTGTATCCCAAGGCAATGCATGATGAATGTGTCAGTATAGATATAAATAACTGCACAATTAGATACTCAAGGGGGAAAATAATTTTGGTTTAAATAACCAAGGCTTTGTTACAGAATAGTACCCATAAATAATGCAGCATTTCCTGCCTCAAACTCTGTCCAAAATTCCATTTCTGTCACGTGTTAAAACTCAAACTGTCAAATTGAGGAGGTTCTGCTTAATTTCATTTCTGTCTCAAGTTTAGACAAGTGAAGAGTATCTCACAAGAGAGTGTGAGTATTCCCACTCACACACAGTTCAAGCCATTCTTAATGTAGATGCAGCTATTAAGTACCAGGCATATATGAGAACGTTAAATTTCCCAAAACATTGGAATCCATTTTATTTTCTTTTAAAATAACAACATTAACTGAACCCTTGGCATTAACATAAGAAGTACTTGATATCTTTAAAAGGTTCATTCTCAGAAGATTCTCTTATGTGATTACAAATAATTAATTAAAAAATGGAAATATAGTTTTACATTTAACTAGAAGTCTTGCCTCTCACCTCACTGGCTAACCTTCATTCAAGTATAAATATATTTTAAATTGATTTTTACCAGTGCCCTAGGTACTTGGCAAAACCTACCAGTGCAAATGAGTTATTAATTCTTGTTCCCCAACTTTAAGCTTTACATATACTCTTTTAGAAGTAATGGCAACTGCTCTTATCTTCCTCTTGAAAACTTTTACTGAACCTATACCTTAATACTTTCCAGTGGGCATAAATCAGTATAAAAGCTTTTGAGTTATCTAGTGCTATAGACTTGTCTCTTCTCCATGTGGTGTGCCAGGAATCCCTAATAACCCAGGACTTTGCACATACTAAGCAAGTGCTCTGCCACTGAGCTACACTCCCAGCTTCAAAATGTGGTCTTGAAGATTACATTAACAAAATCTAATGTAGTATCATCTCTGTCATCTATAGATGCCTTGCAGGGAAATTCAGGTAGTGTCTTTCTTTTATTAGCACATAAAGTTCTTTGTCATCTACTTGGCATCTTGTTTCATGGAAATAATCTGATCAATGAAAGCATAAGTATTTTGATGCTTCAGTTACCCTGGTCACCAGTGCCCACCAGTTGATAACCTCTGACTTAAAAGATGACCAGCAAAAAGTGGGTGATCCAGTAAATTTTCAACAAATTGTACTTCATATGCTGCATACCATTCAGGTCATGAGATTTCACTCTGCAGGGGTGTTATCTGTGCATGAAAACTCTGTTTAAGTTCATCTGTCTCTTATATACTTACTTTTATTCCAGAGTACTTAGCATAAGACTTCAAAAGGCACTCAATAAATATTTTCAGAATGAATGTAACAGGAATTAATAACGCAAAATGTTTTTGAAAGGTAATTGATGTCAAATGGTAGGCAGAGAAAGCCAGAGAAAGTTCATCAGGGATAGGAATGCTTAGTACAAATTTGGTACAGTTTCCAAGGAAAAGAATTTGCATTTAATAAATAACCTTTGAAGCCAGGTTCTTTTATGTCCCTTGTCCTTGGAGTAAGCCATACTGGTGGCAGGAGAATCCCAACCAAACAAATAGCAATTTGAGAAAGAAAGTAGAAGCAATAACCAAACATTAGAAAGAATCTAACAAAGAAACACTCTGCATTTAGCTTTTCAGGAAATCTTTAAGAATAGAACACACACACACACATACACACACACACACACACACACACACACACACACAGTCCAGAACACCTTCTTAAATTCTTCAGGGAATAAAGAGGACACATTGGAGGACATACAGAGGGCCTTAACACTCCCATAATCTCACGAAAGATGATATGAATTAGGATATTTTTCTTTTCCTTGAGCCCCAAAGCTCAAGTTAACAGAGTTGTGGCATTTTAACTTGCTCGATCAATATTCTAGACCTAGATTGTCAAAGGCCATTTCCTGTCTCTTATACAATATGACAGATAGAAATTGATCTAATTTGTTAAATAAAGTAAGGAAAACAGAGGCAGCCATGTGGTCCAGAGATAATCTTCTGGGAATCCCCTCTATCCAGGCACAGCCTGATAGCCCAGGTGCCAAGAGAGGTAAACAACTGGTCATGTCTACAACCTACTCATTATCTACAATGCTCTGTGGCCTATCCATTGGGAAGCTTTTTCTTACAGAACATTTCTCAGGATAATCAGCCAAAAAAAAAATGAGCTATCACTAACTTTGCAGCAAATTCTCCTTTGTATGGTGCAAATGATGCCTCTCATGAGGAGTCATAATACTTATGAGCATATTACGGCATCAAGAAGACCAATTTTTGTTGTTGTTTTCCCAGAATTTTTAAATCCCTTTTAACCAGAACATCTACTAACATTGCACAAGCTTAAGGAGGTTGCCAAAAGTTGTATCCTCCATATAAGAACATAGTACCAGTAACTTGAAAAGAGTTAATCCAACAATTCAGCATCCAAACTCTCCTTCACTGGAGTAGTTTGGACACTAAAATAATGTTAATCTTCAAGAATAAATCCTCTTGCAGTTCTGTTAATGCGAAATAATTAAATACTATGATCAATATTATTACTCCCAAATGAGCTACCGAGGAACCTGGGATGAGTAGATTCTACAGTCAGGACTCCCAGTGATCTGTAGTAATTCATATGCCACTGGCAAGGAGAATTCTAAACATGAGATCCAAAAGCCCCTGTGCATTTCCCCCACCTTCTCCACCCTAAGAGACGTATCTTTCTGGTTATATATTCCCTTGGCTGTTAATGTAATTAGTGTATAATAACTATGTACATATCAACTTGCAGGAAAAACGGCAGACGTGCTGGGTGATTTGGCTTGGGGCCATCTCATCGGCAGGGTGACACAACCTGGTATTAAACCATCTGTTATTAAGCGTATATTTTAAAATAGTGTTTTGTGTCTCCTGGGTTACTCACTCTCATTGATAGCAGCACCATATCAAGACTCCTGTTTTTCTAAGCAGCAGCAAGGAGATAACAAGGTTTAAAAATTTGTATTGTCCCCTCTGCTACTTGTGCTATTAAAATTTTTATTTACTAAAACATCTCCTCTCCTGGAAGCAAGCAAGTTTCATTTAAACTGTGTTATTAAGGATGGTTATGCTTTTTAGAGTTAAGAACCCTAAACAAAATTTGCTAGAGCTTTTGTCCTTATGAACAGGCAGTTGCCAATCTCTGTTTATGATGACTATGACTTGCCATTAATAAGAGTGGGCATTCTCTCAAATCTTCTTGTTTGCATTGATTGCTTTAAGCTAATTTAAGAATTACTTTTTCAATATAAGAAATCTGAAATGGAGTCCTAGTGCCACTTGTTGCAGTCAGTAGTACAATCCTCCTCCCTCAAATTTTTGGATTAAGTCTCTGTTCATGATGAAAAATGACAATATTCCTCTAAAAGATGATCAGACAAATCATTTAATACAATTATCACAACTAAATCAATTCAGAATATCACCATGCCCCCCCCAAAAATGATGACACAAATCACTTTTGACAATTATGAAAAACTGACTTTTCAAAAGTTTTACCTATGCCTCCTCACTTGAGGGAAATAGTATTTTGTTTCTTTTCAGTTAAAATTGGCTGTTCCCAAATGTAACCAACATTTCACCACAAGCCTGTTAAACACTTTCACATTTCTGTTTAATTACATTCAGATTGAGACTTTTGTATATATATAGAATATAGCCAAATTTTAACTCAATTGACCGCAATGCCCTTGACATAAAGCCTTATTCATTATTCTCGCCTTATATATAAATAGACATATGCTAGTTGTCAAAATGCAAGAGCAAACTTCTATACATTGTCTAGAACAAAGAGGGCAGCTCGGGCTTCTTTCTTTCCTCAGTGTCTAAGAAGGTGTCCTTTATTACATGTACAGGATGCAAAGATTTTGCTGCTGTGTGAATGAAAAATGTTATCTTCAGACTGCCTTTTTAGTGGCAAATTAAGCTTCTGCAGACTATCACACACCCTGTGGCTTTAAGAATCCCCCGCTTCAATTTACTATTACTTCCTTGGGGACTCAGCGTTCCTCGCAAAGCACCCCCAAACTCATTTCCAAAGTTTTAGAGTGCAACAAAGATGAGAAAGTTTGTTCATCGCCACAGTATAGAAACTCTTGCCTTGTAAAAACACTCTTTGGAATGTCTAAGGTGCTAAACTTATTGCCTCGGTGGATTTTTGATGTGCAAAACCGACAGAGAAAGTTGGCTGGAAGTATCCACAAAGCATTGTATTTGTTCAGGAAGGAGCTGTGGGGTGAGAGGCTGAGCAACGCCTCTCACTTTGCTTCCTGGGTGAGAGCAGTGAGGCGTGCCCCTTAGCAGAAGCAAGCAGAGAGGGAGAGAGAGAGAGAGAGCAGTAAGACTCACCGGCTTCCCCATTTTTCCCAGGACGAAGTTTTTTGGTTCCTCAATTGTGATCTGGAAGAGGCAAACCTGTAGGTCCTCCAAGCAGGCTGCTCTGGGGCAAGTGCCGGCTCTGCTCTTTGCCTCGGATCAGCTGAATGGCTGGGGCGTTCAGGAAGCTTGCTCTGTCCAGCTGGGAATCGCTCCCCCTCTCCAGGGTGTGTGCTTACATGCCTCTCAGTCAGCGCAAAAATCCGCCAAACTCAGGTCAGCCTAACAGGTTTCCTTATATAGGTAAACATGAATTGCATTCCTGGTGAAAGAAGTTAACTAGGAACACCGGTAACCTGGTTAACTCTACACACGCCAGAACGGCTCAGTGTCAGCCTGCCTGTATAGGGTTTGGTTGCAGTACAAAGGGATTTGGGCAATTTAATTAAAATCATCTTTATCCTGGCAGTCTGCAAAATTGGCCCTTCTAGTGTAACTGTGAGTCAACAGCTAGTATTTTATATCATGGGCTGTGACCAAACTTACATTATCTGAAGGCATGCTAGGAAGACAAACCAAAGTATAGGGCATTATATAATTTGTCTTTTATGTTTTTAATATCAGGGTAACTGGTCTGGAGATTATTTTCAAAGAAGTAAATAAAACATGAGAATGTAAACAAACTTTTATGAAATAGGGCTCAAATGCCTTATTTGAGCATAGTAATTAATAGTTATTCCACTTTTGCAGGCCTTTGGCAGATAATGCAGTATGGTCATTTTATGTTTACTCTTTTTACAATACAGTGACTGCTCTTTATTTTTGATAACTGAAATGGCAGATAATGACATATATTGAAGTAATAACTCTCCTAAGCCCACATATTGACATGCTTTGATAGTTTCAAAATTTTAAGATTTGTGAATTTGCATAATTACATATACACATTTTAAAACAACTTCTTGGATTTAAGAAGATAAGAAAGTACATCCTTAAATGAACTCTATAGATGAAAGGTCTAACTATAGGTTAGAAATACAATTTTAAATGTAAATAGGTAACCTACATAGATTATCTAATAATTTGTTCTTTTCATCCACATATATCTACCACCAAGTAAAGTTATAATTCTTTTAAATTCTAATACATTCTACTGAAGATTTAATATGAAATAGAGATGTGAGACTTTCCCTTGTATTGTACATGGAGATCACCTGTTAAATAAGACCTGTCTTTAAAAAATCATTTGTTCTTATTTTGTCCATCTGCTGACTGCTCCTTGAGTAGTGACAACATTATTAAAAATAGCTCAGTGCTGTTTTAGGTCTCTGCCCAGGAAAGGGGATAGAGTGAATGTTTACACACCACCTAAGCCAGCACCAACACAAACCAATCTTAAAGAGTTTCTGCCAAGAATAGTAAAGCACAAAAATCACACTTTCAGGAAGGGCAACTAATCTTTGAACAGCATTCTACATTAAGCAAAGACTTTTGCATACAGTTTATCTTCTTATCTCTGCAGGAATGCTGTGAGGTGTGTATTACTTCCTTTTCACAGTAATAAAATTGGCTCACAAAGATAAAGCAATTGGTCCAATGACTTGTGATCAGTTCGTGGCCCATCAAAAATCCCATGATCTTCCAGAATTTAATTCCAATAGTATTTCTGAAGATGGAATCAATTTTAAGAGACAGAACATTATAATGGCAGTTTTCCATGTTCAAATATAATTTTTAATAATCATGTGTCCAGAGAGTTTAAATGCAATATACAAATTGATTAAAATGCTGTTTATAAAGTCATAACTTACTGCTAAAATGGCTGCCTTTAAATTCCACCAGAAATACCTTAAAATGAGATAGGAAGTATATTTTTATTGAATTTGAATTTGGGTTATAAAATATTATGAAAATATAACTTTGCAAATATTGCACACATTTTTTTCTGTTCACAGTATACACATCTCTATTGTATCAAGTTAAGACTCATCCTGATTTCCCTACTGAAAGAAATATTAGGATTTTCTATTTACCAGGTCTTCACTAATCTTAAGTAAAACTGTGCCATGCTAGGTAAATGATGTTCACTAATATAGTTCATTTATGATCCTGCACCTTTATGTCTTCATATTTCCCGCTGAAGCAAGTTCTGTTTATGCAGGAACTTTAGACTTTATTAACATGTTATTGCAAGACAAAGAATGCATCTTTTTCCAGGGCAGGTTAAACCTTTAAGTGCCTTAAGCTGGCCTCCAAATATGTTCTTACAGTTCTAAGCAAACAATCATGTAGGTTTTACACACAAAATATCGTAGGCTATAATTATTGAATTGGAAGGTCAAAATAAAATTTGGGTCTCAAAGTAGCTTATTTTAAAGAGGAAATATAACCCTCTGCTAAATCCATTTTGGGTATCTCACAAAATGGTTTGGGGAAGGCTGGGTCACTAAAGCAGCATGAATTCCATCTAACCATAGAGGACCCCAATGAGAGAGTACTTACAGCTGAGTAATTACACTGTGCTAAAAAATTGCACTTATGGGAAACTAAATAAAATACAGGACCTACTTGAAGGGGAGAAAATATCATTGTGGTTTAAAGAAAATATCAGGGGATAGATTTTAGAAATTCCCAATGATATATAACTAATGAGTAGTTGAGATATAATTCAAACCTCAGTCCATCAGACTCTAGAACACTCTCTTGTACTGCATCCTGAGTGTGCCGTGCTATCCAAGAAAGTACAAATATCTCAGAAGTAGGAGATGCTTCAAATCTGGTTGATCTCTTGGATGTAGGACCTTGGGTAAATTACTTAATATTTCTGAGCCTCATTTCCAAAGTGGAAATAAAAATGGATGCACATCACATATTTTCATCCATAATGAAAGTTCAATCAATCCACATACATTATTGATGCTTCTTATGGTCCAAGCATTCTTCTATGTCCTGGGAAGATAGCCATAAACAAGCTAGGCATGTCCCCTACTTCATGGAATTTACAATCTTTTAGGAAAGATTATATCTTTATTATTAGATGTGAAACTGTATCATTTCTCTAAATCTCCCACAATACAAGAATGTTTAATTGAAGTTCCACACCAATATAGTAATATTAATAGACAAATAATGTCCAAGGTATAGTTTTCATTATAGTTAGTGCAAGCTACTTTTATTAACCAAAGGTTAATCTTATCATGGTTAGGCCTGGTAGGCCTAGGATGAATCAGGTAAAGTCAATAACATGGAAAGGTAAAACTTGATGAATCAGTCATATGACGTCAATGCCCTTTTATCTAAGGTTGAGGAGGACCAGTTAATTCAATCAAAAAGCATCTTAAAGATGCTCAGAACACTGCATAGTCACTGGAGCTATTTTTATCATTAATTCCATACATAAAGAAGTGATAGGGACTGGGATATAGCTCAGTGGCAGAGCAATTGTCTAGCATGTGCAAGGTATTGGGTTCCATCTCTAGCACCAAAAAGGAAAGAAAGAAAGAAAGAGAGAGAGAGAGAAAGAAAGAAGGAAAGAAAGATTAAGTGATGAAAATGCATAAGAAAGATATCTTAAATATTGTAGCTAGTTTTCAGATGGCCAGTCTTTATTTAATTCACTTTTGTGCAAGAAACATTCAATTGGTATGTACTGTGGGTAATGATCTGTGCAAGATATATGTAGAAAAAGATACACCGAATATAAGAATGGTAGAATGGTCTCTAGATTTAATAAAACCTTTTTTTTTTACATTGAGCCACATCCCTAGCCCTATTTTAATTAAAGACAGGTATCACTGAGTTGTTTAGTGCCTCACTTTTGCTGAGGCTGGCTTTGAACTCCCAACCCTCCTGCTTTAGCCTCCCAAGCTGCTGTGATTACAGGTATGTGCCACCATGCCCAGCTTAATAAAACTTTTTAGAAAAATTTATAATTGCTGTATCAGGCAGGATAGGTGAGGTTATGCTCTGGTAACAAGCAACCCCAAATTTTAGTGGCTTGGAAAAATAAAGGGGTCTTTTTGGCTCAGACTACATGTCTACACAGGACAATAGGGAAGGGTCACCTATTCACAGACACTCAGGAGGTATGTAGAAGTATGTGTCACTGTTTTTGACACATACTTTCATGGTTGCTGAGACAGGAAACAGGGACTTGGTGAATCATGCACTGGCTTTCAAAACTTCACCCTGTAAGTAACACTTAAATTCCTATTCATCTCTTCTTGACCAAAGGAAGTTGTCTGACCTTGCTTAAGTTCAAAGAAAGAGAGGAGAACCAGAATAGATGGCGAACCCAGATGTGACAGAGCAGATCATCTGGCTGGAGGAGAATGATATTTTGGTTTATTTTATTTATTTCACCAATTTATTCACTAACACCTATGTGTATAGAATAAATAAAATCACTTGTGATCAGTTTAAGTATCTTACCATTCTGGGACATTTATAATATGGAAAGGGACCTGAGTTCTACAAAGTCTAGCCTAAAGTTGGCTGTCCAGAACATCCTTTCTAAATGTCACTGTTTCCCTCAAGGTTCACCCAGAGCCACTGATACTCTTTGCATTCACCATGAAGTGCCTGTTCTTAGGGAAATAGGATCTAGTAAGTCATTTCTGAACTTGAAATGCCAATCATTATGCCATAAGTGGTATTGAAGATGCCTATTTAATTGACCTTTTCTTTTAGTGGCTTGGTGACAAAATAAAAGACGAATTGATATAATTTGCAGATGGTGCCAAATTGGATAGCTAGCAGCTCTGAGGATTGAATTATAATTCAAAATGACCTTGAAGATTAGGAAGAAAGCGATGTTATGAAGAGACCTTATGTTCATTAGTGATAGAGGGCTATGATTAAAGGTTTAGAAAATACATGGTTGGGAAAACAACTATATTGAGCTAACACTAGCCTATACATTGAATATATACTGACAGCTTAGCAATTTTATTTGTAAATGCTTTGGGAATATGTTTAAAAATATGGTATTAACCATGTAAGTACTGGAAGATAGGCTGTTCTGAGAATGCTGCTTCGTTGAGGACCCACATTTTAAGAAATAAGAAACCAGAGCACACTCAGATGCAAAAGCAAAAATTTCCAAAAGACTATGTGCCCTATATCTGAGGTCAGCAAAATTTTTCTAGAAAGGGCCAGATAGATATACTTTCAAATTTTCCAGACAAAAGGCCTCTCTGTTGCAACTCCTCAACTCTGATACTGTGATCTAAAGCAACCATAGACAACACATTAATGAACGGGTACAGCTGTATTTCAATAAAACTTTACAAAACTGGACAGTTGACCTTGGCTCTACCTTGCAGATTCCTGCTCTCTACATTTAAAAATATCTCCCAGAATGGTAAGGAACTCAGATTGACTGCAAGTACCCAGAAGACAGGAAGGGACCCTCTTTTGGTCATTCCTCCATTGTTCCCATTCCTTTAATTGTGTTTTCCACTCAGGTGCTAGTGAATAAATTGGTGAAATAAATTAAATTAACCCAAGCTGGTACTTCACCAGCCTCCTTATGAAAAAATCATAAGAATTGGAATGTACAATTATTGAAAATTTCATAGAAATAAAAGCTAAATTATAACTTACCTTCTCCATTTGTCAAATATTCATTAATTATATTGTCTTTCAGGGACAAGAATATTAGTGATGATTTAGATTTCAATCACTTAATAGACTTGCTACCTTAATACATATCATTGAGGATCTGCTTATTTATAAATTACCTTTTGTTCATTTGGAAAAAGAAACTAGTAGGCAATATTTTTCCATTGTACATTTCAGAATACTTTTGTCTCATTATTCCTGTTTTAGCTGAAGAATTTAAACACACACACAAAGAATATTAATGATGAAAAATATGATAAAACCTTGAAGAGAAGGATTGTGATGATAAAATTCAAGAGAAGAAAAATTTGGAAAGCAGAATAAATGCATGCAGCCTTTTAAAGTTTATTTTTTCCCCAAGGTCTTTATAACTAGCTAAAGTTGAAGTAAATTTTGTCTTCCTTAGATGGCAGTGAAAACTGAGACAAGGAATGGTTAAATTGATTATCCAATGTCACCAGGTTCCCTGTATTTTCAGTCTTACAGCACAATGAAGGCCAATTGTATAAGGGCTGGAACACAAAAGCGCAGGTAAGGAACACATTTGTTGAAAATATTTGTTACAAAAGTGAGGGTTAGCCAGGCGTGGTGGAATATACCTGTAATCCCAGTGACTCAGGAGTCTGAGGCAGGAAATGGTTAGTTGGAGGCCAGTCTAGGCATCTTAGCAAGACCCTGTCTCAAAATAAAAATATAAAAAGGCTGGAGATGTAGTTCAGTGGCAGAGCAACCCTGGGTTCAATCCTCAGGTATCACACAAATGCACACCAAAAAAGAAGGAGGAGGAGGAGGAGGAGGAGCAGGAGGAGGAGGAGGAGGAGGAGAGCAAAAGGAGAGAAAATACCATAGTACTTTTAGAAATAAAGCTCTGAAAGATGAAACCTAGTCATGGATTAGTGTCCATATTTTCCTGAATCTTGATTCTGGTCATTTCTTCTCAACACCTTCACCTTCATTCTAGTCTGAGGCAGCAGCATATCCTTCCCAGTTTCTCAACCTCAGCATTATTGGACTGGATCATTTTTTATTGTAGGGCCATCCTGTGCATTGTAAGACATGTAGCAACATCTTTAGTATCCACCCACTAATTACCAGTTGCACCCTCACCCAAAATCATGACAAACAAAAATGTCTTCAGACATTTCCAGCTGTTTCTGTGGAAGAAGGATCACTCCTGGTTGGAAACCCCTGAGCTAGATTTTGAGAAGCTACAGTAATAGTCTAATTTTACCTTTGCCTCTCTGTAGCTGTTCTTCATAGAGCTATCAAGGTCATCTTGCAAACATATATATCAGATCATGCCACTGCCTTATCTAAAACCTCTACTGGAATCTTCCCACAATTAAGACATAATCTAATTTTCTTACCATGGATCAGTATAGATTCCAAAAAGTCTCTATAATCTGAGCTCTGCCATTCCCTCCAAACTAATCTCAGCACTGTGCCTGGTCTCACTGGCCTTCCTTCTCTTTCTCCAACATACTCATCTTGTTTAGAAATTGAGACCTTTGCAAATTACCTTCCCACTGCCTGAAATATGCTCCTTGGTGTATGGTAGGCAGAAGAGTGACCTCCCAAAGGTGTCTACCTCCTAATCACTGGACTCTGTTGAGTAGATTATATTATGTGGTAATCAGTATTAGGATTGCCTGTGGAATTAAGGTTACTAATCAGATGACCTTAAGATAAAAAGAATATTCTGGATTATCTGGGCAGTACCAAAGTAATCACAAGTTCATTATAATGTAGAAAAGAGAGGTCAAAGAATCTGTGTCAGAGTGATGTGACATGAGAAAGACTCCAACAATCATTGCCAGTTTGAAGATAGAGGAAGAAACCATGAGCCAGGAAATGCAGTTTCTCAAAGTTGGGAAAGACATGCAATCAGATTCTCTCCTAGAAGAAGGAACACAGCTCAGCTGATACCTTGATTTTTTGTCCTGTGAGACTTGTGTGGGATTTGGAACTTTGAGAATGGCAAGATGATAAATTTGGACTGTTTTAAACCACTAAGTTTGTCATAATTTGTTACAACAGCCATAGAAAACTCTGCTATGTTTACTGCTAATGCCTCAACTCTCAGAGTCAGCACAAACATCTTTTCCAGAAGAAGGCCCTGACCATGACAACGATGACTGATGTCACTACCCTTTCTACCTCCAGCAGTTCCTCATCACCTTGCCCATTTCACTTCTTTCTAAGCTCTGATTTCTATCTGACATTAATATATTTCATTCATCGATATGCCTGTGTTCCTGTAGTATGCTGTTTTTAAGTCCTTTGGGTATAAGCCAAGGAGAGGGATAGCTGGGTCAAATGGTGGTTCCATTCCCAGTTTTCCAAGGAATCTCCATACTGCTTTCCAGATTGG
Source organism: Callospermophilus lateralis (assembly GCF_048772815.1). Lineage (NCBI taxonomy): Eukaryota > Metazoa > Chordata > Mammalia > Rodentia > Sciuridae > Callospermophilus > Callospermophilus lateralis. The sequence goes on from NC_135325.1 coordinate 801,694, forward strand.
CTGCACCAATTTGCAGTCCTACCAGCAATGTATGAATGTACCTTTTCCCCCACATCAGTAGATGAATGGACAGGGAAACTTTGGTATTTATACACAATGGAACATTACTCAGCATTAAAAGAGAATAAAATCAAGGCATTTGCAGGTAAATGAATGAACTTGGAGAATATAATGCTAAGTGAAGCAAGCCAATCCCCCAAAACCAAAGGCTGAATGCTTTCTTTGATATGAGAATGCAGACACATAATGGTGATTGGTAGAGGGGGAGCATGGGAGGAACAGAGAAATTTTAGATAGGGCAAAGGGGAGAGAAGGGAAAGAAAGGGGCAAGGGCGTAGGAATGAAGGTGGAATGAGTTAGACATCATTACCCTAAGTGCATGTATAAGACACGAATGGTGTAAAAATACTTTGTGTACAACCAGTCTTTTGAAAAATTGTGCTCTATATGTGTAATATGAAATGAATTTCATTCTGCCATCATGTATAACAAATCAGAATAAATAAAATAAAATAAAAAATATATTTCATTCATTGGAAAGCAAAACTGAAAGAAAAAAAATCCAAAAGCCACCTGAAAAAATGTACAAAATAATGGATCCAAGATGGCAGTCCAGAGGGAGACAGCACTCTGTGTCGCTCTGTGACCTGGGACTCAAGTAGTGAGAATACTGCTCTACTCTACTCCCACACAGTAATCACAGCCACAATGCCCATCCAGGGCTCCAGGACTCAGTGTTAGAGTAGGTCTCTCAACTACTTGGCTACGCAGGACTACCAGGTACCCAAGCAGGACCATAGACAACAGCACCCACACAGAACTTTTGGCCATCCAACCAAGCAGAAGTCATAGATGCCACTTCCACGCAGATCACCCGGCAGCTTCCAACACACAGGAACTCTGGTCGCCACTCCCATGTGGACCCCCATCTTCCAACATGGGGCTCCCTGGGTCACCGCCATCTTGGGACTCTGCAGCAGCGCAGATAGTCCCCTACATGCAGTAGCCTATCTGCACCCAGGAACTTCACACAGGTTTTGAAGTCAGCCGACAGTCACAGGATGCATGCCACAGAGCTTGAGCTGACAAATAAAGACCACCTCTCTATAGGAGAGAAGCGCCCCCCAAGATATTTGGGTGTTCAGCTTTAATAGGGTAGGGGTTTGGAGTTGTAGTTGTGGTATAGGCTCAGGGGTGCTTGCATCAGAGCTAGACGGGTGGGGAATAGCATGGATTGGCTTAGGTTAATAGTGCCCTGGGACATTCTAGAGCAAAGAAAGGGGTCATGTCCTTCTGGGATTGGTTTAGGGTTATGGTATCATGGGATAGGTCACTAATGAGGGTGGGGGGAGTTTGGATAAGAGGAAGTACTTATCTCTTAAGATGGCAGTTAAGCCAAACAACCATAAGCGTTGGTGAAGATGTGGGGGAAAAGGTACACTTATACACTGCTGGTGGGACTGCAAACTGGTGCAGCCAATATGGAAAGCAGTTTGGAGATTTCTTGGAAAATTGGGAATGGAACCACCATTTTCTCCAGCTATCCCTCTTCTCAGTCTATACCTAAAGAACTTAAAAACAGCATACTACAGGGACACAGCCACTTTAATGTTAATATTACACAATTCACAATAACTAAATGGTGGAACCAACCTAAATGCCCGTCAATAGATGAACAGATAAAACAAATGTGACATATATACACAATGGAATATTACTCAGTAATAAAAGAGAATAACATCATGACATTTGCAGGTACATGGATGGAGTTAGAGAAGATAATGCTAAGTAAAGTTAGCCAATCCCAAATAACCAAATGCTGAATGTTTTCTTTGATATGAGGAGGCTGATTCATAATGGGATAGGGACAGGGAGCATGAGAGGAATAAATGAACTCTAGATAGGGCAGAGGAGTTGGAGGGGAAGGGAGGGGAAGGGGAGGGGGCTTGGGGTTAGAAATGATGGTGGATTGTGATGATCATTATTATCTAAAGTACAGGTATGAAGACATGAATTAGTGTGAACATACTTTGTATACAACCAGAGATATGAAAAATTGTGCTCTATATGTGTAATAATAATCAAAATGCATTCCACTGTCATATAAAACATGGCAGTTATTTAAAATGTTTGTTCAAATCAATACCACATAATATTTTTTTAAAATCAATACTATATAATATCCCCAACATATGTGAAATCAAGTAATTTGTTGAGGACTAGGACGTCTGAATAGTATATTAAATTTGTGTTGGATATTCTTTTTTTCCCATCAATTTTCTACTATTTTAACATTTTTAAATTTTTCTTAATATATATGTGTGTTTGTTTTATGTACTTTGCTGTCTTCCCACTTATATGTCTACCCCAAATTACTTCCCCTCTTTCTCCTGCTACTAATCTTCCTCTTTAGATTTCTCTTTCACACTTTCTAAGATATATAAACTCTATATCCTCACCTCCTACCTCCTCAGCATATCATCCTACTTCTTACCCCTAGTTCTTTGTCCACCATCAGAAACTGTAAACCCTTTTACAAACCTACTGAGTATATTGTAGATAATAATTTAATTCAACATTTCTGTATATTGTGACCCAACTGTAAATGTCTTAATAGCAAACATTTTGTTTTTAGGGTGTATATTGTTTGTATTGGAATCTGTAAACATTGTCCTTCATCTCAAAGGAGAGGTATTGGAACACTACAGGGGCACTATAAGCCTATAGGGTAAAAACAGTAACACCTTGGATCCACTAGTGCTAGAAGGGAGGACACATAAGCAATTTGAAAAGACAAGGGAAGAAAGTTTCCCAAACAAATCAAGATACCACATTATTAGAATCCATAGCCAGCACACCAGAAGGAATTTCAGAGAAGGAGTTCAGGATATACATAATTAAAATGTTCTGTGAATTAAAGGAAGCTATAAGAGAGCAAATACAGGCAGCAAAAGATCATTTTGACAAAAAGCTACATAAACAAATATAGGAAGCAAAACATTACTTCAATAGGGATATAGAGGTTCTAAAACAAACAAACAAACAGAAATCCTTGAAATGAAAGAAAAACTAAACCAAATTAAAAGTTCAATTGAAAGCATTACCAACATATTAGACTTCTTGGAAGACAGGACCTCAGACAATGAAGACAAAATATATAATCTTGAAAACAATGCAGACCACACAGTGAAAATGGTAAGAAACCATAAGCAAAACCATCAAGAAATATGGGATAGCAGAAAAAGACCATATTTAAGAGTTATTGGGATAGGGGAAGGCATAGAGTTCCAAACCAAAGGAATGAGCAATCTATTCAATGAAATAATATCAGAAAATTTTCCAAACATAAAAAATGAATTGGAAAGTCAAATTCAAGAGGCTTACAGGATGCCAAATGTACAAATCACCACAGATCCACACCAAGACACATTATAATGAAAATGCCTAATATACAGAATAAGGAGAGAATATTAAAAGCCATAAGAGAAAGGAATCAAACAACATATAAGGGGAAACCAATTAGATTATGTGCAGATTTTTCAACCCAGACACTGAAAACTAGAAGATTCTGGAATAACGTATACCAACCAAGAATCTTATATCCAGCAAAATTAAGCTTTACATTTGGTGATGAAATAAAAACTTTCCATGATAAATGAAAGTTAAAAGAATTTACAACTTGAAAAATCCTGAACTACAGAACATCCCCAGCAGAATATTCCATGAAGAGGAACTGAAAAACAACAATGAAAATCAGCAAAGAGAGTTATTACACTAAAGGAAAAACTAATCAAAGGAGAAACCAAGTCAAGTTAAATAAGAAAAATGGCTGAGAATACCAATCATGTATCAATAATAACCCTGAATGTTAATGGCCTAAATTTACCAATCAAAAGACATAGACTGGCAGATTGGATTTAAAAAAAAAAAGACCCAACAATATGATGTTTCCAAGAGACTCAGCTCATAGGAAAAGACATCCACAGACTGAAGGTGAAAGGTTGGGAAAAATAATACCACTCACATGGACTTTGGAAGCAAGCAGGGGTTTCCATGCTCATACCAAATAAAATAGACTTCAAGCCAAAGTTAATCAAAGGGATAAAGAAGGATATTCCATACTGCTTAAGGGAACCATGCATCAACAAGACATAACAATCATAAATATATATGCCCTGAACAATGGAGCAGCTATGTTCATCAAACAAATTCTTCTCAAGTTCAAAAGACAAATAGACCACAACATAATAATTCTGGGTGACTTTAACACACCTCTTTCACCACTGACATATCGTCCAAACAAAAGTTGAAAAAAGAAACTATAGAAATCAATAATACAATCAATAACTTAGACTTAACTGACATATATCAGATATTTCATTCTTCAGTGAACGAATACACTTTCTTCTCAGCAGCACATGGATCCTTCTCTAAAATAGAGCATATACATTATGCCACAAAACAACTCTTAGGAAATAGAAAAAAAGTAGAGATACTACCCTGAATTCTATTAGATCATAATGGAATGAAATTAGGAATCAATGATAAAATAAAAAATAAAAGCTACTCCAACACCTGGAGACTAAATAATATACTACTGAATGAACAATGGGTTGCAAAAGACATCAAGAAAGAGATTTAAAATTCTTAGAGGTGAATTAGAACATAGATACAACACATCAAAATCTCTAGGACACTATGAAGGCAGTTCTAATGAACGAAGAGGAAAGTTCATTGCATGGAGTTCATTCCTCAAAAGAAGAAAAAGTCAACAAATAAATGACCTATCATTACATCTCAAAGCCCTAGAAAAAGTAGAAAAATCAACACCAAAAGCAGTAGAAGATAGGAAATAATTAAAATCTGAGCTGAAATGAATGAAACTGAAACAAAAGAAACAATTTTAAAAATTGACAAAACAAAAAGTTGGTTCTTTGAAAAAATAAATAAAATTGACAAACCCTTGGCCATGCTAATGAAGAGAAGGAGAGAGAAAACTCAAATTACTAAATATGTGATGAAAAGGTAAATATCACAACAGACACTACAGAAATAGAGAATATAATTAGAAATTATTTTGAAAACTTGCACTCCAATAAAATGGAAAATATAAAGATATTGACAAATTTCTAGAGTCATATGATTTGTTCAAATTGAATCAGGATGATATACACAATTTAAACAGATCAATTTCAAGCGATGAAACAGAAGATGCCATCAGAAGCCCACCAACCAAGAAAAGCCCAGGACTGGATGGATACACAGCCAAATTCTACAAGACCTTCAAAGAAGAACTAATACCAATATTCTTCAATTTATTTCAGGAAATAGAAAAAGAGGGAGCACTTCCAAACTCATTCTATGAGGCCAATATCACCCTGATTCCAAAAAATGACAAATCAAAGAAAGAAAAGTTCAGACCAATATCTCTAGTGAACATAGATGCAAATTTCTCAATAAAATTCTGGCAAATTGAATACAAAAACATATCAAAAAGATAGTATGCCATGATCAAGTTGGGTTCATCCCAGGGATGCAAGTTTGATTCAACATACAGAAATCAATAAATGTAATTCATCATATCAATAGACTTATAGATTAGAATCATATAATCATCTCAATAGATGCAGAAAATGCATTAGAAAAAATACAGCACTCCTTCATGTTCAAACACTAGAAAACTAGGGATAACAGGAACATATATCAACATTGTAAAAACTATGTATGCTAAGCCCAAGGCCAACATCATTCTAAATGGAGAAAAATTGAAGGCATTTCCTCTAAGAACTGGAACAAGACAGGGATGTCCTCCTTCACCAATTCCACTTAACATAGTTCTTGAAACACTGGCCAGAGCAATTAGACAGAGGAAAGAAATTAAAGGGATACAGATAGGAAAAGAAGAACTCAAATTAGCACTATTTGATAATGATATGATTCTATACCTAGAAGATCCAAAAAATTCCACCATAAGACTTCTAGAACTAGTAAATGAATTTAGCAAAGTTCAAAATCAACACCCATAAATCAAAGGCATTTCTGTATATCAGTGACAAATCCTCTGAAAGGGAAAAGAGGAAAAATACTCCATTTACAATAGCCTCAAAAAAAAAAATACTTGGGAATCAATCTAACAAAAGAAGTAAAAGAACTCTACAATGAAAATTACAGAATGCTAAAGAAATAATTTAAAGAAGACCTTAGAAGATGGAATGATCTACCTTGTTCTTGGATAGGCAGAATTAATATTGTCAAAATGACCCTACTATCAAAAGCACTATACAGATTTAATGCAATTCCAATCAAAATCCCAATGACATCCCTCATAGAAATAGAAAAAACAGTCATGTAAATCATCTGGAAAAATAAGAGACCCAGAATAGCTAAAGCAATCCTTAGCAAGAAGAGTGAAGCAGGTGGCATCACTATACCAGACCTTAAACTATACTACAGAGCAATAGTAACAAAACAGCATGGTATTGGCACCAAAATAGACTGGTATACCAATGGTAAAGAATAGAGGACACAGAGATTAACCCACATAATTACAGTTATCTTATATTAGACAAAGGCACCCAAAACACACATGGGAGAACAGGTAGCCTCTTCAACAAATGGTGCTGAGAAAACTGGAAATCTATATGCAACAAAATGAAATTAAACCCCTATCTCTCACCATGCACAAAACTCAAGTCAAAGTGGATCAAGGACCTAGGAATTAAATCAGAGACCCTGCATCTAATAGAAGAAAAAGTAGGCCCAAAGTTCCATCATAGCGGATTAGGCCCATACTTCCTTAATAAGACTTCTATAGCATAAGAATTAAAATCAAGAACTAATAAATGGGGTAAATTCAAATAAAAGGCTTCTTCTCAGCAAAACAAACAATGAGTAAGGTGAATAGAGAGCCTAAGCTTGGGAGCAAATTTTTACCACTTGCACATCAGATAGAGCACTAATCTCTAGGGTATATAAAGAATTCAAAAGCTAAACACCAATAAAACAAATAACCCAATCAATAAATGGGCCAAGGAACTTAACAGACACTTATCAGAAGGTGATATGCAATCAATCAACAAATATATGAAATAATGTTCAATAACTGTAGCAATTAGAGAGATGCAAATCAAAACTAGTGTAAGATTTCATCTCACTCCAGTCAGAATGGCAGCAATAAGTGTTGACGAGGATGTGGAGGAAAAGGCACACTCATACATTGCTGATGGGATTGCAAAATGGTGCAGCCAGTATGGAAAAAAGTATGGAGATTCTTTGGAAAACTGGGAATGGAACCACCTTTTGACCCAGCTATCCCACTCCTCAGTCTATACCCAAAGGACTTAAAAACAGCATACTACAGGGACACAGCCACATCAATGTTTATCGCAGCACAATTCACAATAGCTAAACTGTGGAATCAACCTAGATGCCCTTCAGAAGATAAATGGATAAAGAGAATGTTGTATATATTCACAATGAAATATTACTCAGCAATAAAAGAGAATAAAATCATGGTGTTTACAGGTAAATGGATGGAGTTGGAGAATATAATGCTAAGTTAGCCAATCCCAAAAAACCAAATGATGAATGTTTTCTCTGATATAAGGAGGCTAATTCATAGTGGGGTAGGGAGGGGGAGCATGGGAAGATTAGATGAACTCTAGATAGGGCAAGGGGATGGAAGGGGAAGGGACAGGGCATGGGGGTAGAAAAGAGGGTAGAATGAGAAGGACATCACTATCCTAAGTACATGTATGAAGACATAAATGGTGTGAATATACTTTGTACACAACCAGAGATATGAAAAATTGTGCTGTATATGTGTAATATGAACTATAATGCATCCTGCTGTCATATATAACAAATTAGAATAAAAATTATAACATACACAAAGTGAAAAATAATGACAAACTTGAAAAAATAAAATAAGTGTGGTGTCATTTTATATGCCTCAGCTCAGGAATGTTGGATAAAGAACCAGGTTTGGATTAAGCAAGGAACGTTTATGTTGGATGAAAAGAAATTTTTGATGGTAGTTGGAGAAATTGCATAATGAAACATGCTGCCAAGGAAGGGCCACAGAGGCCTAGATTGTGGCAACACTCACAGAAGAGATTAGATAAGGCAAGTCAGGAGAAGAAGTGGAGCTCAGGCTACAGCATTTACTTGATGACCTGCTTGTTCTCCCTCCAGCTTGAAAATGTATGTAGCACAAAGCAATGAATCACAGGACAACATCTGCATGTAATTGCATTTCTGTTCCAATAATAAATGTTTCAACTGCTATGCTATTTACGAAAGCTGTTATCATAAAGAGCCAAGTGGGGGAAATTTGAAACACAAATGCTTATCTTAAGAAACCTTTCCTTTGCAATTCCATGTCCAAGTACCCAAACACCAATTTTGCTATAGGATTCAAGTTGTCCTGAGGAGTTTATTTCAAAATTCTATTTAAACTGATTTTTAGGTATTTGCTTCCCTGAAAAAGTCCTTCCTGTTGCCCATGGTTTTCATAATATTTTTTGAACCCAAACAGAACCAAAGTAAAGAAATTTTTCATATTTAACTTATGGACCTATTATCTGAATTTTGGACTCATCATTAGTCTTGGAGAGAGCTAGTTTGCACCTTCTTTTCAGTGAAGACTGTTTGCTTTCCAAACAAAAGACTAGAATTACAGACCTCCTCCCCATCCCAAAAGGCAAATTCCCTAAAAAGGGATTTTTGGCCTTTAATTGCTTGTTAAATGCCAGCACAGTTTAAAATAATTAACAACCAATGTAGAAAAGAATAGGAAATAAGAGACACTCTTACTCCCTCAGGTCAGCCTTGTTCTCTTCACTTCCCCACAGTGGCAGATAAGCTTTCTGTACCTGTTGGCACAAAAGAAGCAGACTTCCTCACGTGATATTACCCAAGTCACCAGTGCCACCAGAAGAAGCCAACAATTATTTTGGCCTTTTAGACTCAGCTTTGAGGGAATGCATGTTTCACAAAATAAAACTAGTTTGGATTCTTGAACCATTCACTTTACTTTGCTTCTTTCAATTGCCTCTGTAGCAGTGTAAAATTCACTGTTTTGGGTAAGGTGAAAAACTCATCAAGCTATGGATAAAATAAAACCATATCTCCTAAATGGCTGCCTCTTTCCATTTGGCTAGGAAGGTATTTCAAAGTGTTGTTGTTGAGAATTTTTTTTAAATATTTATTTTTTAGTTGTAGTTGGATACAATACCTTTATTTTATTTATTTATTTTTATGTGGTGCTGAGGATCCAACCCAGGGCCTCACACATGCTAGGTGCTCTACTGCTGAGCCACAACCCCAGCCTGAGAGTTTCCTTTTAATGAGATGGAACATGATCATGTGGGATGAAACATCCTCAAAGAGTTAAGAAAAGGACCAATTTACCAAAAATGATCCTAAAACATCTCATTTCTCAAGTTTTTAAAAACTTCGGGATTCTTAGTTATTTGTTAGCACTGTTTAAAACCCCAAAGTTGTATATTAAAAGCCAAATGAAAACTTAGAATGGTCATTTAGGGAGATGAACATATATCAGAGTTTTTCAAACTTATTATTATTATTTTTTTGTGGCACCAGGAATTGAAACCAAGGGTACTCTACCACTGAGTTACATCCCCAGTCCTTTTTAATTTTCATTTTTAGATAGGGTTTTACTAAGAGACTTAGGCAAAACTGGAATTTGCAATTCTCCTTCTTTGGCTTCCCAAGTCTGTGGGACTATAGGCATGGCCACCATGCCTCTCTCCAAAGTGTTTTTTGTTTGTTTGTTTGTTTTGTTTTTTGTTTCAGAAAGTCCAGTGGATCCTAAATAGTTTGAACGACATTATGTATACATGATTCAAAAGCCTTCTGCTTTACTAATTCATAATTCATTCTGTATGCTTCCAGCAATGTGCTGGGGATAAAAACCCATTTATGTTTCATTTTGTTACATAAACTATAATTAAGGCCAATGTGCAAGCTAAGAAAAATAGATGACAGATCTGTATTTATACTTACTTTTTTATCAGAAAATTATAATTATATATAGTATTTGGGTTCATTTTGACAAATTATACATACAAGGAATTTGATTTCTGTCCCCATTCCCCCCCCCACACACACATTTTTCTCTTCCTCTCCCTCTTTTCTCCCTCCTCTACTGATTTTCTTTTCATTTCATTAATCTATTTTTATTTATTTATTTTTGATACCAGGGATTGAACCCAGGGACACTTAACCATTGAGCCACATCCCCTGCCCTATTTATTTTGAGACAGGGTCTTGCTAAGTTGCTGAGGCTGGCTTTGAACTTCTTTATTTTTGATTTTTGATTGGTGCTTTCTATGTATACATGAAGGTGAAATTCCTTTTGGTACGTTCGTATGAATTCAACATGATTTTCTTAACTTCATCCCATATTTCTTCCCTTTTCCCTTCCTTCTTCCCTCATTTTCCTTCTATTCTACTGATCTTCCCTATATCTTTATTATGATATGTGATCCCCTCCCTGATTGCTTTCTTTCCCTTATTTTGTTCTAGTTTCCACATCTGAGAGAAAACATTCAACCCTTGATTTTCTGAGTCTGGCTTATTTCAGTTAGCATGATGTTCTCCATTTCCATCCAGTTACTGGCGAATGCCATTATTTTGTTCTTAGTGACTGAGTAAAACTCCATTGTGAATGGGATGACCCATTCATCCATTGATGGGCATCTGGATTGATTCCATAATTTGGCTATTGTGAATTGTGCTACTATAAGTATTGAAATGTCTGTATTACTATAGTATACTGATTTTAGTTATTTTGAATAAATATCAAGGAGTGGAATAGCTAGGTTATATGGTGATTCCATTCCTAGTTGTTGGCCATTTGTGTTTCTTTTGAAAAATTTCTGCTTCATTTTTTTCCCATTTATTGATTGGGTTATTTGTTTCTTGGCATTGAGGTTTTTTTTTTAGTTCTTTATATATTTTGGACATTAATCCGTTGTTAGAGGAATAGCTGGCAAAGATCTTTTTCCCATTCCATAGACTTTATCTTCACTCTCTTAATTTTTTCCTTTGCTGTGCAGAAGTGTTTTTTTTTTTAACTTGATGACATCCCACTTATTGATTCTTGGTTTTATTTCTTGAACTTTAGGGGCTTTGTTGAGGAAGCTGATGCCAGCATCTATATGAAGCAGTGTTGACCCTATGATTTCTTCTAGCAGTTACAAGGTTTCTAATCAAATTCCTAAGTCTTTGATCCATTTTGATTTGACTGTTGTGCTGGGTGGAACCTAAGGTTCTAATTTCATTCTTCTACATAAGTGTATCCAGTTTGCCTTGCACCATTTGTTAAAAAGGTTATCTTTTTTTCCATCATATATTTTTGGCACTTTTGTCAAGTATCAAATGACTCTATGTATGAGTTTATCTCTGTGTCTCCTACTCTATTCCATTGGTCTTCATGTCTATTTTGATACCAATATCGTGCTGTTTTGCTACAACATCTTTGTAGAATAATTTGAGATTGGATATTGTGATGCCCTTTGCATCATTTTTCTTATTCATAATTGTTTGGGCTCGTATGGGTCTCCTATTCTTCCAAATTAATCTAAGGACTGCCTTTTCTAGTTCTGTGAGGAATATTATTGGTATTTTTATGGGGGTTGCATTGAATATGGATATTGTGTTTGGTAGTGTGGCCATTTTGACTATATTAATTCTGTCTATCCAAGAACATGGGAGGTCTTTCCATTTTCTCAAATTTCTCTCTTCAGTATTCTATGGTTTTCACTGTAGAGCTCTTTCATCTCCATAGTTAGATTAATTCCCAGGTATTTTATTTCTTAAGGATATTGTAAAATGGATGGTTTCCTGATTTCTTTCTCAGCTTAATTGCTGTTGGAATATAGAAAAGATATTGACTTACAAGTATTGATCTTATATCCTGCTACTTTTCTAAATTCATTTGTCAGTTCTAGAAGTCTTCTGGTGGAATTTTTGGGGGTCTTTTAGATATAGGATCATGTAATCAGCAGTGATAGTTGGACTTTTTCTTTGCCTATTTGTATCCTTCCATTTTCTTCTCCTGCCTGATTGCTCTGGCTAGAGTCTTGAGAATTACATTGAACAGAAGTGATGAAAGTGTACATCCTTGTCTTATTCCTGATTTTAGAGGAAACACTTTCAGTTTTTCTTTATTAAGTATGATGTTGGCTTTGGAGTTGTCATATATAGCCTTTATAATGTTGAGGAAAGTTAGTTCTATCCCTAGTTTCTCCAGCATTTTTAACATGAATGGTTGCTGTATATTTATCAAAGGCTTTTTTTCTGCATCTACTGAGATGATGATACGGTTCTTGTTTTTCATTTTATTTAAGAGGTGAATTACATTTATTAATTTGTGTATACTGAACCAACTTGTATCTCTGGGATAAAGACCACTTAGTCATGATGTATTGTATGTTTTTTAATGTGGGTTGCTAATGTTTTATTAAGGATTTTTTGCACCTATGTTCATCATGAAGAATGGTTTGTAGTTTTCTTTCGTAGATGTGTATTTGTCTGGTTTTGGTATCAGGATTATACTGGCTTCATAGAATATATTTGGAAGTGTTCATTCCCTTTCTATTTAATGGAATAATTTGAGAAAGACCAGTGTTAGTTCTGCTTTTCAGGCCTGGTAGAACTCAGCTCCATCTGATCCTGAGCTTTTCTTTGTTGGTAGGCTTTTAATTGCTGTTTAAAATTTTATTACTTGATATTGGTCTATTTAGGTTTTCTGTATCTTCCTGGTTTAATTTATGCAGGTTACATGTGCTAGAAACTTGTCAGTGTCTTCTAGATTTTGCAATTTGTAAGAGTATAAATTTTCAAAATAGTTTCTAATTATCCTCAGGATTTCAGAAGTATCTGTGGTGATATCTCCTTTTTATCTCTAATTTTGTTGATCTAGATTTCTCTTTCTTTCTTTTCATTAGTTTGACTAGAAATTTTTCAATCTTATTAACTTTGTGAGGAACCAACTTTTTGTTGTATTGATCCTGTGTATTATTTTTCTTCTTCTCAATTTCATTAATTTTGACTCATATCTTTATTACTTCCTGTCTTCTATTGATTTTGGAGTTAGTTTCTTCTTTTTTATTGCCTTGAGATAGAGTACAAGCTTATTTATTTGGGAATATCTCAATTTTTTAATGTAAGCATTCAATGCAGTAAATTTTCTTATTAGTGCTGCTTTCATACCATCCCAGAGATTTTGATATATTGTATCTTTTGTTTTCATTTGTTTCTAAGAATTTTCCAAATTCACTTTTAATGAACCAAATTTATAACAGTGTTTGTATCATGAAATAGCATCTAGGCAGTTTATTACTTCTTTTTCCCTCCTAGGTACCCTGATCCATGGTATAGGTGAGGATGGAGACAAATAGAGATATTATTTTAAAAAAATAATGTTGGGTAGTTTCTATGTGTCAGACATATGTTCATATTTTAGGGTAGATAAAGCAACCTAAGTAAAGGTCGAAAGAGTTTAAAAATTTAAGCTTTAGTGAAACATATAAGGCATTCCATTTCTCAGTTTTAAATTAAGAGCGATGTACATGTAGTGGTATTAAAATGCATGAATGTTTTTAGTGACTTTCATAGCATATATCCCATTATGATGTGATGAGAATGATCATTATCTTTCACAGTAGTTTTCTTCAAACCTACAACCTCATCCAATCATGTGAAAACGATAGGTAAACCTAAATAGAAGAACATCAATGAAAAACCTAACTAATGCTCAAAACTGTTAAATTGTTAAAAAGGAAGGACAAGAGAAAAGAACCGTCCCAGCTCCAGGGAGCCCAAGGAGATGCAATGACTAAATGCAATGTGGTATCTTGGATGAGATCCTAGAACAGGCTAAGGACATTTTGAGAAAACTGGAGAAATCCAAATAAAGTCCAGAGTTTAGTTTATAGTAATGAGCTGACATTGGTTTCTTCATTTTAACAAATACTGCATATGTAAGATGTTGACACCAGCATTTCTTTGTACTGTATTTGTTACTTTTTCATTAATCTAAAACTATTCAAAAATTAAAAGGTTATTGTAAAAAATGCAACAACCAAACAATATGAAGATGATAACAGGCACAATAGTTCAACTTATAATTTTTTAAATTCATGATGGAGTGAAAGCAGTTTGCATTCAGTAGAAATTATACTTCAAATTTTGAATTTGGGTCTTTATCCAGACACATAGTATGCAATAGGATCCTCTCTTTCTTAATGCTAAGCAATGCAGATAGTTGCAGCTCTCAGACATCCACATGATCATGAGATAGTGTGGGGGGTGTGAAAAACTGATACTAGACTGTGTTGCTAACTTATGTTTGGCAGGGTAGGTGTGTTAAATGATATTTTTGACTTACAATGGGTTTATCAGGACATAATCCCACTGTAAGTGAAGATCTATACCACATTAGTTTAACATTGTGGCCAGAAAAACAAAATGGAGAAAGAATCCACTGAAAACAAGGATAGAGACACCAAGGCAAGGATAGAAAAATAGAAATAGACATATACAGAAGTAGACTGATGGCTCCAGGCAGGTGTTAGAGCTCAATGGCCTTGTTATGGGACTCCCTGCTACTCTCTTGGGCTATGAGAATCAGAGAAACAAATGATTAAAGAACTGAGAAACTTGACATAGGCTTGAAACATCTATTTGAGTGCAGAAAGTTTCCTACTTTTGTTTATTTTCAAATGTTAGGTATGATTTCTATGACATTCTGAAGGTTTTGCACATGAATGAATGGATAGCTTTGGTTTAGCAAGTTTTTCAGGAGCCTTAGAGAGACTTATTGCCAATCTTTTGACAATGAAAAGTGTCATGTGCCATAATTTTTTTGAGAAACCCACACTTTACAGTGTTCCAATGCCAGCAGGATACATTTAGAATTGGCCTTGATTTTATCCTAATAGGAAGATCTATTTAGAAATATTAGGTTTTCATCTACGTGAGAATAGATATAATAGGAAGCCAAAAAAAGTACTTTAAAATTCTGTGAGGTTAATATTTAAGTTTCCACAGTTGAATATATGAAATCTTTAGGGGGTCTCTTCTTAACAGAAAAGTCCCAGTATTTCACAAATGATTCCCTGATCATTTAACTCTGCAATTAATCTGTGATTCACACATTTTAAACGTTTCAGTAGACCAGCATGGACTCACACTGTCTGTGATGTTTTTTAGAAAAGGATCTTGAATCATTACTAACCATAAATCAGGGTAGACTTGACAGGTTAAGTGTGAGATATTAACAACCAATCAAAGGTATTTGATTATTGGGTGTCCTAAATCAGTCCAAACATGTACTTCATGGATGCACTCAGGTCTCCAAATCTCTCTCTCTCTCTTTCTGTCTGTCTCTCTCTCTCTCTCTCTCTCTCTCTCTCTGTCTCTCTCTCTCTCGGTGAGACTTGAACTCAGGGCCTTGAACAAATAAGACAAGCACTGTACCACAGAGCTATACCCCCAGTCCTCTCCAAATCTTTTATTGAAATTGATCAGAGAACTCACATACCATATTACACAAAAGAGATCTGTATCTGGAAACTGAGGTTTTAGTAATGACTGGTGTGCTGGAATTGGGAGAGTAGGGAGATAGATTTGTGAAGACATCTCAGGGAGATGCATATTTCCTCTTGAATTAGTTTTATATAATAAATGTGAAGTTCTTGTAAGCTTGGATTTAAACTTTAATGTGGCAAATTACATAAACTCTTTAGTAAGAGCCAAAGTTCTAAAGTGCCCTCTTATATTTGTTTTCTTTTTCCACTGAAACAGCATACCAAATCTGAATCTGATTAAGCCTGCTGAATTTGTTATCAGCGTTAGAAACTATGTATTCTGTCCAAAAAATTAACTTCACTTCGAAATGCATGTTTTGATGGTTTTATTCCTAAAAAATGATGGTTAGAAGAGCAATGGATTCTGAAAAATCAGGTTTCATTTTTTCCCAATAAAGAATTGGACTTTCACATAGGCTGAAAACAGGGCTGGGATTCTGAAATGTAAAGACACAAAATACTTTTTGCATTAAGTTAAGCTGTCAGTGAAAGATACCCTGGTTTTTCTCTGCCTAGCACCATATCTGTCACTTAGAAATATATCCAGCTTTATTTCTATGTATCTGTCATCTATCTCAAAGCTTCTCAACCTCAGCACTATTGCCATGTTAGATTAGATAATTTTTTGTTGTGCATGTGTGTTGGGGGGGATTGTCATGTGTATTATAGGACATTGAACAGTACCCCTAGTCTCTACCCACTGGAGGCCGGTAGCATTCCCACACATAGTTATGACATACAAATATGACTCTTAACACTGCCAAATGTTCCATGAACGGCAGGATTGCCTCCAGTTAAGAATCAGGGATATCTATATATCTATATCTCATAAAAGAAAGAAATGAATGAATGAATTTGATAGTAAAACACCCTGGCTTCAACTTGATATGATCAACTGGGAAGGTAAGAAAGTTCATTGTGATTATATAGTAACATATTATATTATAGTAATAAACTAAAATAATATGTAATAAATTCAAGATAATATTTTGGAATCTCCATGTTTCTTTCTCAATGTCTTCTACTAATTACCCTTCTCCCATGTACCAAGTGACAATAAACTTTTCCCATGCTCAATACTTTAAGATACTTTTTAGAATATGAAAATCAATTGTCTTAATGAATCAAGTTAGTAGATCCAGAGTATATCATGACAATCTGAAAATCAAAGCTTGTTTGATATATAAGGACTAGGATTTTTTGAGAGGGAATTAGGATTTTTTTAATTAAAAAAACACTTTTCTTTAAATATCAAGAGCCAGAGCTTCAGTTTTCTCAAAGCAAAGTGTTGTGTTCTATTTCCCATCTGGAAGAGAAGAGGTAGCTTTGTGGAGTGCCTTGCCCCATTAGATGGTAGCCAGAGTGAAACAGAAGTAAAGGAAATGTCTTAGCTGGCTGGCCTCAAGTTTTTCTTGGCTACTCCTCGATGAGGAGGAAATAGGAGATGTTCCCGTGTCACCATGAGTGGAATGGATGGAGTAGCTAGAATTTGAGAGCTGGGAACCTGCTAAAACGTGTGTATGCTGTAATTATAGACAAGAAGTCCCATACCATAGGCTAAGATAAGGGGGATTTTTAAGGCTGTGAGCCATGAAAGGGTGAGGCTGAATTGCAGAGCCCATATAGAGGACAAAGTAGCAGGGACAAAAGTCAAGGGCATGGCTTACCTCACCTCTATCCATATTACATCAATAAATTAACCTTCCTGCCCAACATTCCCATTGTCAGATCACCCTTCCTAGAATACTGCAGTAGTTAGTAGAAGAGAAATTCTCAGGTTAGCTGGAGTTAATCTCTAAATGGACCACATTTTGAACAAGAAGTGGCTTTTCTCATTGAATTAACAAAGATTCTTATGCTAAGTAGAAACAGGGGATTCAACTGAATTTAGTTTTAATGAAATATAAAAAGATATTAATACACCTTAATGATGTGACTATAAAGTTTTAAATTTCCTATAAGTATAGAATTTTTAAAATAGCTAAATCCCAAAATGATGAAGAATAACATATGCAAAAGATAATTCACATTTGTAGTTAGATCCTCAGCACCAGAAAAAGTACCTGGCACCAGGAAAGAATTCAACATTTTGTTGAATGAAGGCACACATTCTCAGGAGAAGGTTATTGAGTAGAATAATAAAACTATAGGTTCTGGAGTCAGACAACCTGTGATTAAATTCTCTCTTTACCACTCATTTATGATTTTGAGTAAGACACTCAATGACTGAATCTTAGTTTCTTTATTTATAAAAACAGCAGACTCATGCCTACCTCTAGGATTATTTGGGGATGAAATAAAAAACTGTCTGGAAAATGTTTCCCCTAGTCTTACACACAGTAGGTATCCAAACATTATTATTTAAGATAAATCATAATCCAGGTGCAGTGGTGCATGCCAGTAATCCCAGTTACTTGGAAGCCTGAGGCAGGAGGATTGTGAGTTTGAGGCCAGCCTGGGCATCATAGTAAAATTCTATCTCAAAAAGTTATCATAGCACATTTTTAAAAAAATTTTTTTAGATGTTGATAGACCTTTATTTTATTTATTTATATGCAGTGCTGAGAATTGAATCCAGTGCCTCACACATGCCAAGTCAGTGTGCTACTACTGAGCCACAGCAAATACATAACTTATGTTATTGTTTAGATATGAGGTGTTCCCCAAAAGCTCATGTGTGAGACAAAGCAAGAAGTCTTAAAGGAGAAATGATTGGATCATGAAAGCCTTAACCCAATCAATACATTAATTCCCTGATGGGATTAGTGGGTCAATGAGGGCATACCTTTGGATATATATATTTTGTCAGTGATAAGAAGAATCAATCTCTCTCTCTCTCTCTCTCTCTCTCTCTCTCTCTCTCTCTCTCTCCCTCCCTCCCTCCCTCCCTCCCTCCCTCTCTCCCTCCTCCCCCGCATTCTTGGTGCCATGTTCCCAGTTGCTTTCCTCCACCAAACCCTTCTGCCATGATGTTCTACCTCACCTTAAGCCCCAAGGAATGGAGCCAGCAATCTATGGGCTGAAACCTCTGGAACTGTGAGTGTCAAATAAACTTTTCATTTTCTAAAATTGTTCTTGTCAGGTCTTTTGGTCACAGTGATGAAAAAACTGACTAAAACAACTGATATCATTTTATTCTAAACTTTGTCTTAAACAAGACCATAATTAGAAAAACTTGGGTTACTTTCTTTGAATCAAAATTCCTGGTTCTGTATTTTCATTATACATTAGACCCTTTGGTACCATAACTACTGCATAATGAGTAGAATATAGACATTAGACTCAGAAGTAGATAAATGACCTTGGGCAGGCCATTAAAAGTTGTTGAGGATCTATGATTCAATCATCTATAAAAAGGAAATGATGTTAATTTTTACTTCTTATGTTTTCTTTGAAGATGAAATTTGTTTAACAAGAACAAATGCCTTATAGAAACGTTTGTTAGGTTTTTGATTAATTCCCCTGGAGTCTGACTGGCTTCCATGGCCAACTGCTGTGAATGCAGTAGCAAAATGTATTTCTCTCTGTGCTTGAATCATGAACATATACATAAAAGCCTGATGATAAGAGTAAAACATGATACAAATGTAGGCAGCAGTGTGTGCTGTATCTAACCTTTGACATAATTCTTCAGCCCTAACTCTCTTTATTATTATTATTATTATTATTATTATTATTATTATTATTATTTAGTATTTATTCTTGAAAATACTTCATGTTTAATTTGCTTATTCTCCACACCTCTTTTCTTATTGGTTCTTTTTAATTATACTTAACAACAGGATTTATTTTCACATACTTATGAAGGCATAGAATATAATTTGCTTTAATTTAGCCCCCAGCATTTTCCCTTTCCCTTCCTTCTTCCTACTCCCTTTTTCCTTCTCTCTACTCTACTGATCTTTTGGCTATTTACTCTTAGTTTTTTAAAAATGTTAAGTGTCTTATGGGATATATATAATGGTGAGATTCACTGTGGTATATTCATATATGTACATAGGAAAGTTAGGTCAGATTCATTCTGCTGTTCTTCCCTTATCCTGTCCCTTCCCCCTCCCCTTCAGTCACTTTCATCTAGTCCACTGATCTTTCTTCTATTTTGATGGAATCCCCCCTTTTGCTTTCTCTTTTTCCCTCTTCCCCCTTATTTTGGACTAGCTTCTGCAAATCAGAGAAAACATTCCACCTTTGGCTTTCTGAGTCTGGCTTATTTCACTTAGCATGATAGTCTCCAGTTCCCTCCATTTACCAGCAAAGCATAATTTCATAAATTGTTGGTGGGACTGCAAATTAGTGCAACCACTCTGGAAAGCAGTATGAAGATTTCTCAAAAAATTAGGAATGGAACTACCATATGATCTAGCTATCCCACTCCTTGGTATATATCCAAAAGATCTAATGTCAGCATACTATAGGGATATAACCACATCAATGTTTATAGCAGCATAATTCATCATAGCCAAGCTATAGAACCAATCAATGTGTCCTTCCACAGATGAATCGATAAAGAAAATGTGGAATATATACACAATGGAGTATTACTTAGTCTATCTCCCTTTAAATAGGAGCAAGGTGCACTTGAAAATATTGCATTTCTTTTTAACCCTGACCATTCTTTAAGAACCTTAGGCCACCTAATCTTGGGAGTCAAACATGGTAAAGACCAGTATCAGCCTAAAGTCATAATAGAACTATTTGTTCAGAGCTGCCCTGACTGACCCTACCATACTGACCCTTGTCTAATTCCATAAGTATGGCACACTTACTGTTCCATTGATCCCTGGTTTAAATAACCTCCATGGTTTTGTTTGCTCACTTTCTCATTCATTCACTCATTCATTCACTGATGAACTACATTCAAATTATAGTTGAGCACTGATACTGAGTCTTCTGAAAGATAAGAGGATGTGCCCTTACACATCTTGGATCCTGAAGGGATAAGAAGACACACAGATGCATTGGTACATTTAAATACCTGCTCATACTACTTGAATATATATGCTATATAAGTGTATGCATATATATATGCATGCTATATAAGTGTATGCATATATATATATATATATATATATACACACACTTATATGCATATATACACATACAAGCACACACAGATGTTACATGAGATAAGAATATAGCTAAGGTGCTGTTAGAATTAGATTTAAAAAAAGATTACAAATAAGGGGATCATGTCACAAGGACATTTGAACTGGTTTTTGAGCCATGGACATAGTTTGGGTATAAGGAGAGAGTAGTTATACAGGTATTCATTTTATAAAAACTTGCTAAGCTGCACGTATATGTTTAACTTCAAAACATTTTGTCAGACACTTTAATCGTCATGTTCTTAAGTTTGCATTACATTCTCTGTTCCTCTGATGATTCCAAAATGTGGTATCTGAAATATATATTTTAATTAGGCTAACAAAATTATTTTGTCAAAGCACCTCTAACAATAATTGGGGTTTACTGATGAAATGGAAACCCAGGATTGGGATTCATACATCTAAGTCATCTAAAACCCTGAAACCAAGATAATTTTCCCAAAGAAATAGAATGTATAGCTCTCTCTGTGTTCTTTGACTCAATATTTCCTCTTGTAACATATGGATAATATTATTCATCTCCCTGAGGTGTGTGGCTATTATGAGAGTTTCTAAGGCAATTTGTTCAAGTACTTTAATGAGCCTAGTATATGTGAAATCAGTTCAGAGGATCTTTCTTCCATGGGCAGCCTGACCAAGGGTTCAAAAACTAGTTCATCCATCACAGCATAAAGGGTCTTAGCAGAATCTATTCAATGGGTGAAGGGTGAACTTCTCCCCTGTAGTCCCTTGAGGGAAATTGACAAGTAGATTGGTGAATATCTTAGAGGACAGATATGGGTGTGGGGAGGACAGAGGTAAAGGTAGAGTGAGATATAAGAGAGAAAATCCAGGTAGCAAATAAGAAAATATTTCATTTGAAGGTGCCTTAGAAGAGGCTAGGAATTGTGAGACTTAAGGGTTAAGTCTCAATGTGGGGATTTACATATTCCAGTCTGTTTCAAAAATCAATTTATAAGTAACATAAACAAAACAACATGGACAACATGGGAACAACATAATGAAACTGGACAAATTCTGCTTCTCCTCTTCTATCTTCTCCTCTTCCTCTTCCTCTTTCCCTTCCCCTTTTCCTTCCTCATTTTTGTGGTCCTGGGGATAGAATTCAGGATCTTGAACAAGCTAGGCAAGCATTATACCCTAGCCTTAATTAAGGATCTTTAAATGGAAAGATTGGCCTAAATTATCATGGTGGGCCTAATGAAATTACAAGAGTCTTTAAAAGGGAATAAAAGAGGCAGGAGGATCAGAGTCACATAAGTGGAAGCATTGAGGTCAGGGTAAGACCATGGTTTGAAAAGTGGCTATGAGCCAAAGAATGTAGTAGCTTCTAGAAGCTAGGAGTGGTAAGGAAACAGATTACCTTTAGAGCCTCCTGAAAAAACCAGCACAGCTCTAACCTTTATTTTAGCCTAGTGACACCCGTTTTCAGACCTTGTGATTACCAGAATTACAAAAATAAATCCATGTGTTTTAATCCACTAAATTTGTGCTTGTTATAGAAGCAATAGAAAACAAATAAAAATTTATTTTTATAATTGACTATGAGAAAAATAGTAATATTTACTGTCAGGTTACTTCTCTTTGGAGTGAAAATAATATGGCTGAGTTATGTAACTTCCAGAAAGGCTGTTTGGATATAAGAAGCCAGATTTATCAGCATCATCTGAGATGATAGTGAACAATTCAAATTCTCAAGTCCTTCTCCAGTCTTGTCAAACAGATTCTATGACTAGGACCCAGGAATCTGTATTAGCATTGAGAACAGTTATAATTGTTGCGTACAAGTTATCACAAAATTAGCAGCTCAACATACACATCCTTATTATTTCCGTCTCTGTAGGTCAGAAAGCTGATTTCTCTGCTTCAGGGTTTCATAATGTGGCAGCCAAGTAACCTACTGGGGTTAAAATCTCATCAATGGTTTGACATGGGAAGAATTTGCTTTTAAGTTCATGGTTCTTGATAGAATTCAGTTATTTAAGAGACATTTGACTGAGGGTCTAGATTCCTTGTTGGCATTTGGTTGGAGGCTGCTCTTAGTTCCTTAACAGGTAAGCTTCTCCAATATGGTAGTTTACCTTATCACAGCCAGTAAGAGAAAGTCTGCTAGCAAGATAGTGACTAGAAACTTAGTAATGTGATCATGGAAGTGATATCCTTTCACCTTTGCAATATTCTATTGGTTAGAAGCAAGTCACAGGTCCCTTCCACTTGAAGGTGGGGATTATGTAATGGTGAGAACACCAAAGAGAAGGTGATTAATAGGGGTCATCCTAAAGCCTGTCTACCCATCTGGCATCCAAGATGATTCTTAGATCTAACAAGTTGGGAGACACTAACCTAGGAGAACAATAATTAGAAGGAATTAACTATTCAGTTGGGTTTTTGACAAGAAGTATGTGTGAAACAATTCAAAACTAGCTCTAGTGATGTCTCAGCCACATCCTTTCTGTAACAGCTGCTGTGGGTTAGCACAAATACTGTGTTTGGAAGCTGAGATGGCTATTATCATTAGTCCTAGGACCCTCTCTGGTGCCACACCAGTTGCTCACTGTCCCCAAGCTGACCTCAGCATCTCAGAGGAGAACCAAGGCAAAGAGGAATGAAGGAAAGAGGGAGGAAAAACTGACATGGGAAGAGTGGGTCTCCATAGAATTCATAAATTTTGATTATTTTTAGTTTCTTGTCAAAAAGTGTAAATTTTGCCCTGTCAAAATATAAAGAGAATCCATTTCCTAATTTACACAGCTGATTTTAAATACTATCCTATTTCAAGCTTCATCACATTTTCCTCAGATATTAAAATGTTATTCTGGCAGAAATATTGGCATGTGCTTGCCAAGCCCTCCTGGGCACAAAACTAAACATTTCCAAGCCCCTTACAGTTAAGTGAGGCCAGGGAGTAGAACGGGCCTGTGGAAAGTGGCCTGGCTCCTGAGGCCTCCTGCATGGCCCTTGAAATTCTCTCTTCATTCATCTCCTGGCCTGAAGTTGAGAACACAGCAAAGGCCTCTGAGGCCTTAGTTATAGCACCACCACTAGATTGAAGGAGCCTGGGGTTTCAAATATCTTCATGGACTCCTCTTCTACTCTCACTGTCCAATTCCATTGGAGTCAAATGTAAGCAAGAAATGAGTAATTGCTGTGTGTATTCACTGTTGACTTATGGCAGCTGGCATTACCTACTCTGAATAAAATATTTGTGTTATTTTCTTCTATGTCACACATGCTGTGTGTGGAGGGACATAGAATAAGTCATGGGGGTGGTGTTTGGGGCATACTCCCTTTCTTTTCTTCCCTTCCAAACAATACATTAACATGGATTGTTCTAGACATCAATTCTTTATCTATGGAACTTAAGGTCTTTTTTCAGTGTGTCTGTAGGATAACATGGGTTCTCCTATTATGACTCAGACATTGATTCTAAGGGGTCTCTTTACCTGGAATAGCCAAATTGTCACCAATGTGATTTGAAATAATGACACTGCTACCATCTCCTCTGCAACCTGACCAGACCAGAGAGCTTTTGCACTGATTCCTATTTGGTCCAAGTATATGTTGGCTATATTCTTCCACTTAAGGAGTCAGTGAGTCCTTCCACTTAAGGGCCCAGTTTTGATTTTTTACATCAAAACTCTAGTCTGGGCCATTAAAGTACCGAGCCTGTCTTGTGTTAAAAGCCAAAACTTATGCTTTTAAAAAGAATAAAAACCACTTTGATGTCATCAAACAGTAAAGTTCTCAATTTGCAATAATACAGTTGTTGGAGGAAGCAACTATTGGAAAATGCACTGCTTCCTACTGAGTTTTTTAGAGTGATGATAATAAACTCTGTGAAAAAAATATCATTTAATGTGTGTCAGTACCTGTGATCTGTATACATCATGTTTTATTTAAATGTCTAGGTAACCTATTAGTATTATATTACCACATGCTGATAAGAAAAGTGAATTTCACAGATGTTGCCACACTGCTAATAAGAAGGGGGATCTGGGATTAGGAGGCAAATCGAATTCCAAAGGCAATACTATTAACTGAGTGTGTATAAGGAATAGATTTTAAAACATATATACATGTGTGTGTGTTTTAAAACATATCCGTATGTATTGATAGTATCTAAACCATGTATACAGCTGCATGTATATGTGAGTATAAAATAGACTTTAAGCCATCCTTCTCTCTCTTTATATATATATATATATATATATATATATATATATATATATATATATACACACACACACACATATACACATATATATGTATGTGTATGTGTGTATACATACACACACACACACACACATATATATATAAATAAAATGGACTTTAAACTATATATATATATATAAATGTGTATAGGTATACATATATTTAATAGAATTTAAACCACATATATATGTATATGTGTATACCCTGAATATAATTTAAACAATGTATTTATGTGCATGTGTGTGTGTGTGCATATGTTCATAAGGAAATGAAGTCTCTGAAGAGGGGATACTGACTTGGTAAGGGTCACAATTAGTGACATTGGTGAAAAGCCATTTGGCTGGCTTAAAATCTGACTAGCTTAAAATCTTAGATATTAACATTTTTCAGAGTAGTTTCTAAAAATTATAGCACATGTTTGTAATGCTTTGCAAAGGGTCAGAAAAATATACTTTTTGCCTAATTCAAATAGAAAAAGCCATGAGACTGTAAAACTGGAGTGTGCTGTGGATTATAAAACAACATTAAAGGTTATTTCTATAATTCATTTGAAGTTTCTGTTTAAAAAACAAACACATTATATCTCACACAATGAATCCAGAGCCTGTGGAATACACGTATTAACATGTACAATAATTTTATAAAGTACAATTCTTAAGTTTTTTGATATAGAGGTTTTAAAAATATATATCATCTTTGGCCGAAGACCTCCCCCCAACTCACCCTCCCATCAGGCCCTGAAGCAGCCTGTGCAGGCACTGAAGTGGTCAGTACAGCTCTATCAAAAATTATCCAGGGGCTGGAGTTGTGACTCAATGGTAGAGCACTCACCTAACACGTGTGAGGCACTGGGTTCGATTCTCAGCACCACATAATTATAAATAAATAAAATAAGCCCATTTGCAACTTAAAATAAATAAATAAAAATTATTCAAAACTTGGAAATAAGGCAAAAGAGTGTGTGACACATCCTTTCAGTGTCACAGAAAGGTGAAGGGCACTCAAGGGATATCTAGGGAATTGTGTTTAGTTCAGCTCACAGTTTACTATTGATTCAAAGTCCCAATGTTAGTAAAATAACAAATAACTTGCTGATTTTATCCACTAGAGGTACAAATAATTTCTATCCAATAAACCCCAAAGTTTATATTTATGGGCTTATTGAACATTAACTCATTTTGGATCTAACCCAGAAATCTCTTACCATTTCTTTTTTTGTTTTTCTAATTAGTTATACATGACAGTAGAATGCATATCAACACATCATATATATATATAAATGGAGTATAACTTCTCATTCTTTTGGTGTCATTACAAGGTGGGAATCTCCTCCCATCCCCATGGGGAGCTAAAGGGAGGGAGTCTAAGTCTGGGCCAGTGGGTTCCATGTGTGGTGAGTAGCAGGCAGGTTGGGTTGGAGAACTTTGCTGGTCAGAGACCAACCTTACACCCCCATCAACTTAAAAAAAATATTTGAACTGTCCAAACATACAACAAAATAGAATTTGATCTTATCCTTTTCCAATCTTTTTTGCTAGAATATATTAAAGATTTTACACACACACACACACACACACACACACACACACACACACACTTTACCTTAGTCTTCACACAGAGAGAGCTTTGGAATGTCATTGACTATAACATAATTGGCAAAAATACTTAGAGCTCAGGCAGAAAATTCTCTTAGTTGGCATTCAATTAATGTTTACTTTTTTGACTGAATAAATGGATGACCAAATGAATGAATTAATGATATGAGAATGCACACTATTAAATGTGGAGTACAATTAAACCTATGAAATATATACCAGAGATTTTCCTGAGTAAAACAAGATAAATCAAACAATACTATGTGCCACATATTGTATAACTAAAAATGTCTCCCTGCATTTGCCATTTGCTCCTGGTGGACTCAGTTGCCTTGCTGGAGAACCACAAATGTAGAAGAATGCAGGAGAATGTTCTAAGAGCTCAGAGCCTGATCAACAGGGATCTCTAATCTCTTGAATTGGACTCAGTTGCTGCTGTCAGCTTTTTTTGACAGAAACTCAGAATGTTCATATTCCTTTAGATTCTTAGTGGGTTCCAGGCCTCTTCTTCACAGGGTATCCTAAGATTAACCAATGACCTTTTACAATTTCTCTATCAGTTTAAATTCTGACCATGTGGTTAAGACTTTTTCCCCCATCAGAATAGCTAAGGTTTAAAGTTGAATCCTCATCAAACTATTTTGTAATCTCACAGAGTTACTTGAAAAAGAATGTGCTACTTGAAAAATTACTTAGATGGGAAGAGATATTAAACTTGAGGCTTTTTACTTTGTTGACATCTGACAGCTATTTTTAAAAATAACCTGATGAGCATTCATGTTTAAATGCAATTTCTTTCTAAACAGAATTTTCCAAGTAAAAATTCTCTTTTGCCTACACTTAGAGGAGGTTTTAATGTGTCATTAATATTGCTATAAGATGTGTAGCAACATTTATGTTTTATTTTCAGTGATATAGGAACCTATAATTTTTACTCAGGGAAAATAAAGTCTCCAAAATCACCTTACTACATTATAGCAATGGTTAATTAAATATGCTAGAGGTTAATATTTTATCCCAGGGATAAATTGAAGAATATTTCTTATTCTCAAGAACAAATGGAACTAAATCCTTAAATTATTAAGAAAAAATTATTTTCTCTAATATTCTCTGTGAGTTAAATCACATCTGAAATTCTATAATACAAAGGCATTATGTACTAAATGGGTATGCGCAGTTTAAATAAAGAAATGCCTATAGTTAATTATGTCTCTACACAAAAAGTTCTTCCTTCTGCAAGTTTCTGTGTCCAGATTTCCAAATGCTATTGTCAACAAAATCCTCTCAACATTTTAGGCTTATCTTCTCTTGGTAAATCCCTAATAAATTTATTTGGAACCGAGATGTTATTTCAAGCTCCAAGATCTTCACACTCAGCATGAGAAATCTGGGTTGGCTTCTATCTGCCTCTTAACTCTTCTCTCTTATTAACAAGCCAGTAATCCAATTTTAGCTTGCATTTTACTCAGTACTCTATCAGGCAGTACAGAATTCAGTTTGTTCACTTGCTTCCCAAGTGCTCAAGCTCAAAAATGTCTTATTATTGTCAAAGCAAACAATGATCTTGAAGACTTATAAGGAATTAAAAGGAAAAAAAGAAAACGAGGCCCTAATAAATTCAACATGTAATCTCTTGTTTTTTCTTAAAGGATAACAGAATGTGATTTTATTTTCAATACAAGGTAGAACTGTAAAAAAATCTTCTTTGAGTAAGGAAATTTCTCAGGTACTCCAAGGATGACTCTCAAGGGTCCAGGAATGACCTATGATAATACTGAGAAGATATATTGATCAACAATTAATATCAAAATCTCCTTTTTGCCACCTCAACTTGCCTGCATTATTAAGCCTCACAGCTAAAACTAGAGTGCCAGCATATATTTGTCCCTCTCTGCACAAAACTCTTAGCTTATATTGCTGTTTCAGATAATCTCCCTCAAGACACTTTATGCAGAACAAATATCTTTCTTTAAATCAAATGTTCCAGGTCTCAGCTTGAAATCGGTGATGTGCTGAGAGCATTTATGTGGGGCAAAACTCCACTACATCTGCCTACCAGCTGTCAGAAATGTAAATGCACAGTATGAATTTTATATCAGAAAGGCAGGTAATTCTCATCTCTTAGAAAATGCAATACAGAGAAAACCTGTTATAGAACAAGAAAGAAACAGTACATTAAGAGTGTTCCTCTTTTTACCCTGCCCTAGTTGTCCCTCACCCCATCCCAAATTCCTAAAAGTCATCTTATAATTCAGAACTCCGGGACTCAGACTTCTCATGTTCTTGTTGTGGCTTCTGACCTTCCAGCTGACCTACTGATAACCCAGCAGAAGATAGATTAACTAACCATATGCTGAAAGGTTCAACCATCCCATAGGGGGTATCAAACTACTTGGAGAACTCTATGTTCTGGCAGGGGAAACACAGTCTAATCCAATTTTCTTACCACTACATGCATTTCACAGGTCTGGGAAAAATGGATCTTCTTACTTGTTTTACCAAACTCCATCAAAACGAGACTAGGTGTCGCCCAAACAACCAATCAGAGCCTGGATTTTATTGCAGCTCCAGGGGAAAGCAGAAAGATCATTGACATTTTCTTGGCTCTCAAGCTACCTCTGGGGGAACCTCACAACCCAAACATCCCTCAAGGGATACCAAATGTCACTATACTTGATGTGGAAGGGAATATTAGCTCAAGAACCCAGATATCCTTATTCTTGTTTTGGAAAATTGATTGACAAATATGAAGACAGTCATATTTGACAGAAATTACACTGCACTTGCTGTTAGTGCCTTCTTAGATTTTAGTCCAAAATATCAAGCTAATTCTCAAAGACTCTCTTCTGATCCCAGAAAATGTGTATGAAAGAATTTTCTGCATTACAATCAGCAGAAAGCTACTACTACATCTAAAGTCAGTGCCTGCTGGGGTAACTTCCCTTCCAGAACTGGAGATCTCTGCCTTCCAGCAAATTAAGCATCCTATGCCAGACTGGCAAAGAACCATGGACTTTCTCTTCATGCCTTTTGGTCAAGGTGCAAAATTTCCCAGTCATTACAGTCAATCACAGTGGAATTACCAGTTTCAAGCAGTTCTTGCAGCATCCCTGACACCCCTTCATAGTTGAAGCCATCATCCTATCTTCCTTTCAGTACCACAGTAGCTTTTTGTTTTGGTAAGAGTTGTTTAGGTGTGATTTACGTATCACAAAATTTTACCTGTGTATGTGTATGTATTAAGGATTTATAATAAGTTTACCAAGTTGTACAAACATCACCTTAACCCAGTTTTTGATCATTTCTATTACACTAGAATGACCTCTCATGTTTATTACACTTAATTTACATTCCCATCCCCAGCTCCAGAAAACCACAAATCTTCTTTATGTCTCTAGAGTTTTGCCTTTTTTGGAAATTTCATATAAAAATAATCATATTATATGTGGCATTTTGTGACTGACACCTTTAATTTAGCATAATGTTATTAAGGTTAATCTATATTGTACCATGAATTAGTACTTCATCTATTTATGGCTCAGTAATATTCCATCATATGGATAGACCACATTTTATTTATCAAGATACCCATTGATGGACATTGGGGTTGTTCTCACTTTTGGGCTATTATTAATAATATTGCTATAAACATTCACATGTAAGTCTTTAAGTGGGCATACATTTCATTTCTAACATTAGAATTGCTGTATCCTATGGAAAATTTATGTCCCCCAGTCTCTTATCCCTTCTTTTCTCACATCTCTACCCACCTACAGACCTTCTCTCTACTATGTTTTGAATAATCTGTTGAAACTCAAAATTCAGACCTTTTTTTGCCTAGTTAAAATGTTCTAGAAGCTTTCTATTATTCTTGAGTTAAAACCAAAAATTTGGAGACTTGAATGATATGTTTTCACTTCTGCAACTTCTAATCTCAGTTCTCCTCACTTTACCAGGATCCTTCCCCTTCTCTATATTAACCTGACTAAATTTTAGTTTTCTGAAGACTGCTGTTTTAAGGCCTTAGCCTTAGAATGTTCCCTCTACTTTGAAATATTCTTACTCTAGGGTAGTAGTTAAGAGGACAGCTCTGGATTTGGATGCTTGAATTCACCAATTAAATATGTGTGACTTTAGGCAAGTTATATCTCTGTATATTAAATAGCCCATCTCTAAATAAGGGAAAATAAGGGTTCTTGCAAAGATTCAATGCATTGAAATATGGAGGCTCTTAAATAGTCCTCAATACCAGTTAGCCACAGTCAATGACTTCACGTTATGGCTTAGATTTAACCCTTATAGAAGCCTTCTCTTATTCAACTATGGGATTGCTCCTACAGTGTTTCCATAATACTCTGTTCTTGCTGTATCATAATGTCATTGCCAGATTACTTGTTTATCTTCCTTTACATCTCTGTGTTTTGTGAGGTAAACTACAGCCTTTCATCCCTAGTATCTAACATAGAGCATGCTCATAAAATGTTTGCTGAATTGGAAAAACATGCTAGATAGCATTTATGTACCATCCATTCCCACCCTTCTTTGTCCAGTTGTCTCTCCAATGAGACCTCCATAGAACTTGTCTTCCAGACCATTTACCAGCTGTGGTAAGGTAGTTTTGCTGGGTTTCCTAAAAAGGAGGGGCTGTCAAGAATAGATGGGTAGGTAGAGAAAAGACTAGATGGATGGCTTTTCCCAGTCCTCCCTGCCATAGTTCTGCCAGTGGCTGTGTTCTGTTATAGATACAGCTCTTGTCAGGATATTCCATCCCCACAGCATTAGCTTTCTGATGTCAGTGAGAATATTCCCTTACCTTACTCCTTTAGATGTAGGAGTGATATAAGAAGTTGCCCATTTTTACTAATTCCTTGGTACTTTCCTATCCCTCAATCTTGACCAACCATCCATAAAATGTTCAATAATCTCTTCCCAATAAAAGCCATTTGAATGTGCCATCTTCTTCCAGTTGGGACCCTGAAGGGTACAATGATTGAACATAGTTATTATTGCACAATTCAGATTTCTTCTAGGGGTCTCAAGTGGCAGAGGGGGACTCTTTGGTGTATTTCATCAGAGAGGCAGTGGTGAGGACGACTACAGCTTCACTATTAAAACAGCTTGCAATGTTTACAGTTCTTATTTTTATACATATACATGTCAGTTGCTATGTGCCAGGATATGTTATTATCAATGGTTTCCATATGAGCTGCTCTTGAAGCATTTTGCTGTTGGACCATTATTTATAGCATACTTTGTAGTTAAAATTGGGTAGCAGTACTTGACTTGATTAATAGAAAATCATAGTCCATCTAGAGTGCTAAGATTCTTCAAGTATCACAATTCTTTCCAGTTTCAGCTGATGGTACTTTCCCCAAGCTATTATTGCTAGTTCTATTTGAGGAACAATATGGGATATGTGAACCCAAAAGTTTCAGAAATGGGTTTCAGATAGCCAATCATAAGACTATGAAACCAGAAAGATCTGTAAGTCCAAAGACCACCTCCTGGACATCTGGAGCTTTGTGTTCATATGTAAACATGTATTCGGCATATACTCTTTACAGAGAGCATAGTGCTATTTGCTCTTTTCCCCAAAATTAGGAAACTTGGGCTGAACCCTCAGATACTTTATAATGTAATTATTGTTCCATGGTAAATAACTATCTTTTTGCAAATGAACTTCAATTTATAAAGAGTCAACCACAAGGATTTGGTGTTATTATCCAATTTTCATGATTTAAAATGATTCTGTAATCATCAAAGCTCAGATTTCAGTAACTCTAACTAAACCACTTTGGTAAAGTCATTAAAATATGCCATGAGATTAATGTTAAAAGTTATATAGAAGAACTGATTTAAAAAAACACATTCTAAAATGACAGCTATATTTGTTTTCTACAGCTGCTGTAACAATTTGTCACTAATTTATTGACTTAAAATGAAGCATATTTATTATTTTATATATCTGAAAATACAAAATCTGGAAGGGTCTCACTGGGCTAAAATCAAGATGTTGGTAGTGCTGTGTTCTTTCTGGAAACTTTAGGAGATAATCAGTTTCCTTACCTCTTCCAGCTTCTAGAGGTTGCCTACATTCCTTAGCTCATAGCCCCTTCCTCCATCTTCAAAGCCTGCAATGCTGATCGAGTCTTCCTCCCACTACATCACTTTGATACCATTTCCATCATTATATCTCCTTCTCTGACTCTCTTGTCTATTGACATTTATAATAACTCTTTTGATTACATTGAGCCCACTTGGAAAATCCAGGATAATCTCATCTCAAGATCCCTACTAAATCACATATGCAAGCTCCCTCTTGTCATGTAAAGTAATATACTCATGGGTTCCTGGGATTAAGATAGAGGCAATTTTGGAGTCACTATTCTGCCCACTATTGCACTTACCCAATAGCTATTTATATTTTTTTCATTGGTCTTTGCTATTACAAATAATTTTTAAAAACGATGGAAATAAAAACTAAAAAAATATTTGATGGGTGTTTTACATTTTTTTCCTGGGGCCATAGAAAAAAGCAACCATAAACATACTCAGTTGCCTTGAAGACACATTGTGTTGTCTTGAAATTGAAATAAACACAACCACTTACAAGGATTTAACTTTTAAAAATTAAATAAGTAAAATTACTGAAGCAGAGAAAGTGGTCAAAAAAATAGTCCTCTATTCACGCATATAATTTTTATATTTCCTGATTTAGAAAAAATAAAAATTTCAGTAGCGGTAATTATAACTGAGTTTTGGATATTATTTTGGGATTTGGAAAGCTCCAAGAAATAATTCCATAGCTTATATCCCCTCATCTTCAAAATTCATAGAGAAGAGGTACATTTTTTGATCCTATATTTTTTACTTAAATAGCGTTGGGTTTGGCTCTCTACAAGATAGGAACTAGAAAAATTTTTTTGGTTTTTGTGGTAGAAGCTAAAATTTCTTCAACTTCACAAGCCAACTCTCTTATGTGATTATTCATTTCGGCAACTGAAAAGATAATTGAAAAGCTTGAAGAAGACTAGAATGTATCTCTTAGCACCAATAAGTACAATAGCCATGACTCTGTATAGAGTATAGTGAAGTAAATGGCTAGCTAAGCAAACTTACATTAATCAACAAGAAGATTGATAGTTCGGGATGTGGCTCATTGGTAGAGGGCCTGGGTTCAATTCCAAGAACTGAAAAAATGGATAACTGTTCACCAAATCAGGGAACAGGAGAAACATGGAGAGATAAAGCACTTGATTTTGTGGTGCCTATATTCTAATGAGGGATGAGAGGGAAATAATACATGAATAGAAATGTGAGCCAATATACAATCAAAATACATCCCGAGAATGGTAAAGGTTAATTTGCCACTGATATGCCAGACTGTGTCTATGAGAAGGAAGGCTACTCTAAGGGAAGATGTCTACGTGAAGGGAACATTCAAGCTGTCACTTGATTATAAGTGGTTCATCCTGAAGGTCTTTGAGAGACCAAATTCCTGATCTCCAGAGTTGGGTATGTAGACCAATGAGGGCAAGCAAGAGAATCTATTGGAGCATGAGGAAGAAAGATCAGAACTTCTATCTATATTTATTTTTTATTTAGGAAATAAAGAAAGTAAACTTTGCTAATGTAGTGGAGAAAATTATTTCTTTTTCTTTCCCATTGCTAGGCTTGTGGCAGAAGCCTCTATGACAGAACACAGATTATTAACAAGAGAAAAGCATGGGAATTTGCTTAATATAAGTTTTACATGATACAATATCCTCTAGAAATGAAAGTTGAAGAAAAAGGTAAATTTATGTATTCATCTTTTTTAGTTGTAGATGGACACAATACCTTTATTTTATTTATGAATATTTTTATGTGGTACTGAGGATTGAACCCAGTGCTTCAAATGTGCTAGGCAAGTGTTCTACCACTGAGCCACAACCCTGCCCCTAAATTTATGTATTTTTAAGCTTAGTCTTGTTCAAGAATGGATAATCATAAAGAAATATGTTTGGAAGACAAAAGGATATGATCTAGTGGAAATAATCTGGGGGAAACTTATCAAGACCTGTGTGTTAAGATTTTTCTCTGTGACTTTGTGTTTTCAGAAATAAGAATATTGCTTTCCTCCTGGTGCAGTGAGGGCATCTCTCAAATAAGTCTTATGACCTACTTCAGGAGAAACTGTTAGGGGGAAAAGGTCAGAGAGTGACTGTTTTAGTCAGTGTTGTATCACTGTGACCAGAAGACATGATAAGAAGAATTTAGAGGAGGAAAAGTTTATTTTGGCTCATGGTTTCAGAGGTTCAGTCTATGGTTGGCCAACTCCATAGCTCTGGGCCTGAGTGATGCAGAACATCATGGCGGAGGGTTGTGGCAAAGGAAAGCTGCTCAGGCATGAGAAAAAATTCTGCTCACCAGGGACAAAATATAAACTCCAAAGGCATGCTCCCAGTGACCTATCTCCTGCAACCACTCCTACATACCTATAGTTATTGTCTAGTTAAACTTTATCAGTGGGTTAAGCCACTGATTAGGTTACAGGCCCATAATTGAATGATTTCATTGCTGAACATTCTTGCATTGCTTCACACAGGAGCTTTTGAGGAACAACTCATATCTAAGCTATAACACTCACCACCACCACTACCACCACCACCACCAACAGCAAAAAACATTTTCAAAGGCTAGAAAATGTGATATGAACCTTAACAGTGACCTTCCTAGGTTTCCCTGCTTCAGGGGAGAATGGTAAGGGGAAGGTGAGGATGACCTTCCTGGTTCCTTCTAGTTCTTTAAATTTGAAGGCCATCTTTTGTTTTCAGAATAATTAACATGGTCAGAAGCATACAATCTGGAAGAATCTAGAGGGAGTGCTCATCCCTTAATGCTTTGAAAGGAACATTCTGATCCCACCTAGAAGCTGCTAGGAAACTGTGCCCATACTTGAAGCAGTGCTATAATTCTTGTGGTTCTTATACCACGATGGTCATGGATCCTCTGCAAATGTATCTTTCAAAAATACAGAAAATAGAATTCCATGAGTTTATATGGGTTCCAGTTACTGACAAGTTTTATGTGAGTCAGTGTGTGTATGTGTGCCTACATTCATGAACACATATGAACCAAAGTGACACCAACCAAATTTCCTTGGGACCCTTTTATTTCATCAAATGCCTTTGAAATGCTTGCATGCTGGCCTTAATTTAACAATTGTTAAAGCATTTCATAAAAGAGGTTATTACTTTCTTTAACCAATAGCCAATAAAATCCAGAATGTAACTATAAGCATATTTAGAATTATAAGAATTAAATGTGTTTTGAAGTGTGCATTTTACTCTAAGTGGCATTGTTGAAATAAATTGCAATTTTGTTTGCCCTTAATTATAGACACTAAAGGCAGCAAGTTCTCAGATGCTCAAGCACTATAGGTGGCTTGTAGTAAATAGAAACCAGTAATTTTTAGAGATTTCTGGGTGATTAGGTCGGGAATACTTCAACATGTACAACAGAATGCATTCACAGGAGATAGGGGACAGTGAAGGTTCGAAGTTGCCTTCGGGCTTCCATGTCCCAAATCCCTCATTTATCAAAGTAGTAACTGTACTATCAAAGGATTTTTCTCTGATTCTTTTTTCCTGCTCCCCTTGTGCCCTCATCAGTTAGGCATGTGTACCCAGTTCTTGGAACATAGACTAACCCATTTTAGAAATATGACCAGTATAGAGTTACCAAAGACTCAACCAGTTGTCAGCTTTTTCTGAGATCTGGTGCATTTTATGCCCTTTTTCATTGATTTCTCTATACCTTCCCATGCTTTTAAGGCCAGTGCCACATAAAGGACATTAATAAAAGCACATTGTGTAGATAAACACATATGTGCATGTTCAGATAATGGTGTCCAATATTCTTGGAGTGATAGTTAACTTCATGGGAGTGTTCTTAGGAAGTCACTGCTCTGTGCATTAGCCATGGTAGAGTATGTGTGTGTGCAGAGTGAGGGACTAGGCTTTCATAGAAAAACATGTTTCCCATGCTGTGAGAAAGAAAGAAGATAGGTTCAAAGTCTCTTGAATACTACTTGAAAGTCTACACTAGGCATACAAAACTATAAAAGTGGCTTGAATAATCCATGAAAACTGTACATTTGGATCTGATTATTTGTTCTTTGGAAAATCTCTTCTACCCCTTTCTTATTTTAAATAAACCTGAGGATAGATTCTGGATTGAAGGTTTGGGGAAACTGTGAGTTCTAAATCTATTTTAACAAAAATGTTTTCAATTCTAAGCAATTCAGGGTCAATGAAAAGCTAGCCCCTATCTGGGTGAGACAGTTGGTTCAGAGGGCTGGTTTGATCAGTGGCAGGAAGGGAAAGGATGGAAATGAAGCCTCAAAGACACTTTGGCCTCTTCTTTCTTCTCCATAGAGACCCTCTTAATCACTTCAGTCTTTCTATATTGAAGTCCTAGTGGATTTAGCCTGGAAAGGACAACTTCCCAGGGGGTTTGCAAAGCCTAAGTTCTAAGCCAAAAATACGGAATCCTAAATGCCCTGATCCCATCTTGTCGTCACAATAAACATGTACCACAATAGGATGGTTTAATTTATTTTTCATGTGTAAGATTTTATTACATTTAAAGTAGAATGGGTACACAGTTCTTTCATGCAGCTGCAGTTTGTGATGAGGGTAACCCAAAACACATGACCACATGATAAAATAATGTAATGGAGTGGACAGAAGGTTGGAAAGCAATCCTTTGTGTAAATAAGAGCTGGCCTCACATAATGGTAGATACTTGTGGGTTTAACATCCAAGGAAACATGCACTTTTCCCAGGATGTCATTCTCTGCATAATAAACATGATTCCAAATGCCCTTACACAAATACTGTCATATGAAAAGCCTGGATATCTATCTTGCTCCAGCATCATCTGTTCACAGAAAATTTAAACCTGGAAATGACTGGAGGGGTGTTTTATTCTTATGAAGGAATTTTAGTCAGCATTTGCACTGCTGTGACTATAAGACCCAACAAGAGCCAGGTGTGGTGGTGCACACCTGTAATCCCAGTGGCTTGGGAAGCTGAGGCAGGAGGATCGGGAGTTCAAAGCCAGCCTCAGCAACAGTGAAGCACTAAGCAACTCAGTAAGACTCTGACTCAGTGGTTGAATGCTCCTGAATTCAACCCCTGGTACCCCCCACAACCCGAAAAAAGATCCAACAAGAACAATTTTAGGGGAGGAAAAGTTTATTTGAGACAGACTCCATTCCTTGTGGCTCAAGGTAAGGCTGAATATCATGGCAGAAGAATGTGGCAGAGGGAAGCAGCTCATATGGTGATCAGAAAGCAAAGAGAGAGACTCCACTCACCAGATACAAAATATATACCCCATAGCTATGCCCCCAATGAAATACTTCCTCCAGCCTCATCCTACCTGCCTTCTGTTACCAGTTAATCCTATCAGGGATCATTTCACTGATTAGGTTAAGGCTATAACCCAATCATTTTTCCTCTGAATGTTCTTGCATTGTCTTATATGTGAACTTTTTTGATCACCTCACATCCAAACCATAACAGAAGGTAAATTCAAAAAAGATTCTAGCATCTTTTTTTCCTGCCATTTTTATTAGAGCATTATAATTAATTATACATAGTATTTGGGTTCATTTTGATCAAATCACACATGCAAGGAATTTGATTTCAACCCCTTTCCCCCTCTTTTTCTCCCCTCCTCCCTCCCCCTAGTCTCCCTCCTTTCTAAACTTCCTTTCTTCTACATAAAGATTAAATTCCTTGTGGAATCTTTATATATGACTATAAAGTGATTTTTCTATCATTCACTTACAAATATTTCTTTCCCTGGATAATGCATTTCTTTCTTGTAGTTTGACAGTATGAGAAAAGGCTCTATGTCAAACTGTGGATATAGCATGAATATTCTAAGTAATTCAAAGTTCATTAGTAAGGATTGTTCTCTGAGCTAAAATCTTAGCCCAAGGCACAAATTTTTAGGAGG
Organism: Callospermophilus lateralis; assembly: GCF_048772815.1. NCBI lineage: Eukaryota > Metazoa > Chordata > Mammalia > Rodentia > Sciuridae > Callospermophilus > Callospermophilus lateralis. Next base: position 840,232 of record NC_135325.1, read on the forward strand.
TCCTAGAGAATGAATTCAAGGTAGAAAGATCTCATGAGGTGTTATTCCATGGGATCCCAGCTCTCCTATTATTTCTGTCTGCCTTTGCTTTTGTTTCTGGTGGTTGAGACTTCTATTTACCCATATCTGACATCTTCCTCTCTGGAACTATGGGAAGGTATACACCTAATCAGCCCCTTGCTGTTGGTTAGAGACATGTGACTAATAATGACCAACAGACTTTGGGCAGAAGTAACTAGTGTCATCTTGAAAACTTTATTGCCATAGCGAGACCCTGAAGCAATCTTCCCACTGATGTCAAGATTGGTGGTGTTCTTCGATTAGTCTTGAGTCCAAAAGGCAGGAAGATATAGAGTACCATCTTTCTTGGATGTTTGTTATTTATGTAACATGATAACAAATAAACTTTATTTTTATGTAATTCAGAATTTTGGGTTGATTGTTAATGTAGCATAACCTGCACTATCTTTAGTATCTTATGTTTTCTCATGATTTTATCCTTCACACAAAAGGACCACACCATTGTGACAACATGTGTCACATTCATCAGCATCCTCATGCTTACTTGAGATTCAGTGAAGGGAGGTAAGTGAATCATACTTTTAATTTCTTTTTCTCTGAGCCTCTCACTAACATATGAAGCTATGGAAAATCATATGTAACTATCATCCTCTCTCTCTTTCTCTCTTTCCCCCTCACACGCACTTGACAGAATATTAACTGGTGAGAATACACATAATCAGACTTCTAATACCTTTTTATAACTTGAGGGATATACCATCATTTTGGGCTGCATTTTGCTAAACTATAAAGTACGAATAAGAGTGATATTTCCAAAGTTGGTTATGAGAGTGCATGTGTGTGGGTATGGATATGGAGATGTTAGGGGAAATGTGGTATATTTTGCATAAATTGAACTGTAATTAAAAAGGCTCTCCATTCTAAACATGCAATTGGAAGAACCAAAGACATCCAGAGCAAACTGGATTCTCTTTCCTATATTCCCACATTTGTTACATGCTAAAGTTGTTTGGTGTCCATTCCACAGTGACATAGTTGGCCCCAGTGGTAGGTACTGAAACACACACTTGCTACAATTAATAACTGATTTAAGAATGGCAGCTAATCCAATGAGAAAGAAGATCATAGTTATATCAGTTTGAGGAAGTAATAAAAATGTGTTACTTCAAATTCTAAATACTTTATTTTTTCTTATTTTATTTGTAAAATAACTGACTATATATATATATATATATATATATATATATATATATATATACACACACACACACACACACACATATATATTTGATGGACTTTTATTTATTTATCTATTTATTTATATGTGGTGCTGAGACTCGAACCCAGTGCCTCACACATGCCAGGCAAGTGCTTTACCACTGAGCCACAACCCCAGCCCCAACTGACCACTTCTGAATAAAACATTAATATATTCATGCTATGCTAAAAATAATAATTCAGCTTATAAAAATATATGCAGAGGAAAGCACTCTGCCACTGAGCTACAGTCCCAGCCCTGACATCATTATCTAAAGCACATGTATGAAGACATGAATTGGTGTCAAAATACTTTATATACAACCAGAGATATGAAAAATTGTGCTGTATATGTGTAATAAGAATTGTAATGCATTTTGCTGTCATTTATTTTTAAAAATCAATAAAAAAAGATATGCAGAGACAACTACATTTCATTTCCACTCCAGTCATCCAAGTTGCAGGGCTCCCTAAAAGCAATCCTCATTACTATAATAAATATGTGTGTGTGTGTGTGTATATTTATACACACATATTTTCTGTATAATATTTAAAGCCTACCCCTCCTCAAATTTACTCACATAAATAGGAGGAAAACATGCACATTCTTCTTGATCTTGCTGTTTTTTAACTTAATAATGTTATGTTGTTCATTGTTCTTTAGTCTAAAAAGATTGACCCATTTTTTTCTAGTGGATCAATCATATTTCACTGTACATTTAGGACCTAATTAACGGTGCAGGTGGCCAAGCTGGAGTGCTATATGTAGGCTTAACTCAAAATCACGAGATTTGATCAAAACTACATCAAGATCTCATCTCACTCCAGTCAGAATGGCGATTATCAAGAATATAAGCAAGCAACAATAAATGTTGGTGAGGATGCGGGGGAAAAAGGTTCACTTATACGTTGCTAGTAAGACTGCAAACTGGTGCAACCCTTATGGAAAGCAGTATGGAGATTCCTGAGAAAATTTGAACTGGAACCAACATTTGACCCAGCTACCCCACTTCTTGGTTTATACACAGAGAATTTAGAATCAGCATACTACAGTGATGCAGCCACATCAATGTTTATAGCAGCTCAACCCACAATAGCTAAACTACGGAGCCAAACTAGGTGCCCTTCAAGAGATGAATGGATAAAGAAAATGTGGTATATATACACAATGGAATATTACTTAGCCTTAAAGAAGAATGAAATTATGGCATTTTCAGGTAAATGAATGGAGCTGGAGACTATCATGCCAACTGAAATAAGCCAATCCTAAAGAATCAAAGGCCAAATGTTTTCTCTGATATGTGGATGCTAATTCACAATAAGGGAGGGCTAGGGAAGATTAGACAGAGGGGAGAGGGTATGGGAAACAAAGGATAGTAGAATGAATCGGACATTATTACCCTATGTGCATATATGATTACATTACCAGTGTAATTCTACATCATATACAACCAGAAGAATGAGAAGTTATACTCAATTTATGTATTACGTGTCAAAATGCATTTCATAGCTATGTATAACTAATTTGATCAAATTAAAAAATCATGAGATTTGATTCTTGTAGCACTGTTATGCTACATTAACAAGCAATGATGGATATTTGTGTTTCTATTTTTGTCTGAGGCTATAGTAGATGTATCATGAAAATCTTGCTTTACATTTGCATATATGTGCAAGTTCATCTAAAGAATACTCTTAACAATATAGAGTTGCTGACATAAAGGTTTCTTATTTTAAACAATGCTTATCTGCAATGAAATGTACCTTCTTTTTTAATGTTTTTTAAGAGAGAGAGAGAGAGAAAGAGAGAGACGGAGAATTTTTAAATATTTATTATTTTTTTAGTTTTCGGTGGACCCAACATCTTTATTTTATTTTTATGTGGTGCTGAGAATTGAACCCAGTGCCCTGCGCATGCCAGGTGAGCACGCTACCACTTGAGCCACATCCCCAACCCTGAATTGTACCTTCTTTTACTGTGCAGTTTTGTATACCCATGTTACCATTAAAGCAATTAAGACAGAATATTTTTATTTCACTAGGTTTTATTATTATTTAGATATAGAAATGTCTACCGGTCAGAAGATGACTGCCAGTGAAAAGATAGTTTATTGTACTCATAGTCCCAAGAAAGGGAGTGCACATCATACCAAAGGGAAGCCTTGAGGGTAAAGTAGTTGATCCACAAGATCCTCTCCTTTGCAACTTCCTGGTTTCATTTATGTATTGTGTATTATTATTATTATTATTATTATTATTAGGCTAGATATTGACAAGAGTGGCCCCATTTTTATTTTGACACCTTTGGCATAGATGTCTCAAGAACACAATCAGGTTGTCTACAACAAGGTATGCCAGGCACATGCATGCAGGGTAGATGTTAAAGCGCCAAGTTTACAGAAGCCAGAATACAACTTCCATTGCTGCATAAGTTCCCTCACCACCTCTTTCAGAAAATCTTTCCTTAACTTCTGGTTCCAGGCAACCACTTAATTGCTCTCTATCATTATAGCTTTGCCTATTTTATAATTTCATATAAATGGGATTATACAGTATGTATTATATCTGGCTTCTGGTTCTCAGTATGCTTTTAAAATTTATTCATGTTGTTTTGTTATTTAATTGATGGATATACCACAGTATTTTTTATCCATTCATCTTTTATGAACATTTGAATTGTGTCTGGTATGGGGCTATATATGAATATTGCTGTTATGAATATTCTTGAAAATACCTTTCATAGACACAATGTACATTTCTCTTGGGAAAATACCCAGAAATGTTTGGGTATATTTTTAACTTTGTATGAAACTGCCAAATGATTTTTTCAATGTGGTTGTGTCATTTTATATTCACACCTGTGTCTGAGAATTGCAGTTGTTCCAAATCTTTCCTAATACTTGATATAGTCAGTTGGCTTTTGTGTGTGGGGGTGGGGTGGGGTGGGGGTGTGTGTGTGGTGCTACAGATTGAACCTAGGGCCTTGTGCATGCAAGGCAAGCACTCTACCAACTGAGCTATATCCCTAGCCCAATATAGTCAGTTGGGATGTGCATTTTCATAAATATATTTCTCTCCAAATGTGTATCAAACAGTGCTGGTTGTCTAAACAAATGGCTGTTTTGACCCCCTTTCTCTCTCATCACCACTATTAAGCTAACATATTTCTAGTCTCCCTTGCATCTATGACATTTAAACTCCAGTAGTGTTTAACTCAAAGTCTGCCAGGACCTATCTAGATAAATTTTTACTTAACCTAATAAAGGGATAGGTGTGCTATCACTGCTTCTTCCCTCTCCTTGCTCAGTACTGATGAAAGCACGCATAGTGTGGTGCATCACCTTGTCACCATGTGAGAAAGACCAAGAGAACCACAGCAGATAATGACAACACTAAGACACCAAACATGAAGTCACCTATCTCTAAAGCTTCTAATTATGTGAGAAAAGTAAACAGGGACTTATTTAAACCATTGTGTCCCAAGTATTCTCTTATTTGTAGGCTATTAAACCAAAAGTCCTCAATTCTTATTCATTTAGGCAATCGGAAAAGGACTCAATAGCTGATTTCCTAGTGAATGAGAATGCCTATTTCTTTAAGGGTGCTATGTGATTTTAATTTTTAGTATTTTGTCATTTTAATATATATTTTTTCTTTTAAAGTTTATATTTTCATTAGTGCATTACAGTTTTTCACAATTGTGGGTTTCATTTTGACATATTTATAAATACATATAACATAACTTCATTTCAATCCCAAGTATTTCCTCTTTCCCTTCCCTCCTCACTCCCCCTGTCCCCTTCCTATCCTCTATTGGTCTTCCTTCTACTAATTTATTTTTTTAATTGGTGAATTGATCATCATGATTATTGTTATTTAAATGGGTTCATTTTAATATATTCATATATTTACATAGCACACTTGGTCAATTATATGCCTTAGTTCCTCCCCTTTTTCATCCCTCCTTCCCTCTCAACCCCTTTCCTCTATTATACTGTTTTCCCTTATGTTATCATGAGATCCTCTCTTAAAAAATTCTTTATTTCTTTCTAACTTCTGCATATGAGAAAAAACATTTGACCCTTGACTGTCTGTGTCTGTAGTATTTCATTTAGCACAATGCTCTCCAGTTCCTAATTATGACTCACGATGGAATTTCATTTGTGTAAAAACTACTCATTGTCTTTTCTATTATATGCCTGTACACATTTTTTGGGGTATCGATTTGTATAAATTCTTTTTATCTTAATAAATTAGTACTTCATTTGAATTCTTCTTTCAAGGTTTGTTTATGACAGGGTTTTTATTGGCTGATTAGACTTTTTGTAGTCTTAATATAATGTGCTTTCAAATGAGACATCCTATATTCAAATATTGTTTTTGGTCCTTACTAGAGCTATGATTTAGAGGCTATTAACCTTGTTCCCTACACTTAATATAGGGGGAATATTCTTCCTAGGGCTCCTTTGAGGATAAAATTAACCAATACATACATGACATTACACTATTGTCTGCAAATAATGAGCATGCAAAGTTAGCTGCCACTGTTATAATTTATGATGATGCTATTTGTGTTATTATTGGGGTACAAATTGCTTCCCTTTATGTCCTTTTTAGACTCTGTGTCTTAGAAATCTGTTTCAATTATAAAATTATGTTTTAAAAAATTCTCCAATCTGTTGAAAATTTTTTTTGTGTTTTCTAAAAGCTGCTAAAAATTACTATGGGAACATTTTTTTTTTTTTGCAGTGAAAGAACACAGTTATAAATGGCAAAGAACAAAAGAATAAAGGTTTTTTTCTTGGGATGGTAGACTATGGCTAGATATTGCAAATGGTTTTAGCTGATGTTTTTGTAGATAAGTGGAATAGCATGAAAAACATGAGACTCATGGCTTTCCTGTGAACAGGGAACTTGCTTAGGTAGCAGATGTAAATGCAAAATATCTTGGGAAGTATTTTATGTTTGATTTGTAGGTTCTTATAAAATGAAATAAGGGGACTGAGGCTGTGGCTCAGCAGTAGAGTGCTCACCTAGAATGTGCGAGGCGCTGGGTTCGATCCTCAGCACCACATATAAGTAAATAAAATAAAGTTATAAAAAAACACATTAATCTTTAAAAAATAAATAAAATGAAATGAGGCATAAATTGTACTGAGTGAAACACAGGAAGGGATGAATGTCCTGGATATCCTCCCAGGTAGCACCAGCCTCTGGGGAACACAGAGTTGAAAGATCTAAGCCAGGTGATAGAGTGTTTAGAACTATCTGAAAAATGTCATCCTGATTACTTTAAATGTATATTAAGAAGACAGTCCATGCAACCAGATTGTTCTGGATTCAAGTCTCAGCTTCTTTTCCATACTATGTTATAGGACCTTAGGGAATTGCTTGTTTTCGGTAAGAATTTCATCCTCTGTAAAAAATGGAATAAATATGAGTCCCTATTTCATCAAATGATTGTGATGATGGAACAAGATCATGCAGTACATTTAGCCCAATGCCTCTTCTGGTACACACCAGGCACCCAAGAAGTGTTACCTATAATTATTATCCATACAAAACCACCAGGCAGATATTATCACCCTGCTGAGTGCAGTCCAGAGATTTAAATTTGTTTTCCCAGATTTATGAAGCTAGTAAGTTGTGCTGGGATTTGAAACTAGGTCTGCCTGTCTCCAAAACCCATGATCTTGCAACTATGTACAAAAGTATGTCAAATCCTGCATATTATAACCTTCACAGTCCATTGGCATGTATAGTGTTAAGGTAATTTCTCTAAGGGAAACCATACCTGAAGTTGGATAAGAGTGGCCTTTTCAGAACTCATACTTTTGATCTTTGCACAAATGTGGCTCCCCTATGGCTTCATCTATAGGTTATGAAGAAATATGTATGTCATCTTACTAAGAGAAATTATACCTACATGCTGAAAAATAATGGCTTTTGGCTGGGAATGGAACCACCATTCGACCCAGCTATTCCCCTTCTTGGACTATTCCTCGAAGACCTAAAAAGAGCGTACTATAGGGATACAGCTACATCGATGTTCATAGCAGCACAATTCACAATAGCTAGACTGTGGAACCAACCTAGATGCCCTGCAATAGATGAATGGATAAAAAAAAAGATGGCATTTATACACAATGGAATGTTACTCAGCACTAAAAAATAACAAAATCATGGCATTTGCCCAGAAATGGATGGCATTAGAGCAGATTATGCTAAGTGAAGCTAACCAATCCCTAAAAAAACAAATGCCAAATATCTTCTTTGATACAGGGAGGGCAACTCAAAAAAAGTTGGCATTTATACACAATGGAGTATTACTCAGCACTAAAAAATGACAAAATCATGGCATTTGCAGGGAAATGGATGGCACTAGAGCAGATTATGCTAAGTGAAGCTAGCCAATCCCTAAAAAACAAATGCCAAATGTCTTCTTTGATATAAGGAGAGCAACTAAGAACAGAGCAGGGAGGAAGAGCATGAGAAGAAGATTACCATTAAACAGGGTTGAGAGGTGGGAGGGAAAGGGAGAGAGAAAGGGAATTGCATGGAAATGGAAGGAGACCCTCATTGTTATACAAAATTACATATAAGAGGATGTGAGGGGAAAGGGGGAAAAATGAATTACAGTAAATGGGGTAGAGAGAGAAGAGGGGAAGGGAGGGGAGGGGATGCGAGGGGGTAAAGGAAGGGGATAGGAAAGGCAACAGAATACAACAGACACTAGTATGGCAGTATGTATAAACGTGGATGTGTAACCGATGTGATTCTGCAATCTGTATACAGGGAAAAAATGGGAGTTCATAACCCACTTGAATCAAATGTATGGAATATGATATGACAAGAGCATTGTAATATTTTGGACAACCAATAAAAAAAGAAAAAAAATAATGGCTTTTGGGCTTGGAATGTAGCTTAGTGGTAGAGCACTTGCCTAGTATGTGCAAGGCCCTGGGTTCAATCCCCAGTACAGTTAAAAAAAACTAGTTTATGAAAAGATTGAACTCAGATTTCCAATCCTTTCTAGTAATGTGGCTCCTCTATTACTTATCTGTAGGACACATACAGATATGTGTTAGATTCAAGTTGTTCTCCCAAAATTGAATTGTGTCTCTCTTTTGATAGTGTCTTCTAAAGAATTTTGTTTTAGTTTATCAAATTTCTGTTAAAAAAGTCCAAAAATGTTATCAACAGTATAAATTATTATTAACACAAAGATTTAAGAACCATAAATAATCTGCTTAGTGTGTGCTTTTCTTTCCCCTCTATGACAATCTACAGGTGACAGTTTCATTATCTTAACCTACATAAAATTAGAATTTTATATTACTTTCCAAATAAAATCAGCCTTTTCCTCAGTCCCATCCATTTTAGATTGTGATTTTGCTTTGGCTTACATTTGAATAAAATTGGCTTTCTTACTTCTTCTACATCTGGAAATTCCCCATTGGCTTTGTCATGTTGTGAACCAAAATAGTAATTCAGTTGTACCGAATTTGCTTAGAGGAATAAATCACCACTTTTGCATTTTCCTTCCTTGTAATTTACTGATTTTTCAAGATGTGCCACAATATAGATGTATATTTATTTATATATGTGTGTGTGTGTATGTGTGTGTGTGGATGTGGGTGTACACAACTGAAATTAAAACAAGAGTTGAGTTCATAGTTGAGCTTACCATTTATTTCATTTTTCATATAGTAGGTCCAGGGAATGAGAAGCTGAATAAAACCAACTTCAAGAGAGAACAAATAGTATATGTACATGGGAAGTGTTGACAACACAATTGTTTTTATCCTTTCATTGTTTCTAGAAGATAAGCAACATTTTATTATGTGTTCAGTGTTTAATTTTAAAGAATATATGCTATAGAATCAATAACTCTGGGTAAATCCACTAGATAACTCATATCATATGACTCTTAAATATTCGAAATAACATGACAGAAATCCAAGCTATCTAAAGGGGTTATGTGCTTTTCCTACCTTTGAAAGTAAATTGGAATGTAATTTTCCAGTCAAGAATGGTCACTCAGCCATTTTGTTTGAGGGTAAGAGCAGAGTAGGGTGACCAACCATCTCATTTTCTTAGGATTGGGGATATTCCCAAGATGTGGGACTTTCAGTGCCCGGGAAAGTTCTGGGCAAACCACAATGAGTTGGTTAGCCTACATCAGGAAAACTTGTCATGAGTGTTACAAATTGCCCCCATCTGGGTTTGATATTGGAACACATGACTGTCCTTCAAGTGCCCAGAACTGAGATCATCTCTGGAAATGTTCTTAGTGTTTAAATGGAGGAAAGAGTTCTGAGATTACAATAAAACCTAAGGTTTTAAAAGATTGAAATTAGACTTTTTTATAGTTCAAATTTTTTAGAGTATTCATGATATTGATGTAAACACAAGCTATTATAAATTAAATTCAATCAGAGAAAACCAACCCTCCATAAGTGTCAAGTCTAAAGTGCACATTAATTTAGTGTTTTGCTATGAGGGGAAAAGGGACATTTATGGTATGAGTGAAACTGCAATATAATGTTTAGAAAGCAACTCAGAAAGTAGCTTCTATCATTATGAGCATTACATTCTCTAAGACAACTGACAATATCATCAGTGGTTAATATTCTGGCAGCAACTTTCAAAAAATCTATACATGAATATGCTATTGTTGCCCACATCCAGCTATGCCCAGAATTGGGAACCATATCTACATGCATCTGGTGTGAAGCAAAGACCTCTGGAAAGAAGATGTTTAAGCTCAGAGATAAAATCTTAAGTACTCTTAAAACAACTAGACAGCATTCTTATCTCTTGTTCACAATTAGTCATTTTATAGAAAGTATTTTACTTGAGATCTTTAAAATCTAGTTTTGGTTTGATGGTACTGTTAGACAACATGCACAATTAAGAGAGAACTTTCTCCTTTTTATTCTATAAGAACTATCAGGGGATTACCCAGATGCCAGCCAAGGCAGGTGCCGCAGTCTGGCTGGGCACAAAATAACCGAGCCGCCACAAAGCCTTGTAGGTTCAAACAGCAACTCTTTATTCCCGAACTCTCACAGGCACTCTACACACACTTCCCGGGAATACACTCCTCCACTGGGCTCCACGGGTTCCCAAGAGAACTCAATGGGAACTCCAAAGTAGCGGGGGCGAGGCAGCAGGATCCGCCCTAATACCGAGCAGGGAGCAGGGTCACCTTTCAACCATTCCCTCTAGCAAAGTGCCAGGCGTCATTCGACTAAACTGTGGCTCTCAACAGGTAGGTTTACCATTTAGGTTCTCATTAAATTGGTTTGTATCTCCATTCCAGTCACAGTAGAGATAATCTAGGGATTAATGGTGTGGGGTGTGTTGGGCCTTGGATTTCTCTTAGTTGTTTCAGAAATCAGTTCTTGCTTCTGATGAATTAGTTCAGTGTTTGGATCAGTCTCCCCTACTGGGCCTATCATCTTTGGTGGGCATGGAGTTTTGCCACTTCATCTCCCTTTAAGAGAACCTGCTACCAGCTGGGTGCATTGGGGTACATGTGTAATCTTAGTGACTGGGAGGCTGAGACAGAATTGCATATTCAGCCAAGCCTTGGAAACTTAGTGAGACCCTGACTCAAAAGAAAAAATACAAAGGGCTAGGGTCTAGTACAGTGTTAGCGTGCTCTTGGATTCAATTCCCAGTATACTGCAAAAATCAAGAGGTAGGGAGAGGGAAAGAGAAATTGCTGCCAGGAACAGGAGTGTAGTTCACAGAAAGCCACATGATCTTGTACCTAAAAAGCCTCCATGGCATTTATGCTAAGGCTTAATTGACTTGTAGCCACTCCCAGTCAATGAATGAATATGGCAGGGGACTGGAGGCAGATCCTTGTGTGATGTGGACTCCTCTGATGGGACAAATTTGTTCAAGAGGAGCCTTTAATTCTTGATGCAGTTCTGACACTTGTGAGAGCAAAGAAAGAAGGAAGGGAGATTGGGGCAGAAGAGGCCTATCCTGTAGTGTAGCTCCAAGAACATCCTGACCTGGCCTTTGGGGATCCCCTATGCAAAGAGCCATTGTTCCATTGCTATATTTATCTACATTAATATCAATTTAATACTATAATGATTATACTAGCTTTATAATAAATATTGACATTTGGTAATGTTATTCCACATTTTTTTGTTCTACTTTTTGTAAGTTCTTTTGGTTATACTAGGTTCTTTGCACTTTTATATGAATTTTAGAATTAACTCATCAATTCCTAATAAGCAATTCTGCTGGGATTTTTATTAGGATTGCATTGAATGTATAGGTAACAAATTTTAGGGAAACTGACATCTTAAAAGCATTGAGTCTTCTGACCCTTGAAAAAAGATGTATCTAGCTATATTTACACAGGTAATTATTTAATTCTTCTTAGTGAAGTTTTAGTTTTAGCTTTACATGTCTTTTAAGTATTTTGTTCAGTTTATCCCTAAGCATCTCATACTTTTATGCTATTGTGAATGATTTGTGTTAGAATTTCTATTGTCAGTATACAGTACAATTATTTTTTTCCTCAAGGACAATTATTTTTTGTATATTCTTCTTGTACCCTGCAATTCTGCTCAACTTATTATCAGGAGCTTTTTAATAGATTCCATCAGATTTTTTACATAGACTATTATGTCAACTGTGAATATGGACATTTTTTCTTTTTAATTGGGATGCCTCTAATTCTTCTCCTTAACACATTCCTCTGGCTAGAATCTCTAGTACAATGTTAAACAGAGGCCGTGAAAATGAACATTCTGAAATTGTTTCTGATTTTAGAAAGTTTTCAGTCTTTCACCATTAAGTATGGTGTTAGTTGTGGGTTTTGCAGAGATGTTCTTTATCAGGTTGAGCAATTCCCCTTCTTCTATTAGCTCAGAGGTTTTTGTCAGGAATGGATGGTGGATTCTGACAAATGCTTTTTCTGTGCATGTTAAGATAATCATATGGATTTTTCTTTTTTAGTTTGTTAATATAGTGAATTATATTGATTTATTTTCATATTTCATGCTAACCTACATTCCTTGGATTAATCTTGCATGGTCATGATGTATATTATCCTTTTTTTATATTGTTAGGTTTGACTTGTTGACATTTTGTTTAGAATGTTTTAAAGAAACTCTAATCTAGCACATATTAAATATTCATGAAATATTAGTGACCTCCTTCCTTAAATGCACATCTCTCTTTCATAGTTGCTGTGTTTGTGGAGTGTGATGAACAGAGTTATAAAAAGAGTGAGAAATGTATTCTGGTGAAGTAGTTGTCTTCCTGAAAATAAAAAAAATATAAATAATGAGGTAAAAAATGTCCAGCACTGCATTTAAGTACCTGGGCAAATTCAATTAGCTTGTTAGGAGTTGTCATAGGGTTTTTAGATTCAATTACATTTAAACTTAAATTGAACTTCTATTTCTGAGCTACAAGAAAATAATGAGCACATGTACCTTCCTGTCTATAACAAAGGGGTTTTGGAACTAAACCTTTCCCTGCAAACCCCAGTTTCTTTCTTTCTTTCTTTTTTTTTTTTTGCTTCTATTGTCAGTTTCAGACTTATATAAATAGCAGATAATCCCCACCTTTCAAAACCATAGCTAAGAGATTCTTCACATTCATGTGGGACAGAGGGGTCAGGCTTCCAGTAGAGAAAACTGGGAAAATTCATCCAAATGTATTATGGCCTGTTAAAACTCACATGTGAGATCCATTCACTATTGAGCACACAATATATCCAATTCATATCCTAGGTAAACAGGCTGTTCTGCAAATTGACAATCTACAGAAATTCTAGCACCTGTGACCGTCTAACCTTTCTTACACATAAAGCAAAACCAGGGACAACTCGATGCAAGAGCAGAATTTGTCTTCAGATTTAGTCCTTTGTGTTATTACCTTGCAACATTTCCTGGATTAGTGTCCTGAGCTGAGTAGCATAGCCAAACTGCCCTAACAGAAGGGAAAGTAGTCCCTCTGTTAACAACCACAGACTGCTGGCATGACAGCTATGCAGAGCCCTGAACAGCAGCTGAGTAACAGGAAGTCTGGGGAGAAGGGAGACAGCAAAAACGTCAACAAATCTTAGTGGGTATTAGGAGAGACATCAGTTGCACCATAAGATATAATACAATTTAATCTAAAAAATCTCCAGTTAGAAAAATTTACGCTTAGCATATTTTGTTCAAGAACCTTACAGTTACATTGAATATTAGGCTGAAGCATTCAGGGTGTGATAGAAATTTAATACTGATGGTCTCAAGTACCTGTAAAGCAGGCTTGTTTGGTATTTCAATTTGTCTTCTGAATATCTTTTGAGTGATTCCATTTGGCGTTTTAGAGAGACTAGATTTTAAAATTTTGCAATCCATTTCAGCTATGGTTGAATGGACGTACATTTGTAAAATGAATCATAGCCCTATGTTTAGCCTCATTCTTTTTTCCCTTTCTGTGCTATTTACTATAATTATATTCTGGGAAAAGATAGAATGGTAAATTAGTAGAGGTTTTACTGACTGGGACACAGTGCTAAGAAATCTCTGAGCTATTTCTCATAAATAAATATTTTATAATTTATATTGGTGCTGGCATTACATAAAAAGGAAGCATATCGTTTCTAAATGTTGTATGCACACCATAAAATTATATATATATACATATATATATATATATATATATGTGTGTGTGTGTGTGTGTGTGTGTGTATACATACACATACACATACATATATACTAGTTGTGGATGGACACATTACCTTTATTATTTTTTATTATTTTTATGTAGTGCTGAGGATCAAACCCAATGCCTCACGCATGCCAGATGAGTGCGCTATTATTATTGACAGCCCTACCACTCCCAACATAAATTTAAACATAGTTTTATGCCATCTTTCATTCGACTTTAAAAAAAAGCCCACCTGGTGAACAATGCAAAGTTTCTATTTTTAAAATAATAAGCAATTTACAAAGATAATATATTTATTTTTCAGACACCAGTATATCTAAGACAATGCAAGGACTCTCACAAAATTTCCAGAAATACTTGTAAAGAATTTGGAAAACCGTTAGTGCAACAGTTTTTGTGCATTGGACATTTGATCCAATGGTTTCCTTAACTCTTATTTTCCATGATTTTTATCATATACATATCCTTCTTCCACTCAAGCAGGAAGGTGGTTCTCTCTTAAATAAATACACGAACACATAAATTTATAGCAGAAACATTTTATAAGCTTATATATTTATTTGTATATATCCACATTTATTTATTTATTTATTTCCTTCTGAAAATACACTTGGCTACAATCATGAAAAAAGGATATTGCCAGAGACCACACTCTGTGTTTTGAATAACACTTCGGCAGGATTTTATGAGCTATGATTCTCCTGGAAGAAGGAAGCTCAGAGTGGCAGAAATGCTGCATGGATATATCTAATAATACTCTTTTTTTCTCGCATTCATGAGGCAGTTTCCATTGTGACAGAAAATATCTTCAACCCAAACAGGTTGGGCCATAAAAGGCAGAAGTGGATCGTCTGAAATTTATTTTCGGTAAATGAAGTTTGGAGGGAGCATTTCAAAAGAAATAATCTGGACAACCTGCCTGGTGCCTCAGTGTAACATTTAAACAGCTATGATATTTAAAAATTAAACTGTTTTGCAGATAAGCTCACATAGCAAAAGGAAGATTCGGACATCACATGTACACACCATGCTTATATATCTGGATTATCTTTCCTCTGCATCCCTCTACATTCCATAGTTAATAAAGAGCCAACAGAAGTAATATGTCTGTCCTTACCCCCATCTCACTGCATTATTTATTAGCATAGGAAGAATCATGATGCTGCTAATCTTATGGTTCTGTATAGCCTGGCCTGTCTCTTGGGAAATACTCCCAGGGTTAAAGTCTACCAATACTAGCTTTGTCTTAATAATCTACAATTAGCCAGTCATTCACTGTAGATATCAAACAAGAGAGAGTATTCCCAATCAACTAAATCAGAAAGAAAGATAAGAGAAAGCATAAAGACAGCCCCAAAGGGCAAAATGGCCCAATGAATAACCTTAGACCCAATTCTCATCACCTCTCCATGCCTCAGTATCCTTCTTTAAATAATAATTGGAAAATTCCAGTGTCCTTCTAGTCATACAAGTGTACAAACTAAGTTTAGGAATACAAATTTTGAATGACATCAGTGCCTATTCAGACTCCCAATTTGATATTGCATCCTTTAAAATTGTATCCCTTGTGTTTTACTTCACTAGTCTATTTGGGTAAAGAAAAATTCAATTCAGAAACCAACTAGTAAACATAAAATAAAATGACATGGGGAACATTGTGTCAATGGGTGGGGAAAGGGATTGTCCAATTTGTTAACACCTCATTTTATGGATTAGCCCCTTCATAAGCACCCTTCTCAATCCTCAGAAAGAACAAGGACACAATCTATTTTAATAGGGCTTATTGGATGAGTCCAAATCCTTCTCAGAAGATTTGGTGCCTTGAAGTCTAGATTTTCAGTGCACATATGAAGTGACACTTAAATGTGTTCTAATTCTAAAGTCTGCCATTTAAAGGAACCATGTTCTTATCCTGTTTTTGTTTTGTTTTATTTCAGTTTACTGAGGTTTCTTCACATCTGGCAAATGTCTGTATGGTAGGGGAGAAAGGCAAGGAGATGAAATGGGAAGAAAGAAATAACTTGGGATAGGAGGGGGAGAGTTTCTGAAATATTTTCCATGCAAGTTTCTATAGTAAGACAATGGTAATCAGGACTTGCTACATACTAGGCACTGGGTGAGGCATACAAGGCACCATGCTAACTGGACATCAAAAAGAGACCAATGAAACACAACAGCTTGGCAGATGCTTCTGACTTAAAAAAAAAAAAAAAACACATTTGCACAGGCTTGAGAGAGCCTGTTGTCCCATGGGGAGGCTTTGGCATAGCCAGAAGCAAACATCAAAGACACTACAGACTTCAAATCTCCTCCAAGGGTGCAATCAGCAGGACAGGAAATGGGAAAGTCATCCTAAAAGGGATTTTGAAGAGAAGGAGTTTATCCAAGGATGCTCCCAGACTGACATATGAGCTCTTGCCATGTGGACATTTAACAGAGGTGATATGGTGGACAGCTTGGCACCCAGTCAGTAGCAAGTCTTGCCCTAGGCTCCCACTGAGAAACTGCGGGACTAAGGCGACATAAAAAAGGTAATTCAAGAAGGATGTTTTGTCATCTTCATGGTTGATTTAATATTTTGAAAGGATACCATGGAGGAGGGAAGCCTGCATTCTAAAACAACAGAAGCAGAAATAAATATCCAAAGATAGAATCCCAAAGGAATAGGAGAAAACCAAAGCCAACCAAGAGAATTTGAACAAGTAGTGTTTGCTTGAAATAATATCTGGCATGCTAGACTGGAACTCCTGGTCACTCAGCAGGGTCGCTTCATGCTTATAGTACCTCAGTATGACTAAGGAACCAAGAGTTGCCAATAAACACAAGGAAAGGCCTTTAATTCCATGTCACTGGGAAATAATGACAGACTATGATATCTGTACATATGAGAGCCCAAACAAGACTGAAATTTCACATGTGGCCTGCCATTGAATTTGGATCATAAAAATGAATGCAGATAAGCTTTTTTTAAAAAAAATAAACAAAGAGTTCTTACAAAAGCAAGAAATTAAGAGCTTCCTTGAAGAGATATGAATGTAAAAACAAATATATGAGATGATACATATATAGATATGTATTGGTTGTGCATGTGTTGTTTATGTTGATTAAATCAAATAATATACCACATGTATTTTAAGTTGAGCAAAGCTGATATTTTATAGTAAAAGTCACAGCAAATGGGGACTTGTGTTTTTTTGTACTTTCTTATTTATTGCAATAATATTCAAAATAAACAAGATAAATAACCTAAGAAAATGTAATTTTTATATATGTGTGTGTGTATGTGTGTGTGTGTGTGTGTGTGTGTGTGTGTGTGTGTGTATTAACATACTGGGATATTATTCAATGAAAAGAAATCTTGTTATATATGACATTATGGATAAACTTGGAAGGCACTATTATGCTTAATAAACAACCCACACCAGACCAAAAAAGACAAAATACAGTGTGGCATCACTTACATGTGGAATCTAGAAAAAATACCAGATTCATAGAGAGCAAAATCATGATTTCTGGGTGCTAGATTCTGGGTCAAATGGGGAAGTTTGGATAAAAGGTCAACATTTTCAGTGATAAGATGAATAAATACCAAAAATCTCATGTACAGCATTGTGATTATAGTTGATAATATTGTATTATGTACTTGAGATTTGCTATGAGTAGATCTCAGGCATTCTCACAAAAAATAAAAAAGTTATACGAGGTGATGAAATGTATTAATTAATTTGATTGTGATAAACATTTCACAATGCATATAAATTTTTTACATTTTAAACATATGTATTTTTGTCAATTATCACTCCATGATGGTAGGTTAAAAAACAATGTTATTGGATTTCATCTTAATTTTTGATTTTTCATTGCTAGTATGTAATAAGTTTTGATTATTGATTTTATATCCAACAATCTTGCTAAACTCATTATTTATAATACTTTGTTTTAAGTTATATAATCTTAGCAGCATAAAAATCATTATGACATAATTGCTACATGAAATATTTATTTATTCACTATTCTTCTCCTTTGAGGGATATATCTCTATCTATCTATCTATCTATCTATCTTTATCTGTTTGAAGTTATTCCTCATATAATTTTGCTACTTTTTGTGTTTGGATTACTTTTTCACTCTGTGTTTTACTGTGGATTTTTTTTATTGCTATGTCTTCAAGTATACTAATCTATATTTTCTTTTTTATGTAAATTTTTTAGTTATATATGACAGCAGAATGCATTACAATTCTTATTACATATATAGAGCCCAATCTTTCATATCTCTGGTTGTATACTTAGTATATTCACACCAATTCATGTCTTCATACATGTATTTTGGATAGTAATGATCATCACATTTCACCATCATTAATTACCCCGTGCCTGCTGCCTTCCCCTCCAACCCTTCTGCCCTATCTAGAATTCGTCTATTACTCCCATGCTCCCGCTCCCTATCCTGCTATGAATCAGCCTCCTTATATCATAGAAAACATTAGGCATTTGTTTTTTGGGGATTGGCTAACTTCACTTAACATTATCTTCTCCAACTCCATCCATTTACCTGCAAATGCCATGATTTTATTCTCTTTTATTGATGAGTAATATTCCATTGTGTATATATGCCACATTTTTTTTATCCATTCATCTACTGAAGGGCATCTAGGTTGGTTCCACAGTTTAGCTATTGTGAATTGTGCTGCTATAAACATTGATGTGGCTGTGTCCCTGTAGTATGCTGTTTTTAAGTCCTTTGGGTATAGACCGAGGAGAGGGATAGCTGGGTCAAATGGTGGTTCCATTCCCAATTTTTCAAGAAATCTCCATGCTGCTTTCCATATTGGCCACACCAATTTGCAGTCCCACCAGCAGTGTATGAGTGTACCTTTTCCCCCGAATCCTCACCAACACTTATTATTGTTTGTCTTCATAATAGCTGCCATTTGGACTGGAGTGAGATGAAATATTAGAGTGGTTTTAATTTGCATTTCTCTAATTGCTATGATGAATATTTTTTCTTGTATTTGTTGATTGATTGTACATCATCTTCTGAGAAGTGTCTCTTCAGGTCCTTGGCCCATTTATTGATTTAGTTATTTGTTTTTTTTTTTGGTTTTAGCTTTTTGAGTTCTTTATATACCCTAGTTATTAGTGCTCTATCTAATGTGTGAGGGGTAGAGATTGGCTCTCAAGAGGTAGGCTCTTTATTCACCTCACAGATTGTTTATTTTGCTGAGAAGAAGCTTCTTAATTTGAGTCCATCCCATGGGAAATTGTTATATGAGCTCCCAAACCTGATAATTTTTTCTTATGCATTCCTCATGCAATAACTCATGCACAAAATTTGGTGGCTATGTACTATCATGGCCATGGCCAGGCTTGGAATTTCTGGAGTAGAAGCTGGCCTTAGATGCTAGTTCACTACTATCAGTGTCACTTGGAAAAGTTCCTGAAACAGACTTTAGACAACATGACTATAATATCAGCACTTAGCTTGTATGACTACTGGAGGGACTAAATGAAAGAATATATGTAAAGCACTAGATTTGACCCTAACACACATTACAAACTCAACAAATACTCACTAGTAACATCACAAATTTGTGACAAGCTCTGTGTCCTATATGTCTTTGTAGTGTTAACACCAGCTAACAACTAAAGAGTAGAAGCAGTATTTAATAAATGTCTGTTGCTTAATTTAGAAATTAGAGCCCCATGACTTGGTTTTCTAAATTCTATAATATAAGTGGTGACAAATAAAAGTAGAAATTTTATTTTCTTTTTTCTATGTGGTTATTTCCATTGGTTATTGAACAATGGCATCTTTCAGTGAATCTAATTTTTAAATTTAATTTAATTTTCTTAGAACAGAGTTAATTCTTGGTCTTTGTCATCATTATTAAATCCCATCACTTACTCTCCTGGAAGCCATGACAAAATCAGTACCTTAGCATAATATTCTTCAAGATTTCTCCAAGGAGCAGATTCTCCAGATGTAAAGAGATATTCCTATTCTATAATATTTTGAGAAATGTTAAATGAAACAATGCAGACATACAGGACTTATCAGAGCCGCAAATATGTTGGGTCCTGTGGATCTCCAAGGGATATATTTAAAATGCCATGTGCTCCCCAATTCATATGTCCACACAACTCCTTTTTCATGGAATTACCCCTCTCACAGAATTAATGGCCCCAGACAGAATTAATGCTCTATGATAGCTACTACATCTTTTATTTGAAGAATTAGCAAAAACAGTACAGGGAAGTAAAAAATAATTAAAAAGAAATTTCTGGAGCTAATTTTGTTAACATGATTCCTACTACAGGAAACGTCTCAGGAATCAAGATGCAATTTCTTTTTAATAAATAACCTGTTCTTGGAGATAATTTTAGACTTATAGAAAAGTTTCAAACACAGTACAGAGAGTTCCCTTTATAGCCTTCAGCTAGTTTCTCCTATCCTTAACATCTTATGTAACCATGGGTTTTTTTTTAATCAAAACTAAGAAATTCACTTTAACATAATACTATTAACCAAAGTACAGAACTTATTGAGATTTCTAGTTTTATCATCAATATCTTTTGTTTGTCCTATTCAAGATTCCACATTGCGTTAACTTGTCATGTCTCCTTAGTCTCTTCTGATCTGAGTTCCTGTATCTTTCCTTGTTTTTCAGCACTGGCACTTTGGAAGTATACCATTTTTTTCTGGTGTAGAATGTGGCTTAGATTGTTTTTTTTTTATGCTCTATAAATTGGGTGGCAGGATATGCATTAGGAGCAAGATTATTATACAAGTGATACATTCTTCTCAGTGCATCATATCTGGGGTGCATGGTGTTCATAGCCATTATGGATGACATTAACTTTGATTTCTTGGCTAAGCTGGTGTCTGAAAAGTTTTTGACTATCAATTTACCATTTTTACCTTAGTAATGACCAAATATGTTGGAAGAAATATTACTTAAGTCAATATACTGTTTCTCCCTGTAGTGTTTCCCAAACATTTTAACATTGATTGGTAAATTTTTCCTGTTAAAATTATCATTGTAGTTTTTGAATTCTATTTTTGAACTATTCAGTTGAAAAATTCTTTCTCCATTATCATTATTTCTATTTCCTTTCATTAGTATTTTTCTGGAAGGAAGAAATGATGCTTCTTTCCCATTAAGGACAGAAACAGGCTATATAATTTGAGGTAGAGCAGTAAGGCAGCATGTGTAGTTGCTTGGGTGTTCAGAATACAATGTTATATTGCTGTCCTCTGATGGTATTCTATGCTAAGATAAGCAAAAACATGCCCAGGACATTCAAGTCTTAGAATTTAAACTCCTGGTGGTGTTGATCTGAAGAATAGAGACCTTTTAACAAGGGAAAAAAGAATTTCTGAGTCTCAGAGAGATAGAAAAGGTAAGGTAGATGGCCATTGGATGCTTCATCAAAAAGGAGTCATTTCCAAAAGAGTACAAACAAAAGTTGACAGGGCCAGTGCAGAAATTCTAGAAGAAACATATACCAAGCTCTCACGGGATTAAGATTACCTACAGAGAAGTCTGGTTGACAACAAGGAAGTCAGGCAAATGTGATAGATCCAGAAATTTAAAAGATTAGCTGGTATCATCAGAATTGTTCTCTGTGCTAGAGAATAAATAGTTTGGGCTCTGTTCACAAATTCAGTTCTGCACCTGCAACATGAATGTGGCCATAGACAATACATAAGGGAATAAGTATGGTAAGACTTGACTTGCAGAATTCAAATTTGGGCTGTGGACCATATACTGCAAAACCGAAAACAAAGTCAATAGTGTGGTCAGGGCCAGATCACTATTTAGGCACCATACAACTTACCTCTTGATAAGTCCTGTCTTGATTTAAATACATCCCACCGGGCAGAAAACTAAAAATGACTATAGTTACTTAAAACAAAGCACAGTGATTTTAGAAATTTTGGCTAATGAGGGACCTTTGATTTACTTTAACTATTGCTTTTTATCTGGATAGAGGGGTAAGTTTTACTTTGGAATTTAATCAAATTATGTTTATAATACACTTACCCAATTAGATACATTATACATTCATTTGGAAGATAGATTGAGATGTTTTGACACAAATTGAATGTAAACCACTGTTATTATTAAATGCCCTCTTAACTTGGAATTTTATGATATGAGTAATTTGCACCAAATCCTTATTCTAAATTATTTCAGTAAGTTGAAGTAAAGGAAAGGTTAACATTTTCTCCATCCTTTGAGTCATCTCTGGTCTGGTGTTTTGTTTAATGTTATCCTTAAACAGTATACCTTTGAAATATAAGCTTTTAGATGGTGGCTAAACAGAGAAGGATGAATCAGGGGAGAATTTAAAATAATTTCACTGAGGAGAGTTAATATATATTAAAAATTGTAATATATAGATTAAAAAACTGTGTGTGTGTTAAGGAAAGAAAAAAAATATATATATATATATATATATGTATATATGTATATAAACTTTAAACACACTCTTTTGGAAGTGAGGTATCAATTCCATTTCCCTTGTAACCTCTGGGCTTTTTTGAATCTTTGAATTCCTTTTATTATAACCAAAATTCTTATGAAAATATTTCTGTATATTTATTCTCAAGTAGCATAAAATACTTTAGAGCTCTTTTATAACTTATGATAATTTGCAATTTTAAGAGCCTTGAAAGTTATATAGATGCAAACAAAATGCAAGATAACCAAAATGCATGACCATTTACTAGCAGATAAATAAAAGGAGAAAAATAACTTTCAATATTTTCAGTTTTCATAATGTCCTATTAGTTGTCTGGAAATTTAATTTCAACCCATGCCATACTTTACAGATTTGATTTTATGTAAAAGAATCAATTTCAGTAAAATGTCAAAAATGTTTTCACATTTTAAAATTAGACTGAGTATTAGAATAGGACATACAGGATTCATGTGTCACTCTGATATTTTGTATCATTGGAGTTGAAATATCAAGAAAGTTCCTTTTCATTTAAGAATTTTGTTAATAATTTTTTATATTAACAATTTTATTTTTTCTAATTGGTTATACATAACAGCAGAATGCATTTGTTTTTACCTTGTTAAAAAAATAACAGTTGTGGGCTGGGGATGTGGCTCAAGTGGTAGCGCGCTTGCCTGGCATGCGCAGGGCGCTGGGTCCCATCCTCAGCACCACATAAAAGTAAAATAAAGATGTTGTGTCCACCAAAAACTGAAAAATAAATATTAAAAAAATTCTCTCTCTCTTCTCTCTCTCTCTCTCTTAAAAAAAAAAATAACAGTTTCACCAAAACACAGTAAACAAAGTAGAATCATTCTGATTTTTATATTCATGAATTTCTTTGGACATGAATTAAATAGAACACACACCAGATTTGGAGAGTGACCACAGCTCAATAAACCTATGGTTCAGCAGATGTGGTCTTAAGATATGGCTTCACTGAAAATATTTACCACTAAGCAATTTGAGGACTCCACTCTGACGTTTTGATTTAAAAACTTGAAATTTTCAATAGAAAAGAAGTGAGTTTACCATCAGTTTGGTCTTGGGGTACAGAAACTTTCAGTTATCTCAAATAAGCCATAATGTGAATCAAAAAATATTTTCCTTGCAGTATTTTTATAAATCTGCAAGCTATGAGCTGGGAAAGGTTGTCAGTACATGCAATGACCATATTTCAGTTTCTTTTTTCTTACTTCAAGATACCCAGGGACTTTTCTCATTTCATATGTTAAAAAGGCTTCATGAAGAACATTTATTTTGAAATATCAGCTTAATATCTGAGTAAATTATTTGAATAGTGTATTCTCTGATTAGTAAGATAATAGGTCTATTCTCAATTAAATGTCAGATTATTGAAATGTTCCAAGATTTTAAAGGGAATTTCATAACCACAACAATTTCCTGGGCTATAGATTTGAATACAATCATTCATAATATACATTGAAAAAAATCCCATAAAATCATGAAATACATGGGAACTAAATACCTACACATGTATGAGAATAGGGACAAAGGAATTTCAGAAACACAGTCAGATTTATGCTTCAAAGGTTTGGGTTAATAAAAACGGAGTCAGACCAGCAATACTACTTTGATCTAGATCAAAACTTCCCACTGTAATTTCTTGGCTGTGAGAGGAAGTGAATTTCCAGATTTCTTTTTATAAAAGAAAAACAAAAAAAAGAAGCAGCCTGAAAAATGCTGACATACTTTCTCAATGGATTCAGAACATTTGTTTAAATTTATGAAACTTGTTGAGTTACAATCTAATATTTCCATAAGAGAGGCAGGACTGATGAAACAAAGATGACCAAAAGTTGCAAAGGAAATGTCTAAGACAAAGTGGATTGCAGTATCACAACTTCAGTGGGTGCTGGTTCCCCGCATAGGGGAGAATTCCTACCTGGTGAAACATTTGGTTCATGGAAACTCTTTGAGTTGTTCTAATTTCCCTCAAACTTTCTCATAGAACATTCTGAAGAAGAATACTGGTTTTATTAGTCAGAATTCTTTGTTTGTTCAATCATGGCAAAATTCATTTATTTATTTTTATTAATTTATTTATTCTAATTAGGTATATATGACAGCAGAATGAATTTTGATTCATTGTACACACTTGGAGCAGAACTTTTCATTTCTCTGGTTGTACATGATGTAGCATCACACCATATGTGCAGTCATATATGTACCTTGGGTAATGATGTCCATCTCATTCCACCATCTTTCCTGTCCCCATGTCCCCTCCCATCCCTCCCACCCCTTTGCCCAAAGTTCTTCCATTTGTCTCATGCCCCCCCCCCCAATTATGGATCAGCATCCACTTATCAGAGAAAACATTTGGCCTTTGTTTTTTTTGGGATTGGCTTACTTCTCTTAGAATGAAATTCTCCAGCTCCATTTATTTACCTGCAAATGCCATTATTTTATTCTCTTTTAATGCTGAGTAATATTCCATTGTGTATATATAACACAGTTTCTTTATCCATTCATATACAGAAGGGCATCTAGGTTGGTTCCATAGTTTACTATTGTGAATTGAGCTGCTATAAACATTGATGTGGCTGAGTTACTATAGTGTGTCATTTTAAGTCCTTTGGGTATAGACCAAGGAGTAGGATAGCTGGGTCAAATGGTGATTACATTCCAAGTTTTCTGAGGAATCTCCATACTGCTTTTCAGCTTGGTTGAACCAATTTGCAGTCCCACCAGCAATGTATGAGTGTGACTTTCCCCCCACATCTTTGTCAATACTTACTATTTGTATTCTTGATAACTGCCATTCTGAGTGGCATGAGATGAAATCTTAGAGTAATTTTGATTTGAATTTCTATGATTACTAGAGATGTTGAACATTTTTTCATATATTTATTGATTGAATGTATATCTTCTTCTGAGAAGTGTCTGTTCAGCTCCTTTGCCCATTTATTGATTGGGCTGTTTGTTTTTTGGTATTAAGTTTTTTGAGTTCTTTATATATCCCGGAGATTAGTGCTCTATCTGACATGCATGTGGCAAAAATTTGTTCCCCAAATGTAGGCTCTCTCTTCACTTCATTGATTGTTTCTTTTGCTGAGGAGATGCTTTTTAGTTTGAATCCATCCCATTTATTAACTCTGACAAAACAAAAAAGCTGGTTCTTTGGAAAAAAGTAAAATTGACCAACCCTTAGCCACTCTAATGAAAAGAAGGAAAGAAAAAAACCGAAATTATTAAAATTCTTGATGAAAAAGGAAATATCATTTCAAACACCATTAAAATACAGAAGACAATTAGAAACTATTTTGAAAATTTATACTCCAGTAAAATAGAAAACCTCAATGACACTATTTATTTTTAAGTGTTCCTGTTGACTAGATGTGTCCTTAAAAATGACCAGGTAAAACCCCACAGCACTCACTCATGTAGATAAATGAAGACCCAGAAGAATAAAACTCTTATTTCCATTGCCTCAGAAACAATAAGAGAGGTAAATAGGGAGCCTACATCCTGGGAACAAATTTTTACTCCTCACACTTCAGATAGAGCCCTAATATCCAGAGTATACAAAGAACTCAAAAAATTAAACGATAAGAAAACAAACAACTCAATCAATAAATGGGCCAAGGATCTTCTCAGAGGAGGACATACAAACAATCGACAAGTACATGAGAAAATGCTCACCATCTCTAGCAGTCAGAGAAATGCAAATCAAAACCACCCTAAGATACCATCTCACTCCAGTAAGATTGGCAGCATTATGAAGTCAAACAACAAGTGCTGGTGAGGATGTGGGGAAAAGGGTACACTTGTACATTGCTGGTGGGACTGCAAATTGGTGTGGCCAATTTGGAAAGCAGTATGGAGATTCCTTGGAAAGCTGGGAATGGAACCACCATTTGACCCAGCTATTCCCCTTCTCGGACTATTCCCTAAAGACCTTAAAAGAGCGTACTATAGGGATACTGCTACATCGATGTTCATAGCAGCACAATTCACAATAGCTAGACTGTGGAACCAACCTAGATGCCCTTCAATAGATGAATGGATAAAAAAAAAAGTTGGCATTTATACACAATGGAATATTACTCAGCACTAAAAAATACCAAAATCATGGCATTTGCAGGGAAATGGATGGCACTAGAGCAGATTATGCTAAGTGAAGCTAGCCAATCCCTAAAAAACAAATGCCAAATGTCTTCTTTGATATAAGGAGAGCAACTAAGAACAGAGCAGGGAGGAAGAGCATGAGAAGAAGATTAACATTAAACAGGGACGAGAGGTGGGAGTGAAAGGGAGAGAGAAGGGAAATTGCATGGAAATGGAAGGAGACCCTCATCGTTATACAAAATTACATATAAGAGGAAGTGAGGGGAAGGGGAAAAAAAACAAGGGAGAGAAATGAATTATAGTAAATGGGGTAGAGAGAGAAGATGGTAGGGGAGGGGAGGGGAGGGGGGATAGTAGAGGATAGGAAAGGCAGCAGAATACAACAGACACTAGTATGGCAGTATGTAAAAACGTGGATGTGTAACCGATGTGATTCTTCAATCTGTATATGGGGAAAAAATGGGAGTTCATAACCCACTTGAATCAAATGTATGAAATATGATATGTCAAGAGCTATGTAATGTTTTGAACAACTAATAATTTTAAAAAAGAAGTTATCTGTGTCCCCTCGCTAGACTCTAAGTTCTGTAAGCATCGGGACATTAACTATGCATCCTTCAAGGTTTCATCAGCACAAGTATGGTTGTTTACACATAATATAGAAACTCAATAAATATTTCAGTTTGATTGATTTCATCTGTCAGCTCCAATGCAATGTGTTGCCTCTACTTATTATCAATTAAAATTCACTATGACTTAGGCAATATTATTATCATTTTACAAAGCCCCAAGTTCACCAAGTGGGAGAACACAAGAAATGGGATTAGAACCTTGAAAAATTATTCAGTCTACACTACTAGGTTCAAAATCTTTTCTTAACCCAGGAAATAAAGGAGAATATTAGTTTTTCTTATTTTTGCCTAAATACGTAACATAGGAATCCTTCCTTGGCCACAGAAAAAGAGGTGTTTTGAAATTTTTTGTTCCTTTTAATTTTGTAGGAAAAGAAAGTCTTCAGTTAATTATTTAGAGAAAAGACTTCCCAAACCTCTTTCCAATATTTTCCTAATCATGTTCCTTGTTGGAGCATAGGCACTGAATTTGGAACTTGAAGCCCATTTCCTGTCTAAAATGGTTTTCATTCATTGACTGTGAACACTTGTTTCTTATTGCAAAGTTGTTTACAAAGCTGAGCTGCTGGAATACATTTCTTTTTAATGAACAAAAGAGTGATGGAATATTTAGCTGGAAGGAATTCACAGAGAGTTGCATGCAACTAGCAAATAGTTCTAAAATTAAAAGTTTTAGTTCTAATGTAGGCTTCTTGGTTCAAACTGGAGCAATGTGCAGGTAAAATTTTGTTAATGGAAGAATTGAGTTGGAGGAAAGAAAGGTTGATAATCTCTTTAAACTGAATAGAGCTTGCTCTTATCTCAAAGAATAATTTATTCAGTAAACATTAATGCATACAAAATCCTTGCTACTTGGTAGGCATCAAGATACAGAGTTCACTGACTGAAACCTACTCATGAGAGATAATCAATAATTTATATTTTCATAAAAGTGACGTGACTGCTATTCTTAAAGGTAATTCACATAAGTGAGAGCAAATTATATTGAGAATCCCAAAGTTTAGAATGATAAAAGCAACACATAATGTTAAGATCAACTATATATACAAGCCACTTTGAAGGCAAGAACCTGACTGGTACTAAATGTATAGAAATACGTATTCAATGAAAGTGTTTCTTTCTTTTTTTTTTTTAATTGGGGAAGCTTTCATCTTTTTATTTGAGATAAAATTCACAAACCATAAAATTCATCTATTAAATTGAACAACTCAATGGTTTTTAGTATATTAATAGAGTTGTGCAAACATCACCACCATCTAATTTCAGAACACTGGAATTACTCCAGTAAGAAACTCTGGACCCTGTAAGCAGTTAGACACCAACCCCTTCTTTCCTCAGGCCCTGGCAATCACTATTCTATTCTGTATTGAGTAGATTTTCCTATTTGGGACATTTCATATAAATGGAATCATACAATATGTGGTCTTTTGTGATAGACTCCTTTACTCAGCTTAATGCTTTGAGATTCACCAAAATGTAGCATGCATCATTACTTCATTTCTCTTTTAGCTGAATAATATTCCATGATGGACCCACATTTTATTCATCCATTCGTGTGTGTGTGTGTGTGCGTGTGTGTATTTCAGTTGTAGATGGACACAATACCTTTATTATCATTATTTATGTGGTGTTGAGGATTTAACCCAGGGCCTTGAACATCCTAGGTGAGTGCTCTACCGCTGAGCCACAACCCCAGCCCTTATCCATTCATCTTCAGTTGATGCTCATTTGGATTGTTTGCACCTTCTGACTATTATGAATAATGGTGCTATGAACATTTTTGTACAAGTTTTTTTGTGTGTGAACATATTCCTTTGATAAAGTTGACTTAGAAAAAAATAAAAGCAAGAGTCAGACAGTTATCAATGGGCTAGAGAGCAAATGGCCTATTGGAAATTCATAAACGAGCATTCTAATATCCCCTACTTATTCTAAAGATTAGTCATTATGTCCCTTGCTAAAAAAAACATGTTCATGGTGTGAGCTGATCAACTGATTTCAATAGCTATCAATATTTGTTCACTTGTTTTATCAATTACCATGACCATTTTTGTTTGCTGCTAGAGGTCTTCAAAGGAAATCTTGCTCTGGGTTGTAGCTCAGTGGTAGAGCACTTGTTTTGTATGTACAAGGCCCTGGGTTCAATCCCCAGCAAAAAAGAAAAAAAAAGAAAGAAAGAAAATAGAAACAAATCTCATTTCATTTCACTAGTAAGTATTTCAATATGGATCCCTTGAAAGACTTAAAAAATTAATAATATGTAACAAAATTAATAATAATATTTATGTTCAAATATCTCCAATTGCTTTAGGCACTTGTGCATGCAAAGCAAGCATTCTACCAACTGAGCTATATCCCCAGCCCTCCAACTGCCTTAAAAGTGTCTTTTTAAAAATTGCTTTAAGTTTAATTTACTCAAACATAAAGTGGAAGCTAAAACATCCAAGGTTCTTACTTTCTTCAAATATTGTGATTCCAACTCAATTTTCAGAAATAGTTTGAATTTAGTTCAGCTTTTACTAAAGCTATGATTTATCCATTTCAAATTATATTTTTATTACACAATAGCAATTGGGAATTATAAGGGTGATGTTAAGAGTATTGAGTTGGCATATCATTTAACCTACAGATCAAAATACTTACAACATGTCTGCTACTATTAGTGAAGCCAGTTGATTCTGTTAGCAGTGAATACACAGCTTGACACTATTGCCTAGGGTAGCAGGAGAGGACAAATGCAGTGGTGGGTGTATAGGAAGGGATTCTTTTTTTGGCTATAGGACAGATAGACCAGCTTTTTCACCTCACTTTATTCTCAGCAAGGATTATTTATATTAGGCCTTCAATGCAAGTGTAGAATTGATAGAACACTGTGAAGAGGTTTGTATGTGTGTGCATGCATGCAGGGAAAACTAAATGAAAATTTGGTTTTATTTTGACTAAAAGAATTTTGCCATGCCAGTTTTCTCTTTCAGTTTACTCAGTAAATAGACATGACTCAATTATGAATTGTTTGAATTGTTTTGTTCATCTTTTAAAAAGTTGGTTTAATTCATAGTCAGGTTATCCAAAAATAAAAAAATTAATTTTTAGATTAGAAGATCAGAAACTTGATGTTTTATGTTCTAACTTTTTAAAATAAAATAATGGTTGAGTTTAAATTTCTGGTTGAAATAAGACTTTTCTTCAATTCAAACCTTAGTCCCATATTACATGGATCATTCCAGCTCCTGAGCAATTTTTTAACATTGGCACAAATGTATTTGCTTGCTCTATTACCATTGAGTACAGATAACAAGGCTCAAGCAAATGTAGCCTACACAACAAGAATATAATCTCTGTTTAAAATCAAACTTCAGAGCAGGTCAACATGGCATAATCTCCTGTCCAAATGATCTGTAATTTGCCTCTACAGATAGTCATCTTGGCCCGAAAGTAGTTTAAAAGGTAGTGGCTGCCAAAATGTTAACCATTAAACAAAGGATTGCTTTTCTTTTATGTGGTAGAAACAAAGGTGCACTTCTAAATCTGTGTCTAAAAAATGTATTGGTTTTGAATGCAATCTACTTTATAACCTTTGTTTTTGGTTTTCTAGGGCGAGCTTGCTAAGAGTTCTAAGAGTTCTGTTTGGTTTTATTCCTGGAGGCAAAGTTGACATAAGAAAACTTGGAAAACCCAAGGGAGTCCTGAAAGGAGATTACATTATATTGGAATGTATTCCATCAACTGCCAAAATATTTATGAACACTGAGTCATCATGGAGGATGTCCCTTTTCTAAGGGCATTGATGGGGTTTTAATTATAGAGAAGATTCATCTCTCTTATTGAACTGTGGTGCTATTTAGCAGTCCCCATATTTGCCTTTCATGGTAGCTAAAAGAAAACACTAATATATTTTGCTCATTTTTCAATTTTACAAAATCAGCCCACTTCATTTCTTCCAACTTCACACAATTCTCTAGTTTTACTTTCCAGGTAACTCTAGAAGACACAGCATTTTAAGCACCAGGGGATTCCAGACACTTACACACCCAGCATCTCATGGATTCAATTAGGCACCATTAGAACCTGAAAGTCCAAGTTTCTACTTAGATATCTATGTTCAAGGACGGTTTCTCCCAGGGCATTGTGTCTTTTCATAATTACATTTGGTTTTTGCCAATTTCTCCTTTTGAGATTTAGAATGTCATTTTAACCCTTCACAAGTAAAAGAACAGTGCCAGGTTTTTCATTAGTGTAATGGACCCATGTGCCAAAGTCAGGGAGATATAATGTTACTTTTCAAATTCCTTGGAGTAAACATGTTGGCAAAGTCATAGCTTTTTTTCCTACCTAATAAATTTGTGTTTTTTACTACCAGATAAGAGAGACAAAGAGAGTGAAGTGATCTTTTATGGCCAGGGTTTTTCAACTATGCTAGCTTCATGAGCATTTGGGGCTGGAAAATTATTTTTTTGTAGTGAGCTGTCCTATGCTTTGTAGAGTGTTTAGCAGCATCCTGGCCTCTCACACCTACATGCCAGTACCCAAACCACCCAACAAGTCCTATCAGCAACAAACGTTTTCAAATATTGCCAAGTGTCTCCTACAGGTCAAAGTTGCCCACTGGCAAGAACTAGTTTTATAAATAGAAGAAAAGTTATTCTTTTTATTATAAAAATTGTTTATTCCTTAATAACTCCACAGTCAAGTACTGCGTAAAGGATGGTGCCAGATATGAGGCAGAATTAGGTATGATCCTGAGGCTGGGGGTATAGCTCAGAGATAGAGCATGTATTTGGCATGGAAGAGGTGAGGCCCTGGATTTCATCACAAGCAATACAAACACACACACACACACACACACACACACACACACACACACACACGGTGGCTCTATAGCACACAATGGATAGCACATTTGACTTCTAGGTATGGTCCTTGCAGAGCTTATGGATTAGCCTAGGAAACTCATAGTCTAGCCTAATCCCCTTAGCAAGAATCCTAAACTATGTCAGTACAAGCTAGGATTCATTCTGTGAACTCATACCTTGATGTGCCTCATGACCTTCTCATTTGCCCCCAAGTCTCTACACCAGAACACCTGTGTGGTCTTAATGGGTGCTCCTAGAAGGTAATCCCATTCTTTTCAGCTTTTTCAGGGTATTGGGTTTATACCTTTGGTTATCTATGGTCCAGCTTATAGATACTATGTAAAGTTTATCATTTAATTATTCCTAATGACTAGCACCTTCTTAAGATAGATATCTGATTGAATGTCTGGATGAATGCTTGGGTTAATTATTGTGGAGCACTTTGGGAACCAAACAAATGGGTTTAGAGATTTTTTGTTTTAGTATGGCAATGATACACTTATTCAGTAATATTATTCATTATTCATCACACTGGAAATATTTAGAAAAGGGAAAATCTAAAGCCAAGGAGATAATAATGAAGGTATTTCATATTTCTCCTAGGGAATCAATAAAATACAGTAGCTGATAGTGTCAACATGAATGAAAAACAAAGGAACAAACAGGAGAGCCATTTCAAATAAATAAAAAAATAAGTTTTGGGAAGAAAAAAATACAATCATCATAGAGGAATTAAAATCAAGGACTCTAAGGTTTGAAATGTAGGAATCTGGAAATGTGATTTTTCCATTAGACACAAGGAAATCTGGAGATGAGTCAGTGATGTGGTAGTATACTGAATATATGGAGGTCAGCATTTCTGATGTAACTGTCTTTGTTGAAAGTACTATCCCTTTTTAAAAACCTTTTTAAAAACCTTTCGTTTATGTCATGTAATTTTTTTTATTAGTTTATTTTAGTTACACATAACATTAGGGTTAATTTTGACCTAATTATATAAACATGGAATATAATTTGCTCCAATTCAGTTCCCAGTACTTCCTCTTTCTCTCTCACCTCTTCTCTCACATTTCCCCATCCTCTACTGATTATATATATTATACATATCTATATCCTCCTCAATCCCCCATAATCCCCTTCCTCTATTCAACTGATCTCTTTTCTATTTTCATGGGATTCACCCCTCCACTGCTCTTTTCATTTATTTGGTCCACAGAGTAGTTAAAACATTTGACAATGGGATATTGACTTTATGGGTCTGACTTATTTCAGTTAGCATGATGTTCTCAAGTTCCATCCATTTAACAGTAAGTGTCATAATCTCATTCCTTATGGCTGAGTAAAACTCCATTGTATATATATGCCACATTTCCTTTATACATTCATCTGTTGATGGATATCTGGGCTGGTTCTATAGCTTGGCTATTGTGAATTGTGCTGCTATAAACTTTGATTTGGCTGTATGCGTATAGTAAGTTGATTTTAGCTCTTTTGGATATATACCAAGGAGTGGGATAGCTAGATCATATAGTGGTTCCATTTCATTTTTTAAAAAGTAATCTCCATACTGCTTTTCAGAGTAGTTGTACTAATTTTCAGTTCCACCAACAATGTATGGGTGTAACTTTTCCATCAACAACATTGATTATTATTTGTATTCTGATAATTGCCATTATGACTGGTATAAAATGAAATCTCAATGTACTTTTGATTTTCATTTCTCTGATTACTAGAGATGTTGAACATTTTTCACATATTTGCCATTTATATTTCTTCTTTTGAGAGGTGTCTCTTTAGTTATTTTGCCCATTTATTGAATTTTTTGGTGTTAACTTTTTTTGAGTTCTTTATATATTCTGGATGTTAATGCCCTATATGAGGAGCAGGTGGTAAAGATCTTCTTCCATTCTGTGGGCTCTCTCTTATCTTAATTTTTTTTGTTGTTGTACAGAAACTTTTTAGAAGAAGCCATCCTACTTATTGACTTGGCTTTGTTTCTTGCATTTTAGGAGTCTTGTTAAGGAAGTAAGAAATGGGTGAAAAAATGATAAAAAGTATGTATATATATATACACATACATATATATGTGTGTGTATACATATAGTATACACATACATATACATATATGTATGTAATGTGTATGTATGTGTTTTTTAGGCTATTATGAACATAATAGTTTTCATTGTTTTTTTCAGAAAATATATGTAAATCAATAATTCATTACATAATCAAATCAAGGACAAAAATCACATGATCATCTCAATAGATGCAGAAAAACCTTTAACAAAATTGAGTACCTATTCATGTTAAAAACACTAAAGAAACTAGATAAATAAGGAATATAACTAAATATCATAAAGGCTATATATGACAATTCCATAGTCAACATCATACTCAATGGAAAAATACTGAAAGTATTTCCTCAAAAGTGAGGAACAAGACAAGAATGTCTACTCCCAACCTTCCTATTCAATATAGTTCTTGAAACTTTAGCTAGAGCAATAAGGAGAAGGCAATAAAAGAGAGAAGTAGGAAAAGAAAAAGCCAACTATGATTGTTTTTCAATGGCATGGTCCTATACTAGAAGACCAAAAACACTCTTCCAGAAGACTTCTAGAATTGATAAGAAATTCAGTGAAGTTCCAGAATACAAGATTAACACATGGAAATTAATAGCTCTCTTATACTCCAACAATGAATTTTCTGAGAAAAACAATGAAAACTATTCTGTTCACAATAGCCTATAAACAGTGGAAATTATATGAAGGAAGTGAAAGACTGCCACAATGAAAATTATAAAGCACTGACAAAAGAAATTGAATAAGACCTTACAAGATGAAAAAACCTACCATTTTTTTCATTGATTAATATTGTCAAAATGGTCACAATCTACAGAGTCAATGCAATCCCCATCAAAATACATGATATTCTTCACAGAACTAGAAAAAACAGTCCTAAAATTTCATGGATCAAGAAAAGAATCAGAAAAGGTAAAGAAATCCTGAGCAATATGAGTGAGGCTGGAGGCATTATGATACTTGATCTCAAATTATACTACAGAGTTATAGTCACAGAAGAGTATGATATTGACATAAAACAGATGTAAAGACCAATGGAATAGACTAGAAGACATGGAGACAAAAACGACGTAAATATAGTCAACTAATCCTTGAAAATCCTGCCAAAAGCATAAGTTGGAGAAAAGATAGCCTCTTTAACAAATGGTACTGGGAAAACTAGATAGCTACCTATAAAATAAAGAATGAAACAAAATATCTATCTTTCACCTTCAAAAAAAAAATCAACTCAGAGTGAACCAAAGACATGGGAATTAGAACAGAAACAGTGAAACTGCCAGGATGAATCATAGGGAAACACTCCAACACAGTGGCATAGGCACTGACTTCCTTGCAAACACTGTGGAAAGTAGTATGAAAATTCCTCAAAAAACTAGGAATGGGCTAGGTGCAGTGGTGCCTGCCTGTAATTCCAGTGGCTTAGGAGGCTGAGGCAGGAGGATTGTTAGTTCAAAGCCAGCCTCGGCAATTTAGCAAGGGCCTAAACAACTCAGTGAGATCCTATCTGTAAATAAAATATACAAAAAGAGCCAGGTATGTGGCTCAGTGGTTAAGTGTCCTTGTGTTCAAGCCCTAGTACCAAAACAAAACAAAACAAAAACAAACAAACAAAAAAAACCCCTAGGAATGGAACAATCACCATTTGATCCAGTTATCCCACTTCTCAGTATGTGTCAACAGGAGTTAAACTCAGCATACTACAGTGATACAGCCACATCAATGTTTATAGCAGCACAATTCAATATAGCAAAGCTATGGAACCAATCTAGATGCCCATCAACAGATAAATGGACATAGAAATAGTGTGTATGTGTGTATATAAACACACACAAACACAGAATGGAATATTATTCAGCCATAAAGAAGAATGTCTTTATGATATTCATTGGTAAATGTATGAATCTGGAGACTATCATGGTAAGTGAAATAATCCAACCGCCCCCCCAAATAAAACAAAGGTCAAGTGTTTTCTCTGATAAGTTAATGCTAACCCACAATAAGTAGGGGAGGTAAAGAATAGAAGTTCAGTGGATTAGACAAAGGGGAGTGAAGGGAAGAGAGTGGGGATAGGAATCGGAAAGACAGTGGAATGAATCTGACATAATTTTCCTATGTCCATATATGTATACACCACAGTGAAATTCACCATCATGTACATTCACAAGACTGGGATCCTAATTAGAATAATATATATCTCGTGTTTGTATATCAAAATAGACTCTACTGTCATGTATAACTAAAAAGAACTAATAAAAAAGACACCTAAAGCTCAAAAATTAAAGCAAGAATCTATAAGTAGAATGGCATTAAATTAAAAAAAAAAAGCTTCTGTAAAGCAAAGGAAAAAAATCCCAGCATAAAAAGAAAGATGGAGCCTACAAATTGGAAAAAAAGATCTTTGTCAGCTACACTTCTAACAGGGATTAATAACCAGAACATAAAAAGAACTCAAAAAGCTTAGTACCAAACAATTAATAACCCACTCAAATTGGGCAAAAGATCTAGAGATACATTTCTTAAAAGAAATGCAAATGGCCAACTAATACAAGAAAAAATGTTCAACACCCTTAGCAATCAGGGAGATGCAAATCAAAAGTACACTGAGATTTCATTTCACCCCAGTCAGAATGATAATAATCAAGAAATCAAAGTACAAAATTGCTGGCAGTGATGTGAGGGAAAAGGTACACTCATATATTATTGGTGGTACTTAAAATTAATATAATCACTTTGGAAAGCAGTATGGAAATTCCTCAAAAGATTAAGAATGGAACTGCCATATTACCTAATTACCCCTCTTCCTGGTATTTATCTGAAACATCTAACATCAACATACTATAATGATACAGGCATATCGATATTTATATCAGCAGAATCCGAATAGTCAAGATTTGGAACCAATCTAGGTGCCCATCAATAGACAAATGGATTAAAAAATGTGTTATACATACACAATAGAGTTGTACTCAGCCATAAAGAACAAAATCATGGCATTTGCTGGTAAATGGATAGACCTGGAGAGCATCATAAGCCAAACTCAGAAAGTCAAGGGTTGATTTTTTTTTTCTCATACATGGAAGCTAGAGAGAAAAAGGGAATAAAATGAAGATCTCATGAAGAAAGGAGGGAGTACAGTAGTGTAGAAGGAGGGAACCAAAATTAAGGAAGGAGGGAAGGTAAAGGGGAAGAACTTGGGTATAAAGTTGACTAAATTATGCCAAAAGGAAAAAAAAATGCATCTAGGGCAAATGGCTAACTACATTCTAGGAAAGTTCTAGTGAAAAATAGCTCTGTTGTTACTATCCATTCTAACATTATGACTGGGACTTGAAGATGTGCTAGGCTTGTCTCAGATAAAGCAAGTGTCTCAGCCATCATGGTAGATGACCCTTTTTTTCCTGAGTCATGACTGTGCCTAAATCTTTTTGTTTATTTGTTTGTTTGTTTGTTTTGAATACTGGGGATGGAACCCAGGGACTCGGCTGAGAAAAATCCCCAGCACTTTAAAATATTTTATTTAGAGACAAGTGTAGGAGAGATTGAGAAAGAGTAAAGTGGATATAATGAGTATAAAGAGATATGTGGTATGTCAAGTTGTGGGGGAACAAACAGGACTAAAGAAAAGTCTTTTTTAATGGGAAGGATTTAAAAATGAAGATGAAGAGGACAGCATAAAATAGCCATATTTTAAAATAACCCAATCAAATTGTACATTTTAAATTTTGTCTCTTTCAGAGAAGTTGATTTGTTTCCTGATTTTTGTAAATATTGTGGTTTTTGAACATTGTTCCTAATTCCTTGGAATGCCCCCATGGGGAGTGCCAAGGGATTTCTGTTTAACAGCCAGCTGACCTCTGAACCTTGGTACAGTCAAAGACAATTGTCCTTTCACAATTGATGTCTCTGATCTTATGCAAGCTTCTCTTGAGGCGCTCTTCATTTCAGGGTTCTCCACCTTTCATAAACAAGCCTTATCAGAAAGTACTACTCTTTGTAATCCGTAGGAATTCACTTTAGAAAGTGATAGAATATGAATATTGTGCTTTAAAAATATGTATCTCTTCATCTGCTGAAACAAAACTACTATGAAACAGAATGAGTGAGTACTTTCATTCAACATTCCCTGTTCTCCCTTAAGGAACACGTTTGAAGGGTTAAGTGATTTGGTCACCTTTAATACATTTTCATTTTCACATTATACTCTTGACAATTCAAATGCCTCAAATTCTTCAGTTTATCTCTAGCACTTCTTATTTATTTATTTAGTGGTACTTGGGATTGAACCCAGGGCCTCACACATGTTAGGCAAGTGTTCCACCACTGAGCTACATCCCTGGCCCAAATTCCTCCATTAAACTTTTCCCCTGGTTATCTCTATCTTTTCACAAACTATTTTTAGTTGTTAACATTATCTTGCCTATGGAGATTAAATTTAATGCTAGGACACATCAGAGAATATTTTAAAAGATGATATTAATTTAACAATTGTAGGAGTGTTCATTCATATCTCCAAATATCAAAAGGATCAGAAGTCATTTGGGTTTTTTCCTCATATATTTTGGATAACAACTCTTTATCAAAAACACAGTTTGAAATATTTTTCCCATTCTATTTTGTTGACTGTCTTCTCCACTGTGAAAAATGTTTCTAGTTTGAAGTAGTACCACTTGTTTTTGTTTTTGGTGTTACCAGAAAATTATTACCAAGATAAATGTTGATTAGCTTTTCTCCTACATTTTTCTAGGAGTTTTACAATTCCAGGTCTGGCATTTAAATTAATTATATTTTATTAAGAAAAGGATCCAATTTCATTCTTTGCCCATGGATATTCAGTTTTCTCTCCACTATTAATTAATTAATTTATTTATTTTGGGATCAGAGATTGAACCCAGGTGTGTTTAACCACCGAGCCACATCCCCAGCCACCTTTTATAATTTATCTACAGATAAGGTGTCATTAAATTGCTTAGGTCCTCGCTAACTTGCTGAAGCTGGCTTTGAACTCACAATCCTCCTGCCTCAGCCTCCTGAGCTGCTGGGATTACAGGCGTGCACCACAGCACCCAACTCTGTATACCATTTATTGAAAAGATTATCCTTTCTTCGTTGTGTACTCTTGGCACCTTCGTCAAATATTAGTTGACCATAGTTGACTATAGGCGCACAGGTTTATTTTTGGGCTCTTGTCTTTGTTTCAGTGGTCTATGTGAAGGTTTTTATGCCAGTACCATATTATTTTGATTACTAGAGTTTTATAATATATGATATCTACAGCTTTGCTCAACATTGCTTTGGGTATTCTGCAACTTTGTGGTTCCCTAGGAATCTTAGGATTTTTTTTCCACATTTTTGTGAAAAATGCCACTGAAATTTTGACAGGAATTTCATTGAATCTATAGGTCACTTTGGGTAGTATAGGCATTTTTACAATATTAAGTCTTCTGATTCATGAACAGACAATACCATTTCTTTTTTGTTTTCAACTTCTTTCATCAATGTTTTATAGTTTTCATTGTACATATCTTTCATTGCTTTGGGTCAGTTTATTTCCAATTATATTATTATATTTGATGGTCTTATGAATGGATTATTTTATTTCTTTTTTTTAAATTTGTGTGCTGGAGATTGAATCCAGGACCTTGCACATTTTAAGCATGCACTCTACCACTGAGCCACAACCCTAGCCACATTTTATTTGTTTTTAAGATAGTTTGTTGTTAGTTGTGGATAGACACAATACCTTTATTTTATTTATTTTTATGTGATGCTGAGGATTAAACCCAGTGCCTCACATATGCTAGGCAAGTGCTCTACCACTGAGCCACAACTCCAGCCCCAGTACATGATCTTTTTAATGTGCTGTTGAATTTCAAATAATTTAATTTGTAGAGGCTTATTTTATGGCCCACAATAAGGTCTATATGTTTATTGTGCTTCTTTACTACAGAAATATTTATATCATACATTTCATGGGCCTCCCCAGCCTCCACTGTGGGTTTTATATGATATGCACTGTACGTACAATATTCTCCTAATCTGGAAAAATGTGTGTATAAAATATGTGGTTCCAGGGATTTTGAAGAGGAAATTTCTGCTTATATTATCATCCTTGTGCTCCAGAATATGTTTAGATTATTTTTAGATTATCATTGACATAAAAACACATATATTAAAAAATTTCATGGAAAAATTTGCTGACTCTGATGAATATTTCCATTGATCACAGGGTCTATGGTTCCCAGCTTAAAAATTTAGCAATGACAAATTTATGAGAGTAGTGTTGAGGGTTTTTGTTTGTTTGTTTTAGCTGCTTTTCTCTGTAAAGACCTCTTTTGAAATGCTAAATAATCTGATAGGCAGGTTTGGTTGGCACTTTTGCTTCAAATTCTGTTGGATATGATGAGAATTGTCAGAAGTAATTTTTTATAGCTAAAAATAATAGTTGGGTTCATTTGGCAAAATCATAAATGCATGAAATTTAATTTGCTCCATTTCAATCCTTGGTCCCCCACTTTTCCTCCCCTACTTCCTCCTTCTATTCTTTCTCTACTGGTCTTTATTCACTTATTTTTTAAAATATTTTTTAGTTGTCAATATACCTTTACTTTATTTATATGTGGTGCTGAGAATTGAACCCAGTGCCTCACACATGCTAGGAAAGCGCTCCATCACTGAGTCATAGCCCCAGCCCCTCATTTATTTATTTTTGATTGGTGTTTTCTACATATATATAAAGGTGAAATTCACTGTGATGTATTTATCTAAGGTAATTATGCTGCTCTTCTTGATGATTACCAAGTTTCCAAGGGAACCCCTAAGGAGAGAGGGAAGTTGAACAGTTCATGGCAAATATCAATCTCATTCTAGATTGGAGTCATTTTGCTCATTGAAATTCTATGTCACTGATGTTCATCATCACTAGCAATTAGAGAAATGCAAATCATAACTACTCTAAGATACCATCTCACTCCAGTCAGAATGGCAGCTATTATGAAGACAAACAATAAGTATTGGTGAGGATGTGGGGGAAAGGGCACACTCATACATTGCCGTTGGGACTGCAAATTGGTACAGCCAATATGGAAAGAAGTATGGAGAGTTCTTGGAAAATTGAGAATGGAACTACCATTTGACCCAGCTATCCCTCCCCTGGGTCTATACCCAAAGGACTTAGAAACAGCATACTACAGGGATACAGCCACATCAATATTTATAGCAGCACATAG
Source organism: Callospermophilus lateralis (assembly GCF_048772815.1). Taxonomy (NCBI): domain Eukaryota; kingdom Metazoa; phylum Chordata; class Mammalia; order Rodentia; family Sciuridae; genus Callospermophilus; species Callospermophilus lateralis. Next base: position 881,594 of record NC_135325.1, read on the forward strand.
TTCCACAATGGCTAAACTGTGGAACCAACCTAGCTGCCCTTCAATAGATGAATGGATAAAAAAACTGTGGCTTATATAAACAATGGAATATTACTCAGAAATAAAAGAGAATAAAATCATGGCATTTGCAAGTAAATGGATGGAGTTAGAGAAGATAATGCTAAGTGAAGTTAGCCAATCCCCCCACCCCGCCCCCAAAAAAAACAAAACAAATGCTGGATGTTTTCTTTGATATAAGGAAGCAGATTCATAGTGGGATAGGGAGAGGGAGCATGGGAGGAATAGAGAAACTCTGGATAGGGCAGAGAGGTGGGAGGGGAAGGGAGGGGGCATGGGGTTATTAATGATAGTGAAATGTGATAATTATTATTATTATACAAAGTACAGGTATGAAGACAGGAATTGGTGTGAATATACTGTGTATACAACCGGAGATATGAAAAATTGTGCTCTATATGTATAATAAGAATTGTAATGCATTCCACTGTCATATATAAATAAAAATTTAATTAAAAAATAAAAAAAGAAATCCCATGTCACTGAAACTAAAAAAAAAATATATTGAAACCAAGAAAGTTGGTAGTTTTAGAAGAAATTCATACTAACATTATCCGCAAATCTCTGGTAATTAACCAGAGGCAACACACACACACACACACACACACACACACACACAAATATCCTTAAATTGTAATTCTTAGCCCAAACTTAATAATATCAATATTTATAAAAATTATTGTAGAATGGAAATGATCAATCAAGAGGTCTGTATTGAGTAGAATAAAGGGAGAAAGCCTCAAGACCAGCTAGTGGCAGTTAAATAAATAAATTTCACAGACACTGTGGAAGTCAGCCAAACCTTTGGGCAGGAGAATGACAATGCAGATAGAGAAAACAGGTAAAGCTTTGATGATTTCTGTTCTTTTAACCACAAGAATTTGGGAAACCAAGAGACCCCCCCTCAGAAATTGACTAGGTATCATCGATGTTGAAGGAACAACTACTTTGTACCTTTTCTACTTCTGGTTTCCCAGAAACTAAAACTCTTACCTTATACCTTATTTCCACAATATTATAGAAAAACTAGTATGTTAAAAAGGGGGACAATGATTGGGGATGGAGCAGTAGATCATCTGATTGGCTCTATCTTGACAAAATTTTAAGCAAGAGGTTGGATTTGATATCATCAAGAGGAAGAATATTAAAAGTTACTTTTAACTGAGTGCTGCTGATGTGTTGCTTCCCTCTGGGATATGGGTGGACTCCATGTTAAATAATAAAAGTGATATGGTTATGCATTGAAGTTGAGTGGCATGATCTGCTTTGGATTTCTGTTTATGAGGAAAAGTTCAGGAAGCAACCCAGAACTGGAAACAGACAGATGACAAACTTCCTAGAGCACCTTCCCAGATGGTCTTTGTCAGTGCCTCTAGTATTGTAATGCCCATCTCCACCATTGTGCTGCAGAGAGGGCCTGGTGCAAAGAAAATCAACAGACCCTGCACAGAATTCTTGACCGGGTATTCATTTTTTTTACTTATATTTTATCTAGACTTTTTAAAACAACAACAACAACAACAACAACAACAACAACAACAAAAACAAGGGAATTAGAGCTTTCTAAAAACAAGTTACTAAATCCTATGCTTAGTCATGGATGTGACTTAGAAATCTTGTTCTGATTCCCCTTTCACTTAAAATTTAAGAAACATGCTTGCTGCTCTGCCTTAGTCTCCTCCATATATGGAATAAATGTTTGAGGCAGAAAGGAGGTTTTGTTAAGTAAAGGTTAGGTATGCATAGCATGCTTTGAAGAGGGAAAAATGCAGAGCCAGTGCTGTGGACAGTCATGAGTCGAATTCTTAAGCTCCATGGGAATTAATCTGTGCATGATTCTGTTCTACAGTGACTACTCTTGGTTGCATGAAGAGACCACTTCTAGCGAAAGCCAAGTTCAGCTACCCAAACTGCACCTGACTGTTCTGGAAAGTGGTCTTTATTTTCTTTCCCTTCAAAAACCTATAGCCTGTTGGCCAGGTAAAATAATAGAACATATGGTCTTTATTTTGTTTTTTTGTGCTCACCGCCAAGACTAAGAGGAGGGTGAAGAGTGAAGATCTCTCGGCTGTCTCCAATGCTTTCCTTTAATCTTACTTTATTTGCTAAGAGCTAATAAAAAAAATCTGAAGTGCTTAGCTCTCAAGTGTTGCTTTTCTTTTGGGCATTAGTATTTGATTTGTTTCTTGGCTTAAACCCCCTTACCCTTTTTACCTTCAAATGTGCCATTGTGAACAAACATACCTTTCAGTGTTGTGTGCATTCTCCTTTCTCAAGTCTATTTTTCAGCTTCTGAACATGGATGTCTTTTCCCACTCTTATTTAGATCACTGTTATTTTAAACTATAATTGTACTGGGTGTATAAAAGTAAAATAATTTAATTATAAAAGTATAATTCATGAACAATTTCGAAAAAAAGGAGAAAATATTTTATAAAATTATTGCCCAATTATAATAGCTCTTGATTTATTCTCTTTGAATGTGTGTTGCATTTTGCATACCAATGGTGAGAATGTATTTAGAATTCTGCTCCAAATATCTTTCACCCATTATCCTATCAATATGATTCCATGTTTGCCAACTCTTCTTTGTAATTATTAGGTTGGATAGTCCACTGTGTGACATTGCCTCAATTTACTTAACCATCCTGCTATCTGTGGGACATTAAGATGGATAATATTTGCTTTTAAGGCTATGTTAACACCAATAGGAGTCATTTCCTTGTTTGTTTATTACCAGAGATGGAACCTGGGGGTGCCTAACCACTGAGTCACATCCTCAGCTTTTTTTTTTTTTTTTTTTTTTTTTTTTGTGTGTGTGTGTGTGTGTGTGTGTGTGTGCTGGGGAATGAACCCAGAACCTTGTGTATGTGAGGCAACTGAGCTATGTCCCCAGCCCTCCCCGGCATTTTTTTTTTTTGTATTTTATTTAGAGACAGGGTCTTGCTGAGTTGCTTAGGGCCTTGCTAAATTTCTGGGTTGGCTTTGAACTCACAAACTTCCTGCCCCAGCCTCCCGAGCCACTGGGATTACAGGTGTGTACCACTATGCCTGGCTTTCCAACAGGAGCTTTGTAAAGTCATCAAACCTGTGCAAAATTAACATGTAAGGGCTAATAAGAGACAGATCTGGATATGAAAATGACAAGTTATGCCAGGCACAGTGGTGCACGCCTCTAATCCCAGTGGCTTGGGAGGCTGAGATAAGAGGATCACGAGTTCAAAGCCAGCCTCAGCAAAAGTAAGGCACTAAGCAACTCAGTGAGACCCTGTCTCTAAATAAAATACAAAATAGGGCTGGGGATGTGGCTCAGTGGTCTAGTGCCCCTGAGTTCAATCTCTGGTACAAAAAAAAAAGACAAGTTATAAAAACTTTGTGGCAAATAACCCAACAAAAAGACAACTCTCCTTAATGATTTTCAAGCACAGAGTTGTAAAGTAGGGAATTAAGCATAGATATGACTAAAGTATTGGCATTCTTTTAAAAAAAAGTATTACCAATAAAATCATCCATAATCATGGATGCCACATGTTTGTTGCCAAATATTTTCTGTAATTTATCCTTGTGTGACTCTTGATATACCAAACTCCTGAGTTAAACTAATTACCTTTATAACAAAACCTTTAATATTTGTATAATTTACCTTATATTCCTATCAATTTCAGAATTGATAAATTAAATATTTGTCTCCTTATCAATTATATAATGAATAGCCTTTTAAGTACAGTCCCTCATTCTAACATTTACACATTCTAATATTTTATTTGTAGCGAATTAAAGTTTGAATTTAGAATGTGTGAATATTAGAATGAGGGACTGTGCTTTAAAACAGCATACTACAGTGACACAGCCACATCCATGTTTAAAGCAACTTAACTCCCAAAAGCCAAGCTATGGAAACAACCTAGGTGTCCTTCAATGGATGAATGAATAAAGAAAATGTGATATATATACATATGCAATGGAATATTACTCAGCCATAAAGAAGAATGAAATTATGGCATTTGCTGGAAAATATCATGGTAAGTGAAATAAGTCAATTCCAAAAAACCAAAGGCTGAATGTTCTCTCTGATTTGTGGATGTTAACCCGAAACAAGAGAGGTTGGGGAGGGGAATAATAGAAATCCATTGGACTAGACAAAGGGAAATGAGGAGAAGGGAGGGAATGGGAATAGAAAAGACAGTAGAATTAATTGGACATAACTTCTCCAGCCTTATATTTGTATGTACGACCAGGTAACTCCACATCATGTATGACCACAAGAGTGGGAACCTAAATAGAAATGTTATACTTTATGTATGGATATTCTGCCAAAATATATTCTACTGTCATGTATAACTAAAATTTTTTTAAAAAATGTGAAAAAGTTTGTACTTCTCTTCTAAAAGATTTGTGTTTTATTGTAGGCACTAAAAATTGAGAATAAAAGCTTAATAAATCTGACTACCTCATTATTTTCAAGCTTAATTACCTTGTTTTCCTTTGACAATTACTGAAGTACCTCTTTTTAAATTTTATGCTTCTTAGTCTGGATATCAATAAACATATTTTACTAATACCCCCACAATGGTTGTAATTTTATGAGGTGTTCTGATTTTGTGTAACTGAAAATGACCTGACTTTGTGTTTCTTTAGAATGATAGTTAACTACATTTAAAATCCTGTGTTAGCATTTACCCTCAACTGTTTGAGGTCATTAATGTGTTGTTATCTTCTGGCATCTATTTCCAATTATGAAGAAATGTGCTTAGAGTCTAATCAACAAAATTAGACTCTCTTTCTTGTCTCTGGAAACTTTTCAGATCCTTTGAATGTTACATTTCATACTCTGTAGTTTCGTTACCATGTGTCTAGGTGTGGATTTATTTCCATTTATCATACTAGGTAATTGGGTTACTCTTTTACATTGAGGACTTATATCTCCTTTCAACTTAGATATTTTTCAGCAATTAGAACATTATTTCTTTCATTCTCAGCTCTCCACTTCTCTGACACCACTTCAACTGAGTCAGTGGCTCAGTCCCCCCAAGTGGGATTGGAGAGCTTGGGACACCTCCTTACACCCTGGCTCGGAGGAAGTCCAGGCTCTGTACTGTACCTTTGCTGACATGGTGGGAGGTGGAGCTGCAGGGGTGTATGTGTGTGGTGTTTGCCTTGAGTGGAGCAATTAGTGTCTATAAGTTCTTTATATTATCAGTCTATCTCTTTCCTAGTCCTTTGCTGAGAGAGAACCCACTTTTCTCAGGAATTTTTGTCCATGCCTATTGGCATTTCCAGGTATCTAGTCTGAAATACATGATGCTAAAAGAAAACCTTTGGTCCTGAAAACTATAGCTGAGCTACCTTCTTTTCCCCACTGCTCATAGGCTTGTGATGTTTGTTTTATGTGTAATGTTCAGTGGTTTTAAGGGTACTTAGCTTTAGAAATAGAGAAAACTATGTCTATTCTAACTTTCTGGAAGCAAAGCCTATGAGGTTTTTTTTAAAGCATTCTTTTTTTTTTTTAACCTTTATTTATTTTTATGTGGTGCTGAGGATTGAACTCAGTGCCTCACATGTGCTAGGCAAGTGCTCTACCACTGAGCCACAACCCCATCCCTAAGTCTATGTATTTTAAAGTGCTTATCAGGTTTCTCTATAAATTAATTTTAAGTTATAATAACTTTAGTTATAATAACTTTTGGCTATGTTCCTAGAATTAGATTTCTTCACTTGTTTTATCACATTTTTGTTGGTGCATTTTAGTTATGCATAACCATGGTATTTGTTGTTATATAGTCTTATTTACACAATATAACAACAGAATTTGACCAATAACACACCCTAGCACTTCTCTTTCTTTCCCTCTTCACTTTGCATTTTGGTTTGCAAGCTCATTTTGAGAGGAGACTTTGTGTGCACTCTCCTGCTCCTACCTCCACACCATCCCCTTACCCCATCTCTCAAAGACTATCTGTCTCTTTTCTAATCATTTTGTTTCTTTTTCTGAACACTAGAATTAAACTTTTTAACCAGGTTTAAAATGTTTTTCATGTTGCTTTCCTTTTAAAGTGAGCTAGAATTATCACAGACCTGGGTCTCAAGCCATTTGGTGATTTGACTAATCTTTTAGTGAATCAAACATCTCTGAGTCTAGGCAATAAGTGGCAGTTGGTTTTTCAGCCTGTTTTCATTAGTGGGGAAAGAGGAGACTCCACCTCAACCCTAGCTTTAAACAGTTAGCTTGTCCCAAGACATAGAGATAGAGAATCAGAGGGTACCTTAGACTTTCTTTAATTGCAGAAGCCCAATTCTCTGCTATCAGATAAAAATTTCAAGAGATCACTGTCTTCACTTCTGCCTAATGTTTTGGCCATTTTATGATATTTTTGGATCACAGATATATTTATTCTCATAAAAAATCTTTTTTGGTCTCTCATTGCTGTGTTGGTAGTAGAAACTGTAGACCAAAGCATGAACTTCCTAGGTCATCTTGATGGAAAATCTCAACTTTTCTTGATCATCTTTTGGGAAACATATAGGGAAATAGCTTACACAAGATAACAAGCTACAAAACCTAAAATTAGCTCAGATTAAGTTAATTTCAGAACCAATTTTTAGGTGACATCATCTATTTAGTAGTCATTTTGGTATATAATTATGTAGTTCTCTTATATCCCCCTTTGCTTCAACTGATCATCCATATATGTAGGTCATAACTTTGTGTTAAATTGTTTTTCTGTATTATTGGGTAAATATGAGACAAATGTGTATTATAATTAAGTTAACTTTCTTGTATACCTCTCAAATCCACTTTAAGATGTTACAAGTGCCCCTGCCCCCAGTTTCAAGCTTTTCTAAGTTCAATATATGCATGGAACATGAGATCTTGACTGTGGAGAAATAATTACCAGATTTAAAAAAAAAAACTATGGCAGGGTTATGGAAGCTGAGCAGTTTTAGCTGATTGGAATGGTCGACATTTCCATGGTTTTTCAGATCAAGTGAGGTATTAGTTTCTTTGGCCAAACATGATCAACAATGGAGAGATAGTAAGTGGGATGTAGTTTTGGATCCTATCTACTTGGCCTTCCTATAAAATAGGAAGATTCCAGTAACAAGGAGTGAAAGATAACAGATTGATTGGGCATCTCACTTTGGGGTTTTCTGAGAACAGAGTCTGAGAAAATACCTTGAATGGAGTTGTTTTGTGAGGTGATACTTAAAGGTAGAAAGAGAAAATGAGGACATTGAGATAAGCAAGAGAGGAAAGAAAACAGGAAATGGTAAATTATTCAGTTGCTAAATAGTGTGAAAAAGCCACAAAAGAATGAATCATTCCTAGAGCCTTGGGAGGGTAAGACAGGAGGATTATGAGTATAAATCCAGCCTCAGCAACTTAGGCCATAAACAACTTAGGGAGACCCTGTCCCTAAATAAAAAAATTAAAAAGTGCTAGAGATGTGGCTCAGTGGTTAAGCACCTCTGTGTTCAACCTCTGGGGGGAGGGGAGAGAGAGGGGGGGAGGGGGAGGGAGAGGGAGAGGGAGAGGGAGAGGGAGAGGGAGAGGGAGAGAAAAGAATTATTCAATTGATAAATAGTAAGGACAACTGGGACTCAAGTTCAATGAGGACCATTCAGGGAACTAGTAGAAGAGATCTCAGAATTGTCATATTAAGCTGGGCACAGTGGTGCATACCTGTAATCCCAGCAGCTCAGGAGGTTAAGCCAAGAGGATCACAAGTTCAAAGCCAGCCTCAGCAATTTAGAAAGGCCTTAAGAAACTCAGAGAGATCCTGTCTCTGAATAAAATATAAAAAAGGGCTGGGAAATGTGACTCAGTAGTTAAGCACCCCTGGGTCAAACTCCCAGAAAAACAAACAAAAAAAATCTTGTCACATAAAAATTAAATGGGAGTTTATCTATTTACTCTCATTGGCTTTTTTTTTTTTTTTTTTTTTTTTGTGTGTGTGTGTGTGTGTGTGTGAGTGTGAGTTACTCCTGGGTCATTAACATTCCCTCATGTTTTTGGGCAATGTCTGCTCAAGGCCTATAATGTCTTCTGATTTGGGGAATGTAAGCAAGGAGATGGAAGTATGGCATGTTGTCAGGAAGCATCAACTACCCATCTCACCTGCATGGAGACCAGATAGGCTATGGACACACAGTGAAAGACAACAAGAGTATCTGCTACCTGGGGGTGGTGGAATGTGCTTATACAAGTGACCAAACAGAAGGGAAAAGTATTTGCCTAGCTCAAGGGGATCAGAGTCAGGTAGTTCAAGTAGAGATCCTCCAAAAAACCCCAAAAAAGGCTCACATGATAAAAGACACACTTTAAATATCTTCTAGGCTTGGAGAAAGTGAAACCAGCTCAGAAGGGACCAAGTCCATTCCTCTCCTTTCCCTTTCCCACTCCCTCTCATGCTCAGACCATTGAATGATCAGGACCACATGCTGGAGGATTGGGGAAGAAGAGAAATTCAAGTTCATGCTTCCTTTTTTCATTGGAGGCTTCAAAGTTGGGAGAGAGATTAAATATTGCCTTTAAATTGGGTTTACATTTTTTATTTAGATATTGGATCAGACACTGATATATGAACTGAGACTTTAGAACTGTCTGTAATCACAAGAACTATATATTACCTAAGAAGAAATAGAAAAACTTCACATCAGAGTAGGGACACTCAATTTTTCCAAATAAAGTTCTATCAGAAATGTAAATAGTAAAATAAAGTTGCATTGTTATTGTAGCATTGGTTGTCCTTATCTGACCTATATGTATTTTCTTTTCCTCCTTGGAGGCATTTTCAAAAAAAAAGCAATAAAGGATATGGCAAACCAAAAATTTGGCTTGAGGTTATAAGAATGAATCCAAACTTTTAACCAGTGTTCATAAGTCTAGGTTTGGTCCTAAGTCCTCTTAGCCCTCTTAGTCATATGACCTTTCTTCCTTAAATTCTTGACTCCAACCCAGGGAGATTCCTTCCCTTTCTTCAGACCACTAGGATGTAGTTCCAACCCCAGACCTCCCCCACTTCTCCCACTTCTCTTAAATTTTGTGCTGGGGATTGAACCCTGGGACACTTTACCACAGAGCTATATCCACAACCTCCTTGTTTTTACTTTTGCTTTTGAAACAGGACTGCTAAGTTGCTAAGGCTGGCCTTGAACTTGAGATGCTCCTGCCTTAGCCTCCCAAGTTGCTCAGATCACAGGTGTGTGCCACCACACCTGGCTTTCTTACTTCTTCTTCTGGTCACCTGAGTAATTACAATTCACTAGATGTCCACAAGCACCCAAATTTATGTTATGTCTCTTTTAGGTACTGGCATAACTCCCTGTGTTTCTTCCATTGTATCTCTTTTTACTATTATCTTTACTTGTTCATTTTGTAGTGTACTATCTGCCAACACCCATTACCACAACTCTGTAAGAAATAGTTTGTCTGGTTCACTCATGTATCCCCCAAATATAGGATAGTGCCTGGCATACTATGGAAACTTACTGTCAAAAGAATTGATTTGTTGTGTATTTACATAAAATGTCTGAGAAATGTACACATATTAAGCTATAGATTTTAAACATGAACTTTATAAAAAGGAACAAAACTACAAGATTGAAATTCTCCTGGAAAATTTAGGATTTATGCTGCTATATAGCATGTATCCCTTAACCAGCAGCATCGCCTTGAATCTTGTTAGAAATGCAACTTAGTGGCATGGCACCCCACCCTACTCTACTTCCCAAATCAGAAACTTTGGTGGAAGAGCCTAGCATCTGTGTTTCACAAGCCCTTCAGGGCATGATCAAGTTTGAGAAGCATTGCTCTAATGTTTGAAATGTCCCTCCCTGAAAAGTGCTTAAGTCATATTTGGGAGGAGATGGTGTATCTATTAAACATCCCTGAAAATTGAGAACCATATGATCTCCTTCTTGATGTCATTCAAGTTAACCATCCAAACTAAAGACTGTCCAACACAGTCCATTACAAGAGGACTCAGCTGGAAAGGATTACAACTGCACACTACTGTCAACATCTACAAACGGTCTCCAGGTGTGTGCATCTGGCATGCCTGGCTAGGAAATCACAGGATTACTTGCTTCATTTAGTTCTGCATTTTAACAGTCTGGCATTTTACACTACATGGCTGGATTTTTAATCAGATGGGTTGGTTTCTTTACCTATCTTGGCATGACAATTTACTTTGTGGGAGAGCTGAATTAGCAAAGGTGTTAAGCCCCAGGTTTGGCCAAGGGGAGAGGAAGTGACACTTGAAATGTATGGTTTATTCATATGGGACTTGAGATCAAAGCCTTTGGTTGGACAAAGACAGTGAAGAGTCATATAGAAATCCTCCAAAACCTTCAGTGAGTATTTGCTGATACTTTCACCCAAGGAAGTTGCATATTCTTGAGTCCTATCAAGTTCATGTAGAAGAGAAATCTTGTATCTTGAGTCAGACTCTGTTTTGTCCATGAGGGTCACCAAAAAGACCCAAGACAGAAGGAAAATAAGTCTTTCAATGCATTCAAAACAAACAAACAAACAAACAACCCCCCCATACACACACAAAAAACAAGAGACAAGGACTGGGGTTGTACCTCAGTGTAGTACTGGATTCGATCCTCAGCATCACATAAATAAATAAATAAAACAAAGATATTGTGTCCATCTACAACTAAAAAACGTGTTTTTTTTTTAAAAAAAAAAAAAAGAAACAAGAAGAGCCAAATAAAGGGAGAAAAAAAGTGAAAATTTTTCAGTTTAGGTTAACAAAAATAAATAATAAATAACAGACCAAAAAAAAATCACAGACACTATATAGGGGAGAATGAAAGAGAGAAGAGTAATGATAACCACTGTCTTAGTTGCCAAATGCTATCTAATTATTCTCTATAATAACCTTGTCCAATAAGGAAACTACTAGCCACATAAATGCTATTGAAATCTGTTAGAGTCTGTAAACAAGTCTGGATGGCGCCTGGCATTTTGCCAGGGGGAGTGGTTTATGAGGTGGAGCCAGCGAGCTATTAAGTGTGGAGATTCCTTATTGGTTGACTGCTGTATCGAGTTTATGTTAATTAGATAAGCTGTGTGGAATGTATAAATACCTCTGTTGTCTTACAATAAACTGCTCCCACTCCTGCTGTATCAATCTACACAAGTTGCTCGTCACCCCCCGGTTATTTTGCTGCAGCCGGACTGCGGCAAAAATCAATTCAAATTAAATAAAATTAAAAATTTACTGCATATATTACATAAGCCAAATTTCAATTGCTCAATAACCACATGTGGCTACCATATTGGATGGTGGAGATCTGAACATTCTCAATATTATAGAAAGTTCTGTTGGTCAATACTGCTTTAGAACTTTAATATCAAACTTGTTCATTTCTCTATCCTTCCAGGGAAACTTAAATTCATAAAATATGGAAAAATCAAAAGGTTAATGGCCAGGGATATAATTTTGCCTTGCTGATATATTTGAATCCCTCCTGAAATTCAGTGCAAATATGGCCTGGTTTGTTTATCTACACATCTGTCAAGAACACATTCAACACAATTTGACCTGACAAATGTTAACATGGATCGCTGCTCAGGGAACACTGCCCTAGGAACCACCTGAAGAGTGAAGATTCACAAAACATAGTCCCCATTCTCTACAGTATCTTGACAGAGCCTATAAGACCAGGACACAACTATAATGTGAAATAAAAAAAATAGGTGCATTGAGAAAGGTATAAATTAAGGCATGCATCTCCAGTATTGTTGTATACATAATTGCCTTGTTAAAATACGATGTCCATCCCCATCCCCAACAGGCATATTTGTTAGTTCTGGAAGAAGCTTTTAGCATCAGGCATGTACCTCCTTCATGGAGGCATATGCCTGCAAGTTGGCTGTGGAACCCAAAGAGAGAAGTATTGGTGAATGAACATTGGTATGGAGGTCAAGATAGGGAGATTTATAAATTAGCTCTGACAAACATTTCTATTTCTCTCTCTCTCCATCCCTCCATCCCTCCCTCCCTGCCTCCCTGCCTCCCTGCCTCCCCTCAACCCCCATGTCTGTGTGTGTGTGTGTGTGTGTGTGTGTGTGTGTGTGTTTGAATTGGTCCTGGGTATTATACCCAGGGACACTTTACCACAGAACTACATGCCCAGTCCTTTTTTATGTGTTTTATTTTGAGGCAGGGTCTGCTAAGTTTCTTAGGGTATTGCTCAATTGCTGAGACTGGCCTTGAATTTGTGATCCTCCTGCCTCAGTCTCCTGAGTTGCTGGGATTACAGGCATGTACCACCATACTTGGCCCATTAATGTGTTGTTAATCAAACCACTTTGGAAACTTGGCTAGTAATTGTTGTCAAAATGGCTGATTATGATTTATTTTTTTCAATCTTCACATGACAAAAGAACAATTTAAAATCCTTGAGTAGGAAAACAAACTCAGTTGATGAGATCTAAATGGAATTAACAGGAAAACCAAGTCATAAAGTGATCTGAAGTGGGACTCAAGCCAAATTACAAGACAATATAGACAATTTTGGAGGGACAGAGGAGATATATATTATACTTTTCAAGCTTTTATTGAATATAGATGGATTAGCAATCAGTAAAGGAAGATCACATTTTTATATATAGAATAACTATGAAATTCAGAAAAACATTCCCACAGATGCAATTTATAAAGCTGACAATAGGTGGAAAAATTATGTCCCAAGATGATGCACTTATCAGATGCCAAAACACTAAGAGTGGGAACCAGTGAGTAACTTTCTAAGCATACAGGCAATAGATATCTCCAATTTCACCCCTTGGCAAGTAGCTATTTGACTTGGACCAGTGTGATAGACACCACTCCTGTGGTTGGGCAAAATCAGAGAAATCAACATTGTTTGTAGTTGATTTTGATAACATCATTGTGTAGAAATCACTTAAATATTAAAATTTTAACTTATCCATCCTCATCCTGGATTTCTCTTTTATCCACCTATTCCATGATATTATAAATCTTACTTCTTTCCTTCTCTATACTCCCCTTTCTTTCATTCCTCCTTTCTTCCTTTCTTCCTTCTTTGCTTCTTTCCTTCCTTCTCTATTTTCAGATTGGCAATAAAGGAGCTTGCTGTTTCTTAATTGGGTAAAGTAGGTAAAGAATAAGAATGTCAGCTCACTTAAGGTTGTCCTAATTTCCTTTATTTGAACATATCCCTTCACCACCAACAGAATGCCTTCTCTAATGACAAACAATTTCCTGCTGTACCAGATTCCAAGACTTTAATCCTTGTGAAGGGCCATGCAAATGTTCAATTTGTAAGTTTTCTAAGGAATTTTTATTGAGTTTCATTGGATGTGCAGTCTAAAATGCAATTTCTGGCTTTTATTACACACTAAAAGTCTGTGTTTCAACTAACTCAGCAAAGAAAAATTTGGGTGCAATACATAGCAGATGGGAGGCAAGACCATTATATAAGATCATTTTCTTTGTACCAAGTTGGTGACACTTGTTCCTAAACTTATGATTTGTTCCAAAGAAATTGGAGTGCTTCACTCCCCATTCAACTGAGGGAGCCCACTGAGAAGAAAGCATGTGTTAATTTCTGATGCCCTATTATGCTCTTGGTATGTGGTGGTTGTCCAATAAATATAGATAGAAAATAATCCAACCATATCATAGGGTATTTCAATATGAGATAAGGACTTGGGATTTCCCCCCTTTTGCCAACCTTTCAATTAAGTCAAATCAACACAGACATCTCAGCCAGGCAGACTGTAAGCCTGGGTTTTCTGATTTCAATTGTGTTGTTAGAGAACACATAAAGAGCAGTTTCCTGATATTGTAATATGACAGAAAAGGACATTTAAACAAATAATGATATTTGCAGCAAAAGACCCATGATCTCATGTTTTGAGTCCAATCTTATAAACATTTGAAAGTAGCTTTATAGGTGTCTTGGGCTAATTCTGAGAGAGCATATAGTTTTTGTGCAGTCATTGGAAAGAAAACACAGTATCCTGTTCCAATAAAAGTTTCAGACACGGCAGTAAATCAGGCTCGCCTTTCAGAACGCAACATTAGGCCATGAGTTTGGGCATAACATTTGGTAATATCATTGAGATATGGTAGGCAGTTGCCATAACCCACATGTATCCACAGTTCCAAGGGCAGCTTTATGTGAAATCCAGAACATTACAATAGCATGCAGCTTCTTACCTGGTATAGAGGAAACCATAGAGATAGCCCACCAGTAATGCATTCATAAAATTAACCTTTGCCTTGATTTGGGAGGACTAACTTTATGAAAGTTCATAAAATATCTTCATATCTCCACTGAAAAGTTTGCAATGATGGGGGAAATTCTTACTTTATTTTACTCAGCCTAACTTAAATAAGTGAAATTGTAAAAATGTTCATTGACCTGAATTTAATTGCACCATACCTTTCTCTTATTAATGACAATGTGATCAACAATAGTGAGGATAGTTGACCTCCAAAAGTGACCTTTCATAATCTGGCTTACATTTTCAGCTTGTATTTAAATGAGAAAATCTTACTTCCAATATTCTTTTGGCTTTGGGGCTATTTTAATGTTTCACAAATTCTGATTCCAGAATAGCTACACAAAATTTGGTCATTCATGACAGCAGGGGTATAAGTTAGAGAAATATTAGCCTCCAAACTTCTTTGGAGAACAAATTCAGATTTAATTCCAGAAATACCCTATATTTCTTGGGAGAAATATGCTCTAGTGATCACATTCACTTATAGAGATATTCAAGAAAATAAATGTACCCATTTATGAGTCTCTCATTTACTCCATAGTCTCATTACTTTAGATTCTGATGATCTTGGAATATACTGGGCTATTTCAATGCTTAATTTTTCATGATTTCTTGAGACTTTCAACAAAACAAATGTGCTCTACAGATGCAAATAACTGAATCTTACAATATAAGTATAAATATCTTTACAATTGAACATATTTCTCTATTTGCTTTGCACACAGTTGTCCAGTGAATATTTTCTGAAAAGAATGAATAGTTCTATAAATATTTCCCCATATCAGTCAGCCAAAATATGTTAAGGCCAGACTGTGACTTGGATCATTTTCAAACATACTTCCAATTGTAAAATGCAATTTAACCCACTCAGCATTTTTAGTCCTCTGGAGTCTCTCTGGTCCCCAGGTCTAAGTTCTCTCACAGGCCAGTCCAGCTCCCAGGAATAGTCAGTAAAGAGATTGTATCAGGCTCTCTTCACTTAGTGACCCCATTCTCCAAACCAAGTGAATATTTACTCTTCTCTGTCCTTCACCACCCCTCAAGTAGCTATCTCTCTCTCCTCTCCCACGGAGATGACTTCATGCCCCCTATAAAGATCCTTCTCCAGAACAAAAGATTTAAGTCTGTACTAGTTTTTAGAGTCGACCTTTATCTTCATTGGGAGGATTTTAGGAATTCTGGTTCAATATTTGGAACATCATTTCATACCTTCCTAACTGCTATTTTGGCTCTAATTTTGTTCCTTGTTATTATAACTGGATTTCTTTGTTCCCAGGATGATCACTTTACCTTGTAGCCTCCTAGCTTATCTCCTGAGCTCAACCTGTATCTTGGTAATAAGAATCATCTCAGCATTATTAGGATTATATTATCTTCATCCCTCCTAGGTTCTCTTCAGCAATGAAGGAGGATTCCCTTATACCCCATCATCTTGGGGAAGGACCTTCCAGAAATATCCTGCTTGCCTTCTGCTGAGATTGCTAAGGTCCCCACTGACTTCTGCATTTTTTGCTGTCATGCTCTTCCCATTTGTCATATGTTCCACTGGATCTCCTAACCTCTGTTTTCTGTAGTCACAATGGTTAGTTCTCTCTGTGTTAGTTCACATCCTTTAAGCAGATGCCAAGACAGAAAGAAGTGTGTAAGGATTTCATTAGGGGACATGCTTGTATAAAAAGAACTAGGATGGAAAATGGAGAAGGCTGGAAGAGCATTCAATTGTAATACATATTGTGTTCCAGTGAAGGAGATAAAAAATGGTAGAGCTCTAGATATCATTCAGTCTTAGGAATGTATAAGAAAGCCATCAGGACAACTCAGCCAGAGTCACCCACCAAAGGGGTACCATGTGTTTCAGGGACAAGTCAGTCTTAGAATTCTCCCATCACACTTAGCCATTGTCAGGGAGCATACAGTGGTGGTGTGTGCATGGTGTATAAACCCAGTAATGGATTCTAGAGTAGATGGGGTCTTCAGTCAGTTAGTAGTCATGCTCCCTGTAGTAGTAGGACCAACAGGTGCAGGCACATGGCTTTTACAACTTGCCAAGCTAAACTTTCTTCCAGCATGCAAAGTTGGATCTGTACCACCAAAAGCTAGCCTTAGCCTTCAAACATGCTATTTTATCTCCATAGTATAGTTTCTCACAGCCTGCCCTATCCAACTGAAGTCAATAGACTGCCAGGTCAGGTCTTATCATGAATAATGTTTTCCTGTGTGAATTTCCTCCTGACATTTCTCGGGAAATTTCTATGTATTTCTAAAACCCAAATTCTAGGAAAAATTAGTTGAGACATCCAGGAAATGAGAAAAGCTATTATGATTGTCCTCTAAAAATTAAAACTGGAAATCATCATAGAGACATAAGTGATTTGATAGAAGCCATTGATACAAAGTCAAAAATAAGAGCAGGAAACTCAGACAGAATCAAAGATCAAGGTTGGCATTTCTGGAACTAAGACAAGAGTACAAAAAAGTGGTGGCAAGCTAACCAGTCGGCCTTGCTTGCAGCTGTTTCTATGTTACATAAGTGTTCATTGCAAATAAAATGAATCTTAATAAGTTTATATACCTAGTATATGTTATACGAATCATATGCTTGATATCCCAAGAAAGAAATTTTTGAAGCAATATAAGTACTTCAATTGGTGCTATGATTTGAATATGATTTGTCTCCACCAAAACTCATGTTGAGGCTTGGTCCCCAGTGTAAGTGTTGGGAAGAACTGGGACATATAACAGATCAATACTTTTCTTGAAGGTGTGACTTCTTATTCTCATGATATTGCCTTGGTTAACATGAAAGTGCATTATTAGAAAGCAAGCCTAGCATTTTTCCTTGGTCTCTCTTGCACATGTGATCTATTCCCTTCTACTTTTTCACCATGAGTTGATGCAACATGAGGTTCTTACCAGAGGTCAACCAGATGCCAGTGCCATGTTCTTGAATTTCTAGAATTATCAACTAAATAGACCTCTATTATTTATAAATAACTTCCAACCTCAGGTTTTTGTTATAGCAATACAATATTGACTGATGATTGGCATTTTCCACATGTATCTGTAAGTAGCTATGTTAATCTCATTAGGATATCTGAATATGACATTATTCAGACAATACCCAATAGCATCTACCAGTATTTCCCAGGGTTTAAATGTTTGTTATAGGCCACAATTCCTGTGACATAATACTAAACTGAAAATTCCTTATTTGTTAAGTAATTTTAACATCATAGTAATTGATAAAGAACATGAAGAATGGTGAAAGTGTTTTGAGAATAACCTAGGAAATTTCTGAGAACTTTAATTATTATTCTGAGCCCTGAAGATTGGAAATACTTTGAGATCAAGCTTGGTAATTCTCCAGGATTGAGAAATGACCATAACTAAAATGACCATAGTATCTTCTCCTCTATCCAATCAGAGTTCAAACCCTTTAGCTAATCACAAGTTTGATCTCAATGATCTCTGAACCTAATGTAACTTTTCCCTCATAATAAGGAAAATAGTGTAGGCTTCAATTGTGAATCTTCCATACTTAAAAAAAAAAGGCCACCATAGTTTTAAAGTATTTGTCCTTTACAAGGCTTGGTAATAACATGACTAAATAGGAAAAAGATACTACAATTAAAAAAAAAAGAAAACACATCACTTTAGCCATGATATTTCTGTGGAATTCTTAGAATACTTTACCTTTGAAGAATATATCATCTCTCAAAATGTCTATTCCTAATTCTACACTAGAGTTTTTGTCTACTCAGGCTGCCATAACAAAATAGCATAGACCAGATGGTTTAAAAATGGACACATTTCCTCACAGTTCTGGAGGATGGGAAGTCAGTTGGGTTCTAGTCAGGTCTCTCTTCCTATCTTGCTGATGGCCACCCTCAGACTGTGTCTTTACATAGGAGAGAGAGAGAGAGAGAGAGACAGAGAGAGAGAGAGAGAGCAAACTTTCTCGTGCCTCCTCTTTTATGGCATTAGTCACATCATGAGGGCCCAAACCTCATGACTTCATCTAACCCTAATTATCTCCCAAGGGCCCCCATTCAATACCATAATGTTGGAGGTTAAGGATTCAACATGTAAATTTGGGGGAGGCACAAATATTCACTCCATAACATCCAGCATAACACTCCTGAGACCAGCTCATGGATAAAGAGCCCAGTTAGGGAAGGGTAACTGGACAGTTTCTACCTCTTCTCCATGATGTTCCTTATTCCTTTGCAAGCAACAAACCCTTAGTGCCCTCATGGGGTCTCAATATGGGATTTGAGGAGCAAGAGAAGAGAGGAGGCACACTCCCATGTACTGAGGGCAGACCACATGCAAGAAATTCCCAAACGGCATCAACTTTTACCCTTCCAACTTCCCTGCTGGGAACTTCTTCATTTCACAAAAGAGGGACAATTGGAGTTCAACCAGTTTCAATAAATCACTTGCCATGTTTCATATAAAGTAAAGACTAGGCCTAATTTTAAAAATATATAATTTATATACCATAAAATCCACCTTTTTTTTTAACAATTCAGTGGTTTTTAGCATATTCTCAAGATTGTGCAACCATACCTACTGTCTAATTACAGATCATATAAATCATCTCAAAAAGAAACCTCATACCCATTAGCAGTTACTCCACTTCTGCCTCTTCCCTCAGCCGCTGGCAAACACTAATCTACTTTCTATCTCTATGGAATTGCATATTTTGAACATTTCATGTAAATAGAGTCATGCAATATGTAATCTTTGAGTCTGGATTATTCACTTGGTATAATATTTTCAAAGCTCATCCATGTGTACATGCATCACTACTTTATTACTAATTTTAGTTGAATAATATTCCATTATATAAGTATACCATATCTAATTTGTATATTGACCAATAGATGGACATTTGGGTTGTTTCTACCATTTTGACTCTTATGAATAGTACTACTATGAACATTTATGTATAAATTTTTGTATCAACATCTGTTCCATTTTTCTTGCATATATACCTAGGAATGGAATTACTGGGTCATATGTATAACTCTTTGAGGAACTCTGTCTTTGAGGAGCTCGATGTCTAACTCTTTAAGGAACTGACGATAGACCTAGTTTTGAACCAATGCTTTCTTCTCAGCACATCAGTTATCAAAACTCCTCTTCATACTTTGTTGAACATTCTAAACATCTGGAGAACTTAAAAATATTCCAAAGCTCAGGTGTGTCTCTTCAAGTATTCTAACATAATTGGTGTAAAGTAGGGCTTGAACACAGATTTTTATTCAAATTTATAATATTTATAATATAATATTTATATTCTGAGTTAATTCCATAGGGAGCCAAGGTTTAGAACTATCTCTTTCTGTATATATGTATTCTAGGTCTATGGACCTTTCAGCTGAATTCCATCTCTCTACTGTAGATAAAAAGAAATAACCAGCTAAACCAGTCTCTGCATGCATTTTCCATGTCTTGGTCACATTCTATTTTAAGAGTAAAGATGAATAAATCCCTGACAGGGAATTAAATTTGCCTTTGAAGCATGGTAAGGCCAGCCTCTTGATGCCTGGTGTACTTCAATGGAAGTAAGTACTTCCTCTTCCCTTTTTTTCCTCTTCTCTTCTCTTTCTTCCTCCTCCTCCTCCTCCTCCTCCTCCTTCTGGTACTGGGTGTTGAATCTAGAGGAATTTTACCACTGAGCTACTTTAACAGTCCTTTTATTTATTTATTTTTTGAGACAGCATCTTGCTAAGGTGTTGAGGCTGACCTCAAAACTGTGATCCTCCTGTCTTAGCCTCCCTAGTAGCTGGGATTATAGGTAGGCACAACCATAATTCTCATCCCCCTTTTTGACTTATCACCATGTCATTATCCTATCAACAACCTTCTAAAGTAATGATAGTCATGATCATAATTTTATTGATAAAACCATCATTAAAGTCAGAGAGCTTGAGCATCATGCCTAAGGTGCTCAAAAGATGAGGCTGAGATCCAAATAGAGAATCTAACTCTAGAGTCCTCAGTCTGAATCAATCTGTAATATTAACTGTATTCTAATAAACATCTTTCTATGGTTTGGATATGATTTAGATGAGGTTCCTGTGTTACAAGCTTGGTCTTCACTGTGGGGCTATTGGAGCTGATAAAAACTTTAAGAGATAGGCCCTAATGACAGGTCTATAGGCCCTTGAGAGTGCTTCTTTAGAAGGGAATACTGGTCTCCTGGTGTTAGTTTTCACAAGAGCAAGTTGGTATCAAAGTCTGAACTTGATCCCTGATCATTCTCTGTTTTTTTTTTGTTGTTGTTGTTGTTGTTTGTTTGTTTGTTTTGGTGATGTGATTTGTTCCATCCACCATGAGGTCCTCACCAGAGTCAACCTGATTTTAGTGCTATGCCCTTGAACGTACAGGTCTATGAGTAAAATAAACAACCTTTCCTTTTATAAAATTAGCCTGCTTCAGGAATTTTTTTGCTATAGTAATACAAAATTAAGTAATATACAACTTCAACAATAATGGAAAATATTTCTTCATCTGAATTATTACAAAAATTTCCCCAAGCACAATACACTATATGGCCAAAACCAAGGCAAAACATTATGGCAAAAAATGAAAAAGAAACTTGAGATTTGGCCAGAGGCACCAAGAAAATAAGTATATTTCAGATGCACTGAGTTTCAAACTTATATTTGGAACCTGACTCTGGAACACAAGATATATTTTCTCTATGCCCATTAAAGACATACTTCATGTTTCTTTTCTGCTCTGCATCATACATGATAATATCACCTGCCCAAGGAGTCTAGAAGGAGTTTTGAAGGTTGAAAATCTTGCTAAAAATTTACCAGCACAGTGTAGCCTGGACTGCCATCTCCTCCTACCAACCAAACAGTATCAGTTTCAAGACTGTCTCTCAGTAGCCTCTGGTTTTATTTAATTTGCTGCACTTGGAATTTGATAAGTTTCTGGCTAGCTTTCACATTCTTTTGCATCTTTGTAATTCACATATTATCTTTCAGCTTTCAGTTCTTCAAATCTTCTTGTTACTCCTGAAGAAAAGCTGCTTTAGTGTTTTATCAATTTAACACCTCGAAAACAGAGTCAAACACAGGGATGCACCCTTACTCAGAAAAGCCATCATGGTCCAGAAACTCTTCAATGTCTGACATTTTGTGAGGTCCAGTTTTGTCCATGGGATCAGTAGGGTCATACAGATGACAGAGAGTGTTCCTGCTCTACAGGAGCTCACATTTTTGTGGGAAAGACAGACAACTGGCAATCAGAAAATAATGTAAGCATCCCAACAGAGGTACACTATGTGGTGCTAAGCCCATGACTGAGACAATTTTACACCTGTAGCACAGGCCAAGGGAGACTTTTTACTGGAGGCTAGGGATATGATAAGTAAAGAAGAGGGACAGCAACATTCCAGGCAGCAAGAGAGCATCCTTAAACCATCAGTTGTAAGAGTGAATGAGATTTGAGCATTGTGGGATATGGAGTGAAGATACACAAAAATGGCTGACCCTTATATAGTCTTACTACAAGCCATTCTGAGTTCTTTCTGCTTAATAACACCCATTCATCGCTCCAACTCTGGGGAGGTAGGAATTACTATTTACTCATTTTAGAAGTGAGGGAACTAAGGCAGAGTTCCCATAAAGGATGAAGCTAGGGATCCAAATTCAGGTAGCTAAATTCCAGAGTTTAATCACACCAAGCTAAGGTGATGAGCACACATCAGATCATGAAGTACTGGCAGTTCATTCGATTGATTCATTCATTCATCCATTTGTTCATTAATTTATTCAACACATATTCATTAAATGCTGCTATATGCCAGGCCTGATGATAGGCTTGAGGACAAAAGGGACAAAACCCTTGAATTCTACCCTCAATGTAATGGTGTGGACAGGGAAATAGGCAGTCTACCATTTGGTTAATATGTAAATAGAATAATAAAACATGGGTTCTGCCTTTTGGTTGCTCCAGAGTCTGACAGGAGGGAATGTTTTAAGAGCAAGAAATATTCCAGCAAATAAATTCACTCAAAATCATGGAAAGAAAACTTAGGCTCAGCCTTGAACCTAACAAATGTAAATCTCATAATGCATAATTAGGCAAAGATTGGTAAGGAATAGGGTGTTGCAAAAAGAAGACAAAGGAATGCAGTCCAAAAATAGGTGATGCCAATGTAAAAGGAATGTAAATTTATATAAAGAGTTAAACAGAGCTGGAGGGCAAGGCCAGTATGCTGGCAATATAATGGCATCTGAGGC
This sequence comes from Callospermophilus lateralis, assembly GCF_048772815.1. Classification (NCBI taxonomy): domain Eukaryota; kingdom Metazoa; phylum Chordata; class Mammalia; order Rodentia; family Sciuridae; genus Callospermophilus; species Callospermophilus lateralis. The sequence continues at coordinate 904,184 of NC_135325.1, forward strand.
ACTGTGAATCTCACTTGGGTCTCTATCCAAACCTATCATGGATTCACTTGGGATATTTGAGGATGTTGTCAATGCATACTACCAGCTGGAGGCCAGACTTAATGAGCTCTCTGGCTGACCAAGAGACGCACTGACCTGAAGAAATATAATTATGAATTGTTCTGTGAATGGACCCAATTCATATATTCTGGCTTCAAATGATAACAACTTCAGCAGCCTGGGCACAAAACACATGATCTCATTAGCTCCCAACGGACTGACTTGCCCCAAAATGAACCCCCTTCACCTCCCCTGCTTCCTCCAAAACTTGACAGTGATAGGAGAGAGGAAACTACAAGTCTTAGAAAGCTTTCCTCTTAAAAAATAATGAACTTTTCAAGACTCCTTCTTGAACCTAAGCTGGGACAACACTTTGGGAAACTCTTTCCAAAGCAGATTTTTCTGCTTGACCAAAGGTATAATTTTTCCTCCAGGAAGTTAAGGCACCTCATGCTGGTGTAATCGAGTTTCCCTGGGAAGAAGCTGCTGCCCCCTGGGTGGCCACTGCTGCTGAGAAATTAAACACAGATGTTTGGCGGGTCGCCCCCCCATGCATCCACTCTTTGTGTTTTTCCTCTTAGAGAGATGGGAACGGATTTAAGATGTCCTTAATGCTGAGCCTACATACTTATCCATAATATGTCCATGCACTCTGTTATACAAATCCTGGAAACTAACTGGTTATCCAGAGAATCCTCAGTCACCATCATCTTGTTTATCCCTTCTCCCAGCTATTGTCCCAGGCAATGGGCATAAGAGTCTTACTTGAAGAATTGTCACTGAAAAACTCACAAATGTGTGAATGCAGATTTTTAAGGCCACATTCTTATTATTTTGGGAAACAAATATTAAGTTTTTAGCTTTTCATATGAAGGGGAAAAGAAAGGAAGGAGTTTGCTTCCCCAATATGATGCTATTAGGCCAAGATGATGGATATTGATTTCTAGCATATTCTCCCATTATTAATAATTCTTAAGAAATTATAAGAGGGAAAAAGACTAAAATTTTAAAAACTCCCCTTTACAAATATCCTTCTATCTTAAGAACATTTATTCCAGTCCCCTTCCAGCTACTACATTCTTGATTTCTGCTCATTTATAACAAATCTTTTTTAAAACAATTATCTGTACTCCTTGAGGCCAGTTTCTCTTTCCCCATGCATTTTTGGTGACTTTAATTTCTTTATCTTATGGGGAAAAAAACCATTTACATGAAAACCTCCCCAAAACAAAAACATTAGTTCTTTTTCTAGGCTAAATCTCATTTTATTGCCAGTCTTCCACTCTAACTTTAAAACCCTGTTCTAATAAGCTTGTGCATAAATTCAAGCTGGCTTCCTTTACTAGCTCATCACTATATTTGTCTTTAAATAGGACAATAAAATCATAGCAAAACACTGTCTACAACTTCATTCTACAGCACAAATATTAATCTATTGTCTGCTTTTATTTGCAGGCAGCAGTATTTCCTAATATCAACAAGCCTGTCTGAATCTGGTACTATGCCCAAAAAAAAAAAATCACAACGCACAATTAAAATACTGTGTTTCCACACATTTTACTCAGGGCTGGTAAATAAAGTGTGTGTGCACGTGTGTACTAAGTACCCTGTAAGTACACAGATGTCACTCATTCTTCTTACACTTGTATAATTGTGTTCATTTAATGTGTTGCTTCCCTATATGATAATTGTAGGCTAGAGTTATAGATTGATTTGCAAGTGTATTCAATCTCCAATGGTAAACCCTGCCAACAACTTTTGAGTAATTATGGAGTAGGAAGAAGAATAAGTCAAAGCTTTAAAATTACCTTCCAAACATACAACTATTTCTCCCATCACCCTGTCCTTCTCCAGATATTGCCACATTTCTCTACTTCCTTTGACAACAGGAGTCCTTGCAAAGTGACGTCATTACTCCCTGTTTCCAGCTACCCACCTCCCAATCTCTGGAACCTCCCCTTTTCAAATTGTTCCAGCCACTATTCACTCACACTGTTGTAATGAAGGTTCACTATCACACCCATGTTACTAAATCCAATGTCAATTCCCAGCCCTCATCAGATGTGGCTCATTAGCAACATTTTACAAAGCTCATTTCTGTTCGCTGAGAAATGCTTTCTAAACTTGGCTGCCAGTATACCATAGCATTCTCTTTTCCTTCTGTCCTTCTGGCTGCTGATTCTCAGGCTCCTCTCCCTGAATGCCTTTCTTTTTTATTAGTTTAAAAAAACTATAAATAGATAGAAGGAAGGCCATAGAGTAGAGGGAATGAAATAGGGGGAGAAAGAAGGGAAGGGTAAGAAGTAATACTGGGGACTGTATAACTATAATGTTATAGTTATATATAATATATATATATATATAAGTTATATATATATAGTAAGTTATATATATATAGTTATATATATATAAGTTATATATATAACTTATATATATAAGTTATATATATAGTTATATATAATGTAAAACTATAATGCACTAGTAAATCATAAAAAATAATTTTTTGTTCAATGTTTAATTGTAATAATGGCATTGGGGTCTATTTTTTAAAGTCTTCACCTGAAAAATATACACACCTAAGCATTTATAGGTAAGATAATATTATTAATAAGATTGGATGTTTTTTGAGGGGTTGCTTTTAATTGAAAAATATTGTATGTATTATACACAATATGATGTTTTGAAATAATGTATACATTGTGGAATGGCTAAATTAAGCAAATAAATATATGTATTACTTGAAAGTTGAGATGAAATTCATACAACATAAAATGAACCATTTTAAAGTGAACAATTAGATAGTATTAATAAATTCACAATAATGCATAGTCACCAATTAGGTGTAGTTCCAAAACATTTTCCTCACTCTGAAAGGAAACCCCATACCTAAAGAGAAGTCACCATTCTCTATTCTCTCCACCTAGCCCTGGTTACCACTAATCTGCTTTCTGTTTCTATGGATTTAACTATTCTGGACATTTCATATAAACAGAATCATACAGTATGTGACCTCTTGTGCTCAACTTCTTTCACTTAGTATGATTTTGAGGTCTACCCTCATTGTAGCATCTGTCATTACTTCATTCCTTTAAGGCTGAATAATTGTCTATTGGACAGATAGACTACAATTTCTTTCATCTATTGTTGAACATTTGGGTCATTTACATCTTTTGGCCATTTATTTTGTCTCTGACCTTTTAATATCAGCAGCCTAGGGCTCAGTCCTCCCACCTCTTCTCTCTTATTTCCTTTCCACATCATTCTAGTAGATCTGTTCCAGTCACATAATATTATGTAAGATCTGTATGCTATTTATGTCTAGCTCAGACCTCTTCTCCAAGCTCTATATTCATTTATAACTGCATAAGCATGTCAAATGCAACATGTCCCAAACAGTGCCTTTTTTTCTGAAACAGTGTCTTGCTATGTTGTCAAGGCTAGTCTTGAACTCCAGCTCAAGTGATCCTCCCATCTCAGACTCCCACATACCTAAGCTCCACATACATGCTGCCAGGTCCAGTTTCAAAGTGGTATTTTTTTTATATTCTTCTCCCCTCTGCTATTTGCTGCCAGTCCTGCTCCTCCCTGTCTTCCACATTTCATTTAACAACAACTCCATCCATCTGTATGCTTTAGCCAAAGAACTTGGAGACACTCTTGACTTGTCCCATATTCACATTTGATCCTTCAGCAAATCCTATCGTCTGTTCTCATCACCTCTGTTCTAACCATCCCGTTCAAAACGACTGTGGCTCTCTTCTGATTTATCACAATGGTCCCTGACTGGTTTCTTTGCTTCTTCCAAGATCAGGTTATAAAATACAAAAAGAAAACAACACACACACACACACACACACACACACACACACACACACCAAATCAATTCTCTGGGACTCATTTTTTGGGGGGATTTTTTTTTTTTTTTTTTTACAAATTGTTAACCTGCATCTGATTATATAAGGCTTCTTAGACAAAAGTACTGTGCCCTTCCAGGCTAACTTTAAGTCTATCCATTCTCAGTTGGTAAGAGCATTCTCAACTGAATGGAAATATGGAAGAAATGACCTTGATTTATGCATTTTCAAATGTGATTGTTTTCTGAATTTATTTTCCTTGCTTCCAACTCGTATGGGGAAAAAATCAACAAAAATAAATTCTTTAGGTCCACTCTAAGGGAAATAAACAAGTTCTTCTTTGTGAAGTTTTGATATTAGTCAACCTTTATCTTTTCTACTATATTAACTAGCTATTGTCTCCTATTTCCCTGTTCAGCTTCTTCTATTCATGTATATGAAACAGTTTCATGCTACCTAAGTATTTTAAAAGGCAGCAAATAACTCTATTTAACTTCACTCACAAATAGAGGTAGATATAGCACCACTGAAAACTTAAAATTGGGGTTCAATTAGCATCAAGCTATTTTTTTTGTCAAGTGTATAATTTTATGCCATTATTATTTTCAAGAAAGCAAAATTTATGATGTAATATCATTGCCAACTTATTTCACCATAAAGCAGTGATTTTTCAACTGGAGGCATGTTTGTCTCCTGGGAGATATTTAGCAATATCTGTACACATTTTTTTGATTGTCAAATAGAGTTGAGGAACTATTGGCATCTACTGAGTAGAGGCCAGGGAGATGCTAACCATTCTACAGAGCACAGGACAGCCTCATAACAAACAATTACCTAGTCCCAAATGTCAAGGGTGTCATGTTTGAGAAATTGCAATAATGTTCAAACATTTATCATTCTGTGGGGACCATGGGGCGTAAGTCCAATTTAAAACGATTTAAATTTTATAAATCAAACTTTTCATTTTTAGACTTTGGGTACCTTTTATTGAAGACACAGCTTTTACATTCTCATTTCTGTAAATATTATATAAATTAACATATGTCACCTTTAATGTTACCCACCTAGCACTAAACTGGAACTACTGGAACTACTCTGAGAAAGACTCACTAGCAACTAATGTTCTCAAACATTGATCTGGCATCAAACAGAGGCCCTGAGGTTGAATAGAAAAGCATGAAGCAGCTGAGTGTGGTGATACATGATTGTAATCCCAGGACTTGGGAGACTGAGGCAGGAGGATCATAAATTTGAGGCCAGCCCCAGCAATTTAGTAGGACCCTGTCTCAATAAATAAATTAATTTAATTTAAAAAATGAAAAGAGCCAGGTGCATTGCATTTAGTAGGTATGGACTATATCTGGTGATTTATGGACTCCAATTCAAAATGTGCTTATAATTAAAGTTTCTGGATAGTTTAATGTCTATTTATCAGCCTGATATAGTATTAAAATCATTTTTTGTATTCATTAAGGTCCTAAAATTTTGGTAAATAAATCTGATGTGAGATGACTTAGAATGCTTTTATTCCAAAATACTTGAATCAGTCTTTCCTCTCATCTCCTATTACATGTATAGGTATAATTATGGGCATTGAAAATTGAAATACAAAATTGGAAATCCAATTTTAGCTGTATGAAAATTGTAAATCTCATATATATATTGTGTTCTCTTCCTTAAGAGGTTAACTAAAACATTAGCTTCCCAGAACGTGAATATTTGAAGGACTCTAAAGAATATCCAGTGCAACCACTCCCTTTTTATTACAAATGAGGAAAGAGGGCCTCCCAGAGGACATGAGACTTTTCCAAGGCCGTAGAACTGGTTAGTGGCCAATCCTGGACAAAAGCTCTGCTCTTCTGTTGGAATATTCTGGGATTTTTCCAACTGACTAATCTTTCTTTGCTCGACTTGTTTGGAATCAAACTTTCCAAGACTGCTGTGTAAAGTGTTAGCTAATTTATTGTGAGTCTATAAACTTGGTATAAGTCCCTAAGCAAGTTATTTATTTTCTTCCTTTTGTCTGAAATGCAAATCCTTCCAATAAGCAAACAGCCTAGTACTCTCTAAGTTGAAAAGAATTATATTGTAGACTTAATAAATATAATAGGCAATGCATAATTCTTAATATACAATGTTGTGCAGGTAATGATTTTAGCTACAATGCTTTTTGAAGAGTTTTATTGCTTTTGGTACAATTCTCTTTTCTTCCCAGAGTATCAACATTTTTGTCCCCAAAACAGTAAATAAACTATAAGAAGTGGTTTGTCAACATTATTAATCTAGGCAGACATACTCACCAAGCTACTTAACACAAATTGTATTTGTATTATTGCATTATGAAACAAGTTTCATGTATACCATATTTGTTTGAGCCTTAAGAATTTTGCTTTGTTCTTATATCAAGCATGAGAGATGAACAGGTTAATGGCTGTTAACCACGTGTGCCATTTCCACATTTTGAAACATGATCACATTTAACCTTAATGTTGCACCAAAAGAATATTTCCTTGTTCTAACCTTATTTGCAAGTATATTTTGAATATAATGCAACCATGATCCCTAAGAGGATGAAAAATTGGTAAGGAAAATGGATCAACAACAACAAAAACATAAAACAAACTTTTATAACATTATATTTTAGGTATAAAATCTATTTATGCATGAATCTATTTAGTATCTGTTTAATCTAATTAATGGAATATTTTATCATTACCTGACTTTGGGGAGTGAATTGAAGTTGTTAAGCAAAAAATGAAGTTGAAAGCAATGGGAACTTATGCTTAAAATCAAGTAGGTAAACAGCCTCTCTACACTTATAATTCTATGAGTTACCTCTCTCTGTTCCCTAGTAGAATTAATTATTAGAACATTTAATTCCAGATCTTCATTTTTCCTTTGCCTATCTTTTTGCTATATCTTTTCCTGTGAGCTAGATACTAAAGTATTGTTATAGACACTTCAAAAATGCCTGGAGTCAGGCATGTGACTTTATTAGGAGACTCTGGCTAGAGCTTTTTGCAATGAAAACCAAATAATTCTGTATTCAAATGGAAATGGAAATATTTCATCTTGAATTATCTTTACAAGATGATTTCAGCTCTTACATATGAAAATAGCAGTTGAGATTTTTATCTGTGAATTTCTCAGAAGCTCCATTTTCAGACTATGTGGTCTATTTTAAACACACCATATGGATTATGTACTCTAAGAACTACTCTCAACTTAAAAAAAAAAAAAAAAAAACCTGTGCAAACACAAACCACCCAGCTCTAAAGTCCCAGCTGGCACTTCTGTTACCCATAAGTGCTCTTTTCTGTTTATGTTTCTTACACCCACATGTATATATGTTTGCAGTTGGAATCCTTCACCCTTGTCTCTTAAAAATTCCTTGAGCGACAAGGCAGCTGAAAATGTGACTTTGCTCCATACCTTGCAGCATTGAAAAGGCCAACACGGCAGGAGAAGGCTGATGGGAGAATATGAGACCCCAAATCTTCCTTCCCCCTTTTTCCATCCGAATTTGCTTCTCTTATGTTTCATTTCCTTGAGGCCCAACTCTCTACTTTTGCTGATGCCACACAGTTTAGTGAACCACATTACCCAAAGGTGTTTGCTTTGCTGGCTGTTAATAGAGTCCCATGTAAAGAAGTCTTCCATAGCTAAAATGAGAAGTCAAAAGTTCTTAAAACATTTTATGCCCCGTGCTTTCCATGTTAATGTTCATTGTGAATATATTAGTTGGGACAGTAGAGTACAGTTCTTTTTTAATGTTATGGAACTCTTATTTTCCTCCTGAGTTTCTTACAGGATGAGTATGCCCCAGAACTCATTTGGAGAAATAATAACGTTGGCAGCTAAAAGAAATTTATCAAGATCTAATTCTATATCCCAGTGCATGAGTCTCAAATAGGACATTCAGACTTCCCAAGTGACTGCCAGGGAAGCTATTTTTAAATAAGTGGAGCCATTAGCATGTGTCAGGGCCCACCACACAAGTGGTTGCCAATTTCAGCTCTGATAATGGACTCCCCTGTGACATAGTCACATTGTCACACATCTTGGAATGACAGCAATGATTTCAGGGATGATGGACTACATGACAGGCAATGCAGAAAGTAGATGGGACTTTTACCTGTGTTGTTAGGTTTTATAAATCACAAATAATAATTCTTTTGTCCTTTTTCTTCCATTATATGATGACTACCCTGAGAGTGGGGACCAGGGTGTTCTCAGTTGTTGCTCTGAGCTTTAATACAGGGTCTGGCACATTTGTGTGCTCAATGTTTATAGTGAATCAATGAATTGGTGATCATCAGATCTGAAAAGGCAGCTAAATTCTCATATTTCTGCCTTCCTTTCTGCAATTCCAATTATCATTTTCACAAATGATCATGGGAATCTATAGGTATGGGAACCAGAGAGAACATCTGCTCTGTTGCTTTCCCCAGTCTGAAAGCTGCCTAGATTGGGTGAATGATAGGCTCTCTTACCTTTACAAACTACAGTAAAAATGGCTTCAAGGCATCCTTACTACCCTGTTCCAGAGCTGAAGGACAGTCATTGCTAAGAAAATCAACTTCAATCACAGCTTCCACCTGGTGTAACCATCCAAAAGTCATTTGAAGGATAATGGCCATATTCCTAGATGTCAAGTCTAACCATACTTTGTCCTAAATATTTTGGCAAAAACACCAAACAAAAAGATTTTTCTTGATGTGTGACCAGAGGAAGGACATTCTCTGGAATCTAGTTTCCATTACCACTTTAAGAAAATGCACACAAATTCATACATGCACACATCTGTGTATGTATTTATATGTATGTACATGTGCTATCATTTGTCTAATATAGGTTTAATGCTAAAGCTGTTCTCATGTCCTCCATCTCCTATAAACTTTTTTTGCATTCGATTAGCCATTGAATTAGATTCATACAGTTCTTGAAATGGCATTCATACCCATTGGGTCAGCTCCAAGTTACTACCATTAGTTTGGGCTTTCTTTTTTTTTTCACTTAGACTATGCAGTAGGCTCCAAACTGATAGGGATATTTCCAAATACCCCATCCATTATGGCATTTGTGTGGTACTTTATGACTACTAAGATGTCTTCTAAAATATTATTTAATGCTTGAAACAATTCTATGACATCTGAGTGCATAAATGAGTCCACGGTGAATAGTGAACAATTACCTCACAGTCCCACACTTAGTAATTTGTCAACAAATTATATTTCTCTCCACCTCTTCCCCACCCACCCCAATGGACCTTAGATATCTTTTAAAGTAAATTTTAAATTACTGCTAAAAGGGAATTTATTAAGCAAGAAAAGATAGTTTGTCTTTATCATTAATAAATTTATAAATTTCCATTAATAAAGTTATTGACTATTAAAATAGTAACCTAAGTATCTACTGATTAAAATTAAATACATCCTACTTAAAACTAGTTAATTTCCTACTTAAAACTAGTTAATTGTGAAAAAAAATTTGAAGGGCATGTGAGAAGCAATATTTTACCTTGAAAAGATTCTGATATTTCCTAATTATTGGGATTTATTTGTAGGTCTTGCCATGTAGACTATATGCTGGGTATATACAATGTTTTTATCTATGTTTTTCTCACTGCTTAGGATGACTTTTCCCAGGGCTCCAACTTGCCAAACCCTGCCCAATCTCCAAGTCTCAGCTCATATGCCTTTTCCCTCCCCTACACCCTACCCTGGAGGTTGTTGTTTATAACTCCCTTAGAAGATTAATCAAATTCTAGCATAAATCATGGTTATCTAGGTACATATATTCCACCCGTAGAGAATCATTCATTCATTCACTGATTCAACAAATAAACTATCAGCATTGCTACCATGCCAAGTACTCTTCTAGGCTCTGAAAAAAAGAGGGAGGAGTAAGAAATAAATTCTGTGTCCAGAGTGCAATCTTGTGCAAGCAGTTGCTATCTTTATTATTTCATATATATCAACAAATAGTGCTGCTGTGTTTGGTCCAGCAAACCTAACAGCAGACTCTAGTTTACAGAGTGCTGTTTACTCTGCTACCTTTCTAGGTTAAACAGAGACTGTAAATCCATCAGGAAGAAACCCTGCATTTCAGCCTTGCATTTAGTATCTGATAGCTGACTGTACTTCAAATAGAATGGTCCTTCTATTAAGAAAGAGGTATCCCTTACATGAGCCCAGCATTCCATGAACCAGTTAAAGAAAGGGATGTTTAAACATGCCACTTCCCACTGGATTCCTCTCTTAATTAATTACGTAGCTCAGAGTAGTAACATTACTGGAGAAATTTGTCACAGTCAGAGTTCTTTTCCACTAATGAACTAATTAGAACTTCTTTTTCATATTTTAATTTATATATGAGAGTGAGTTAATTTTACAAAGTGCACTGATTCATTGGGAATGAGAAGTGTCCATGCCATCCTTGAACAGTTCAAAATGATTGTTTGAGTGCTTGATGCTAACTCTAATTATCCGTTCATCATTTAAATAACCAACCCTTATGAGGCCCTCTTTCCACAGCCAGTGAAAACCCGTGCAAATAAATTAATATTGGAACAAAGAAGAAAACAACTTTCAGTAGACTCTGGAAATAACAAACTCCATCATTACTTTATGATGGAGTTCTTTCAAATAAGGATTTGAAACATCTTACAAATGAGTACATCATAAATTCCAAATAAAAACAGGAAATTGAGGGCTGGGGTTGTGGCTCAGCAATAGAGCTCTCACCTCACATATGTGAGGCCCTGGGTTTGATCCTCAGCACCACATAAACATAAATAAATAAAAGATATTGTGTTCAATTACAACTAAAAAGTAAATATTAAAAAAATGGGAAATTGAGGATTTGGAATAAAGTATATAGCAAATGTACACTGATACATTAAATGGAACTAAACAATGTTTAACCCCAAGCTTCCTCTTGGCCAAAGCAAAAGGACCAGTGCCTTCTAAATGAGATCTTGTTAGCAGAATGGATCACTTACATGTGTCTTCTCCTTGGCTAACCTCCTCAAATGAAGATTGTATGGTAGTTTTATTCATTTGTTAAACTAGATTCCCCTTTCCAATTGGAGGTCCAGGCTACTATATTAAATGTTACCAAATTTCCACTGTACTTGAAGGCAATATTGTGTTCATAGCCGATAACTGCAACATCTGCCTTACCTCTTGATTCCCTATAATCCATTCATCTGACAAGAGTAAGAGTGATGTCTTGCAGACACAAACCAGAGCAGTTCTCTCACTCACCCTCCTCCTGAGACTTTCCAACACATTTAACATCAAGTCTAGACTCCTGTACCCTGACCCACATGTCCCTACAAGCTCTGGCCACTGCTTCAGCTCCCACCTACCTTCTCCTTTTTCCATTCTGCTTTAAACACTGTGGTCACTTCTCTATTTCTGGAACACATCAAACTCATTTCCTCCTCTAGGTATTAGCTCTCGCTTTTTCCTCTGCTGGGAAAGCGCTTCTCCTGATTTTCACATGTCTTACTGTCTCATTTATTCAGATCCAATGCAAATATTCAACTTTCAAAAAGTGCTACCTTGATGACAGCAGAACCAGTCTTCACATCACTTTTTATCATATTACTGGTCTTTCCTCACCTCCCTTACCATGAGATGATGCTGGTGCCTATCTTTGTTTGCTTTTTTTCTGTGTCATCACACTAACACATAAACCCACAGTGAAGAGATATATATTTTGTTGCCCTTTCCCTTCCCCCAGAGTTGTATGACCCATAGTGGCAATGAGCAAATCAATAAATAAAATATATATTATAAATTGATTCTATTATAAAATGAATAAAAGAAAAAATGTAAACAGAAATAGCTAATTCCCTTACTGAATTATTTGGTTAATATCCATATAGTTTGAATCAGCATATTCATTTAATGCAGGAGCTAATGAACTTTTGATAAAGGTTAAAGAGTAAATATTTTAGGCTCTGTGGGCCATGTGGTCTCTGTCTCAACTACTTAACTCTGTCATAGCACAAAGGTAGCAATACACAATATGTTGTAAACAAATAGATGTGTCTGTGTTTCAATAAAGCCTTATCTTTTAAAAAAAGTCACTGTCAGACTTGGCCCTTAGGCCATACCTTAACAATTGCATAAATTACAGGATGTATCAGGAAATGACAGTTGCTGTTAAAAGCAAAAACAAACAGAAATTTTTTGAGGCTGAAAATTTCCAGAACACCAGAGTACAAATTTATGTGTAAAAAATGAAACCATTATGAAAAATAACAAAAGAAAACTAAATAGCATCAATGTCAATGACCATATCATAGTTTAGTTCATGCTCAACAGGTTTCACAACATGACTGTGAAAAGATGACCCTCTCTAGAAGATATTGATGAGATCACATTTGGAAAAATGTAGACAGATCCAGCCACTTCATTAAGGAGAAAATGATGAAACAGCCCCCATCCCTTACAATTGGAAAGCACTCATAGTCACTGGCCTGCATTCAGAGGCACACAGCCAGAAAGGCGGCCTAGGAAGCCAACATTTGAAGAATGGTTGAAAAGGCCACAAGATACATAACAGGGTGTCATAAGACAGAGAGCACATAAAGGTGTTGATGGAAGAACACTGCACATACAATAGATGAAGAGGTATATACTATTTATTCCATGCAAAGATTTGAAAATATAAGTAAAATGAAATTCAGAAAATATATATATTTACTGCAAATTTTCCTACCAGTGTCTAGAATAAAACTAGTAATACCTATTCTTTTATCTTTATTGATTTTTGTAAAAAATAAATGACAGCAGACTGCATTACAATTCTTATTACATATATAAGGATGGTGGAATATGATAGACATCATCATCCAAAGTACATGTATGAAGACACAAATTGGTTTCAATACCTAGCCTTTTAAAGTCTTTTCCACTGATTCCAGAAATGTTCTCCAAAATATAAGTATTTACATTTATTTAACATTTTATAGTTTCTAAGATACATTTGGACACTCCATACCAATTTGATCATTGAGACAGAGAAGAAAAATTTTATTATATAATTTTGTAGACAAAGAGAAGTTCCAAAATTGGCTATTAAGTGGTGGAAAAAGAGCTCAAGGGAGAAAAGTAGACATGAGATCAAATCTGATTTGGTTACTTACTAGCTAAAGAAAAAACTTTCTCTGAACATCTACATCTTCACAGACTCAAAGAATGTTATACTTGGAGAATATCTGGCTGTACATGAGATTTACCTGAAGTACTTTTTAGAAAATATAGCTATGCTTGGGCTCCACCATGTATAAATTAAATAAAGATTTCTGGGAGTGTAACTCATATATCAGCATTTAAAAATTGTTCTGAAGTACCAACAAATTTGAGAATCACTGATCTAGTACAGGGGTTGCAAACATTTCTTGCAAATATTTTAGACTTTGCTGGCCATATGGTGTCTGTCAAACTTCAACTGTGCTGTTGCTTGGCAAAGCTATCTTAGACAATATGTAAGCAAGTGGGCATAGCTATATTCCAATTAAAAGTTGTTTACAAAAGCAGGCAACTCACCATATTTGGCCCAAGGGTCATGATTTGCCAGCTTCTGATCAAGTAAAACCTTTTTGCTCAAAGAGAGACCTAGAGATGCTAAATATTTTGCCAAGTCTTCATTGTTCATCAATCACAAGGTCAAGGGTCCTCTGCCCTTTAGTCTGCAATGGTCCCTCCTTGCTCCAAATTAAATTAAATTTTTTAAATTATTATTTTTATTTATATATGACAAAGATACGCATTTTACCATAACTTATAAAATCAGAAAGAAGAGTAGAGACATATTGAAAAAGGGATGGTAAGAAGGGTAAAGGCAATATGTGAAGAAGGTCTCACAAGAGATACTGATGGCCACACTTCTGTCCAACTTCACTACGAATTAAGTATCAATAGCTTTGATTTTGAATCATCTATCAGTATCCCACAAGTTGAGATGAGATGAAGGGAGTGTGAAGATTAGATTTTTTTCTGTCAGAGATAGAAAAAATGGGGTATAGCTCTGTTCATTACATCCTCCTAAACCCGGTTGCTTGAATAGGAATTTAAATCTCATAATTCAATAGTTTTCACTGAATAATAGAAATGGTGTTAGTCAAAGCATGAATTAAAGATTTAATTAATAGGATGTAATTGCTTTATACTGATATTAGTGAATTTACTGACTTTTCTAATTATTCCAAGTGGACTATCAATCTACTTATATTTCTACTCTAATATCTTAATCCTTTCACCTCTAACTGAACCTCATAATCTTGTATGTAATCTTATTCTGGCCAATGAGAGATGAGAGAAAGTCAGGTAAGGGCTTCTGGTAAAGTTCCTAATTCTTCTAAGAGGACAATAGAGTGATCATCTCTCTCCTCTTTGTTTGGAAAGCACTGTGTCTATAGGCAATGCCTAGAATAATCACTTTACCTGACCAATAGCAAAGATGACTCTAGGCAAGTGGTATTGAAAAGCTGGATCCTTGATGATTATACTATGCCAAAGAATCAACCATCCTGAGCATGCTCCAACCTACAGATGTTTCTTTATGTGACTTAATACCTCCCTTCTTACTTAAGTCCCTTTGATTGAGAATGTCTTGATTCCAAAAGATGGCTATTGAAGCCTTTTATCTGATGTCACCTCCTGGATGTACTTCTCTCCCATCTGTTTTAAAGTTTGTTTTCAAATTATTATTTAAAAATACAAAAGTACATAGAGTAGCTGCACTGCTACATTTGGTAACCTGATGCTTCACAAGAAATGCAAATAGTTCAACATTTCAAGGATTTTAGAAAAGAAATGTCCTTTATTAACAAATTTCCACAGGCAACTCTCACAGCTGGATAGCAGAATACTGAAAGATAATATTCATTAATCTTATGGGAAAGCAATGTCCTTGGAGTTCAGACCACTTAAATGCATACATTTTAGCCAATCTTATACACAACTTAGATAATTTTAGCCTTAATCTGTCATTTCTAACTACAATCAAATATTCACCAGAGCAACCAAATAAATGAGAAAAACTTAAAGTTATGGCTTCAAAATAATATAGGTTATAAATTATATCTTTCCACTTAGCATTTGAACTCCCTGTACTCATTCATCCTACAAATGTTTATTGAGTTCATACTATGTGTTATATATAGGGGATATAGATATAAAAAGGGCAAAATCAATCTCTTATGGGGGATCATGTTTAGCAGCCCTCCTGCAGAACTTTTTGCAGTGATGAAACTATTCTATATTTGTACCATAGAATAAAGTACCGACTAGCCACCCGTGTCTAAAGTGCACATAAGATGTGGCTGTTGGCTTGTATAATTTTATCAAAATCAATTCTACTGGTATGTATAACTAAGAAAAAACAATTCAAAATAGAAAAAAAATATGTGGCTGTTGAAATTTAGAGACCAATTTTTTAACTGATCTTTATTTCAATGAAATTAAATTCATTTTTACTATTATTTGAATTGAACCAATTTATGGGTATAAGCATGATAATTTGATAATATGTACAATGTATAATGATCAAATCAGAATAGTTAACATTTCCATCTCCTTAATTATTTAAAAACATTTTTGGTTACCATGTTATAATTGTACATATTTGTGAAGTATAATGCAATATTTCAATACATATATACATGTACTGATTAAGTCAAGGTAATTGACATTTCCCTATCCCTATAATTACTTTATGTTTTGAGTCTTCTAACTCCTCTCTTCTAGTTATTTATATGATATATAATAGTTTATCATAAACTATAGTCACTCACTATGCTATAGAACACTTGCACTTTGAATTTAAATGTAAATAGCCACATGTACCTACTGGCTACCATATTCAATAGTATAAGTCTAGATGATAAAGCAGATAAGAAAATCAAAGGTGATGACATACTATGATCACTTGTCACAGAAAGAAATGCATGTAGTTCTACAAAGCCAGACTCTGAGGGGAATAACACTTGTGTAATTCAGCCTGGGATTAGTGAGCAAGATAAGAAATTATATTACGGAGAGTAACTCTTGAACAGAGTCTTAAAGACAAGGAGAAGTTAATCACCAAATCTACTTTCTGTCTCTTTTATGTTAAAAATACTGTATTTGAGTAGTCTACCTTGTCATGAAGTTAGCATAGTCCATTTTCTTAACCTCACCATTTCCCATTCACTAGTTCACTTCACACATTGACTTCCTTGCATCAAGACTATTTGTTGTATAGATATATCCAAATTCTCCTGAGTCATTCACTCCACATTTAATCCAGAAAGCTTTATATCTAACATTTTTAGTTAAATATGCAATGCAAAAATACATGCCACTTTGAATTAGATATCTTCTTACTTGTTGCCAAGTGCATAGTATAAATTTAAATAATTTTGAGCCCACTCTACATATATTTCTCATCTATTCTAAATAGTAGTTTTCAAATTATTGTTCAAAGTACATATTGAAAAATTATATTTTCAGTTATATAAGCCATAAGTGTATGGAAAATTGTTTTTTCTTTCTGTCCCTTATAGTTCACTGAAAGTCATTTCTGACCCTTGTGCTCTTTCTGAAATCATGAGGCCTGTGGATCAGCACAGAGCATAGACCTCTGTGAACTGATTCTTGGTCCCGTCATGCCCTCCATGGCCCCTAAGCACAACATTCTGCCTCTCCCCAAGGAGAGGAGAATAGCTGTGAATAGCTATTTCTGAGTACAGTGAGTTTTAGCAGACTAATACGTGAGAAGTGGGCAAGACAGATGGAAATGGCGTGCTGCTAACAATAGATTCACTAGGTGCAAGCTTCATGAATGGAAAGGTCAAAAGCAAGGATGAGGACAAAATTAGAGATAGCACTATCAATTTGGAAACACGTGAAATGCAGAAAGACAGAGACAAGGTTTTAAAGTAGATGAATGGACAAATAGTGTAGTCATTGGTGTAAAAATTGTGGAGAATGAGCTTACTTCTTTTAAAGGTAGAATGGGGTTCTGTTCAATTTGAAAAGCTGTGGACTGTGAGAATCTGGAGGTCAGTGACATACATTTCAAAGTCCTCACTGGCAGGGGCAAGACAGATAGGAAGGAGAGAAAAACCAGATGTAAAAACAACATAGGATGCAACCACACAGGTGAACTGATGCTCTTGGAAGTCGTGGAAGATATTGTGAGGCCTGGATGAAGATACTCAATGAGACAATTGGGGTGGGGGGGCGGGACTGGATTTGGGGTGGATGGGAAACTACAGGCCTGTGATTCTCACTGAACAATAGAAAATATGCTCCCAGAGTACCTTACTTCAGGGGAGGAAATATGATGAAGTGGCTAAGATGGCAACTTATACCACCATTTAACCCATTTAGGAATTTTATCTTCACTACTTCCTGACTGTGTGATCTTAGACAAATTACATCACCTTTCTGCACCTCAGTTTCCTTCTCCCTAAAATAGAAATAAAAAAAATGCCTTGTGCATCATTGTGAGAATGAACAGAGTTTATATGTGTAATACATGGAAGATGTAGAAGAGGGGAAATGATTATTCAGAGGTGGAGATTTTAAAGAATGCACATCTTTGAGTGATAACAATGGTAATGATAAGCATCAGAGGGGAGGTAAAGATGGGGACTGTAATGATTTGGATGTGAGGTGTTCCCTAAATGCTCCTATTAGTGCAGGAATGTCCAGAAGGGACATTCATGCAGAAGAGATGAGTATATGAGTAAGGGATTGGATTGTGAAAACTATAACCTAATCTGTCCATCTTACTTTGAATGGACTGACCCGGGTGGTGACTGTTGGCAAGTGGGGTGTATTCTGGAGGAAGTAGTTCACTGAGGCATATCCTGGAAGGGTTATTTTTTCCGTAGCCTTTTTCCTTCCTCCTCTTTCTGCTTCCTACCCCTACCGGTTTCTTCCACTGGGACCTTTCCCCATGTTAAAATTTCTCACCTTGGACCCAGAACAATGGAGTTGGCCATCTATGGTCTGAGACCTCTGAAACTGTGAGCCCCAAGTAACTTTTCCTCTTCTAAAATAGTTCTTGTCTGATCTTTTGGTCACAGTGATGCAAAATCCAACTAAAATAGAGACTCATGAAGTGCTAGAAATAGAGGACAGATATGTGTGTTCGGAATATTCTCAATATGAATGTTGAAGCAAAGGAGAGTGAAGATAAGAAAGAGTGGGAGGAAATTATGCGTCTTTTCTTGTGGTATTTGCAATGTTATCAACATCAGCAGATATTATTGATCTAATAAGCTAACTTCTTTTGACAATGATTTATGTATCTTTACCTTATTTTCTGTTCTCAACAACCCTGCCAAGTTATAATTTCCCTCTTCTCACAAAAGAGAAATCGAGATCCAAGTGATTTGAATACAATGTCACATGTACACGTACATGTACAGCATGAAAAAGGGGCCTTTAAGTCCTGGGCTTGTCTAACTATAGTTATATCAGTGAAGAATAGGGCAAAGCAGACAATAGCTTGAAACTCCACAGCGAAGCAACTGTTGAGCTAAGATGGCAACAGCTAAGTAGCAAAGAAGATTGCAGAAGAGATGAGTAAGCTAGGCTGAAGGATATTCAGTGTTGCTTTCTGTGTTCACAAACCTAAGGGAGAATCAAGTAGTTTGCATCCCTCCTTTCTGTTATTGCACTTAACCACTGAACTGGGAAAGCCTTTTGCTTTTGGGGGAGAACAGCATTATCATGCAGATTGGCTTAAGTGTCTGACAATGTTTTATGTAGTTTCCTTATTTCTTAGCCTAAAAATTTATTCCCTATATAATAGTTCCATATTCCTTTTGGAATGTGTAGCATGATACCCCTCCCTCCCTCCTAGCAACCTGTCTTCCATGATATATGTCATTTCATCCCTTTAGCAATCAGAAAACGAATTTCTGGAAGCCAGTCTCTTGGCAATTGATGCATTATTTTTTTCCATTAAAGAGAGTATCCATGCATTCAGTAAGAATTGTAGCTTTAAAGTGTTTAGTAATGATCTCTGGTTGCTTGTCAAGCAGCATTTCTGTCTGAACATGAAACTATAACATTAATATGATTTGCAACCCTTCCACTGGGTTCCTAATTTCCTCCAGCAACACAGAGTGATTTTTCTTCATGCCTAAAATCCATTACAGGTGCTTACTGCATTTGGTCTCCTTTGGAGGTACATCTTCTAAGTCTGACACAGGAAAAAGTTAAAAATGTTCTTACCAAGTAATCCTTCCAACCCCACCATCTTTTAATTCTGATTTATTCCAAAGCTGAAAGTATTCATCACTAGTTGAGCTAAAATAAATGAACTCTTATGACATATAATTAAATTACTGGCAGAAATAAAATCTAAGATTCCTACAGAGCATTTTATATAAACATCAGCAAGAATAATTAAGTTGAGGTAAAATATTTTGTTGTAAGACCAAATAAAGTCACCTGAAAATGTTTGTTTCCCTAATCTCTGACATTGTTTAATTTTCTTCATAATAATTATGGAAAATCATTTACTTTCATGTAAAATCCTATCTTCTTTTAGCTCTTCTTTGTCTCCCTTCCTTTCTTCTATTATCACCAGAAACTGAGAATAAAAACATTATTAAACATTTAGATTTTTAGCTAATTGATAGCCTTTCAAGGTCAGGCTAAAAGAAATTATGCATATATTCAGTTTTCACCTCTAAGTTAAAATTCTCAGAAGGGATGTTTATTTACCTTTTGTTCATCTGAATTTCTATTTAATTGGCCCAAGAACAGACTCAATTAGGCCAAAGACTTCCTAACCAGGGCACATTAACTTTGGAGAATAGTGATCTCTGGGCCCATAAGGATCAATCTCCCTCTCCCTCTCCCTTTCCCTCTCTCTCTCCCTCTCCTCAATCACTCTGTACATTTGCCCATTCAGGAACTTTTAAGGATGACTTCAGCTCTGTTTATATTAGGAATTTGTCCTTTCTGTCACTTGAAATTCCAAAATGATAGTTATTTTAAGAGCCAGAATTGCAGTATCCATACTCTATGGAAAAATCCTAAGCCAGCCTTTGAAGGGTAAAACCACAATATGAACAACAGGTCAACACAATGGTAATTCACAAGAGAATAAATCTTTCCTTTAAGGTTTTGTGGTATTGTATTCATATTTACTTCTAAGTTTGAGAAATGCTTTTAACCACCTTCTCTCCTTTTCTTTTGGTCACCACTTTTTGAGTTATCTGGTAGTTTTAATAAACTCTCCTTATTATTCTCACATTCCCATCAGTTGCACCAGTATTTGTAAGGGCTCTCTTCTCTTCAGGTGCAGGGGGAAATAAAAAATAGATTAAGAAAATTTGGGATCAGCCCCAATTCTGCCACTTACTGGCCATGTGACCTGGAATCCCTCTCAGCCCAGTGGGCTTATCTGTAAAACAGTAGTATAAAATGCCTACTGCACTAGTAGAGGATTCAAAGATGTTATAGTTTGTAAAGAAGCTTTGTATGTGCCAAGAGGCTATGCATACATAGTTTTTACTCAGACACACCTTTGTGAATGGAACATTTAGCAAAAGAATGTATTGGTCTTCCTCTCCCTCTGGGAAGGAAGGGCACTGTCTCAAGTGAAACTCTTTCATGACAGAAGTACAAAAGTCTTCACTTCTGGTATCCAGAACTATTTTCTTCTCATAGTTCAGAACTAGCCAAGGCCTGGTACCCAGAAGGTAACTCCACTCCTAACATTTTGGAGCCCACAGTCTATTGAATACGTCTCCCTACAAATTCATATTCTCTAAAGCCCCTGTTCCTAACCTTGCCCTCATCTGTTGCTTATCCTCCAGGACCTACTTCCCTTTCCAAAGAAAGGTAGATTTCTTCTTGTAATCTCCATGATTTTCAGACAAGGTTAGAAATGAATAAAAGAGATGGAATATTCTTTCCTCTTCTCTTCAGCTTCTAGGTTCCTGTCCCACCATTGACATGCAATAATGTTTCTAGTTTTTAGTCTTTTGCCATCTGGTCATATATTTCTCTTTTGCTATTCATTGAGAACTCAAACTGTGAAAGCCCTTTAATAGGCCATGACCTACTGACCTTTCAAATCCTGAGTCATGCTACATCTCCTTCCTCATCATGAGATCTACTTCCTAGGTCCTTTCCTGCTTTTCCAGGGGATCATCCACTGTGGTCAGATGAAAAATAACCCCTAATGCAGGAGGGTGAAACTCAGACCAGGTGATATGAGGATGGAAGCAGAAACTGAAGTATACAGCTGCAAACCAAGGAATCTCAGCCATTTTTAGAAGCTGAGAAAGGCAACCAAAACTCTTCCCTGGAACTTCCAAAGAAACAAGTCCTCCTGATATCTTGATTTTGGCCCAATGATACTCATTTGGGCTTCTGACCTCCAGAACTGTAAGATAATAAATTAGTGCTACTTTAGGCCACCAAGTATATGGTTATATGTTAAGCAACCACAGGAGACTAATACAATGTAATTGTGGTTAAGTGGTCTCTTGATCTAGTTCTGAAAGTGTCAATGGTCACTAATTTCCATTCTTCCCTTATCTTCACCCTAGAATTCCTCTCATTTGGGACCTTCCTGGATTCCTGCCTTGAGAATCCCCAACTGACTTTGACTGACTTCTATCTCAATTATGGATTTTTTCACTGCTGCTCATAAGGTTTTAAATGATGTTACTAAGTAGGCAGACTCAAAATTAATTAGGATCTTTTATGAATCACTGAATTTTCCTTTTGCCTAAAATTTCCCACTGGTATCTTAGTAGCAGTTCCTACAAATATTTCTACCCTGCTTGGGATCCCAATTCACCTATGCCCACTTCACTCTGAGAAGATTGAGATTAACTATTGCCTTTCAAATTTTCTATTGTCTTTAGCTACCTCTCTTTCTCCTTGCCTGTATCAAAATCAGTGTTCTCTTTCTCAGACCTATGTATGTCCTCTCCATATAGCCTGGATCCCATGCTATTCTGTGTCTTCCTGGCCCTTATTCCATCATTAGCTTTTCTCATTGGGGCACATAGGAGGGATTGTTAACTTCATACCTAGGTGTAGGAAAGTACAATCTAAGACATTCAGGATGAAGAGAAAGAGGCATAAAAGAGAAAAGTGATTTTAATATACACATATATTTCACATTTTTTAACATTTATTGAGTGTCTACTATGTGCCAGGCAACTACAATGTACACTATTCCTAATCCTTACAACCTGGGTGAGTCAATAATACCTAATATTTCTTCATCCTTTATGTTCACCTCATCTAGATATGGTAAACACAAATATAGAATCTATAATAACTGTTGGTACACAGTAACATTCAATTGATATTAACTGTTATCATACTTCTGTAAGAATTTAAAGGTCTTCGACTCAATTACAGTGTTCTTCATTTAGTCTTTTTTGCTTTTTATTATTTCTCCTTATGTTTTTTGAGGAAAAATATTGCTTATTTTAAAATGGCTAACATTATTCTAGGCAAATAAGCAAAAAATCAAGTTATTGCAGAAATATATAATCCTTATGGAAAAGCTATTTTTATATAACTTTTTTTGCTTAAATTCATTGCATATGTATGTGAAGTACACAGATCAATATTTTAGTCATATTAAATAAATTAATCTCAAAATTTATATTTTCAACCTGTGAATTTATGTAAATGTGAAATCTATGAGCCATTTCAATATTAGTACCAGAATACATTTAATATCCCAGTTTGTGAAAATATCTTAAAGAAATTATCAAGACTTTTACATAAGAGAAGCAATATGGAGTAGTGAAAAGAAAGTACATGTGTGATCCAAGCCAATATGGATTTAAATTTGTCACTCATTATGTAATATTTAACAAGCTCAATCCCATTAATACTAAAACTTATATATAAAATATGGCAATTCTCATCTTCTTGAGATATTGCAGGAGGTTAAATGAGTCATGGGCCCTATCTTTATATTCAAGGACAGTGTCTAATGCTCCCCCCAAGATTGTCTAAAAGAATAGTTTGTTCAAAGTAGATGTTCAATAAATGTTTTCTAAGTTAATCAATGTCTTGAAAATCATTTGGCAATGCACATTATCCACTTTCCTCCACACTGAGAAAGAATCCCTGAAAATCAGTCAAGTTAATCATTTCCCTTCACCTAAGAACTGAACCTAAGTTTCTTTCAAAGTAATTTACATTTTGAGTCTCTAAGAGTTTCTTTAAAATTGTTTCTCTTCTATGGGGCTTGGCGATCATGTGGCTAAAGAAAACTTAAGAAAAAGAAAAACACATCATTTTGGTCACATGAATATTGCAAAATGTTTAATACTCTTGACCTTTTATGAACATGTTGTATTGATTCTATTCTAGCATTCTTTTCCTGAGAATAGAATCATCTCATGAGAAAAGAGCCCACTGGGGAAGGGTGACTAGGAAGTTCCTACCACTTCTCCTGGGTGCTCCTTATTCCCCTTGTAAGTGCTTGAATTTAGTGTCCTTATGGGGCTTCCATCTGGGATTTGGGGAGCAAGCTAGCATAACCCATCTATTCAAGACAGAGCACATACAGGGGATTCCCAAGCAGCATCAACTGTCATCTTTTCAACATTCCTGCTGGAAATGTCTCCTTCATTTCACAGAAGAGAGATATCTTGAGTTTAACCAATTTCAATAATTTGTATGTTCATGTCACCCAAACACCAAGCATTATACATAGGGTTTTATAACTATATAAATTTTAAACCATAAAATTCACTCTTTTAAAGTATTATCCAATGGTTTTCATAGACTCACAATATTGTGCAACTACCACTACTATCTAATTTGAGAACATTTTCATCCCTCTGAGAATAAACTCCATCTTCTTTAGTGGTCACTCTTCGCTCACTTTGACCCAGCCTTAAGCAACCACTAGTCCACTTTCTACCAGTATGCAGTTATCTCTTCAGTACCTCTCATATCAATGTTTTCATAGAATGCATGTTCCTTTGGGCCTGGCTTCTTCCACTTAGCATAACATTTTCAAGGGTTATACACACTGTAGCATGTATCAGTAC
Organism: Callospermophilus lateralis; assembly: GCF_048772815.1. NCBI lineage: Eukaryota > Metazoa > Chordata > Mammalia > Rodentia > Sciuridae > Callospermophilus > Callospermophilus lateralis. The sequence goes on from NC_135325.1 coordinate 928,139, forward strand.
TTTGTTCCTTTTTATGGCTGAATAATATTCTAAGAAAAATATTTTAAAGCACTTTATGGGCAAAGAATGCTTATGATCACCAATTTCAAATATCATATTTGTACAGAATACAAAAAGGAAAATACCAGTTTTTGATTATTTAATTGTAAAAAATCTATAAATCTTTAAAGTGGTCTTTGCTGGTGAGGCTATGGAAAACCAGCATTCGTGTACTCTTAGAGCAACATTGATAAATTGGTTCATTCTTTTATTTTAAAAAGCTATTACATATTTAAGGCATACAATATAATGTTTTGATATACATACACATTATGAAATGATTATTATAGTCAAGTAAATTGACATATTCATGATGTCACATAGTGTGTGAGTGTGTATATGTGTGTGTGTGTGTGTGTGTGTGTGTGTGTGGTAAAAATACCTACAATCTACTCTTCTAGCAAATTTCTTGTATACAATACAATAAAAGATACCCCACCTCCAAATACCATCACATCAGGAATGTGGGTTCAACATGTTGAAAGCATACATTCAGTCCATAGAAATGAGGTAGGGGAAGTTGAAGAGAATCCAATGATAAGAGGGACTCAACTCACTCTTGAGGGAAAAAGTCACAGAGAAAGCAAGAGAAAAATTCAGACATCTGCTGGGAACAGAGTGGTCTGACTGACATTCTGCAAGGAAACAGGAAACACAGGCCTGTAGCTACAAGGAACTGAATTGGCCAACGACCTGAATAAGCTTGGAAGTGGATTTTTCCCAGAGCCTCCCAAGGAGAGCCCAGCTGGCCAGCACCTTGATTTCAGCCTTGTGAGCTCATGAGCAGAGAAACCAGCCAAGCCATCTCAGACTTCTTTTCTACAGAACTGTGAAATTTTGTGTTGCTTTGTTCTATGTTTATGTCATATGTTGCAGTAGCAATAGTAAACTAATACATTTATGACTGTATTATTTTTATTTTTAAAATTATAGATAAACATTTAAAACTAGTGGAAATCTAAATAGACTATATTAAGGAAGTTGAAAGTAAGGTTAATGTTTCATTGGCATGACTATCTAATCAAAAGTTCATGATAGTTTTCTTTGTTTTGTACACCTACATTTAAATAATTTTAGGGCAAAAATTGCATTTTTTGACAAAGATCCCCTGGGTGGCAAAACTGTCTGCTAAAACCTGGATAACTAATTTGTTTTCCCAATGCTTACTGTCTTCTAAATCTAGTACCTTCTTTACATACTAAAATCCTGGAATGTACACATGGATTCTTTAATGCCTACAAAGTTAGTCAAAAACTGATAAAAAATAAATCAATAGACTCTAAAAATCAGACACTTGGCTTAAAGGAGTATGTTTGCCTTGTCTAATTAAAATGTCTAAAGGTTAACCCTGCACTTTGTCTAACCTTTCACCATACAATTCTTCCCTTTGCTATTGGGCATGTTCCAGAGCTTTGCTAATGGAGTTTATTGTTCTTACATGGAAAAATAGTTAAATAAATGATGTTTTAATAAAGATTTAAGATGAAAGCTCTAAGGGTACCATTTCTTTTTATTATCATCTGTCTCTTAATAAATACTTTGTATTAAAAGAAAATATTTTAATAGTTAACTACTTTTTATGAAAATAAAACCTTCTAAAATTGACTACTTGCTATAAAAAAGGCAAAAATATATTTCCTCCCTAATTTGTTGTAAAAGTTCAATTAATTGATGTTAATTAATTTTGAGAAAAATTTAACCAATTAATATCATTGTTGGGTAAAATTTACTTGTTTCCAAGTCATTACTCTCTAGCTGGACATGGTGGCATATGCCTGTAATCCCAGCAGCTAGGGAAGCTGAGGCAGGAGGATCACAAGTTCAAAACCAGCCTCAGCAAGTTATTGAGGCCCTAAGCACTTAGCAAGACACTGTCTCAAAACATAAAAAGTGCAGGGAATGTGGTTCAGTGGTTAAGAGCCCTGGGTTCAATCCCTGGTACCAAAATGAAACAAACAAACAAACAAAAAACCTTTTTCTCCTCTTCTAAGACCTGTATCTATCTCTTGCTATTCACTACTGATCAATATCTATTTAAGTGATTCTTAACTGGGGGAGACATTTCTTTTCCTAAGGCAAATTTGCTAATTTCTAGAGATATTTGGGGCTGCCACAACTGGGGTGTGTTATTGGCATCTATTAAATATCATACAATGCACAGGATAGCCCTCACAACAGAGAACTGTCCAGTTGCTGTATTCCAATAATACTAATGTTGAGAAACTCTGGTTTAGGTGAATCTAGAAAGATGGGTCAGTAATGAATAAAGATATTGGGTTCTCCATTTAGGAGAAGTAGTGAAAACTATGTTAGTACACTATTGATGGGGGTTCAGGGAGAGAGAAATGGGACCAAAAGAAAAAGCAAAACCAAATGATCAGAAAAATAGTAAGACAAAGATAATGGAGTATCAGAAAATAAGGAAGAAGACATTTCTAAAGAAGACATGATGAGCAAGGTGGTCTGCTGAGGGGCAGGGACATTGAGTGAGCAGTAAGGAAAGGCCATTCTTTTATGCTAGCATATCGTGAGTGATCTATGACATATAAACTTTAGGTAGACAGATGAACTTTAGGGAAGACTTTGGGGCTTAAAGGAGTAGGAACAGATATTAGTTTTTATTTTGCTTATTTTCTTGTCTTTTTGTTTAAGACAGGAAAAATGGGGAATATGATTATGCTAGTAAAATGATTAGCAAAGAGGTTTAAATCTTTGTATTAAAATTCTCGGAATAATTAGAATTTCATTAATAATTTAAATTTCTTTAAAATTTTAAGCAAAAACAATGTTTAAATTGGCATTTATTATGTACAATATTTAAAGCGAGGTATGACCTGTCTTGTGAAAAAAAAGGGTAATAGTAAGAAGATACCTTTTCCCTCCTTATACCCACTTGTAAAGTCCAGTTCATGCAATATCCAAAAACCAAAGCCAGTTAAATCTCAATAGTTAGTTAATCAGGGTGAATGGAATGCAGAAAGAGGGCCAGAGCATTTATTGCATTGGTGTCTAGCCTGCAAAACAACAGTTGATAAATTGATTGCTTTTTCGTACTTTTCAGCTGCTTTTTCTGAATGGAATAGACAGGTTAAGTCTGATTTTCCCATTTAAAACCAAAATGGATTTGACATCACAATTATTTCTTTGAGTAAACCATAAAAAATTTATTTGACTTCTTGCTTCCTCTATGGTAGACTGGGAACTGTCATGCTGAGCCTGAAAAGCCATTCCTTCACATAGGACCCAGGCCCTTTCCCTTGGCCCCACACAGCCCTTGAAGGCCATACTCTGCAGCTCTTTGGAATGGATCTGAGAACTGGAAAGTCACTGTGATCAGCAGTTATGAATCATTTTAACAAGAGCTTCTCCCTTTGGAGAAGCATGATTACAGGAAACAATAATTGATTTCAACTGGTTGGTTGGGAGTCTCTTTATCTAGTCTCTAAACGGGGAAAGGTTTTGCCCCAAACCTTGAGAAAATTTCATTTTATCATTGTCTTAGCTTAGAGTTGGAGACTCCAGCTGAGTAATATCTAGCAAATAGCATAACTCATTCACTTTCCTTAAAACCTCTAACATGCCAGCATGGGATTAAAATTGAAGCCCAAGGTAAGGTGCATTTCAGCCCCTGTAGATTGATTAATTTTGCCCTGTGTCAGTGTTGCATTCCCAAAGACAACATAAAGGGGTGTGGAGAGAATGGTATATTATTTTTAACTACTGGAAAATAAAGAAAGATACCATTCTTCTGATGTGAGGTCTACAGCATCTTCCATGTGAAGATAAGGCATTCTTTTATTCTTGGTGATAAAGTAGATATAAAATAGGAGATATTCAGATAAACAATTCTACTTCCAGTTTATTAACACTTGAACTAGTTGCTTGCAACTTGCCATGCTTCCCCATTGGTTACACAAGTTCATAGCCCTGAGTCTGTTCATCTCCCCATGTACCTCTTTCATGACTTTGACTTGACACACATTTTTGTCTCTCTAAGCCCTCCCCATCTACCACCTTGTCCAACACTTCAGAAGGACACTGCAGGATCTTGGCGTTTAACTTGTGAAAAGTCGCTAGGCTCAACTGTATCAATGCCCCTACTGAATGAACATACAAAGAAATGATAGTTTAATGTGAAATACCCCGTTGCCTTCATGAATGCTGCAATAACACTCATTACATCAGTATAGAGCAAGAGAAAAGGGTTTAGACTTAATCCGTTTTAATGTCAGTTATTTCCTAATATAAAAGACTGTGGGCCTTTTCACATTCTTTGGAAGGATTAGTGAAGGCCAACACGAATAACAAATTGACATTTCTGAAGTTGTGGAAGAGCCAAAAGCAATACAAAAGGAAGGCAGACAGATCGAATTTCTGAACAGAATTATTTTTCTAAGCGGAGTTTAAAAGTTAACATTAAGAACAAATGTTAAACAGCTCTATATGGTTATTTTTCTTTACCTGGAGCACATTTTGCCAAACAGTTAAACTGACAATTTAGAAAGCCACATCTTGATGTTACAGACACAAAGGAACTTCATCTATGTGACAGGCACAATAAGAGATTAAAGCAGTTACTTGAATAACAATTTTTACATTCTTCTAGACATTTTATTGTCTGAAAATTTCCAAAACTAATGGCATACATTCTTTTTAGTGAAGAATATGTTGGTTTTCATCCAATCATTGAATACTGGTACTACAATGGATTTTGAAATAGACAACTTTGGCTTTCCATTTCATTAACGAAGAACAATAGACCGATAAAGATTCCCAAGTCATCCAATGTCACAAAACTAAAGATCCATGGCAATTCAAGACTGGAGGACCCTGGTTTTCTGATGACTCATCCAATAATATTTTCATGTATCATTGTCCCTCTCCTTGATTGCTTTGTATTTTACTGTTGTATAGTATTCACTTGCTCTATAGCCCCATTCCAATTGGCTTTGATATATCTTGAATCAAAATTCTAAGAACAGGTTCTACTTGTCTTAAAACTCTACACAGTCACTGCAAAATGCTGTGAGTTTTGGGTTCACCCAAGTCCTTTATAGCAATTCATATCTAATGGGGTTGTAAAATGAGAAGACCCCCTAATAGACTAGTTCCATGATGGGATTCTAGATCCTAACCCATTCCAGCATCACTCTTAGTTCTAAACATGGGGATGAGTCTAAACCTAGATTTTTCAACCTTGACATTATTGACTTTTAGGGGAAGATGATTCTTTGATGTTGAGTGTCAACTTGTGCTTTACTGGGTATTTAGCAGCATCCCTGGCTTCTTCCTACTAGATTTCAGTAGCACCCCACCCCTGAGTCACAATAATCAAAAATATCCCAGACTCTGCCAGATATCTCTTGGGGGGCAAAAATCACCCCAGATTGAGAACTATTGATCTAAATTCCTCAGCACCTACATAAACCGTGACACAAAATAGGAGCAAAAGCGGAGACCAAAAGGTAGATAAAAAAGGAACTCACTGGCACCTTCGACAATGAAAGTTCCTTTGCTCAAAAACCATTTAAATGTTTTGGTTCAAAAAAAGGTAAGTCATTTTAATAAACCATATGCCTTTCCTCACTTCTACCACACTTTTGCCTTAAAGTATGTTTTTATTGCCAAAAAAGCAGAGCCTCCCTGTTTGTAATTATAATATTATCCTGTGGCAAATTTCAGAAAGAACCAATTGGGGCACTTCCAAGCTCGAATTTTCTCCATTCTATCTCTCTCCCTTTGGATAAGAGGGAGGAATAAGTAAAGAATATTCCAGTTCTCCCTTACTCTGATGCTCATACTCAGGACAAACCTCAGGTCCCCAGGATCTGCAAACCAAACCTTCAGGCATCACCATATCTCTGCCTTGTCTTATTTGCTCAGTATTTTCATGCAAGAACACCAAACTTTCGTGAGAGATGGTCAGGACTCAATAATGTTGATAGTGATGAAGGGAAGGAAGGAGGAAGTAATAAGTTATTCTTATTCAAAAATATTTGTAAGCTTATTCTATCTATAGCTTGTGTTACTGCTCTGAATATGTCAGTTATAGCCATGCTGTAGAAATTTAATGTTTAAGAGATATGATTCTTACATAATTTCCTCTCTGGCACTGTACAGATTGAGATATATCTTATATAGAATAAAATGTTACAACTGAAGTGTAAAGTTGTATGAATTTGTACATGCATATACATTATGGAACTCCCATCCAGATCAAAATATAAGCCATTCTCATTACTTTACAGACTTCTTTTTGCCCCCACCTACTTATTAATACCTTCACTCCCAGAATAAACAATGTCATGATTTCTACCAAAGAATATGAGTTTTATCTCTTTTTAGCCTATAAATTAAATTGAAGAAGATATACTTTGGGGGCCTCTTTTTTACTCAGTGTTTCTAAACTTTGTGCATATAGTTTTGTGTGTCAGTGGTTTATTCTTTTGTGATGTTATGTGGTATTTCTTCATCTAAATAAACCACAGACTCCTGCTGATGGATATGTGTGTATATATATGGACTGTTATGAATAAAACTACAAAGAAAATGGTATTAAAATCATAGTATAAATATATATAGTCATTTTCCTTGGCTATATAACAAAGAGTGAGCTGGGCACAGTGGTGCACACCTATAATCCCAGTGATTCAAGAGACTGAGGAAGGAGGACTGCATGTTCAAGGTCAGTCTCAGCTACTTAGTGAGACTCTGGCTCAAAATAAAAAATAAAAGAGCTGGAGATGTAGCTCAGTGGTAAAGTACCCTTGAGTTCAGTCCTCAATACCAAAAACAAAACAAAATAAAAACAAAGCAAAACTGAGAATGAAATTCTAATTTTTTAAAAAAGAAATATGGTGCAGTGGTGGAGCACTTGCCTAGCATGTGTGAGACCCTGGGTTCAATGCTAAGCACAGCATATAAATGCATAAAATAAATGTCGATTGACAACTTACTTTTTTAAAGAAAATATCAATTATTAAACTGAAATTTCAAAGTTAAAGAACAACTGAGAAGCAGCTTTTTTTTTCAGATGCTATAGTAAAGACAACAGGAATTCTTTTCCTTTCTTATTTTTTGGGGAGTACCAAGGAATGAACTCAGGGTACTCAACCACTGAGTCACTTCCCCAGCCATATTTTTCATTTTATTTAAAGACAGGGTCTTACTGAGTTGCTTAGTGCCTCACTTTTGCTGAGGTTGCTTTGAACTCTCCATCCTCCTGCCTCAGCCTCCTGAGCTGCTGGGATTACAAATGTGCACCACTGTGTCCCACTAACAACAGGAATTATTTTAAAGCACATTTTAGACCAGTAAAGAACTAAAGTTCAAAGGGGAATTCAAATTGAAAACCAGAACAATTTCTATAAATATTAATAATAAAAAAGGTAATAATGAAAGTTTCAAGTACCAAGTAACTTATTTTTAAACACACCTATTTCTAGGAATATGACAAATACTTGAAGGGCCAGAAATTGCAGGTATTGCTCTATCTTCTGAGAGATGAGCTTGGACATCCTTTATAGCAGCCCAAACATATTTTTATATTGATATAAAGACTTAAAGAACGCAATGATTTTTTTCCTTTGGTCTATCTCTATGCATAAACAAAATTTTTATTAATTTTTTAAAATAAATGACAGCAGTATGCATGATAATTCTTATTACACATATATAGCACAATTTTTATATCTCTGGTTATATATAAAGTATATTGACACCAATTCATGTCTTCATACTTGTACTTTGGATAATGATGCCTATCACATTCCACCATCCTTGCTAATCTCCTGCCCCCTTACTTTCCCTCCCACCCCTCTGCCCTATCTAGAATTCATTTATTCCTCCCATGTTCCCCCTCCCTACCCCACTATGAATCAGCCTCCTTATATCAGAGAAAACATTTAGCATTTGTTTTGGGGGGGATTGGCTAACTTCACTTAGCATTATCTTCTCCAATGCCATCCATTTACCTGCAAATGCCATGATTTTATTCCCTTTTCTTCCTGAGCAAAATTCTATTGAGTATAAATGCCACATTTTTTTATCCATTCATCCACTGAAGGGTATCTAGGTTGGCTCCACAGTTTAGCTATTGTGAATTGTGCTGCTGTAAACATTGATGTGGCTGTTTCCCTATAGTATGCTGTTTTTAAGTCTTTGGGGCACAATGATCTTATCCCATTTATTTCACTCAGAATAAAAATAGATGATCCTTTTATCAATGCATCAGGAAAATATATTAACACAGTCTAACAGTAGGTTGAATACAGAATTTCTCCTGAAATTAGGAGACTTTCAGAGTGAAAGGGACACTATTAATGTTTATATTGGGACCATTTAACCTGCACTTTGCCAAGAAAACTGGATCTTATGGTCACTCAAGCTCATTATGAACAAGAATATGGAATCTAGGGCCAGATGCTTCATGCCAAATTCAAAATTAGTTTCCTTTTTGACATTGGCCAACTTGTTTAAATCCTTGTCCTTTAATCATGATATTGGTCAGAATCTTCTCCACTGAAATTTTATAAAGTCTCCATAAATGGCAAGTCATAAATCATAAACCTCAAAGCCAATAAAGCTGTCCAGGAAGGATTTGAGAGCTGGAATGCAGACTTCCAGGGCTGAGATGTATGCTTTCAAGAGCCTGGCCATACCTGCATCTAAAGTGCCACTCAATTAATTTATGAGGTTCTCTCTCCCCTTTCATTTTCTCTTCCAGTTCTGAATATATTCAGACCTAAAATAAGTTTCAGGTAGCCACATATGTTCTATGTTATTTCACTGAAAAGGAGTGAACTGAAAATTACATCAGTGGTTGCGACACATTTGGCAATATTTTTCTTCATGCTTCAGTCACTGGACTTGCAGTGTGATGAGAATCCCAAAAGCCTAGTGTGACAAACAGTTCCTGAAATTTTCATTAAATCTAATACCATGATATTGTTTCACATTGCTGACTCTTGACATTGGGTGAACCTCATCAAAGCTGATGTTCTTAGGTTTGTATGGGAAAACAACAATGTTTTATTTCTATTAAGTTTCAAAGTTTGAAAATAACACAATAATTATGAAGTAGCAATGACTCTTGAATAAGAGGGACTGACAGTTTTTATAGGGATTTAAAACCAAATTTGTCAAAACACTAAGATAGAAAGTGAAAAACTAGAGTCTCTTGAAAGGGAAAAAAAAATGTATACTGGCTACCTTTAGAGTGTCCCCAGAACCATTGCGTTGAAATAATTAGTTGCACAGGAAGGGATGATTTAAGTGAAATAATGATGATAAGCTAATAAGTACATTGAGTTTCCTACTGCAGAAAGGTAGTCATTCCAAGTTAATTAACTTGGAGTCGTAGTCCATTATAAAATTACAAATTAGGACAAGTAACTAGACATATAGTATAAAGTCAGAAAACAAATGCTTATTTTATGAAATCATTCTTATTTTAATGCTAAGTTCATCTTTTCAAGCAAAGTGTAAATGATTTTTGGATAGATATTTAACTCATGTGGTCACATTTTTGTATTAAAAACTTACATCTACACTAACATATGAGTCAATAATCATACTCCTGGGTACCTATTCCAAGGAAATAAAAAATTATGTCCATATGGAAAATTCTACACTAATGTTTATGGTATCTTTATTTGTAATAATCAAAAAAAGTGGAAATAATCTTACCATCTATCTGATGAACACATAGACAAAGTGTGGTAAACCACGCCACAGAATATTTCTCAACAATAAAAAGGAATAAACTCTTGATGCATACAATAATTCAGATGGATCTCTGGAGAATTAATCTGAGTGAAAAAAGCTTATCTTGTCCTATATGATTCTACTTATATAAAATGTTTTAGTCCATTTGGTGCTAGAACCAAACATCTGAAACTAGATAATTCATAAAGACCAGAAATCCATTTTCTCATAGCTCTGGATGCATGGAAGACCAAAATCAAGTCATTGGCAGTTCTGGTGTCTGGTAAGGTCTTTGTTTCCAAATGGTTCCTTGAACACTGTGTCCTCACACGGAGGAAGTAATGGAAGGGCAAAGGGGATGAATACAGGGTTCTCATATGTTGGAAAAGCAGAAGAGCATAAAACCATCCATTGAAACCCTGTATAAGGACCCTAATCCCATACATGAAAGCTCTCCTCTATGGCTTAATCACCTCCTACAGGCTCCACCTCTTAATATTATCACATTAGCAATGAAATTCCAACATATGATATTTTGGGGGGACACATTCAGACCATGGCATAAAATGATCAAAATAGAAAAAATATAGAGGGAGAATAGGTTAGTGATTGTCAAGGTTATAGACAATGGAGGAATAAGTGTGGCTCTATGATATTTTGGGGGGAACACATTCAGACCATGGCATAAAATGATCAAAATAGAAAAAATATAGAGGGAGAATAGGTTAGTGATTGTCAAGGGTTATAGACAATGGAGGAATAAGTGTGGCTCTAAGGGGTAACATGCAGGAGCCTGTGGTGATGGAAGAGTTCTGTGTCTTGATTATGGTTGGTGGTTATATAAATTTGCATATGTAATAAAATGGAATAAAGTTAGACATACACATTGCACCAATGTCAATGTCCTGACTTTCATATCACACTATAGTCACATCTTATGTAAACTGGACAGGAAACTGGGCATATCATACTACATGGGATCCTTCTGTAATATTTTTGCAACTATCTGCAAACCCATAGTTATTTCAAAGTAAAAAGTTAAAAAAAATCACATCCACATCTACATCTGAATGCACACATACAAAATGCTCCCCCTACCTTTTGAGTGTCATTACCTCCTGAAAAATTCTTCATCAGGTGTACTTCCATAAATAAATCAAATGTATCTATGCTAAAGTAACACCAAATCATATTAAAATGAACCCAATTACATCAACATTTATCACAATTTATTATAATACAACCTAACAAGGAAATGATACTTTAATTCATCAGTAGTGTGGTTATATATCTGCACATAGTACATTCCTCCCTACCAGTTATGAATCATGCATACAATGAACCTGTGACCATAATAAATGCTTTGACCCTGAATATTTAAGTAACTGCACATTTAGTTTAAAAATAAAATGGAAAAAGAATGACAACAACAAAACTATTAGTGATATCTATGCAAATGATGTCTGAGATCATCATTATTCCAAACTACTAAAAGGAGTTCTCTTGGAAAGAGCGAGAGGCACCAGCTGCTATGTGCCTGATCCTTGACACATTGTCCACCTCTCTAGAAACATTGGTCACCCATATTCTTTGGGCCAACCAATGTGCACTCAAATGTCCTTCCATCTGTCCCCCAACAAGTTCACTCATCAAGACTATATCTTTCTTCATTAATGTTCTTTACGGACAGCCAAGCAGACACTGGGATATTATCTTCAGAGTTTGGTGATCAAAAAGAAAGTCAGTTTTGAAACTGTCCCACATTAACAGGTGTCTAGATAAGGTAATAGATTAGAAGAGCACAGATATTCTGTTCCAGTGGGAGCACAAGTACCTTTATCTGTGCTTGTGTTAAACACATATGTGTCCATGTGTGCTGTGATGTATCTTATCACAGTTAGAAAGTGCTGCCATGGCATTTGCTGAGCTAAGAGAGTTGGTGTCATCTCAGAGGAGTAACACCAATGTAAAGGATGTAATGTTTCCTTTAATACAAAGAATTTTCAACTCATCTGGATGAGTCTTTCATTTTGCCTTTGGGTGACCCAACTCCCCCAAAAGGGGTAGAAAGCAGTCAAGAGGCAAGGGAGACAGGAAAACTCAGAACTAAGGAAGCACAGTAACTTTATACAAAAAGTTAAAATCCAGTGATCATTGAAATAAAAGTATGAACAGGGCCTCAGATGCTCCTCCCTCCATCTTTCCCACCACAGAAGGAAGAAGCAAGAAGGACAGTACTGGGGTACCAACTATTCAGGTCCAGAAGTTCTCCTACTTATCCCAACTATGATCATCTCTCATGGCTCTCATTTTCACTCTGGCTCTATCTGGAGCCCCAAGTTGCCTGCTTAGACTAGCATACTCTGTACAGAGATTTCTGTATCCTTATTTGAGACAAACCAGCTATTACTTTGGCAAATGTGGCTATAATGAGTAATAAGGAAGCATTGATTGAGGTAAGTGAGAAGTGGAATCATCTAAGGTGAGATGCATTAAGAGTGGAACCCTTCAAACAGTGGTTTATAGCCAGGGCAATATCTGATAAAATAGGGCTGTCTGGAGATATCTTTGGTTTTGGGTTGTCTGAACTCAGAAGGGATTGGGGGAGATGTTACTTGCTTCTAATGAATAGAGGACAGGGATACCACTAAATATTGTACAGTGCACCAAATAGCTACCACACCAAGGAATTACGCAGTCCCATTGTCAGTAGCACTGTGATTGGGAAACTCTAGTCTAAAATATGCAATCATTAAAGGTCAGCTTGATGACACAGAAGTAGCCAGATTATATGTCCAAGAAGTCAGACCAGAACAGAGTTAGGCATGGAACATCTCTGGACTTTAGAAAGTCTTCAAATGAAAGGTGATAAATGAATGAGAAGTCAGTAATTTGTAGTTGAAACACCAAGGGCTTCAGAGTCAGAATGCAGAGACCACCTTTGATTAGCTGCATGAGATTGGGCAATTATTTGAGCCTTCCTTGATTTAATTCCTACATCTATAAGACCAGGACCCTAACATTGGCTCCACAGTAATTTTCAAGGCAAAAGAAGATACTGAATATGAAATAATTCTCACTAATGATTAGTCGATAGCAATATTCCTCTAAAAGCACTTAATTCCCTTCCCTTTTCTGGGTCTGGGTAACCTCCAGAATGAACATCACAGAAGTAGAGTAAGGAAATGGATAGTCTTTGACTTCTTCCAATAGCCTGAAATTTTCAAAGATCCTTGATCCTCCTTCCTGCCTTTTCTTTTTCTGTTTCACCTCCTTCTGAGAATTGACATTTCCCATTCATCAGTGATCACATACTAAGGCAGGGGCTTGAGGTGCAACTCTTAACCTGATGATTCCAATATATAAAGTACAGTGAGCTCCCCTAAAATCTAAGCACATAAGAGGTCAAGGAGACTTGGGGGGAATTACTCATCCCGAAAGAACAAAGAATTAACAGGAAAAGCATGTCTTTGAAAGATAGGGGTCATTCTAAGCACGTCAGAAGTCCCATCATTAGAATTGTCCCTTTCCTGAATCACTACTGATTCATCCTAAATCTCTGGGCAAGGAAACACTTATCAATATCTACTAAAACCCAAAATTATTCCTGCAAATTTTCCATAGGCTACTGAAAACACAAATATCCACAGATTTTTGATTGTGGAGGAGGAACTTGCATTATCAGAGGCATTGCTGACAGGGGTGCCAGCTTCATTCTTGTAATCAAGTTTGTGGTATGGTGGCCTCTACCCACATGCTTAAAAGAGAGCATTGGCTGAACTGCAGTGACAATACCCTGAAGTAACATCAGCCATGGAAGTAGTTCCTTTGAGGCCACTGGAAGTAATCGAGTTCCTTCCCACAGAGACCCAGAGAAGGGAAAGAGAAAGGTGGCATGTGCTCCCACAGTAGTGGGAAGAAACATCATGAGAATATAGGGGATGCATCTCCTATGGATATGAGCAAATTGAACAGTGGAGATAGACAGCCAGAGAAAAACTTTTGGAGGTTGCCATCTGATATCTTTTCAAACAGGCATGGCCCAGGCTACATTATAAAGAGTAAATAATTATTCTCTCAGATGCCTAATAGATCTGCTTCTACGTCACAAAATAATCCTGACATCCTGTTTCAGCAGGAACTTCAGGACATTTATGTAATCTCTGAAGCCATCCAAATACTGCATAGCTTCAAACTGAGCTCATGAACCTTTGATAGGTCAGGTCTTCCATACCCCATGATGGCACTGAAGGCTGGGGGTGAGGAATTACTATTCTTTTATTATTATTACTATTCTTATATTACTATTTCCTGACTTCCCTACTTCCATTAAGAAAACATATCAAATCCAAATCTTTCTGCTTTGGGTGAGAAAATAAATCTGAGGCCCCTCAATGACCTTGCAGTGTACTATGCAACAAACAAGAGCCCAAGATCCCTTGCTCATGTGACCCTGTCTCTCCATCATAGTTTAGAGGAATGCAAAATATTAGACCTAGGGCATTTGCTTCGAAACTCTTATGTTTCATGATCACTACCTGAAGCTCCTTTTCTTATTCTTTATATCTTTGTTGATAGAATGTTCATCTTAAATCAAGATTTTAAAACCAAATTATTTAAAACATATGAGTGCTTAGCAAACAGATTTTAGAGTTTAAGAATCATTTTTAAAATTAGATTTTTAACTTGATTCAATAAACATGTATTGAAAGTTAACACTCAGATCCTCAACTCTATTTTTTTGTAGTATTTTTTGGCTCCAAGAGGCAAGCTAACTCTAATATCAAGCTACTCTGTCTGTAGTATTTTGTTATGACAATTCCAGCAAACGATTATACTTCCATTTTTAAAAATTCACATTTTAACAACACTGTGTGTTCAAACAAAATTGACTAGACTAAATGACATGCTCTCATATATTATTGGAGTGTGTGCATAAATCAGTTCAAATTTCTTGGAGAGCAATTTGGAAATATCACAATTAAAATGTACATTCTTTTCAGATTTGATATTCTACTCCTATTTATCCTACAGAAATACTATCATGTTTGTGAAATAATGTCTGTTTAGTACTCATTTCCATATAACAAGACTGCAAATGACATACATGCCCACCAAGACTAATAAAGTACATCCATACAATACTGTGTAGTTATTGTTTAAATGAGTAACTCTATATAGAATGATTTCACAAATATAGCGACACATTTTTAAAAACAAGGTGCAGTATGATGTATAATTATGCTACCATGTCTGAAGAAGAAAAAAGGATATGTACATGCATTTCAAAATGGCCCCTCAGACTTGGATGTGAAATAGAAAAAAAAAATCTGACTCTGGAGTCAAGATTTTCAACCAGGGTCTCTGGGCAGCTATTAGAGACATTATGCCTATCCTCCCCACCCCCCATGATATTCCAGTTGCTGTTTCCAGATGGGCATTCCAATTTTTCAGTGAAGTGGGAGCTCTGCCCTAAACAGCCAAGAGAAGCTGTAATCATCAGAGTTCATCTCTTTCCCTGGATGGGCTTTTGCTTTTGGCCTTCCCTGGCCTCTCCTTCTGCTTGCCACTAAATACTGCCTAGGAGATGACAGCCCACTCACAAGGAGCCTTGCATTTGCCATGCATCCTTGGGCATCAAGGAATGTTCTACTATTAAGATTCTATTCTGAGATAGAGACCTCCATGGCCTGATTATAGCACCTAGTCCAGAGGCAAGAGTATTTCAGGGAGCACAAGAACTTCATTAATTATTTGATCAACCAAATCTTACAAATGCTTCACGTAGTTGCATACTAACATAATAAAGACTCAAAAGGCTCTGCATTATAGACAAAATGGTTGCACTTTTATTTCCAGAGTAGCTCAATATTATTTGAGTAATGAATCTTCCCTCTTTCTGACGAATGCCTGTGAGTATCCTGAAAACTAGTGCTTCCTATTTTGTAACCCACTTGGAAAAAAAAAACCTATTCTAACCCATACTCAGCCTCTATTCTTTTCTCCAGATTGCTCTTCATAGAAGAGAGTCCAGCAAACTTCCCAAACAAGGCTTCAAGGGTTATGAACAACCAAAAACAAACACAAAGCAAAACAAGACTAAGTGGGAGAGGGAGAGAAACCCAGAAAGGAGGCAAAATTCAAAATTAAATTTCTAATTCTATGATTTGAAAATTATAATTATTTTGGATGAAGAAGATAATAAATCAGAAATCAGTAGGCAAGCAGGGTGGGTGAATACACAGGAATGTCGAAGGTCAAAGCAGTCAATGGATCATAAATAAGGAGTTAGAATACAAACATCTGAGAGAAGTTCAAGGTCAATAGTTCTACTCTGGGTAATGCATTAGAAACCATTAAAAAGCCACTGGAGTCAGATGGTTATAGATTCTTCCCCAACAGATGCTAAAAAGATCACAAATTCATATTTTATTTTTCTGAATACTCAGTAGCCAATGTGATTACAGATGTTGTACAACTAATAGAGCACCATTAAGATGACAGATACCAGAGATCTGTGTATTTATTGACGTAATTTTCTGGCAGACTTTTAAAAAAATGTTTACAACAATCAAAAAATAGATTATATTTCTGATTCATTCAAAAGTGCCACTGAACTAGCAGCAGTCCTACCTCAAGGTCTACTCAGCCTACAGAAGGCCATGTGGGCAATGGCAGGAGGCCAGTTCTTGAAATCAGATGACCTGCTTTCTACACCCAGCATTATTGGATAGTTCTCTTCACCTTTCTGGGTCTGAATGTCCTCATTCAGCAAAATGAAATTTGGTTCTAGATGACTTTTCAGGTATTGAATATATTATACACTTTCTCACCTCTGATTTTTCACACATGCTATTGCTTCCACTTGCACTGTGTGTCCTTCACTCAACACTAGGCTGATCTTCACATCCTTTAAGTCTTGACATAAATGTCAAATTTTCCAGAAGGCTTTCATTTCTAACTTGGTTAGGTCCTCTACTAAAGATTTCCATGGAGTGCTCCACCTAACATCATAATTCACAAGATATTGTACCATAATGATTTGTTTCAGTGTTTGTTTTTCCCGTTAGACTTTAAACACCAGTAGAACGGGACATCTTTCTCACTTGTTCAGGGTTCTGTCTTCACTGCAAAGCAATAGAAGGAACTCAAGATTTTTCAGATAAAGACATAAGTGATCTCAAAATTTATATGGAAACCAGCAATTCTCATTCATAAAGAATTTTTCTGGATCTAGTAGACCTCTTCACTTAAGTTTGTCAAAGTTAGCCAAATTCACTTCCTTCTGCTTCAGAAAGTTGAACCTTGAACCTTGATTTCTTATCTCTACATATTTTTCTAAAATTATAGTGTTATACAGGTGTAGATCGACTCCTGTAAACACGTATATGTTTTGAATTTGTGAAAATTAATTTTACTTGCACTCAGCAAATCAAGTGGAATGGAGTTATTTTACAAATAAGCCCCCTTCCAGTTTACCTGCTTAGTAAATTCTGATTGGTTACACCTATTCTACTTTAAAGGTGTAAGATCCTGATATTAAGAGTGGAGGTGAGGTGAGGAAAGCTGTCTGATTAGTGAAATGTCTTAATCATTCTTTCAATGAAAAAAAAAATCAAAATAAAGAACCCAAAAAGTGTTATGTTATTCTCATGAATGTATAAGTCTATAAGTCCTAATCTATAAATCCTAATCTATAAGTCCTGTTCCTCCACTCCTGACTTTGTGTTTGGAAATCATGTCTCCAGAGGCCAGAAATGATCCTGTGATATTAGAAGGTAGTAGAAAAATGAGACCACCTGCATCTTAACGGGAATAGGACAGTATTTAAGGGAGGCAGCATATTTTCCTGCAGGAGGAACAATTCACTCCCTAGGAAGCAAGAACCTCAGCATGTTCAATGTTTAAGAGCACAGACTATAAATCTAGATTGTCTGGTTTCAAATCCTAGCTCTCCTTTTCCTACCAGGGAAATTTGTAGAAGTTAACTTCATGGTGTCTACTTCCCTCATCTGTAAAATGGGTATAGTTAGGGTAACTACATGATAAGGTTGTCACACAGGTAAAATGAATTGAGGCATTCAAGCTGGTGTTCAATATGTGTTAAATGGGATCTTTATTATCATTGGCAGGGACAGGGAGGGAGTTGTTTTTGTAAGGTACAGAGTACACTAAGTTTCTCCAGTCTAGCCTGAGGCAATTGGCAAAAACAGAAATGGTGAAATTCCTTTGGGTGGGGTAGCTCAAAAGAGATGAGGTCACTTAGGGGCCAGACTGTAACCACTTGGGATTCTCCAAATTCTTTGACTTTGGTGCAGGTGGTGGCAGCAGGGAAGAAGAGAAGTCAGGATGATGGCACCAGCAGCCAAGAAGCAGACATGGGAAATGCCAAGAGAAGAAGATAATGTCAAATGTTTGCCAGACTTTCCTTTTTAGCTGCCTCCTGGAGAACAGAATAAGAAAGTGCCTCACTGTAGGAGGTATCCAGAGTCCAAAACCTGTATAATTGTCCTTTAGTTCTTTAACTCAACATGGAAAATACCTTTAGATAATTCCAAGATACTCCAAGCCCCCATTTTACTCAACAAAGCCCCCTAGAATTGTGCAATGCAGAGGCCCTGAGCTGGGAGACCATAAATTGCACTTCTGCATCAATAAGTAATTTTAAACTTATTGTTCTCAACTTATAATTCTGTGCCACTTTCTGTCACAAAATAACAGAAAATTTCACCTGAAAAGTTTTACATTTTTGTATTCGGAGGCTACTGGTTTATCACTAAGTTCTCAATCATGTGTGTAGTGTGTGTGTACATATATCTATATCTATCTATCTATCTATCTATCTATCTATCTATATAGATAGATAGATATGGATATAGATATAGATATATATAGATAGATTGATAGATATAGATAGCTCAAGAGATCATTTAGAATAGATACACATGATCATTAACCTCATGTATAACAGTTGGTCTGTTATAATCTGGTTGTTTCTTTCACAAAGCACCTGTACCCATGGCATTGTTGGAACTTTTCATTAAAGTCCCTCTGGAGGGTCTATCGCTAATCTGTACCCAGCTCTGGCTTCTTACTGCCCTATTTTCTCACCCATCTCCACATGCTCTAACTGAAAATTGTGACTGGGCTTGATATGTAATTAGTGTTGTGCCTCTCTGCCAGGTGGTTTCTCCCTCCTGTACTAATTAGTCCAGTTTTCCCTTTAAGGCAAGTGGGAACTATCAGTTAAGTCAAAAGAAAACAATAGGCCTGGTGATGTCAGTTTTTGAAACTGTTGATTGTTTTCCATATTATATCATATGGCCATGAGGATTACTTTGCACTTATGGGTAAACTATTCAGCTACTCATTAGCTCAGTTCAGACACATCTAGGCTTGTCCTGGTTTAACTAACCTTTTAGGCCATGTGACATGGAAAAAACACATTCTTCTGCAAAGGTGCAAAACTCAATATCAAACTAAGACTTTTGTTTCCAGATGTTTTTTGTAGTCATTTTCTCACAGCACAACAGCAAGGATTTGGAATAAAAAGTAACAAAAATAATGGCACTTGAGTATCTCTTAAGAAGCTAGACATATTTTACAAATATGATATTGTTCCATATTTAAAGCATCCTAATAGGTCAATAATGAGAGTCTCAGAAAATTCCTTGTAGTAGCACAGGCTCGACCAACACTTTCAACTAACCAAGTCCATAGATGAGTGGTTAACTTAGCACAAGGAATACCAGCTTCAGATGCTGGATATGGGACATTTGCTACTTCCTTTGATTCCCTGCTCTGTGAGTTCTCAAAAAACTTGGTCCACTAGCAGCATCAGTATCAGTATCATAGATAGGCAAATTTTTGTGGCTCACCTCTGAAATACTAAATCAGAAACTCTGGGGGTAAGAATCAGAAATCTGCATCTTAATGAACTCTAGGTGATTCTGGTACAACTCCTTCAGATGGAGCCCCACTGCTAACCAAATGGCAAAATATGGGCAAAGATGTTTCATTTAAGTGTTGAAATCCTTAAAGCTGATCTTCTTATCAGGAGTCTTAGATCACAGAAAACTTTGTTAGGATTATTGTTACTTCTATGAAAAAAAGGAAGAAGGAAAAAATGCGCCAATTTCCTGGTAAATTTCCCCAATGATTTTAACAATCTTTACCATATGCAAAGTATAATGTTTTCAAAGATTAAATACCACTCTTGGGACTTAAAGAAAAGAGGAATTGAAGACTATACTTGAGAAAAGAAATGTCTCTCTTCTCTGCTATGGAAGGAAATATAACACTTATTATTGGGTCATTCCAAAATCTAGGTTTCTAAAACAAAGAAAACCTTTTTAGATAGGGTGGTCAAGATGAATGAGACCCCCTTTCTGCAGTAGCTTTTCCAGTGTTGACACATACCCCTAACAAGAAATTTTCCTAAAAAGATTAACCTAATTACTAAAGTTCTCTTGACTGCAGTCACAAAAGAAGGCAAGGGAGTTCAGGTAAAATAGCCTTGAAATCAGAGTCCCAGACTCTTGCACATTCCTCACATTCACCGCATTCTTGAGACCATCAGGAGACCACCCGGAAAGACAGAGAAAAGAAGATTGACTGGAGGCAGCACAAACAGCAATTATCAATGCCATTTCCAAGAGGATATCCCATGAAAACACATTTCTTTATAGTCACTAAGTGGCAGTAAGGATAAGGATAAGTGAGGGTAGGTCAGCCAATAGGAAATCAGGAACAGAACAAGAGCCTTCCTGCACTTATAATCAGCAGAAAACTTTGTGAGGGGATGGAGATGCCTGGGCACTGAGGTAATCAGTACTCAGGAGGCTACCCCCCATGGCCTGCTCCTGTGTAAGCCCAGTTGTTTATTTGGATTAGCTCTGCCACTTTATGATAGATTCTTTGAGGAAATCAAAATAATTTAGTGTGCTAAGTGAAATTATATGACCAGGACTAGCTGGGTAATTTAATGTGGAGGCACAGCCGCTTTGTTCATTAGCATTGACCTTGGTCAAATTATTAAATCTCATATTGCTCCGGTGACTTCATGAGTCCAATGGGAACATAATCACCAATTTATCACTGGAAGACTCTTGAGAGGAGTGGGTGAAGATTTGGGTTCTGCTGTATTGTATTCTATAACGTTGTGTGTGCTTTTATTTTTATTTTGAAGAACAAATTAGAAATTGTTCACATTGCAAATCCATCTCATTGAAATAATATGAGGAAATCACTGAGCCAATAGGCAAGTATTAAATTTTGCTTAACAATGAACATTAAAAAGAGACCAATGAAATATTTTTACTAACAACCCAGGTGGTTTTTTTGTTCCTGTTGTTCTGTGTGTGTGAGAGAGAGTGTGTGCATGTGAGTGTGAGTATAGGAAAGAGCACTTTAAGCCCACTAAGAAGCTGGATTGTCAATAGTGACAGGGAGTCTGAGAAGCTTGAGATAAGTGAGAGTGACATAAACACTATTAGTATTGAGTCTTTTAGAATAAATATTCTATAGTTATTTAGCTAACCAAGTTTTCAAACAAGGAAGCAGTTGATCCAGTAGGGTAGATGCTATGTTTTTGGTCATCAAGGTAGCCTTACATTCACCTTCTGCCTACTAATGGCATATTTGGGGGCTAGTTCTGAATCTCTCTCTCCCTAAGTAACAGGAGTCCTTCAAGCTTAGCTAGCTGGGGCTGCTGTGCCATGGCCCAAGGGCAGGCCAATTAAAATTCATTATGTCACATCAAGGGAAGAATTCCAAACTCTGCACCCTCCACCAAGAATGCAGCATCCTTACCCTCCCACTTCAAGCCCTGGGATGTTTTCAGTAAAAATAACCTTAGCTAATCATAACTGCTGGGGAGGATAGAGATAATCTCAGTGAGGTCACAAAGAGCTAAAAAAAAGTCTTTAGAGATCAAAGAGTTTTATAACAGAGGTGTCAGAAAATTCAGGATATAATAACTCATCTTTTATCCTTCTGCTCTCTCTGAGCCTTAGATGGGTCTGGGATGCTGAGATGTTGAAATGATGGGGTGGGGGTGTCTGTCTCACAGGGCAAGCTGTATGCCAACTCAATTCCTAGCTCCACACTGAATTGAAACCTCATTTTCAGGTCTCAGATAAATTAGTAGTATGCAGCTAAATAACTAAAAACAGAGAAATTCATCATAGTGACAGACTTGTAAAAGGCAGTTGCAGGAAATTGCACAAAATAAGCAGAATAAATATTACTAGAGTGAATTGGATATTTTATGCAACAACCACCTGACAATCCAACTTTCTTTCAAATTTCACTTTTCCTCCTCTGTCTCTTTTTTTTTTTTTTTGCTCCAGATGAATGTACTTCCAGCTGGACTTAGGAGAAGCAACGGTGTCAAACAACGACTTGCTAAGAAATACACACCTGTCATAAATGCAAGAGTCTCTCAGGGGATATATTGAATTGCGTTCCCTGCTTCCTATGAAAAGGTGCAATGAAAAAAAGAATTAACTATCAACTACCAGATGTTTCTAGCATCTCTATTAGTTTGGGAAAGATGAAACAATTGCTACATTGTACAGATGTGTAACTCACATAAACATAAGTATTTAGGATGTGGGAGTAAGGCTCAACTAAATGTGTCTTGAGAATAATTGATCTTTTCTTTTTGGCAATGCTTTATAATAACAGGAAGAAATCTCTTCTTGTACTGACACTTTTTTTTTACCAACACCAAGAATAAATGGACATATATCTAAGGGCACAAAACATATGGATATGCATTTTTTACTTTGACTTTGCTTATTGCATCAACTATAATTATCTTGAACTTCCTGATAATGCTCATAAATGCATATTTTGTGATTTGAACTTTCTGGTTATAGAAAGTTTTAATTACTGTAAATTTTATACTCCAGATAATAATGGAGTCCAGTGAGGAGAGGTAACATAATCAATGATGTGGGGAAGGACAGATCTGCCAGAACTCTGAAAATCTTAAGGGAGTCAGTCTATCTACAAAATACTTGGATCACTCTTGGCCTTACAACCAAATACACGATGCTTAGTTATATAGAGTAATCATCAATATGTGCCATTAAGAAAAGGGAATAAGAACATACAGTAGCAGACCTCAAACACTGCCTTGGGTTCCACATCATTGCCTCTCTCCAGTGAATGCATTTTGGACTCAGGTTCCTATCATCTTTATACCAGAAGAGAACCATGGAATAGGAAGAGGAGGAGTGACACCATTTTATGTAGTATAGTGCTCACAACCAGACTTTGGGTCAAAGGTCAAATTTGATGGACTCTCCCCCAAATATGATGGATTTAAATCAGGAGCTATTATACTAGAGAGGGGGAGAGAGTCCAGAATTGGACATAGAGACTTAGAAGTTGTCTAGGAACATGCAGTAATTGAATCATATACTTGATGATATAGTTTGATCTAGCAGAGGGAAGAGATGCATTTAAGCTTCCAAGAGTGTGACACAACCACAATGGAATGGCCAAATTGACACCACCCAAACCCCACTGGCTGCCAAGGTCTTTTCTGGAGAAGGATTCTGAGAGATGGTTCTGGACTTAGGCAGAAAGAGGGTTGAAGTTTTTTAGCAACATTTGCTAGTACTTTGGAAGGAAAGGGTATCAGTATGTGCAAGAATTTTCTGACTTGAGACCCTATTAAGAGAGTGGGCTCTGACATCAACTAGATCAAGGTTAAAAAAAAAATAGTTCTACTCCATACAATCTTGTCACACTGAGAAATTTACTCAACCTCCCAAAGATTCTGTTTCCTTCTCTTTAACCAGAACAGGGATATCTAATATTACTCAAGAGAGCCATTGTAAACATTCAACTAAATAATGTAGCATAGAGTAATAGTTACAAGAATTGTATCTGTGAGCATCACAGTAACAGTAGTCCTAAGTAGTTATAGCAGCAGAAGTATCTGTAGAACAGTCACAGTGGCAGCAGTAACCATCTAGTAATAATGGTAACAGCAGTAACACTAATAGTAGTTAAAGGACACAGACCTAAAACTTTCCCAGTTTTAAATATAGATGAAAATTAATCCAAGGAAGAGAAAAAGACATGGAGAACAAGAGAGAAGCATTAAGATTAACCAAGTAAATTGGAACCAGAAACTATCACTGGAGTTCATGGACCAAAGGTAGTCATTCTTCAGGTGAGTTGACTTCCTCAGCCCCAGAGAGACTTACTATTCTCTCTTAATGTGGTAATGCGCCATAACTATTGATGTGATACTCCTGAGGTGAAGTACATGTTTTGATCTCTTCACATAAAATGAGTATCAACCAAGAAAGAGACAAAGCAGTGACAGGTGGTCAGGTACTACTGAAAATCTTTTTTCTTTTTTTGGTAGAGAAAACTGATATGGAGGGATAGATAGCAAAATTTAAGCCAATCCCTTATCCCACTGATTCTGGTACTTATCACTCCACTTTCTGAGAGGTACCTGAAGGTGAGACTTCTGTGACTTGGAGAACTGTGTGCATACATGGATAAATAAGAAAGAAGGGAGTTGATGAGCAGTCAGATGCTGAGGACATGGATGGTGACTGTGTTTCCTATGAATATTGGAGAGACCAATTGTAGAACCATTGGGTTGAGAGGATCAGATATGAAGGGTGTGTTAGAAAAGTCTGGTGTTCTGGTAAAAGAGTAGTTCAATCTGTTAAAGAAATAATGGACAGCCTCCAGACCAACAGTAAAAAAAGAATAAATTCAGAGGGAAGATTTGAAAAGAATTTTAAGGAATCCTGCTGATGGAATAATAAAGGAATAGCAGCTATAGATCATATTTTATTCTCAGAAAGTTTGAGATCATTTAATCCAATCTCATTTTTATACATGAAGGAATGTACATCTTATGAATAACAGAACTGTGGAAATAACCTATTTATTTTATTTATTTATTTTTTATTTTTTTATTGGTTGTTCAAAACATTACAAAGCTCATGACATATCATCTTCCATACATTTGATTCAAGTGGGTTATGAACTCCCATTTTTTACCCCAAATACAAATTTCAGAATCACATCGGTTACACATCCACATTTTTACATAATACCATATTAATGACTGTTGTATTCTGCTACCTTTCCTATCCCCTACTATCCCCGCTTCCCCTTCCCTCTCATCTTCCCTCTCTACCCCATCTGCTGTTGTTTAATTCTCTCCCTTGTTTTTTCCCCCTTTCCCCTCACAAAATAACCTATTTAAATAAGGAGTTATTGTACTAGAAATGGGGAGAGAGTCCAGAATTGGACATGCAGACTTAGAAGTTGTCTAGGTACGTGCAGTAATTGAAATCATATATGATGATATAGTTTGATCTAACAGAGGGAAGAGATGCATTTAAGCTTCCAAGCAAAGCATGTAGAGCATGATACACCCATAATGGAATGGTCAAACTGACACCACCCAAACATAGAAGACTATATGGTTCAAACACTGTGAATAAATAAAAGAAATTGGACATCTACATTTCACATTTTTGGCATATCAACTGAACTTTAAAAACTCTTTGCTCTTGGGATGAATTTTTCTGCCTCTCAAACATTGTAAAGGAAATAAATGCAGGCTCAAAATTTATACAGTGTGATACTATTTGCCTAAAAATGTAAGTATATAAAGAAAAAAAGAATTTAAGAAAGGCTTCAAAGATCTGGAGGTGAACATTGAAAATGCTTAGATCCAAGGTGAGTCAATTACTTATGATTATATTTCAGAATGCAAAAATAATCACATTTGATAGCAAAGTTATATAAGTTTAAATATTTTTATTACGTGATATGGATTTTCAAACTCAGATAATTCCAATAAAAATCATGAAATGCATATATGGGGGATGAAAAGCAAGTTAATGACTTTATCTTAAATGGAATTTGTATAATTGACAATTATATGTTTGTGTGTATGTTTATCATGTGTTTTATAATTTAAGAGTAACTAATAAAAATGTAACAGTGTTTCTAGAGGCAAAATAGCCAAAGAAATAACTAATAATATTTATGAGAACCTACTATGTACAAAGCACATTCAAAGCATTTATTCATATGGTTCTCTCAATAATCCTGTGTAATAGTTACTATTTTAATCCCAATTTTTCAAGTTTTTATAAATGAGGACCTTTAGGCACAAAGAATTTAAGAGCTGCTGATTCTTAAAATGTTGAAATGGGATCCATGCCCAGGTAGGCATATACCTAAGCTTAAGGTCTTACCCAGTACTCTATGCATGCATCAAGAGATAGAAACCAATAAGAAATAGGAAAATTGTTTTTAAAAACATAAATTAGAGGTCAATGATCAAGCATATTAGGACAAAAATAAACTTATATTTGTTAAACTCCTTTCAAATGTATTTAAGGAATAGATTCATATATTATTATCAGGAGACAACAGGTAGAATAAAATTATGAAATAGTATTAAAAATAAAAGCATGGACAAATATGCAACAGGCAATTAAAATAAAACAGAAAGCATGTAATGCAGATTATAATAAATATAGTAACATTACATTAATTAAAGATATGAGCCACAATAAAATAATTGTCTAGATTAGGGAAGTCCAGTAGAACTTTCTATGACAATGGACAGTTCCTTTGTCTATGGTAGCTACTAGACATGTGGGACTACTGAGTATATGAAATACAACTAGAGTAACAGATGAACTGAATTTTTCATGATATTTAACTATAATTAATTTAAATTTAAAAAGTCACATGTGATGAATGCCTATCATATTGTACATCACATGCCTAGGTCTTAGTATAAACATGCATGAAATAAATGTTGCTATAATTAAAAGAAGAGTTTAAAAGAAGCATATTTTATAACATAGAAATATTAAGTAGGTTCAAAACATGAATACAGATAACTTGAATATCTTAATTGATGAAATTGATCAATAGTTACATACAGAACTTTGCCCTCTACAACAAAAGTGTACTTACATTCAGGGATGTTTACAACTGGTCACTCCCAAAATCCTATTCTTGTATTACCCCAAAGTAAAAATCTTACTGGCTACAATACTTCAAACCAGAATCTCATAGCAAAATTTTGGTCAAATACATGCCAAAATCAAGTTAGAAATTTTAAAGCATTAATATAAATTCACATTATTTTATAATGGAAGTAAACAATCATGAAGGATAATTACATGTATGAAGATGTGAATTTGGGGCCAACATACCTTATATATAATCAGAGATATGATAAATTATGATATAATGGTGTATTAAGAATTGTAATGCAAAATAAATTTTAAAAAATAAAATGAAATAAAAGGGTAATTACAGCATATCAAAATGTACAGGCTGGGGAAAATTATACTCAAAGGTAACTTTATAGCATTAAAGATCTGATATTAATGAAAGAAGACAATGGAAATAAATGAGCTAACTCAGTTGAGAACAGAACAACACAATAAGTCAAGAAATGAAATAAAAATAAAAAGCAAAATCAATGATTTAGAAAATAAAAGAAAGTGGTAATCATAACACCAAATACCTAAAAAATGGAATAATAAAGAAAATAATGCAGGGAAAATCCTTGTCAATTTTTAGGGAAAAAAGGAGAAAAATCACAAATATGTGGAAATGAAAGGTAATATAAAAACAGTCATGGGATAATTTTAAAAATATTATTATAATTATATGCTGAGCACAGTTTGAAATCATAAATATATGTACTTCCAGCAAAGTGTAAATTATCACAATTGATCTAAGAAGAAACAAGAAGACTTCAGGTTATAATCATAATCAAAATTTATCTCCATAAATGTTTACCATGTCCATAGAATTATACAGATGAATTCTATCAAGTTTTCAAGAGACAGGAATACTGATATTTAGAAACATTTAAGAACATAAAAAAATGTAGAAACTTAAGGATAATTAAAATCTGAAAGATTAAGGCCTAACACAATTCTTAAATTTATAGGCAAAAATCAAAACTTAATAGAAGCAAATTAAAACAATGGTTGCATATTAAAAGAATGACACACTTTGAAAACATAGCAGTTACCTAATACTTCTTACCAAGAATTTTATTTTGATTTAACATTTGAATATGTCAAAGGAAAATAATATTCATATTTCAAACAGATGAGGGGCATTTTGTTAAATTCAGTGCTCATTCCTAATTTTTAAAAATGTTAGAATCCAGAAATATGTAACTACTTCCTTAACATAAATAATGTCTTGTTAAAGAAACAGTATGTGAGCACAAATGCACTCTAATATAATTCAAGAGCAATTCAGGGAGACCAATATCACCACGTTTTCATAAGTTTTCCTAAAAGTTATAGCCAATGTATAAAGACATGAAAGAAAAGAATAGCTATAACTATTGTCCTACAAAGACAAAATACTTTGTGATCTATTTTATTTATTTAGAAACTGTAAAAGGTACATCTGGTGTAGGTACAAATAATAGAAAATGATAAAGTACCTTGATGAAAAACATAGCAATATGAAATATTTTTAATATGGCTCTACTAATAATGTTACAAATATTATAGTTATTATATGTGAAAATTTTAGGTTTAATCTTAATAGGAAATGTAGAAAATTATTAAAATATATTGTGAGACAAAATATAATATTTGAATATATAAAAAGGCATTCCATTTTCCTAAATGGAAAAACTGATTAATTAGTAAGATATCAATTCTTCCCAAATGATAAGATTAATGTAATTCCAATTAAAACCCTACCAGAACATTTGAGGAGTTTTTAGAAAGTGATTCTAAATTATATTAGGAAGATTAAATAGGTGTCATCTAAAAATAAAATTTTGAAAGAGGCCAAGATTTAAAAAGTGTGAGAGGGCTGGGATTGTGGCTCAGCGGTAGAACAGTCACCTAACATGTGCGAGGCACTGGGTTCAATGCTTAGCACCACATAAAAATAAATAAAATAATAAAGGTACTGTGTCCAACTACAACTACAAAATAAATATTCAAAAAATTTTTAAAAGAAGTATGAGAAAGTCTGGTGTACAAAATATTAAATTAATATATATTCAAATTTATAAGGTATACATGAGAATTTATTATATTTAGTTTAAAATTAAATTGATTATATATTCTATCATATTAATAACAAAAGGAAGACAAATTCATTAAATAGTACTAAAACACAAATTATATTTTCATGATTATATGTTTTCCAAGGTAATACATGAGTTCAATACTGAAGATTTAAGTGTAGAAATTGCCAGCTACATTAGTGCTGAGGCAGTGTGATTCAAATTCACATAAATGCTGGGCACAGTAAAAATTTTAAGTACATAGCAGACCTTGAAAAAAGGGAAAAGGAAGGGAGGAAGGAAGGAAAGAAGAGGACTTCTCAGGTACCAGGGTAAAAGGACACACAAACCAGAATAAACTGGCACAGAAAGTCCCAAGAGATCATGGATTCTCTCATGTATCAGAGTGGGTTCTGTTCAATCTTGCCTAATCCTGTCAAACACCCTCTTCCTCCAAACCTTATGTAAGATTCTAGAGCTACCAGTTACCTCCTTATATGCTGGAAATGAAGGATCCCCAGATCTTCAAGAAAGCCTCTAACATGAAATACATATTGATACCAAAGAGGAATCCAAGTAAATAGAAATAAATCAGTGAGAAGAATACTTCAAATAACTATAAACCAAGAGATTTTTTTAAAAAGACATTTTGGAAAATACAGACCATTATGTTTTAATGGAAAAAAAAGGAAGAAAGGAAGGCAGGCAGGCAGAAACTAAAATCATTATAATAGAAGTAAGGAAGTAGAAGGATTAGAAATTGAAGTTGACAATATTGCCAAGAGGTAAAACAAAAAATTAGGAAAATTGGAGACAAAGATAAAAACATTAACAGATAAGTGAGTTAATCAACATTTTGTCACTGTGAAAAATAAAATCAGCTTAGAGAGAGAAGATTTATTTTGGCTCATGGTTGCAGGGATTCACTGGCTTCACTGCTTTCAGGTCTGTAGTGAGACAGAAACTCATGGCGGAATGATATGGTGGAAGAAAGCTGCTGATCTCATGGCAGATGAAAGAGAAAGAGGGGGGACTAGGGACAAGATATGCTCCCCAAGGGCTAACTCCCTTCAACTAGATCCTACGACTTGCAGTTTCCACCACCTTCCAATAGTCTATTGAGCTATGAATTGTTCAGTGGAGTAATCCATTGATGAAGTCAGAGCCCACATGATAAAATCACTTCCCAAAGCCTATCTCTGAATATGCTACATTGGGAACAAAGCCTTCAAAGTATGAGCCTTTGGGGGATATTAAAAATCCAAACTATAATAATAAAATAGGGAGGCCTAAAGTCTAAAATATTAGATTTCAGAAAGAAAACAGAGAATACTGTAGGGAGAAAAATATGCAAGAAAAAAATACAAAAATAAATTTCTCAGAACTTAAGAAGTTTACATATTAAAAATTTCCTGATAAGTGTCTAATACAGTGGAGTCCTTCAATCAGGGTGGAGACTGCTCTATCTTGTAATGTCACTGTATCATGCCATCAATTAATTAATTATATTCTCATGAAATATACTGATGTGGATACTGCTGACAAGGAATTACTAAGAGTCTTCTAAGGGGTTTGGATAAGTTTCCTCCAGAGGCCCATGTGGTAAAGGTTTGGCAACAAGCCTGTGATGCTATTGAGAAGTGGTAGAACCTGTAGGAGGTGGGGACCTAATGGAAAGAAGTTAGATCATTGGGCACATGCCTGTGAAGGAGACTCTGGCCCTTCTTTTTCCTCTCTCTTTTCTTCCTGACTGCTGTGAGATGAGCAGCTTCTTCTACCCTGTGCTCCTGCCATGATGTTCTGCCTCACCACAAGCCCAAAAGCAAAAAGGTAACTGACCATGGACTGAAACCTCTTAAACTGAGACAAAACAAACTTCTCTTATTTATAAGTTGATTATCTAGGGTATTTTGTCATAGTAACAGAAAGCTGGCTAACACAGTCTAGTATGAAGATACATGGGAAAAACAGCCCAGGGCATCTTTATGTAGATATAGGATCAATTTCACTATATTGCCAAGGGGAACACTTTTAAAAATGTCCTCTTATTAAAAGAGGTATTCACAATCATTAAAAGACGAAAGCAACCCAAGTGTCTATGGATGGATGAGTGGATAAACTGTGGCATATGCATACAATACAATATAATTCAGTATTTAAAAGGAAGGACCATCCCAACACATGCTATAATACTGATGAATTTTTAAAATTTTACTCTAAGCAAAATAAACCAGTCACAAATGGTCAAATACTGTGTAATTTCACTCACATAACATTTTACATAGTAGTCAAAATAATAGAAAAAAATAGGATGATGGTTGCCAGTATCTTTGGGGGAGGGAAATTAGGGAGTTTTGTTTAATAAGCACAGAGCTTCAGTTTTGCAAGATAAAAATTTCTGAAAATGTATGAGGATTCTGGTTGCACAATAATGTGACTGTTTTTTTTTTAATTAATTTATTTTTTTAGAGTGGAAAGTTGAAGCTTTATTAAAGGACAGTAGAAATGACTTCTCCCCAGAGGAAGAAGTGGACCCAAGAGGTGGAATCCCAATGTTACTGTTCTTAAAGCTACTAAACTATACACTTAAAATGGTGAATTTTGTTAAATATATCTTACACAATTAAAATTTTAAAAATAAGATGGGAGGGAGAGCTTGGGAAATCAAACTTTTTAATTTTCACTTTTCTACAAAACAAGAATGAAAGAAAAACTTCCATTTAACATTTGCAACTGCATATATCTTGATGTATACATATATAAAACATACATGTGGGTTTAGTATTTTTTTCATTCAATATTGAATTTGAGGTCTATCCTTTATAGTGATCTAAAATGCATAGGTCTCCATGCAGATAATCACATGACTACATATAGTAACTCAGGCTATAATTTTACTAAAAATGGCTTTAAGTTCATGGTGGTCAAAATTATACTTAACCTAGCATCATTTTCTTATGGCCTAACATAAATGATTAATGTGCAGAAATTAAAAATGAAAAAGAGAAACAAAGCTGGGTAGTCATAGGAGCTTTTTATTCTTTAAACAGAATGTTCCAGAACATTAAATTTATAATAGCATACACTTGAAATACAAAGCAAAGGAAAAAGTATGTCTTCTTTAGCTTTCTCTGACAAATTACTTTTCTTATCTTTCTTCTCTCCTCCCATTATCCTCTTATCCGGTTGGAAACAAACTTTAAAAAGTTATCTTCTGTTCCATCTCAACCTTGAAAGAGGGTTAGCATTATACCAATACTTGGTGTATATGCATCTATTTATGGCCTCTAAGTAGGGAGATTTTATGAGCTTCCTGATAACTCAGGTCTACTTTAACAATCTCTCTTAAGTAATCAAAATTCTTTACTTCTTTTCTGTTTGGCTGCTAGTGGAAAAAGAAATAGTTGAAATCTATGTTTTAGGTTCAAACCATTGTTTAATGTGCTCATTTAAGAAACATTTTAAACCTGATTAAAGCTTAAAAATATAGTTTTGTATACTAAATGTTTCTACTTATATAAAATTCTATAAAAGGCATAACTTTAAGTACAGAAAGAAGAACAGCAGTTGTTTGAATCTGGGAAATAGAAGAAGGGATTCACATGGAAAAGCCATATGTGACTTCTTGATAGGTAGTGGTAGTCACTGATTGTACAAAATACTACAGTTTATCATATTGTATGCTGAAAATGGTTGACTACTATTGTGTGTAAATAATAGCTTGATTTTTCAAAAGTGTTTTATTGAAAACACTTTTGTATTCTCACTGCTCAATCACTTTCATTTTAATGTTGTGTTTCTCAATGCTGTCTATAATAGATATTTTCATTTGTAAAATTACATAACTTATAAGCTATCATAGCTTATTTTTATAATTTAAGATAAGCACATTATATATTACATAATCTTTAAAATCACAATTTTTAAAGTTTACCTAATAGTCAATCAAATGAAAGGATTTAATGTTTAAAATTATTTAACAGCTTGTCTATTGTTACATTGTTTATCAGCAATCGTTTAGTTATATAATCATTACTGACAGGCAATTTCTGTATATAAAGGTTTCCTTCTTCAAACTTCAGGATATATTTCCAGAAGTATAATATTAAGCCAAAGGGTATAAACATTTTTAAGGCTCTTGCCAAACTAGATTCTTGCCTAAAGAGCCATACTAATTTACACTGTCTTTGACATTGCTCAATGTTCTTTTCACCTTTCCAGAATTGGATATTACCACCTTTTAATCTTAAAGACTTTCTAAACTCTCCTTATGGCCTTTCAGTCATAATTACCTCTTCCAATATTTGTTGTGTCAAGCTTTTTTAAGTTTCCTTTTTCTTTTTGTCCCTATATTCATTCCTATTTTACCATCATTGTTTCCCTCCTTCATCACCCTATTCTTCCCTGACTACCCACTACCACACACACATAGCATTGGTTCCTATTACAATTAGTGTTTTTATTATTTATCAAGTAGAGCATCTACTATAACATAAATTTGGAAAGGAAAGTTTCTCTTTGACCAAAACAGAACTTAAGACACAGGAACAACAATAGCTTTTCCCTGGAACATAGTGAGGAGAAACCAAGTGCATTTTGGAGACAGGAGTGTCAGGGACCAGAGACTACAGACTATCTTAGGGACAGGGAGCCTGAGAAGGTAGATAATTCAAGGAGTGGGGCATGAAGACTGTCAAACTCTCCAACTTCATCCCTATATTGGGTCTGACTGAATCCTCCATTTACTAGTTCTTTCACACATTACACATGTTAGCTTCCCCAGAACTCTGTTTTCTCATCTCTGAGATATCTTGTCACTTCCTTTCTTAATTCTTGCTTTGAGAAAGGCAAAAACCTAAGGACATAAGAGTAATGTGGTCTGGTGAAAAACAGGCACATTATAAACAAACAAATAAATAAATAAATAAATAAAAATTCCCTTCCCAATTTGGACTCTGGCATCTTTCATTTCATTGGCTCTCCTAGAAACCTTTAATTTGTTCATATACACTCTCCTGTCAACTGCCAAGCTATAATAGTGCTTTACTTTCCTCATATAATATAAAATAGGAAACTTGAGTTATCTCTACTTTCCTTCTTCAACACCATAACTTTCAATGCCATAAAATCCTACTGATTCTCCCCATTAAAGGACTCACAAATCCATCCCCCCAAACCCTTTCTTCACTTTGATTATCTCATTAGGGCCTATTATCTCTCAAAAGAACTATGGTGTCAATTTCCAAATTCATCTTCCCATGATGAGCAACTCTTCACTCATGCCTCCTCCACTCCCACCAGGCTTCTCATTTGAAAATGCAGACATCAAATTGCCTGTCAATTTTCCAAATGAAAACCTTGCAAAGGTTACTCTTGCCCATGGAGTAAAGTCTAGATTATTTAGAACTGAATGCTATTTATCCCTAAACCCAAGATTAACTTCTCTTAGACTTAAAAAAAATATTATTTGTTCTTTTTAGTTATACATGACAGTTGAGTATATTTTTTCATATTTTATTCAAACATGAACTATATTATTATTATTACTATTATACAAACATGAAGTAAATCCTATTCTAATTAGGACCCCAGTCTTGTGGTTGTACATGATGTAGAGATTCATTGTGATATATTCATATATGTACATAGGAAAGTTATGTCAGATTAATTCCACTGGCTTTTCTATTCCTATCCCCCTTCCTTTCATTTCCCTTTGTCTCATTCTCATCTACATATATTGCTCTCTGCTCAATGATCATTTCAAAATATGCATGATATGTAGCAAACATGATCTACTTCTTCAGCTTCTTTTCTTTTTATATTCTTTTCTCTCTGCCTTGTCCAGATCATAAATACCTACATATTTCTAATAGACATGCTCTGGTCTCAACTATATCTGTTCTGGCAAAAAGTACATTATAGAACATTAGTAGCTCGTGCAGTGTATTGAGTGCTATGAGAAAATTTACAAAATCTGCACAAGAGCTAGGAACTAGTTTGTCCGGGAGCAATACCCCAATATTCTATCTTCTTCTATATGACTCCAACATCACAGCTTTTACCACTCTTAAGCTCATATCAAAGCTCGTCTTCTGATACCAGAAGACAAAACCCACATACCTACTACCTCCATTGCTCACTTCTGTATTAATGTCTCTATGGGCACATCTTAACTGATGGATTCTAGGTCATGGGCAAGCATACAGTCCCAAGTGAGGCCAACAAGGTTTTTGCCATCAATGGTGGGGAGGTAAGAAGTTTCCCAATTATTACAGGAGTGTTTGTTTAAAGAGTTTAGGCAATTAGAGAATCTTTTGACCATACACTACATCCTTATTCTTTGATAACCAAATTCATGTTCTCCTTCCATGACTTGTTCTCTGTTATTAGGCTCCCAATTATGGAGCATACTCCTACTGTGGCCCTTCATATACTGTATTGGATTTCTGCAATTGCATTTCTCTCACTCAAAAACTTCATGATATTCTTGAGTGTGCCTGATCTTTCTTTGTCTTATTATCTCCTCTCTATTTGACATGTAGCTGATGTCTAGAATATGGCAAGGAATTAATAAAATGTTTTTTTCTAGAAGCATAAGTAAAAATTAAAGAAGTTCTAATTCAAATGTTCTTTATTTGAAAATATTTTAGTAAGATAGCTCTAGCTGAATTTTCTTTTCATCCATATCCCCAATTCAAGGAAAGATTTTACACTGATCCAATAATAAAGCACTAAAATGCACAAAATGTTTAATCAATACTAAAAACCTTTTAAAATAATATGTGGTTTTCTAATATGCACAAGGGAAGTTGGAACTCAAGTATGAGTCTTCCCAAGACTTAGCAAAACCCAAGCAATTTGAATTCAGGATTCCATGATGGCATTAACAAAGATGTGACTTTGAAATGGAAACAGAGTAGTGGGGAAGAGTTCAATGTAGGGACTTCAACTATAAAAACCATTTTAAATGAGTTCTGTTTGTTTTGTTAATAACTGTGGGATTTGCCTTGATGTTACTGTGTCTTTGCTTTGCCATCATAAAGTGGTCTCCAAGGACCTCCTGACAGCTTCATGAGCTGATTGTGACACAGCCTATGTCCAATGAAAAGGAATAGGCAAGCAGGGAGTACATATTTTTATAGTGGACATAAAGAGTACAGTGAATAAACAAGTCCCCTATCAAACTTTGAAATATATATGCTTAACTTTTAGAAAAAAAACCTGGTCATCCAGAGCCAATTCAAAGTACTTAACATCCATAGTTGAAGTCACTTAGAAGAAATTAGATGTCATGAATCCATTAGTGCTGGGAGGGGGATAATTCACATGGAGACTGAATAGTGGCTCCTGTCCACCCTGGTCTCCTAAGTTGTGTAATTCAATGGCTCTGAAACCTTATAGACAGTGTATATAGAGGATGAGGTTGAGGCAGCAGAGGCTCTACACAGTATATCCCAAATTTATTAGAAAACACTTGTTTGAAAAAGATATATTTCTGGTCCACCCTGACACCCAAAAATAAAGGTGAAAAACAAAAAATTCCATATTCAAATTTACTCTTCTCTCCACATTTTTTTAAAAAGATGAAAAAAATAAAAAAATGAAAACATGGACACTGAGCCTAGAACATCCATTCCTTCTTAAGTAATGAACCTTCTTTACTTTGAAAAAAAAAATTATGACCTTCTGCAAGCTAAAGGCATTTACCATATTTATGAGTTTTTCATTAAAGGGTAAAAAAGAATACAGTTTAAATTCCTAATATAGTATGTTTATTGTTGCAGGTAGTATGCAGTGCTATTTTAAACATACTGAGAGCATTTCAGTATCATATAGATAATTCACTTTCCAATTACGATAGCCCAGGTTTAATTTCATGGTAGACTTGGTCAGCAAGGAAGGATGGACTTGCATTCATCTGTGGTCTCGGTACAGTTCTTGGCTTAATCTCACCAATGTACAGGGCAAGTTATGAGAGACCATTAATTAAAGTCTAAAGATCATGTGGAATGTAGATGTTTATTCAATGAAACTACTTTTTTTTCCCCTGAGCCTATTGTCAAAGTGTGTGAATAAGGATTTTCTGCATCAAATGTAGAAAAGAGATCATTTCAGAAATATTTGTTCTTCCAAATATTAGGCTGAAATTCAAATGTATCTCCTAATAAATTTTGACAGTGCTTATATATGCATTTAATTTAATCATTTATATATTCTTTTTTTTTCTCCTAAAATGATCAACCTGTTAATATTTGTGGCTTTTATAGATAGCAAAATTGTGTTTTTACAGCTATGGTTGTCCCAGCTGATACATAGCTGTGACTTCTGTTTTCATACAGTACTTCAGTACTATATTTCTCTTTATTACCCTTTAATCAGCATCTTTCCTTGCTCTATTTATCTTCCTTTTATTCTTTCCCTCCCCTACCCTCATCTTATTTTCTTCATTGTTAATTTGAATAATATAGAATTGAGATATATTTTATTTATGAAACATATTGTACCTTAAATAATTGGAAATGATAATACTGCTAACTTCATTGGGTTTCTGTGAGGATTCAATAAGTTAAGGCAATCCTCCATATATTGGGGCTCTGCATGTGCATATTCAATCAACCTTAGCTGGAAGGGTTTTTTTTTAATTGTATTTGGCCAGGTGCAGTAGTGCACATGCCTATAATCCCAGCAGTTTAGGATGCTGAGGCAGGAGAATCATAAGTTTGAGGCCAGCCTTAGCAACTTAGTGAGGCCCTAAGCCACTTAGCAAGACCCTGTCTCAAAATAAAAACTAAAAAATGGCTGGGGATGTAGATCAGTCTTTGAACACCCCTGAGTTCAATCCCTGGCACCAAAAAAACAAATGTCTGTAATGAACATGTACAGACTGTTTCACTATTCCCTAAATAATACATAATTCAATGTAAATGCTATGTAAATAGTTGTTATTAAGTATTATAAGGCATTTAGAAATGATTTACAATATACAGGACAGTGTATATAGGATATATGCAAATACCACATTATTTCATATGAAGGTATTAAGCATCTTTGGATTTTGGTATTGGCAAGGGCTCCTAAGTCCAATCACCTGTGGAAACCCAGAGACGACCATTTATGTAAACATGCTTAGAACGGTGATAGGTACAAAAGAAAAGTTATGGAAGTATAAGATAGTAAAAATTATCTTAATTTTTGACAGATATTAAACATAATTTTATGATACTTGCTCTTAACTTGGAAGCAAATGAGTAAAATTCTAGCATTTCTTTTAGAAAAAAAAATTTTGAAAAAACACCGTCCTCTTTATTTGTTCTTCGGTTTGATTTTAGGAATCTTCAGTATCACCAATTGTTTGCAGCATTGTTCCTTCATCTATTGGAGATAACAAAATCTCTAGCCTTCATCCCAGGAAATTGCCTACATATACAAATAATATATATGTATTATTTCAGAGCTCTTGTAGATACCTAGAAGCCCATATATTGACCCCTTAGTTGTCCATAAACCCTATTTAAGAAACTGTTCTGCAGAGAAGAAGTTTTCCTATCCTGATTAGTACCAGATTATACGAATGTAAAACAAGGTATGTGCTTATGAAGATATCAAAGAAGATGGAGAGAGGGAGTGGGGTGGAGAATGGAAGAAGAGGTCTCTTTGGAGAATTTTGATTATTGATAATTACATAAACAAAGCAGCTACCATAGGAAAATTGTAAATATAGTGGCATGTTTTTGCACATGCTTGAGGTTTCAGCATTATTTTATTTTACATTACATTGGAGAGGTTCATCTTTTCAGGGGTCAGAACCACAATTTATCTAAGCCCTGCTTGGAAACTAAAAACTGTGGTCAAGGGAGAAGGGCAGAGAATCTGGGAACAGAAGAACTGGAGAATGTATTGTGGTTCTCTCCCTTCACTTCTTTGCTTTGGACAAAAAATTGCATTTCTCATGGCCCTTGCTTCCTTGACTCTCATAAGGTAATATCACCTCTAGATTTATTGGGGGAGAATCTGAAATAGTCCATATTGAGGCGCCTAATCCTTATAAGTTGCCTTCTCTTTGCTTTTTAACCATAAAATTTTGCTTAGTGAGCAGATGATAGTGAAGTCTGCTCCCCAAATTATTTTAAGAGCAATTTCATGTATTGTCACGCCACAACTTCCATGTGTGATCAATCCTATCTGAGTGACAGGTTTTAGTTTAGATTTGTTTTTTAATTGCAAAATTTGATTTTAGAAACATTATTTTGACATACTGTTACTGGCCTGAGAATAATACATAGCTAAACAACAAAGGAAAACTGTTCATGTGTCTATTTTATTTTATTAGGGAGGTTACAAAAAGGAAATGTAGGAAGAGACAAAAATAAAAAGGTAAAAATGGGAGTGATATACCTGCATTCATTTATGTATTTTATAACAAATTAAGTTGAAAATGATTTAAAATTTTTACATTAAGATAAGTCCTCATTATTTTATCCTTACTTATGGGTTTCTACTTATTTCATAGTCGAATTGGAACAAGAATAACATCACATCTGGCCTGGTTTACATTTTGTTTGTGGTAAAAACTTCATACTATTTGATTACTTAAGAATTCCACAAAAATTCCTTCTATTTGTGGTATTTCCAGGAATTAATTTATTATAAATAAGGGAATTTTTCTTATCGTACAAATGAATTTCCATTGGGAAGAACTGCTATTTGTTTAATTCTGTCCCATTCCCATCTTGTGCCAAAAGCATATTATTTTGATATAATCAAATATTTCCACAAGATTCATTGATCAAATATCCACTTAGAAAACCTAAATATTGAGATGGATACCTCTGAAAATAATTGTCCAGATTTTTTTTGAACTCCTATTTGACCACACATTGGACAGATATGATGTTTAAAGGCAGATATCTGGGTATCAAGTGATTCACCTTTGAGGATAGAAACACATGCAGAAATGGGATAATGTAAACATGCTAGCATCTTAGAAATCCATTCCCAAAATGTGTGTATTAGGATTTCTTTTCTTCCTTTCTTCCTTGTTACATTTCTCTTTTCCTATTTTTCCTATCTTTCCTTTGACAAAATTAAAAAAAAGACACTTGATATTTATTATTTATTTATTTATTTTTGCTAAACAGGTATGTTTATTAAGACTTATAAGATTTGTATTCTCCTAGGGGACAGCTTTGTCTCTGATGCATCCTAAAAAACACACATTAGGTTTTAACTTTCTCCCGTCTTTTCATTTTTCTTATTGTCATGGGGGGAGTTGTTAAATTATTTTCATTTGAAGCA
This sequence comes from Callospermophilus lateralis, assembly GCF_048772815.1. Taxonomy (NCBI): domain Eukaryota; kingdom Metazoa; phylum Chordata; class Mammalia; order Rodentia; family Sciuridae; genus Callospermophilus; species Callospermophilus lateralis. Next base: position 968,241 of record NC_135325.1, read on the forward strand.
CTGAATTTTAATTGAAAAATGAAATTTATATAAAATACTAACTATATCCACCAACAAATATTCATTGAATATCTACTACATGCATCAACATTAGGTGCTAGATACAACATGAGAGTTAGGTATAATTGGTGTTGTTCACACCTCAACTGTTTAAGAGGAGACTTAGGGTCTGAAATAAGTCATTTCAAAATGGATATTCTTTCTAATACAGGCATGTACCCAGGAGTTTGCTGGTATAGTGTATGGCATGATGAATTCTGAGACTAACATCACAAAAGAGGATGTGGAAATGAATTAAAAAAAAAAGGTGAGAGCAGACTTAATCCTTGGAATCCCCCCTCCCTTGAGAAAAGTTAGACAAGTTGTTTAAAACAGCTGCTTTAAGGCATTGAACTGCTAAGAAGGAAGTATAAGAAGTAGGCAATTTTAAGTTCAAAGAACAGAGAACAGACAGAATCACAGTGAGATAACCTGTTATTTGGGTGCTCTTTCTCTCTTACAGACATCTGTCAAGTCCAAAAGGGTCCAGGAAGCTGAGAAGTTGAGCACAAAATCTGAAATTTTCCTTAAATTAGAGAAACAAAATTGGATTCCAGGATCACTAAAGCGAGTGGAAATCTGCTAGCTCTGCCAGGGTGTGGAAGGGACCCTGAGTCCCACAAGGGAAAAGGTCAGTATGAATTGGAAAAAATTCCATCATTCACAGGGACTGTAACACATACCAGGCTTATGTGATATGCAATAAATAATTGTTGAACAACTGATTAAATGATCATATCTGTGGGGGCTGGGGCTGTAGCTTGGTGGTGGTATAGCACTTGCCTCACAAGTGTGAGGCTCTGGGTTCAATCTTCAGCACCACATAAAAATGAATAATAAAGATATTGTGTCCATCTATAACTAAAAAATATTTTTTGAAAATGATTGTATCTGTGAATCAAGGGATGATGGCCTCTTTTTGTTAGATGCCCCATTAGGGTACACACAGTGGCTGGATGGCCATGTGACAGAAACAAGTGGGAGCCAAGACCAAAATAATGTGATTTTATAGAATTAGGGTTCCGAGGTAAGAGGAATTGGCACAAAAAGGAAAAGAGTGATAAGTTAATGTAGTTAACTTATCATCAACTCCAGCCAACTTTGTCCCACTGGCAAATCTGAAAGACAAAATGAGAGAGAGAGGAAGAAGAGGAGAAAGGAGTGAAAAGGGGGAAGGGTTGGAGAACTCAAAAACTAGGGGGAAGCTCATTCCATTAGAAATCTATCATAGATTCCTACACTTGTACAGTAATATATGTTCTTAAATCTATTATGCTGTTAACTAGTTACATTAATATCAGTTTTACTTTTACCATGTTGGACCTGATTATATTTTAATGTGGATTATGGAAATCCCTGATCTCTCAATTCCAAATGCCCTTCTGGATCCCCATTATTTAAGGACTTGGACCGCCAAACTAAATTATTTCCTTACCCTGTTGAAATTGTTTTCCATGTTCTAAAACCTTAAAGTTTTATGTTGACCACTCAGGGGAAAGGGGAGTTACTCAAATCTGTGAATATTTTCTTTAAAAATTAGAATTGTAAGTGAAAAAAGGCCAAGTTTCCATCTTCTAGCTGGATGATAAATGAGGGGAGGCTAACACAGATTTTACACAAAATACAAAATAAATGTTTGTCTTTCTCTTCTTTTTGTCATGCTCAGAAGAACAAGCCAACTGCCCCCAAAAGTGTATTTATTCAAACTGCAAACCTGGTCTTATTGAACTGTTTTCTGCAGATGCCATGTGTTTACAAATATCTTCATCCTTGCTTTCTTCTTCCTCTCTCAAGCATATGTTCTGTTTGGTGCATATTAATGCAAAATTGTTTCAGTGGTGAGAAATTCAAAGTCAGGAAATGCCTAGTTAAAGATCTTAGGAGCACTGAAAACTTGGCCTCGTTACATACCCTGGGCAAATTATGAGACAATTTTATCACATGAGCAGAACTGCATTGAAGGTATAAATTTAACAAGGGAAAGAGGAATAGAAAAATTATATTCAAGCCACACCACCCACGTAATTGTGCTGTAGAACATTTGGAATTTCCTGACAATTGTTCAGAAGTTTGGGCTTTGCACATAGATATTGTAGTAACATAGTGTTGCTTTTAATTTCTATGAGCTTACAAGGGAAGAAAGCATCCTAGGGAATTCTTCAATTCAGCAGTCCATATCCCCAAGTTATTCATTCATGTGTCTTTATGGGATTGCAATGGATCAAAACAAGATGGACATGTCTTCACAGGATTTTATTCTCTACAGTTTTTAGAGACTTTTTCCTAAGCAATGATGAACATACTGTTAAAGGGAAATATTAATACTGTATCCTTCAGAAATATAAAAGTACAGGCATTTGTGCATTAAAATGATTTTTTGAGCAATAAATAAATAGTAAATATGATTGAGAGTATGAACTGTGGAACTGTTTTATCCCTCATTTTTCCTGACCAAAGTCTTAGAGATAAAAGAATTAAGTTTGCACAAAAATGAATTTTAATATGCTTTCTCCCTCCATATATGTAAGTAATAACCATGTGTGTTTATGTAGTTTTCTATATAAGGTCATATGATTTTTTTAAATCTGCTGAGAGTTAGAAATCAGTGGCTATTTAAACGTAATTTATTTATCCTCTGTTCCAAAGAGCTTGGGAATTTTAAACATAATTTTTTGTGAAATTCTAAGCCTGAAAAATCATATTTTTCATGAAGGTGCTTACTACTAGCATCAAAATTTCTTCTGACTTGCACAGATTCAAGTGTATGATAAAGAGTGTTACTTGCTTTGTAAATTTAATTTGGTTCCAGGAAGAGGGTGGGAATGGATCAATTACCCATTTATCTCTTGGACTGGGTAAGAAAATTCCATGCGGAATTGAAAAACACCTGTTGGATTAAAGTTCAGATTTTTTTCCTTAAATTTATTGAACGTGGATGCAAATGCTTATTATTAATGACAATTCTGTTTTCCTGAATAACATTGATAATAGCATCTAGTGTTTGTTGATTCCTCACTTTGTACCAGTCATTGTACTTTGTCCATTGCCTATTAACTCATGTAAGGCACTCAAAAATCCCATATTGGCTGGGCATGGTGGTGCACAATTGCAATACCAGTAACTTTGGGAGGCTGAGACAGAAGGATTGCAAGTTTGAGGCCATCCTCAGAAACTTAGTAAGGCCCTAAGCAATTTAGTGAGATCCTGTCTCAATTTTTTAAATTTTAAGAACAGCTGGGGATGTAGCTCAGTGGGAAAGCACCCCTGGTTTAATCCCTGGTACAAAAACAAAAAAAACTTATGTCAGAGATGTTATTATTTTCCTGTTATTGAAATGGAAGTAGCTGCTTAACAAGGTTTAGGAACTTGCACAATAAGTGTATATAATGGTAAAAGGCACACACTGATGGTATACACTTAATCTGGCAGATTGCTGGTGAATAACATTCAATACAAAATATGGAAACAACCATAACACATAATTCTAGCTGAATTACAGCATCTAGAAAATGGAAAGTGTGAGGGATAAAATGAGTCTAGATTCCAGCTATTGCACACGAGAAGTTAATATATGAAGAAAAGGAACACTGTAGTGTTCAATCTTTCACTGGGAGTGTTAATATACCACAAATATTTTAATTACTCTCAGGAACAAGAGGGTAAACAAATAATCCCCTCATTCTATAATATACTAAAAATTGAGAAATGACATCTCTTGATTATTTGGTAAGGTTACTTCTCAAAGGTCATTTTTAAAATTTTTTTGGTTCTTTTAAGTCATACATGACAGTAGAATCCATTTTTCCATAATTATACAAGCATATTCTAATTCAGCCCCCATTACCTCTCCTTCCCCCTCCCTCCCCTCACCCTTGGTTCCCTTCCTTTATTATTCTTTCTGCCATTTACCCATATTTTTTAAATTAATTTCTTGTGCACGTACACTATGATGAGATTTACTGTGCCATTTTTTAAAGAGAAATGTTTGTAATAGTGAAAAGGAAATTTTTTCTTTAATTTTGCAGCATTTGTTTACACATGGAATAAGCTAATTGAATTTTACACTTCATAATCTTGTTCATTTATAAACTGCCAATAACAAGGAGGTATTTGAAAATGTGATTAAATGAAAATGTCATCTCAAGAACTAATCTTAGGTATCTTTAATTTAATCTATTGCACTTTCAATATTTTACATTAAATTCATTTTCATTTTTCTCCAAGTTGCATGTTCACATATTTTAAAGTCAAGTGCTTTGACAAGGTTTTAACAAGAAATAAAAGCTACCTGCCACCCATCCCTATGTTTCCCTTTCCAGAGGCACCTTGATAGACAAATATTGTTGCTTCTGATTTTTTTTTTCCCATCTGGCCATTGTCTATCCCTCTGAGCATGGAAGATGAAGATTTTCCCTCTCTCCATCTGCCCCCATATACACTTTTATCTTCCTCCTCCCACTATATTCATCATGTAATTTTGCTTAGACCATCAGTTGATTTTACATTATAATGACACTGTAAATCTTATTTGTAACTGTCGCATTACACACCATGACTATTATCCCATGAAATACATTGTTTTCTTAAAGTTAACAATGGTCTTGTGCTTAATTGCTTAGCTTTGTGTGTATGTAATGCTAATATATTCATCAGTTGTCCTTAAATTCTCTCTCTCAAAATATTAGGACAATTTTATATCTCTGGATAAATCCCTTTAACATCTTCTGAGCTGCTTTAATCTGAATTGTTACATCTAAATCTTCATTAGTTATCTCCCACAAACTTAGTTGCTTAAAACAGCATTTATTACCTCAGTTTCCATGAGTCTGATTAACAGGAAAAACATAGCTGAATTCTCTGTCCAGTATCTTATTGGGTTGAAATCAAAGTGCTAGTCAGAGCTGAGTTCTTATCTGAAGATCAGGTTCCTCCTCCAAGCTCATGAGGCTCTTGGTACAAAGATTCAACCCCTTGTGATTATGGAACTCAGGTTCTCAGCTTCTATAGACTACTCACCATTCCTTGCCATGTAGTCTTCACCACATAAATGGATGTCTGAATTGTTAAGGTGAACAGGACAGAATCTTTGATGCTCCATATCTCTCACACTTCTTCCCTTATAATCCTGTAGGCCTTTTTTTAAAAAAAAATTGTAGAAGGAACACAATATCTTTATTTTACTTATTTATTTTTTATGTAGTGCTAAGGATCAAGTCCAACACCTCAAGTCTGCTAGGCAAGTACACTGCCACTGAGCTACACAATCCCAGCCCCTCTGTAGGACCTTATTTTTAGGGCTCACTTGATAAGGTCAGACCCTAACCAAGATAATCTCCCTTTTGATTAACTTAAAGTCAACTTATTGGGGACTTAAATAACACCTGCAGAATCTCCTCACTATCTCTTAATATAACATAATCACAGGAGTGATATCTCATCATATTCACAGGTCCTGCCCAAACCTGGGGAGGTGATTACACAGGCATATATGTCAGAGGGCAGAAATATTGGAGGCCACTTTAGGATTGTGCCTATCACTATACTTAATAACTGGAAACCACTGAAGAATATCCCCATAATGGGGATTCTCTTAGCCTTTCTCTCATGTAGGATTCCATGTTTCCTAGACTCCACGTTTTTTTTCCTTTCTTGGTTCACTCCAAGATGTTGTAGATGCACATCCTCAAACAACTTCCTGAAAAGGGCTATATGAGAAGTAATTTTTGTTTTTTTAGATATTGAATATAGAATTTGTTCAAGTTTTTTTTCCCAGAATTTTGAGTGTTATTTTTCCATTGCCTTATAGCTTCAACTACTGCTATTGATAAATCTGATGTCATCTAATACTTGATATTTTGCATGAAACCTGTTTTCCCCCGGAGAGTTTATAGAATACATTGTCTCCAGTTTTCTGAATTTTTTTGATAATGTGCCTTGGAATCAGTCTATTTCATCTATTGTTCTGAGCAATAAGTAATCCCTTTTAATCAGGTTATTCCTATTATTTATGAATTCTGCAAAAAAAATTTAAATTATTTTATCAATGATTTTCTTCCCTCTCTTTTCTCTATTCTCTATCCATAGAAATTCAATTATTTTGGAACATTCTAGATGGGTCTCTCATTTTTTAAAAAGCTTATCTTTCTCTTTTCTGTCTTAAATTCTTTTGGAGATATTGTCTTAATTTCTGTATTCCAACAATTTGTACTATCATCTTGTTAATTTATAAGATTTTTGTGTCTTCTGAATGTTTGTTTTATAGTATCCACTCTGGCCTCACAGATTTATTTCTTCTCTGATGATATTAGTAGTTATTATGAAGATTTTCTTCTCAGTTATATTGACATTTCAAATTAGTTTTCTTTTTCTGCCAAAGACTGGCAGTCCTTGGACTGCCAGTTAAGTGGCATGGTGTTATTGGTGCTCTTCTCTCTATGATAATATTTGAAAAGCCTCCGATTTAAGTATCTTCTGCTCATTTATTTTCATAAGTTAGGTTTCCCAGAGAAGATGCTTTTGACATCTTGTATAGAACATACATCTGTGGCAGCCAACATTCTTTAGCAATGTGAAGGAAGATGACTAGAGAGCTCAAGTACTATATATATGGTTCATCTTAGTTTCCATGTCTTCTGTTTGGTATCTCTGTTTAAGCTAAGCTTGATATTCCCTAATTAAAAATCATCTTCTTATCTTCTTTAGAGAATAAATCTTAAGTCTCCTGCCCAAATGAGGGATGGATGTTTGTTCAGATACCTAAATTTGGAATTGGGATATGAGGGACTAAATTCTTAAACAGACTTTCAACTAATTTTTCCACCTGCAAATTCCTGTTCCTTTGGAGGATTCTGCAGTGCACATTAGGTTATTTTTCCCCTTTTCCAAATTCCCACTTAGGATTCAGCTTTCTCATGTATGCTAAGTCATTCAACTCCCATCCATCTTTTCACCAATGTCTAAAATTTTATCACTGTTGTCTCCTATCTCATATTTTGTCCTTATATATTCACATATTTAAATGTTACTTTTTACTCATTTATTGGAATTCTTGGAGGTAGAGGAGCCAAGTATTTGTGTACTCAAGCTACCATTCTTAATGATTTATATGCAAGACAATACCAAGCATAGTCCCAATGAAAATTTTTTGGAAACTCCACCAAATGATTTGAAAGCCTGCTTGTGAAAAAGCCAAGAAACTTCTGGAAAATATTTATGAAAAAGCCAAAAAAACTTCTGGAAAAAAATAATAATGGAACTTTTCCCTACAAGGTACTAAAGTATATTTTAAATATATAATCACTAAAATGGAATCATTTTGGTGATCACAGAGATATTAATGAAACAGAAAATACAGTAAACCAAATACATAAAAGTATTTGATATAAGAAGATAATTGAAACTATTTTAAAAATTTATACTCAAATAAAATAGAAAATCTCAAGATATCAACAAATTTCTAGAGACATATGATCTACCCAAAATGAATCAGGAGGATATATACAATTTAAGCACACCAATTTCAAGCAATGAAATAGAAGATGTCATCAAAAGCCTACCAACTAAGAAAAGCCCAGGTCCAGATGGATTTTCAGCTGAGTTCTACCAGACCTTCAGAGAAGAATTAACACTAATACTCCTCAAATTATTCCATGAGATATAAAAGGAGGGAACCCTTCCAAACTCATTCTAGGAGGCTAGTATCACCTTGATACCAAAAATGAAGACTCATCAAGGGAAGAAAATTTCAAACTAATATCCCTGATGAACATAGACACAAAGATTCTCAATAAAATTCTTGTAAATCACTTACAAAAACATATTAAACAGATAGTGCACCACAATCAAGTAGGGTTCATCCCAGGGATGCAAGGTTGTTTCAACATACAGAAATCAATAAATGTAATACATCACATCAATAGACTTAAATATAAGAATCATATGATCATCTCAATAGATGCAGGGAAAGCATTTGACAAAATACAGCATCTTTCATGTTCAAAACAATAGAAAAACTAGGGATAGTAGGAACATACCTCAAAATTGTAAAAGCTATCTATGCTAAGCCCAAGGCCAACACCATTCTAAATGGAGAAAAATTGAAAGCATTCCCTCCAAAAACTTGAACAAGACAGGGATTCCCTTTTTTATTACTTCTGTTCAACATAGTCCTTGAAACTCTAGCTAAAGCAAGCAGACAGATGAAAGAACTTGAAGGGAAATAAATAGGAAAAGAAGAACTCAAATTATAAGTATTTGCAGATGAAATGATTCTATATTTAGAAGATCAAAAAAATTTACCAAAAAACTTCTAGAACAAATAAATGAATTCAGCAAAGTAGCAGGGTATAAAATAAATACCCATGAATCAAATGCATTTCTATACAAAAGCAATGAATCTACTGCAAGAGAAATTAGAAAAACCACTCCATTCACAATAGCCTCAAAAAGAAAATACTTGGGAATCAACAAAAGAGGTGAAAGACCTCTACAATGAAAACTAAAGATCACTAAAGAAAGAAATTGAAGAAGACCTTAGAGGAAAGACCTCCCATGCTCTTGGATAAGCAGAATTAATATGGTCAAAATAGCCATACTACCAAAAGTATTATACAGATTTAATTAAATTCCTATTAAAATCCCAATGACATTTTTCATAGAAACAGAAAAGGCTATCATGAAATTCGTTTGGAAAAATAAAAGACCCAGAATAGCAAAGCAATCCTTAGCAAGAAGAGTGAAGCAGGGAGCATCACAATACCAGACCTTAAACTATACTACAGAGCAACAGTAACAAAAAATGGCACAGTGTTGGTATCAAAATAGACATGTAGACCAATAGTACAAAACAGAAGACACAGAGACAAACCCGCATAAATATGGTTATCTCATAGTAGACAAAGGCACCAAAAACACACATTAGAGTAAAGATTGCCTATTCAACAAATGGTGCTGGGAAAACTGGAAATCCATTTGTAGCAAAATGAAATTAAACTTCTATCTCCCACCCTGCATAAAAATCAACTCAAAGTGGATCAAAGATTTAGACACTAGAACAGAGGCCCTGCACCTAGTAGAAGAAAAAGTAGGCCAAAATCTTTATCAAGTTGGCTTAGGATCTGACTTCTTAACAAGACTCCTAAAGCACAAAAAGTAAAATCAAGAATCAATAAGTGGGATGGATTTAAACTAAAAAGCTTCTTCTCAGTTAAGGAAACAATCAGTAATGTGATGAGAGAGCCTACAGAATGGGAAAAAATCTTACCCTCACTCACCTCAGAGCACTAATCTCCAAAGAACTCAAGGGCTGCAGTTGTGGCTCAGTGGTAGAACACTTGCCTAGCATAGGTGAGGCCCTGGGTTCGATCCTCAGCACTACATAAAAATAAATAATTAATTTAAAGATATTGTGTCCAACTACAACTAAAAAATAAATATTAAAAAATTTTTAAAAAAGAACTCAAAAAACTTATCATCAAAAACCCAAATAACTCAATCAGTAAATGGGCTAGGGAACTGAACAGAAACAGAAGAAGAAATACAATCAACAAACATGAAAAAATGTCCACCATCTCCAGCAATTAGAGAAATTCAAACCAAAAGTACTCGTAAGATTTCATCTCACTCCAGTCAGAATGGCAATTATCAAGAAATAATAAGTATTGTCAAGGATGTAGGGGAAAGGGGTACACTCACACATTGTTGGTAGGATGCAAATTGGTGCAACCACTATGGGAAGCAGTATGGAAACTTCTCAGTAAACTTAGAGTGGAACCACCATTTGACCCAGTTATTCTGGTCCTCAGTTTATACCTAAAAGACTTAAAATCAGCATACTACAGTGATGCAGTCACATTAATGTTTATAGCAGCTCAATTCACAATACTCAACTATGGAACCAACCTAGGTGCCCTTCCAGAGAGAAATGAATAAGGAAAATGTGGTACATATATACAATGGAATATTACTCAGCCTTAAAGAAGAATTAAATTATGGCATTTTCAGGCAAATGTATGGAAGTAGATAATATCATGCCAAGGGAAATAAGCCAATCCGAAAAAACCAAAGGCCAAATGTTTTCTCTGATGAGTAGATACTGATCCATAGTGGGGTGGGTGGTAGGGAAGAATGAAGGAACTTTGGATTGTTCAGAGGGGAGTGAGGGGAGAGGTGGGGCTGTGGGGATGGGAAGGATGGTAGAATGAGACAGACATTATTACCCTAAATACATGTATGATTATACTACTGGTGTGACACAGCACCACGTACAGGCAGAGGAATGAGAAGTTATATTCTATTTGTGTACAATGTGTCAAATGCATTCTACTCTCATGAACAACTAATTAGAACAAATAAAAAAGTCAATCTTAAATAAATAGAACCGTTAAAAAGTATTTCACATATAATAACATATCAAATTAGTAAGAAAAGAATTAATCAGTTAATTAAGCAGTTGATATATAATATTAAAACAAATGGCTAACAATTCTCCAGTATGTGCATATTAGCTTATCAGAATAAAGTCAAAGTCTCATTTCTACTTTCTAGGGTAAGATAAGAGTTCCAAGAGGTGAAGAGGATTCCAAGGGTGATACCAACATTGATCTGGCTCTTGTGATCCTTCTAAAGGGATCTGGCTTTTCATTGCCATTCTTCTACTTCACACAGGCATACACACACACACGTACACACACTTCACAGGAGCTCATGATAGCTCTTATCACAGAGCTCAGGGTCACTGAGCTTAGTATCAGGCCCAGAGGCCCCACACTGTCAACCCTGTCAGAGGTGCTCTCCCCTTCTCAAGGCCCAATTGGGAGTGGGGTACCATTACTATTGCTCTCAAAAAACTTCCAGCCCTTATCCATTCAGTTTAGAAATTCTACTCCCAGGGGCTGAACTGTTCCCCCATTGCTTTGAATGTTCTCATCCCTGTTCTTGTTCTCCCTGGCTTTGGAAAGGGCCTTTTTTTCTGTACGTGAGTGTGTGTGTGTGTGTGTGTGTGTGTGTGTGTGTGTGTGTGTGTGTTTGTTTCTGGGTACTATTTTACTTTTCTTTACACAATACATTTTATTTATTTTTATGTGGTACTCAGGATCGAACCCAACAGCATCTTGCACGTGCTAGGCAAGTGCTCTACCACTAGCTACAACCTCAGTCCCAACAAGGGCCTTTTATCTGTCCTTGAAGTTAAAAATTATATACACTTCCAGAACAGGAGGCCCTGGAGTTGCAGTTATTTCACCCTTATTAACAAATCACACCAAAATTTTACAGGTTAAGAGATGCAATTTGGAGCTGTTTCAAAGCTAAGGAATGAATACAGAATCATCTGTAGGTTACCTAACTAACATTGCTGGTGGCCAATGCTGGCTGACAAAGCACACTTGGTTTCTTTACATGACTGAGGCTTCCTGATAGCATGGCTCCTGGATCTCAAAAGAGTGTTCCAAAGAGAATTATCTAGGTAGAGCCATATTGCCTTAGAGGATCTATCTTTGACAGTCATGTGTTCTTATTTCTGCCACATTCTATTTTTTGAGCCAGTCCCAAAGTTCTACTCAGGCTCAAAGAAGGAAAAGAAAGATTTCACCTCTTGATGGGAGCATGGTGTGGTTCTGGAGGAACCTGTGGGACTGGATATAGTGGTGTGGCTACTTTTAGAAAATAAAATTTACCACACTGGTTTCCTACATTGAAAAAAAAAAAAAGAAGGAAAAAAGTATTTCCTTTTCTATGTGTATGAAAAACCCACAGGAAAAAAAAAGATATAGCTAATTTCCCAGTTAGGCTATCCTGCCATCTGGTTTCATGGATGAGAAAGGAGTGCTAATGAATCCATTGCTACATTAATTAACTCAGATTTGCTTCAAGGTCATAGATTTGGTCCCTAACTCTAGCCAGTCATCTTGAAAACAAATACCACCAACAAGGACAACCAGAAAAAAAAACCCTCTGCCACCAAAATAAGAAAAACGGCTTGATATAAATTCATTTTCACTAGCACATTATCTACTTAAATATATGCAAGTAACATCTCCTGTGGCCAAAAAAGGACAGCCCATAGACAACTATAGTGACAGGAGTAGGAAATTATTTTGTTTTCTTTTCAAATAAATAATCTTTAACTTTTCCCCACATTTTTACTGGTGCATTATTGTTGTACATAGTGATGGGATTTGTTGTTACCCATTCCTACATTCACACAATACACAATGTAACAATAGAATTTGGCTAACAGCAAATAATTTTTACATTACTCCTGAATTGAATTCATTTGTAGAAGACCAGATCATGTTTTTGTTTTTGTTTTTACTAAATACAAATCATTTTATTGTTAAAATGTGTTGATATTTGTTTTGGCAGCTACATTAGGCTAAATCTTTGTGTAAGTGCTATTGCTTCATTTTGTGTCACTATTATTTAGTTCTTTAAATCATGCTTATCGACAGTTGGTAATTGCCTACCACAATTTTTTACCTTTAGGAATTGGGAAATCTTTGTAGAGATTTTTGACATGTAGAGCAATTACATTTCCTTTTTATTATATTTCAAACACTTGATAATCCAAGTCAAATTCCTTGTTAGTCTTAGTAAAATGACATGCCAAAAAGTGGCTTGAGAGAAGTCTCTAAAATTCATAAGTGATTCATTTGCCTCTGGAGTTGGAAGATGGAGAAATAGAAACAAATCTTGCCTAAAAGATGGGTTACAGAATATTTCATTTATTTATGTCTTCTCGTTCCAAAGATTTTTTTACCATATTTTCTTTTATTTTTTTATTTATTATTTTTTATTGGTTATTCAAAACATTACAAAGATTGCAGAATCACATCGGTTACACATCCACATTTTTACATAATGCCATAATAGTAACTGTTGTATTCTGCTACCTTTCCTATCCTCTACTATCCCCCCTCCCCTCCCTTCCCAACTTCTCTCTCTACCCCATCTACTGTAATTCATTTCTCTCCTTATTTTTTTCCCTTCCCCCTCAAATTCTCTTATATGTAATTTTGTATATCAATGAAGGTCTTCTTCCATTTCCATGCAATTTCCCTTTTCTCTCCCTTTCCCTCCCACCTCATGACTCTATTTAATGTTAATCTTTTCCTCCTGCTCTTCCTCCCTGCTCTGTTCTTGGTTGCTCTCATTATATCAAAGAAGACATTTGGCATTTGTTTTTTAGGGATTGGCTAGCTTCACTTAGCATAATCTGCTCTAATGCCATCCATTTCCCTGCAAATTCCATGATTTTGTCATTTTTTAGTGCTGCGTAGTACTCCATTGTGTATAAATGCCACATTTTTTTTATCCATTCATCTATTGAGGGGCATCGGGGTTGGTTCCACAGTCTAGCTATTGTGAATTGTGCTGCTATGAACATCGATGTTTCAGTATCCCTGTAGTACGCTCTTTTAAGGTCTTCAGGGAATAGTCCAAGAAGGGCAATAGCTGGGTCAAATGGTGGTTCCATTCCCAGCTTTCCCAGGAATCTCCATACTGCTTTCCATATTGGCCGCACCAATTGGCAGTCCCACCAGCAATGTACAAGAGTACCCTTTTCCCCACATCCTCGCCAGCACTTGTTGTTGTTTGACTTCATGATGGCTGCCAATCTTACTGGAGTGAGATGGTATCTTAGGGTGGTTTTGATTTGCATTTCTCTGACTGCTAGAGATGGTGAGCATTTTTTAATGTACTTGTTGATTAATTGTATGTCCTCCTCTGAGAATTGTCTGTTCAGGTCTTTGGCCCATTTGTTGATTGGGTTATTTGTTTTCTTATTGTTTAATTTTTTGAGTTCTTTGTATACTCTGGATATTAGGGATCTATCTGAAGTGTGAGGAGTAAACATTTGTTCCCATGATGTAGGCTCCCTGTTTACCTCTCTTATTGTTTCTCTTGCTGAGAAAAAACTTTTTAGTTTAAGTAAGTCCCATTTGTTGATTCTAGTTATTAACTCTTGTGCTATGGGTGTCCTATTAAGGAATTTGGAGCCCGACCCCACAATATGTAGATCGGAGCCAACCTTTTCTTCTATCAGACGCATAGTCTCTGATTTGATATCAAGGTCCTTGATCCATTTTGAGTTAACTTTTGTGCATGGCGAGAGAAGGGGATTCAGTTTCATTTTGTTGCATATGGATTTCCAGTTTTCCCAGCACCATTTGTTGAAGATGCTATCCTTCCTCCATTGCATGCTTTTAGCCCCTTTATTGAATATAAGATAGTTGTAATTTTGTGGATTGGTCTCTGTGTCTTCTATTCTATACCATTTGTCCACCCGCTTGTTTTGGTACCAGTACCATGCTGTTTTTGTTACTATTGCTTTGTAGTACAGTTTGAAATTTGGTATCGCTACACCTCCTGATTCACACTTCCTGCTTAGAATTGCTTTTGCTATTCTGGGTCTTTTATTTTTCCATATGAATTTCATGATTGCTTTATCTATTTCTACAAGAAATGCCATTGGGGTTTTGATTGACATTGCATTGAACCTATAGAGAACTTTTGGTAATATCGCCATTTTGATGATGTTAGTTCTGCCTATACATGAACAGGGTATATTTTTCCATCTTCTAAGATCTTCTTCTATTTCTCTCTTTAGGGTTCTGTAGTTTTCATTGTATAAATCTTTCACCTCTTTTGTTAGGTTGATTCCCAAGTATTTTATTTTTTTTGAGGATATTGTGAATGGGGTGGTTTTCCTCATTTCCAGTTCAGAAGATTTGTTGCTGATACACAGGAATGCCTTTGATTCATGCGTGTTGATTTTATATCCTGCCACTTTGCTGAATTCATTTATTAGCTCTAGTAGTTTCTTTGTAGACCCTTTTGGGTCTTCTAGGTATAAAATCATATCATCCGCAAATAGTGATAATTTAAGTTCTTCTTTTCCTATCTTAATGCCCTTAATTTCTCTTGTCTGTCTAATTGCTCTGGCCAGTATTTCGAGAACTATATTGAATAGAAGTGGTGAGAGAGGGCATCCCTGTCTTGTTCCAGATTTTAGAGGGAATGCCTTCAGTTTTTTTTCCATTTAGAATGATGCTAGCCTGAGGCTTAGCATATATAGCTTTTACAATGTTGAGGTAAGTTCCTGTTATCCCTAGTTTTTCTAATGTTTTGAACATAAAGGGATGCTGTACTTTGTCGAATGCTTTTTCTGCGTCTATCGAGATGATCATATGGTTCTTATCTTTAAGTCTATTGATGTGGTGAATAACGTTTATTGATTTCCGTATATTGAACCATCCTTGCATCCCAGGGATGAATCCTACTTGATCATGGTGCACGATCTTTTTGATATGTTCCAAAGATTTTAACTAAGTAAGCAAGCTTTGTTCAATGTATTGAGGGATTTTTCTTAAGATGTAAATCATAAAATAATTTTTAATGACCTCAAATATATTGAGAAACATAAAAATAGACAAATTGGACTCTGATCAATGGAATTTCCTGGGAGGCTTTTAGAAATATAGATTCCTAGGGCTACTCTTAAGTATTTGAAAAAGTCTGGGGTGATAATCTAGAATCTACATTTTTCACAATACCCTTATGTGAGCCTGATACAAAAGGACCCAATAACTTAGATGAACTTTTATTTTTAGTTTTGGTAATTTAATGCTCAGAGAATTCTATGTAAACTCTTACTCTAGGTAAACTCTTACTGATTTAGTCTTCACAACAAATAATGGTGTTTTTATATCAAACTATAAAAGAGGAAGTTGAACTATAGAGAAGCCAAGTAACTTGACCAAAGGCCCAAAGCTGAACCCAGAAAATCTGACTCAAGATTCTATGCTCTGCTGACTTTAAAGAAACTTAATTACACACATAAAAATAAGTACTTAGGATCATGAAACTGTAGGATCAAAAAGGAATCACCTAGAAGTTTTTAGCCATTTATTTAGAACTTAGCCATTTATAGCTGAGTTATCATTGTAGGCTCACTGCTACCAAGGTTCTCAGGCAGAGTGACCACAGATTACAAAGTGCTACAACCTGGAGGAGACAGTGCAACCCAATTGTGGGATGTCATAAATTCCTATAAATCCCTCTGTGGCAATTGTCCTTATGCTCCAAGTTCTCCACTTGAACTGCCTGGAGCTTTCCTGTGATTCACACTTGGCTAGTACTACCCTATACATTGGCAGCTCCAGACAACTTTGTCCCTGAGTAATGGGTGTTGTTTCCCATAGACTCACAACTACAGCTTGATGCCCTTTTCTGAAGGACTCACCATCTACCACCACAAAAACTATTATTTTAGTGTCTGTAACTGACTCAGTAGCCAGATCTTATTTCTTTAGACACAACCACTGTCCTGAACCAAATCCACATCTTTCCTATACTTGATATCCTCAACTTCATGTTACCCCATGCCTCAGAGCACTCAGATCAACAAATAAGATATATTGCTCCACAGGCATGCTTTATGGGGATTTTCAACACCTCAGTAACTGGAAAAAAGTTGAGATAGATAAATAGGTATGAAACTATACTTACAACTTATCTGATCTAAAATGACCCTTTCTTTCTCTGAAAATTATAGCAAGCCAAAAATGAAGTTTTAAAAATTTTAACTTACATACAAATAAATAATTTATGATGCTTAAATTAGACATTTTCAACTTTTGCCTTAAATAGATAGGATCTGTCAGGTTCCACAATCTGGCTTTACAAGTTTAACTCCATGAGTTGACTTTACATAAAATATTTATAAACATTAGGGATGTGTTACAGAAGACAAGTTCATGATGGTCCTTTTCAGCTCATCAAGAGGTGCATTAGGAAATTGGAACTCATTCTTAGCTGTTCATGCAGTGTGAATGGATATAAGGCTAAGTTTTTCATTCCTAGACATTTGGGTCATACATAATCAATTTTATAGTATGTTTTCCTTGCTGAATTGTATTTATATACCATAGAAGGCAGCAGAAAAGATGCCAAATATTCAATCTTTTCTTATTTTTATTGGGGGTGGTGGTGGCAGGGATTGAACTCAGGGCCAATCAGCCACTGGGCCACATCCCCAGCCTTATTTTGTCTTTTATTTGGATACAGGGTCTCACTGAATTACTTAGCACCTCACTTTTGCTGAGGCTGGCTTTGAACTCATGATCCTCTTGTCTTAGCTTCCCAAGCCTCTGGGATTACAGGCATGTGCCACTACACCCAGCAACTATTCATTCTTACAAAGCAAAATTTGAAGAGAAAGATGATCTGTCAAAGTTCCATGATATTGTGGAAAATATTGTACATGGAATCAGAGAAATCAGGGCACAATTCAACTCGGCAACTTCTAAGTTATTTAGCTTTCAGAGATAAACATAGCCTTATTACCATGCTGGAAATAAGTCCCAATAGAAAAGCTGACAAATAAATAAGAGTTACTGAAGAAAATAAACTCTTTTTTTTCAATTTTTAAATTGTATTTGTTTGTTGTTTGTTTATTGGTATTTGTTTTGGGGGGGGTTATTTGTTTTAATTAGTTATACATGACAGTACAATGATCTTGACATATTGTTTATTGGTATTTGTTTATTGGTTGAGAACCCAGGGGTGCTCAACCACTGAGCTTCATTCCCGGCCCTTTTTATATTTTATTTTGAGACATGGTCTTGCTAAGTGGCTTAGGGTCTTGCTAAGTGGCTTAGGGCCTTGCTAAGTTAATGAGGCTGACTTTGAACTTTTGATCCTCCTTCCTCAGCCTCCCAAACTTTGAGGATTACTGGCATGCACCACCACACCCAGCTAAACTGTTTTTATTTATTTTTTAATGTTCTCTGAACCTTTTAGAGAAGAATGAAACAGGTACACCCTGACCCTACCATGTACCTTTTCTGAATGTCTAAATTTTGTATTATATTGCTTTATTATGGTATTTGAGGCATCTGATAAGCTGAATTGAATGGTTTTGATGTTTGAGATAGAGTTATATAAGCATAGAGAGAGTGGTTGTTCTGTGGATATTAAATAAAAGAGTTATAAAAGTTCAATTCAACTCACCTCTCCTTCCCTGACATACCCCATAAAGAGTTCAGTAAGAGAAGATTTGGTGTCATGAGTGCAAACTGTCAATTGAACCAATTAAGTTCACTGAAGAAGTCAACCTTAATTCAGTTTCTAATGGGGGTCATGGAGGTGCACCAGGAATATTGAAGTACTTATATTGAAGGGGTCACAGAAGGAAGGCCTCAGAACTCTTATTCTGCAGACAGAAATACAGAGTGACAAAAAAAAAAAAAAAGCAACCTAGTGAGAAGTTGACTTGGAAGAATTGACTTCTCTCTGTCACTTTTGAGTTTTAGATTCTCTCTTAAGCTCATAATTTTTCACATCATTTATGTCTATTCAAGCAATTGATTTTTGTCAACAGTTACCAGTGAAATTCTGGCCACCAAACTCAACAGCTTTTTTTCTGTCCTTCCCTTTTCTCAGTTTAGCCAGGTTTTCTTCTGATGGACATGTCTTCCTTCCAGGAATATTCAAAAACAGGGTTGTTGGGTTTTTTTGTTTTGTTTTGTTTTATTTTTCACTTTATAAAACAGTTTAATAGTATGTATAGTTTTATTCATTGTCTTCTAGTAATTGGGCACTTGGTAGTTTGGATCAGCCTTCCCACTGAGAGCCACTAGGAAAGCTAAAACCACTAAAATTCTGTCTGTAGGCTTTGGAGAGTCTGCCAGGGCAGAGCAGAATCACCAAATTCTGAGAGAAGCCAGAGCCCAGAGAGAAGATGAAGCATGTAAGGCCTCATTTCTCCCTGCATATCTGCTGGATCTGAAGAAGTGCCTTGGAGACCAAGGAACTGAGGTGAGCATTTGAGAGACTTTCGAGACTAAAGGGGGAAACCTTAGGGTTCAGGTCCTAAGAAACAACAGGTAGAGACCCTACAGGAGAAATCGTACTTAAGAACAGATTGGAAGCTAGGCTCACAAAGGATGAAGCCCAGCTACAAATGTTCCCAACCCTTGAATTTTTTCTTTTTATTTTTTTAGTGCTAGGGATTGAACTCAGGGCCTCACACATGCTAGGCAAGCTCTGTACCACTAAGTTGCACCCCATCTCTTGAAATTGTTTTAAAGGTGATTAAGACTTTGTTTCTACCCACCTATCAAAACAGGTTTTTACTAGTGCTCTTTATTCCTGTTGGTCCATTTCTTATAGTTTATTCTTTTGTTTACCTCCTCAGGCTTCTAAATGCAAACACACATCACTGCTTGGTTTGGGGTCTCCTTTTCTTAATATTTACTAATTTTAGCTGGTTCTTTTACTCCTTTGGCTCCTACTTTTATACTGCAAACCTTGATCAACTAATTAAGCATGGTTAAGATTTCTAAATTCCTTATATCCATCAAATACATGACCCACTGGCCCTCAAAACTTTGCATCATGATGTCCTTCTTATATTACCTAATCTAGCTCCTCAAATTCACCCAATATGGCTCTTCTCACATATGCTTCTAGGTTCCCAACTTGGGGTTACCTGGAACATTTCTTTCTTATTCACCCTCACATTTTAACACATGCTGATTGCTACAGATTCTGTCTATCAGATCATCCAGATCTGTGCCACTCATCTGATACTTCCATACTGACACTGTATTTCACATCAGCACTACCTCATGCCTGGAGCAAATATGTCTCCAGAGAAATACAAACCAAGTGTACTGGGAGATCAGGAGACACTATTATTTCTCTACTTATATTGAAGGGGATTATTTGTGTATCTGTTCCAGATAAAAAAAAAAATACCACTGCATGATTATCAATTCATGGAAAATCACCTAAAAAGCCACTGAAGATTAAAATGGATGTGGTGCCTTAAATAGAAATTAATTAATGTGGAAAAATATTTACAAAGGGAAAGACTCTTTTAAAAAATAGACAAGCCATAAGGAAAAATCCAGTTTTTTTCCCTCCCATAACCACAATGCCTAGTAATGATGTGTTGTCAACACAAGCAGGCACATAAGTTTTCAGGTATTTTTGTTTTGTTATGTTTTGTTTTTGTGATACTGGAGATGAATCCCAGGGCCTCACATATACTAGGCAAGTGCTTTACCACTGAGCTACATCCCCAACCCCCAGGTGCTTTTTATAAATCATCCAAATCAGAATCATCCAAAGAATCTGCTAAAATATTGTTTCTTGTACTTTTCTTTTGTAGTGCCCTGGAACATGTTTTTTAAAACAATTTCTTCCTATGATTTTTATGCACAGCAAAGTTTGAGAACCACTAAAATACAAGCAAAAAAAGTCCAGAAAATTATATTAAAATAATTGCAATTTAAAATATTTAATTTTTGGTACTAGTCTATATTTTTCAAATTTTATTGTTATATAAGAAAACTAATGCATGATTCTAAATTGAAGTTTGTAGTCTTTCTGAATTTTGCCTACACATATCAGGAAATATCTTACAGATAAATTCTTTCAAATAATTAAGAAGATTCTGTAAAAGAGAAGAAATTTGAGGCAGAACATTTCCATATATTTTCAAAACTACTATTGAACTCATGGGTGACCTAAATAATCTAATGGCTTTTTTTTATTCAAGAAGTTTTCAAAATTCCAGATGTGTAGAGAAAAGATAATAAAGTTATAATACCATTGTTCTTTTGTAAAAACTCAAGTTCTCTTGCTAATAGTTAAGGATACTGATTTATTTAAAACATAACATGTTTCTGCTTCATAACAACATCTGTATTATTTTACATTTTTATTGGCAACTTTCACTGTACCCTGGTGATTTCTAGAAATCCTCGTACTTCCCTGCTGGTCAAAGTTTCCAAAAAATAATAAACAAATGATTATTAACTATGATCTTTTTATTCTACAACCATGTACTCTATAAGCAGCACTTGAAAAAGCTGAGCTATTAACTTTGGGGGAAAATAAAGTCTATACCAGATCTCAACTGCAGAGACATTTTGTGAGGTATACAGACCATCAAGAATAGATAGTAAAACACCCACCACAAGTGTATTATACCCAAGAGAGAATGTCAGCATCTGGACTTCTACTAGCATTATACACACTCCTAAAGGAATGTTCATTGTTCACAGAGAAGCTGCTGCCATGCAGTGTTGCTTATTGCTAAAGCATGTAGCCCAGTTGTTCTCAGCAAGGGTGGGGGCGTGATTTGGACCACCAGGGAACATTTCATATTATCTAGATATATTTTTGGTTGTCACATCTTGGAGACTATAGAGTAGACAGAGCCCAAGGAAGCTGATAAGCATAGGACAATCCCCTACAACAAGGAATTTTTAACTCCAAAATGTGTTCAATAGTGCCCAAATTGAGAGGCCCTGGCTTAGTCCCATAGTTCTGTAAGTTAGTTCTTACTTCCAAAAAGTCCTAGTTTCTATTTGTCTGTCCCTACCTCACAACTGTATACCCTAATGGGAAACTTCAAAATTCTTTTGCCACCTATATTAATGATGATGAATCTTTTGGACACTTTCTTTGATCCATGTCTTCATGCTGGGCTCCTGACCCAATCCTGGACACCAGATAGCTCAGTTCCTTCCATATTACCTTAAACATCTGTTAGGACCATTCACATTGAATTTCAATGTCTGTCCAACTCTTTCACAAGGATAATGTTCTCACATTTGACAATTCTTAATTAAGTCTCCCTGGCATCCAACATTGTTCACTGAACAAAATAAATGCATGATAAATATGTGTCAAACTAATGAAATAACTAGGTTAGCATTATCCACTGATGATTATTCACAGAATATAAAACATAAATTTTGCCCTCAAGAACTTACATTTTGGGTTAAGATACATGTAGGAAAAGATAACTAGTGATGTAAAGCTATACTTAGCAGTAGATGTATAACTGATACAATAATTACTATACAGGATTTCTGGTGAATGCAAATTCCCTTAGAATATAGGTAAAACAGAGAGAGTTTCACAGAAGTGAAAACTGAAATACACCTTAAAAGATGGGGGTGTTTTGCATAATATGGGAAAAGGAAGAAGCCCATTCCAGGCTGGCAGAAAGGGGTATGAAAAGCAGAATATGAGCAAAGTTGGTCTTTGAAGAAGAATTTTGACAAATAGAACCATGGCATTTGATACACTCATGGGGGTCCTCTTTTGCATCTGTTATTATATAGTGTTCTGAGGAGAGAAGGGCTATTGTTTAGGTATGGTTTGTCCCCAAGAGTTCATGCACTGAAAGGTTGGTTCCAAGTGTAATGGTTTTGAGGAGTAGTGGGGACTTCAAGAAGTGGGACCTAGTAGAAAGTGATAGGTCACAGTGGTAGCACCCTCAGGAGGCATTAAAACCTGTCTCTTGGAAGTGGGTTAGGTCTCAAAGGACTGAATTCATTGCTACAACAGTATTTCATTATAAAGCAAGGTATTTTTGCATGTACCCACTTCTCCTTTTGCTTCTCTGCCATGTTATGATGCAGCATGAGTTCCTCACTAGAAGCCATGAAGATGCTGGTGCCATACTCTTTTGCATTCCCCCTCTAGAACTATAATCCAAAATAAGCTTCTCCCATTTATAAATAATCCAGTCTCAGGTATTCTATTACAGCAACTCAAAATGGACAAGGCAGAGAGCTTATACAAAAGCAATGATGGAAGCCTAAAAGTCATAATTACCCTAAATCAATCCTCTTCCCTGAATGCAGTTCACACCCAATGACTGTCCAATGGAAGGAAACTAGAGGCCTAACTACCTTGCCTCAGAGCAGAACAACTTTGAAGAAATATCCCAGTGCTAAGGCTTCCTGACCCCTGATTGTTTTAATTCCTTACTTTGTTTAATTCTACTTCTTTCACTCCCCGCAAAATTATTCACATACAAATCTCCACATCAGAGTTTGTTTCATGTAGAACCCAATATAACATTCTAGGAAGGGAAAGAAAAACAACCCATTCTGGTGGTGAAAAGAAAGGATATGGTTAAGCAGATTTTAAAACTGTCCCTTCTGTGTAATCAGCTATTTAGACCATTGGTAAGGAGCAACTGGTCAACCTTTTGTGTGTGCTTGGAGGTGTCTCACTTTAGCACTCCATATTGGCAACCCATATTCTTAGGATTTTTTCCCCACTCACCTCTAACATGACCTGTATCCACAAAGCCTTCATCCACATTGGAGATTAAATGACCAATAATTTTGTAAAGTCTCACCATTCAATGGTGATTCAAGCTAGATTAAAAACTGGTTGCCACTGAAGAATATTTGAGGAGCATTGTGCCATAGCATTGCAGAGACAATGCTATGAACTCAGCAAATGCAGAATTGTAACATGAATGGAACCTGGGTCCCTGAAAGGCTGGATGCAGTTGAGCTTTCCTCTACATCTTGTTAACCATGTGTGGGTTATGCCACAGAGATTTTTTTAGGTCACTTGTTACTCCAGACAATAATGTTTACCTCAATACACCGACTCCAGCTACATTTGAATGCAGCCATAAGAACTAGATTTGTCAGATATTTCCTGAATGCTATATGAACCCCAACGCAATGAAGCCCTACACATACAGTATTCTAGAGAATCCAGGCAACTAAAAGACTTCTATGCTATTATAGGCATATCAAGTGGAGATAATTTAATCAAAAGCATAACTACTTACAAACCAACAAACAACTGGCATCCTATTTAGCTATGGAAGATATAAATGGATCATGTAATTGTATTCACCCATACATATTATACACACCATTGCTTGTGTGTTAATGTGTTTAAATTTTGTTTCAAAAACAAAATATCCTGCCAATGTGTTCTGGGTAAACAGTCTCTTAGCAAAAATGATGAATAATGTCTGGGAAGAGAGAAAGAAAACTTGAGGAAAGTAGAATAAGATTTTCACTAAAAAGTGAAAAATAAGACTGGTTAGATAAATATAGAAATTATAGAACTGGAAATTTAAGAATTGTGTATTTTAAATGCCAAGACAAACAAAACATGCTGCATGTTAACTCACTGTTACCCTGTTTTTTAGATGCTTATTTTCCATATTTGGAAGAGAAAACAACCAAGTGAAATAGGATGACTTGCTTTTCTCTGTTAAGTGATTATTTTTTTTTCCTATGTTGAGGGATTTGGCTATGCTTCAGTTCTCTGGAGAAATTATTTTTTTAAAAAGCTTAGATTTTTATCTTTGAAACCATCTTCACAAAGAGCTCAAATTTGAAGTAGTAAGAAACTTTGGTTTCAAACCTAGAAACGCATCTGATTTTATTTTATTTTAAACTTTATCCTCAAGGAGCACATTATATATTTTAAGTTGATCTGGAAGGGGGCTTCCAAAAATCTTTCAGTTCATAAGAGTATTTTCAAGATTGCAACGTTTTCAACCACTTACTAATGTCTGAACACTGCCAATACTCAGGGCTGGTTCAATCCACTGTGTGTATGTGTGTGTATATGCTGCATGAGGGGTAACTTTATGTGTCTTTTTATTAGAAATTCCAAACTGCATCAGGGCCAAAATGCATTAGATAGGCTAAGATGCAATGAATTGATATTCAAAAAGCTATGCATATGTCATTCTCAACTTATATTTCTGTGGTAGATGCTTGTGCCCTATAAACACAACATTTTGATAAATTCTGTTTCTCTTGATTTCTGCTAAAATGAAAAAAGAATGGCATTTTTATTGTATTTTCTCCATTATAGAGTGTATTTCTGATTAAAGAGGTTTTTCAGTTTGAATAGGTATCAACAAATACAATGCATACCATTTTACATTTCAAATGATTGGAAAAATTGTCTGTAGGTGAGCTTCTGGTTCCATACATTTAAAATCCTGTTTTTCCTCCACTACCCACATACTTGGGTGACAAATGCTATTAGGACATTCTGATATCCAATGAAATCTCTGGTCCTATGCCTTGGATCACAATACAAGGTGGCTCAGCAGGGGGCCATATTGGTGGAAACCATTCATTATTCATACACTAGAACAACTAGTGATAACATACTCAGAAGGATCTAAAATAAATAAATATATGCTACCAACGAATTTGCTAAAAAGTACATGTCCCTGATTGGAACTTTAAATCTGTAGTTTTGAAAACTGAAAGTTAGTAGTTATATCCTGAACTCAGCTTTCTCTTTACTAGATTCCCCCAAAGCCCATGGTGTCTCATACATCTCCTGCCATGAAGGGAAGTGTGATAGAGGGGATTTTGAATTGGAAGAGAAAGCAGTCATAGCTCAATTTTGGTTAAGTTATCTCATTTTTGCCATTTTAACAAAAACAAACATTTGAAAACATCCCAGAGGCTCTCCCAGCATTCTGGAAGAAACCCACACAGTGGTCGGTACTCAGATTTATACTTCATCAGCTTTAGTTCCTACTTTTAAATATGGGTTTTCTTTGTTTCTTGGTTAAAAAATGTATTATGGCAAATTTCAAATGTATTCAGAAGTCAGGAGAACACATAAAACTCAACATGTACTCATCATTCAGTCTCAGCATCTATTAACTCAGGGCCCATATTACTTCCCTCATATCTCTGCCACTCTTTCCTCCCATACCTGCTATAGAATTATTCTGAAGCAAGTTCTAAACTTACCATTTCACTTATATTCTTTTAACTTACAAAAATGCTTAAGTTTATATTTCTTATGTGAAGTTTGCTGCCAAATTTATCAGTGGCCCTAATAAAAATGAATGTTTTGACTTCTACAAGGAAAATTACATTTATTTCTACTATTTTGATAACAAAGACCAAGACTATTCAAAACTACTCATTTTTAACATTTACAATAGAGACAGGGTTTCAAATGAACTGACAATGACCCTTTCCTTTGTAATAGATCTGTGAATAAATTTCTGCTCCATGAATTCCCATATGTTTCATTTTTCTCATTGCTAATAATAGCCATTAATCAATCATCATACATACATACTTACAAATACACACAGAAAGACACAAGTGATTTTTCATTCTATATCACATTCTTCTATCCTAAACCAAACTAGAGTTTTCAATCATGAGGAAAAGTCTGTAAATAAGGTGTTAAGGAAAGAACCAAGAAAAATACATGCAAAGTTATCTAACATGTTAACCATCAAGGGGACCCAAGCTAAATGCCATTCCACACATGTGAAAATATTCACATCATATTTTATACCATCATTATATAGCATATCATATTAATATATCATAAATCATGCCTAAAATTAAAAAGACTTTAAAATCCCATTACTAATATTTTAGTCAAAGTTGAGAGAATTAAAATTAGTGCCTTTGGTTCAAGAAGAAATTTATAAGATCTTCCTAAATCTTACTAGTAAAATAAAGCCTGTTGAGACACACCTCCTTGGGGAGTTTTCCTTTAAAGCCATAAAGGCTCAAGCACAAGAAACATAGTATATCGGTGCATTGGAGGGTGTTGGTACATGCCTTAACTCAAGAATTGCTCTAATATTAAAAGAGTATGAGAAATTCCTTTATAATTGGGGAGTCCACTCTAGTCAGATTCCAAGGGTTCTGGGATAAAACTAGCTTCACAGAACTCATGATCTACTGACACTGACAAATATCTGTGGAGACATAATACAATGCTGGACTTATTACAACTGACGAGTCACAGGGAATTTTATAGTTGCAGAATAAAGAAGACAAAATGAGGAATGACCTGGGACATGATGTTTAAGCTGTGACTCAGTATTCTTGGTAAGATTGCATTACATTAAAAGAAAGGCTTGGTGCAGTGGAGGAGATTGGGAGGAGATAATACTGGGCCAGGAGAAACACTGTATTGAAGTTTGGCAATATTAAGAGAAGGTTGCGCTCTGAACCATGGCAATTGCATGGAAAAGTGGGACAGATTTCAGAGCTATTTCAGAATTAGTATTCATGGGTTTTGGTGATTAATTGATATAAGTGGGAAGAAACATGAAGAATGGGACCTGTATGTCAGAATGGAAAGTTGTAATGGTTCTGTAAAGTTGGATGAGGAGTTGAGCTATTTGGTTTCTAGATTTCTATTTAAGTTCATTCTCCAAAGAAAGATGAGAATCTCAAACTAGAGCTTGGACTTACAATTCATAAAATTTTAAAGAATGTGTGCAAGTGGTGTAATTGCTGCTATAATTTAATGGGGCTGCTTTCTGTTTTAAAGTTGTGAAGCAAGCATACCTCTTCATGTTCAAAATGTTAATTCAATTACCTCTGACTTTAGTTTATGTTCCTTAAGTACAAACTCTTAAGTCAGGCAAAAAGGATCACAGTTATGTTGCACCATACTTAACCACCATTTTTATAAGCAAGGATTTTTATACAAAAAATAAACAGAAGCATACAGACCTAAACCCATAAATTATGTGGGCTAGTACTTTAAAGAGCTATGTATTTGCACAAGGAGCAGGAGAGTTTTCCTAAAAGGGACCAGGTCCTGGGAATGCTCCTAAAAGTGATTTATTTCTGTCAACATTCCTTTTCAGTTTAAACATACATATGCATTCACATATATTTAAATTCCTCCAGACATTTGACTTTAAAGTTTTACTTCTGATGTACTGAGTAAATACCTTCAGCAAAGAGGCAATAAAATATGTTAAGGCAGCTTTTCTCTTTGAATCTACCTGTCTTCTACAAATCTGCCCCTAAACACCTCAGATTATTTGATAACATTTCTTTTGCGATATTTCCTATAAAGTATTTATATGTATATATATATATATATATATAACTATTGGCACATCTGATTCACTTTGAACTTTTTCTTTCAGAAGAGATCTTCTTAGCTTTCTGATAATGTGGACTTTTTATGAATGTATTTATACAATCGCTTATGACAAATATTTATTAAACACCTACTCTATATAGGTGGATATGACAGTGAATGCCAATGTATATTATTATCATGATAAGCCAATTTTCAAAAAAAATCAGATATTTTAAATAATAAGTGATAGTATTAGACAACCTCAGGGCCAAAAATAGAAACAGATTTACATGACCATTTTATACCTCTCGAGTTTATTAAGGGGAGAGCTAAGAACAAAAACAGCCTTTTTACAAAGCCTAGTCCCTGATGAATCATAGTAGGAATTGTCCATTTCTCAGCCCTGATAATCCATTCTCCATACAACCCTAACTATCCATTCTCAACACAAAGATATTGTCTCTGGCCAATGGTTCAAGTCAAGTTATTTTACATCTTAAGTTATTACTGGGTGCCCAGAAAGTCTTTACATCATTTATATTTTCTGTAAAACAATCTTTAGTTCCCAGTAGGAAGGAACTTAGCATTAAATGATGTAACTGCACTTTGGGATATATATCCAATTAGTGTGTATCATATTAGTATATTATCCCTAATACAAAAATCTCATCTGTTAGTTTAATACAAAACTTTACTTTCTCCTCACTTATAACTTACAGAAAGACATGTTGAACAAGTTAGTTATGTCAATACATGTCTGTTAAGCCCACGAGCTGAATTCCAAAAGGACTGGAAGAATTTTTTTTTGAGTGCTCTGCTTACACTACTGCTGCATTAACATCACTGACCCAATTAAAAACATACATGGATAGTGCTGTATTTGTAACATTCTGTATGATTTAAATGACAAGTACCATAAAAGGGAGCCAACATCTGTATTTTGATGTTTCAGAAGTAATACTCTATGGCAGAGTGAGCGTGATTCTCCAGCTAATCAGAGTGTAATCTCCCTATAAGCCTGGTAGGGAGCTCCTCAGCATAAGAAAGAGAATGAGCACCCACATTGCCAGAACAGAGTGAATTTGTATGTAGTTGTTCCTTAAAGCCCATGGTATTAAGGAATCTTGCTGGTGTAAAGACTGGTCCATAGTAGGAGAAACTGCCTCAAGTTGGTATCCACTTGACTTGTGACTATCAACAGGCAGCCCACCACACATCAACAACTATTCTCAAGATGACAGTGAAACATAATGTATGAGACTCTTATTTGTTTCTAGGCTTTGTTTTCCAGTTCCCGTTCCATCTCTGTCTTTGATTACCTCTAAATCTTTCATCTTCACTTTCTGTCTCCTGTTTCTAGTCT
The DNA here is from genome assembly GCF_048772815.1 of Callospermophilus lateralis. NCBI lineage: Eukaryota > Metazoa > Chordata > Mammalia > Rodentia > Sciuridae > Callospermophilus > Callospermophilus lateralis. The sequence goes on from NC_135325.1 coordinate 997,309, forward strand.
CACACTTGCACTTTGAAGAAATTTAGATGCTTGGTTATCTGGAACCCTGTCTTAAATATGGGTTGAACTCACTCTCAGGTGTGTATGCCTAGAGCTACCCCTCCATCATCTAAACTCCAAGATTTTTCTGCTTTGCCAGTGTGTCCACCATGCTCAACCCTGCTCAATTAGAGCACAGCAATAGTCCAGACCTTTATGTTTGGGATGCTTCAATCACCCAAGCTGATTGAAGACTCTAAGTTGTCTTCTTCTCCAAGTTGTCCAGACTCTAAAGCAAAGATTTTACCTTGGTTTATTCTTCATGCCCACCATAGGCCAGGTGGACTGTTCTAAATCACCCTTACCCAGAGGCTTCTCCTCTGAGAACATTGCTGGTCACCAAATCAGCTCTGAAAGCCTTGCCCAAAAGCGATTGTCACATTTCTTTGGCCAATGCAAGTCATTCAGCCAGGATTCCTGTCAAAGGGGAATAAAGGTACAATCCCACCCAAAGGACACAAGAACCAAAGGCATTTCTGAGTGGTATTAATGACTATCACTGGTACCAGTACCTAAGTCGTAATTTTCTAACCTTTTAGTTCTCCAACTGAAAAAATGATTACACTATTGACTGGCTATATCTGTTAAATACCAATACCTGAACAAAGATTTAACTTATGATAAGATCTAAAAGGGACTGGCTGAGAAGTAAACCTTTGACAGAGAAAGTTTTTCTGGTAGAAATACTGTCAATAGCAGTAATATATTATTATTAATAACAGTTAACCTTTCAATTATCATGGCCTTTTTACACATCAGCTATAGCTATGAATGCCATATATATCAACTCATTTAACCATCCAGAAGTCCCATGATGTAAAAACACATTTTATTCTCATATTTTAGACAAAAAAATTGAGTCACAATGATATTTAGTAATATGCTAGTGTAAATAGCTACTGAAGTTTACTAGTTGCTCTTTTAATCTTTAAACCATTACAAAATGCAATACAGTTTGGTTCCTCTGGTAACTGTTTCTACAGTGCATTATTGTGGACTTCTCAGCCTGTTAATATTTAAAGCAATGTCTCTCTAAGTTTAAGTAGAGAGCATTCTGGCACATTTCAGGAAAGAATAGACTAGACTTTCACTTCTGGCTAGAGTATAGAAAGTAATGAGAGCATCATTCTCATTCTAACCACCAAAAAAGTTTGAAAAGCTACAAACTTTTTTATAAAAACTGTCTGAGAGTGGTGGAGGCAAAGAAACCTAAACAAAGTTCCAGAAAGTCACGAGCACACGTAAGTGAGAAGCGAGACTTACCTGTTTTAATTCTGAGCAGAATAATGGGTAGAGAAGCAATCTACCATGAAAGAGAATAAGGGAAAATTTCTTTTTTATTGATTTTTAAGAAATGACAGCTTAATGTATTACAATTCTTATTGTACATATATACCACAATTTTTCATATCTCTATTTGTATATAAAGTATGTTGACACCCAATTTGTGTCTTCATACATGTACTTTGGATAATGTTGTCTATCACATTCTACCATCCTTGCTAATACCCTGCCCCTTTCCTTTCCCTCCCACCCCTCTTCCCTATCTAGAATTCATCTATTCCTCCCATGCTCCCCCTCAGAAATATGGAAAATTTCTAATGAAAGTTTAATGGCACATGTGGTCTGGCACAACAGATGAGATTGCTAAAGACTCAGTCTGCAGTGACCGATCAAGTCATTCCCATGGATTGTTACCAACTGTATGGTGCATTGTACCAAAGGCTGTGATGGGCGGAAAGGATTTCCCTTTCCCAAATACAAGGCAGTCATCCCCCAAAGCAGAACTAAGGTGTTTTGGTTTATGAGGTACTGAAGGCCTGGAGCTGGTCAGATAAGTTGAGAAAAATCAACCTGTGACACTCCCACAAGTCAACAATACAAGAAAAAATGATACAAGAAAATGGACACAAGAATTGCTTAAAGAGACCCTTCACAAAAATGATCAAATGAAAGGCCAATAAGTAATTACATCAAATAATACCCTACCTCATTAGTTACCAAGGAAATGCAAATTAAACCAAAATTAAAAAGGTTGACAACATCAAATATTGATGGGGATCAAGAGCAACTAGAACTCTCATATATTTACAGTCAATGTGAAATAGCACAACTCCTTTTAAGAACTGCTGGGTAGTTTCTCATAGTTAAACATAGACTTTTCCTATGAACCAGAGATTTCACTCCTAGGTAATTATCCAAGATGAATGGCAATGCATAGTTCACAAAAAGACTTGGTCGCAAATAACCAAAACAGGCTTATTTCATAACAGTAAAATGCTGAAGACTACCTACATACTCAGCACCATGTAAGTGGATAAAACTTTGTATGTTTGTATAATCAAATACTAGACAGCAATTTAAAATATATGAATCACTGAAACACAGCAGAAACATGAACAATTCTCAAAAGCATTATACTGAGTGAAAGAAGCCAAACATAAGATCACATATGTATAAATCAATTTACATGAATTTTTAAAATAGGCAAAATAATGTGTGATGTAAATAAAAACAGTGGTTGTATTGGCCAGAGAGAGGCACAAAGAAGCTTTCTAGGATGATAGAACTTATCTTTTTGTTTTGGATGGTTAACATATGCAATGATCAAAAAATAATTAAAACAATGATTTGTGCAATTTATTGAAGCTGAATTGTATCTCAATTTTAATATCATTAATTCAGAATATTTAGCATGAGTCAATTCCAAATTCAGTCCATGATACAAGATTTAAAAGCCAAGTTCTACAGGCCACCCAAGGCTAATATAAAAAAATCATGGCATTTTTTTTTTATTCATAGCATTATTTGTTGGGTGAAGACATGACAGGGCTTGCTATAAAAATACTTAATCCCACACAGATCAATCGTCTTTCATTTGTCTCTAGCCAATGTTATCTTGTAATGATTCATCTAAACCTGCTGATGTGTCACCGCTATAATGTCAGTGTCAGCTATAATTGTTTAGGGTCAGCCTTAAAGCACAAGGGATTCTCATTGTAATCACATGAAGCTGATCAACTGTATTGCTTGCTTGGACTCTACCATTAACTTCTTGATGGTTTCACTATTCCAATTCGGATCCTAAGTTCAAGTCTGTGTAAACTATTTCCCTGTAAGAATCTTTGAAAATGCTCTAAACCAACTACTGGTGAGTTAGTGAGAAAAGTAGATCTTCTAGTCTTAAAACTGCCTAAAATAACACTTCTCACACTTTAATGTTCATACAAATCACCAAAGAATCTTACTAAAATAAAGATCCTGAGTCAGTAGGTCTGTAGTGGAGCCCATGTTTCTGTTTCCAACAACATTGCTGGTCCATGAACCACACTTTGAGTTGTAAGGATTGAGTATTTTTTCTCTGTTTTCTGTTGATAGAAATTGTTTCTCTCCATGTGTGAATTTATGATCCAGGCTTTGACTTTTGACTGTTTCAGTTTCAAAACATTGCAAGCTGGGGTCTCAGCAATGGACAGAGAATAGATTTTAAAATTCAAAATTAGTATTCTGGAAAGGATTCTCATTTTCATATATTTACTAAAAATCCGTACATATCCACTGATGTATTCCCACAATATAATGCATAGGATTACCATTAACCAGCAGTTCCTCTAAGATATGTAGCTGACCTTCCAGAATCATCTGGGAGTAGAACAGTGAACCTTCTGTTCATAGAGGTTAGCAGGAGCTACCAGGGCGACAAGATGCATGCAGGTCAGGAAGTCTTTCATAGGAATGGGTCAGAATTGGCTTCCATAATCCAGTAGGGAAAAGACCATTCTTCCCAATGGTTCTAATGGGTGCAATGCTACTTCTCAGGCAGACACCAAGGAGAACAAATTTTGCCCCAAAGTGACCTTTGTGTAATAATGGCATTACGAAAAATAGTAAGGTCATAATGACCATATAATACTTGATATCCCATAGAGACATATTTTGAAAGTCTTAAATAATTAAATAAATATTCAGGATAATAAAATATTACCTCAATGCAAAAGATCTAGATCTTTTTTTAAAAAAAAGAATGCACTTGAATCATTGAATCTAAGTAATTCAGAATATTCATAAACTCCCCAATCATTTACCTAAGGATTTAATATATTATTCAGAATAAAAATTTTTATGTAAAGAAATAAATGCAATGCTTTTTATGTTATGATATACAAGAGCTATTGCAATTGATCAGGTTTACTGTTAATACTTATGCTTCTAGACAAATTCAGACATATATACATTACACACACACACACACACACACACACACACACACACACACACACCAACAAAAGAAGAACCCTTCAAATTGCCCATAATTTACCTAGTTTCACAAGACGGACCAGTCATGGTATGATGAATACTAGCACTACAGATTTTTGCATAGCTTTCTGAAAACGTAGAAATAAATTGTAAATTGAGGGAGTCTGTTAAGTGCTCCCACCAAGGTTCAGGAATTCACCCATACATAGCAATTTATTAGGCAACAGGAACATCAAGAAGCTCAGCTGAGACACTTTGTACTCAGGAAGACAGCTATATAAAATAAATAGTTGAATGTTTATGCTTATCTTTACTGCTTTCTTTCTATCTTAGAAAACTCCCTTTTCTTTTTTTAAATATTTTGATATTTTTAGTTATACTTGTCAGTAGAGTGTATTTTGACCTATACATACATGGAGTATAACTTCCCATTCTTCTGGTTGTACATGATGCGAAGTTATACTGGTCATGTATTCATATATAACATAGGATAGTCTCCATTTTCCATCCCAGAACATTTTATGACAGTGGTTCAAGGCACTACTAGATGTTGTAATACAAACATTGAGTAGAGACTACCTGTATTAGTCAGCTTTCATCACTGCAACAAAATACTTGAGACAATCATAGGGAGGCAGAGCATCATGGCAGGGATCATGAAGTGATGCAAAATGGCTCATTTCATGTAGCCTGAAAGAAGAGAGAGAGGAAGAGGGAGAGGGAGAAGGAGAGGGAGAGGGAGAAGGAGAGGGAGGGAGGGAGGGAGGGAGGGAAGAGGGAGGGAGAGAGGGGGGGAGGGAGGGGGAGGGGGAAAAAGGGTAGGGGAGTCCCCATATTCCCTTCAAAGGTACTCCTCTAGTGACCTACTTCCTCCAATAACTAGGCCCAACTTCCTAGTTTCCACCACCTTGAAGTAATGCCACCAGCTAGGACCAAGTCTTCACCACATGAGCCTTTGGGAGATATTACAGATACAAACTATAACACTACCCCAAAATGTTGTTAGCAAATCATTAAATATATATTTTCAGACAACCCAAATTTTCCTAAAATGGTTCACCTGAAGAATCAGAATTTCTCACCACACTCAAAATGAGAAGGGAAAAAACATGAAGGTAATAAGATATTAAGGATAATTATAGACAAATTATTACAGAAAAGTCCTAAGTTATTTTGCAACATAATATCATCACCATCACCTTCCTTATTACCATCATCACTATCAACACCATTAATAGTAGTACAATCATCACCACTCCCATCAACACCATCATCATCACTGTCATTACAACTATTGCCACCATCATATGCTATTGATAGTAAATTTGTAGAAAGATTATTGAAAATATTTTCAGAAGTAACTATTAAATCTTTAAAATTTATATATCTCATTTGAGTCAAAAATTTATCTCCAAAATATCTGACCTATAGTAATGCACATGCAAAATTTAAAAAAATACATGGAAAAGGTTCATATTTTAAAAATGCTTCCTCATCAATAAAATTCCAAGGTCATAATAGAATTTATTTTGGATATATTGACAAAGCAACTCTAAAATTTACATAGGAATATTGTTTGAAACAAGAAAAATTGCAAATATCCTAAGTAACTCCAAAGACAAATTTATTTAATAGACGTTTATCAAGTGCCTATTATATGCCACATATTGCTTTAGCCAAAGAGATGACTACATAAAATTTTCCTACAATAGAACATTGGTCTACATATGAGTGAAGTATACTTAACCAAAATATTTGAAAAAAATCAAGATATATTATGAAGTTTTAAAATACTGTAGTATAATATATAAAACTATTTTCTCTAAAAGTCATTTTATCTAAGCATATAAATGGGTAAATACATAGAAAATAATATAGGAAGATGTTACTAAAAGAGAATGAGTGACTACTTCTGGATAGGAAAGTAGAATGGAGTGAGTCATGGAAAATTTTGGCTTTGTGTAATATTTGGATTTTTATAGGAATCTAACTTGAAAAGCACTCTTGAAGCATTCCTTATCACAATCTTATCTAGAATATCCTAGAGTTAAAAGATTTTTTTCAAAAACCTTTACATTGTCACTTTGGTCATATTCCTAGGACTTCAAATTCTATAAGCTCAGGGTAGGAAAAATATATCTATTTTTTGCTCAATGGAAGTAACTATAATATTTAAATATTATTTTTATAGCAATCTTAAGTTCACAGAAAAATTTAAAAGATGGTACAAAGATTTTCTACATACCACTATGAAATCACTCTTGTTAGAGGTGAAGGCAGGAAGAAAAGTAGGTAGGTGAGAGAGAGCACCAACCAGATTGATGTTAGACTTGCATTCTAATCCCTTTTCTGGTGCCTATAAACTTTTTGTGTCCTTGGAGTGAAGACTTTCACTCGCAGTTAACAAGATGATTAACAAAGTGGCGTAAACAAAAAAGGCGTATTAATTAACACAACTAGCTAATCAGAAGAAAGGTACCAGGCAGGGCAGCCCCAACAGTTGTCCCATAGCTTTTTTCTCATAGTTGCAGGGTGGCTGCTACAATTCCAACCAAGCACCAAATCCTCACAAGACAGCAGTCCAAAGTAAGAAGTAATGAGGATTTTTTTTTCTTATTTATGTCTTTATTTTATCAGGAAGGATAAGTTTTCCCAAAAGCCTCCACAAATCTCCCCTTACAATGAAATGACCAGAACAAGGACATGTGGCCATTGTCAAATCAATCACTGGAAAAGAAGAAGAATCATATTTCAATTAAACCCAATTATATTTCATGTCTAGGAGCTGGGTTCTCCTTCCCTGAAAACAAAACTATCTGATACTTGAAGTAAATTCAAGTTCCTCTGTTAACAATAGTAAAAAAATGTTTTAAGGAAATCATCATTGAATAGCCAAACAATTAAATGTGCTATAAGTAATTAAAGATTCAGTTTGTGGGGTTAGCGATATAGATCAGTAGTTGTGTGCTTGCGTAGGATGCACAAGGCCCTGGGTTCTCTCCAACAATGAAAAGAAATTGATTCAGTTTCTCAATTGGGTCAAATGACTTATTCTCATAATTACTTGGAATAAAAAATAAGATCACAAATATTAAGCACTTGGCTTATAGTAGCTATTCAATGAATGCCAGTTTTCTTCCTCAACCTCCCTCATCAATAACTATATAATTATTGCACTGAGGAGTGGTTATTACAACAGGAAGAGGAAGGGTGAATAGGCTCAAATTTGGGTTTCCCTGTGTTCATGTAGACAGATTAACCTGGGATAGTGGTTCTCAAAACTTGAATGCGGAGGGCTTGGTAAATCACAGATCCTGATCCCATGCTTAGCAGGTTTTGAGTGGGCTTGCCGAATCTGTATTGTTAACATGTTCCCAGATGTTGAAGTTCAGGATCCCTCTTTCAGAACCACTGGCCAGAGTAATGCATAAGCCATGAGCTTCAGTGATGGCATCAGTGACTTCAGGCTCAGCCAGAGCCAAATAACTCTGGAGAGCAGAGCTGTGAAACATATAAAATTTCTAAATAGTTTTGGATTATTTCCAGGTTTCAGAACTTCAGACTGGAAGACTTAATATAGGGTCAGACCTTTCAGGTAAGCCTGAAAGGAGACTAGGAAGCCAGCTACCAAAACAAGCCAGCTACCCAATGTCTCACATGCCAACTTCCCAATAAAGGAAAAATAAAATAACACTCAATTTCTAAATGTTTTTGAAGGTTTACAAGTATTTCAAGTAAATTATTCTTCCTTTCTCTTATGCCTGATAAAACCATTTACACAGAGACCCTGAGAATTTAGGGCTCTTTTGCTTCTTTGCCAAAGGACAATTCTCCTTGATTGGGCTCTATCACAAAATATAAGAGCTTGGTCCAGACAAACTGGCTAGACAAGCCTGCTGTCAACTGCTTTGCCAACAATGGACCAAAGAACAGGATTAGAAAAAAAATCTGTAATTTGATGCAACAGATTTTTCAAAACAATATTTTAATTTGCATACCAAGCCAAATTCTCTCTCAGAGGAGGGATAGAATGCATTCCATTGTGTAAGACAATACTCATTCATTCCCACACAGTGATGTCAGTGCTCAGCAAACATAGCTCTTTGAGATTCTTTTTCTTAGCTTTAAAGTTCCTATTATAAAATTTTAACCGCTTCAGAATCAAGCAAGATGTTGCAAGTATTTCTGATATCATTTTTTCAAAACCAAAAGAGACAGGGCTGTCACCAGCTGCCTCATGCACAATTATTTAATGACTTTTCCCTTTTGGTATGAATAGGATTTCTGAAATGTATCTTTGCCTCCCAGGACTTTCTCCTCATAGGAATACTGATTTAGATAGTTTATTTTTGCCAGCTTTTAACCTTCAGAGAGCAGTCTCATTGTTTGCTAAAATGATAGAAGGCATTTAAAGATTGCAAAAGTGAACTCTGGTAGGAATTTTGAGGTTAATGGGAAACACACTGGGCATTTTGTTAGTTAGGGGAATACTCTGGCATGGGGAAGATTAAAGACAAAATAAGTTCCAACACATAAATGATAAAAAGTAGTATCACACAGCAGGGAGATTTTGGCAAAAGATTGTTCTTATGATTTCTTGAAAAAAATCAAGTTATAATAAAACACAATATGTTATCTATCTATCCATCCATTCATCTCTCTACCTACTTGTCCACATACACACTCCAAAATTTTAAGAAAAAAAATTGAATTTCCATTTGAATTTTAACCTTGTGCTATTTTACTGTAAAAAGCTTGAAAAATATAGAACAGTGAAGAAAATATACCCCCAGTCTAAATTAACAACTATTTACAGTCAATTAAACTTAGCTAATCTTAAAATAAAAAGAGCGACATAGCAAAATCAAAATCCCTTTGATTTTCCCCTGTCTCATTTGCCTTTTTTTTACTATTTAGTTTTTTAGGTACCATTCTAGTATCTTCATTTATACTCTTATTCAAATGCATATATCCCAAAATAACACAGAATTCAGTGTTCTATTTTTTTCTTTTATTCATTCTTTTTAGATATACATGACAGTAGAGTGTATTTTGACATATTATACATACATGGAGTGTAACTTATTCTAATTAGGATCCCATTCTTGTGGTTGAACATGACGTGGAGTTTCACGGGTGGTATATTCATATGTGAACATACAAAAGTTACATCCAATTCATTCTACAGTCTTTCCCGGTGTTGTATATTTTCTAATAACTCCATAAATGCTATTGAAAAAACTTATAATACTGCAACTTGAATTTTTCATTTATTGTTATACTCTTGAGTATATCTATTTGATACATATAGGTCTAGACCATTTTTAATGGTGTCATAACATTCCATTCTATGAATACACTACAATTTACAATGGATGAAACAGTCAGGTATTTTCCATTTTTCAGAATTATAAACAGTATTGCAATGAATAGTCTTGTCCATGTTTCCTGAGACACTAGTGGAAGAGTTTTTCCTGGGCCTGTATCAAGGATGGAATGGCTGGGTCATAACTTCTGCACATTTTTGCTGTGCTAGATATCATCAAAATGCTCTTCTGAGAGGTAATAGCAATTGATATTCCAATTGGCAGCATTGACAGTTTGTTTTCCCTCATTCTTGTCAAAATTCCTACTATGTCATTTTTTTAAAGTTATTCCTCTCATCCAAAGATCCCTGATAAACAACCATGATGAGTTTTCTGTGTACATATGGAGTGATACTGCAGTGGATGTCTCAACTTTGCCCAAAAGCAGTCCATTTCTGGAAACGTTGTATCTTTCTCCTATAGAAAACAGTCCTTCCACATAGTGGAGTTATTAATTACAACACCATGAAGGAGCATCTCCCTAGGTACAATGATTGATTCAGAGTCTGAGATCAGAACATGGCCAGTCAGAATTTCTTTTCAGGGGTCAATGTGGGCAATAGGAAAGAATCCTGTTCTTCTTTAAAGAACTTTGAGGGGTGAGGACCAAGTTATCTTTGTCTGCTGATGCTGATGATGAAGTCAGGGAAAGGAAAGAGGAATCAAGATTATAGAAATCCTGCCCCTAGGTTTGTACTCCCAAAGAAATGAAAACAGAGACTTCTACAGATATTTGAACTTTGACATCCATTTCAGTATTAGTCTCAACAGTCAAAAGGTGGAAATAAACCAGATGTCTACTAATAGGTAAATGAATAAACAAGATGCCATACATAAAGTACTGGTACTCCATGTATGTATGTATATGTCTGTGTGTGTGTGTGTGTGTGTGTATATAAAATCAAAATACAGTCTACTGTCACATATAACTAAAAAGAACAAATAGAAAAACATGCTATGACATGGATGAACCTTAAAAACAGAATGCTAAGTGAAATGACAGACTAAAAATGACAAATACAATATGGTTTCATTTGGATAAAATATATAGAATAGGGAAATTCATAAAGACACAGAGTAGATCCAAAGTTACCGGGAATTGGTAGAAGGGGGAAATTGGAAAGTATTGCTTAAGGGATACAGAATTTCTCCTTGGGATTATGAAAATATTTGGAAATGGTGGTGTGGTTCCACAGTGTTTTCAATGAAATTAATGACATTGATTATACATTAAATGGTTAAAATGGCATTTTATGTTATACATATAAATATTATAGCACCATAAAAATTAAGATGAAAAGATCATTGAGAATTAAAAAGAAAAGATTTGATAGGAAAATTATATATATACACACACTGAAATTATCCAATATTCTAAGGCAAACAGGTCTCACATTTTAAGCAATATATTGACCTGGAATGAGGATACTCATTTCTGAGAGTCACTATACCTTTCTGGAAGAGCCAGAAATTCCTCCATTTTTTAAATAAATGCAGCTAATAATTCTTATATTTATTTTATCTACACTTGAGGAAAGAAATTGACCAGGATCCAATGGTGAAAAAGAAAGGACAGGAGAAGGAAGGAAAAGAGGAAAAGAACTCCTTCTTGAGTTTCCTCTTTGTTTCTTTCACACAAATGTAGCAACAGACACCATAAATACTGAAAGATTAAAATAATTGAGGAATTGCAACCTAGATATATATTTTATTCTTTAATAAATTAATGAGAATAATCATACTTTGAATCCAATAGTTTCTCTTTTATCAAAAATTAACATATGGTAAACTTACCTAATTCAACTGTAATCTCTCTATAATATGCTTTAGAATGAAGCAAAAACAAAAATCTTCTTTTTTTTTTTGTACCAAGGATTGAACTCAGGAGCACTCTATCACTAGACACATTCCCAGCCCTAGTTATTTATTTATTTATTTATTTAGAGACAGGGTCTCACTAAGTTGCTTAGCACCTCACTTTTCCTGAGGCTGGATTTGAACTTGCAATCCTCCTGCCTAGGACTCCTGCCTAGGCTGAGCCACTGAGATTACAGTTGTTCACCACCATACCTAGTCCTTAATCCATTTTCAAAGAAACATGCTGTAGGCTTAAAAGTATTATTTATTGTAGAATTTCCTGAAAGACTTAAATATATGTGGTAGACAACAAAATTGCAAAAAGAAAATCCTAAGGTTACTAAATAGGGTTATTAAAGGTTATTAAAGTCATAGAAATGCAACAGTGTTCAGACACACAAGAAAGGAGAATAGACTTGTGTACAGGGTAGTGGGAAGAAACCTAATTGGCAGACAATAGTGATTGCAATAGGCAAAATCTGCTTATCATGTTAGATTGCTTTTATCAATGTTTCACAATGGTCAAATTCAAAAGGAAAGTAGGTTAAATGCAATAAAAAATGGATTATTTATTCAACATGAAAAAGAATCCTGCAAAGAGAAGGTAGAAAAGGAATACTTCAACCTGAAAAACGTTAAAATATCATTTTCCCCCATGTTTTATTTTTTTGGCTCTAAAATGGCCCCATGAGAATTGAAAAGAGGGGAGAAAAAAGAAAGCAGGGAATCTTCCTGAAAAATAGAGTTTCCAAAATTCACTTATGTTGCTCTTCATCATCCAGTTTTGTCCTTTCCCCCTCTAACTGCTTACCTGGGTGCTTTTTCTTCCTTGTATTCATAAGCAAAACATTAGGAAATATGCAGTTTCATACCAATAGTAGGGTGGGACACCAGGGGAGGAGTTTGCATTTCAAATATTAACCCAAGGAACTACTTCTTGATGTATGCAATATTTCCAACTTTGGGAAGACACCAATGACACATGGAGCCAGCTGTATCTAAGACTTTCCATAAGAAAGCAAAATGAATCTAATACAATGTGTATAGTCCATATCTCATTATAACACAATAAAAAACTGAGCTGATGTTTCCATGTCAGAGACCATGTGGATTTTCAGTATGTTTCACATTTGTGGTGGTTAAATTGAATGAATAATTCTATAGTTAGGGGGAAAATCTATTTGGCAGAAAGGAGGAATAAGGAGAGGAAAGAAGGAATAATTGACATGGAAAGTCATTTGATATTACTAGTTAAGCTCCAGAATTGGGGTTTTGAGGAAAATTCCAAACAAAATCCCAGACATTGGTTTGGAAAGTGTTTCTCTAATCTGTGTTCTACTTTTGTGGTGTTCCAATGAATGACATCCCAAAATTATAAATGTTTTCTTCAAACAGAATTTCCTGTGAATTGGCAACAATTGTAGTTTAATTGGTTTGAAGAAAATATGACTAATATTGAGAAATATATATTTGCTCTGAAACTTTTGGAGGAAAATGTATTGTTTTAGTTAATAAAAAAGAACCACAGTTATAAATAATTCATCATATAAAGCTGTTCTATGATACATTTGAGGTCTCATTTAAATACTGACATTTTCCTTGTAATATTAGGATATAATAATTAAAGGTGTTACAGGGAGGGAGATTCTCTATCCAACATACATTTTAATTCAAGGTAAAGGTCTTAATTTCCTTTGTACAGCTTCTGGACTTAATTTCCTTCTCACTTCTGCAGATTGTTTTAATTGCATTTGTTAAATGGCTCACTATTTTGAAGCAGAGATCTATAAAATTATTACATGCACATATCAATAGCCATCATTTAGTAAACACTCTAGCTACTTTATAGGTTAGCTAATTTAATCCTCAAGACAATGTTTTCATCTCCACTTCAGAAATGAGAAAACAAGCCTCTGAGATGTGGAATAACTGGACCCTAGCTGGATTCAGAGTCAGAAGTAACATCATAGTAGTCCTCACTGCATGCAGTTTTCCCTATGCTATCCTATCTCTAAGTGAAAGAAGGTGGCCGTACAATTCAAAGGGGGACTGTGTTAAACTGCCAACTAAATGTCCACTGAGAATTAATAGATCAAATCATAGCAGAGAAAAGACTTCCTCTAAACTATTAGCTAAAAGAGTTTTAAAAATATATTAGAAATTCAAAATCATTAACATTAGTCAATTATCTACATTTAAATTATTGGGCACTTCTCTTTTAGATCTTAATTAAGTGCTTATTAGTTTTCTCATGAATATAGCGTCCATTATTGAATAAATTTTTTAAAATTCAAGGTGTAGGCAAATTTTAATTTCTTAATAAAATACTTATATTGAACTTAGAGGAATATATAAGAAGAAACTGAACGCACTGTCCTCATCATCCTTATTCCTCCTTTCCTCTTTATTGCTGACAAGACTTGGTAGTTTATCACAGGACAAAACTGAGAAAGCAAGGAGGAAAAGGAGTCAAGTTCAACTCGAGAATAATAATCTCCCTCTAGCCACCACTGTCCAGAAATCCCACTGAAGTCTGGCAGAGGGGGCCGGAGTGGCAAGTATACTTTTAACTCTGTTACTTAATGTGATTACACTGCACTGCCAACACATAAATACTGAATTATCCACCTCACTCTTATTCTTGGTGATTCATAGGGGTGAAAAGTGAAGATATACTTAGACCAGACCTAGGAGAAAAGGACTTGTATGGCAACTTAAGAATCTGAAAAGGGCATATTTATTTGAATTGACCAGGAAAATATGAAAAAAAATCATAAAAATAAACATTTTCTTATGTGACTGAAACATTTACTATCACAGGACTAAAAGGTGGTGTCTTTTTTTTTTTAATCAGACACTAACACATATTTGAAACAAGGTTCTCAAATGCCATTGGGACTATACAATTCTAAGAAGTAAATTTTGTTGTGGTTCCATTATTCATGCCCCCCCTCAATTGCCCAAAAGATAATTTTAAAAATGCATAGAACCTACAGTAGACAAAATAAAATTGAATAACATTCAAATACTTTTTTCTATATAGGTCCAAATCTATCCCTCCATATTTTTGCATGCATGATTGAGAATATCTTAATATCTTAATAGATCTTAAGAATATAAAATAAGGTGATATATATCATTGTACAAAATATAATATTAAAGTTATTAAGGTACATAACTTTTAAAATACTTGAAATCCTCCAAAATCCTACAAGTTTATTAACAGTTTGGTAAACATTTTTCTACATCTTTCTTTGATTCATTACAGCATGCACCCCCCATTTTAAAAACATCTTTTAAAAATAAGAGTCACAATTTGCTTCTATCAGTTCCTGATAAATCATTAATATTTTGATTGGTACATGACAGCACTATTCTATTTTAGTCATTACATAATGCTTCATAGTATAAAGATACAGTAATTTATTCAAAAATTTCCCATTTTATAGGCATCTTGGCTGTTTCTAATAATTCACTTAAACATACAATGCTGTAATCTGCATCACTATATGTTTTATCTATTGGCATCTTTATTGCTGTAGAATCAAATCTCTAAATTAGAAGTACTAAGTAAAAATATATGTTCATTTCTAAATTGAATAGATACTGCAAAAATTAATACCCTCTATATGAACACTTCTAAATGTGAATATTTATATTTAGCTTATGTAGATATAAATATTCACATTTAGAAGTGTTTATAGATATGTGCATATGCATGGCTTAATTTACAAACATATTTCCTTGCTTTATCAACTGAGAAGGTCTAGTAGTTGCAGGCCAAATTTTAGTTTCTAATATCATTCTCCAACAAGTGGATACAGAGTGCTTTGGACAAATGGCTGAGTCTAGGCCTGAGGCAGAAAGTATACAGAATGAGCCTGGAACATCTTGTAGTACTACAAGAAAAGAAATGCTTTTAAAAATCCCAGTCATGGGACTATGTCAAAAGGACACAGAAACCAACTCAAAGAGTTCCATATGGCCTAAGCTAAAACAATTTGATCAACGAAAAATCAGTTTTAGCTTATAAGCCAAAGTATAAAATAAATATCCATGAGCTCATCCTAATATGAATAAATAATTAGAAGAGTAGCAAATCTTCCATGCAGAAGAGTTTCAAATAATTTCTAGAGATCTTCTATTCTTTTTGGAGATGGAGAATAATTCCTTACTTCTTTAGTGGAATCTGTGCATAGCAATTTCCTTCCAAAGAATATTGCATGGAAAGGAGCAAGAAAGAGTAACTTTACAATGGAGAACTTTGACAAAAAAACATACAGTCAGGTGATTAAGTTCAACATCAGTAGTGAAAAGTCATATTGGTAATAAGTATCACTGAGTACTGACTGTGTTGGATGTTATTCCAGAAAATTGACATAGAAGGTCATCTAATCTTCATCAAAGCTCTATGAGTTTGGTATTTTCCAATTAGTGTTCTGTTGTTCTTATTAGAATTTATACCATTGCTTAATCTTTGTAATAATCCCTACCTTGTTATTTTGAAATATTTTTAATATAAAATCAAGAAGTAATTATAATAATAATGTTATAAAAACATTTTCCATCTAAGAGATCAAAATTATAATTACTAAATGAAAGCGAAAAACAAATATTGTTCATTTGAATAGGGAATGTTAATGCAACTGCATCAGCTTTTAAAAATAAACACTTGCTGGCTCTATTAACTAAAATTGCCTAGGAGTAATGAAATTTCAGTACAAATAAATGCCAAGTCCCTAGATTTTGGACTCTAGTTCTATTCTCCCACTGCAAGGTTTCAGGTTTCCCTAAAGGGATGGTCAATTTAAGATCTAGTGAAGTGACAGGGAAGATACAATATGAACCTATGACACCATATAGGGTCACACATTAAGGAAGATTTCAAAGATAAATAGGGTCATTTCAAAAGGACACTTGAATCTGTTTAAAGAGGCTAATATTAGTTGAATCCATGGGCATCAAAAGAATAACTACAGTTGAATATTCCTGTTTTATAAATAATAATTGTAGAAAGGAAGAAAGATCAACAATTTGTCCAACATTATATAGCAAGTAAGAAGCAGAGTCAACATTAACACAAGTTTTCATGATTTAAATGAATGCTTTTACCACCCACCATGCTTTTGAAAATTTTTAGTATATTGTGGTTGTGCATAATAGTGGGTTCATTCTGACATATTCATGAATATATATAACATAATTTTTCCATTTCAATCCCCAGTATTATCCCTGGGTCCCCTTCCACTACTCTATTTATTTATTTATCTACTTATTTTTAATTGATACATTGTTATGTGTAAAATCAGAATTCTTTGTGATATATTTATACATGAACATTACATAATTTGGTCAACTTTATTCCCAGTTCTTCCCCTTCAACTCCCCTCCTCCCTCACCAGTGGTCCCCTACTTCCACTCTAATGTTCTCTTTTCTGTTTTGATAAGATCCCCCTTTTTTATTCCTTTTTTTCTCTGTAACTTCTGCATAGTACTTTTTGAGTCTGGCTTATTTCACTCAGCTTGATGTTCTCCAGTTCCATTTATTTACCAGCAAATGAAATAGTTTCATTCTTTGTGGCTGAGTGGAATTCCTTGTGTATATATACCACATTTTCTTTATCCATTTGTCTGTTGACAGGTACCTGGGATGATTCCTTAACTTGGCTATTTGAATCATGCTGCTATAAACATTGGTGTGCATGTATCATTATAGTATGTTGATTTAAGATCATTTGGATAAATACCAAGGAACGGGATAGCTTGGTCATATGGTGGTTCCATTCCTAATCTTTTGAGGAATCTCCATACTGCTTTCCAAAGTGGTTGTATTACTTTTCAGTCCCACCAACAATTTATAAGTGTACCTTTTCCCCCACATCCTCACCAGCAATTACTGTTATTTGTATTCTTGATGATTCCTATTCTGACTGGAGTGAAATGAAATCTCAGTGTAGTTCTGATTTGCATCTCTTGATTGCTAAGGATGTTGATCATTTTTTCATGTTTGTTGGACATTTATTTCTTCTTTTGAGAAGTGTTCATTTAGTTCTTTTGCACATTTATTGAGTGTGTTATTAGTTTTTCCAGTATTATGTTTTTGGGTTCTTTATATATCCTGGTTATAAATTCCCTGTCATAAGAGCAGCTGACAAAGATTTTCCTCCATTCTGCAGGCTCTTTCTTCATGTTCTGAAATGTTTCCTTTGCTGTGCAGAAGCATTTTAATTTAATATTATTCCATTTATTGATTCTTGGTTTTAATTCTTGAGCTTTAGGGGTCTTATTAAGGAAGTCAGTGTACACATTCATGTGTTGGAGTGTTGTCCCTACAGTTATTTTTCTAGAAGCTTCACTGTTTCTAGTCTAATTCCTGGGACATTTATTCACTTTAATTTTTGTGAAAATAAACAGTGTGAAAGGTAGGAGTCTAGTTTAATTCTACATATGGCTATCCATTTTTCCTAGCATCATTTGTTAAGGGGGCTGTCTTTTCTCCAAATTATGCTTTTGGTACCTTTGTCAAGGATACAATGACTATATTTATGTTGACTTGTCTCCATGTCTTCTACTCTATTCCATTGATCTTCATATCTGTTTTTTTGTTCACTCTACGCTGTTTTGTGACTATAGCTCTGTAGTCTAAATAACATGGATTTTTTTTTAATCCTGTTAAATTTAATTCAGTAAAACAATCCAAAGCATTGTTTAACTGAAGAGATAAATGCAGACAGGAGGAAAATAGAAAGAGGTAGCAGGGAAGAGGCAATATGGAAACCCAAATTTGGCTTTCATTGAAAATAAATTTCTAGTAAGTAGCCCCGTCCAACAGTATTACTAGAGCAGCATCTGGGTAAGATGATCCATTAGAGAAACCACTAAAGTCACTCCTTACAACTAATATTGAATGTCACAAATGTTTTGTCTTTGTGGTGGCACTTACCTTTAGTATCACAGAAGTGGTCAATTATAGAGATTCCTAAAGAATCTTGTTGAGTTTTCCTTAAGTTCACCTTGGTACTCTTGTGGCTACTTTTAGCCCTGGAATCCAGTGCCTTCCTGCCTCATAACCTAGCCAGCAGGCTGCAATAACTCTTCTTACAGCTTTGCCCCCTACAGAGCCAAGGGCCCCCTTCTCAGTTCCACAAAGCCCAGCAAAGACCAAGGCACTAGAGTTTAATAAGACTTTACAGGCCATGTGAGGCTAAAATAAGAGAGTTCTAATGGAGGGGGAAATTTTAAATCTGGATAGGAAATAGTGTAGTTCCCATTGCTAACCATGTTAGAGATTGAACTCACGCCCTCCATCCTACTCTTTCTGGGAGGGCTTTCACCATTGCCTCCACCATACACAAACTTTCCTAGGACCTAGAAAAAGGAAAGAAAAGTTCAGAATTGATTACTAGCCTGGGATGGTACATCTCTGGACTATAAGGATTAAGTATTATGCAGAAGGCTTTAGCTATGAGTTCCCTTTGGCATAACCAAATGGGTTACTGTGGTCACTCCTTTCCTCCCAGAACTAAAGTGCAATCATCCTCAAAGGAGAGTCAAGCATCCATTTCTAGCAACAAAATAAACCACAGAAACTTCAACAGTAGGGTGTCTTTTTCTTGCAAGGCTCAAATATCCTAGGACTAATTTCTGCAATTAAGGCCCAGGGTTAAAATTCCAGAGATTCCTTTCAACCAGATTCATAAGGCTCAGTGAAAGGAAAGCTGTCCCAAGCATGTGATCCAGGATGAAAAGATCAGCCTTGATATGGGAAGAGGGTGAAGTAAGGGGAGGCACCTAAACGTGATACCCTTTGCCTCTCCAGAGCAAATACCACCAGACAGGTTACACCTCACCTCCCCCTACCCATTCTGTGATTCAATTAGACCCAAGAGTTTCACTTTATCCTGTGTCTCATCTTGAAAGCTAAGAAGTTTTAATGATGTACTGTGACCTCAGGGAGGTATAGAGTACAGACAGACAAAGTAGCCTCAGCTCTCATCTGAAAATATTCTCTGAACTTTTCCCAGATGACACAGGCTACTGTCCAGTTGCTTTCTGCTGGAGAAGGAGTGTCAGTGGCACTCTCCTTCTTTCATCTATTCTGCCTACTGGTAGCTGCAGCCTTGGACCCCATCGAGGATCTAGTAGAGGAAGAAAGGTGTTGTACTCTTGCTACTAGGACACCTTGTGGACTGCATGAACCAGCCCTCCAATGCAAAGTCTCCAGATAACATCAGAGGAAGTAAGGAGAGTGAGTTTGAAGTAGGAAGTGCTCTGGCTCCCTAGCTGCACGTACCTTCTCTGGGCTCCATTTTGCCTGATGGTCCCAGCCTGGTCAGGTGGTTCTTCTGACTCAGCTTTCCTTATCCTGTATTCTGGAGGCTGACCACTCCCCTCCACCCTTCTGGTTGGGGATGTTAATGGTATTCATTCTTCCTAGCCTGAGGTACTCTACCCTCCCTCAAGGTTTTCCCATGCCTTTGTAACTACATCCTTTATCAAAGTCTCTCCAAATTATTCAGCAAGAATGTACCATCAGCTTCCTCCTTATACCTTGACTCATATAAGTGGTTAGAAAAGTTTTAATTTAACTCACACTGTTGTGAGATGGATTTATAATCTTTGGGCTGCCTTCTTGAAGCAGGACTCCTTGTGCTTGGGAGAGCCTTCTGGGTTTCTTAGACAGCAGTTTCTAAGACATCACATGGCCTTTCATCTGACATCACTGTTTCCAGGCCCCTCTTAGCATCTGTGCCCAGCTATGCACACAAGTGCCTAATGTTTAGGTTCCTTGCCTAGTGTGATGGACATTGAAACATATTACCTGAACCCCTCTTCAAGGAAGCATGTTTTGCCTCAGTGAAGCATTATGATGGGTCATTTTGTACCAGAGGTCATCATGGGCATGCCCAAGGTTGATTCTGACCTTCATTGAAGCTCTACTTCTCCCATTGCCAATGTTTTCTTGCTCTTCCTTTCTGAGGTATTGACTCCAAGGGCATCCCTATTAGATATGTGGAGAGGAAACTCCTTCTCATGGAGAAACCAGTTTGTGACACTGTTATAAGAACCATGTTAAAACAACCTTGAGGGCTGGTGTTGTAGCTAAATGGTAGAGCACTTGCCTAACTTGTGTGAGGCCCTGGGTTCAATTCTCAGCACTGCACATAAATAAATAAAATATAGGTTCATTGACAACTAAACAAAATATTTTTTTAAAAAAAACAACCCTGAGCAGATATTTCCATCACAAGCTCCACATCTGGCCCCTAGAAGCCATGTAACTTTAGAGGGAGGGTGGTTTCTTTCTAGGGAAGTCTCCTCCCTTCTTTAATAGGCCACCTGGGTTTCCTTAGATGATTCAGATGCCAGTCCTCAGGGATCCCCAGCTGCAAGAGACAGACCTTACATGTCTCAGTGTAGGTTTCATAGATAGCTTCTTCACTGGGAATGAGGTTAGGGGTAGGAGTCCCCTTGACATCACTCCTGGGAGTAAGAAATGGAGAGACTCTCAGGGATATTCCTGCAAGGCAATCCCCCTCATAAACCTCTCTTTCCCTTGTCCACTTGACCCTTTTTTAATTTATTTTTTATTTTTTTCATCTTTCATACATTTGATTCAAGTGAGTTATGCACTTCCATTTTTACCCCAAATACAAATTGCAGAATCACATCAGTTACACATTCACAATGTTTACATAGATAGGAAAGGCAGCAGAATACAACAGTCCACTTGACCCTTTTATCATCCAGGTCAATAAGTCCTTGATTCAGGTTTCCCATGGTCTACTTAGAATTATTGTCCATTTGGTCTCTTGGAATATGGTGACCATTGTCTTCATTCCTCAACTAAAACTCACCCTGGGAGGGCCCCATTTTAACATTTTACATTACAGAAATGCTTAAGCATGATAAGAATATGTCTCAGAACAATTTCAGAAGTCTCCTCTGAGGAGGGAAATGGACGGCTCATGGAAAGGAATGGGATGGAGACACCTTACAGTCCCATTTGTCTTTTGAAGCTTTATTCCATGTACATGTATATTATACCTATCTGATTGAATGTTATGGAATTATATTTTTGGACCAGTTTTGATATACAGTTTTCTTATTATTTTGTCTATCCTCAGCATAGTCAATTATAGGAAACCAAAAGTGAACTCTTTAGTGTTCCTCCCACCATCAGATTATAATAATTTCAAGTGGCCTAAATTGTTACCTTTTCCTCTGAAGTAATTTTCCTACTTATATACTTTATAGCAGAATAGAAACAGGATGGAATCTAAGGGAGAGAGTAACCTTCCCATTATCTTCCCACCCTACATTCAAATATTTTCCCCAAGACCTCTGTAAATAGCCCTCTTTCAAACCTCTACTAAAGTGCCCCTGTCTCCCTGAAGTCTTTTCTGGATTTCTTCTTGATACTTCTTACCCACTGAAGAGAGATTGACCATTTCATGTGTGGACATGTGTAGATAAATCTCTTTCTTTCATTAAATACTCAGTTTTTTGGAAAATGTCCATACCTTCTTATCCCAAATAAAAACAGTGCCAGCATCAGAACAGAGGTACTTAATAGATGACTAGCAAATGAACAAATGACTTAATTGTGAAAATGGGCATTATTTCACAGAATAAATGAACTTAGCCAATACTTTATGTTGGGAACTCCTTATTCTGGTTCAATACAATATCCTGTCTACATGTACAATGGGTTACAACTGTAAATCATTAGTTTATGCAGCCTCAATTACTCAACAGTCTGTATATGATAGATATCTTGGATACACAGTTCTAGCACACAGCAACAAGTTATTTCTGAAAACATACTTCAACAAGGAAGGGTAGTCAGTAAAACCCTGGTGGCTACAGACGATAATTCTGTTATGCTTCACAGCCTCCAAATTTCAAGTCTCCAAGGAGAGCAAATAACAAGAAAAAACTTTGTCAGGAAACTACAGGCCCCCAGGGCCAAAGTTCAGAAAACACTTATGCAGGTGAGGCTGTTTTCAAGAAGTTTCAACTATAAAAATTCTTCTTAGTCAGAGTTACCATGTATTAGTTCAAGACAGTTATTATATTTTCTTATTATAAGCATGCACTGTGTTCTGCATCTGGTGCATTTGCCAAATTGTAGATTTATTCCTATTTCTATACATCTGTTAAAAGAATGTGTGTTCCAGCTCATCAGGGAGTTACTTGAAGTCACAGGTTGCTAATTCCAAATGAATAGAAACAGTGATTAATCTGAGAGATATGGGCTCGCTGCTATTTGTGTAACAGATGTCCATTATGATGAGTTACACATTTGTTCCATGTTTACACTAGAATACAAAAAAGAGGATTCAACTATTTTGTAGAAGAAAAAGAAAAGAAAGGGGGTGTGAGAAGTTAGGGAATTACAAAATACTTGAAAATGTTTATTCAGGTGCCAGGTTAGATGCGACAGAGATGTGTGGTATGTCTGGAGGGTGGCAGGTAAAGAGTTGAGGGGAAGTTGAGAGCTAGGGGAAAGAGGGAGAAGTGGGACCAAAGTTTCTGGCTCCATTTCAGAGTGTGGATATTAACTCAGTCCATCTCACTTGGCTGACAGAAGCACTAATGCCAAAACCGGTAATTTCATCAGCATCAGTTACACAGAAGATGGGATTTCAGAGGAAAGCACAAGAAAAGGGAGAATGATGTATGTGATTTTATTCAAATAATTAAAAACAAAGTTGGCAGTCTATCTTTCTGTCAAGAAGAATAAATATCAGATTGTGGAGTTGGAAGGAGAAGTGCAAGTGGCTTCCTAGTGCTCCATATTAGTTTTGGTCCAATACAAACTTTAGAGTTGACTCTTCACAAAAATATCCATTTCAAATGATTCTCCTATGTGTTTTTGCAGTTACTCTGTGAGCAGAGCAATACAGCAAGAGGACACCAGTCTAAGGTAAGTGTGGAGAAGGGCACCTGGCTGAGTCACACTAAAGCTGTTCATTTGAGAGACCCAAAAACAGAGTTTGTATAACTGAGCTGCTTCTTAATAGCTCTTGAAAAGAAGGGCTTCTAGAACATTCCTTTCTCTCATTATTTGCTTCCTATCCTCACAAGCCCAGGAATGTGCAGGGCCTGGCACATAGTAAAAGATAGACAGACAGACAGATAGATAGATAGATAGAAAGAATATAAATACACACAAAAATTGGAAAATGAATTAAATGTATATGAGCTGCAGTTAATGAATGACATGTGCATAGGAATGAACTACATTAATCAATAGATTCTTTCTTATATATGTGCCAGCTCTCTGGATTATAGCAGAAGCAGCTTCATAACTAAAAGTTCAAAAATCCCCTCTGAATGTCAAAATGTGGCTGTTATGTGTTCTAAATTACTTTTACAGAGTTTTCTTTTAGAGGAGAGGGGAAGAGAAAATATTTGCATGGATAATTGATAAAAAATAATAATTAAACTAAATCTACTAATTGAATTTGCTTCCAAAGTACTTTAATCACCATTCCTCTGTATTCCAGTAACTATTTAATTTCCCTTCAATTACTTCTAAAACATTACATTTAAGATGCAAAATACTCCACTTTTACATCCAAACCTTTGTTTTATAATTTAAATGATACAACAGAAATGAGCAATCCTCTTTGCAATTATGGCATGCACAAGTTCAGTTAGGGAGCAAAATTATTCTTCAAAAAGTTCTCAAGTTGATTGGACCTCTGAGAACCATGCAAGGTGACAACAATGTATCCTACCTTAAACAATGCACTGAGGAAAACACTAAAAAGTGAGCCAAATGATTAAGGAGGAATCCAGCTAACTAAAAATGATATCTGCTGTGCCAAGTTGGGAGTGTTGGTAGGTGGACGCTTTGAGCCAGCTAAAAGGTTCTTTTAGGCATCCTAAATCTATTTGCCAAGAAATAATACTTTTATTTAATCTAATCCCAGCAAGAGACCCAAGTTTGATGATGTCAGAGAAAACTTCAATTTGGGGGGATTATGATATAGGGGTTAGCAAATATTTTCTATAAAGATCCAGATAGCAAATATATTAAACTTTTCATGCCACATGAGTTCTGTCATGACCACTCAACTCTGCCATTGTAGTGAAAGCAGTCATAGACGATATGTAAACAAATGGGTATAGCTTATTATAATAAAAATTTATTTATAAAAGAAGGTAGCAACTGAATTTGTCTTATAAGTCATAGTTTGCTGACTCTTGGAATAATATATAGATGGCTTTCCAGAAGAGACTAAAGTCTAAGAAAAGATGCAGGTCTCAAAATCAAATAGAAAATTACAGTGTTTTTAAATACCCTGTATTTTTAAATGTACTTAGCAATACCTCCACTTCTTCTATGAATCTTATAGTATTAGTCTTCCAATAGAATTTTCCTTAAATAAGTTGGGCATGGTAGTGCATGCCTGTAATTCCTATAGCTTGGGAGGCTGAGGTAGGAGATTGCAAGTTTGAGGCCAGCATCAGCAAATTTGGGAAGCCCTAAGCATCTTAGTGAGATCCTGTCTCCAAATAAAAAATAAAAAACAGGCTGAAGTTGTGGCTCAGTGATTAAGTGTTCCTGGGTTCAATCCCTAGTATGAAATTTTTTTCCTTAAATGCATATTTTTGTGCACTTCTTTTCTTTAAAATATCTGTATAAGTTTCAACATAGTAAAAAGGGCATTCTAAGTATTCCAGGGATTAAAAATTTAATATAAGATTCAGGGCCTGCATCATGTTGGAATATCAGATGACATAGGGCCAAGAAAGTCATTAACAATGATCAGGGAAACAGTGAATATCTCAGCCTGGCATACCAGTGTGAGTGGTTATCAAAAAGAGCACTATAAAAAACTGCTCTAATCTTCAAGCATCTCTGAAAACTTGTCACCAACTCTTTCAATCTGTACTGGAAGAAGAGCATGTTCTCAATCCCTTCCGGAAAATCCATCAAAAGTCTCCAGTCCACATCTAGCTGTAGCCACACCTGAGCAAAATATCTTCTACTCATTTTTCACTTGAAAAAAATAGTCTGCTATTTTGTACACTTTCTTACAGCTATTTTTAAATAGAAATATTAAAAATTTATTGAGTTATCCTCCCCCCCAAAAAAAATAGTCTGCATTACTCAGGATCGTACAGAAAAGGGAATTATAGATACGTAGGTCCTATCTCTCTTCTTCAATATACATCTTAGAAGAGGATGAGAGTAAAGCCTACTTGACTACAGCTAACTTACCACACTTCACTCCTTTGTCAACACAACATCTATACATACTCCTTTACTTCTTTTTAACTTCCAAATAAAAAGTATAATACTGTTTTTCATGCATCCCAAACTCACTTGTGTTTTTTTCCCCAAAGTGGAGCCACAAAATTGTTTTGTTACCCATCCTGGTTGATGTTTATTTGCCCCTAGTTCAGTCCCAATAGTTCTTTACTATACTACAATTTAAATATTAAAATGTAGTTTTAATTTACCTTTTGTATTATATAACAGGCAAAGGGAAGGGAAAATATTAATATGAGCAGATATATCCATATGCAAACAGAGAATAAAATATGCCTATTACAATCCACATTTCTACATTAGATGACATGGCCACTGTTAGTATTTATTACTTTCTTCTACTGTTCATGAAGATCACAGACACCCAAAGCACTCAGGTGGAGTCATCATCCATCCTGAATACTATGCTGTGATTTGCTACCCTCTGGTCATCATCAAGTGACCTCTTCTGTGCTATAAACCAGGCAAGGTCTCTCCAACTGCAAGGCCCCCAGAAGAGCCCAAGGACTCACTTGCTCCAGTTATCCACTTTGGGGCATCTTTCAGGTTTAAGAGAGATGAAACAGCTTAGATTTTGGAATGACAAAGAGAGTCCACCCATACCCATACTGTTCTCTTATCTATGTATTTCTCCACTTGGCCCCCACACTTTTTTTTTTTTTGAGAGAGAGAGAGAGAGAGAGAGAGAGAGAGAGAGAGAGGGAGAGAGAGAGAGAGAATTTTTAATATTTATTTTTTAGTTTTTGGCAGACACAACATCTTTATTTGTATGTAGTGTTGAGGATCGAACCCAGGCCGCACACATGCCAGGCGAGCATGCTACCGCTTGAGCCACATCCCCAGCCCTTGGCCCCCCCCCCCCACAGTTTAACCTTTAAATCTGGTTCCTGGTTCCTGGCTCCCTTAACAGAAATAAAATCTAACTTGCTTTCAACTATCAACTAATCATTATCATATCCTCCCTCCCTCCCCCTCCCTCAAATCTGATAGATTTTACATTTAAATTACACTCAAAAGGCATGCATTAACTTTCTTTGATCTAAGCTGGGAAACAGAGTTGATTACAGACTAGGGTTCATGGATTTAGATTCTGCATGAACACATTTTTCTTTGCGTGGAGAAAAAGTCTCTTTCAGGATTTCAAAGTCTAAACCCCTCCTACTTAGCCAGTTCTATGTGTGCTTGTTGTCAACAGAAAGGATGATATGTGTGATGGTTCAGTGCAATCCTTCCCCCGTTCCTCAGAAGCTAATAGAGAAAAACTCCTCCCTTAATGATAGACTTTTAATGAGCAAGGGATAATGACATTTTCTTTATTTAAGGAAAGGAAAATATAGCCAAAATGTTAATATCATTTGGATAATCTTAGTCAATAAAAACCTCCCAACACAACTAGTGAAATATCAGGTTAGAATACCAGTTTCTAAATCCTCCTCTTGCCCTACATGAAGATATGTGAAAACACACACACACACACACACACACACACACACACACACACACACACACACCTTTTCTTAACCTCAATGCCATAAAGATCTGGGAACACCTAGCAACAAGATCTTTGTAAAGGCAGAGTAAAGCACCAGCATTTTTGTTTTCATAAAGACTTTCTAGAGGTCAATTTCCTAAACTCTATTAATGATAAGAAGCATCAATGACACCTATTAAAAATACAGTGCCTTAAGAGTTTCCTGGGGAAATTACAACTCAGTAGAAAGGAGGGAGTTATGATCTTTCCTGGGGAAACTTTGGAAAGAATACAGATTTCTAGGTCCTTACCTCAGATCCACTGAATCTGAATCTCTAGGCATGGGCTCAGGAAACTGATTAGTAAACGTTTTTTAGAATATTGTAAAAATAAAATAAAAATCAGTCAGCTTGAAAGTCTGCACCCAGAGGAACAGCCAAGATTTCAAAACTGATTGCCAGATTTTAAGACTAAGATCCATAAGCAACGATGCTCAGAGCTAGAGTCAAACTCAAGGGGAGGTTATTGATCTGTATTTCTGTGTAGGCACAGAACCACCATAAAGTGAAGATGGAGGAAATACATTTAAAAACAAATGGTTACCTTCCCTTTTTTTTTTAAAAAAAAAAAAAGTCTTCTCTACCCTTCTCCAAGCTGGCTGTCATCCTATTTGAATATTTGAGCAGTTAACTAGGGCTTTAAATATTTCCCTTCAATTGATTAGCAAATTATTTCCTTCCCCTCAAGACATCACTTTCAATTATTTTTTAAAAAGGATATATGCCAATTTTCTCTTGACATTTTATTTTGACAACATTTCAAATTTCAGAAAAATTTACAAGAATAGCAAAACAAATTCCCATATGCCTAAACCCACCATATTCTAATATTTTGCCTCATTTGCTTTGCAGGCTCTCTCTCTGTCCCCCTCTTTCTGTCCTACTTGAGAGAAAGCTGAGGCTGACCTCACAGCCCTCATTCCCGAAAATCTTTGGCATGCATCTCTTATAAATAGGACATTATCCTATTACCCTACTTAACCACAACATCACTATCACACAAAGAAATTTAATATTGATAAAATAACATTAAGTAATGTTATTTTAAATATTTAATGTTATTTAAATGTTAAATGTTTAAATGTTACTTAAGATAACATTATTTAATACACTTCATATTCATTGTCCATACTCACCCAAATCATGTCCTCTATAGCTGCTTTTTTAAATCACTGAGGATTCAATAGTTACCTATCACATTTAGGCACCAAGGCAAGAAATCTTGGAGGCCATTTTCCTAGTCCTCGTGTCCCAAATGAGCTCATTTCTACCTGGTAATATTCTTTGCTATGAAATCTACTTTGTCTGATATTAATACAATCACTTGAGCTTTACGTTGATTAGTGTTTTTGTTTTCATCCATTTACTTTTAACCTATTCCATCTTTATAGCTAAAGTTAATTAATTATAGGCAGATGTAGTTGAACCTTGCATTTATATCCAATCTGACAATCTGCTGCTTTTTCAGAGTGTTCTTCATTGTCTGATATCAGTGTCTTGAAAAACACTGCTTTATATATTTTATGCATTTTTTGGTCATTTCTGGTAAGAACATAAATTCGATCCATGTTATTGCACATTTGTCTGAAGTGCAAGTCCCCATTTTTGTTCTAGTTTTGTTTCAAACAATAAATAAATGAAATCTCTGGCTGTAGACTCTTCACTCTGCAACATTGTTTTAATCTACTTTGTTATTCCCTGTTCTTTTAAAAGAAGCTAACAAACACATTTTAGAATATCCATCTGTTGGAATTTTTGTTAGGTGGTTCTTTCCTTAATTAGTCAGAATAGTGAGGTTTTTCCTGTAATACTTTATGCAAAAATCAATGCTGATTATGAACAATACCATATAAATAGAAGGTCAACTACAAATAAATCATAGATTAGTTTCAAGGACCAAAACACTTCAGACAATTATGAAAGAATCAAGTTACTATGAAAGCTCAATATTCAGAATCCCCGAATTGACATCCTAGCTCCCACAAGATTTTTGGTGCCTATTTTGAACACAGACTGAATTCAGTATAAACAGCTTCAAACTGAAGAGGTGGGAAGTAAGGAAACGCCAATATTTGTGGTTCTTTGCTTCTCAACTTTCTTCCCTCAAGCCTCCTTGGGTCACTGATGCCAAAGTCAATCTCCTTCCTTCATTTTTTTAGCCCAAGATCATATCCTGCTTCGAGTCTATCTTTGGCATGACTTCCCACATGCTGAGTCTCTTATCCACCACTCATTGTGGGCTGGTTTGCTTGCAAAGAATCCATCATTCCTCTAGTATAAGCATGCTTGTTAATGTAAATAAAACAAAACGAAATCCTTGACAGGACAAAATAATTGTAACTGATGCTATCATGTGACAATATTCACTTAATGAAGTTTAAAAAAAAAAAAAAACCTCAGGGGCTGGGGCTGTAGCTCAGTGGTAGAACATTTGCCTTGCATGTGTGAGATACTCGGTTTGATCCTCAGCACCATATATAAATAAATGAATAAAAAATTTTGTCATGACAAAGATAACGATTAAAAAATGACAAATACTGATCTTACTTATTGTAAGCAAGTTTGAGTACACCCACACATATGCATAAAAAATTTATGGGACCTATCTGGATGGGTTTCAACTGGTATAAGCTAAGTATTTGAAGGACCTGGATTCTAATTTTGCTCTGCCCCTTCCTGTTATTTCCATGTAACATTATTTAACATTTCTAAATTCAATTTTCTCATTGGTAAAAGGTAGATAAGCTAGGCACAGTGATGCACACCTGTAATCCCCAGCAGGGCTGAGGCAAGAGGCAAGTCAACCTCTTAAAGTCAGCCTCAGTGGCTTACTGAGGCCCTAAGCAACTCAGTGAGGCCCTGTCTCTATGTAAAATATAAAAAAGGCTGGGGATATGGCTTAGTGGTTAAGCACCCCTGGGTCAATCCCCAGTACCAAGAGAAGGTAGATAAATGTAATTTTGTTAACAAAATTATACAAACTTGGGATAAGGTGAAATGAGTATGACATGATCTTTCAAAATCTGAACAGGATGCCAATTGGTTTATCTAGTTATTTAAATATCTACAGAATGAACCTGTGTTTGACCTTCTATGATATGTCTGATTAGAATTCACATACTTTGGAGCAAATCTAATTCATAGATTTCTATCGAATAGAAGAGAGAATCCCACATTCTGGAATTTTATTGCTCTGAACGATATTAACCAGTTTTAATTGTGTCCTCAAAATCTTATCCCAAAATATATTTTTCTTAACAGGCCATGCCTGTAATTCCAGTGGCTCGGGAGGCTGAAACAGGAGTATCATGAGTTCAAAGACAGCCTCAGCATCGTGAGGCATTAAGCAACTCAGTGAGACCCTGTCTCTAAATAAAATACAAAATAGGACTGGGGATGTGGCTCAGTGGCCAAGCGACCCTGGGTTCAACCCTTGGTTCCCCCCCCCCCATTTTTTTTTCTCAAAATGCTTCTGGAATTAGTTTAACCTCTAATGTTTCCCATCATTAATGAGTTGAATAAATGTTTGACATGAGTTTATTCTGATTTTGTATGATATTTATGTGTTTAACCGTTTAAAATTATACTTCAATAGTATTTATTCCATGGGATTGTTATGAAAATTAAATAAAATAATTAAAATCATGTAATTAATGAGGCCCTGGAATGTATTAAACAGTAAATGTTCACTATTGTTATTACCTGTTATTAAATGCAGCTTGATCCACAAGAAATAAAAAAATATAATATACTCCAAACTTCGATTATAAATATCCATGAAGACAAAAGAAACGATAAAGGAAATATAGATTTAATATCAAGCTCCAGCTTAATTTCCTTCAAGACTTTTAACTTCTTTAGTATTTAGCCTAAAGCATCAGCCATTGAATTGGTAGCCATCTTCGTGGATGATGCTAGGTATTCTAATTATTGGGATCTGTAATCATATGCAAAATAAGTATTCTATGTCATAAAGAAAAAGAAATAAAATTTCCCCACATTACAATAATAAATAATATAATTCTAAAAATAAGATTAAAGTGAAAATTAATATTTTCCTCTTAATCCTATTTGATATACCTATCTGCTATCTTTCATTTTCTTTTCTTGAATTTCCATAGATTATTTTCTATTTTTTCCCAAAAAAAATGTAATAGCCATGTCTTTCATATCTTCCATGGTGTGATTTCAATAACAACTGAAAGCAGTAGTGGTTTCTCTCTAAAAACTTGGCCCCTAAAAAGATACTAAACAGTAATAAAAGGAGAAGCATGACCAATTTCTCCAATTTCATTATGATTCTAGATTCTTCTTATGCTCAAATAACTTTGTCAGTTTATAAATCCTCAGAAAGAACTCAGTCAATCTTAGGTTTTTTGGGTTTGTTTGTTTGATGGAAACTGGCATAGGAGTTAAATCAGCTTGGGCTCAGAGGAACCAATTGAATTGAATCAATTGAATAACTGAATAAATGTTGAACCAGCACTTCAGAAGCAATTCCTTTTCATACTGATTTCTGAAGAAGAATGAAAAAACATGTACAGAAAGAAACACAAGTACTGGAACTCAAAATTTCCACATACATGAGAACTAAATGGAACTGGGATTTATTCTGTACTGTACACAAAACCACAGAGAGGCTGGGCCATCAAATGCTTTTTAAATACCTTCAAGCATTGAAACACAATGCAGGAACCTACTGCACTCATTTTAAAAAGCAAACAAATGAATATGGGAACTTACATCAAGATTAAACATTCAGCTGTTGTTTGGTCCCAGTGAGCTGAAGGAGAGTGAGTTTAATTTAAAATAAAGTGAAGACATAATACATGTGGCACTGAAGTGTTCTTTGTATTTGCAGGGCTTACTTATGCTTCTAGACAAGTTCAGACATATATACATTACACACACACACACACACACAAAGTGGTTCGTCAGTATCCGTGGAGAGATTGGTTCCAGAACCCCATGGATGTCAAAATCTGCAGATGCTCAAATCCATTATATAAAGTGATGTCATATTTGCATATAACCTATGCATATCTTCCCATATATTTTAAATCATCTCTACATTACTTATAATACCTAATGCAATGTAAATGCTATGTAAATATTGCACTGCATTGTTTAGGGAATAATGACAAAAAAGTCTGTACATGTTTAGTACAGATGCTATATTTTTTCAACATTTTTTTTTATCCACAATTGGTCAAATTTACAGATTCAGAACCCACAGAAATGAAAGACAGACTATACAAGTACATTATCTACATATGTGTGTATATATACACATACATATTTTCTAACTGAAAAAGATTATTGTTTTCATGTTGAGCCTTTGAACTAAGAGAACAGCACTGAGCAAAGAGAAATCAGAGTGTAGGTGGCCCTTATTACTCTTGATTCTTGACACTCGAAGTGTGGTGCCTGAATCAGAAGCATCACCTGAGAGCTTCTTAGAAATGTACAGTCCCAAGCTCCACCCTACACTTCTTGAACCAGATTTTAGATTTTAGCCAGATTTCCCTGTGATGTGTATGCCCAAATTAAGGTTTGAGAAATGCTGCCCTAGATCTGTGCTGTTCACCATCAAGGCTACTAGCTGTATGTGTCTGTTCAGTCATTTGA
Organism: Callospermophilus lateralis; assembly: GCF_048772815.1. Lineage (NCBI taxonomy): Eukaryota > Metazoa > Chordata > Mammalia > Rodentia > Sciuridae > Callospermophilus > Callospermophilus lateralis. The sequence continues at coordinate 1,030,273 of NC_135325.1, forward strand.
AAGAAGGTTACTAGCCAGGTGTAGTGGTGTCTACCTGTAATCTCAGTGACTCAGGAGGCTGAGGCAAGAGGATCACAAGTCCAAAGTCAGCCTCAGTAACTTAGCAAGGTCCTAAGCAATTTAGTGAGAACCTTTCTCAAAATTTAAAAAATAAAAAAAATAAATGAAAAGGGCTGGGAATGTGGCTCACTGGTTAAGCACCCCTGGGTTCAATCCAAAAAAAGGAAAGAAGGAAGGAAGGAAGGAAGGGAGGGAGGGAGGGAGGGAGGAGAAGGGAGGAGAAAGGAAAGAAAAGAAAGACAGAGGCTTTATTTTAAAATCTTAAATTTAAGAACTAATAACTCAGTTACTGGAGTGTTTTTAAGTGTATTTGGAACAACTTAGGTACATGAATGTAAACACAAATCAAGTATTTCTGGTGAAAACAGCATTTAAATTGAGATGTTGTTGTACATATTCAACAATGTACATGTTCAGTACAGATGCAATTCTTTTCAAAACTTTTATCTTGTAAGGGTTAAGTACACACCAGATTTCAAAGACTTGGCATAAAAAATATTTACATAAAATGTCACTAATAATGTATGATGATTATAGGTTAACTGATAAAATGTCATGTATGTTGGGTTAAATTTGAAAATTCATGAGCTTCTCTTCTTACTTTTTCAAATGACTATTAGAAAATTATAATTCATACTTCATTTAAATAGATGGGACAGTGTTGCTTTTCATCCATGGTTCTCAAAGTAAAAAGTTACTGCTGCTTGGGTCCCTTCCCAGAGATTCTGAAGAAGTTGATCAAAAGAGAACTTGAGCATTAGGATTTTTAAAATCTCCCTGGTGAGCTGCCAAAAGTTGATAATGTTATCTTAGGTTAGTGTAGATTTATTAATTCCAACTGATAATTAACAGCCTCATGAGGACTTTAGATCCTTTGGGAGCTCCCATCATTACGTAACTAAAATGTGGAATTGAAGTAGTAGCTTTCTTAATTAAACAATGTAAAAGCATCATCCCCTCTGCTGTTATCTGGGCTGGAATTTGGTTGATACTATTTTCCCTCAACTTCAGGCACAATCAAATACATCCATCCACTTGAAAATCAACACCCACAACTAAACAATATTTTCAGCAATTCATTTCCATATCTGATCTAATGGACCTCAAACTTCTGTGTTTTACAATAAACTCCTTGATAGTTTATTTAAAAGCAGATTGCTAGACCCTAGCAAGTGACAGTAGCTCTATGATAGGGTGATCAACCACCCTGGTTTGCTCTGGACTGTCTCAGTGTCAGTTTTAAAAAGCACAGAAAGTCTGGCAAATTGGGACAGATGGTCACCCTATTCCAGGGAAGTGTCCTTCTAAGAAGCAGTCCAAGTGACACTTGAAGCACAGTTTGAGAACCACACCCTGAAACACAGGCCTTCAAATACTTTTTGTGATGTTCTTCCTGGATTAACCAACTTCCCTCCCCACCCCAGGCCCCAGCAAAAAAAAAAAAAAAAAAAAAAAAGACAACCACTGAAATTAAAGAAAATAATCTGATAAGCAAATAACTGATTAGGGACATTGTTCTGATCTAGTTTAATATGTCAGATAGTTTTTTAATATAATTTTAAAAACAAAGAGTTTTCCCTGGTAGCCATGATAGAAACCAATTCATTGTCATAAATTTATCGGATCCAGAGGCCAAGGAGGAAAAGTAAATGTGTGGTATGAAATCATGCCAACCTTGAGCTTGAATCATGGCTTAAATTGGCTATTTGCTAGCTGTGTGACCTTGGTGGAAATCTGTGACCTCTCTGTGCCTCAGTATTTTCATTTGTAAAAGACAAATAATTTATGGTTAAACTGAAGATTAGCCATGAGAATGAAAAATAATGCATTGCACCAAATAAATTCCAGCTGAGGGGAATTCTACAACATACCGGACCAGTATTATTCAAAATAGCTAAGGTCATACACAACAAAGAAAGACTGAGAAAACTGTCACAGCCAAGGGGAGCCTAAAGAGACACAATGATCAAATGTAATGTGGCATACCAGATAGTTTTTTATCTTTTTCTGTTCCAAGATTCTAAGACCATCCAAAACAACATAGCTGGTAGTTAATATTAATATAGCACAAATGGTTATTTTAAAAAATATTTTAGCTGTAGATGAACATAATACCTTTATTTTATTATTTTTTTTATTTTTATGTGGTACCAAGGATTGAACCTAGTGCCTCACACCTGTTAGACAAGCACTCTACCACTGAGCCACAACCCCAGCCCCCAAAATGGTTATTCCTTGTGACAAATGTAGTATACTAAATATAAATTGCTAATAATAGGGCAAAATAGGTTTGGGGTATATGGGAACTCTGTATTTACAACTGTTCTGTAAGTCTAAAACTATTCTGAAATTAAAAGTTGAGGGTTTTTTTCCCCCACCACTGGGGATTGAACCCAAGGCCTCTTTATGTTAAGCAAATGCTGGATCAATGAACCACATCCCCATCCACAAAAGATTTTTACAAAAATCAAATGCCTTGCAGAGTTGAGCCAAGCTAAAAATACAGTTAATGGTAGTCGTTCCTACCATTTCGAGCTCTACATTAGAGATAACATGAATAAGAACATCATTTTGATTCAACATTTGCAGCAGCAACTGGGAGCTCAGAAGCCTTGGAGATTAGAGTTGAGAGGAGAGGATGAAAGGGAAGAGGAGGAAGGCATGAAGACTGCCCACACCTGTTACTTGTCTCACATGACTGTTGGTTTCCTTCCTGGCATTATTCAGATTCTGTAATTAATTTTTCATTCAGTGTTTCTATTCTAAGCCTAACCTTCCCACCTCTTGCTCTAGAGTACAAGTTCTTTGGAGGTGAGGCCTTGTCTGTCCTTGATATTTCAGTGTTTACCATACCGGGGCACAGCACCAGATATCACACAGAAACTTTCTTAATTTATTGGCTGAACAAGTGATACTACTGACTTTCACAGATGGAGGGAAAATGCTGTGCTGGAAGTAGAGCTAGAATCTTTTTTATTCATGTTTTCTCATCCTAGCAACTCTGCAGTTCCCCTCCCTCTCAAGAAATAACAGCAAACAAGCAAATAAACATTAACACCACCCCATGACCAAGTCACATCCCCAAGGGGGGAAAAAGACCTCAACATTTGCCTTCAGATTTATTGTGCCATGTGGTAGTTTGTATTTGAAAATACAGGACACAGCTTCAGTCTAACATTCTCCCAACTGAGCTATTTCAGCCAGTAGGACATAACTTAAGTAGAAATACCTTAGTAATTATTTGCATCATATCACATCTCATGTATTCTATTTAAGTCTCACCAAAAAACAGAAGAAAGGAAAGGAATTTAAGTAGCAACAGTATTTACACAGGTAGTTACTGGAAAACTGTATTAGTCTGCTGAGGCTACTATAACAAAAGACTGGGTGGTTTAAAAAATAGAAATCATTTTCTCACAGTTCTGAAGGCTGGGAAGTCCAAGATCAAGGTGTAGGTAGGGTTGATTCCTGGTAAGCCTCTCTCCTCAGTTCACTGTGTTCTTCCATGACCATGACTTTTTCTTTGTGCATGCAGAGAGAGAGTGTGCACCATGAGCTCTGATGTTCTTCCTCTTGTAAGGACACCAGCTCTATCTGATTAGGGCCTCACTCTTAATGACCTCATTTAACCTTAATTACCTACTTACAGGCCCTATCTCAAAATTACAGTCACATTAAGGGTAAAGCCTTCAACATATGAATTGGGGGAGGGATGTAATTTAGCTCTTTTTAGGAAGGTGCTCTGTCAAGGGGCTGGATGAACAGAGAGGAACTAACGATTAAATCAGGGACCAGCAAACTCTGATCTTTGGGCCAAATTTGAGCATTTCTCTCATTTTGTAAATAAACTTTGATTGGAGCACAGTCACATCCACTTATTTGCTGCTTTCCTGCTACCATGGCAGAATTGAGTAACTTCCACAGACCATGGCCCACAAAGCCCAGAAGATTTACACTCTGGCCCTTCATGGAAAAAAATGTGCCAATTCCTGGTTAGACCAATGTATGACTATTTTATTCACAAGATCAAACCATAAAGTCAGTATTCTTGTCACTTCAATGATGAAGCAGTAGAGTCTCTGTGAGGCAAAGTGACATCCTTATTCACACAGCTGGCAGCAGAGAGGTCAGAGCAGCAGCTTGATGACTCAAAAGGATTCCCTTCTTGAGCCCCCTCATGGCAAAGCTGAGGACTTTTCTCCTAGGCCTTAGATCCATGTGTGTAGATATGGCTGCCAGGAGGTAGGCCCTCGGGTCTGCACAATGGCTTTCCACAATTCTCTCACTCTAGAGGGTCAAGGACTATTGTCACTCAGGCCAGAATGTGCCACTGTTCCCATTCATACTTTATCATCAGTGACTGTAGCTACTTTAGGCCTTCAATTTCTTGAAGTTTTGTTTTGTTTCAGTTTGTTTTTATGCCAGGGCATGTGTTTTATATGACTAGGATTTACATAGAAAGTAGATTGCTCACATTAAGGGAGCCTTGCAAATAATTAGGTAGACCTTAAGGGTTTTCCAGTGATAATTTTGAGACTCTTAGTCCCAAATGTGTTTGTTGGTCCTTTGCATTATTAGAAAATATGTTCCCTTTTCTTTTAAGCATTTAATATTAAACTCATGCTGCTTTCCCCATCGTAGAAATAAAAGTGGCATGTGATTATAACTTAGCTTCCTGTTTATAGGCATTGGTCAGTAGAAAAGAGTTCTAAGATGCTCTTTGAATTAGTAGGGGCATTATTCAAATTATTTACACAAGAATCCAGAACCTTTTCATTATGCCTATGGTAGAATCTAAGGAAGCAAAACTGCAACTAGGATTGATCTTACTATTGGCTAATGGGTCACTTAAATGATTACTTCACTTGTTGAGTTTCCTATCTATATAAATTATGTGCCTCTAGATACACACTGCTTAATCTGTCCAGCATCAGTTCCTCTGAGAAACAGCTTCTCTCCCATTTCATGTGGTCCTATGTGGGCTGTCAATCACAACACTGGTCACTAATATTGGCCCAATGTTTTTTTAGTCAGCTATTTTACTGCTGTGACTAAAAGATCTGACCAGAACAATTGTAGAGGAGGAAAAGTTTATTTGAGGGCTCACAGTTTCAGAGGTCTTAGTCCACAGATGGCCAGTTCCATTCCTTGAGGCTTGAGGTGAGGCTGAACATTATGACAAGAAGGTGGTGGAAGGAAGCAGCTCACATCATGGTGATCAGGAAGCAGAGAGAGAGAGACTTCACTCACCAGATATGAATATATACCCCATAGCCACGCCCCCAATGAAGCACTTCCTTCAGCCAAACCCCACCTGCCTCCAGTTACCACTCAGTTAATCCCAGAAAGGATTAATTCACTGATTAGGTTAAGGCTATAACCAGTCATTTCTTCTCCAAACCTTGCATTGTCTCACACATGACCTTTTTGGAGGATACCACATCTAAACCATAATACCCAATTCCCTTGAGACATAGCAATTGATCCAGGGGAAAAAATGTGACTCAGTCAGAAAAACATTCCCCAGAATGCTAAAGAAGTTAGGAGAGAGACCTTCACACAGTGTAGCACTGGGCTGAAAGATGGAGGCAGATTACCTGGATCCAGCCCTTCCTGAGATTTTATCTATTTCTGAGGTATATGAACCAAATTTTTTTTTCTATTTAAACTTATTCATCTGGACTTCTCACCCATAATATCTTAGGATATCACACTTCTAGGTTATGTGAGTGTCCCTCAGAAACATGTGTCAGCAACTTCTAGAGGGCACAGAATACCAAGCATTCCATCCATGCTGCAATCTAGAATCCCCAATTCATACCTATGCCAGATGGGAGAGCTTTAGAAATGGAAATCCTCTGAGGAATGGGATGCAACATGAGTTCTTGGATATGTGTGTGCCCTCTCTTAGGTACAAAAGTAAATTCTGGACTGCCTTCGTAAAGTCCACATCTCCCTGTCCTTTGGCCCTCCTTGGAGGGGCAGCAGGACAAATTCTTTCACTGATGGAACTTTATTCATGAAAATCTTGGGAAAGAAAAGAAAACCAAGTAAGATTAGTGACTGCACCACAACACTGATAATTCTTAATAGAGTGTGCTGACCCAAGTCTGGTACCAGGGCTGGACTCCAGTCCTAACATCAGTTCCAAGTACCTCCAAGGAAATCACAAAGGAAAAATGAAGTCCATAGAATGTCATCAAGTGGTTGCAAAATTACTCGTGCAGTAAAGATATATTTTTCTTCTTTATTTCCCATAAGATACCTTTCTAAACCTGTCTAATCTCCCTCTCACTTGATTCTTTAGCTGTCTCTTGAAGTATTAACTATCACTCCAAATTTCCTAAGAAAAACTCTATACCCTCTCTCCTCTCCCCATATTAACTGAGGTCCACCCACCAGCCAAAACTCTGATCCAAGTGGCTGTGAGATGCCTTAATGCCATTTAAACTGTATGCTTGCATGTGTTTGCAGGTAATGATAAACAAACACCCTTCTTTGTTGTCTCATTTCTTTGCAGTTTAACTTGGCCTCCCTCTGTTGCAGACTAAAGGGAATTGAAGTAAATTCTTAAAATGCACAAGGAAGGAAAGCTCTTTGTGTTAAAGGCGGCCTGCCAAGGTGCTAATTCCATCTCTGGTAGGCTTTTCCCAGGACTGTGCTCCTCATCCAGGAATTTCCGTGAGCTTGGTGGTTCACACATCCAAATTCCAGCTTTGGATAAATAAACCAGTTAAAGTGCTCAGTGGCCTCAGGGATTAGCAGAGCAGTTTCTGAACTTCTATCGCCCCCCAGTGGCAATTTCTTAGAGTTTCTTTTTGTTTTTAAGAGATCTTCTTACTCCCAAAACTTAGTTTATGATTCTCTTTCCCTCCAAAGTTGTTACTTTTTTAAAAAATTCTCACATTGAAGATTCTGAAGTCTTTGTGGGGAGGTGTGTTGGTAATGTGGAGTTAATAGCTGCTGGATAAGCTGTTGTATCTGCTTTCATGGTTCTCAAAGTAAAAGAAACTTTTCAGATTTTTCCATCTGGTCTCCATTCCAAGATTCCGTCCTCAGAAAAGGTGAAAATAACCAGTGCTAAATCACTAAATCCAGAAAACTCTCACTAGTGGCACCAAGATGACCTAGAGATCCAGGTTGCATAGATTAGAGATGAGAATTCAGCCTGTCCCACTTTTCTGAGAATCAAAATGTGCACTATGTGGGATTCCAAAAATGCAAAGCACAAACTACATTGTGGGAGAGAACATGTATACAAATGAAATAACTAGAGTATGCTTTTATAACACAATTAGGTCAAAGATTCATGTTAAATACAGTCATTTATTTTTTTGATACCTGGAATAAAGAACTTTGCTTTGTTTTCCAGAAAAGGAAGAGGTAGAATTTAGGAAAGCATGTCCAGAATAAAGAGGCTTATCTTCAACTGAAAACTGGAATGTCCCTGACTCCTTGCCGACAATGGAGTTAGTGCCTAAGCTTTTTTCTTGGCTACAGTAAATTCCTTTGGCTCACCACCTGCCATGCTCCACCCCAACATCCCTTTTAAATTAAAGGCCAGTGTTGTAGTCCTTTCAATAATACCAACCAGTTCTAAACTCCTACACACCAAGCATTGTTGCCAAAGCTTAATCCTGATTGGAAGTATGTATCCTTCAGTTTCATTTACTCATCAGATCTTGTCTCATTTCCAGCCAGAACACTCCTCTTGTATGGCTACCTAAATCCAGAAAACTCTCACTAGTGGCATCAAGATGACCTAGAGATCATTTGGAAAGCAAATTTGTTGTTGTTGTTGTTGTTGTTATGAGGTTTCTGTGTTGCCCAGATTGGTCTCAAACTCCTTGACTCAAGTGATCCTCCTGCTTCAGCCTCTTGATTACCTGGGACTACAGGCTATACCACCATGCCCACCTTTGGAAAGCAATCTTGAGCTAATCTCTGTGTTCAAGAGTTCTAGCCGGATGTGGTGGTGCATGCCTGTAATGCCAGCGGCTCCAGAGACTGAGACAGGAGGACTGTGAGTTCAAAGCCAGCCTCAGCAATGGTGAAGTGCTAGGCAACTCAGTGAGACCCTGTCTCTAAATAAAATACAAAATAGGGTTGGGGATGTGACTCAGGGGTCAAGTGCCCCTAAGTTCAATCCCTGATACCAAAAATAAATAAATAAAATTTAAAAATTAAAAAAAAAGAAGTCTAAATCCCTGTTGCCTGGATCTCTCAATATTAGTGCTGAGGTAGGTCTTTTCTTTTTCTTATCTAACATAATAGTTTTCACATAGTACATACTCAATAATTTGTTGACAAAAAAAGAAAAAGAGGGAAAGGTACAGAAAGAAGGATGGAAGAAAAGAGGGATAACAGAAAAAGAAAAGTGAGGGTGAGAAATAAAGGAAAACCAAAAATAATAAAGAAGGAGAGGTAGGAAGAATGATTTTTTTTAAACCAGGACCAAATATTTTCTAATAAACACCACCAATTAAATGCTCATTTTTCCTCTTTAACAAACATCCTAGGTATACTTCCAGAATTTTATTTTGTGAGTAACTTAAATAAACAAATGTAATCTATTAAAGTTAATGGCTTAAAGTGATGGGTCTCCCAGCATTTTGTGGAACTGGGGGGATGCAGACAGAGTGATTCCTCCTCTTAAAATCTAAGTTCCCCCATCTTAAAAGTACCGATGATCAGGGAGATGCAAAATAAAAACCACAATGAGATATCTCCTCACACCTGTTAGAATAGGTATCATCAAAACATTGAAAGAATACAAATGTTGGTGAAAATATGGAGAAAATAAAGCCCTTGTGAATTGGTACAAACATTATGGAAAATCATATGGCAGTTTCTCAAAAAAATTGAAAAATATATATTGAAAAATATAATATAAGCCCCCAATTTCGCTACTAGGTGAAATTTAATCTCCCAAAGAGATTAAATCAGCATCTCAAAGAGAATCTGCATTCTTATGTTCATTGCAGCATTATTCACAATAACCAAGGTATGGAGATGACCCAAGTGTTTGCTGACAGATGAGTGGATAAGGGAAATGTGGTATATGTACCAACAGAATACCATTAAGTCTTTTGAAAAAGGAAGTCCTGCTGTTTGTGACAGCATGGATGAAAGAGGATGACATTATGCTAAGTGAAATAAACCACACATGAAAAGACAAATGCCACATGATCTCATTTATATAAGAAATATGAGGAGGAGGTTTTCTTTTAAGTAATAGTAGAAAAATGATTACCTTGAATCAAGGAATGAGTGAAATAAAGAGATGTTGGTCAAAGAGCTCAATCTTCTAGCTATAAGATGAATAATCTTTGGAGTTCTAATGTACAGCATGGGGACTATAATAATGTATTATATACTGGAAATTTGTTAAGAGAGTAGATCTCAAGTGCTCTTAAACCTCAGCACCACCCACAAAGGTAACAATATAAGGTGATGGGTATTAATTAATGATGTTGATAATCATTTCAGAGTGTATGTATATATCAAAACTTCATTATATACATCTTAAATACATTCACCTTTTGTTTGTCAATCATACATTAATAAATTTGGGGAAAATAATAAAATGTTATAAAATCAAGATGCATAAAATTTTGCAAAGTAAATTAGCCCAAATCAAAAACATAATAAATACATGTACCTAGGGATAATGATGTCCATCTCATTCCACCATCTTTCCTACCCCCATACCCCCTCCCTTCCCCTCCTTCTCCTTTTCCCTATCCAAAGTTCCTCCATTCCTCCCATGCTACCCCCTACCACCATTATGGATCAGCATCCACTTATAAGAGAAAACATTTGATCTTTGGTTTTGGGGGATTGGCTTACTTCACTTAACATGATATTCTCCAACTCCATCCAAGTACCTTCAAATGCCATAATTTTATTTTCTTTTAATACTAAGTAATTTTCCATTGTGTATATATAACACAGTTTCTTTACCAATCATCTATTGTGCATGTATGAAGACACAAATGGGGTGACTACTTTGTGTACAACCAGAGAAATGAAAAAATGTGCTCCATTTGTGTACTATGAACAGAAATGAACTCTGCTTCGTGTATAACAAATTAGAAAAAAATAATTAATTAATTAATTTTAAAACAAACAAAAACATAATAAAATAAGAAATTCAGAAAATATTTCTCATACTTTAGTGAAAAAATTATTATGTAAATGGTACCTACAAATCAATAATAAAAAAGATAAATACTCTTGTGTTGATGAAAGTATAAGGAAACAGGTACTCTCATACATTCTTGAGGGAAGTGTAATTTGTACAACCACCTGTGAAGGATCATTTGGAAGTATATGTCAAAGTTACAAATACAGTCTCCTTGACCCAGACATTTCAATTCTAGATACTATACAGATATGTTTACACAATGTAAATTATGCAAATCCAATGTTAGTCATTTAAGTATTTTTTTATAATAGAAAAGTATTGGAAACAATTTAAATTCAATTCACCAGTGAGGGGACACAAAAATTATCTTAATCTCTTAAAATGGAATTACATCCATCCATTAAATAAAAACACACAGGAACACTGTATGCACTAATATGGAGAACCCACAAGATATGTTAGGTGAAGAAAAGCAAAGATTAAAACTCTATATAGGGGCTGGGGTTGTGGCTCAGCAGTAGAGCACTTGCCTTGCACGTGCGAGACCCTGGGTTCGAGCCTCAGCACCACATAAAAATAAATAAGTTAAATAAAGGTATTGTGTCCAACTACAACTAAAAAAATATAAAGTAAAATTTAAAAATCTATATAAGGATGGGGTTGTGGCTCAGTGGGAGAGCACTTGCCTACCATGTATGAAGCACTGGGTTCATTCCCCAGCACTACATTAGGAAAAAATAACTAAATAAAAACTCTATATAAAGTATGCTACCATTTGAGTTTTTTAAATAAATAAGTCAGGGAGAGAATGGCTGTTCTATAGCATCTAGCAGTATTCACTACAGAGGAATAACCCTACTTAGTCTTCAAAAGTCAACTCATGGTGATGGCTGCATAATATTGTAACTGTATTTAATACTCCCAAATTGTAGTCCACTTAAAATGGTTAAAATTATACAATAAAAATCCTCAATTCAGAGTCATCTCCTTCAGACTAAAAACAATCACTAAGTACATTTTCTTTATATTCCAAAGTGACTTTGTAAGTTAACCACAATAAATGAAATTATTTGAATGTATATAAGTCTTGCTAACTAGAGTATTAGTGAGGCAGCAGGGAACATACCCCATGCAACCCTTGGCCTCAGAGCCTGGCACCATATTCAGCACATGATCGGAATTCAGGAAATGTTTGCCTGCCAACTCACCCTACAGATTTCAGACTTGTCAGTTCCTATAATTATGTGAGCCAATTCTTTATGATTCCTTTTACATGCATGTTGTGCACATGTGTGCACCCACATACACCCTAACTTTTCTGTTTCTTTAAAGAACCCTGACTGGCACCATTGGTAAGACAAAGATCCAGGAACAAAAGATCCCTCCCCAGATAATCCCATGAACCATGTTTCCTAATAACATGGCTGCCTGTGCTTTTGAAGTAAAATGAGGGGAGATGTAACTAGACTGGAATTGTAAGCAAACTGACATAGATCCTCCAGAGCAGAAGGGCAACTAAGATATCTTAGCATTTTGTTAACTATTTCACATTTTATAATTTGAAATGTATTACTTTGAATGTAAAGCCTCATATTGCCATTGCTGCTGTGTCAGGGAGGGGAGAGGGAAGTACAGAAACCTCCGTTGCATGTTTTAAATATTCCTACCAATAACTGTGCACTTAAAGCCTGTATATCTTTGAGTTTTATTGCATACGGAAGCCACACAATGGAATAATATCACAAACATCTGTACCTACTAGGACTCAAAAATTAAAATATGAATTTCAATATCCCCCAAAGCACATTTCTTGGAAAACCGCATTTCATGTGGTGGTGCTAAAGAATGGTTTGTCAACTTGTCTTTTGTGGCTTTAATTCTTCAATCCCACTTTAGAGTGACTCCAAACCATGTAAGACAGCCCTCCTTATTTTTTTCTATAGCCACTGAGACCTCCTCGCCTTTTCGATTTTCCTTCCATTTTTACTTCTCTTCTTTCCAATTTATTAATTCACAATGCTTACAGTAAGAAATAAAACTTCCAAGGAGAAATGAATATATTTATGTTGGCTAGTCAAACATTTTCTTTCTAGTAGGGAAACCAAACTAGAGTCAGTGGTTCTTTGGTAAATATGCAACGAAAGCAAAGAAAACCCCAAAACTTTGAAGGATAATACCATCAATTCTTGTAGTTTTAACATCCAATCATATCTGATGATTTACACTTCCTTATTTGCAACCAGCTCTTCCCCGAGTTGCAGTTCTGTGTTCCCAACTGCTCTTTGGTTTTCCCTGCCTAGGTAACCATTGTTATCTTAACTTCAATGTATCCAATCCAGAACCCATCTTGTCCCATGCTTCTTGAAAGCAGCAGGCCTTTCTTTTACTCCATTCTTCTTAGTTCATCTTAATTTCCTCTTTATGCAGTAAGATGATAGTTACAGACAACTATAGTCTACCATGTTTCTCCTCTTCAAAAGAATAACACGTTGGAAGGTCCTCACTTGCAGTTTACGCTTTTACATATGAAAAGCAAATCCAATAGCTGCTGGAAATTTCACTAACATAACCTTATGGTTACCCCGTTCTCTTTAACACTAGAAAACATTAGAAAAACTGATCCATTAATTATTTCCAAAGGGAAGGAAAGATCAAATCCTCACTCCTCTAGGCAAGACTCTACTGCTGTTTCCCACCTGGGTGAGTGGGGATTCCCATGGCTCTATAAGGAATCTTATATAGAGCAGTGCTCACTCATTATTACCAGTGAGCAACCCCAGTCATTTTTAGACCACCATGTTAAATCAAATCACTCATAAAGGCCCACCTAAAGCAACAAATGGATCACCAACCTAATTATAATAATCCTTATAATAATAAAAACAACAACAACAACATTTGATATTGTGCAACAGTGGTCTCCCCATCCACCTTAGTTTCACAATTACTGTCTTTAATTGGGGCAGAAAGAAGGAATAATAAATTAGCTCCAAAGTAGTTACTTAGTTTATACACAATGTATACCCTGGCTAACTGAGGAGTAGGAGTCCATGCTCCAGCTGTTAGGTATTAAGGGAAAGAAGTTTGTAGCCTTTGGTTTTCCAAGAATAGTGTTTCTCCACTTTGGCACTATTGACATCTAGAGGCAGATATTTATTTTTTTATTCTTTTAGAATTTTTAATTCATTCATTTTGACATAATTATAAAAACATGAAATATAATTTGCTCTAAATTAGTCCCCAGAACTTCCCTTTTCCCTCCCTTTCTCTCTCCCCTGTTCCCTTCCCTTTGCTCTACCGATCTTTCTATTTTTTTTTTTTTTACATAATGTCTTGTGGACATATATAATGGCGAGAGTCACTGTGATATATTCATATATTACAAGAGCTTTCTTATGTGTTGTAGGATGTTTAATAGCATCCTTGACCTCGTCTCATTTGATGCCAGTAGCAACCCATCACAAGCATAACCACCAAAAATAGCAGGAGATATTGCTATATACATCCTAGATGGGGCAGCAAAATTGACTCCAGTTGAGAAGCACTGCCATGAAAGTAAACTCGGCCCTGACTCCTATCACATATCATACCTAGTAGATTCCCAGAGGAAAAGGTTGGTCAGCTTTCAGTTGGCATTTATCAGACAACATTCTTCATTGTATGGAATTGGTCCCATTATTGGCCCATCAGCTTCCACTCAGAACCCTTGAGAGGTATCAAGGAGAGTCCAGACTTTAAGTGGAGCTATAATTTAGAGATTTTTTTTTATAAAGAGTGATGCCCTGTGTAAGACTGAAGATATGGAACTAGGGTTCAGATCAGAAGTTGACAGTGACCTATAATGAAAGAAGCACAGATACTATTATTCAGTTTAATATTCTTACAACCACTGTATAACTTTAGAGTGTACATATTGTAATAATCAGTGAGTCCTGAAGTCCTGAGCTTTTTGTGAGAGTTTGTGACTTCTTAACATAAACCTCTAAAAATAAATTAATTCACTGATTGTGGATATCTTTTATTGTAACAACTACTTCAACTTTCTGAATTGGACCCATTGTTGGCCCAACAGTTCCCAAGCAAACCCCTTAATATATATCAAAGAGTATCCAGTCACAAATAAGGGAGAATTTGACTCAGTGATTCTGGGGTGGGGCTTGACATTCTGTATGTCTAACAAGCTCCCAAAAGACACAAATCTACTCTTCAGAGACCAAGCTTTGAGCAGCAGAACCTCCCCTCAATCTCTGTCAAATTACTTAATTTTTTCTTGATGTTTATCATGATTTGAAATTATTCATCTGTTTTTTTAAAAAATATTTTTAATTTTTTTGTAGTTGTTAATGGACAGCATGCCTTTATTTATTTTTATGTGGTGCTGAGGATTCAACCCAATGCATCACACATGATAGGCAAGTGCTCTGACACTGAGCTACAGCCCCAGCCTTCATCTGTTTTTGTGTTGGATTGTTTGTTGGTTGAGCTATTCATTTACAATAATGCAAATCATACAACAGCAAGGACTTTGTCCACCATTTCTGTATTCACAGCAATTAACTACAATACCTGGCACATTCTAGATGCTCCATAAATACTCTTGAATGAGTGATATTATTCAAGATTCATATTTTTATCTTTTCTTTAACTGAGTGCTTCATGAGTGGTAATTTTTGCAAAATGATATAGACTATAAAAATATTACCTGCATAGCCTCCCTGTTTAGGCTTGATCTTGGAAAAGTGGAGATTCAGGACCAGGAAAAATAAAAGTGTTCTAAGAAATTGTGATTGAAAACTGAGAGTTGTGAGAGATAACAGAAAATGGTTAGAGAGATTGAGGAATTTGGGAAGAGATTAATTGTAGGCAAAACAGAGAATCATTGAAAGCAAATTAAGAATCATGAGAGACATGTGGAACTGTAAGAAGGACAGAGAATGCTGGGAGAAACAGGAATGGGGGAAATCTGGGAAACATGAGGGAAGAGAGATTATTATGGGAGAATTTTGAGGAATATAGGAAATTATGAAAAAGTAAGTATTTTTAGAGAACACAATCATGAAAGAAAATTGGAAATAAGGAAAGAGACTGGGGAATTGGGAAAGAGAATGAGCTATTGTAATAGAATAGAGAATTGTGAATGAGAGAGTATAGAACTATGGGACAGAACAAAGAATTTTGAGAGAAATGAGAATTATGGGAAATGGAATTATAAGAAGGGAAAATGATGGTGTGACAGGGAAATATGAAAAAAGAAGAGAGAATTGTGGGAAAGAACACAGAATTGTGGGAGAGAAAAAGAACTGCGGGAGAGGCAAATCACTGTGGGAAAACCAGGGGATTGTGGGAGACAAAGCATTTAGGGACAGAGAGAGAAACTACACTAAAAACAGGAGAATGATAGGATAAAACAGAGAATTGTGGAAGAGGGAAGACATTGTGAGACAAAAAAAAATTGTGAAAAAGAACAGAATTGTTAGAGAGGGACATTGTGCTAAAAACAGGAGAATCATGGGAAAGTACAGAGTATTGTGTGAGAGATAGGGGGATTGTGGGAGACATAGAAAATTGTGGGGCACTTATGAGAAAGACCAGACTACTGAAGGAGGTGCAGAGAAATCCTGGGAAAGAGCAGAGAATTATGGGAAAACAAAGCATTATGAAAGAGACAGGATTCATGAAAAAAACAGAATGGTAGGAAAGACAAGGAAAGGTGTGAGAGACAGGGATTGCATGAGGCATAGAGCATTGTAGGAGAGAAAAATAGCAGCAGGAACAAGGAATTATTGGAGAACCATGGGATTGTGAGGAAATACATCATTGGGGGGGCATTGTGAGAAAGAATAGAATTATGGGACAAAAAGGAGAATAATGGGAAAGACCAGAGAATTGTGGGAGAAAGCAAGCCATAGGAAAGAATAAAGTATTGTAGGAAAGGTTGGAGCATTGTGAAAGACAAGAATTACTGGAAAGAGCAATGTTGTAGGAAAGAGAATTAGGAGAGAGACAGGCTTGTAGAAGAGACACATTGTGGGAAAGAATAGAAAATTGTGAGAAAGAGGGAAATTGTACATAAGACTCATGGTGTAAAGACCACTGTGGGGCAAACAGAGCATTGTGGGAGAGAGAAGAATTATGGGAAAAACAGAACACTGAGGTAGACACAGAGTATTTTGGGGAAAACAGCATTGTGGGAGAGACAGGAGAATCATGGAAAGAAACAGAATTGTGGGGAAAAAACAGAGGATTGTGGGAGATACAGGAGAATCATTGGAAAGAGCAGTGCATTGTGGGAAATAGATAATTACAGGAAAAGGAGGGGAATTATGGGAGACAGAATATTATGGGAGAGAGTGGAGTTATGGGAGAGAGAGGGATTGTGAGAAAGAACAGGAAATTTTGAGAGAATTTTGGAAAAGAAGGAAATTGTGGTACAAAGGAGAAACATGGAAAATAATAGAGGATTGTGGGGAAAGCAGAGCATTGTGGGAGATACAGAGAATTGTGGGAAACATAAGGAATCATGTTAGAGTCTGGGGATTGTGGGAGATATACAGCATTGTGGGACAAAAAGGAGGATTGTGGGCAGAACAGAATTATGGGAGAGTCAAAGATTTATGGGAGAAACAGGAATTGTGGGAGAGGAAGATACTTGTGGCAAAAACCAAAGCACTATGGGAGAAACAGATTTGTGATAGAGACAGAGAATTATGGGAGAAACAAGAAATTCTGGGAGGGCCAGAATTGTGGGAAATAACAGAGAATTATGGGAGAGAAAAAAATTCTGGGAGAGAGCAGGGATTGTGGAAAAGAATATAGCATTGTGGAAGAGATAGGAATTACGGGGACAACAGAGAATTGTGGGAGATCAAAGGAACTGTGGGAGAGAGGGAATTGTGGAAGAGAGTATTGTTGGACAAACATGGGAAAGAATTGAAATTTGTATGAAATTACAGGGAGAATAGGTGAATCACGGAAATGAACAGAGAATTGTTCAGATAGGAGAAATGAGAGCCTCCTTGGAAAGAATAGAGAATTGAGAGAGAACTTGGGGATTGTGAGCGACAAACAACATTGTAGAAAAGAACAGAAAATTGTGAAATAGAGAAGGAACTGTGGGACAGCTGGAAGATTGTTGGGGACACAGAGAATTCTGAGAAATTCATGGGATTGTGGGAGAAATAACTGTGTGAAAGAAATAACTGTGGGAGAGACAGAAGAACGGTGGGGAAAAAGGGAATTGTGTAGAGACAGAATTATGGGAGAGATAGGAATTTTGGGAAAAACAGGAGCATTGGGGGCAAAAACAGAGAGCTGTGGGAGAGACAAAAAGTTGCAGGAGATTAAGAGACTTTCATAAAAGAACAGAGAATCTAAAGAAAGAAAATTGTGTGAAATACAAGGAATTCTTAGATAATGGTGAAATCTAACAAAAAAAAATCAACAATTGTGAAGAAAATTGAAGAATTGTGAAAGAAAATTCTGAGACAGGAGAAATGTGGGAAAGAAAGGGTAATTGAGCAACAGAAAGGGAATAGTGTAAACATCATAAAATACAAAAGAAAAACTTTTAGAAAGATGAGGAACTGGAAGTTTGAGAAATTGACTTATTTTACTATGGCGACACATCAATTTAGTGTGTGACTACAAAGGAGTCATGACTTTTCTCATTTTTAATATGGTATGACAGCAGTAGTTTACATTACATTTCCAAGGACTGGCAAACTTACATGCTTGTATCTGTGTGTACATATACATGCAAACACAGTCACACAAATATACACTCGCATATATACATGTACTTAAGCACTCGTGCAGATATGTACACACATATGTGTTTGTTTGGACAGGAGAGAAACAGGCAGAACTATGACATGATTTGCATTCTTTTAACCACAAGAATTTGTTGTGGTACCAAGAGTATCATGGAAAACTGATTAGATATGATACATGTTAATGCCACAACTATCCTGCACATTTCTCATGCCTCATTGACCAAGAACTAAGACCTCCACTTTATTCCAATATTATAAAGAAATTCACATGCAATGAGGAGAACAATATGATAATTTCCCTTTATCTTCCATTTCAGTTACTCTCAATCAACCATGGCCCAAAAATATTAAATAGAAATTTCCAGAAATAAACAATTCATAAGTTTTAAATTGCCTGTCATTCTGAGTAGCATAATGAAATCTCATGTCATCTTGCTCCTTTCAGCCCAGGATGCAAATCATCTCTTTGTCCAGTGTGTCAGTGCTATATACATTACCAGTCCATTAGCCAGTTTGTTATTAGATGGACTATTGTGCTAGCACAGTGCTTGTTCTTAAGTAACCATTACATAAATGCCTAACATATTACATTACAATGTCTGCATCATTCACCTTACTTCATCTCATCAGGTAGGCATTGTGTCATTGCACATCATTACAAGAAGAATTACTGTATACAAGGGGATGGGTACAGTACAACAAGATATTTTGAGAGGGGGTGAGGGAGAAAGCACATTTATATAGGTTGTGTTACACACTATATTGCTGTAATTTTTCTATTTTATTATTAGTTATTATCATTAATCCATTGCTGTGCCTAATTTCCAAATTAAACTTTATCATAGATATGTATGCATAGTGAAAAAACATTGTTTATATAAGATTTGGTACTATTGATAATTTCAGGCACCCACTGGGTCTTCAAACATATGCCTGATAGATAAGGGAGGACTACTGTACATACAATATATATGCACACATCTTGGAAATTTAAAATGTGAGAGCATAAATTTTTTAAAAAACTAATACAGTAGTTGGGGTTTTTTAATTTCCTAAAAATAAAACAAAATTTGATACATAGAAAATGCAAGAAGACTGTCAGTCTAGGGAATCCACCATAATGAGTACCAGGAGTTTCTTAAAGAAAGAACCAAGAAAAAGGGAGTAAGTTATAGAAAAGAGAGAAGGAGCAAGAGGAGAAGGAAAAGAAAGAGAAGAGAAAATATCCCCAATGTGAAGTCTATAATTTTCTGGATTGAAGGTTCTCATCTAGTACCAAACCAATAGAAACAAAGAGGCCTATATCAACACACATCTTTTCAGAAGATGACTAATATATCGAGTGTGACCTCCCAACAGCTAAATGAAAACTAGAAGGCAAGGAGACAGGTGCTTTATAATTCTGAAGGAAATAGTTTCCAGGCTTAGAATTATATATTCAAATTACCAAGCAAATGTGGTGGTAAAATACAAACAATTTTAGATTTTCAAGATCATAAAAACTAATGAGCTCCCAAAACAATGCAAAGAAGAACACATGGTATCCAAAAACCAGAGATCCAACACAGGAAAGGAAAATGTCCAAAAGGAATCTCAGGATGACGACTAGTAGAAGTCCTAAGCAAACAATCTAGAAGTGGAAAGAGTCAGAGTTTATCAAGGACAGAAGTCTCAAGGGAAAAATGAAACCTATAGTGTGGTTGGTATGTTTGAGTGCATTGAGAGGAGATTTATAATGCCAAAAGGTATTTTAGTGGTAGCCATTAAAAACTAGACAAAGGAAAAAAAATCAAGGCAAGTACTAAATTCTAGCAAACAATTTTACAAGAAAAATAATCCTTTATTAGTCACTATATGGATCAGCTAGGAATAACATTTTCATGGTTATCATAATGTATACACCAAGTTGCTAATTATCCACAATTGGATATAACTATTGATATGGGAGAGAGGAAGAAAATGTACCTGTTTCTGTGTGCACCCATTTGAGGAGGAACAAGGGATGAGATTAAAAGTGTTACAATCCCATTGTCAACCATCTTCAATGATGAATGTTGTAATTGATCATTTTAAACTGGTGTGTGTGTGTGTGTGTGTGTGTGTGTGTTGTGTTGTGTTATATATCAATATTAGCATGTTGTCTGAAATATAGGTGGACAAAGGAGAATAAAGAGCAGTAAGTCTTTGCCTTCAGAATTGTGGATTAAGGATTTGCCACCACTATCTTCTTGCCCCCATGCCACTCCTCATTCAACACCCTGCTTAGTAACTCCTCTGCAAAGCATGGCTGGCACTTGATTTTCCCTTTTCTACCTACTTCCTGCCCATGACTTCACAGTAGTCACTTCTTCCTTTTGCCCCAGAAGAGTCCCAACATACACATATCAAGAATGTAAATATGGTTATTCCTTTGCATACCTGTCTCTCCCATTAGCAGGGGTTCTTACCTTCTTTTGTGCCATAGAGCACAAAGAAGTCTGATGAAGTCTGATGAATTTTATGAGTGTCTCCTAATAATAGTATTTTTAAATGCATAAAACAAAATGCAAGGAATTAGCATGAATCCACTTTTATTGAAATATAGCTGTGAACTTATTAAAAATAAAACAGATTAATGATTGCTATATGCCAGGTTCCTCAGGAAATACAATATATACTGATGTGATAGTTGTGAAAAAAAAATGATATTTTGAAGGTAGGTGTGGTGTGCACACCTGTAATCCCAGTGACTAGGGCGGCTGAGACAGGAAGATCATAAGTTTGAGGCCAGCCTTGTCAATTTAGTGAGCACCTGTCTCAAATTATCTTTTAAAAAAGGGCTGGGGTGTAGCTTAGTGATAAAGACCCTGGTTTAATATCTCTTTCTCTCTCTCTCTCTCTCTCTCTCTCTCTCCCCCCTGGGTTTAATATATCTATCTATCTATCTATCTATCTCTCTCTCTCTCTCTCTCTCTCTCTCTCTCTCACACAAATTTTAAATGCTGTCTTGATCCAAGTTCAAGGCATGGGCTACAGAGCAACCAGTTCCCCTTTCTGAGCATTCCATTAAGTCTACACATAGAACCACCTCTCTTATTGGGCTCTCCTACTCTGGGTCACTATACAACTATCCTAACCACTCCATGGCCAGGTAAGAGACTACTGGTGACAGCCCTGCCCCAGGGGCAACTGAAATTATTCAAATTAGACAATCCTAATCTTGTTGCCCTGTCTCTCCCATTCCTTTCTCCTGAGAAGGATCTTGCCCACAGATTCCCTCTCCCTGGGCCTTGTGATCAATTCTGGTGCTTCCACATATCCCCAACCCCTGGTGACCTGGCATGTACTCCCTCTCTTTGGATTTGGGAGTATAATAAACTATCTTTTAAAAGGCAATCATCTACTGTTGATCCTACCACATCAAAATAATAAAATTCATTAAACAATCTCAGGTTTCAAGATTTGCATGGAGTGGTCTCATGAAGAGCTGCTAGAGAGTGATGGAAGAGGGGATAGGCACAGGGAGAAGATTAATAGTCATTGAGTTCGAATAGAATCATCAGCTGATCCTGTGAGCAGCTCTGAAACTGGTATGGCCCTTCTGTGTTGCCCCACTTGAAGCTAAGTTCTCTTAGAGAGTCTACTAATAGGATGCAGCCTATCTTCAAGGAGGGAATGTAATTTTGCTGTGAGGTAGTTTTCTTCTAGTAGAGGGCAATTCCTGAAGAAAAATTCAGCTGAGAGTTGTCAGCCACCATTACTCCTAGCACCCAAGGGGATGCAGCCTGGGCCCTGTGGGGAGATTTGGACATACTTCACAGAACCACTGCTGGTGATATAGGAAGACATATGCTTCTTAATTAACACTTTAATAAGATCAAATCACTTTAATTTTAAAGTAATGAATGGTATTTTCAGACAGAACAATCACATATGATATAATTTACCTGTGACTTCTATTAAATCCACATATAGCTACCACTACAGGAATTTGTTGCCTATATTTCTGATGGAAGAAAATGCTAAATTTCTGTTGGAGAAAAATTAAAATCCACATACCCCATTAAGAAGACTTTGGAGGCTGTTGCGAGGGGGCAAAATTGTAACATATGCAGTCGAGGGGAGAAATAAACAATGTCCACACGCTTCTGCCCCTTTCAATGCTTTATTCACTCAAATTACTCAATACAGTTTCACTCTACAGGTTCTTAATCAAGAAAATGACAATCCTTAATGCTAGACACTGCAATAGACATAATCAATTCATAGCAAACAATTCTAGATTAATTAATTCACATCAAACAATTCTAGATTCATTCTAAGCACTGCAAAACACACTTAATCATGACAGGCTAATGACATACTTTCCCTCTGCATGCTAAGTTCAAAAGTCTTAAGCCTTAGGTTTTATGTCCAGCAGATGCATACTCACTCAGACCACAGTGACCAGGTCAGGAACCAAAGCAGGCTTTTCCTGGCATGGAGTGGACAACTGGTTGAGAAGAGGGTCATAGGGAGAAGTTGCAGCTCTCACCAAGGTCCACATGAGGCAGTAGAGTTTGAGAGCAGTGAGAATCACACAGAGGATCAGGAATGATGACAAGTGATGGGATGTCAGTCCAGATCCTCATCAGGCTCTCCAGCATTCTTGTTTTGGCCGCTGAATCCCTGTTCATTACCTCTATTATTTAAACTAAAGTTTGGGGCTTTTGACCCCCCTTTCAATCCTTATCAGCTACCACTGGGTTTCTCAGTGATATCATTTACCCTGGGTCAGAAACATCTGGTCTTGTGGTCTGCACTCTGATCTTCTTGTCTTTCCCTCTTATCAGGTGAGGACAGCCTGCCAGGGGCTTCACTCTGTTTATCAGGGTGAGGGGAAGTAACTCTCCATACTGGAGAGCTCTGTGGGTGTGCCTGGTGAGATTGCAGGTTTCAAACTGGAGTTTTTAAAATGGAGTTCCTTAGACTCAGGCCTAAGGCATCCTCACAGAGGCAGAACCCTGTCTTGTTCACTTGTCCTCTCCAGAATTATCCACAGTTCTGGATATCAAATGATGGTATTTTTTTTCCCAGTATTGGGGATTGAACCAAAGTGAGCCCTGCCACCGAGCCACACCCCCAGACCTGTTTTGTTTTTTATTTTCAGACAGCATCTGGCCAAATTGCCCAGGCTGGCCTTGAACTTGTGATCCTCATGCCTCAGCTTCTGGACTCACCGGGATTACAGGCATGTGTCCTTGTGACCGGCCCTACTGATGCTTCTTGAAACATTACTATGTTTGATTTGATCACTCTAAATTGTCTACATGTATAGAACTATAGTACTGTACCCCATAAACGAGTACAAATATATGTCAATTAAGATTTTTAAATTTTAAAACTTGACAGGATTAAAGAAAACAGAATTTAAAACTCCTCCCAAACACTCCCTCAGCCGCTCAAATTACGTGTAGCCGAATTCTCTCTACGGGAACCTCCAGACGATAAAAGCCTGTGCCACCTCTGTGATGTTGAAAAAGGCATCCAGCAGGGACGGCCTCGCGATTATAGGTCAAAGCTCCGAGGAGGCGGGACCCTCTCTGTGATTGACAGAAACCCTTTCTTAGCCGGCAGTTTACGCCCGCGCACCCGGAAGTCCCGCCTTCAGAAAAGGAAGGAGCGGCGTGTGAGAGCGCCGGCCGTGACCGCGGCTACAGCGGTGACCCAGTGAGAGGAAGGCGGGGACGCCCGTAGCAGGTCGTGGTCCTCGGGGTTTGGGTTGGAGGTTAGAGGCAGGGCCAGCAGCTGGGGGAGAAATCAGGTGCGGAAGGTCGTGCTGGCCACGGCCGGTGGGGCCTGGGGACCATGCCCTGGAGCAGGTGGGACTGTGGGGATGGTACGGGAGGACTGGCAGCACCCTGACTCCTCTGTCCCTTTTTCCCTTTCTTCCATCCTTCCTTCCTCGAATTTCCTTATCTATGTTCTTCGCTAAGGCCTGGGGGACTGGGGATCAATTCTGATTTCAGTGTGCCTACCCTCCCCCAGGAAGACCCCCGGGCTGCACACCACCTCTGTGAGGTGGTTTGGCCTGCCCCCCACGTCTATGATGTGGTTTCTCAGAGACCACCTCACCTCAATCGCTTAATCCCCACTCGCTTAGAAACGTGCCCCCGGAGGGCAGGTTTCATACTGTTTCCCAAAGGCGGCAATATATTAAAGCCTAGTATGTTCCCATGATGGGACAAAAAGGATTGACTAGATTAAGAGGAACAAGGGAATAGCTGCATTCTAGGCATCAGCATTAATATGTCTCTTTGCTTTGACAGCTGGAAATTTAAAATTGTTTGGAGTCAACACTGATTCCAACCATGGGTTTGTCAGCCTCTACCCCTGCTGTTTCAGTTCAGACCTCAAATGCTTCAGATCATCAGAGAGCATCACCGCCTTCAGGATGCCCAATGCATGAAGGGAAAATGAAAGGTAATTGACCTTTTGTGTAGAAAAGTAAAACAAGATATTTCTGAAAAGGTTCTAAAGGAAGAAGTGGTGTAGTTTGCTAGGGAGGCTTGTAGGCCTGGGAGTGAGGCACCCTGGAGCTGCTTACAAATTTTGTGATTATAGATAGGTTACTTCTCTGTAAGTCTATCATCTGTAACATGAGACTATAATATTATCTCAGAGGGTTATCATGATGATTAATTGAGATACTGTAGGAGAGTATAGTGATTGCTCCATAAATCATTCGCTGACTCCCCAAAGTTTTCCTATGCTTCCATCAGTGCTTCTCAGGAGACATTTGCCCATGCTGGGAGACATTTTATCACAACTGAGAGTACAGAGTACTCCTGGCATTTAGTGGGTGGAGATCAGGAACACTGTTAAACATCCTGTAATGCACAGGATGCCCCCCACAACAAACAATCATCCAGCCCAGATACCAAGAATACAAAGGTTGCGTGGAAAACCTCGGTCCACATCTGTCTTTTTTTGTTTGTTTGTTTGTTTAAGTTGTTGATAAACCTTTATTTTATTTATTTATTTATATGTGGTGCTGAGAATCCAGCCCAGTGCTTTACACATGCCAGGCAAGTGTGCTACCGCTGAGCCCCAGCCCCAGCCCCTCTTTGTCTTAATAAATAAACTTTACTCCCATATATGCTACAGTATCGTATAAAATAAGCCATCTCCAAATGGACTTGTGCTCTATTCTTTCAGGGCAAAGCTGAAAATAAAAAGATTTCTTTGACTTTTAGTCAGTGTATGTTGGCTTTTAATTTTTCATATTAAAGTTTGGTTTGAATCAGTAAGTCATGATGAGCAGAGGCAATGTGGCATGTTTACTGAATGCTAATGCTTGCAGAGGTAGTCGTTTATTTTCTGGGTGAGCCAGCCCACTTTTACAGGTCACTGCCCATTCTGTGCCAAGCACTTTTTTTTATTTCTTCCTGCACTGAGAGTAGTAGTGAATAAGAGGTGAAGATCCTTTGTCTGATGAAAATCCTGTATCTCATATTCATAATCCTGTGTGGTGGGTTTTCTGTTTTATAGCCAAGGAGACTAAGGCTCAGAATAAATAACCAATGCACTCCAAGTCACACAGGGTATAAGTGGCAAAGCTGTTGAAAACTCTGTGACCTTGGACAAGGACAGATCCAGTGCTCTTGTGGTATTGCTTCTTCCATGAATTGAGACAGATCAGATGAAGCAGCTGTGCTTCTGCTCTGAGTGTCCATTCCCAGGGAGATCAGAGTCTTCTTTCTGGTTTCATTTCATTTGTTATTTATCCTAGAGTTGCCAGTCTGATTTATAGTAAAGAATGTATTTGTAGATCAAAAGGGCTACTAATTATATAATGTAAATTAACATGAGTGGGAATCAGTGCCCTGGAAAGGATTGATGCTTTAATGGTAGAGAGGGAAGATATAGCAAGTTTACTTTCACCTCTAAATTAGGCAACTGATGGGTATTAGGAAATGAGGGCCTGGGAGGAGAGGCCCAAGGAAGGAAGTGAAAGGAAATTCATCTTTTCTCTGTGTGTCACCAGCATTTGGTATATTCCATTCTTCCTGCTGCTGCCTGAGTCAAGGATTCTATTACATAACAGCTGTTGTCCCAGGCTGCAGTTCTCCAGGAGCCTGCCTGCTGTGAACTCTTAGACCAACTTCTCAGTCCCCACACCTGACTGAATCAGGATCCAGATACATTGTCTGCCCTTCCTAGTGCTTAGTCATTAGGCTCACACCTTCCCCTTAAGAAGGTCCTAGATGGGTTGTGGGTTGTTTTCTTTAATGTCTCCCTTTTCTTGCTGTCTGCTGACAAGGAATAGCACCTTGGCTACCTAGTAGTTATCTGTGCCTTGTTTTAGTCTTGAAATAAAACACAATCAGAGTGGCATGGAGATTTTTCTTCAGCAGCCTTTGAGAAATCTCTGCTCATTTTCTTCTGCTCCAGTACTTGCGAGAGTACATCAGTAACAGATGATTGGACTGCAGTGGCATCCTGGCTGGGGCTGGGCTTGTCTGGAACTAATGGCTGGAAGTTAAGGAGACTCGGTGAAATGTGGCCCAGCCTCTACTTAGGTTTCTTTTACAGCTCCCAGGTGCTGTTCCAAGCAGGAACTTTCTAACCTATTGCTAGCACTATGGCATGGGCAATACATACTATTACATCTGCTGAGATATTTTCATTTATTTTTGCTGGGAGCATAATTTAATCATAGAATGGGGATTTTTTTTCAGAAGTATAGTAAATTTATAGAACCTTCTCCTCATCTACAGATTTTAGAACATTAGATAGCTTAGTTCGTGGCAGCTTTAAACAAAAGAAACACACTTTTTCCTATGGTTGTCAGAACTTCAACTTCTTAAGGCCCCACTTGAGAGACCCAGATGTTATGCTTTTCTTCTACTGTGTTGACAGTTTTTATACTTGATTATTTCAGGCTGTCCAATGAATGCAGAACCCTCTGGTCCAACCTGTGAGAGCAAAGCATACTCTGTGCCTGCCCACCAAGATCGTGCATATGAGTATGTGGAGTGTCCTGTTACAGGCGCTGCTGCTAAGAATAAGGAGAACCTGGATCCTTCAAATCTGGTAATATATAATGTTTCCTTCTTCCTGGAATATTTTATGCAGAAATGGTTTTACAGACTCCTAAGACAATCTGTAGACTGCTAGGATAGATTCTTCTGACATTTGAAAACTAAAGTTTGGTTTGCATCTACAGTGAAAAGTCTAGAATGGGATACTAAATATAGTTTCAGAGAGCCCCTGGGAAAGAAATCAGTGATTACAAAGACCCAGGGTAGCTTTACTAGGAATAAGCCATACCAAATGAGTATTTTCTCATGTGAAAGAGTTATTAGATGGTAGCAAGAACTTCCTTAAAGAACATAGCTGGAGGTAGTAAGGTGTTTAGGTTGACCAGAACCTTGTAGACATCTTACAAGATTGGGGTGCTTCTTCAGGAACTATTAGGAGCCAGCCACGTGTTAATTGCTAGGATAGTACAGTGTCATCTGACTGCCAGCAAATTTAATGCCATTAAGAAATGAGGATGAGAATATTCATAATTTCCATAAAGCTCTATTATCTGTTTTGTTCTAAGCCCTGGGAGTGAGCAGTGTGCACAAGATAGGCTATGTTGTTGCCCTCATGGACTTTATTTTCTGTTATTATATTATTATGTAACCTACATTATTATTATAGTCTGCTATTATATAATTGTAACAGGGGTTCACTTGATGCTTTGACTATTTCCCTTGTGACTCTGAAACTTACATGTTTTCTTTCTTTTACCAACCTTCTTCTCCCTGATCTTCTTTTCCCTAACTTTCTCCTTCCTTATTTTCTCCTCCCTGATCTTCTTTTCCCTAACCTTCTCCTCCCTGATCTTCTCCTTATACATCTCTCCTCCCTAATCTCATTTTCTCTAAATTACCTTTTTAAAAACCCCCTGTTACCCATGATGGGCAGAATGACAGCCTTTGGAACAGGAGTCCCCTGTGTTTCTCCTTTGTTAGAAAAGCAATAAACCTTCTTTTTCCTTTTTCTCAAAAAGGGATGAGGTACCTGTGGCTTCTTTATGTTTTATGATAGCCATACAACATAAGGAATTGCAGTCTCATTTGGAATCACATTTTAGTGGAGACAGACAGACTTGGGCTTATACTTTAGAGAGCCATAGGATGGCTGTCTAAATTAAAAATGTTTAGAAATTTTAGTGAACCAGGAACATTTGAAGGACCTAGAAATAGTCCTCGAAAAGAGAGATACAATAGCAGTGTCCACATCAGGAACTGAGAAACTATGGTCCATGAGCTGTATCTGGCCCTCCACCTGCTTTTGAAAATAAAGGTTTGTTGGCATACAGCCATACTCATTCATTTATGTATTGTCTGTCACTGCTTTTACACAGTAGAGAAAGCAGCAGCAGAGTTGAGTAGTGTGATGTGGCACACAAAACCAAAAATATTGGCTATCTGGCTCTTGACAGAAATAGTTTATTTGAAGGCCTATGTGGAAGACAGTCTTAGTGGCATGCCTAAGGATCAATGGGTTGCGTCAACTATAACATCTACTATAAGAGGCCATGTAGAAAGCAACTTGGTAGCAATGGAACCAACCTACACACAGAATGGACTCATAGATGAAGCAGTAAGTGGCCTGTCTGCTGGAAACATTTATTTAATAGATATTTAGAGTTCCTCCAGTGTGCTGAGGACTCTCCTAGGTTAGTTACAAAGATGCATAGGACACAGCTTGTGCTCTCAACTTATTCACATTATAGTAAATTCCAGATGAGAAAAAGAGGCAATTACAGTTCAGTATACTCATTTATAGAGAAAAGCCCAGGGTTATTTGGGAGGGATTAGTATCCTAGACTTCAGTTTCAAGAACAGGGAAGGGGTTGTGGTCAAACCTCAGTAAGGACCCTGCCAAACTATAAGGAAATGGCTGTGTTGAAGAAGTTGGATGAGATAAGGGTTTCTTATCCTTGGTGCTGTTGACACTTGGGGCTTAGTGATTCCTTCCTGTGGGAATTACCCTGTGCACTGTAGGATGTGTAGCAATATTCCTGGCTTCTACCCACTAGATGCCAGGAGAACTTTCTCCACTTTGTTGTGACTATCAAAAATATCTCTAGACATTGCAAAGAGTACCCCAGTAGACCACTGGTCCAGATCATCTCTAATAGCCTAGTGGTTCAGAACATGAGCCTTTTAGAATCTTAGATGTCTATACTCTTGTCCCAAGGGATCATTATATGTAGCGAGAATACTAATAACAGCTAGATTTTCTTGTGGTCATTTTTGAGGCATTCAAGCAAAGTACCATACACTTTTTCTTTTATCCTCATAATAGCCTCATGTGGTTAGTGTTTCTTGTCCTTGTTTTAGAACTGAAGATACTGGGAGTAGAGTGAGCAGCTTGCCCCATGCCATTCAGCTAAGAAGTGGCAAAGCCAAACTGAAGCCCATCTGCCTCAGACTTATGTCCTTAAAAATGCTAGTGGTGACAGTACAGGCAATCATTGCAGAGCTTACCATACAAAGCTCTCCTTCTATTGTAATTCAAAGTAGGGGCCATGTTATGGCTGAGAGTTTTATTTTTTCCCATATTTTTTTTTTTTTACTGGTGCACTACTAATTACACATAATGGCAGGATTCATTGTTACATATTTATAGATGCACATGATATAATCATATACTTTGGCCAATATCATTCAATTATTCATGTGTATCTGTTAGAGAAAATCTTTCACACTTCTAATACAAAAAGAAGTTATAACCAGTTTTCAACTTGGGGTGCTTGCCAGGGACAGTTGACTTATGTCTGGAGACAGTTTTCATCATCACAACTGGGCAGGAGTGTCACAACTGGGTAGAAGCTGAGGATAATGCTAAATAACCTACAGTACTCAGTGTAACAGAACCCCTTAACCAAAAATGAGCCCCTAAAGTCGACAGTGCTGAAGGTGCAAGACCCTGACCTAAGTTGGCTGTTAATTAACATAACAGTACTGACTGCTGACCCCTAAATGGGAGAAGGGATTGTGCCACACCTTCGGTCTGGCATTATTGCAGTGCAAATATTCATTTATATTGTGTTCAGCCCAAAGTCTGAAAGCATAAGCAGAATTGTACATGTATGAATGTTTAAAAAGAAAGTTGCATTATATATATAGTCTGTGAGATTTTCTTCAGTAGTTCAAAAGAGTTAAAGAGTTAATAGTCATTTTTGAATAACCTGTCAAAGTTTTTTTTGTTTTTTTTTTTTAAAACCAGGGGCTGAACCTATGGGCACTTAAACACTGAGCCACATTCCTAGCCCCTTTCTTTTTTTAATTTTTGAGACAAGGCTTCTCTAAGTTGCTGACGCTGACTTTGAACTTGTGTTCCTTCTGGCTCAGCCTCTTGAGCTGCTGAGATTATAAAAAGAATTTTAGAAATGCTTGTAGTTTATATTAGTTTTTACTTCTGTGTCCTTGGTGACATCGCTTCTAAATTTGTTCAAAAGAGAAAGAGAGCAAAATTTAACCACAGTATCTATTTACCATTTATGAGAATTTAATCATGGAGGAAATAAGCTTCAGTATTCTGAAGTTTCAGAACAATCCAAATATCTAAGAGGCTTGAAGTTTTGATGTCAGTGGGTTAGTGGGGAATCTGTGCTTTGTGTGTGATCCATTGCTTTCCAGTAGGTACTTAATTATATTCATATATTCTACTTTATGTCATATTTATAGCATTTATTAAACAAATCTACTTACTTTATTTAGATGCCACCACCTAATCAAACACCAGCTCCAGATCAGCCCTTTGCATTGTCTACCGTCAGAGAGGAGTCATCCATTCCACGAGCAGATTCAGAGAAAAAGTGGGTTTATCCTTCCGAACAGATGTTCTGGAATGCAATGTTAAGGAAAGGGTAAGTGAATGAGCATATTGTTTAAAATATAAATTTGCTTGTTAAATTCATCTAAGAATTGAATGTTAGTTTTTTTACCTCAAAAAAACCAGCAAGTTTTTAATGAGTTAATTAGCTTATAATCAACAGAATTTTTAGACTTGTCAGAATATAAGTTCAAGGCCAATTTTGAGGTCAGGTTCTCCAGAGAAACAGAATCAATAGGATTGGGAGAACAGGGCAAGATTTATTTTCAGGAATTGACTAACATGATTATGGAAGCTGACAAATCCCAAGATCTACAGCTGACAAACTAGCTACCCAATAGAGCCAATGGTATAGTGCTAGTCTGTGTCTGAAGGCTTGAAACCCAGGAAGAGCTGACATTTTAGTGTTGAGTCCGAAAAACAGGAGAAGACTATATGTTTCAGTTCAAGCTTCTGCTTATGGGAAGATCAGCCCTTTTCTTACATTTAGGCCTGAAACTGATTGGATTTGGCCCACCCATGTGGAGCACGACAGTCTCCTTTACTCATTCTGCTGATTGAAATGTTGATCTCATTCAGATCCCCCGCACTGACATGCTCAGAATAATGTTTGGCCACATGGCTCCATGACCCCATCAAATCGCACATAAAATTGACCATCATAGCCAGTAATAGCTTTTTTTATTTTAAAGGAAAGAAATGCTAATGTAGAGAATACTTTTAAAAAGTTGGAGCTTCATTAATCAATGTTACTAACTGAAGAAACCATCTTTAAAAGAACCATCTTTAAAAATAGATGTTTCCATAAGTCTGGCTTTTGGAAACTCAGTGAAATGAGAGTAACTTCATTATTAATCTTCAATTTTAATGTTTGTGTGGTAGCTTTTGATTTATGGCACTATTCCATGATCATAAGTAAATCTTTAAAATGAGTCTTAGATTCATTGAATTCATAGAAAATGAGCATTCTTAGTTTTTTTGTAATTTTGTAAATCACTTTATGAATATTTGGATTAACTTTTTGGCATTATCAGTAATGTTTGTCACATTTTACCAAATGTGCTTTCATAGGTGGAAGTGGAAGGATGAGGATATTAGTCAAAAAGATATGTATAATATCATTAAAATTCATAATCAGAACAATGAACAGGCCTGGAAGGAGATTTTGAAGTGGGAAGCTCTTCATGCTGCGTAAGTATGATTGAGATCTTAAAAAGTATTTCCAGTGTCGATTATATTTTGTATCAACTTCTACAGTTTTAGCATTAAAATAATTTGATACTTAAATAAAATACTTATAAAACTGTCCTGTGACATTTTGTGGGACAGATTACCCCTCCATATTCATGTGAAAAACAGCAACCATTTTATTAGGCTTGTGGACTTGGTGGGTCCAGAATGCAGAAAAGTAGCTCCTCTCTACTCCCTGATGTCTGGGGCCTCAACTCCCAAGTCAGGGATGGTTGACCCAGATCCATGGACTGGAGACCTCTGAAGGTGTCACCATTTACTTGTCCAGCAGGTGGTGCTGGCCGTCTTTCAGACCAACCTGCTTATGGCTTCTAAATGTGACTGTTTTGGCTTCCTCACATCATGGTTGCCAGGATCCAGGAGCTAGGGTTCCAAAAAGCACCACGCAAAGCCGTGTCTTCTTTTCTGACCTAGCCTCAGAAGTCCCATAGTGATACAAGCCTGCCCAAGTTCAAGGGGAGGGAACAGAGACCCCCACCTCTCAGTGAGAGGAGTTCCACAGTCCACTGAAAGCAGAACACATAGGAAGAGAGGTACTAAAATGCTCTGTGCCCTAAGCCAAATGGGAAGATGCTTTTGTTCCCTCGGCACCATCTATTGAATCCCCATTAGGAATAACCCTAAGAGATGTCTTATTATGGGGCCCCTTTTCTCAGGGATATTTGGTAAACGTATATGCTATGGTGATAGGATCTGTGTCTTTAGAGACCAGTGGTTCTCAACACCTTCTGGAAAGTTTGTTACAAAACACTGCATGCTGGGCCTCACCTCAGCCCAAGAACCAGATCATTTCATAATCTGTGGTTTGCATTTCACATTCCTCACAAAATGTGATTAATTTGTTTCTTAGCTAAAATTTACTTATTGATTTATTTTATGGGTTTTTTATTCAGTTTGGTTTTTTTATCCAGAGAAAATATATTTTTAAAATTAATTTATTTATTTGTTCTACATGACAGAAGAATGCATTTCAGTTAATAGTACACAAATGGAACAGAATTTTTCATTTCTCTGGTTGTACACAAAGTAGAGTCACACCATTCATGTCTTCATACATGTACCTAGGGTAATGGTGTCCATCTCATTCCACTGTCTTTCCTACCCTCATGCCCCCTCCCCTCCCCTTTGCCCTATCCAAAGTTTGTTTTTTTAATATTTTCCCTCTGCAGTTCATTAGTGATACTTCCTAGGTGTCACTGGCCAAGCGCAAGGCCTGTGATGAGTGCATGTGAGGGAGAAACAGTGCAGCAACCACGTTGCCTGTCAGTAATCCATAGCCTGAAGGAGTCACACTCCCAGCTTGCTAATGAGGGAAGCCACAAGTGTCTGCAGTGACCTTGGTTGAAAGTGTGCTGTAATTAAAACTGCCTGCTCTTTACTTATAGTGTGATTACATGGGGCAGAGGCAAGAGAGCAGAGGGAATTTTAGTTCATCAGCTTCAGCTCCCTCTCCAGTTATTTTAGAGAGTTTTGGCAAAATTAGGTAGGCCTTTAAAAACCCATGTCAAGGTCTCCAGGAGAGTTTTCCTGGATCAAGTTTGTGACCCTCTTAGGCAGAGAAACTAAGGAGTAGGTCCTGAAAGGAAAACTCAGTAACTTATGGTCCTCAAATAAGGCTCCTTATGCTTTGAATGCTTTTTTCCTTTGCACTTAGAGAAACACATCAAGATGGAAGCCTGTCTCATCAGGGAAAGCAGCTAACAAGTTAGGGGGCCTCATGTCTTGACTGCCTTTCCCGATTCACTGGTGAAGCAGCTCTGTATCTGTTGTACAGGTGGACCATGCCCTCCGTGAGGGCAGGTCTGTGAGTACTGCTGCACCCCAGTGCCAGCAGAAGGCTGAATCCTCAACCAGGGTTTGTGGGCAGAGTAAAGCAGATTCTATAAATGGTGTAGTTTTTGCATATAACCTATGTACATTCACATGGATTCTTTAAATCATCTCTAGATGACTTACAATAGCTAATGCAGTGTGAATGATATGTAAATAGTTGTTAAACTGTATTGCTGAGGGAATCATCATAAGAAAAATGTCTACACATTCAATATAGATGCAGTTATTTTTTCAAATATTTTTAATCTGCACTTGGTTGAATCTGCAGGTGTGGAGCCCATGGATACAGAGAGCCAACTATATATAGAATTTTCTTATGTTTGTCTGAAAAAAGCCCAGCTACTCTATGCAAAAGAGAAGCAAGATACACAATACTTTTTTTCCTGAGGATATGCCTAACTCCCTGCCCCAAATGGAAGGGCCCTGGCAGTGCCCTTTCCATCTGTTTCTTAGCTAAAATTCACGTATTGATTTATTTTATGGGTTTCTTATTCAATTTTTTTGTATTCAGGGAAAATATATATTTTTAATTAATTTATTTATTTGTTCCAATTTGTTATACATGACAGCAGAATGCATTTCAGTTAATAGTACACAAATGGAACAGAATTTTTTTTTTAAAGAAAGAGTGAGAGAGAGAGAGAGAGATTGGGAGAGAGAGAGAATTTTAATATTTATTTTTTAGTATTTGGCGGACACAACATCTTTGCCTGTATGTGGTGCTGAGGATCGAACCCAGGCTGCACGCATGCCAGGCAAGCGTGCTACCGCTTGAGCCACATCCCCAGCCCTGGAACAGAATTTTTCATTTCTCTGGTTGTATACAAAGTAGAGTCACACCATTCATATCTTCTTACATGTACCTAGGGTAATGATGTCCATCTCATTCCACTGTCTTTCCTATCCCCATTCCCCCTCAGTACAAACAAATGCCCCAGTCTGGAGGGAGGAGGGGAAAGTAAAAGGCCAAATCCAGAAGGAAAGAGGAATATTTTCAATAAATAGGGACATTTTATTTGAATTGCTTTAGATGCTGCTATATCAATGCAATATTATGTGAAATGCATACAGGAATATGTGTATTATTGAAAAACTGGAACATATCCTTGTCAAAGGAAAGAAAGTATTTTGATAGGTTTTTCTCCTTTGGCATTTTCCAGGGAGTGCCCTTGTGGTCCATCCTTGATCCGATTTGGAGGGAAAGCAAAACAATATTCACCAAGAGCAAGAATTCGTTCCTGGATGGGGTGAGTGTCAGTGCCAAAATGTTATTTTGCATACCTCAGATCAGGGTCAACTTTTTCTTGGCACCAAAGAGTCTAAGAACTGTAGTGCCATCTTCTAAAACTCATTCAGTATTCAGCTATAGATTTCCTTCTCTCCTTGAGGTTTGCTCCTTGATGAGCAGATGTGTTAAGATGTAGTGGCTAGCTTACTATTTAATTATCTGAGGATCCAATTGAGTTCTCTTCTGTATTCTTGGATCCATCTTTTACTCCTCCTATAATCTTTGGGTACATCTGCTTAGTGTTCCTAACTTTTCTCCTAGTAAATAGTTAAATGGCCCAGGTTTCTTTCCTGTGGATCTTTTTCCTTTGTAAAGGAATGAGCAGTCATGTGACCTGGACTCATCAGTCATTCAGTGCCATGTTCCCTTAGTCTCTGAGCCTCACCTTCCCAGTCAGGTGTTTGCTGTTGAGAGCAGGAAAGTGCTGCTTCTCAGCTACTCTCACCGCTAAACCAGCACCAAATGCCCAGCCAGTGATTTATACCCACTAGCATGCTTTCATTCCAGGTATGAGCTGCCTTTTGACAGGCACGATTGGATCATCAACCGCTGTGGCACAGAAGTTAGATATGTGATAGATTATTACGATGGTGGTGAAGTCAACAAGGACTACCAGTTCACCATCTTGGACGTCCGCCCTGCCTTGGATTCACTTTCAGCAGTATGGGACAGAATGAAAGTTGCTTGGTGGCGCTGGACATCATAACCACTGTTTTGTTTGTGATGCAAAGTATAAACTATTTTTTTTTCTGAGAGATACATTAAACTATTTTCCCCAAACTGAACTGCACTCATGATGTATCAGGAACTTCAAGTGGGTCATACACTTCATCCTCCACTTAGCAAAGGGCCCTTGCTCCATTCAGTTTTGAGCTGCATTTTGCCTTGCGGTTTATAGCAAATAGTTCTAAGTTTTCTTCTCATTTGGTTTAAGTGGGAAGCAGTCCCTCAGTTTGTCCGTTAGCTGCAATATTGCCTATGTATTTCATCTAGGAAAGTCTGAAAAACCTCTGAAAAAGTTTTTTAGAAAGTGAGGAAAGCTGCTTTTTTCTTACCATTTTTCTCAGGAATATTTGAGAGGTAAAACCTGAAAGCCAGTGTACTGCTAATGAGCTTTTACCTGGTCAAATCTTTTTAACTAAAATCATTTATTATAAATAAGCAATATCTTTTTAAAAAGAGACTATTATTTCTGAAGTCCCTACAATTTAGTAGAGACCCTGAACAAAATGCAAAGCCATACCCTTGCACTCCAGCAAGACTAAGGCGTGTCTTGGCTCTCAATTCTTATTTATATGCATTTTTCAGACTGGGCCTTGTTAAAGAAGTTTCAACTCACCATGAGGTGCTGATGCATATGCTTTGAAACATATATTTTAATTTTAAAAATATTTTCTTGTTGTTCTGATATGTAACTCTGCTTCCCCAAACAGGTCTCTTTGTTGTCCATGGAATTTAAAGTTATCCCAACTTTGAGTCCCATTCCTTCCTCCATTGGAAGCCTTCTTTCTGGTTGGCTTAATCCAGATTTAAAAGTCTGGCTCAAGTC
The DNA here is from genome assembly GCF_048772815.1 of Callospermophilus lateralis. Lineage (NCBI taxonomy): Eukaryota > Metazoa > Chordata > Mammalia > Rodentia > Sciuridae > Callospermophilus > Callospermophilus lateralis. Next base: position 1,067,031 of record NC_135325.1, read on the forward strand.
ACAGTGCCGATGATTATATTTAGCTGAGTATTAACATTCACAAGAAGAGTGTTTTTCTCAGATGTAGTTATGTTTGCATTAATTCACTGTCTCAATTTTTATGTTTTAAAGAAGCTTTAAGCTTGGTGTTGAAATTCCTTGTATCAGTAACCCCAAAACTGATTGTTCTAATTATAACAGCATGTTACAAATGACTGTTTTTTAAAGTGTTGATAATATTAAATCCTTTAATTTATCCTGAATACTGTAGTGTTAAATTAGTGGATGAAATTGGCAGTCTGTGAGTTATTAATTTGGTATGGATTTCTTGGGTGTGTCAGTTTTGTGTGGAGTTTCAAAAATCCAAAAAGCTTAAGTTCTACATGTCAAGAGTATTTTGTACATTTTTAAATAAAGCTGATAGTTAACAGGTTTTGAAAATCTTTCAGAGTAACCTTATAGTTAATTTTTCTTCAGACATGCAGTCTCTACAAGAGTAATGCCATAGTCTCCCTACTTGGGTCAGATATTTTCTCATCTGTTAATCACATATTTTTTAAACTGTAGAGGGAAATACTTATTGTTGGCTTTTTTCCTGGTCTTGAGTGCTCTTGATTGAGTATAGGATTAGGTATTACGTGAAACAAAGCATTGTAACTGGAAACTGAAAATTAAGCCATATGCAAAAGGTTTCAGCCCTGTTACTGGGCTGTAGTCTTTTTTGAAACAGACAATCTTGAAAGTAAACTGTCAAGCAAATTTGATGACAATGTCAACAGTTTTTTTTAAAATATTTATTTTTTAGTTGTAGTTGGACACAATACCTTTATTTTAATGTGGTGCTGAGGATCAAACCCAGGGTCTCACATGTGCTAGGCAAGTGCTCTACTGCTGAGCCACAATTCCGACCCAAGATCAACAGTTTAATATACCCTTTTACCACTTCAAGAAAAGACTGTATAGCCTACTGGGTACTCAGAGCTGCTGTGTGTCTAGATTATACTTGATTGTGTCTGGGAACAGGACTTATCTGCTCTGAAAGGAGTTTTCACATATAACTTGAAATTCATTTTGGATCATCTCTGGGGTTTTAAACTAAGTCTCATGAAAAAATACTATTTAGAATTAGAATACATTCCTATACATCAGGGAAAGTATTAGTAGATGGGAGTTCAAACCGGGATTGCATTTTAACATCCAATCCTATGAATTCAGTCGTTAACATTCATGAATGTGTATGTCCACACTTTGTATCTTATTGAGAATACAGTATTACAGAAGGTACACCCCCTACCTTCAGGAAATCAGTCTTTTGGAGGGCAGTCTGTAAATGAAATGATGGAATTAGTAGAATTCCAGTTGAAAGAACACATTGTAATAATGAGAGGGAGGCAAATTCACATAAGAATTTTTGTGTATAAAGCTATTAATTCCTTACTGAGTCACCAATATGGTTATTGCTCCCTAGTGAAAGCAACACAATCTATTTCCTGTCTCACCTTTGCAATGACTATGGGAATTGTTCATAGACTTGAGGCTGCTTGTGTGTTGATTAAGAATGTGTGTCTTGGCTGGGCACGGTGGCACACACCTCCCAGCAGCTTGGGAGGCTGAGGCAGGAGGATGGAGAGTTCAAAGCCAGCCTCAGCAATGGTGAGGTGCTAAGCAACTCAGTAAAACCCTGTCTCTACATAAAATACAAAATAGGGCTGGGGATGTGGCTTAGTGGTTGAGTGCCTGAGTTCAATCCCCAGTCCCCCCCACACCCTCAATGTGGGTGTGGAAAACAGTTTGGAGGGGGCTGGGGATGTGGCTCAAGTGGTAGCTGGCATGCATGCGGCCCGGGTTCGATCCTCAGCACCACATACAAACAAAGATGTTGTATCTGCCGAAACTGAAAAATAAATATTAAAAAATTCTCTCTCTCTCTTTAAAAATAGTTTGGAGTCTTTGCTCTGCCCTTTACTTGCTGTATGATCTTAATGTCTCTGGGCCTCAGCTTTTGTTGCTGTCAAGTGAGAATAATCAAACAGCTCTACTAGAGTTGTCTTGCATGTTCTGTGAGATGAGGCCATCACCATGTGACCAACAAAAAGTAAAGTGAGATTGTGCATCAGGGATAGAAAACAGTGCTGACACATACTCCACAGTCTAGCATCCTCTATTCCTCTGAGAAGATTCTATTTAGGAGGCTAAAAACAGGCTCTATTCCTAATTTTTGTCAGTTTTAAGTATTAGCAGGTATATGAATGCCTGCTGTAAGCAAGCTCATGTTATTTAAAACCACCAAAAGGGATCTTTAAAAATAAACAAGACAGTGACATTTGGTTTACTTACTATGACAGTTCCACTTGACAAAATAAAGGGTATATTTAAGCTCTTGTGTTTCCTTATCTAAAATGTAGCACTGTGAATGTAGAAACCAAGTCTATAAATAGTAAGGGAATGGTTAGAAAGTGTTTAAAGGAGAATTACTAAAAATATTGCCATGAAGCTGGAAAGGGCTTGGAAAATACTGTACAAATCCAGAATAATAATTCTCTTCTCTCCTTTGCAGTGGTTTCTTAAATTTCCTTTAAGAAAATGGAACTGGAATTATAGATAATGCATGATGAATAAGATTCATGTAAGAATAAAGTGGCACTACTGACCCACAGCACCCCAAAAGTAAATGGCTCATTGTTGAAAGATTAGTGAATAATGTGCTGTGTTTATGTGCTTTCAGCTAAAATCTAATGTATAGTCATTTTGATTCAGCTGGATTTTTTAAAAATACAGTTTGACATTGTTCAGACAAAGATTGCATTAGAGCGTTATTTGGGATCTTGCTCTCTCTCTCTCTCCCTTTTCTGGTTTCCCCAGCAAGCTGCTTCTCAAACTTCTATGTAGATCAGAATGCCCTGGAAGGCTTATTAAAACAGATGGCTAGGCCCCAGCCCAGAGTTCCTGATCCAATAGGCCCAAGGTGGCAGGGAATTTGCCTTCCTAATGAGCTCCCAGGAGATGCTGCTGCTACTGGTCCAGGGACCACAATTTGAACCTCTCTTTCCTCTGCTGAGTCCTTTCAGCTTTTACTCCACCCCCACCATCTTTCCAGTTACCACACATTCACATAGCCTTGGGTCAAAGTTCCAAGCAGGAGATGTGAATGCAAATATTCAATAGAAATACCATTTTTCTAATTTTGCTTATTCCCCATTTCTTCCCTAGAGTCTCCCTTCTCCCCTCAGTTCTGAAGGCTGCATACATTTTACTATGTTTTATTTTAATAACAACTTTTCTTTGGAAAGTTTATTGTCTCCCATGACTCTTGTAGGTTATAACAGTGGGGCAGAATGACAAAGGGGTGACATGATGGCTCCCCCAGAGTGGCTCATAGGAAACCCCTATTGTACTATGTGCTGCTTCTATGTGAATTGTGGTCTTGAGAGAAAAAAAAAAAAAAAAAAAACTTTGTTGGTGGCTGCTCCCTGATCAGCCCAGGTGTTCTGGGTTTTCCCGAGACTTGACCTTTGCTCACCATATTAGTATGCCAGGGCAGCTGTAGCCAAGTGCTACAGATGTAGCTTAAGCAACAGAAATTTTTCTCTCAAAGTTCTAGAGGCCAAAAGTACAAGATCAAGATGTTATCAGGGCTGTGATTCCTTTGAAGTCTCTTGGGGAGGATCTGTTCCAAGTCTCTCTCCCAGTTTCTAATAAGTTCTTTGGCTCTTGGCAACATAATACCAGTATTCATATGGTATTCACCTGTGAGCATGTCTGTCTCTGGCACCCCAATTTTCCCTTTTATTAGGACACCAGTTATGTTAGATTAGGGTCCCCCTTCAATGCCCTCATCTTAACCCCTATTTCCAAATAAGGTCACATTTACAGGTATTGGGGGTTAGAACTTCAACAGTTTTTTAGTCAGAGAGTGTTGAGGGGGGGGAAATGAACACAATTCATACTCACGTTAGCAGAATGGCTTTGAAAAAATTCATCCAGGTCCAGCTCATCCTCTGGCGTCTGAGCCCCATCACTGCTGAATTGGTCATCTCCTTTGAGTAGATCAAGGAACAGTTTTGCCCCCACCCCTAGAGGACATTTGTTTCACTCATTAACCCAAAATTGATCCCGAGTGAGAGCTTGCAGCCTGATGCACATAGAGGCCAACAACTGTTGTACCAGATATTTGCAAAAAGAAAAGTTTTTGTTGAAGACCAACTGACAAGGAGGCCAGAGGCAACCTCAAATCTGTCTCCTCGATCAGTTCTTAGCAAGGGAATGAAAGCACTCTGTAAAAGGAAAAGAGATTGATTGGCTGGAACTGGGTCCTGACAGAATAGTCTACACCTGCTTTACCAGCTCAGGTGGAACTTGTGGATCATCCTGCCACTTTTGACAGCACCCCTTGCTTTCTAATATAGGTCAGCATCCCCCTACCATTTTCTTGTGCCTCCAGTTCTGCTCAGGAGAAACGTGTGTTCCTCAAAATTCTCAAGGTCATTTTAGGTCAGGTCCTAGAGTTTGCACCTAACTTTGGTCCTGGAAACCAGCTTGTACAGTTTTAGAAGCAGGGAAGTTGTTTTATGGCTCAGTTTAAATATTACATTTGGTCTTGGAACTAGGCAGTAATCTTAATCTGTTCAGGCTGATATAACAAAACACCATAAACTGGGGACCTTAAACAGACAATTATTTCCCATAGTTCTGGAGGCTGGAAGTATAAGATCAAGGTGTGGTAGACTTTGTGACAAGGACCCTCTGCCTCAGATGGCACTTCTCCCCATGTCCTCACATGGTAGAAGGAGCCAAGGAGCTTTCTGGGGTCTCTGACACTAACCCTACTCCTCTATCCTAATCTAATCTAATGACCTCCTAATCTAATGACCTCCCCAAAGTCCCCACTTCCAGATACCATCACCTTGAGGTTATAAATTCTGAGGGGACACAAACTTTCAGACCATCAGAGCAGGGAGCCACACATTTAAATTTAACACTGGAGAAATTGTAACACGAAATGTGAATAAAAATTGGATGGCAGAGATAGAAACACAGAAGAGTATGGGAGGAGAAGAATGGAGTGGGTTTTGCTTATCAGAAACATTGTCCACCCTTTGTTCTCCATTGGGATGGAGCAAGGTGTTTTTTACTTTATTTTGGAATTATATTCAGATGGGAAGGAGCTCTGTGGAGGGGTCAGGCATCTGTTCTCCCACTCTCACCTTGCCACTGGCTTGTGAAACCACCTCAGGGCATGACTCTTTCACCTCCTTGCCCCCTGGGTTGCTGGCCTAGACTACAAAGGAATTCCTGTTCTGAAATTGCTTACTTCTTATCCGCAAGGAATGTGACCAGGGCTGGCTGCATTGTTTGCAGGGTCCAGTCAAAAAGGCCATGGGGAAGAAGGGGTTGGGCGTGTTGAAAAACTTAAAATTTCAACAAGGCATTACCAGAACATTCAAATAAGCAACTGCAAAGGTCACTTGCCAGAAAGCCAGCCCTAACGTGTTTTCTTCACTTCCCAAAGTCGCTCTTTCTCCTGTAGAGATGTTTCTTGCAGAATGCAGGAAGCATTTGGTGCTGTTGTGGGTATTTCTCTGACTTTTCACCTTAGGACAGATGGATGGATGGGTGATTGGTCTCAACTATTAATTCATTTGTTCAACAATGTATGGATTCCTATCAGGTAATGGTTGCTGGGACTTGCTGGATTCATGGGACTTGGAAGCATCTGCTGCCATTCTCACAGTAGGATTCCAAGAGTGACAGTTTTTTTCTTAGCTGAGACATAGTTAAAGGCAGATCTAGAGGGTCATATCTGTTTTTCTAGCCTTGGGGTCCAGCATTGGGCATAGTGGGTAGTAGGCCCCTGGTAAATATTGATTGACTATTAGATCAACCAATCAGTTGATCAAATGAAGTCATCATATGGCTGTTGTAGCTGTTTGAAGCAAAAGAAAATCTGAAGATAATGCTAGACTGTAATTTATGCAAGACAATAATAAATATGTAAATGGGATATAATTTTTAATTATAATTCAACCCATTCTCCCCCATGGAACAAAATCTTTATAAATCAAACCCTCTATGGACCTTTATTTATTTCAGCTTCCATTGTTCTTGCTTCAGTGGGAAATACTCAGAGCTCCTGAAGATCATCCCAGAGGCAGGAGCCCTCTCCTGGGGACCATCCAGCTGAGCTCAATTCTTTAAGAGAGAAGCCAGGCCAAGGGCTTCCATAAATAACCACAGAGCTTTGTTCCCTGACTTCTAATCCAAACAGCAGGGGGCACAGTCAAATGGCTTGTGCCCAAATCCTAGCTCTGCTTCTTTCCAGCTATGTGGCCCTGGGCAACTCCTTTGATGTCTCTGGAATAACCTGTGCCCTCTGGAAAATGAGGGGTTAAATGGGTTAATGTGCAAAAACTAGGCTAGAGCGGAAGTCATTCCTAATGTTAGTTAATAGTGTCTGCATTTCATGGCAGAGGTTTTCAATTTTTGTTTCTTAAATGATCTTGTGGGATACCGATTATGCTGCCGGTTGTTGAATATTGGTTATGTGGCTGGCTCTGCTGTAGGTATTTTCTCTTGTAATCCTCAAAACAATCCTGAGAGTTTGGTATTAAAATATCCTGGCTATGGTGAGAAAATGGAGCTAAAATAACTAGCAGCAGAGCAGGAATCAAGTCCTGTTCTGACACTGAAGTCCATGCCTTGAAACTTCGCTTTTTTTTTTTAATCACTAAGTATTTGTCAAGCACTATCCAGGGAGCACAGAATCATACGTTTGTCACCATTTTTACTGTTAAAGTTTTGGCCTTCAGAATGAAATGATAACAGATCATAAGCCACCTACCTTTTCCATTCCATGCAGCATGGAGCTGGGGCGATGTGTTTTTGTAAGGAAGTACTTACTGTTTGATAGTTATCTCTGTTCTTCTCTTCAGCTACCTCCTTTACTCAAAACCCTTTTATTTAGAAAATATGTGGCTACTTCTGCATTTGCTGGGAGGTGGATGGTCTTGTACTTTTTCTCTACTGTATGGTAAGTTGTTTGATCATATTTATAAGCCTATATTCTGCAAACATTTATTAAGTGCCAAGTAGGTATCAGGTCCCTGCCCAGCCCAGAGGGTACTAATTAAATAATGGACACAGTCCCCAGTTTCAGGAACAGAGTGAGAAAAACCTCTAGAAAAAAACATAAGGTGGCAATGATAATGCACAAAAATCCTTGTTAACATGGCCAAATCATGTCTAAAAGATCAGAATATGCGGTAATTCATTGTGTTTGTGGAAAGGGAAGATCAAGCTAGTTCTACAAGAAATACAGCATTGAATAAGAAAAGCAGGAAGAACATTTGGGGCCCTTGGAATGGAAATACAAAACTGTTTCTTGTACAAGGAAATGGGGAGTTTCTGTCCATGGCCAGAGTATAGGGGTGTCATAATAGGGAGAAATGAAAGGTGAACGTGGATAAGACCAGAGTGTGGAGTGTTTTCATTACAGCATATGGACGTTGTCCTGCAGACCAGAGGAGGAGGAGGGCCTCCACTGATTTTTAACCAACAGATACCTCTGACAAGATGTGCATTTCAGAACTATAAATGATAGTTTGGAGGAGTGCGGGAAGGTTAGAAATGCCAGGCTGCTAGAATAACCAAAGAGGGAGGGGATAATGGGGATGGACAAAGAGGAGACATGTGTCAGAGGGACAAGAAGACTAGGATCCCAGGTGAGGCTTGGATGATAAAAAGGAAAAAGCACCCTAGGCAAAGAGAGGAATGATGGCTGGTGAGAACATGGCTAAATGTCTCAGTGGAGGCACACATTTGGTCTATCATAAGACTATTATATTATATATTATATTATAAGACTATTGAGGTACCATGGGATAGTCAGTGAAAATGCAAAGCAGGTCATTGAAGACCAGGTGAGATATCAATGCTAGAGATTAGGGTTGCCAGATTTAGCAAATCAATACTCAGTTCAACTTGAATGTCAGGTAAATAAAGAATCTATTTTTAATATAAACATATCCCATGGAATATTTCAGATAATGAGTCATTTTTGAGTATAAATATGTCCCATATTTTGCATGGGAACTGTTGTTTATCTGGCATTCAAATTGAACTGGGTGCCCTTTATCTTATATTTGGTGACCCCACTTGAGAGGTACCAAGTTCAAGTGCCCTGTACCCACAGCCACAAGTTCCTACCCTGCCAATTAATAACAGAACCTGTGCCTGGGATATGGGGCTTTTAAGACTAAACCTGGGATGTTCTCAGAGGAATTGGGATGAGTTGGTCTCCCTGGGCTGAAAAGATGTAGTCTGAATGGAATTTAGAGACTCTTAGACCTTCTGTACCTTGGTGGATTGAGAGCCACACTGGGTCAGAGGTCCGTACCCTAGAGACCACTGTAATTCAATATCTCTAGGCTACCACTGTCACCTTGACTGTGCCCAAGAATTCCAACCTTTATTGAAACTGTCCTCTGGTTTGTATTTTTTCCTCTTGAAGAACATTTGCTGCTGATTTAGTCTTGTTTAAAATTCCATTCAGTTAAGATGTTCTGTTTTAATCTCTGTGTGACTCTTCTTCAGTCATTTCCTTTCTCCTCAGTTCAGTAGAATCTACCTCCTGGAGTTTGCTTATCAGCCCAATGTACACCACAGGCCTGGACTTTGTTCTGACATCTCTTTATATTTAATCCCAATGCTGTTTCTCTGCCAAGCAGATGTGTATTAAAATGTGCATAAGAAAAGAAGCAAGCTGGGCTTAGTTAGAAATTTCCTCAATTTGCACGCACTCCATTGGTATAAGAGCATTTTTTTTCTAGAAAACCCCACAACAAACATATGTTAATAGCTACTTAGAGGGATCAAGACAAATGTGTATTTAGCCATTTCTGCCATCACCATTCTGGCCTCTTTGTCAGAGACACAGAAACAATGATTGAGTATTCATGGACATGGAGCATACTGCAACTTTTTTCTTGCTTGTAGGATACCTTTTCTCACAAGGAAGGAGTGACTTGAACAGCCAACTTTGTCCAACTAATTTTTTTTTTTTTCATATGGTATTATTAGGAATAACCTGGGTTTCCTCCTTAGGTCTTTAGGTCTCATATATGTATTTAAAAACAGCTTATTTTTGATGTGATAAAGGCTTCTAAGAGCCAAGTTTTCACTTACTAAGCTAAAGAAAGATACAATCACAGGGCTGAAATGCACAGAGAAAGGGAAAGTGAATATTGAGATACCCATAAAAGATTTTCTGAGCTCTATTTTCTGGACTGCCTATTTTAGATAAGATTATTAACAGATGTACCTTTCACTACCTTTTCCCTCTACAGGCATTAACCTCAGGGCCATTTGATGAGAAAGTTTTTTAAAAAATGGGACTAAAACAGCAACCGTGTGATGGGAAGGGGCGGGGGGTCCCATATATCAGGCAGTCCTGTCCAGGAATGAGAGAACGAATTGGTCAGAACATGGGCAAGTTTGAAGCAAGAAAACATAGGAGTAGGATGCAAGTAGGTGGCACAGAAAAGCCATCTGAGATCCATATTAAACTAGCATTTGCTCTGGGTCTTGTTTACGTTTGGCTGAGTATGGGCAGCTGGGAAGAGTCAAGATGCATAGGCAAATTCTTGCAGAGTCTCAGCCAGTGGCAGAAGTACTATTCCAATGGCATAACCTGAAGATAACTCAACCAATCCCCAAATGTGAAACATGACATGCCATTTCTAGAATTTATTACTTCAGATCTGAAGCAAATTAGACATCTAAAGCTTAAAGAGAAGATGCAAATTACAAGGTTTGTGTTGGATGACATCTGCCCAGAAGGTGGGAAACCTGAGTTTTAGTCATGTAGAAAACCACTTTCTTGCTGATAATTAAGGTAACCAGTCTTTACTTTCGACAACTAATCACATATATTTAATGCTTTGGTGTCACCCAGTTGATGTCCCCAAGCCATCTGACATTTTAAAACTATCTTTTTATCTATCTTTGGATATGTATAGAATTAGTATTCTTTATTACACTTGAACTTGTGGATCATGAAGCCTACTTCTGTAATGGGTGTGAGTTGATTAATTAGGTTAAAGGCAGGGAACAAAGCTTTTGCTTAACTTTTATTCATCATGGCACAAGATAGAACTTTAAGAAACACCACTGAAAATTTTATCACCAACATGAAAATTAAGAGTAGCACGTTTTATAAAAAAAAAAAAATTCTATAATACACTTTCCCTTCTGAAGTGAAAAAAAAAAAATTCTGAAAATACTGAAGCAAATTGCCACCTGCTGGTCAAAAGTGGTTTTGCAGTTGAAAAACCGAACAACTGTAGTACTGCAGAACATTTTACATTACACACAAAATTATAGAAGAAAACGTTTCCTCAGCCTTTGGCACAATTAAGTACAAAGGTGTAGTTTTGTTCCTCCCCAAATATGATTAACTTTACAAGGAATTGCATGTAATTTGGTTAATACTGATTATGGGGCAAAGGGAAAAACCACATTCTGTAATTTGAATGTTCTATTTTGATTCTTAAACACTTAATAGTTGGATTCCAGTTTGTCGTTTTGAAAAATACATAAAATCATACATTATAAATATATATTATATATGGTCTATATAAAATTGAATTTGACCTAAAATGGGACGGACAACTTCTTAATCACTCCTTGTTAGGCACGGCCTTTCTCTCATTTGATTAACTGAATCCTTTCTGGACAGGTTCTAAAAATATATTTCATAATGTATCAAATTTAACACTTTCCTTAAAACTTATTCAATATGAAAAAGCATTCAGTGACTATAATTTTTGTACCTCACTACTATATAAAAATATGGCTTCTCATATTCTGTTTTGTTTTGTTAGTGTTTTCTTAGGCTTTGAAAGAAGGGCTGTCCTCAGTTAAAAGGTATGGCAAAAGCACAGAAACCCGCTTGTGCATGTTCTAGAACACTCTATAGAGTCTCAACGCTTAATATATCTCATGGTGTAATATAAGTGAAGTGACTTAAAATTGTTCCTTCTGTTTTCTCTCTGTGAATATATCATATTGATTATCATACATAGATTCGTTACAGAATATACAATGGTCAAAACTGAAGACACATAAATACAATTATTAAGCAATACCGAAGCAAGAGTTTGATCGTATACAGAGCCAACGTGGGCAGTTTGTCGATTGGATATTGGCAACTGTTTTGGTTTTTCCTAAGGCTGGCTATGCAATAGAATCGTTAAGATCAATGGCGAGGGTCTGAGTGCTCTACATCTGTCAGTGGGCTGGGTTTCTCTTGTGTTGTTTTTTAAAGTGTGAAAGAAGGAAAGGAAGTGTGTGTCAATTGTCCAGCACGACTTTCCTGGTGCGGGCTGGAGTGGGCATTCGGGCGGGCGGGCGGCTCGGCGGCCTGGGCTCATACCAGCGTTTCCGGGAGGGCGTCGGGGTTGTCGGCGGACAGGAGCTCCCAGATCTGCCACCGCTCTCGCTGCCAGTCGAGCCAGCTGGCTTCCCCCAAGTTTTGAGCGTCCTGCTGGCCGGCGCTAGCCTGGAGGGAGTAGGCGCTGCTGCGCTTGCTGTGCGCCGCGCGGGACTGGGGCTGGGCGGCCGGGCCTCCCTCGGGCGAGGCGGTTCCGGAGCCCGCCTCGGGCCTCTGGCGCCTCCACAAGGGCAGCTCCGCGGGCTGCGGGGCGGGCGCGGCGGGCTGGCCGGGCCCGGGGTACGGAGGCGGGGGCCTCCGGTCTTCCCTGCCGCTCTCCCGCGGTCTCTGCGGCCAGGCCCCGTCCGGCTCAGCAGCTTCGGTCGCTTCGGCCGCGCTGCTCAGGCTCAAGTAGGGCTCGGACCTGGCCGCCGGCCGCCTGGCCGCCCCGCCGCCGCCCTGGATGTGCGGAGTGCTGCAGACGCGCGGCACCGCAGCGGGCGCGGGCTGAGTCCTCCGCGGGACCTGAGGGCCTCCGTCCAGCTCCGAGGGGCTCCCCTGCCACCGAGGCCAGTTCGCCGACAGGTTCCCTTGGGACAGGGAACAGGGCCCCGGTCGGAGGGAGCTGCTTTCAAAAATGTCACCATAGGAACCTGAGAGCAGAGAGAAAGGCCAGAACTGGAATTAGCTTGCAGCATTCCTCTGGGGATTAGAGTCCTCGCACTGGCTTCCCCGTGCCAACTTGTACCACCACCAAAAAAAAAAAAAAAAAAAACCAGCATGCTCTCAGCTGCTGCCACCTAAAAACACCTGCTAGCAAAAGAAATGACAAATGCACAATTCATGTGGCCACTCAAAACTTATGCCTAGACTCTTGACAGGTTAGCTGAGCTGCCAAACCAGATTAAACAGCCTTGTCACCAATTTGTCTCTGAAAAGGAAATGAAATGGCATATTTGGGTGGAAACCCTACAGGTAATGTTTGTTATCCTTTCCCCCTCTCTTCAGGATTTTCCCAGTAATATTTAACGACCATGTAAGATGATAACAAGGCAAAAATGAAAGAAAATTAATTTTAAAAGTAAATGCAACAAAGTTTAAGAATAACACTCCACCTGTCATTCCTGGGTCTTTGGATCCACTTTTTAATGTTGAATGCCAAGTTCCCCAGATATTGAAAGGCTCCTCTGACATATCTAAGACAAAAAGTACAAAAAGGTGTGTGACACAAAACGAAATTTTAAAGACAAAAGTTAATACATATTTTATAACATCTTTTCTGTGCAAAGTAAAGTATTCAAGATCGTGCCAGATGCAAAACAGGTTACAATTCATCTCTGCTTTTCAGGAGCCTTACAAAAACTTCTTATATCTTGGTTAGATAGAATACCACCCCCCCCCCCCAAAGTCTCTGCATCATAATCCTCAGAACCTCTAAAGACAGTATCTTATATTCAAAAAGGACTTTGCAAATGCAATCAAATTATATGATTCTTGTGATGAGGTGATATTCCTGTATGACCCAGGAGGGCCCCATAAGACAGAAGCTGCTCTCTTGCTGGCTTTAAAGATGGAGAAAGGAGCCATGAGACAAGGGATACAGAAGCTTCTTGAAGCTAAAAAATGCAAGGAAACAGATTATTCCCCAGAGCCTCCAATAAGGAAGGCAGCCCTGTGGACTCATTTTAGACTTCTGACCTCCCAAACCATAAGACAGCAAATTTGTGTGCTGCTTTAATCCACTGAAATTGTGATAGCTTGTGACAACAGCAGTAGGAAAAGCTCATACAAGGGGCGGGGGTGGCAAGATGCTTGCGGGCTCTAACCATATTAATCAGAGATTGAGGACCAGCAGTAACTGTTTCTGGACTACCCTCTGGAATACTCAGCTATTGGCACCCACAGACTCATTCCTGCACTTATTCCTTCAGGAAACCTGGGTCTGTGCATAAATAGCTTTGGAGTTAAGTGCTACATTAGAATTTTCTAGCCATCTCATTTACTCCACTCTACAATCCTGTGATGGGATCATAATTATGATTTATAGAAGCAAATGTCTAGTGCCTCCAGGTGTTCAGCAGTTCACATACATTATCTCATTTCATCCCTAGGAGATAAATGGGAGATCATTTGACAGAAGAGACACCCAGTGTGAGGAGAGGTGAGAAATACACACAAGTTATTTAGCATGCATTATCTAGTGCTTATGATACACTAAGAGCTGCATTCAGAACTTGCCATGAATTAGCTAATAAACCCAAGGAATTTGACACCATTATCATTTCTGAATTTTCACAGCAGGTAGACATGGGTCTCAGCAAAGCTCAATCATTTGTTTGGTATCTTGCAAGTTGAAAGTTGCAGAACAGAGTCTTACTTCAAATATAGTGCTCTTGTCATTGGACTCTGACACTGTTTGGTTCCAGCATGCTGCCTAGTTATGTAGTAGGTTCAACTTGTTATCTTTATGAAACCAATAGTAGTAAGTGGGTGACATCTTAGGCTATCAAATATGCAACCAAAACCTACCCACCAGGATAAATAAAGTTTTCTGCATGTTGGGGGTAGGAGGGTCAACTGGAAATATAAGTGGCTCTTCCTGGCATGTGTTCTCTTCCCACATATTTGAAAATCAGAGTGTGGGCTGCAAGGACCCTCCAAGACAATGCCTGCACTCACCACCCTTTCTTCCTGAGTAGGTGTTCAGCAGATACTCAGTAAATGCTCACTAAATTACAGAAACAGTAAACAAGGGACAGTGAAAGAGGAGGTTCAAAGTGTCTTATATCATGCCATATGCACAAATAGAGTCACTTGATTTGGCCTGTATCATCTAGACTCCCCTTACCTTTTCCAAGCCTTGGTCCAGGAGAACTTTCTCTTGACTTTGACTTTGACGCTGGCAAGTGGCCCACCAACATATATTGTTCTGGCACTTTGTAAAGCTTCTCCGAGCCGCCCGGGCCCCTGTCCTCTTGCATAGCCAGCAGGGAGCGCTCGGACAGCACTGGGGAGTTGTTGTCATAAGGGGAGATGTCTCCACTGGAGGCCTTGTTGGAGTCTGTAGATGAATGCCTCCCTCCCATAGAAAAGGAAACTTCCGACTGCAGAATGTCAGGGCTTCTGGTACAACGAGACAGTTACAGGTACATGAGTGTGTTAATAATTTGTCACCACATTTAAACAATACAACCATTACACAAATGACAGGAGGAGAACGCATGGACACAGGGGCCTTTTGAACAATGTTCCAACATGTCTGCATTAATAAAATGAAAGCGTTTCCACATAATGGCCGGAAGATGGCAGCAAAACACAACAAATGTAACAAGAAACGGCAGCCCCCGAGAAGGAGGGGGGAGGATGAAGCAGACACGGATCCCTGCACGGTGTTCGCCAATGTACGGCCAGCAGAGGGCAGTAAAACCTAACAAATGTAACAAAATTTCAGCAGAGCAGAGGAAGGAGATGAAAAGATGGATCCCTGTAATCGCCAATGTGTGGCCCGCAGAGGGCAGAAAAATCCAAGTTGTAACGGGAAGTGCTAGCTGCCAGGGGAAGGATGGAAAATAAACAGAAGCACATCTCTGTATTCGCCAACAAATATGCCTGAGGTGCCTCGTGGATTAAATCCTGGTTTCATTTAAAAATTAAACTCTGATGGTCACTTTCTATTAAGTAAGGAAAAACTGGCAGCTGCCACTTTTACCTTCTTCAATATCCTGTATTAAAAATCACTTGAATAAAATTGTGGGCAACTTTTCTTCTCGAAATACTTAAATTCATCCTTCCTGTGATGAAGATGATGATGCTACTGATGGGAATAAATATTTCACATAAAAAAAAGTTGGCCAGAAAGATAAATATATGACCACCATTAAGAATCCACTGTATTTTAACACATATTTAAAATGATTCTGCAAAGGACTAGTGATTTTATACATTGATCTCACACACTAGTTACCAAACCATAAATACACGTATGAATGTGTTCTCACAGCCACGGAAGTGGTGAATATGTAAGTGGAACAGGAAAATGAGGACTTCAGGAACATGGAGAGACTGGTGAAGTCTTACCTGGAACATCTTTACTTTCTACCTTCCTCAAAACAGTGGCCCTGACAAAATCTTAAAGGGAAATGATCACAGGTTGATTACAAGTTCCAGAATCTGCTTCTGCATCCCCACCCTCACTTTGCTTCCTTTTTCTAGTCTTTGCTTTCCTTTAGTTGAAATTTTCAAAACAAATCTTTGTGGTTTTAAAGAAGGTAAACATACGCCTGAGCAATCCCTTCCTAACCAAATGGTTTTGTGCATGCAAAATGGAAGCAGTGCCCTCATGGGGACCAAGAAGCTAGCTCCATTTCAGGTTTCCACCAAGGGTCAGTACCCAGGGAGAAACCATCCCAGCATTCCTGATGTGCCATGCCAGCTGCCTGTCACTGAGGTGGATAGGGTTTGAGCAGTTTTGCTAAGGACATTTTCTACCCACATGGAATAAATAAGTCCTTTCCTTGCTTCCTCTTTGAACTGATATCAGACAATCTTATGGGTAGGAGCCAGAGGACAGCCATGAGGATGATTTTCCAGACCTTCAGGCCTCCAATGAATTTGAAAAAAAAAAATCAAAGGAACTTAACTATTTCTGCTGGAAAGTGGGGGGAACACTATTTAACCACCATAGCTAATTAAAGGGAAAAATCTCTTTAATTCTAGCCAAAGGAACACAAAATAAAACTAATTGGACACTTGTCTGTTGTCATGGGCTCTGACTGAGGAAAGGTTATTACGAAAATTAGAAAAATCTAATAAGTTGAACTAACACAGAACCCAGTTCAAAATCAGGGTTCAATGTTCTGAACGGGGCTATGAATAATATTATTGGGCTACTTCCATTGACATATTCCAGTCATTAATGGAAATGTCTTTTGTCTACTTAGTAAGAATAAGTCATGATTTTATATCAATAATAGTAGCTACATAAAGCCTTATTTTATAAGATGTTTTAAAGAGAGTTAAGTCGATTCATGAGCCCAAACCAAAACAACTATTAGTGCTATAGATGTTTTGTTTTGTTTTTGCCTCCTCATATTGGGAGAAAAGTTTTTAAAAGATCGTATTTTAGCTCACAGAGACCACAATAATTCTGTCTCATGTCTTTCTCATCTGTCTTACTCAACATATAGAAGATAATATGTTCCACAAAATGTTATAAATTACAGATGGAACTAGGGGTTATATATATAAAGAAAGATGCCTCATGAAACAAATTTCTCTTAAGTCTTAGTACTAGGGACATTTGCGTTTCTACTGAGTGAGTAGGTTATTTTTATATTATGGAAGCATGAGTCATATAATAAGTAATGTATTTCTGTTTGAAATGAATGCTAAAAGCTCAGAGGAAATGGAGCTCCATTTGAGTTGATGTATCAAAGCTTGGGGAGTGCCTTTTTGTCTCTTGCATTGCAGCTTCATTTTATCACTTTTTCTATTGTTTTCCTTCCCCCATTCCCTCAAGTTACCTACTATGACCTTGCTGCACTTTATATGCTTTTTCAAGCTTTCTCTAAAAATTGTTTTTGGACTAATGTACACACAGGGAAATCATACCTACATTAGTTGTTGGGGGGAGGGAACAGAAAAAGCAGTATGCCTCATAAGAGCATTTAGTTTGGTGAAAGTAAAACAACAATGACAATAGCAATAATAAAATTAACCAAAATTCCTATACCATTTTTTCCTCCATTTTCATACTCTTATTGGATTTAATTAAGTAGAGAGGAAAGGGCAGGAGGAAGAGGGCCACTGTCTGTTTCCTCTTTTCTTTGGGTTGGCTTTGCAAAATCTCATTTACCGTTTGTGAAATAAGAAAGTGTGCTCCCTATAGCAGTAGCATCTGCATCACTCGGGCACTTGTTGGAAATATAAATTTTCATGCTCTATTCTGGACAGAAGCAGCTACATCATTTGTGGAGGCCAGTACAAAATGAGCATGTGGGGTACCATGCTAAAAATTTTTTTAAAAAACAAGGAATTTCAAGATGGTAATAACAGATCATGTGAGTTTCTTCTGAGTGTAGGGAAGCCAGCTCTGCCTATTAAAAGGGGGACTTCTGGGGTAGGGCCAGCAGAAGCCCAATAGATGATTCTGATGCATGAAGATGTTTGGGAACCTCTAATAATCAAATCTTTTCCCCCTCTCTCAATCTATAAGTGTGACAGTGGGCCAAGGGTCTGTTGAGAGCTGAAGTAGGAGGAAAACCACAAATGGTGGCCCAAACTATAGCACTGGTTAGACTGGGAGTGAATATGTTGGTCCTCATCTTGGGGTGACTGGTACTCCAGAAGGGAGAAAGAGAGCAGGTGTGCCTATCCCAGCTGAACTCTTGGACGTCCTCTATCCTGCCATAAGCAGGATTCAGACAACAAAATGTAGTCTGGTTGCAGATCAGAACATGTTGAGGTGAGGGAGGTAGGAGAGGCCCACCTGACATAAGTCTCATCAGTCAAGCCACTAAAGTGAGAACAGGTGGGGCTCCAATCAGGGTAGAAATTGAGGGAATTGCCTGGGGCTGATTCCTAGAGATAGAGGTGGATGAGTTGTTCAATAGTAGACATGGGCCTTGAACCTCCTCAGAATGACTTGGGTCACAGTCAGGGACAGACAGAGAGGGCCATCCTGTGAGCAATGATGCCTTCTTTTGCAGCCAGGCCTTCCCAATTTATCTCAGCCATGGGAGGGAATATAGTATGAGTGCCTGGCAATCAGAATTAGAAATATACTCATGTGAAATAACCTGTTGGTCTATGGTACAAGTTTGTACAGAGTCCATCATGTTTCAGGCATTGGACTGAACTACTATTAACAGCTCTCTTTGTTCATTATCTCAGTCTGTATATTATTAAAAGAATAAGGAAGTTGACAAAAGCATTTTTTTTCTAGCAACAGAGGCATTAGGGGTTGGGACCCTTCTAATGTTTATTTGCTAAATAGCATTCAACAATATTGCAAATCAGTAAGATGCTCTATTTTATGCTTAAAGTTAATGGCCTTTTAAAATATTTTCCTATCATTTTATTTTCTCAGCATAGGTCAGAAATTGGCAGGGAAATTGCCTAGGAACCCTGTCAAAGAATTGTCAAATAAAACAAACAAACAAAACAAAACAAAAATGATCCCTTTGGTTATCTCTGAAAGAATGAGACAAGAAGCAACAGTGATCCTCTCTTGCATTTACCTCTGGAAAAAAATCCAGCTCTAAGAAGACAGTTTTGAGTTCAGGATCCTAAGTGAAGGCATTAAAATATTCATTTACTTATTTACAGAAAATATTTACCCAGATCAGTGATTCACTAGATGAAGAGTTAGCTAAAGCATATAGTAGCCTCTCTTTCTATGTCTTGGAATTTACTAGAATGCTGGGCAGAAGAGTTGCCAGTTGACATGAGTTTTGGCTTCTAAGTACCTAGTGACTTATCTTTCCAGTCTCAGGGCCCAATGGATTGTGATAGAGACTGTTGGATGGATGGGTTTCTAGTCAACCTGGGTTTTCCTCCATGCATGGAGGGTTTTCCCATTAGATCCCCAAACCCCAGGACCATCCATAGCATGCATGGCCAATCTCAGCTAACCAAACAAGCATGGGATGGGCATGGAGAGCGAATCATGTTCTCACCCTCAGCTGGTCCCTCCAGGTCAAGGGGTAAGCACGCTGGCAGGGTACTGTGAGCAGGCCTGCACTGTAGCCGGAAGCACAGAACTTGTTCTGTGGATAAATGGAAAACTCCGGTTCAATTACCGGATGTGGCCAGCCCAGCCCCTTGCTGAGCTGTCTCAGTGAGAAACACTCCTGAAGATTTCAAATATGTGTTGTCTTCATCCTTGGCTCAGTTAATCAACTGATAAACTTAAGTCTGTTGGAACTCAAAGCTCGTAATCATCATAGACACTATTAATTATACTAGGAAAGGAATCCACTGACATAGCAACTCTGGAATTATGGGCATTATGGAGGATTTTCATATTAATCATGCTCAGGTCTACAAAGCCTGCCTTATGGAGAATCCTAGGGAAAAAATACCCTACTCCAAAGAGGAGCTGATATGGCTCTAACCTCCCCACTGCGTGATGAAGCAAGTAGCCTGGACATTTGATGACATTTCTCTCCTCATTTTTAGTTCTAATTAACTCCCTCCTAATAGCATGTATGGAGCATTTTTAACAGATAAAGATAAAACTATACTGTATCTATTCATTTTATTTACAATGTGGCCCATAAAACATCTCCACAGTAATATTTTATAAATTTAAAAAAGAACTATGAATCACCAGTAAAGATGTTAGAAAGAAGGGAGGATGTGATCAATTCTTCTCCACACTGGATTGTCTTTCCATAGAAGGCACACTTATGCCTTTTGAAATTTTTAATTATGGAATCCCATAATATATGTGATCTTTTCCTAAAACTGGCTGAAAAGGCTTTCATAAATGAAGTATGTATGTGTTGGAGGGGGCTTAATGCTTCATAATTTCCAGGGAACTAGAATGAATGACAATTGAAGCCACCAGATACTATCAGTCAATAGTATTTTTTTTTTCTGTTATGCTATAGATAAAGTCAGACTTCTCTGGAAATCTGACAAATCATAGTAAAGGAACAGAGGAACACTCCATGGATTTATGGATGAAGACATGATTAAAGACATATTCAAAATATTAAAATGAATTGTCAACATGATATTTATCTGATAAGATAAATGTGATATCTTTAAATTATAAGAAAGTTCAACAGTTCTGCAGAATGAAGAAGGAAGGCTTATCATTCAATTTTTCAGTCCTACAATATTATCTTTTAAGACAAGTATATCCATGGTTCTGATTCACAGAATACCAGTTTTACTATTTTTTTTTCAATTTCTATTAAACATCGTGAAGGCAATTAACAGGATTAGACATAATGAAATTTAAAAATATATACCTATAGGTTTGGTTCAATTCATGTATACCTTCTCTTCAAATGTAGTTAAATTTGTTTTCTTTTGTTCTTATTCTCGGGGAAGATGTTCTACTTAGTTTTACTGAATGAATATTATATTTCTGAGGCATCTATGCAGTTTGATGAAATAAGAACAAGTTTTCCTTACACATTTTTCTCAAGCCTGCATTTAAAAATTATGAGAACTGTTGTTGGAAATGGATACCACGTCACAGATTATCTGAGCTCTGCTGAGCTCTCGTGAGCTCTGAATTATGTAGACTTCACATTAACCATGCTTAGTTCTGTGAAATATCCCTTATACAGAATTTCAAGGGTCTGTAGTGCTTCAGGCAAAAAGAGAACTGTGCGTTCTATCTACAAAAGTCTATGTCAGGTTAATTTTTCTCCCTAGATCATTAAAGAAGTCAAAAATACTGAAAAATTAAAATTAAGTACATTTGAACTTACAACATATGGTCAGCTTAAGTGCTTTATTTAAACCAAAACAGAATTTCATTATGATTTTCTTTCAATTTAACATAATTAAACATTTTTTAAGATCATCAGTTGGTCAGGAGAAACTGTCAAACACATTAATGCTCTTGGCTAAAAAAAGTGAGATAGGTGAAGGCTATCATGTGATTGATGAGTTCCTTCCACTTAAGTCAAGGGACTTGTTTTACCTTCAGGCTCTAGTATGGCTAAGCAGTGCACTGGTCTTTTAAAAAATGTTGATATTTTATTCATTATTGATTTGGGGGATCCCTTTGATTTGGTAAATATTGCATTATAATATAGTTAGTGTTTATGACTGTTTGGAGGCACATTCTTAAATTTATGCCTAGGCACATGCCTCCTTTGCCCCTGCCCAGTCTCAGCCCTGCTATAATACCTTTGTTCTGTAGCAAATATCCCTCTTCACACTACCTTGTACTCTTTGATTAACTTTCTATCCCCCCTCCCTTTTTAATTACATTCATAAATCAAAGGGGAGGAATTATTTTAAGTACCTTTGAAGAAAAGAGCATATAATTCTAATAAATATGCCAGACAAGCAATTAAAAAAAGTCTTGCATCTTTAGTAATAAAACTCTCTTCTAATCTCCTTTTGGCATCCCATTTTGAATGAAGCCAAAAATTTAAGTATACAAACATAAGAAAAAATGATGAATTCTCCTTTCACTCCCAATTCTGATGTTGCATAAAAAAGGGAAAAACCAAAATCAAAACAAAAACATTAAGTTCTCAAATATCACTAAATGTTTGCTCTTTCAAAACAAAAATAATAATAAATATTTTGTCGTTCTTGGTTTTACACTCTTTTGAAAATGTGTTTTTCCCCCTCCAAATTAAATTTTGTACAGTTTCCACTTGGCCTCACAGAAATCTAAAGCTTTATTTAAGTATGTGAATGGGAAGCGGGCAAAGTACAGAAACTTCAGGGGAAAAATCAAAGGGTCTGAAGTGAATGAGGGATTTTCTTTTAGACACAATGCCACAGCTTAAAGTGGATGAGTTCTCCCTTGGGCCATATTACCTGGTAGGTTGTTATGTAATGCACACCAAGGTAGGATCTAGTGATGCCCATCCCTGCTAAGTACTTGTAAATGAACCAAAGGTTGAAGCTCAAAGCAACATGAGCATATTATTAATATTTATTTAGCAGTTATTATAAACCAGATACTATTTTAAGAGCATTAGAGATACTATTTTGGTGCTAATTTTTAATCTACAGTTTACAGATGAGAAAACTGAGACTGACATCAATTAATTTACTCAAGATCATACAGCTAATAGAAGTGGAGCTGGAATTTGAACTTGGGCAATCTGGCTCTAAACCTGGAGCTTTGTAACCAGTGTGTTAAACTACACAAACAAGCATGTGTTATTGATGGATAAATGACATGCCAGTGGAGCCAGCACCATCTGTCAGTTTGGGTACTGTAATTAACTATCACTGTAATCAACGATTATGGTAGTCTATTGTCACTGTAACTCTTCTTCACCGTTATCTCCTAACTTAAGTGCCACCCACCAGCCTACTATTTAAAAGCTTCTGCCTAGGTTCTCTATCAGGTTTCCAGACAATCAAATGGTTCACTGTTCTGGGCAGGGCCTGGGTTTAGCTCCCCAGACATCTAAGTCTGATTATATCCTCCTTCATCTTCCAAGTCAACTTCAAATCCTTCCTCTTTTCAGAAGCTATCCATGAAATCTTCAAGTCACACCTCTTTCTCTTCTCCAAACTTCAAGTTGATTTATGATCTAGAACATCATTTCCCTTTTTGACCTTTTGAAGGTCAAAAATCACCCACCTCAAAATCCTCTTGTGATTTGTATCCAACTTGGTGGATCTGAGCCTGATGTTCTAAGCCTTTGCTGCTCATTAGATCCATGTGAGAAGCTTTAAGAAATCCCCATTTCAGATTGTAACCCAGAAAAAGTGAATCAGCATCTCTGGGGGCAGGGGTTGTCCTAGACGTTTTTTAAGCTTCCCAGGTGATTCAAAAGGGCAGGTAAACCTGAGCCACTAATGTAACACCTATTATCTTTCACTCTGTGACATACTGCATAACATGCTTCCTATTATTTTTGTACTTGTAGGCCCTCTTCAACAAATGTCAAAGCTCTTAAAGGCAAGAAAATGCCTTGGTATTTTAAGCTTTCCCTATTCACAATGTGGATCATGGACCAGCAACATCAGTATCACTTGGGAGCTTGTTAGAAATATAGATTCAGGGGCTGAGGCTGTGGCTCAGTGGCAGAGCACTTGCCTAGCATGTGTAAGGCACTGGGTTCAATCCTTAGCACCACATACAAAAATAAATAAAGGCATGATGCCCATCTAAAACTATAAAAAATTAAAAAAAAAAAGAAATATAGACTCAAAGACCTCTTCCCCAGTTTTACTGATTCAGAAAGAACATGTTACCAAGATCTTCTGCTGCTCCATATGCAAAGTTTGGGAAGCACGGGTCTAAGGTGCTAGGAGATCACTTATAGTTTGATGGGTAGGACTTTCAGGCTTCAAAAGGCAATAACAATAAATGCTCTTTCATTAATCTATGCATTTTTACTTCATGACATCACAGTTGGCCATCTGAGCCATTCTTTGGCCTGTTCCTAGAGGAAAACAAACAAACAAAGAAACCTAATCTCTTCTCTCTCCTGCTAAATAAGTATTGCCAACTGTTTTCTGTTCTCTGATAACACTTGTCCTCCACATCCACAGAGCTCCCAGGGGCTCATCTCTATATTCCTGAAGCCATGATACTCACCTAAGATCATGGTCTGTGGTCAGTTCACGCAGATCTTTTGATTCTATTTCTTACTCTCAAGAGGGATAGGGAACAAAAGAGACTAGAGAATTACAAAGCTTGGCATGCATGTGTATATGTGTACTTCTTCCTTTTCCTAAGAGTACACAAAGACAGTTTCACTTTTTACCTTGGCATTTATGTGCAAAAAGTGTATTTGAAAAGCACAGAAAAATAATTCCCATCAGTGGCTCTTGAAAGTAAAAAACTCCACACAAAAGCAGAAAATCAGTCAGTCAAAACTCTGTGGTTTCTCAGGAGTATATTTTCTAGCTTTTCCACAGGACACCAACAAAATTTCAAATAAATGTAGCTTAATGAGGGATTCACAAAAGAAATACTGCCATGTCTGTTTTCTTGTACAGGGGAGAAAACTAAGTGAATTCACTAAAATATTGGTGGTACGTGTGTTGTTGGGAAGAAAAGTCATTTGTTACTTTAGATCAGAGTTTAACACTTTGATGATAGTTAGAAATCTAGGAAAAATATAAGTGTGACCTCAATTCTCTAAAATGAAAAGCAAGACCATAAAATGCTAGCCCATTTAGCCCATTTATAGTTTGAATATATTTTTATTTGTTCATGGCTCTTAAGGATTGAATCCATATAGAATGTCTTAATGGAACAGAATTTGGCCTGATAATGACTGGAACAGACGTGGATTTTTTAAAAGTGCATTTTAAAGTGTGATCCAATTATAAGACCTTCCTAGCTCTGCTGAAAATGGAATGAAGCTGAATTCAGCAGGACTATTCATGTAATGATCTGGGAAAGAAGAGGATTGAAAAATGCAGATTTCTCTTTCACTAAATGTATTTAAAAATAATATAATTTTATTAATATCTGAAATCATCCAAAAAGAAAATTAATCAAATTCAACATCACTATACAGTGTAATTTAACCTGTGTCATTGTTTCTAAGACTCAACAAATAAGATATAGCATTGTTTTATATATCATTAAGAAAGAAAAAAATGCATATGATTAAAGAAGAAAAAATGCTATAAATTAAGATATTCCATTGATAATAAGATTGATCTCATCTTTGAAGATGATAAACCATGTGTAAAATGTGTCTTAGAATTATTAAAACTGAGCAGATAAAAAGCATAAAATAAATGATACTTTCATAAGAGAACAGTAACAAGTTTTCATGTCATAAATTTAAAGTTGGGTGTCATGGTGATAATATTGCTCCTGGTTAGTGATGCCATATTAACCCTTTAACTGGCTTTTCCAACTGCTCAGCACCTCCACACACTGTGCCTCTGTAGACATCATTGGAATTAGCCATAAAATCTTACTAATGCAAAAATACAGTGTTCCTTTAGGGAAGAATAGTAGCAAACCATATCCTACAGCATAGTTTCATATTCCTCACTGCAAACTTAGGTGAATGTGAAGACCAGGGTACATTTGCATCAAAAGTATACAAGCTAGGTGCTGGAGATGTAGCTCAGTGGTATAGCACTTGCCTAGCATGCATGAGGTTCTGCGTTCAATCCCCAGTACCACATAAAAAAAGAAAAAAAATTAAGAAGAATACAAGTTATAAAGGATAGGAAAGCCAAGAAAGAGCACACCTCTAATTTCAAATGAATTGCTTTCACTGATAAAACTGTTCAAGACATTTCTAGGCATGGCCTTTTGGGCTCCTGAGCACAGTTATCAAGATTCTAAAAGAAGAATCACTGATGTGCATCATAGTCCTCTGAGCTCTTTGCCAGTGATTTAGTGTTCTTTTTTCCCAGTAAACACAGTCGAAAGGATCTCAAGGGGCTACAGAAAGCTGAAAATGAAATAGAAAAGTCTTGTAAAGTGGTTTCTAATTCAATAAGTGGATTGGTAAGACTGAAGCATTTTCTGGTTAGGTGGAGTGATCAGAGTTGCCAGAAAGCTGCCAAAATTCCACTTCGGTCACCCTGCATGGAGTTATGTAAATGTTTCTAATTCTTTAGAAATGGAAATAGAAATCCCCAACGTGGCTTTAGAAAATGGAAAACTGGCATACTCACGATGATTGGGAAGCCTTCCTTCTGAGTAAATAGTCCACGACATCAGGATCCGTCTCTAACAGGCTGATCAGTACTTCATTCTGGAGATCTGGGGGGACCTGAAGAAGCCAAGTGTTGAGGCATAAATAAAATCATTCCAGAATGGGGCAAAACATAGTCATTGGCAACTTTATGATATCATAAAACAGTGCCTTAAAAGTTTAAGAAAGCAAAGTGATTTATTAGTTAAAATTAAACTCACACCAACCCATACAGCAAGTTTAATTCTAAGAACAAACGGAATGGTTACGAAATAATCATATTTGATAAAAAATGTCACACTCATATACCTGGAGATACAACCTAGTCATTTTGTTGCCTCTGTTGCTCAGATTAGATTTTCTTGGCTTTGAGTAAGCAAAACATCATGGTTAAGAAGAATGGTGTTCATAATTTATTGTGTAAATGGGGACACTCTAGAGTTCATATTTTAAATGATGCCAAAGCTACAGGCATAAATTTAGACTGTCTTGGGCAATTCTGGAACATATGATCCTTTTATTAAGAGGGCAGGCCCTTGAGCCAGGTTGCTTGAATTCTAGCTTTATCACTTATTAGCTGAGGGACCTTCCATAACATACATTAATAAGGATCTTTCTGACTCTTGGTTTTCCTCATCTATCAAATGGAAATAACAATAGTACTCACCACAAACTGGAGCTGTAGTGATTAAATTACTAATTTTGTGTCAATAATTTAGAACACTATCTGGTCAATGATAATCACCCAAAAAAAAAGAAAAAAAAAATACTAGCACTATGACTGCACTGTCACTTAGTGCCTGCCTTCTCTCCTTTCTTGCACCCTGTTTCCTCAAGATTTAGCCATTTCTAGCTTCATAATTTCATAGAAATCCACTAGAATTATATGGATTGGCATCACTGTCTAATCCACAGTGCAACCAAAGATGGCCTTAAGTCACCCATGTGGAAATGTTCTATAAGAGAAGACTAAATCCAGTTCTGACCAATGGTCTTCTACTCTATATATGCTGTTAGCCCAACCAGAGAAATTGCAAATTATTGAGAAAAAAAACAATTTTTCAGTCTGATTCTCTCACATGCAGACTCAGAGAGAAGAATTTTTAAAACCACAGGGACAAGTCTTCTGAGAATAAGTGGTTGGTAGAAGAATTTTCCTCCTGCCTCTTGCAGAACTCAATTGTTCTTGAGCTCTAAGAAGCTGGAAACAATTTTATTAATAAAAACAGGGATGAGAAAGCAAGAAAATGCTTTCCTTCTCTCATAAATCTGTTCCTCCTACTTCATCCTAAATCTTCATTAATGGCGCTGCCAAACCCTAGTCACATAAGCTCAAACTCTCAGAGTTGTATTCCATCTGCTATGACCCAAGTTCAAGTCTTCATTACCCCTTTGTAGTGGTCATATGTTGGCCATTACAAGTCTCCATTTCCCTCTTATTATAACAGTTGTACCCTAAGTTCACTCAGGAAAACCAACCACTTCCTACCCCACCCCTTACTCAAGAGTGAAGTATGTACTGTAATCAAAGTTGACCAATCATTTCATTCCCAGACCACCATGATTGGTGAGAAATGGCCACGTGATTCCATTAGAGGCAATGTAAAACTATGAGAATTTCCTTGAGGGTTGTAGGAGACAGGAGACAGGAATTGTAGACATACAGAACCTTATGATTATGTTGACCATTGAGCAAATAATAAGAAGTGGAGGGGGTGGAAATAAGGAAAAGGAAGAGAAGGAGGAGGAGGAAGAAGAAGAAGAAGAGGAGATAGAGGAGGACAGAAAAGAGGATTTCTTGATGGCATTTGAGTCTTGTGTCAAGCTATGCCTAAAAACACATCTGCTTTTAATTACAGCTACATGAGCCCTGAAGTTCTTTAAGCTATTGTGTTTATAGAGTAAAATAAATGTACATATTTGATGGGACCTTTAATATAACAGCTTGCTAAATTTTGCACTATTTCCTTGAAATGTGCATCAATGCTCCTCTCCACACAGTTGTTAGAATGGTCTGATCAAGATATTCACTTGCTCAAAATGCTTTTCATTACCACAGTTAAAGTCCTCCATATGTTTGCTATCCTTAATATGTGTGTTCCATCTTCTGTCCTAGCAATCATCCCCACATATTCTCTTCTTCAGCACCACTGCATTTCTCACTCCAGCCCCCTTGTTCCACCTCTGCTCCTTTCAATCAGTGCAAAGATATTTGGTGAATACTTATTGAGTGCCAGGTACTGGATGCTGGGATATAAACCAAACAGAGAAGAATCCTGGTCCTCATGAAGCTGAAGATAAACACTGAAAGATGGGAATTAAGCAAATACACAAGGAAAGCATAGCCTGGATCATGTGCAGAAAAACAAAACAAATAAGTGTGATGGAAAATTCTGGGTGAGGTGCAATGTTAAATAGGATGGTTAGTTTGCAGAGAAGCTGACATGTTAGCAGAGAACTAAAGTTGATTAAGGACTTTGAGAAAATCATTCCAGGCAGAAGGAGGAATGGAATCACCATATGACCCAGCTATACCACTTCTTGGTATATATCCAAGAGGAGTAAAATAAGTGTATCATAATGATTAATGCACACCAATGTTTACAGCAGCATAATTCACAACAGCCAAGTTATATAACTAGCCTAAATGCCTGTGAACAGATGAGTGGATGAAGAAAATGTGGTACATATACACAAAGGAGTTTTACTCAACCCTAAAGAAGAATGAAATTAATGCATTATGGATGGTACTAGAGAATGTCATGTTAATTGAAATATGCCAGACTGAGAACATCAAGAGTTGAACATTTTGTCTGATATGAGAGAGAGAGAGAGAGAGAGAATCTCACAAAAATAGAAGGGGGACCAATTGAGGAAGAATAGAGAAGGAAGGAGATGGGCAGGGCATGAGGAAGTAGTGGGGAGTAAAATCTACCAAATTTTGCTAGGTTCATGTATGAATAAATACAATGAACCATGCTTATACATATAATTATGATACAATAATTAAAATAATAATAGTAATCAAAAGGAGATCAGTAGAGTAGAGACAGAGGATTGGGGTGAGGGAGAAAGGCAGTTACTGGAAAATGAGATTGATCAAATTATATAATATGCGTGTGTGAATATGGCATAATGAATCCCATATTAGGATTAGTTACAATGCAACAATAAAAATAATTAAAAATGAACATCAAGGCAAAAACTATTGTAAGCCAAAATGTATATCCTGAATTCTTTGTTAAAAGAAATGTGTATGAGCAAATTAGGGAAAGTGCTTACATTTCCATCCAATTTGTTTAACTTAAAATTTTCCCTGTTTAGATGTATAATAAATAAATTTTGCTCCAAGCACAATTCCATTCTCACTGAAAAATAAACAAGAGTGCATGCCCTTTGGAGTATTGCAGGCATTACAATATTAATTAATTGAGAATAGAATGTGCATCTAAATTATCAACTTGCATTATTTGAATATATTACAGAAAGTGTTATTATTTTAAAAATAACTTTCCATATTTTTTTGTTAGACTATTCTGCATTTCAGAGCTTACTCATTCAACTAGGCTTGACCCAGTTTATTTTACGTAGGACATGTGACTCTTACTTGATACAAATGCAAATAAAAAAATTCATTATACTATTTTGGCTTGGAGAAACTATTGACAAATAAGTAAAGAGATATAGCTTAAAAATGTGGATGCATGATTATAGCATTGATAATATTTTCCTATATATTATGCAAAACTGACTACAGTGCATATAATTCATTAATTTATTTTTATCCCATTTTGTTACAGAATGATTCAAGGAATCTTAAATAATTCATATGATAAAATAACATTTTTTCACATTTTTAAAATAAAGGAATAATTCAGAAAACTTTAGCCAGTAGGAAAATTAGATAGGGAATTTGAAATGATGCTTGGAACTGATTTTTTAATGTTCATATAACAGCATTTAGTTCTGTTTTTCCATGACTCTTCT
The DNA here is from genome assembly GCF_048772815.1 of Callospermophilus lateralis. Lineage (NCBI taxonomy): Eukaryota > Metazoa > Chordata > Mammalia > Rodentia > Sciuridae > Callospermophilus > Callospermophilus lateralis. Next base: position 1,096,752 of record NC_135325.1, read on the forward strand.
AGTCTTTCTCTACAATTACAAATTTAATTTAGATCACTTAATAAAAATTGAAAACCACAGGTTCAGTTCAATTGGATAAGCATTCACTTCTATTAATTTAAGTTATTCATAGAGAAACAAAAGTCATAAATTAACTGATAAGTAACAGCAGCTTAAATAAGTAAGAAAGAAATAACCAAGCAGACCATTCACTTCTGCATACCATTTTAGGAGTTAGGATGTTGTCAAAAAATATATGACTGAGTTTATAGCCCTTTAAGTCCAGTTTTGGCTCTGCTGATTAAAATTAATTTCAATGTGGACACAGCAATTACCTTCTTCATGATTCTGTTCCTGTGTCTGAAAATCTTCTGTCCCATTTTCCTTAATGAAAGTGTTATGAAAATCAAAAAGTCTAATCAATTTGAAAATACCTTATTGATTATAAATGGACTAGCAATAAAACGTTTTATTAGAAATAGAAGAAATAAGTTCAACATTGAAAAGAAAAAAATAGAAACAATTAATATGGAGTTGGACAATATTGGTTCTGTGATTTCTTTTTCTCACATAATAGTGGTCCATTTCTGTCTCTGTCTCCACTGGCCACAAAGAACCATTCTCTTCTCTTTTGCTTAACAGTTCTGTTGGGTAACAAATTATGTGATTTTTCTCTTGATGTTAGTCTGCTCCTAACCTCCTTCTGAATTTCTAGAATTACAGCCTATGACTTCTCAGTCCCTCAACTTTAATGGTTTTGAGAAATACTGTCAGTCCCCCTTCTTCCAGTTCCTTCTCTTCTGCCAGACCTTGAGTCTTCCTGCTGGTCCACATCATCAAAAGGTTAAGTTTCCTGAAGACAAGGATTTTCTGATTTGTCGACCTGGAATTGATACAAGCTCCTAATGTAGTTCTTTTTTAGCTAACCTTCCTTGCAGCTAGCGCAAATCATGTGTGCCAATCCTGGCCAACCCCAAGAGGGGTCTTGTAGGAGCATCCAGAAACGTCTCTTTTCTCTGTATATTGAAAAGAGATATTTGAAATAAAATATCATTCTTCATCACTTGATTCAATGATGGTTGTGAGAGAAGCTGGTAACTGCAGCCACTTTACAGCTAAAGATGGTGGAGCAGAGAGAGGGAAGTGCCATTGAACTGCTAAAGCTGTGTCTTCCTGGGCTACTTGCTATGCAAGATGATAAATCCTCATGTCTGGAGACACCTGCAATTGATTATTCTCCTCCTTGCCAGTCAAATGCTTTCTAAATAATGCCTCTTTTTCCTTCTCCAACTTTGCCTTCCTAGTCTTCTTTCCAGAAGCTCATACTGGCACATCCATTACCCTCATGCACTTGCTCATTTATTCACTTGATTTTGTGCTTTTCTGGAACCCAAGTTAGGATGATGTATTCTACCAAAGGGATACCAAAGGAATAATGTTGGAATGGCAAAAAATAATACTACAATACCCACAATTATGGTCTGCATAGTGTACCCTATTTATGTTACCCTTGTCTAGCTGCTTCTCTGTCCTTATGAATAGTACTAATGTCATGTTGTAGCACATTCTCTTTTCTATTCACTTCTAGAGTGGGAAAGTGAATTTCCTTTTCTGGCTGGGGATCATCAGATTTTTTTTGAGTTCTTAGTCTACTGTTCCCATCAACAGGAAAACTTCCAAAATAATAAGTTTAGCTCAATAACCAAACAAAAATTTTCTCTTATTTTTCTAGGCATCTTGTATATAGCAAAATGGGAACTTAGGAGTAAAGAAGTGAAAAACATGTTTTAACTCAAGCAATTCTGCATGCTAAAATGAAGGGGAAAAAAAACAGCCCAAAGTAATTCTTCACTTACAATTCATTGTTTCACATAAAAATCTCTATTGGGTTTTAGTCAACTATTTAGTAATTTTAGATATTTCCTAAGTGTACCATTTATGGTTGTGTTTATCTGGACACTCAACTCCTTAGATTTTAATACGTTCCTTCAAAGCATAGTGCTATTCCAAAAATCAAAAGAACTTTGTACTCTCCTGCTTCAGAGAAAAAAATGTAAACACTGCACATATGAAGGAATAAAACTGCCACAATTAAAATCTACCCCATCAAATTAAAAATGAAACCTTGAATGATTGCCTAGGGTATAACTGAGGTAGTTTATTCCATAAACCACTGAGAGGGGAAAATGGTATGAGTTTTCTCCATATACCGTCACCATAACAAACCATTAAGTGCTTCTCAAAGAGCAGTTCCCAGGACCCAGCCCTACTGTACTTGCCACTGGGTGTTCCACACCAGTCCACCACTTTGCACTTGACCAAGAAGGATGCTTTGGCATTTAAAACTCTAACACTCCCAGGCAAAAGTAAATATCACTGGAGATCACGATGACATTTTTTAAGTTAACAAACACACTAAAAGAAATCACTTTGGCTGTTTATGGAGCAAAAGCTCAAACAAGGGTAGGCTCTACCTTGAACCTTTTGTGTGGCTCTGTTGTGACACTTGGTTTAATAATTTAAAAGGATCTGGGTGAATTTAGAGGGTCAAGATGCATTAAATTCAACAAAGATTTCTCTAGTGCTGATATATACCAAGCAAAGCTTTTTGGCAACTGGGGCACCTTAGTGAGCAAATACAGAGGATGAGTCCAGGGCTCGTGGAAGATGACTTAAGAAAGGAAGATGAAGAAAAAAATCATCAGTCTTTGCTCTATGGCAACAGGGTAAAAGAAATAGAAAAGGCTCAGGGGCAATGTTTTTGTTCCCTCCCACTTGTGTGGGATGCCCACAGTACAGGTATTCTGTCTTTGCAGACAAGGACACAGTGAGCAGGCTCCAGCAGGATCATAGACTAGCTGTTAAAACCATCAGCTGGCCTGAACATCAAATTAGATGGGTGCAGTTAAAGGTCCCCTTTACTCCCCATTTTCAGATTGACTAAAATACATTTTCTCTTTTTTTCTACAAGTGGACTCCACATCTGAGATGCCACATGAAATGCTTCTTCTTGTTGTGGGGAGGCATCATGATGCAGAAATAATTCACTTAGTTGCTGCATCACTTGGGCAAGAGAAACTTGGCTTTCTCTTCATGGTCAAATTTAGATAAGGCAATGATGCACATAACGATTGCACCAACCTCTGGCACACAAACAGGAATTGTTTTTCCTATATGAAAAAGGAAATGAAAATCATATATAATTATTTGAATATATTGTTAGGGGTCGTTTCTTGTTTGATGAACTGGCTGACTGCTTGACTCCTTTTGACTTGGCATGCAAAAGAAGTTGTAAGAAAATGCACTTTGCATGTGAGAATGAAGAGAACACAAAGCAAAGCTTGGCTTCTGAGCTTGGAATCCTCATCACAGCTTCTGACCCTTGCTCCCAGTAGTGCTCATATGAAATTTCCCACATGCCCTGAGCTGGTCCTCATCTCGGGCTGACAACTAGTGGGGTGGGAATGCAGTAGTTTTCCCACGTCTCCACTGCACTCCGGACTTTTCATCAGCTTACAAGGCGAGTGCCTTCTCTTCCTTGCCCCGCTCCAAAAAAGCCCTAGTAGGAATCCTGTCATATCAAGGCTGAGAATGTGCTGACAGTTTTCTTCACTCCACTCTGAAGTTCTTATTAATTCCAAGAGCATAATGCATTGAGATTCCCAAAATCAGTACTGAAGCAACAATTTTCAGAACAATTAGTGGGTCAATGATTTATTTAGTGAATGCTTTCTATTTAGGATAGTACCAATGACCATTTCTAGAAATGAATAATTCTTATTTTTTATATTTAGTGTTTCCAGTAAGTATCATTTTATGTTTCTAAACAGTTGTTGACAGCAGAAATGGAGGGTCATGATTTAAGTGGACAGGAATCTTAGGAGTATCGGCATGGAACCAAAACCAAATAAGAACAATAACAAAAATACATTATTTTCTAGCAACAGAAAGTTACAATATTTATTTAACAAATAATTACTGAGCACCATCTTCTGTCAAGTAGTTTCTAGGTGCTGTGGATGTCAGTGAACAACACACTCACAAAAAACAATTTCTGCCTTCATAAGATTTGCATTCTATTAGGTATTAATAAGTATAATAAATAAGTAAAATGTGAGGTTAAATGTGGAAAAAAGAAAAAGAAGAGCAGGGTAAGGGACTAGGAGCAGATCACAGTATCACACATAGTGGTCAGGATGGGCTTTGTTTCCAAGGTGATACCTGACCCTGCTTGCACAGAGCAGGCTCCTTATCACTTTAGGGAAATAATAGCAGAAATCCTTTTATTTTTTGATTGCCTAGTATATGTTAATCCTATCCTAGGTGCCTTTCAATATCATTTCTAATTTTCAAAACTATCCTATAAAGTAGGGTACTTCATCTCATTTTTTTACAACAGGAAAATGAAGGCTTAGGGAAGTTAATTATGGGGCCCAAGATCACACAGCAAATAAATGTCCGAGCAGCAATCTTTATTTTGGTAACTCATTCAAAAGCTCATGGTCTTTCTACCCTACCAGGCTTGCTCAAGATGTGGTTTCTCAAGGTACAGGGTAGGAAGCTACTAGAACTCTCTGGAGGTGTACATTAACAAGTGCAGATTCGAGGTCCCTATGCAGGTGCTACTCAATTCCATTTTCTGTAGAATGACCCAGGAACATGAATATTTAACAAGTTTCCATGAAAACTCTGCCACATGCTCAAGTTTGAGAACCACTATTAAAACGTGCTGCCTCTGCCTTTCGATAGAGTGATCATGATGTTTGCTATCATGACCTATTTCTAGCTGTAAGATTTCCAAACCAGGGTTGAAAAGCAAATTATCATGTGCAAAAGACTGTCCGAGACTGAAGTATGTGTTAGCCTCTGGGTCTAAGTGCTTATTCTGTACGGTGGGTCAAAGCCAGGTTTGTTTCTGCCTTTGCCCATTAACCCAGATCCTAGCCACATGAGAGAGGCAGTCCCAGCACTAAGAAATTAAGGACACACAATATTCTTGGGGGTCCCTGCTAGGTCTCTGGGGGATTCTATATCCCTTCCATCAATTTTGAGGAATCACTGTCTTCAGGACACATTCTGCCTTCAAGAACAACCTCAGAGCCACTTCTCCTAACAAGTCTTCCCTTTCTAGTGTTAATGGAAGTGACACCTTCCTTTCCCAGCTCATAAAATAAACCCATTCAAGAAGTGAAGCTGCACAATTGCTATCTACCTTTACCTTTCAGGCCCCACCCATCAGCTTCATCCTTCCTTGTTTGAAAATTTAACAATTCTAAAAGCTTCTTTAAAAAGAAAACCAATGGGCTGGGGATGTGGCTCAAGCGGTAACGCGCTCGCCTGGCATGCGTGCGGCCCGGGTTCGATCCTCAGCACCATATACAAAAAACAAAGATGTTGTGTCCGCCGAGAACTAAAAAAAAAAAATAAATATTGAAAATTCTCTCTCTCTCTCTCCCTCCCTCTCTCACTCTCTCTTTAAAAAAAAAATAAAAAGAAAACCAAAACAAAATGAAATAGCTATATATAAGGCTGCATTTTTGTCCACCCACACAGACAAGTTCTGTGAACCAACTGCTAGCCTTGGTAATAACCAACTAAATTCTGAAATGCCAAATATGCCAATAAAATCCAAAATGTGATGCAATTTTCTTCAAGAAAGATAGGAAGTTGGTGCTGGGATATCCAATCAGGAAAATTTTAGAAGGAGAAGGGATCTTGGATATCACTCATTCAACATAGTCCTTTGACAACCAAAGAAATCAAAGAAAATGAAATCATGCTAGGCACAGTGGTGCATGCATATAAGCTGTAATCCTAGCAGCTCAGGAGACTGAATCAGGGGTATCACAAGGTCAAAGTCAGCCTCAGCAACTTAGTGAGGCTCTCAGCAACTTGATGAGATCCTGTCTCAAATAAAAAATAAAAAGGGCTGGGGATGTAGCTGAGTAGTTAAATGCCTCTTGGTTCAATACCAATTCCTGGCACTTAAAAAATCATGTATGACTAAAAAAATAAAAATAATTTAAAAAATCATGTAGCTAATGAGGAGCAGGGATGTGACTATAGTAAAGTTTTCTGGCAACAGTTTATTCTTACAGACCCAGCTTGGAATATTTGCTCCCCATTTCCTCTCACTCCACTGTGCTTTTTCTCAATATACAATTTCTATAATTAAGAATCAAGGATGATTATATTGTTGATTAACTCTAAGAAAGGTATCCTTAATTTCTCCATGCTCAAAGATTCTCACATGTATAAAGAACAAGGATTGATAACAGGGAAATTATAATCACACAACTACCATTGACTGATTCATTAATTCAACCAATATTTATTTTTTTTTCCTATCATGTCCTGGGCACATGATGTAAAAAAGAAAGTAGATGGAAATGGACAAAAATTTACATTTTAGTGAGGAAATACATTAAAAAAAAGAAATCTGTAAAACTCTCCATTGGTATTGGTGAGTGCTAAGGAGAAAAATCAAAGAATAGGAACGGGAAGTGAGGATGTATGTGTGGGGGGCATGGTGTCAGGGGTGGAAGAGTTGTACATTTTTTGTGGTGCTGGGGATTGAATCCAGGACCTTATGCTTGTGAGGCAAGCATTCTACCAACTGAGCTATATCCCTAGCACAAGGAGTTACATTTTTGACCAAGTGGTCAAGAAAGTCCTCTTTAAGAAATAAAGATCATATCTTGAGAACACACATGAGTACTACCTAAGAGAATCTCAACACCTATCCCTGCATAGAATGATAAACAAAGATCAGATTTTGGGGTCTGAGGCTGTAGCTCCGTGGCAGAGCACTTGCTAGCATGTTTGAGGCACTGGGTTAAATCCTTAACACCGCATAAAAATGAAACAAATAAAATAAAGGCATGCTGTCCATCTACAACTATAAAAAATTTTTAAAAAGATTAGATTTGGGAAGGTTGAAAAAAGTGGAATACTGATTTTTTTCACCTGCTGCTGTTAGTATTACAAGTGGCCAGAAACGGGGAGAAGTAGGATGGCACAATTAAGAGGCAGCAGCTACACTTTCAAGGATGCCAGGAAGAGTTTTGTTAGTATCTGAGGTGAAAAGAAATGTGTGATGGTTTATAGTTTAATATAAAGGAAAACTATGCTTAGACAGAATTTAGAGAATAGAATTAAGATTGATGAGAGGTATTATTTTGCTAAAAATAATTCAGAGAACATGAAGTAATGCCAAGACTACTTGGCAAGATGATATGTGACTTAAAACTTGACAAAAATGTTGAAAAGTTCAGACATTTGATTCATCCAAATATGTAATTAATTATGAGGATTGGGGCTGAAGTGTGAAATTTATATAGAGATGATGACTAACTCAACAGTTTTGAGATCTTACCATGTGCTACACAGGGACAATATTTGAGAGATGCTGAGGAATGGGACACCATTCTACATCAGGGAACTTTTTTCACTGTGGGTAAGTCTGTTTGCTCTTCCTCCTGGGCATCTAGCCTGAATACATTTCCAAGTCTTTCTTCTAGTTAGGAGTGACTTGTGAATAAGTTCTGGCCAATGCGATCTTAGTGCATATTTGTTGGATGCTTCTTCTAAATTTGCCCATAAACCTAAAGGATTACAGTGTCTCAAAATGCAAAGTGATGTGGTTCCTCAGTCATCACCTGCAAGGCTATCTGCCAAATATCTGATTCAACAACAAGATATCATGTCAACAAGATATTTACATCTGTGGTATTAAAGTACTGAGATTTGAGGCAGCTTGTGTTACCCAAGTAATAAAATTATTAATAAACACTCACATAGACATTTACAGTTTCAATAATGCTTTCACATATTAAATGATTCTGACATCTACTCTGGGAACTAGATCAGATTTTCATTTTTTCCATTCTATAGGAGCTGAAATTGATATCTACTGAGCATTGAATTACTTGGTCATAATCATATAGGTAAGACACAGAGGGCAAGTATTCTAAACCACTAGCTCTCAAATTTATTTAAAAAATTAATGTAAGACAAGCATGGAGATCGATCTATGTAAGACATTTGATAAGCATAGACAAACTTAAGAATATTCAAATGAGCCAATTATTATTCTTGATTGCAAGAGTCACAGAAGACTCTACTGGAAGAGCTAGGCTTTATGGTGTTCACAAATTGACAAGAGAAATGAGAGAAGAAACATGGAGACAGTTCCTGTAAATTTTGACATGTAATATGAGTGGAGAACAGAAATAGAAGAGAATTGGCATTTGTTCTAATGTTTCAAGGGAAGCTGGAGCAAGCAATGCAGTTTTATGAAGGAAAACAGGAACTGGTAATTCAATACAAATCAAAAAAATATTTATTGAGTGCTTGCCAGATGGAGGGCCTTCCAAAACTGTACAGAGGATACAGAGAGGAGATAACAAGGGCACAGCCCTTGTTTTAAATGCATTTATAATCTACTAGGGGAAATGGTCACAAATGACCGTAACACAATGTTGAATAAGATAAACATCAATAAGAACAGCAATGGGGTTCAAGAGACAGAAAAAAGGCATGGGAAGGACACAGGAAGGAAAGGTGAAGCTTCATACAGGACACAGAATGTCAAAATTGACCCTGGAGAAGGTACTGTCACTGAGGATGACACATATTCATGAACACATGAACTCACAAGGACCACAGACAGAATTCCAAAGAGAAGGGTTTTATCAATATTTTGAATAAGGATCACTGCTTTATGAATAATTAAATGACTCTAAAATATGATTCTTGTTTAGGGCACAACAAAATGAAATTTATAATTAGGGAATGTTTGTTTAAACATGGAATCAAAAACTTACAGTAATATCATGTTATAAAAATTTCTATTCCTACCAAAACTGTCTAACTTCCAATGAATTCATTTAACAATCAGCATTACAAACCACAAGGTAGTGAATTTGTGTTTCATTATGTCACCAGAGGCAATCAAAAGGCAGTTCACTAAGATGTTCTGCCAAATAAGGGCCACCTACCATGAACAAGGCTTCATAATTTTCAATCATCTTCTGCACCACAGCAATGATGGCCGTGCTCTCTTCAGCTCTGGCTGAGCTCTGGACTGAGAATTCTTTGTCCGATGACTTCTGTTTGTGCAACAGGTTGGGTCCAAATATGGTGGCCAAGTTTAGAGATGTCATTTTGTTCCCAGTGACCTATTGGAGAAGGGAATACAAGGACTGTAGTTTCGTTTGCTTTTCAAAATACTGGATGATTCAATCAAAGAAAGTTCTTTCCTTTTCCATTTTTTTCCCTGCAAGAACAATATCATCTCTGTCAGAATCCATGAAAGGTACCATCATTTTCCTTTTGTCTCATATATTGGATTGAAGCTCAGAGTTCAGTTATCATCTCAAAAACATTGAATAAAAATTTTCAATTTCAAGGTGTTTATTATGAAACTGGTACTATATAAAATTTCTATCCTGTCTATACTTAAAAAATATTGATATTCACCCATCCATCTCTTCACCATCCCTTTTCCCATCACTCCATAATGTTTTTATTGATCCATCCAAATCAGCATCTATCACAGGCTAGGAATTTTTCATGGATACTATTTAAATTTTTTTCCAACAACAATCATAGCACAGCCCTAATTTTAAAGGGCTCACATTCTAGGAAGGAAATAAGCCTATCGTTTTCAGGTAGTGAACATGAAGTATAAAGCTGTCAACTCCAGAATCCATGGGAACACTACCATAGAGGTAGCAGTATTTGGACAACATCTAGATGGAAGAATGGAGTTTGCTGGGCTGAAAAGCAGAGAATCTGGGGCAGGGGGCAATTTCACAATAAACACCATAAGCAATGACAAAAGCATGGAAAATACATTAAGGAGTATCAGGAAGCTCAGTGCAGCAGGGGGTGTTGCAGGAAAGGCTGCATCTTTCAACTAAGAATCTATGGCCCAGGGAATGGCACATACAATGAAATGAGAATACCTGAGACACACCACCACAATCTAGGTTACAGTGGTTAGCATTTCAACTAAGGTGGAAGAAGTAGGGGTGAAGAGAGGCATCCAAAATTACTGAGGTAGAGAAAATGAGAGGGATAATGCTGAGGGTGATGATTCCATGTTTGAAGAAACAAACCAAAAAAAAAATGGAAATAGAGTAGTCAAGCAACATGGAGGTCCGAGGTTGATTTTGTTAGACTCCACCAACCTTAAGGAGTACCTGATGAAGCAGGCCAAGACTGGGTCAGAATAAGAGAAACCTGTACCTGAAAAGAAATCCTAGGGGAATTTCAAGTGTGTGCTCCCCTGTGGTAGATGTTCACCAAGGTATTATGCTCCCCTCTAGATTGAACTCTGGTGGTTCTGATGGCCTAGTTCAGAGCCATTTTGATGGTGTGGCAAGAAGTAGAAACAGTGAATGGAGACACTTTCTTCAAAATGTCTCATGGAGAAGGAGGGAGAAAGATTGGAGGAGCTAAAGGGGAATCCATGGTAAAGGAAAGGAACTACTCTTTAGCTGGAAGTATAAAAATGACACATGTTTGGTACATCAAGAAATAGAAAGCAAAATAAGCATATAGAAATTACATGCCCATAATTATTTCATCACTTCCAAGAACCAACTGTTCAGTTGCTTTTCTCTGTGCAATCATATATATATAAACTGGGGTCACACTCAATGTATTATTTTGTGCCTTGCTTATTTTCTCTTAAAAATAAATTTCATTGATCTGTCAATTTCCAAAAAGTCCTCTTTTAGTCCTTTATTGGTTCCTAGTATCCTATTACATGAATAGATCCTGATTTGTTTTAACCACAGCCAACTAATGGATATTTATGCTGTTTTCAATGTTCTGTTATTATTAAAAATGGTACAAAAACAGTGTACTCACAAAGATGCTTTGTGAGATTGGCTGAATACTGTCTTAGGAGTAATTCCTATAAGTTGAATTATAATAAGAGATAGGAGAAATTTTAAAGGCTTGGAATTTCCTTTTTAAAATTTTTAGTTGTAGATGGACACAATACCTTTGTTTATTTATATTTTTATGTGATGCTGGGGATCAAACCCAGTGCCTCACACATGCTAGGCAATTGCTCTACCACTGAGCTACAACCCCATCCCTAGAACTTCTTTTTACTCATTTGGTTCTTTTTTTTCACACAGGAGAGAGAATCTGGGTAAGTTTCTCTAGGCTGTGATTTCTCCACCTCAGCATTAGTGACATTTGGGGTCAGAAATCTTTGCTGCAGGGGCTGCGCTGTATGGCACAATGTTGACTAGCCTTAGTCAACTAAATGCTAGTAGTATCCCTCCACATCCAGTTGTTTCCTAACATGGCCATATGTCCTCTGAGGGACAAAATTTCCCCTAGTTGAGAACTACTGGTCAGTGTGAATTTTTATTTCTCTTGTCAATTCTAGCTGAAAATCTAGGACTATTGAGGGTAAGGATGTTTTCTCTACGAAGATATACACAGCCTTTGAGATGTACATGGGTGTCAGCATAGAATTCAGGAGTCTTAATGAACAGCTGAGATGAAGGTCCCTAAGTTTTGCCCTCTTCCTGTGGAGCACAGAGCTGCTGGCCACCTGTCCTGCAACTCTAGTGTGGCACACGGCTTGCTTTATTTTTAGAAGGTGAGGCCGTTTTCAGGTAAATGATTTGCTGCCAAGGGAAATTATTCTGTGCAATAAACACTAGGAATTTAAAAGAAAGCATCTTTTCTGCAGAACCTTCCATTTCTGTCTGTCTCTCTCTCTCTCTCTCTCTCTCTCTCTCTCTCTCTGAAGGAAAACAAATCATTCACTTATTAATTTTTGTTTTTTTCTTTTATCTTGTTGATGTAAAGCTTGACAAGTTTTCATTTCTCTTCCTGGAAATTCATGGTTAAGGATAAAATCAAATCCGTGTCATTTTCAAATTCCTCCATTTAGAACTCAGAGGCAAATTTAGTGCTTCCCCTCCTCACTTTAAAGTAATATTAGGGTTTTCTCCATTTTTAACATTAACAAATGGAAGATTTTGTTTTCTTTTAAAAGAATGTTTAGTACAAGGACAATCCAGAGTTCTGTTTCCGCTCTATCCTTCTCTGGTTGCTATTCTGGGAATGCAATACAATCTGTCTGTAAAATTGCACATAGATTCCAGCTGCAGACCAGGCTGCTGTGGTTTGTTACCACTTTTTGGTTTTGCTTTGTTTTTCCGTTTTATTGTTATTTAAACTGGAAAGGGGATTTGCTCCCAGAAATCTTCCACCCTTGCTCCCCATGTTTCAGCATATATTTTAATGTACATATATGGTATGTCTAGGTAGTACATGCACTGGAGGCCAGGACATTATTGCATTATTTAATCAGCCAGCCAATACAAGGAAAACTTTTATCTTCACTAAATAAGCAACCTGGATCATTTTCTAAGCCTCATATAAATAGCTCAGATTTATTAAAAGTTTAGTGTGTACAGACTCTGGGATAGGGGCTTTGCTCAGACTATTTCAACTCTTTCTTAGTATAAGCTTCCAAAGCAGCTGTTGTTGTCTTTATTTTATAGATGGGGTGGCCCCAGAGCTAGAGCTAGGAGTCAGTGCAGTAAGAAGGGATGCTATTGGCCACACTCCAGGTGGTCTCATACTCTGTCACATGAGTGCACCTCCTCAAGTGAGCTGTAGGCTTGGCAGACCCTGCTGTGGCATGGGGAGATGGGAAAATGAGCTGTAAAGCTGGGCTGGAGGAGGCAGAGGCAAGGCAGGCACTGATCCTGCCAAAGTTCCAAAGTCAATTTACCACTTCCTAGAGGCATTTACCTCCTCAAAGATCAGTCATTTCAGCTCTACATTGGTTCTTTTTTGCCTTGTATATAAACCCTTTGAGAACTCAATGCCAACTATGGACTCTCTCACCACACGAGCCCATATTCACACCATGTTTTCCATGCAATGCCAGGGGGTTCTTGGATTCTCTGAAAAAACAATGCTCTGGAGGTTTCAATTTTGTTTCTATTCTATTGTTTCTAGAAGAAATGAAATATTTCTTAGATTTGGGAATTTCTCTTTTTCCTAAGTGGCAAAGCAAATAGCAAACTAAACAAAATGGAATAAAACAAGAGAGCAAAACACCACAATTCAATAAAATATCACTATTTTTGCTTCAAGAAAAGCACTGATTGATTAGTAAATAATTTTCCTCATGTCTTCCTTTTAGATATCTTTCAAGTCCCACCAGCTAATGGTGTATTTGATTTCAAGCACCTACTAGAAAGGAAATGTTATGTTCACTTTATAGATGAGGAAGCTCAGACCTTCCCCAGCTCCTTCCTCTTCCTCTGTTTCATCATAACAAGGTCATGCAGCAAGGTGTTGACAGAGCACGTGTGAGCTTTAGGGCTACTTGACAATCTGGTTTAGTTCTCTTCCTTTTTGTAATCCATAAAACAGTGACAACAACAACTGGATAATATAAAGTAACAAACAGGTAAGAGAAGTTGGAAATGCTTTGTTTCTTGACCTTATTTTATAATTAGATTTGCAGCCTTTCTCTAGTCTGTCCATTCTGTGTTCTCTTCCTGCTCATGCCAAACCAACTAAAATCTTTTAAACATAAAAACTTTCTCTTTTTTCTCTATCCCCACCCTTAACTTGCACTCAAGGAGTTTAGCTAACTCCTAACCCTATGCCATGATTATGTGGTCCATCTACTCAATCCCTATGCAACCTTTGGTATGTTGCTTACATTCTGTCTCCTACATGGAGCCATTCCTAACTCTTCTGGTCCATGTTCATTCCTTCTCTGAATTTTGACAGTGACTTTGCACTGCATTCCCTAACTCTACCTTGTGTCCTCACCTTTCCTGCACCTCCTAGATGCCACAGCATATCAGAACAGTCATTGGAAAAATTCCTAAATGGCAATAACTGGTTTAGAGGAACTCAGGGAAGGTACTCAGGACATACAAGACTCAAATACCGAGATCATCCTTAAATGGAAACATTTTTAAAAGGAATTGCTGTTTTCTGTATTGCTATTGATAAAAAGCTTCCTAACTCATTCTCTCCCTGTCTCAAATAAATATACAGATTGAATTATATCACCTGTTACCAAAGCCTTCCAAATATTCAGGTCTTAGTAGAAACAATCACCTAACCCAACAGAGGAATGAAATACTCTATGAACATGGCCCAATTTCCTCTTGTTTTCTCAGTACTGACTCTTCTCTGTAGTGTTTACTTGAGTCCAAGATGGCTGCACTGGCTGTTTGCTTTCATGTGACTTCAAACCTCTTCAGGGAAGCAATAATGTTCTTATGTTTCAATAATATTCTTACTTTAATCATTGGCTATTAGTCCTTCATTTTGATGAAAGGTTTGGTCCAAGAGTGTCTGGAAACCTTCATGATTCCTTGCTTCTTTGTACAAATTCATTGTTACCAGGATATTTTTATATTACTTGAAGCAAATTAGGCCTAATACACTGTTTAGTGCCTGCAAAGAATTTATTTTTGGGAGATAGAATCTTGCTACATCTTGTATTTCTGGGTTCAAGCAATTTTCCTGCCTCATCCTCCCAAGTAGTTGGGACTATAGGTTTGCACACTGTGTCTGGCTCCTAGTTGGAATTTACATTCCCTGAATTTAGATGATAAGATCCAGGTTTAGGAAGGCAAATAGACTTGTCCAAGGACACATAGTCAGTGGATTATAGAATCACCAGAGCTTTACAATCTGGGGTAATTCTGACTCCTCTCAACCCAAGTATAGACTTGGCATGTTTTGACATATTTTTGGATGTTTCAGCTTGTGTTTGGGGCATATTACTACTGCTATCTAGTATGTAGAGGCCAGGGATGCTGCTAAACAAACTACAGCATACAGGGCAGCATCCACAAGAAAAAATACTTGGTGCCAAATATCAGTCATGCAGAAGCTACAAAAACCTGATATGTACCCTCAGTAGAATTTCAGTTTACTTCTTCTAAATCCTAGTTTACATTTCTTTTCTCAGTAAGTTAGAATGGCTTGGGTTTGAAGCACAGCTGAACATTTACTAGTCATAAAATCAATCTGACCACTAGCCATTATGACAACATTGTGTGAATTAGAATAAGGAGGGCCTTCCTCATGATATTTTACTATCATCTGCTAGGATATTGTCCTAATAACTCTGCAAATCTACAGTGGCCATTAGGTACATGACACCTCCTCAGAGTGATGAAATGTACAAATGTGCCACTTGTATGACCCTTAGTGAAGGTTCCCTGTGGGGTGCTGGGTAACTTACCTAACCCTTTTGGCCCTAAGTTTCCACCCTGAAACATGTAGACAATGATATCTCTTTTGCCTGTTAGAATTTCTTTGTGTGTTTGTGTACGTGTGTACACATAAATATTTTATATAAATATAATTACTAAGCCAGCACATGGGAGGAGAGACATAAATTGTAGCTGTTATTACAACATGGTAAGTTTCTTATACCTATCAAAGAATGTTTTATTTGATCATAGGCAATGGAATCTTGTTCAGCTTTGGAATGGAAAAATATCTGAAAATAATTCTAAAAAGGCAATATTGCAGAAAGTTTGACTGGACTTTTCACTTTCCTCAATGCATTATTAATCACCTGAGACCCAACCTTCTTCTTCTCACATAGCACATAGGGAATGTCACAGAGGCAACGGGTGTACCTTCTGACACAGGGCTCTGTCTTTACCTAGTTATCAGGCAGATGACTCCACATTTTCTGTTAAATCTTCAGTCGATAAAGGCTGACACCCAGACAGGTAATATAACTACGTAACAATTATGAGAATTATAGTACTTCCATTAAAGAGCTGTGTATGCTGAAATGAGGTGTCAGGGTCATATTATGAAACCTTAAGCTAGCAGGGGTTTCACTAATTATAACTCCCATAGAGATAAATGGCTAACTCAGGAAAGTTCCATTCTCACACTCACATGGAGGAGGGGGAGGAGAAATGCAGAATTGCTTTTCTAGATTAGAGTGAAAAAAATGTATATGACCATCTACTTTGGGAACTAAATTTGACAAGACCAGAAATGAATCTACAATATAGCTGAGCTTTGTTTAACAGTTATTTAAATAAAAGTTCCTGTGACTAAGTAAATTTGGGGTGGCTGTAGCTTTTTCTTGTTGATTTAACAGTGCATGTTAGTTAGCATATTTAAGGGTTTGAGCCCTCCTGGGAAATTTGATGGCAAGGAGATGTTTGACTGAATGGGATCAGAGGGGAAAGGGCTTTTTTGTGAAAGTGAAGATTAAACAGAGTAACTGCTAGTAGGCCATTTAAAATAGAAGCCAACACTTCCTCTGCCCAAGGATGAAACCAAAAAAAAAAAAAAAAGATCTTGAAAAACATTTTGAAGCATGAGTGTGTGACCAAACAAAAAATAAAGCCCCAAACCTCAGATCAGGTAATCAGTGTGGCCTGAGTCATATCTAGGTTCAACCAGAACATGCCTAAATGGTCAGTGGGACTATGCTTAACCTTCCTTTATCAGTTGACACTATGTGACATTGAGATGCAACAGCAAAGATTAGACCTTCCACTGCCCTCTACATCTGGTTTGGAAGAAGACAGACTCTCTATTGCATTCAGCAAATCCCTATTAATGGGGGAGTTTTAAGGAGAAAAAAGACTCCTCTCAGTGAAGTTCTGGACTTCTTGCTCCTAGTACAGATGAGACCCCCAGCCAGAGACAAACTAACAGAGTAAGAAGGGGATGTCTTATTTGGGCTCCAAGTTAAAGAATCAGATCAAACCAGTTACAAGGTTGGTAGCCTCCTCTCACCCCCACTGCTCTACTTTCACATGATTGTAATCACCTCTATAGCACGTTGTTTGTCTTCTCTTCACAAACAAAAATTCAGGGTCTTGAATAAAGCATCATCATGGAAAATGACAGTCTCATTTGGAAGCATCCTTGAAGCATACAAGGAGGCTAATGTGCATTTAGGGACTGCACTCCAAAGAAGATTTTGTATTGATTTCTTTCTTTATAGACAGGTCAGAGATGGAAGGTGTAATTTTCTTCAACTGATGGCCATATTAATGGATTGCCCTTTTAAAAATCAGGAGAAAGGAAGAGTCACATCATCCATGGAAGTGAAGGGGTCCATACCTCTTGCCCATCTTTGCTGACATTGTCATCAGCATGCCTGGCCACGATGGAAAGGAACTGTAGGAGGCGATGGAGGGTGTCGCAGTTGCAGGGAGGTAGAAGGTAGATGAGGAGCTGTAAGGTGCCCAGCTGTTCCTCTGGCTCCAACACTATGAAAGGCAGACAGAATTGCTCTAAGTGAGAACGAGGGGAGCTCACGTGGTTCAGACACAGAGAAGGAAGGGAGGAGGAATGACCTCTTTTCAACTGACTTAACAAAGAAGTTACCAAGGAAAGCCAGTTTATGCCTTCACCTTTCTCCCATTACTTTAGCATTTTAGTCATAAGGTTCTATGACAGAAAGAACAATTAGACCTGGGGAAATAGAACATCTAGAGACTTCATGAGAAAGACGGTTCTATTCCCCTTACTTTCATCTCCTTCCTTTCTCTGGCATTACTCAACCTGATTTAATAGATTTCAGTCTATTGTTGGTAAATATTTACTAACAATGGCCTCGAATTGGTAGATGTTCTGAAATTTGACCTTATAATTAATGGATTTGAGGTCATTTCCTATTGAGAAATACACAAGGGACAGATTTTTTTTTTTTTGTAATACCTGAGACATGTCACAAAGACACAGTTTTGTTGTTCTCTTGTGATCCCTTTTGAATCAAAGCACTGGAGGAAGACATGTATGCAGGATGACACAGCTCTGCCCTATCTCTCTTCTCCCTAGATCTCCATGGAGTCTTTATCTACAGCCCCAGAAGCAGGTACATTAAAAGTCCTGAAATTGAGCTATGCCATCTTACTTCCCCTGAAATATTTTATGCCCACTTTCCTCCTTCTACTTTCTTTGACTCCTTCTTCCTTGTACTAGAATTATCAGCTCATTTTTAGGCACAGACTCAATGTGATCTCTCACTGGTACTCCAAGCATCAATTTATAGCACTTTTTCCTGTCCTGGGGGTCATTTGAAAGCATACCAAATTCTTCTTGACTATTTCCATTTGTTTTATTGCAAATTCTTCTTGATAATTCTACCTAGAGTAAACCTCAGAAAATTCCCCAAATACTACATTCATTAGAGACTGATGAATAAGGACAAAAACAGTTATTGGCAAACACATTTCATGTGTGAGCTGGACATCCCAGTATTCCAGGGATACTTTCCCACAAATATGGCTATACTACGTACAGAGAGTGTTGATGAAAGCTGTGTACAGCTCTCTAGTAAGAAGGGGATCTGGCATGTCCCTCAGGAACTCCTTCAACAAGGCTGCCACATCATGAACACTGTGCTCTTCTTCCAGAGAGACGTCAATCCCACGGTCAAATTCCTCACGTAACTGGAAAAAGAATGGTTCAAGTGGCAGTCACATAACATACCTCAATGTTCAGAGTCCACCAAAAGAACTGTTTTGATGTGTAACATCTGGTATTAAGTCTGCACAGACCCCAAGAACGAAAAGTAAACAACATAATGCTTTGATCCTCAGAGTCTACACAACCTGGATATGAATACATATGTATTTATATCCATGACTACATGTAAATATACATATACATACACACATACACATTCCCATGACTAAATATACATATCCAAGTTTAAATGTCTTCTTAAATAAAACTATCTGTGCATTTCCTGTTAATTATGGAAGCAAGGGGTTCAAAAATCACAACCAGAGTATTGGGAGGAAGGGCTAAGGGATAGAAGAGAACTTGGGTTAACTGTAATTATGGGAGGGAGAAATCAACCTATTGCACACTCGTTATGCATGTTACTAATTCTGATATGTTGGAATTTTTATATTTTATTAAGATACTCAACAAGAAAACTAGAAGACTATTCTGCAAATAATGAAACTAAAAACCCTGATAAGATATTTGTAACTAAGGCTTAAAAGATGACAAAATTTAAACAAAGGCTATCTTAGATTTGTCAATTACCAGAAGGATTCCCTGCCTTAATTTTTATACTAAATCTATTAATACTTACAACAGCAGGAAAACACAACAGTAAGAAGAGCATAACAACTCCACATCATACTTTCATCTTTGACCAGCTCAATTTCTTTTATACATTATTCTTCATTGTAGAAATAATTATGCAAGTCTATGAATTTACCCTATGCAATTAGCTTCTATGAGAGCTCATTTGTTCAATCATTCATTCATACATTCATTCAACAAACATTTACTGCACTTTTCCTGTGTGCTAGACTCTATTACAGGCCTTCCAAGTACACTGGTAAATAAAGACATATTCCTACCCTTCTCCATCTCTCAGACTAGTTGAGACAAAGTGATAAAGAGGTAAACTCACAAATGATTAGCTATTCGTGTGTGTGTGTGTGTGTGTGTGTGTGTGTGTATGTGTGCGTGTTGCTGGGGATTGAACCCAAGGCCTTATGCATGTGAGGCAGGCACTCTACCAACAGACCTATATCCCCAGTCTTAGCTATTCTTTTTAAAATAGTGTTCTGGGAAAAAAAAGTTCAGAGTGCTAAGGAGTGGTATAATAAAGTAGAATGGTGAGTGACTTAGAACATATTGCATACTTGGAATCTAGTTCTAAGGAACCACCAATTTGATTTTATTGGGTAATCCTTAAATAAACCTCCATGCAAAGATTCTCCTTTAACTGTATCAAGATATGACTGATGAAAAATTTCTGGCACTCTCTATTTGTCTACCTGATGTGACTACACACCACTATTCTGAATTGGTCAGTGATTCCAGACAACTCACTATCAGTGAGTGTCAGGAAGGTAGAATGGAGAGGGCTTCCATCAGCACTACTCCAGCAGTGCTCATGGAGTCACATGTTTCTTTTCTGAGCACACACATGCAGAAAGAATGGACTGTTCAAAGAGCTTGGCCAATAAAGTAAGAGTCACTAATTAAATTGTGTGATTTTTGAATTGACATTCTGAATTTCTCTAAGCCTCAAAAGAAGAGGGTGAGGGGGGCGACTTTCACAGCTGGTGAGTGGATTTATTGAGATGATATTTGTGAAAATATTCTGCAGTTCTGCACAGGTGAGAGGTCTAGGAAATGTTGCAATGCTATCTTCTTTCTTGCAAGTCTTCTTGTGAAATATAAATGTTGCTTAATAATCTTTTGTGTGACCATTAAGAATAAAAACCCACAAACCAATCAAAGAGTTTCTACTTTTGAAAGTGCTTTTTATCTTGACAAAAAATGAGAGGCATTTATTTCAATTACTTTTGATAATATAAACAAATATCATTTCATCAGTTCCATCCAACTGAAATTTGTTTATATTTGGCCTTTTTTTGAGTTGGTGAGTTCCTTATTTCCTTCTGTTGGAACCAACAGAGGGTAAAATACCATTTAAATTTTGTTTCATTAACAAATGAACTATTTTTTCAAAGGATTCAAAGGATGGTTTGCCTTTTATGAAGCCATCATTAACACAGAGACCTGTCTGATCATAGGAACCTATTCTTGACAGTCTAATATCAAACTTCTGTTGCAAGAATGTTGTATAGTGCTGAGGGAAACCAAGGACTATGGTTTCATGATAAAAGAATTGGAAATCAATTGTTCTGTGGAAGCTTAAGAATTATTTTGGGGGCTGGGGTTGTGGCTCGGTGGTAGAGCACTTGCTTAGCATGTGTGAAGAACTGGGTTCAATTCTCAGCACCAGAGAAGATAGATAAATAAATAAAGGAAAAGACAAAAGAAAAAAACAAAAACAAAAGAAAAAAAGAATTTTGAAAGAATAAATGCATACATATAGTATCTTATGTGAAGAGAATATTAATGACATTTTTATGTCACATTTTAGTAAAAACAGGCACAATCATTTTCTACTTACTATAACTTACTGATTAGGTACTCTCTGAATATCCTGCTTTTACACTTTCAGTAAGATGTTTATCAAATGGTTTTCTTTGACTGAATATAGCATGGACATTTCTACACGTTTTCTTTCAATTGCTTGATCCTGACTCTATAACAACTTTTCTGAGCTTCTGAGTTGTTGCATTTTATCTCCTAGAACTAAATTATACTATAATCAATTAGAGGGTACATACAATATGTTCAGAAGGGAATTTGCATAAACTTGAACTAGCACATGGTAATTCAATTAAAAGTCAAATGAAATGGACAATACACTCTTGACCTTTCACTTACTTGTCTCACTCTCTTTTTTGAGCTTCCTACTCGGAATATCCCCACTGTCTGGAGACCTGTAAATAAGCAAACACAATCAATAATCTTTGTTTTATGTCTGGAGATTCTGGAGGAAATCAAAATAGAAAAATAACAGAATGCCATTACAGTACCATGCCATGCAGAGCAACTGTGGCTTTACAGTGTATACTAACACTTCCTTATCCCGTACTACTTATATTCTCTGGATGCCAAAGGGTTAGCACTTTCACCATCAGATTCATTCTGTATAAAGGTTTCTGATGAAAAATTTCCACATGATATTATATATTTCTGCAACTTCTCCATATGAGAGAAAATTGTAACATTTTTCCATTATTCAGAAAATTACCTAAATGTGAATTTTATATGGATTTTAGTTTTTATCATCAACTTTAACATAGATGTCTCTTATTTGTCTAATCACTAAAATGTATCTCTTAAGGAAAATCTACAAAATGCAGAAAAATGTAAATAGTACTTTAAAGATACCTAATACAGAAATAATCACTTAAAATTTTGGTTTATTTTTATCTAGTCTTTTATATCTATATCTATATAAACATAAATTTATATCTATGTATATATAATTATATCTGTATATAAATATGTGAATACATAAAAGATATATATTTACATATATACATACACACAGACACACACACACACACACACATATATATATATATATATATATATATATAGAGAGAGAGAGAGAGAGAGAGAGAGAGAATGCCACCACCTTCCCTCAATATCATGCCACAAATATTCATGTCATTAAACACTCCTCCTTTGTAAATGTCATGTGAAATGAATGCAAACTACTTTGTTGTATGAATGGACCATGATTTGCTTCAAATTTCCCCCAAAAGGTGTATAAGTGTCCCCAAAATACCCAGACTTGCTTTATTACGACAAATGGCCCTACTCAGAAAAAATCTGTTCACATATCTTTGATCACATTTCTGATTGTCTTAGGTTCATGTCCTAGATGTGGAATTATAAGGTCAATGCATTAAAAAAAAATTACCCTACCTACAACATAAGTAGTATTCTAAAAATTAGCTCTAAAAAATCTCTATTTTTTTAAAAAAATGTAATATCACTACCACATAGTAGAAATTTCAACAATAGTTCTTTAATAGTATTAAATTTCCAGTTAACATCCATATAAGGTTCACAAAGCATGACATGGTCAATGTGTCTTTAGTCTCTTAATTCACCTCCTTCTGGCTCTCCCCGCTACATAATAAGGGGTTTGACAAACAGCATTGATTTCCCACTTTATATCTTCCAATCATCTGTATTTATATCCTCCAATCATCTGTATTTGGACACTATGTGGTTTCTCTATCCCCTTTAACTCCTATAAAGAGATAGTTAAGGTGTAATTTTGGGGTAAGAATACTTTACAAGAGGCATTGTGTTCTTCCTTCAGGGGGCATCGAATGTCCAAAAGGCTCTCCATGTTCCTTTGTGAGTCATTAATCATTGTCACTGATAGGCATCATCTATACTTATTGTTTCATTGGTGGCACATTCTCTCTTCATTTGGGGATGATCAGTTATGAGAATGATGTCAGACTGAAACTGCTAATGGCCATTCGAAGCCATATGAAGTCAGATGATCTGAGAGTAAAGCCATAAAACAGACCACTCATGGCATTATTCAAATCCTGGATTCAGCTGAACCTAGATCTGACTCCCAAGTTATTAATAGGGACTGTTAGTTTTTTCAGGAGAGCATTTTGTTTAATATAGTTTTACTGGGCTTCCTTTCTCCTACCACTAAAATAATCTGACTAGTGTAATATACAATTAACTTGAAAAGAATTAAAATCATCATAACATCATTTCTTTTCACACAGAAAAAAAATGTACCTCAATCTGTGTAATCATGTTTTATATATCTTAGTAGAGTTTTGCAGTTTTCTTCATGGAAGTTTTTTTTACATATCATTACAGAAATTCTGGGTATATGTTTTTATATTAATATGAATAATTTTATTATTGTAGAATATAATTGATTATTGCTTTTAAATTGAAATAAATATTTTATATATTAATTTTATGAACTTGACATATTAAGTGTTAACAGTTTTTTAGTTGGCTTTCCAGGTGTTTTTAAAATCAGAAAAGATAATATCCATAAATATCCCATTTATCAGTTTTGTATCTTAAAGTATTATCCTAGATTTCCATAATAATTTAAGAGAACTGCACTGAAAAGCTGGTTATTGCTGATTTGCATAAGTACAATTTGATGCTTTGCTTGAGGATGAGATGTTGCTTTGCATCTATTTCTCAAAGGACTTCCATCTCCTTGTCACTGCCATCAATTAGTGCACCTGATAACATTTTATTTTTTGGGGGTACTGGGGATTGAACTCAGGGACATTCAACCACTGAGCCAAATCCCCAGCACTATCCTATTTTGTGTTTTATTTAGAAACAGTTGCTTAGCACCTCGCCATTGCTGAGGCTGACTTTGAACTTGAGATCCTCCTGTCTCAGCCTTCTGAGCTGCTGGGATTACAGGCATGTGCCATCACACCTGGCTGTGCACCTGATAATTGAAGCCAACTCCCAATGTAATTTATTGCTTCTTTGTCTCTGGGAGTTTGAGAACAGAATAATTAAGCTATTTAGAATAAAATAAAGAATTATATTTTTAATCTCAAAATGAGCATACCAAGTATCCCCTTCAAAATTCATGCAATGATTTAATTAAATAATGCATGTAGAATACTTAATACTCATTTACTTCATTCAGGGTCTATTTCTCCATATATAATAGTATGGAGAAATAGACCCTGAATGAAGTAAATGAGTTGTCATATGTGCAAACTAAAAAAAGTTAATATAATAGGAAGTTTTAGTAATTTTAATTTTAGCTACACTTAATTTCTTATTCTCAGATGATTTCTGAATAGTTGAAATTTCTACAGACGTCAGATATCACAGAGATTTTCTATAGAGGTAGGACTATTCATTTTTTTTTTAAAGAGAAAGAGAGAGAGAGAGAGAGAGAGAGAGAGAGAGAGAGAGAGAGAGAGAATGAATTATTTATTTATTTTTTTTTAGTTTTTGGCGGACACAACATCTTTGTTTGTATGTGATGCTGAGGATCAAACCTGGGCCGCACGCATTCCAGGTGAGTGCGCTACCTCTTGAGCCACATCCCCAGCCCGACTATTCATTTTTCTGAATTTCTCCCATCTGTTTTGAAACATTCATTTAAATTACATTATCTCTGCAATTACTGTACTATTTCACATTTTAAAACTGGTTTAAAAAGTAATTCATTAGCCAGGCATGGTGGCACATTTCTGTAATCCCAGTGCCTCAGGAAGCTGAAGTAGGAGGATCTCAAGTTCAAGGCCAGCCTCAGCAATTTAGCGAGACCCTGTCTCAAAATAAAACAGGCTGGGATGTGGCTCAGTGATTAACTGCCCTTAAGTTCAATCCCTGGTACCAAAATAAATTAATAATAATAATAATAATAATAATAATTTAGCAACTAGAGATTGACTGCCATAATTCCTATGTACCTCAATGAAGTATAATCTGAGATTTTTTTTAATTTAACTTTTTGAGGTAGAACTAAGATAATCTTTAGACAGTCAATGCCTTTTTCTGACATAGCCTTACAGTGATTTTCCTCAAAGAGAAGATACAGTCTAGGCATTCAGTAACTATGACTTAAGATAGTCACTGATAAAAACAGGGAGACAATGAAAAGGAATAGATCTGATAAAGAAATGTTACTGTCCCAGAAATTGATGTGATCATCTTTCTCCCCTTTTCATTAGAAACTGAAATGGAAACTAGATCCAAAAGCACCTGAATCTCAAGCTTAGGGGTGTCAAGAAACCAGGGCAGGTACAATAAGTACTAGGTCCCATCTGAAAATCAGCCTAAATCCCAGAAATATAACTTGACTCTGCTATATTTTTGTCTTTTTTATGGAAATGTGTACTTCTGGGAAATTGAGGATGTATAAGGAATTTTGACCTAAGTATAGAAAGCATTCAAATGAAATATAAGTGAGGAAGTGTTGGGTACATGAATATAGATGGGGCCAATATAATGGTCAAAGACCAATTTTGGAGAGGGTGAAAAATCCTCAACAAATGTTTATAAGACTAATATGATTCATGTCCTCTGCTACCCAGTTCAAAAACAGGCAAATAAAATATTATGTAAGAAAGTATTCTGAAGTTTGCTTTTCCCCACATTGGTTTAAAATGACCAGTGTTAATCTATTTGAATTTGAATGTGTCTCTTAATTTTCTAGAGCAATTTGGTTGAAATATCACAGAAACCTGGAATATAATCAGAGCCTTGGAAGGCCCAAAAATTCTTGCCTTTAGGCAGTAAGCTATATGTTAACTCTTTTAACTATTCCTTGTTAACTATTCCATTTCTATTACTAACAAATAGATGAGAATGTCAATAGTAACCATGTCTGCATGAGCCTTAGAATTTTTTTAGTTTTCATTTTTTTATTGTAATAAGCATATTATTTTTAGAGTAAAGAAATAATTAAGAAACTTTTTCCATGTTCATAAATACATGTTCACACTATAGCAAACAAATTTACAATATGAAAATGGCAGTTTGATGAGCCAAAAATCTAGATTGCAGCAAAAATTTTAAAGAACTCACCATCATTTCAATGCCAACATATTAACTGTAATTTAGTTGCAAAGGATTACTGTGGAGAAATTTTAAGTGGACATTATCTATAAAATGGCAAACAGCCATATGTAAACCCATAGTCAAAAATAGTATATTTTCTAGTAACCTAACAATGATTTTTTAAAATGTTTTAAAAAATAAGCTGAACTAGTATTTTTAGAGGAAACTTTATGAGTAGCTTTTTTATATATATATATATATATATATATATATATATATATATATATATATATACTGACTCTGCTCTGTTTGAAGGTGGGCTTGCAGACAGAAAGTG
The DNA here is from genome assembly GCF_048772815.1 of Callospermophilus lateralis. Lineage (NCBI taxonomy): Eukaryota > Metazoa > Chordata > Mammalia > Rodentia > Sciuridae > Callospermophilus > Callospermophilus lateralis. The sequence continues at coordinate 1,123,000 of NC_135325.1, forward strand.
GGCCCAGCCCAATAGAAGTGGCCCTTTCCTAAATTTCTTGCCCAGAGTCACTTCTGAGAGCTCTTGAGGGCTGAGCTGTCCAAATACCATCAAATTACCCCCGACAAAGCTTGCTGAGCCCACAATCCCTTAAACAAACATTCACATCTGTCCACTTTCTTCACAAAAGTAAGTCTGGTGAAGAGCCCAGGCAAGGAAACTCCCAATCAAGAGAACACAGAGTCAAAATTAGATGCTTAAAGGAATGGTGCTGACAGACAAGTCTACTTACCATGTTTTTCCAGATGCTGACAACAGCTGTCCACCAGTCTTGGAACCTGTCTGTAAATAGGATTCAGACTGAGTTTCTTATCTCTGGCTTTCTCTTTTTTATTTTGAGCCTCAGCAGGCAAGGAGAGTTGTAATGCTTCTAGTAGTCGAGATTGGTTGTCATCCAGATCGGTGATAGAGTCCACTGACATGGCACCCTATAGATAACATACAGACTTGAGCAAGAGGACAGACAAGAAAAATAGCTGCCTCCAGATTCTATGCAATCAATATTTTTGCCCATTATTATTTATTACTCCTAAATTAATACCACTTGATTTAATCAATTTTGCTATATGTATCTCAAAAGGAAAACAGTACTTTTTGAATAAGTTAGAAAATCTCCACAACATAGGGTAAGATATTGACAGTTAAAGTTTCAACAATAGACAAAATTTTCCAAATGAAAGACAAGAGATGGGAAACATATAATTAAAATATTTTGACCCAACCACTTCATTTTATGAAACAAGAAAAAAATCACATACTCAATGAGTGAGGTAAAGTCAAAGAAGTCTTGTGAATAAAAATTCCCTTAAATGTGGCCCTGGAAAGCAGATTTTTAAAATAGGAAGATTCTATAAAATAGTCTTATTTTAGTTTCCTCCAGAAGCACATAATGTACTTTATTAGGAGGTTTCCCAGGAAAGACCTACAGAGGGAATGAGAAAGGGAAGGGAAGGCAGCCCAGCAAGGGAGAATCATCAAGCCTGTTAACATTATGGGCAACTGTAGGTTCATCTCCCTGAAGAACCCCAGGAGACTGTGTAGATAGTGCCCTAAGGAATGAAGGAATCAGTATGTTTATACACTAAGTCTCAGGAATCATTAAGGACAGCCTCTTGTTGGGGCAGAGAAGAAAACTTATCTCCTTAGTACTTAAAACTTGCTATCTGCTTGTTTTGGGAGCCCCTGGTCATCAGAGCAAGCCCTCAGCAAAGAGTTGAGGTGCTGGCAGATGGAAAGTGGGTTGGCATGCTTGGAATGATAACCATGTGTACTTCAGCCACCCATCTGTGATGAAGCATACAGGAAGAAGTTGGCTGCTGGTGTCTTAGTAGAGGCTGGACAAAGGAGAGGGCATTCGGAAAGCCCACTATCTAGGCTCTAGATTTTCAGAAAGCTAAAATTTACAGTTTTACTATTAACTGTCATTTGAGTTTATACACAGTGACAGGCTTAGATGAACAAATTCATTGTGCAAATTCAACTATTCCATAATTTTGTCATTTCTTCATTTTTAAGCATAGTCGGTACTACAGTCAACACAGGGCACAGGTCTTGCTTTATCTTGGAGAAATCTTCCATGTTGGTAGCTGATTGATAATTATGGATTTTAAGTTTGGGTCATGTCTGCAATTTTTATTAGGGGAGTCTTCAATGGATGGAGGTGGCAAAGATTTAGGGCCTCCAGGCAGAGGAAATGGAAAGATCTCTCAGTGACCAAGGAAGTCTTAGAGATGCTTATCTGACTCAGCCAATTGTCAGATAAGCATCTGCCTGCTTGAACAACTCAGCTTTCCAGGTTTGAAATTTAAAATGCCAAAATAGCACAGTGTCTAGAACATAGTACTCATTTGATGACTGGTACAATATTATTATAGTATTGATTTGAAAGAGGCCACACGTAGGATCCTATGGTTCTATTTAAGGGAAAAATGCTTGATTGAAAGTAAAAACTATCTTTGTTTATGAAGACCCATAGTCAACTCTTTTGGTCAGGCACATTCTCAGATAGGTAGTGAAGAAATTAACAAAAACACTGGGTCCTGTCCTCAAGCTTCACATATAGTGCAAGACAAAAGACTATAAAGACAGACCAGGATCAGTGGCAATAGTGTAGAATATTTAGGTTGTCATGGAGTACAGTGGTAACAAAGGGGTGACACCCAACAGCTTTGAGAGGAGTTGGAGAGAGAATTAAGGATGTGCCAGCTGCTCTATGTGCAGTACAAATGCTCTCTGAAGGAATGGACCCAAGCTACATATTCAGTCTTCACATGAAGAAAGACTCGAAGAATAACCTTATACATCTTCAGTGTTCCTAACATTCGTGTTGCAAAAAATTCTGGCCAACTCACCCTCCTCCTGGCCCGAGGAGCTGGTTCTGGGGTGTTTGGGGATGTTGACTCATTTGGTGTTTCTGAGGTTGAGCTGAGAGATGAGTTACTGCTTGAGAGTTCTTTGTTTTGTCTTTTATTTCCAAATGGGAGGAGGGAAGCCACAAAATCAGATGCATCCTTCTGCTCATCCCTCTGAGAATCCTGCTTGAGTTTGTAGGCCCGGTCATTGGCAATGACTTGGGATAAGGGCATTCCAAAAGCTTGTGGGATGAATTCTGGAACCAAAACCCGGACATTCACATTCAGAGACTTCATAGACCAGTGAAGACACTCATTTACATGTCAGACCAAAGGGCAAACATGTTCAAATGATAGTTTTCTGAAGAACCAATTAATCAATCAATAGACAGAGATGACTTTGTGTTTATCAGAATGGCCAAAGTTACAATTTCAATCAAGAAAACTAGTTGGTATAAATATGCATTTTGGAAATCTAGTTATCCAGTTTTTATTCCTGTGTGCCTTGAGTCTGTTTTAAAGGAAATAACTTTAAAGAGAAGTGTGACATTTTTAATAGAGATCAATAGTACTTTATGCTCACGAATACAGTTTTCAAACTCAGTCTTTGATTTGTATGTTTCAGAAGTCTCCAAAGGCTAAAAGACATGTGGGGACTGCACTTATCCATTCATTAATAAGTATTTATTGAATACCTATTATGTGCCATGTTAAGCCACACATTGGGGATGGGTATAAAGCTTATAAAACACCCCATCCTTGCTGGTTTAGGGGTTCAGAGTTTAGAGTGGGGTTGGGGAGTGCAGAGTCAGATATTTAAATAATTATAATAAAGTGACTATCATGTGTTATAATATATACATGGAGCAAAGGCTGAAATTCAGTTAAGTAGGTACACTTTTAGGTTCCCAAAATAAAAAGCAGCATGCTAAATGAAAACCTGAGAGGCAGAGGAGGAACTTAGGAACAAATTTGCTCATTTTACATTGTGTTCCTCGTTCCTGTATCCCACCTCCAGTCAGCTGGGTTGTGCCTGTCACCCTCATGATCTTTACTCAAGCCATTCTGCTGGCCACATGTAGAGATGGACTCCACCACAATGTATCTGATGGGGAGGCCTAGGATATAATTTTTTAAATCCTCTAGTAAGGAAGGGGCACAATGCAGAAATGTATGATACTATTTGGAGATGTACATATAGTTATTTGCATTCTGCATCTATGTAGTAAATCCATTTGTATACATATATATTGAATTCTTAGGGCCAGACATTTTGCTGGCAATATTTTAGATTCATGCTAAAAATGCATTAATAATTCAATCAAGGGCATTATTCCTGTTAGGCTCAAAATTAGTCTCCTAGCAGCAGCAAATTGGAGTCTAGTTTCTCCCTTGTTTTTATAAGCCCTATGAATAAAACCAGAATGATCAAGGGAAAATAATTCTAAGGTTCTTTGTTCAAGGGAAAATAATTCCAAGGTAGTTCACTAACATTAAATCAGGTGGAAATAGGTTTTAAAAGGCTTTACTCTTTGATTCATGGCAAAATTTTAAACTAGGCTAATGGCCAAGTAGGCATTAAAACAAGAAATGCTACTTTAAAGGCTTGTATCTCTGGTTCTATCAAAACATGCAGTTTGTTTTGAAGTAAAAACTCTAACTTCATTTGGGGATTTTTAGAGGTGCTTGCCATTTAGTATCAACACACTAGGTGACATGAGATAATAAAAAAGTTAGGCATCTATCCACTGAGTGATCAATTTGGACAGTGTAGCAAGATCTAATATTCTCTACTGACAAAAGGTCAGTTCTACTACTAGCAAAATTAGAAAGCAAAAGGGACAATATCAGACACCAGCTGCATACCCTGAGGATTTATTATACAAATTAGTGCTATCTTGTCTGTGGAAATAAGCAAATATTCTTACTTCAAAAAGAACATTGAAATGTATGAGGTGCCACATGTCTGCTCATGTTAGGCAGACACATAGTAGGGAAAGGGACTACTGAATCTTCTGCTAGCCATTTTTTCCATATAAGGAAACCTAACCAGACTCATTTAAATATTTTTAATATCTATGGGAGAAGGAAAAACTGTAGTTTCCTGTGGAATCTGTCATTTTTTAGTATCTGAAAGTCTGTCATTCTACTAATTGGAATAATTTAATACCAATTAAACAGATTAAATACATGAAGTCATTCTCCCTCACTTATTCTTCCTCTTTTATTCAAGAGATGTAACCACCCACAACAGATTTTTATTTATCTCTTGAAGGCTTTATTTTCTGGTTGAGTTTATTTCTTCAGTGGTAGAGTGTGGATGTTGTCTCCTTAGTTTCTTATTGCTTTCCCTGAGGACTCTCACAAGCTTCATAAAGGAGAACTCTCTCTGCTCTAATATGTGGTGCAGTATCTATGCAGTCTCTCTAAAATTTTAGGAAGGATTCCTGAATATTATTTATTCTTAAAAATATGACTATTGTCAAAGAGAGGACTCATTACCAGTCTACCGAGCAAAAGCCTTGTTTATATGTAAATAAAGCATTGGGTACACATGCCTATGTATGGTTTCAAAGCTCTTCTGTTGGATGGGGAGGAACTTTAGGATTCTTCATGTTGACAAAAGCTAAAAAATTGATAATTGGATTTTAAGACTACAAGGAAATTACCCAAGATTATCTGTGCTGGGTCAAGGCAATGGATATCATGTTCTAGTCCATGGCAAGTGTTCAATGAGGAGGCTATTCCCCGGCTGTTTTCATCAAGTAATAGCACTCCATAATGACATTCAACATATTTTCTTTGAGAATTTCTACATGGTGATAACTGATAATTGATTTTTATAATGCTATTTAATATGAAGCAAAAATAAGGATTGTATCAACTATTCTTTATATAGTGTTACTTCACAGCTCATATATAATGACATACTTGGACAGTGAGTAACACTAAAACAGCATTATAGGATTTCCGAATAATAGGATTTCAGCATAAAGAAAGGTGCCAGAACTGGAGTACTGTCAGATTTTTTGTTGATTAATAATACATGGCATAATGTGTCAATGTCCTGAGGGGAGGGGATGTATCCCCACAGTAAAACCTAATCCTATGTGCTCTGATTAAGAGGCACAGTAACTGGAACAAAGTAGCTATTTTTAAACTATCCCCCCAAACTGATTTCTTTTTTGACATAAGAAAGAAATTTTCTTAAGTTCTGAAAGTTTTACAAATGCTTTCAGTTGCCAAGTAATTAAACTAAGAGAAATTAAGTGTGTGGGACTAATCTATATGAAATGTTTTCTGAATCAGTGTTAATCTTGAATTAATTTCCATCACAGAGATCAAAAGGTAAATACGAGCACCGCTTGAGTGGCAGGAGGGACATGGGAGTGTCACATGATCTGCTATGTATTTTATCAAGGCAATTAAATAACATGCAGAACATGATTTGTTCTGATAGAATCAATTAATATAGTAGCATATTAAACACTTGTGAATCACTCTTTATTGGGACAGCAATTTGACTCTGAAAAGCTGCTCCTCTTTATTTTTAGATGGCCTAACCCAAGAGGTCATTTAGAGTTTCCTGTTTTCCTTCTTTTACTCTTGGACCCAAATGATCATTTTTCACATGCACAGCTGTTATGAACCCAAATGCTAATATTCAGTGGGAAGGAAATAAAGTATACTGATCACCACTGTGTCAGACTAGCACATTGGTGCCCTCACACTCTGGTTCCCAGGCTATCCTCATAATGGCTTCCAATGTTGACATGAACAGATCTTTATGTATAGGAAATGCTATTTAATTACTCTTCACTTAAGTCTAAGATACATTGGGTTTAAACATCAAAACTACTTTATGCACCAATAAAAATGTGAATGAATGAAAAAAAATATAAAAAATCAACACTTTGGTCATGGAGGCTGATACCTTCCCTTTAGTTGGATAAGTGATATGTCTTTGAAACCATCAGGAGCTGCCATTTTTTTCCCTCAGTGAACTCTGCAGGGCATTATAGAACATGGTTAAGCTTTCGCTGAGCCTACATAAATATGATTTGGTCTGGAAAATGTATAATAGACCAGTGTGTATCGGTCAATTACTTCCTTGGCCTTTCCTTCCTGGATCTTCATGTTTTTACTTCCTGCTATTTTGTATATCATAATAAGGCAGCACATGTGTACACACACACACACACACACATACACACACACACACAGAATGCAAACATCTATCTTCTCCTGCTAAAATGCTCATTATGCTTAGACTAGCCTGAATATGTACTTTTCAAAGAATCACCTAAAATCTATGTTGTATTTAAGTCCCAGTATGTATATCTCTATCCTAGAACAAATGAACATTAAGAGTTAATACATTAATAATTCAGAAGCAATCCCTTATCCACAGTTTCACTTTCCATGGTTTTGGTTACCTGTAGTTAACTGTGGTCAAAAAATACTAAATGGAAAATTCCAGAAATAAGCAATTTATAAGTTTGAAATAGCTTTTATTATAGTACATTGTAATAATCAATCTATTTATTATTAGGTATTGTTGTTAATCTCTTACTGTGCCTAATTTCTAAATTAAACTTTATTGTACATATGTATGCATGGGAAAAACATCCTATATGTAGGGTTTGGTCTTAAAACCTGTCAGGAGAATAAGCCTAAGCACAGCTCTACATGGTCATCTAAAAGGAAAAATGATGTATGTGTGTGTGTGTGTGTGTGTGTGTGTGTGTGTGTGTGTGTGTTTAGTGTTACTTAAGATGTACAGTTCTATCAAAAGTAAGTAAAGCTGGAGCCTATAAAGGAGGAATGCTTAATAATAATGATCACAAAGGACTCTGGAGTCACAAGTTTGTCCTGAATTAATTTTAGCCTGATCTCATAGACCTACAAATCTTCCTGATCTCCTACATTGATAAACTTGATCTGTTTTTCATTGATATGATTATGAGTTACTGTCTTCACAGTTTTTAGAGACTGGCTGAAATACTAATTGCTTTGGTGTAATTGTTTACAAAAAAAGTAATGCTTTGCTGTCTTGTTTATTGTTGTCTTAGGATGATACCTGCCCTATGTATGCCATGTCCAGTCACCTGCCATCTGCCACTGTGGATCTCTGGACTGCTCTGATGCTAAATGCCTTTAACTGTTCATGCTCTACCTGATAGAGAAAATGACTTTGGTTTACTTCCTCTAACTTCACCTTCTTTTAGCAGGAAGCAGCTTGGAGATGTTGTCGCCTATTTTCCCATAGAAATGGAATGTAGGAATTGACAGTGGGAAAATGTTAACAGTGGTGTACTTTGAATATAACCCTTGCTGCTCTGCCACAGCAGCTTATTTTTAAAATGGATGTGTTTCTTTCTCTTCCTCTCTTACTGCTCCGCCCTAAACTCTCCCCCAGCCTTCCAATCTCAGGGGAAACAGGATTACCTTTCTTCCCAATTTTAGGCAGATTTATCTGTCCATGAGTACACACCCACCATAGGAATGAAGTAATCCAGACTTTGGGATGGTGCCAGATCTCAGAAATATCTATCTCCCAAATTAACAAGCGAATTACAACTCCAACAGAGAACACATGGAATGTAGCCTTTGAATCACCTCTTTAAAAAGAGCTCCATTCCTGCTGATGGGGAGAATCACAGCCTCTGGGACAGCAGTTCCCTGTGTTTCTCATTTGCTAGCAAAGCAATAAAACTTCTTTTCCTTTTTACGCAAAAAAAGCACCCATGCTGTAGGTACCCTTGCAGACTGAGGGACTCAGATTCCCTGCATGGGGATCTGGGCATTAGTTTTTTGCTATCTTTTCTTTGCTTGTTTGCAATACTGGAGATTGAACTCTGGCCTTCATGCATTCTAGGCCAAATGCTATCTTCTAAGCTAGACCTTGATCATTAGGATTTTTAAAAGTTCCACCTTTATGTATATCTATAAAGCACTAATTTAAAAAAAAACTATAAATAAATAGAAGGAAGACCAATGAGTTGAGAAAAGGGAACAAGGAGAGGGAAGAGGGAAGGGAAAGGGGAAGTACTGGGGACTAAATTGGAGCAAATTATATTCCACATTTGCATGATTATGCCAAAATAAACACCACTATTCTGTATAACTACAATGCACTATTATGAAATACTTTTTAAACATTCCACGAATCATCAAACTGTGTAGTCAGGGGTAAGGAAGGATTGCTAAAACTTTCACCTTTTTTTTCTCCCATCTGAGATAAACATTTGAAATCTTTGAAGATATTTTAGTTGGGGGCAATGCTACTGGTATCTAGTGAGTAGAGGCCAAGGATACTACTAAATATCCTATGGTGCACAGGACAACCCTGCCACACAGGTTTTTCCCATCTAAAGCATCAAATCCTACCAAGGGTGAAAAACCCTGCTCTAAGGGAAGCAAAACAATGATTTTTCCATTCTTTACAATTCTTTATCTCTAAACATGATGAACCAAATGTTATGATCCTTAAGGCACAGTTCAAGGTAGATTCTGGTATCTATAGTGTGGAATAGGTCTTGTCCAATATTGATTATAAATGCATTTTTAAAATATCTGTTATTTAGTTGTCGATGGACCTATATTTTATTCATTTATTTATATGCGGTGCTGAGAATTGAACCCAGTGCCTCACACATGGGAGGCAAGTGCTCTATCACCAAGCCACAACCCTAGCCCATGCATTTATTTTTAAAGCCCTTGGATTCATTGCTTTCCATTGCTTTTCAAGCAGAAATCCAAATACTATATAAAAGAATTCCAAGGTAAGAACTGTGTCTGTTCTCATTCATTATGCAATTACTGATTCCCATGAAATGACTATACATTAATAGGACCACAACATTCAGAAATCATCTAATATAAGATTCTAAGAGAGAGCCACAAAAAATTGACTGTGTTAATGAGGCCCAGGTTTCCATTAGGCAGGCTCAAAGAATATTAGTTAAAAATGACCATAAAAACCCTGAAAGAGGGACTCAAGTGTCAGTTCCCTAAATAGACATAGAAGGGACACAAAACAGTGTGATGAGAGTCAGCAATTCCCAAAACATAGGGGACAAAAAATGACCATGCTATGATCTAACATAAAAAGGCTGCGAATGGCACATCTTCAGTAATCCAGGAGGCTGAAACTGTTTCTCTCCAGTAGTCATGGTAGGCTAATCCAAACTCTTTCTCATTCAGCTAGCCCTGCCTAACTGTCTGGATTCGCCAGACAGCTGGTTAGTGTTAGTGATGCTGTCCATAGCTACTTGATCCAGGTCCTCTTATGCATAGCTGATTGGCCAGAATAATTGGAACCACAAACTTGGCAGAAGTCACACTCTGCTCAAATGAGCTGAATTCATCAATTCAGTACAGGGATATTCAAACAGAGAAGAGTAGACCAAATGTCCCTTAATGATATTCCATCATAGAAATCCAGTTTACATAATAAAATTAAACCACATACATCTATGCAATTCAAATCCCCACCAAATTCAACCATTATGCTCAATGGAAGATACATTTGTTTTATTTATTTCATCTTTTACCTCTGTCTTTGTTTTTCTCCTTTCCTAGTGAATCCAGTTTCTTTCTCAAAGATTTCTTTCTTTTTTGGCCATCTGTAAATATTAAAAGAACAGGAAGTGAAGTATACAAGTGATTTTATATTATCAATAATTACATTTGAGCAAAAGTATGACCTCTTTCTTACTTCACTCATAATTTGACATTTAGGAACATCTCTAAGAATGCATGAATATCCCTGATTTGGATACTACGTATAACCAGAGTCTTGATGTTCACTCTTAAAATTTCTTTCAGTCATGGAAAGTATAGAAAACTTCCCTCCTTCCAATGTAATTTAGCTTTGACATGTAGATATGTTTGCTTTTATTATTACATAAGTCTCTTCGATTCTCCAGGGTTATACAAATCAATGTCCATCATGAAGCAAACATCTTTTTTTTTTTTAAAGAGAGAGAGAGAGAGAGAGAGAGAGAGAGAGAGAGAGAGGGAGAGAATATTTTTTAATATTTATTTTTTAGTTTTCGGCAGACACAACATCTTTGTTTGTATGTGGTGCTGAGGATTGAACCCGGGCCACACGCATGCCAGGTGAGCACGCTACCGCCTGAGCCACATCCCCAGCCCCAAGCAAACATCCTTAAGAGAATTAATAATACATACAGCTTTGACATCTGTGATCTAGTACAGTATCATTGGATAAGGAAATGGATTTGGGGATCCACAAAAACATAGGTTTAACTATCACTATGCCATTTACTATGGGTGTGACTTTGGAAAAGTCTCACATTCCTTATCTATAAGATGAGAATGTCATGGGGTTATTGTGAGAATTACATGAAACAATGCACATGTAGTGCTTAATGTGGAGCCTGATACAGTTTCACAAATTCATATCTCCTTCCTTTGTGGGGGTTGAACAGTAGCCCATGACAAGGTTGCATCATAATTTAATTAATAATTTCCCCATTGATGGATGTTGGGGTTTCTATTTTTTCACTATAATAAGTAAGGAATATATCATTTTATTATCTGGTATTTAAATGTACTTAATATGTGGGACTGGGGATATAGCTCAGTTGGTAGAGTGCTTGCTTCACACGCACAAGGCCCTGGGTTCAATCTCCAGCACCATAAAAAATGTTCTTAATATGTTTGTTTAAATTGATAACTAATAAATATAGCTCTCGCATCAGTGGGCAGCTGCAGGCGAATTCCTGGGGTGTCATCATAAAATATTGGCCCCGATCATTGCCAGAATGTGTTTTGGAATTATGCAGCTGTCAGTTTAACTTGTGGGAGGTGTGAATCGGGAATCTACATTGTGATTGCATGACAGTCATGAAGCTGATGCCACCCGGAAATTCATGTTTAAAAGGGGGATTAAGAATTGATTTACAGGGCACACTAAAAATGTAATAAGGAAAGATGGTCAGCCCAATAAAATTTAAAAACAATACTCTGGTATCAAAGAAAGACAATACTCTGGTATCAAAGAAAGAGTAAGCATTCTGAAACAGTAATGAGCATTCTTGGGATCCTCACAGGGTTGCAGATGTTCCTGACTCCTCTGAATTTTTGGAGGCAAAAGAACATCACAATATAGTCAACAGGCACATTCAATTCTGCCTCCCTTTCAATATTTAAAAGATGATTCTCCTTCCACAAAATGAAAATAGGTCATAAGTGTTCTCAACCTTTTCAGTTATGAAATTTGCATAGGGGAAAATTATGTAAATCAGTTGTAATGTGGCAAAGAGTCATCAATCTCTTTCATCATTTATGCATTCCTACCCTCAACATCTAAAAGTTGATCTAATTACTAAGGCCTATTGTGACTTCTTATATAGAGACAATAAAACATAAAAACTGCACAAGATTTTAACCTGTTCTCCAAATAGGATTGATAGTTCTCTTATTTTGTAATGTTTTCTTTATTGCTAATTCATATCAGCAAATGTACTTGACATTAAAAAATTTAGTTTTTAAATCCTCTAGTTCCTTTATTGAAAGAGTCTCTGAGACAGACTAATTAAGTCATACATTAAAGACTAAGAAATTTAGGGTTGGGGTTGTGACTCAGTGGTAGAGTGCTTGCCTAGCATGCCCTGGGTTTGATCCTCAGCACCACATAAAGATAAATAAATAAAGATATTGTATTCATCTACAACTAAAACATATTTTTTTTAAAAAAAGACTGAGAAATTTATTTTTATAACTAGTGGACTGATCCTATCTTTCAAACAAAATGTCAAATAGTCAGAATACATTTAGGATGGGGGTATTTTCATTTAAGATAGAATGGCTTTAAAATTTTTAAAAAAAATATGGAATGGATCATAAATAGATGTACATAAATACCAATGTACAGTTTAAGTTTAAATAATAATTATAAGTTCAACTTTGGCATATTCAGCATATAAGTAAAGATCTAGACTGTTGCTTATACTCAAAGAACCACATTTTGCATCCCTCCTCCTCACCCCATGTGATTATTGATCTGATTTTTGAAATAATCAATTGATTTTTTTTAGTCTTACTATCTAGGCATGCATAGGTACAGAATACAGTTTTGTTTTTTTTTTTCCTTTGGGGATAATGTGGATGGAATCACACTGTGGGTATTCTTTCTTATTTCATTTATTTCACTCACCACTTTGGGAGATTCATCCTATAACTCCCTCAGGCAACTAAAAGTCATTCATTATGATTGTTACATAGCATTTTCTTATATGAATTTACAGTTAAATTCTTCCATTGAACCACTGATGGAAATTTGTGTTATTTCTAGCTTTGGGGTATTAGGAGCAGTGATTTTAAAAATTCTATTCATGTCTTCTGTGCACAAACTGATCTTTCTGAGAGGGTGATTCTGAAAGTGTAGTTCAGAACCTGCAGCATCAGTATCACTTGGGAACTTGTTAGGGATGCAAATTCTCTATGGTTTCACCCAGACTCAGTGAATCTGGAGTAGCCTCCAGCAATGTGTGTTTGAACATACTCTCCAGTGGATTCTGGTACACACTAAAGTCTGAGAGTCATTGCTCTAGGGTATATACATAGAAGCTATATTGCTGTGTCAGTGTGTATGCAGTATTAGTCTTTATTAGGTAGTATCAAACATTTCAAGGTTGTTTGGCTCCTTTATATTCCCACCAGAATTAGAATATAGTTACAAAAGGATAATATATACTTAAACTCCAAACTCCAAACAGTATCTTGAAACCTCCTTATAGCCAAAGTGTGATTTTTGTGAATAACTACCTATAATAAAAGTGGACCTGTTTAAAGTAACTATTATCTTTTTTACTTAATTTGACGTGAATATTTTTAATGGGCAATTATATGAAATAATAATACATGATGTACAATATTGTGAAGTGATACAATGTTTTAGTATGTCATTTTCTCTTTTCAAATCTTCAAGAAAGTGACCAGAGTTGCACAATGAAACCACTTGTTCCTCTTCTCCTTGGTGTTCAATCATCACTTTGCTTGGAGTTTTCAGTTTTTGAAGAATTTCTCATCTTTGCTTCCAGAGAGAACAAAAAATTGGATCAAAAGATTTCCAGATTACGTGCTTGTACCATACAGAACAGTTTATGTTCAATCAGTTCCTTGGATGGCAATAAGTGTGATAAATGTCTTAGTTTTCTTTCTGCTGTTATAACAGAATACCATAGACTGGATAATTTATAAACAATGTAAGCCTATTTGGTTCATTGTTCTGGAGACTGGGTAGTTCAAGACTGAGAGGCCACATCTTGTGAGTGCCTCCTTGTTGTGTCATAACATGGTGGAAGGCATAATACAGGCATGTAAGAGAAAAATAAAGAGATGGAACTTGTAGGCTCAAGCCATTGTTATTAATCCATTCATGATGGCAGAGTTCTCATGACAAAAGTGCCTCCCAGTAAGCCCTACCTTCCACTGAGGATTGTTTCTAACATCTGCTTTTTGAGGGACACATTCAAATCACAGGGGTTTTGTTTAAAAGAAATTCAACCTTCCAAACATCAATGCCATAAAAATATTTTAAAAATAGCTTTATTTAATTTATTTATTATTTTGTGGTGCTGAGTATTGAACCCAGTGCCTCACACAAGCAAGACAAGCACTCTATCACTGAGTCCCAGCCCCAGCCCCCATAGGAATATTTTAAATGATGCAAATAGTAATTATCACATGCTTGCTTACTGCTTAGAGTATACACATTATCTTAGAGACAACAGTGATCTGGAGGACTGTGTCCTGACCAGAAACCATTTTGGAACAAGCACTTAGGGATTGGCTCCCATGTTTTCTCCTTTAACCAGGCATCATAGAAATCTGTATTAATAAACTCAGAGGAGACCACGACCTACATGGGAGACCACACAAACAAATGACTCAAGAGCAGATGGTAAAGTAGCAAGTTTTTTATATCCTAGTGATCCCAAAGCAAAGGACCCATTTTGTTGGAGGTAGTTAATATAAGCATCATATTGGTGGAGACCAACATTAAGCAGGGTCTTTAGAAGAGCTGAGAATAAGAAAACATGAAATTGCTCCTGTAAGACACACTATTCATGGACTCATTTGCAGATGGGTAGTGCTCCATTTTAAGGCCTGTTTTTCTAGCTAGACTAGAGGCTCTCTGAGGAGAGAACCATGCTTCTTCCAAGGGGATAGCACAGGATGATGCATGCCCTGAGAACTTGTTGACACAGTGTAAAGTCAGAAAATCACAGATTTGTGGTTGGGTCTGAGGAAATTCAGAAGCAATGAAGTATATACTTAATAATGTTAAGGTGATCAGATTTGGAAAATGAAGGATATAAAACAGTATTTTCCATACTGAATTAATGCTAGAGATAAAATAAGAAAAGCAAAAGTACTGACAGCACTGGGTCCCACATTCCTCTATCCCTATAGGCCAGCATAGGCACCTGATCTTGAATCACCACACCCATTTAAATTATCTGGAAGGCCTTGACGTATGCAACCCAGTTAAGCCTAAACAAAAGTTTCCCACTCTTTCAAATCTTATAAAAAAATCCTGCTGAAAAAAGTTTGAAGGAATGCTTTTTGGCACCACCTCCCCTGTTTCCCAGCCACAGCTGCCTCTCTATTTACTTGGACCAGAAAAATAGACTCTCAGAGAAAGCAAACCAAAGGAATTCATAGGCAAAATGAGTGGAGCACAGTTAAAAAAGTGAGGAAAAATTATATGCACAGGGACAATTGAGTGGCAGAATGAGAAGTAGCTCTTTAGAAACTGAATATAATATATGCCAAATTTTCTTAGCCTGCGTTTGATGATACTTGAATCCAGATATGTCTTTATTATGGGGAATTGTACCATACATCATAGATATTTTGCAGTATCTATGGCATCTGTCTACTAGAATCCATAGCACCCACTCACTCCCTATTGCAACAAGAAATAACATATCTGGGCATTACAAAATGTCCCCAGGTACCAAAACCACTGAGTATCAGAACCACTGGTCTATGTGTATAGCTCTATCTAGAGAGCAGCTATGAACCATGTGAACGTGAATAAAGCATTCATATTTTCCCCCTTGTTACCAAGTTCAATCAATACCAAATATTTTTGTTTTAAACAGAACAATATCAAAATGCTTACAAGTTATTGAGATTTTAGATATCAGGATGAATTTTGAGCACAGAAGCAATTTCCTTCAATTTATGAAAAACAGAAGTCTACCTATAGTTATCTTTCTACTAATTTCTAAGACTATAGGTAGGGAAAGAAAGTGAGTTTCTTTATAAAAAGAGCCTTTTCTTTCTTTCAGTAAAGTATTTTGTCTTCTTTTGGGTGGAGAGATCTGGTGGAAAAGCATTTGTTGTGAATGGTGGTATGAATGGATACTATTAAATTTTTGAGGAAGGCTCTAGAGGACTAAAATTGTGCATGAAAAGACTTACTAGCCCAAACATCCATAGGTCAGAACAAGGATTCATCAGGATATTTTAGGGAGACCATTTTGCCATCAAACGGAACTGTTCAGCAATGGAATGAGCTACATCCATAAAAGCACCATTTGCTATGGCTTCCATCTTGGTTGTACTCTGCCTTATATCCTTCACTCTGAGAGAAGTCAGGTTGCTGTCAATCCTATGCAAAGGACTAAGCAGTAAGGAACTGAAGCCTCCAGCCAACAGCCACATGAGTAAGCCTGGACACAGATTCTCCAGAGCCAGACAGTCTAGCTTTCAGATAACTGAAGCACCAACTAAGCTGGTGAACCAGAACAGCCCAGCTAAGCTATTTGCAGAAGCTATGTGAGATGAGAAATATTCATCATTTGAAAGAAAAAAAAAAGGAAAGGAAAGGATGCTAATCTAAGTGTAATGTAGTATCCTAGATGAGGTCTTGGAACACAAAAAGATATTAATGGGGAAACTGGCAAGGTATGAATAACTCTAATGTTTTATTGATGGTTGTACATCAAAGTTGGTTTCTTTGCTATGATAGTAGTCCAAGGCTATATAAGTGTTAACACTGGGAAAAGTGGGTGAAGTACAAAAATAAGCTTTGGACTATTTTTGTGACTTTTTTTAAGTTTAAAATTATTCCAAAATATGGGCTAGGGATGTGGCTCAAGTGGTAGCGCATTCACCTGGCATGGGTGGGGCGCTGGGTTGGATCCTCAGCACCACATAAAAATAAAATAAAGATGTTGGGTCCACTGAAAACTAAAAAAATAAATATTAAAAATTCTCTCTCTCTCTCAAAAAAATTATTCCAAAATAGAAAAAAGAAAAATGTAGTCTTGAAATGCATATTAAAGAAAAAAATGCTAAAATAGTCAAAGAATTCTGAGCAATAAGAGCCAATGCAGGAGGCACCACAATACCCAATTTCAAATTATACTACAGAACTATAGTAACAAAACAGCAATGGTACTGGCATAAAACAGATGTGTAGACCAATGGAATAGAGTAGAAGACACAGAGACAAATTCACAAACATAGTCTTCTGATCCTTGAAAAAGGCATGAAATATTTCATTGGGCAAAAGATAGCCTTTTAAACAAACGGTGCTGGGAAAACTGGATATCCACATGTAGAAGAATGAAAATAGAACCCTATTCCATACCCAGCACAAAAATCAACTCAAAATGGATCAAAGTCCTAGGAATAAGACCAGAAGGTCTACAACTGCTAGAAAAGACAGGGCTATACTCCAGCACATAGGCACAGGCAATAACTTCCTCAACAAGACGCTTATAGAACTCAGGAAATAATAACAAGAATCAATAAATGGGACGAAATCAAACTAAAAATCTTCACTACAGCAAAATTAATAATTAATAGCATGAAGAAAGAACCTACAGAATGGAAGAAAATCTTTGCCAGCCACTTGTCCAACAGAGGATTAATATCCAGAATATACAAAGAACTCAAAAACACCAAAAATAAAATCAGTAAATGGGCAAAGAACTAAACAGACAGTTCTCAAAAAAAGTACAGATGGGCACCAAATATGTGAAGTTATGTTCAACAACTTTTAGCCACAAGGGAAATGCAAATCAAAACTACGCTGAAGGGCTGAGTAGAGGTGAGTGCTGTGGTACAGCACTCACCAAGCATGTGTGAGGCACTGGATTCAATCCTCAGCACTATATAAATAATGATAATAAAGGTATTTTGTCCATCTACAACTAAAAAAAATCTTTAAAAAACTACACTGAGATTTTATCTTATTCCAATTAGAATGGTAATCATCAAGAATACAAATAATAATAAATGCTAGAGAGAACATAGGAAAAAAGGAACACTCTTACAACTGTTGGTGGAATGTAAATTAGTACAACCACAATGGAAATTAGTATGAAGTTCCTCAAAAGACTAGAAATGGAACTACCCTATTATCCAGTCATACCACTTCTTGATATTTTTTAGAAAGAATTGAAGGCAGCATAGTATAGAGAAAGATGCTTATTGGAGCACAATTCACAATTGCCAAGCTAAGGAATCAGCCTATATGGTCAACAGAAAAATGGATTTAAAATTTTAGTATATATATATATATATATATATATATATATATATATATATATATATATATATAGAGAGAGAGAGAGAGAGAGAGAGAGAGAGAGAGAAAGGAGCTTCACTCAGCCATAAAGAAGTATGAAATTTTATTTCCTGTAAATGGGTGGAATTAGAGAACATCATGCTAAGTGAAATAGCTAGACTCAAAAACTCAAAGGTCAAATTCTCTATCTCAAATATGGAAGCTAGAAAGAGAAAAAAAGAAATAAAAATGAAGGTTCACCAATAGAGTAGAGGAAGGAGATTGAGAGGGAGGGAGGAAAGAGGGCATGGGGAAGTTCTGGGGAATGAAATCCACCAAATTATATTATGTCCATGTATGAATATACATGTCCATGTATGAATCATATATATATTATATATATATGTGTGTGTGTGTGTGTATGTGTGTATGCGTATATATATATATATATATATATATATATATATATAATTTAAATAATAATGGTAATGATGACAGAAGGGAGATTGGTAGGGTAAAGCAAGTGGATTTGTGGAGGGAGCAGGGGAAGGGAAGGGAAAGTAATGGGGAATGAGATTGATCAAATTATGTACATGTACATATATGGTATAACAAATCCCAGTATTACATACAATTATAATGCACCAATAAAATAAGGACTAAAAAAGAAAATGTGGTATATATACAGAATGGGGTTTTATTCTGTTTAAAGAATAATTATGTCATTTGCAGGAAAACAAATAGAAGTGGAGAGCATCATGGTAGGCAAAATAAGCCAGACTCAGAAAGTCAAAGGTCATGTTTTCTCTCATGTGTAGAAGCTAGAGAGAGAGAAAAAAGATAGGTTTTATGAAAATAGAAGGAAGACCTCTAGGCAGAAAGGGGGCTGGGGGAGGGAAAAGAGGAGGACAAGGGGAAGTATCAGGAAATTAAATCGTTCAAATAATGTTATGTGCATTTACAAATATGCCACAATGAAATCCACTATTCTGTATAATTATTATGTACCAATTAAAAAAACCCTTAAAAACAACCTCTTTCTCTCAAGCACCAGATGTATCCACGCATACTTTGGAAACTCATTTGCTAAGCATGCAGGAAAATGGAGGCCTAGAGTTTTCACTGAAGTGTTTTACAGAATTGTGAGCTCAACTTTATGGCAAGAAGAGTTGTGACTCATAAGCCAGTTTCTGACCTGGCTGATAGTGAAATAATCTATTCACAACTCCCTGACCTAAAGGAAAACACATGTCTATGCTGACATAAAACATTTATTATGGTTTCCACTTTGGTGGAATATGTTTCCTGGAAAGGGAGTGAAAAGTTAAAAGCCTCAACCAGATTTGTCTTTATGGTCCTGGTGATGGTTTCTAGGTGGCTGATTAGATTGTCTTAAGATTCCTCCTAAATCCTAGGTTCACTAAATTCCTTTTCTGCTTAAGTAGTGGATGGAGTATTTTTCATTTATATCCAAGAACACTAATTATTTAAAAAATCTGTTTATTTAAATTCCCATACCCAATCCTGATAAACAAAATATGGTTATTAAAATAAAATGTAACATATTTTACATATATATGTGTATATGCATGAGAAGTAGGTTAATATGTATATATGGATATGAATTAGATAAATTATACAACCTGTGGACATCCTGTAAAAATGTTTATTAATGCTACATTTATCCTTGGCTAAAACTAAAATTCATTATTTCTTCTCATTTACTTCCTCTTTTGAGGGCTTTGAAGCTGCAGACCTCTCAAAACTGAGGCAAGATAAAGACTAAAGGAGATATTTTATTTCTAGTTTGGACAGGAGGCTTGGTAAAGAAGTGGTAATATTATTAATGGCCCATGGCACTAGGGAGCAATTAATTGTGACTGCACTACACATCTGGTGCTTTCCAGGGATTATTCTTATCCTTGTATGTTAAGCTAGTCTGTAAGTCTACACTGAAAAACAGATAGTGACTGAAAGGAGCAGGAGACCCAAAATCCCAATCAAAATCATGTCCCAGGAAAATATGGGCTGGACATAGGAGTCAGTTAATGCAACCACTACCCTTAGTACCTCTGTTTTGAGTTGCTCGGTCCATATTCAAAGTCCATCCCAAAAAAGTAGAAGAGAGAGTAGCTTTGACAGAAAGGGGCAGGTAGCTATCTTGGAAACAGAAAGCCATGTGACCACTACACTAAGAATTGACCTGGGATGAACACCAGAGATTTGGGAGGAGAGCCAAAGCAGGGATCTCTTCTCCATTGTAAAACAAGAATTCTTTAGGAATGTTGTATTATATTACCTTAGCTTGGAAATATTATTAACACTGTAACCATTATCTGTGTAATGGATACAGTGGGCTCTAGAAAGTGGGCTCATCATGCATACCTGCATCCATCCATCTATCCACCCAACACTGCTTAAGCACACACTTTAGGTGAGACTAAGCTATATGCTATGAACCCAGATGAATGCACACTACCTCCGCTTTTGAGGAACTCAAGAGTTCACTGTTAGAGATAGAAATGTAGAAATTTAACTTAAAAAAATTAAATGCTTCAGTGAAGATATTTACTAGGTGCAAAGACAAATAAGAAAAGGCTACCCTTAACTAAGCTTACAAAGGCTAATGTTTAGATCAGTTTTGAAGGATGAAAATACCCTTCCCAGGGACCTTTGATTTTTTTTTTAATTGGATAATGAACCCCGGGCACTTAACCACTGAGACACATTCCTACCCGATTTTTGTATTTTATTTAGAGCCAGGGTTTCAATGAGTTGCTTAGGGCCTTGTTAATTTGCTGAGGCTGGTTTTGAACTCGAGATCCTCCTGCCTCAGCCTCCCAAGCCACCGGGATTACAGGCATGTGCCATTGTGCCCAACAGGACCTTTCAATTTTAGTGGTGGTTTCCTCCAAAACTCACATGGTGACTACTTAGTTTAGGAAATCTTTTCTTCCTGATAATTCTAACCCTCTTAACATTTTATTCCTAGTAATTCAACCCTTTATAAACTATGCATTCCATTGGTGAAAACAGATAAGAAAATTGCAAATTCTGGATTGAATTTGATAGTTCCTTTGCAAGAACCAGGATTCAAGAGAGTGGCAAATAATAATTCTGGAAGAAATACTAAAATATGAAAAAAGTGGAAAATAATCAATGTATTTAAGCTTTAATTGGCCCCATCATTTAGTTAACATTGGATTTCAATGTTTGTGTGTGTGTGTGTGTGTGTGTGTGTGTGCGTGCACACACACACACATATGGATGTCATCTTCAAGAAATCTTTCTAACTATAGATTGTTAGTTATTTAAACAAATCCATAAGTCATCAAAGTTTCTATATCTACTTTATCCTTAGCATCATAACTGACATGGAGTAAAGCAAGTAGGAACAAGGCGACTGGATCATTTGTCTTAGTATAAATCCCACTGAATTAAACACTCTTTCTTTATCCTGCTAGCACCTTGTGGGCTCAAATTTCCAAAAATCTGTTTCTAAAGTGTCTAAATTTCCCCAGGGAAGGAAATGTTTTATGGTATTCTTAAGCAACAGAGATGCCTCTCTTAGAGCTAAGGCTCCCCAAAGTACTTGTGAAATGTACTAATCCTCACAGTTTACATGTTGAAGTGGTGGTGAAATTAACAAAGCTGTGGTTAGAAAATAAGAACATTCTGTGTGTCTCTTAATGCTGTAATGAGAGTCAACTCTTGGAGTCTTGCTTCCAGCTCAATTAAACATTAAAATACTTTTTCTGTTTTCTTTAAACAATTTTGGCAGGGTGATGAGTTCTAAAATTTTTCTATATCATATTCAGGAGAGAAAGGGAACCCTTTTGGACTCATGAATTTCAAAGCAAGGGTTCCTATTACAGAAAATCATTAAGGTATTTGATTTGTTGAGTGTGTCTCCTCATTCTGTCAAAACGTGAGAAGCTGATCTCATGGTTTGGATGCCATGGGTTTAAAAGCTCAACCATGGTTTTTCCTTAACTAGGCATTCTTTGTAATCACTGCTTACTGCAACAACTGGTCATGATCAAATTATGCCCTAGAAGGATCTTTTTACTTGTTGTCATTTTTTCCACATTTAAGTTCTATGAGTTAAAAAAGGTGATAGCCTATCCTTTCAGACTCCTGAATTTGCATCTCTCATCACACAGTCCTTAAATGGAAAAGAAGACTTTTTAACTTAGTCTAGGTAGGCACTGTGTTTTCAGAGATAGAAGTTTCCAAATATCAGAACAGGAAAAATGGCTTTCGGCAAGTCATTTCTTTAGGCTAAATTTCTTCCCTAGAGTATAAAAGAAAGAAAGTAGGTAAGAGAACAAAAAGATAAAAATCACTTATCTCAAAAAATGCTTGGGGGGCTGGGGATGTGGCTCAGCGGTAGAACACTCATCTAGCACATGCCAGGCCCTGGGTTTGATCCTCAGCACCACATAAGAATAAATAAAATAATATAATATAAAATAAATAAAATAAAGGCACTATGTTCAACTACAACTAAAAAATACATATTTAAAAAATTCTTGGATTGTTAACTCAAGAAAATTAAGCCCTGAATTATGGAGTTCCATCATTAGTTGTTTTAAATCTGAAGATCATAGTCCAAGTTAAAAAGGTAGTTACAGTTTGTGCACACAAAAACTGAGATAAATTTAATTTTGAGCCACAGGGTTAGAAGTTCATGCATAAATTGTTTTATAACAAAATATGATTAATATCCAAGAACTAAATGAATGTTAGTTATTGTTAGTTTTAACAATGAAAATTTGTGAGGTAGTGCTACTCATTGATATCTGGGGAATTCAATTTGTGGGACTTAAGTTGAAGGAGTACTTTTACTTTTTATTTCATACTGTTTGGATTGGTTTCAGTGAGCACAATTCTGTTATTTATAATAATGAATTAAAATAATTATTCAAAAGTAAAAAAAGGTAGAGTCAGACAATGGCATCTACTTTGGGAATGTGGGCGGATTTTTTATTTATATTTTTGTGGTGGTACTAGGGATTGAACCCAGGGGTGTTTAACCACTGAGCCACGTTCCCAGCCCTTTGTATTTTGAGACAGGATTTTTTTTTACATTGTTTAGGACCTCTCCAAGTAACTGAGGCTGGCTTTGAACTCATGATCCTCCTGCCTCAACCTCCCAAGTCACTGGGATTATAGGTGTACTCCACCACTTCCTAACCTACTTTGTTTTGATGGTTATTGTTTTATTATGAACAAGTAAGAGGGTAATAAAATATCCTTGAACCAGAGACTTTAAAACTTGGTGACTCCTAGAAATTTCTGTCATTTGCTCCCATGAAAATAGTTCCCTCAGATTCAATAACCGGGAGATGATGCAATTGGATGAAAATGTTAGGCTCCTCATTCTTGACCTATCCATTCCTTGTTTTTTATTAAACTCTGAGCCATTTGAAATACTTCTAAATGACATGAATACAATATATAAATGAATATGTGACATTTAAATTTTAACGTATCTCATTTAGTTTCTAAAATATTTATTGAGCAGCAGGTATATGCAAGGCCCTCTGATGCCCACTGAAGCAGATAAAATAAGAATGGTTCTCCATCATTTCTTGCATACAATGGCAGAAGTTGACATTATGTATACCCACTGTTTCTAATGCAAATCCATTTCTATCTATACCCTGTTCTTCCTTGCTCTATCCTGTTAGGTGCTCACCTTCCATGCAGTCATGTATCCTAGGGGGAGTCCTCATCCTACCCTTGGGAAAGGACTCTTAGTTCAAGCCAATTCTGGTGATTTATTTTCCATTGTCACTGTTGATTTGAGCATTGCCAGGCATTACAATTTTGGGGAATAAAAAGGGAGGGAAGTCTACTGGGAGACAGTAGTACAAATGCTTTTCTATTCTTTTTCTTTTTCTTTTTTTGCTTTTCTATTCTTAAAAGATACTTTCTACAGAGTCAAGGTTCTTCTCTGCCTCTTGATGCTGCTGTAGGTACAATGATACCAGGGTTCACTGTAGTCATTCTGTACCAATAAGTGAAGTCAGATAAAGAACAAGGTGACCCACTGATAATAGCAGAAAGAAAAGATGGAAAGCCACTGGATTAATGAGTCCTATAACTAGCCACTTTTAGTCCAGTTTCCATAATTTGCAGTAAAGAAATTTTAAATAGCAGATGATCCAGAACTCTGCTGTGGGGTGTGTTCTTCTGCTTTTAGGTCCACCCCAGACATGTCAGGTATCCAAAGGAAAGGCATCCATAGAAAATTTGAATTTGTGTGTGTTGGGTGGGATATAAGACAGGGAGTACTATGGTTTAGATATGAGGTGTCTCCTAAAAGTTTTTGTGTTAATGCAGGAATAGTCAGAAGTGAACATATTCAATTGTGAGAGCTGTAAACTAATCAGTACATCCTGGTTTGAATGGACTGACTTGATGGTAACTATATGCAGGTAATATGTGGCTAGAGGAGGTGGGTCACTGGGGGCATGCCCTAGGAGGGTTATTCTTCCCTGTAGCCCCTTCCCCTCTCTCTCCCTCTCTTTTTTCTCCTTGGCACAGCCATGAGTTGAGCAGTGTTCGTCCACTGGGCTGTTCAGTACTAACATGCTGACTCATGTCAGGCCCAGAGAAACTAGAGTCAGCTATCTGTGCACTGAGATCTCTGAAATCATGAACCTCAAATAAACTTTTCTTCCTCTAATTTGTTCTCAGTGGGTATACTGTTCACAAGGATGCAAAACTGACTGAGACAGGGAAGAGGAGAACAAATTGGAAAGAATTGCAAATCTGCAGAGTAAAGTCTTTTCAAATAAATATTGCTAACTTCTTAATCATCAAACCAGATAGTAATAGTAGCTAATAATCAACACATAATGGAGATTAGTTTATCATTAAAATAACTCACTGCACACCTGTATAACTATAGAGTTCAGGATGGCATCAGTTGTTTAAACAACTCATAAAAACATAAGTTTTCTTTCTTGATCAGCCACCAAAAGAACTTACTATTCTACTTTGAAAAATATTTGGTTACATATAACTTAAGCACTGAAACATCTGAGAGCCATGGAGTTCTGATCATCAAAAAAGCACCCAATTATTACAAAATAAAGATAATGAAAAAAGTGAAACTGCATGGATAATAGCTATGAATCACTGTGTCAAATTAATATCACTTTCTTAAATCAGGGATTGGCAAGCCTATTCCACTAAGGTCCAGATAGTGAATATTTTCAGCTTTGTGAACCATATAATCTCTGCTGAAACTACTGAATTCTATAACTGTAGCACTAAACAAGTCACAGGCAGTTCAGAAACAAATAGACATGACTGGATGTTAATAAAACTTTATAAAAACAAACAGTGGGCTGGGCTGCATTGTAGCTCAGTAGTTGAGTGCTTGCTTGACATGTGTGAGACACTAGGTTCAATTGTCAGCACCACATATAAAAAAATAAAAATAAAGTTCCACTGACAAGTAAAAGAAGTATATTAAAAAGAAAAAAAACAACAATGGGCTGGATTTGGCCCATGAGCTATAGTTAGTGAAGACTCCTTAAACTATTTTCTTAAACTGTTCTTCCAGAGCTTTCCATTTGTAAACATTTTGTGAATTTCCACTAATCAAAATTTTAATTAATCTTGAGGACTTGATTTTATGTTTTATTTATTTATCTTTTATTTGTTCTTTTTAGATACGCATGACAGTGGAGTGTATTTTGACATATTGCACATACATGGAGTATAACTTATTCCAATCCTAATTGGAATCCCATTTGAGGGGTTGATTTTACATGATCTAGAAAACCTGCCCACTCAGGATTTAATTTCAATTAATCGTATTTGCTTTCATTTTACCCCAGGTCAGGGAAGCAAAAATGGAAGGTCTTGCTTAAATTTCAAGGATGGGGTATTTCTTGTAATTATCAAGTTTGCTTTGTCATGATCCCAACAGAGAACAGTACAGTCTTGAAATCTTTGAAAGGTGCCAGAATATTTCAGAGACTGCAGTAATAGAAGCTTTGGTCAAGATACCAAGGTCTTGTGCAATATTGGTTGCTGCTCCATCAAAGATATATGAATAAGTATAAATGTAACCAGTGTAGGGACAATACTGCAGGTAGAAAACTATATCTGAGAATATAAAGGAATCCATTAGTGAATACCAAGGCATAAAACAGGTGGCTTATAGAATCATGCACCTGCTTGGCATCAGCACTGAATCACACAGCATCACACATTTGATAACTGTATATAGGAAATATCCTGACCTGTTAAGGAGAGAATCCAGGAAGAAAACTACAAAGGCACCTTCAGAAAGATCTCCATGATTATTGACTTTTATTGTAATGATTTGATGAGGCAGCTTCTATCTACAAGGGTTGCCAGAGGTAACTGGAACACATATCAACTGCTCTTTTCATATAATTGATGTATTTGTATTTTATTCATCAAATGACTTGGAATTCCTTGAAGATATGGGTTACTTTGACATGGTGATGTATCCTCCATTGCACCTATAACTGAAAACTCCACATACCTATCTCCTCTGGGCTGTATATCTAGCTTGGTATTTCTAAAGAGAGCAGTGGAGCAATGTAGGAAGTTCTCTGTGGGTCACTCTTATGGTTTTATTTTTCATAATAAAATTTCTAATTTTAGTCACAGAATAAGGAAATCTGAATTTCACAATGATGAAAGTACAGATTAGAAACATAAAAAGTGAGGTGCAGTTTATGAAGCTAATGACATAACCCATTAATAAGGAAAATTTGTCCACTATATTTTCCTATTTGATAAAGGTGAATTTTTATGTAAATTTTTAATTTATATATGACAGCAAAATGCATTAAAATTCTTATTACATATGTAGAGCATAATTTTTCATATCTCTAGTTGTATACATTGTATATTGTATATTCACACCAATTTGTGTTATCATCATATTCTACATCATATTCTACATTAATATCATTTGGCTTTTGATAGAGTGGCATTAGATGCTTGGGGTATGTTCTAGCCTTATATTCATTTCCATGTCCTACAGAACCAGAACATCCCATCTATCTTACCAAGGCCCTGAGATCCATAACAAAGAAGAACTAAAAGTTTTCCATACTGGTATTTCTGTTGTTTTCTTCTTAATTGTCTTTTCCCCATTTCATTTGCCTTCTAAAACTGGGTTATCAAACTAAGGGTCAGGTAATAACCTATTAATTAACCAAGAAAATTTAGTGGGTCATAACTAGTGCATTTTAGAAAAAGAAACAGAATGGAACAAAAGAGGATAGAACAGACTATTGTAGAGAATATCAACATGAATCTCTGATAAAGATCAGCATGGTTTGGTTCATGTTTTTCTGTCGCAAGACATAAAATATATTTCTCACTGTAGATTATGTACAAAAAGCTTTAAACCTACTGTTCTAAGATACATAAACTTGCGTCTGTACTGCTTCCTCAGAAGAGGCTGCCAAAAAGTGATTTATTCTTTTATATAAAATAGTATTCAAATAGATTTGATAGTGAGATCAGTATACAAAAAGAACTTTGGGAGGCTTTAAAAAATTCCAACAAAGGAATAGGCTTCTGTGGTTGAAGATGACTCTGGTGGCTTAGGATGTGATGAATAGACTGAAGATACCCTGAACTAAGGAAAGCAAGTAGGAGTTTATGGTTATAATTAAGATGAGATATAATGGAGTGACAGAGAGTTGAGGGCAGATATATGACAATTTGATATGGTGATAATGATGATGAAGAAGAACTTCTGTGACTAGTGTATGACAGTAGATGTTTTAAGCTCATTTTGTTATTATTTCATTTAAGTTTCATATTTACCTATGCTATTATCAATCAAAATTGGAAACGGCATGGGATGCAGCAGGAGGAAAGTGTTAAGGTTGTTTTAAAATAATTACTGGAGACACTAGGAGAAATGAGAGAAAGATGATCGATGCTTCTCAGAGAGACAAAAAAGAGAAAAAAGGCTCATAACCTAATAAGCATATGGATGCATTCATTGACTTCTCAAAGATTTGCTGAGGACCAGTGGTCTATTGAGCAATATGCCAGACAATTCAAGTGCAAAAACAAATACTGGCCCTACTGCATAGCAAATCACAGTCCTCTTTGGGAGAATCAAGAAAAGGTGATTGGGAATACAAAGAAAGTACAAGTAGCTCCCATAGCAGAGGCCTTTGTTGAAGGACTCTAAGCCTAGTGCTTTAATTAATCCTTTACCATCCTGTTTGGTGGTATTTGCTTCTTTTGGGCACACCTTTGTGGATTCTAGCCCAGGTTTTAACTTCTGTACACAAAATCTTCAATGAATAGATCTAACACATGGCCTTTTCAACTGGACATCATTAGCAAGAGTATCACAGCAATAGGGCAGTTATAGTTTCTATCTAGTGCTAGCTCAATTCCATTTCCTACCAGGTCATTCTTATTTTCTAAATCAACATTTAAATCACAAACTAAAGACAACTGCAGTGTTGGTCTACCAAGAATATAATATTTTTATTTCATTGAGTTGTTTACTTGGCTTTTACATTGCCTAAGGAATAATGGTGAGGGGACACTTTATAAGGAAGTCATATAATTGAGCAATTTTGAGGAGGGTACTCTTATGAGACTATTATCCACAATTTCTGAATCCATTAGCTATTCCTCATTCCATTATATTTTTTTTCAAAATACATAAACAAAATTTTCTCAATTGTGATATCAAAAATTAACTGAAGCCAGAGATGAAAAAATATTACTAAAGAAAATGAATATGCATCATCTCTTTGGAACCATTCTGTTTTAAACACTTGTTTATGACATAGGCCATAATTAGTTACTTCCTTTCATTTTACCTGAGACTAGACATCAGCATTTTTTTTCCTATACAGGGCCAAAAAGCAAACTTTTTTTTTCTTTTTTATATGTTCTTTTAGTTATACAGGACAGTTAGAATCCACTTTGACATAATTATAAGATCATGGACTATATCTTGTTTTAATTCAGTCCCCAGTACCTCTCTTTCTCCTTCCCTCCCCCACTCTCTGCTCCCTTCCTCTATTAACCTTTCTGCCATTTACTTAAAATTATTTTTAAAATTAATTTCTTGTGGATACACATGATGGTGAGATTCAGTGTAGTATATTCATACATATACATAGGAAAATTATGTCAGATTCAAACCTTTGAAACACTGTCACAACTTACTCTACTGTGATATGTGTGAAAGTAGGCATAGATTATATATAAATGAATGAGCATGACTGTGTTCCAATAATACTTTATTTATAAAACATGGGTGAGCTGGGCTTGTTCACTAACCCCTGCTTTGAGCCATTTGTGTTAAAATGTTATCAAAGTAATATTCATTGAGCCCAACATATAACCTAATATATAAAATGATTCCTATATTTGTTTCCTGCTTCTATTACTAAGGATTGTACTGTTACAGATTAGACGCTCTGATCCAAGAACCTCTGCCATGAGCATGTATTTGAACAATCAGAAAGAGTCCCTGGTTGCCTCCATGGGGCAATTTCAGGCTCAAAAGGGCTACCAAATTAAACTCATCAGTCATCTTATTGGGTTTATATAAGTCTTATTAGTTATCGAGTCTCTGCCTGATCTTTCTGAGTGAATTTAGAGGAGGGAAGAGTCAAAAGAGGCAAGAAGTCTGGGTCCCAAGCAAGTGTAAGAAGCCGTCCATTCTCACCCACACCCATGCCAACCTGCACTGGATGGTGCTTGAATAAAAAAGATACTTTTATAGTGTTAACACATTGAGTGGTTAGCCTACCCCAATCAATACAAGTGTATATCTGTGAGACATGCTCTGAGAAGTGGAATTGTTGGGCCATTGAAAACTTAGACAACATTGTCAAATTGCCTTGTAAATTGTTTCAACAATTTATTTTTATTTATACATATTTTTTTGGTACCAGGGATTGAACTCAGGAGTACTTAATCACTGAGCCACATCCCTATCCCTTTTAATATATGTTTTATTTTGAGAGTGGGTATTGCTAAGTTAATTAGGGCCTCACCAAATTGCTGAGTCTGGCTTTGAACTTGTGGTCCTCCTTCCTCAGCCTCCTGAGCTGCTGGGATTACAGGCATGCACCACTATCCCGGCTGTTTCAACAATTTATACTTCTACTGATAGTATATGAGAATGTCTATTTTCCATTAAAATATATTATCCAATTTTTGTAAGTATCTGTCTTTTTATTTGGTGGTGTTGGGGATTGAACCCAGGACCTCATATGCCAGGTAAGCACTCTACCACTGAACTACACTCCCAGCTCATATTATCCAACTTTTGGATCCATGATAATCTAAAGGAAAAAAAAAAAAAACTCCTTGGTGTTTAGCTTGTATTTATTTTCCCTCCCTCCCTCCCATTCTTTCTTTTTTCTTTCTGCAGAGGGGGAGGTCTGGGTATTGAACCCAGGGCCTCACAAAGACTAGGCAAGCACTGGGCCACTGAGCTACATTCCCAGCCATAGGTTTTATTTCTTTAATGTATGTGTGGGTGAGCAACTTTCCAAATATGTGTACACTATTTGCATTTTACTTTCTGTGAACTGCTTATAATTTGTCCACATTTTGGTTAGATTTTTTTCCTTCTCATTTTAAATTGTATTAGAGCCCATATAGTAAAGAAGTCAGCATTTAGTCTGACAAATGTGCTATAAAACTTTATTTACATATTTGTCATGGAGATGATTGTATTTTTCTTTTATGTAGAGAAATTCATATTTCTATGTTTTCTGGGTACTACCTTCCTAATACACACACACATACACACACACACACACACGTGTGTGCGTATGTGTGTGTGTGTGTATGTGTGTGTATGTATATCCAGTTATATTTTCCTTTTCAATTTTTAATCTTCAAATATTTCCTTAACATGAATTTATTCTAATGTGAGGAGTAAGGTCATAATCCACCTTTCCCTCCTCAATAGTTATCTCTTTATCTCAAATATAATAATCTACATTTTTCTCCTGATAAGAATTACCATGTTTATTTATCATGTAATAAATTCTCATGTACATTTGGTTCATTTTGGAACTTTATTGAATCCCATTGATTTACCTATCTATTGTGAAGCAGTATAATACTCTTAATTTCTTTAGTTTTATGACATATTTTAGTAAATGGACAGGGATAATGTCTCTTGTACTTTTTTAAAATCAGATTTCCCTTGATTTGACTACCTCCATATAATTATTCACTAAGATGGTGTTCAAATAAATTTAGTGAAATTCTAAAAAAAATTCTGTTGGAGCAATTTTTGGAATCACATTCAGTTTATAGATAATTGATGAGATAACTTTATCTTTATATCAATATTTATATATTGATTCTTATTTAAGAAAAATACATCTTTTATATTTATTTCGAACTGCCCTAAAACACCATATAGTCCAATTTAGACCATTTGGTCTGGGATTATAATCATTCCCTTGGATATCATAATAGTTTCCTATCAGTGCTATAACAAATGACCACAGACTTAGTGACAAATTAAGTAATTTACAGTTCTGGAAGTAGAAGTCTAAAGTGAGTTTTAATGGGCTAAAACTAAGGTGTCAGCAGGACTCTTTTCCTTTGTGGAGGCTCTAGATCTTCCTACATTTAGAAGCCACCCTCATTCCTTAGCTTTTGGCCCCTTCCTTCATCTTCAAAGCTGACATATTGCATCTCTCTGGCCATAATCATAATACATAATCACATCATTGTCTGAACACAGTTAGTATAGTCTCTCCATTTTAACTACCCACGTGACTATTTTGGGTCTTCTCAGAAAATCCAGGATATTTTCCTACATCAAGGGTCTTAATTTATCACATTTGCAAAGTTTCTTTTGGCATGTGAGGTAACTTCACAGGTTCTAGGAATTACGATGTCAATATCTTTGAGGGGTCATTATTTTGCCAATCACAGATACTCTCTCAATTATCTGGCCCTCTTTACCTTTGTTAAATTCAATTAGAAAATCCTAACCAGAGGAGATTTGGATTAACTAAGACTAAGGAATTTAAAGTATAGGATGGCATGTTTTCTTTTAATTGTGCTTAGCTGCCAGGGTATTTATTTTGCATTTTAGATGTCCAGCTATAAGACAGATGGGCCTTTTGTCTGCCCCACAATTCTGCAACATTGCTGTTCAATAGATCCTATCTCTTCCACCCCTCTTCTCTTTTCTCAAACCTCCAGGACATCTTCCCCATTCTCAACCCTAATGCATGAAGCTATTTCCTATTTGGCTGGCAGTGGAGAAACAATATGGAATTGAATTCTACATAATCTCCTACCATCTTTTTATTTCTGTTATAATATTTATTTATTTAGATTCTGGGGATTTAACCCAGGGATGCTTTACCACTGGGCTTCTTCCACAGTCCCTTTTTTTTTTAAAAAAAAATATTGGTTATTTTTAGTTATATATAACAGTAGAATCCATTTTGATGTAATGATAAAAGCATGGAATATAATCTGTTCCAATTCAGTCCCCAGTACCTCTCCTTCCCCTCTGCTCCCCCACCACCATTCCTTTCCTTCTACTCTACTGATCTACCATTTACCATAATTTTTTAAAAATTAATTTCTTATAGATGTACATTATAGTGAGATTTCTGTGTACATATATGAATATACCACAGTGAATCTCATTATCTTTTTATTCACCTCCATCTGTGCCCATCTAACCAATGTCTACCTATTGTAGCGCCACACAATGTTAAACTCTCCACTTGTGCTCTGGATGCCCCCCCGCAATCCAATTTAGTAAATCACCAGGTGATTTACTTCCCAACCCCCTCCTCATCTTCAATTCTCCCCTCTCTCAGCTGAATCCTGAGAGTTGATGGCTATGTTATTACATCATTCATCTGAGCCCTGGAAGCACAACATCTCACAAAAGAAGAGGGTTCTCCAAGTAGCTAGCCATATCTAAGTCTGTACCATTATCCTAAAGTGATAGTGAATAGAAATGTGAGCTTCAGTATGTTTCTATTTTCATTATATCCACTATCTTACCACCTGTGGTATCATTTCTTTAGGTTCTAGGGGCTGGCTGCTGTGTTTATTTTTTTGGGAAAATTATTCACATAGTGATTGAAACTATTTATAATTTCCATTTGGGGGTTTGCCTGGGGATCAAAAGTGGCCACACTCAAGCCCTTAGTTGATGTCATCATAGCACTTGGCTATGGCCATATATTCAGAAGATCTTAGTAAATATTTCATGTCTAAAAACATCTGCCCCAAACAATAGCTTCAAAAACCCTTGGGTGGTGTCTAGGTTTTTCTGCCAATCACACAATCCCTTCTTTCCTTCACAACTGAGAAAATGTATTTGTAAATCATTAAATCTTACTTTGATAGAAAATGTCAAAATACCCTTCCCAAGGCCTGGAATATCTTTGAGCATCTCAATAGTGTAAATCTTTCCCTGGAGGTGTTGGGAATCACATAGTCTCAGAAATAAGCAATGGAGACACAGTCTCCAGCAGAGAAGTTTTTATAAAATTATCTGTTTAGTAAAGTTTATTTATTTAGTGGATTCTTTTAAAGCAATGAAAAAGAGAAACATAAAATTAACTGGATTTAAAAGCATAGCTACAAAAATATCTATTTCCTGATAGCTTATCTGATTTGCATTCAATACAGGTTTCAAAAACATTTCAAAGTCAACATTTCTATTTATTTATTTATTTTCATACTGGGGATTGAACCCAGGGGCACTTTACCACTAAGCTGCATCCCCAGTTTTAATTTTTTATTTTGAGATAGGATTTCACTAAGTTGCTTAGAGCTTTGCTAAATTGCTGAGGCTGGTCTCAAATTTTCAGTCCTCTTGCTGCAGCCTCCTGAGACTCTGGGATTACAGGCATGTGCCACCCTGCCTGACACATTTCTATTTTTTTAAGGAATGAAAAGAACGTCTGTGTCAGGTGATACATGCCTTTAGTCCTAGCAACGTGGGAGGCTGAGGCAGGAGGATAACAAGTTTGAAGCCAGCCTCATCAACTTAGCAAGAGCTTGTCTCAAACTAAACAATAAAAGGGCTGGGGATGTAGCTCAATGGTAAACTGCCCCTGGGTTCAGTCCTCAGCATAAAAAAAATAAAAACAAAAACAAAAGTCTATATTTATGAAAGGGAAACAGGACAGGACTCTAGGGGAGAGGGCTTATAGCACCTTGTGAACTAAGTTTTTAGTGGAGGGCAGATCTCACCTCTATCCTACAAGCAAATCAAGTCAAGGTAAGGCAGGAGGGTCTATCCCTGAGAAAAGAAGAGACATGGGTTGGCTGTCTCTAGTACATGGTTTTCACAACTGCACAAGTGATTTTCTTCTTATCTCTACTGAGGGCCTTTATGCAAGATTAGTGTGGAAATAAAAGGGGTAGGAATTTCCTTTCTGGAGGATCTGGATGTGGTTGTGGGAGCAACAGAATGTGATAAAAGCAGCAAAGCACCTCGCAGTAACATGTGCATCTTGCCAGCCCCCTTACGCTTCCTCCACTTGTCTTTTCTGAACTTCATCACGACCCTCAACAGAATCTCAGATTCCAGCCTTAAGAAAAAATGTGGCCCTAAGACTTGCCATCCCATGACAAGCTCTGTGTTCTCAGTGTTTTCATGGTATTCTTCCTAGCTTGTTCCTTTGACCACAAAAATCCTGAGGCAAACTGTTTGCTATAGATTGGATGTAGAATGTACCCAGAAGCTCAGGTGTTGAAAACAATAAAGCAATATCCAGAGGTGGGGATTTTAGGAAATGATTGTATCATGAAGAATCTGACATCATTAGTGGATTAATACATTTGATGGATTAAAAATATGAGTGGACTACTGGAATGTGATGAAAACTATAGGCAGGTAAGCATGGTTGGAGGAATTAGGGCACTGGGGGTGTGCTCTTGGGGACTATATGTTTTCCCTGACCCTTCCTCCTCCCCAACTCCAGTGCCCAGCTTCCCTGAGCACATCAGTGTTCCTCTGCCATACCTTTCTTCCACGATGCTCCAGCTCACCTCAGGCTCACAGCAATGAAAACTGTCTACCATGGACTAAATCCTGCAAATCATTACTCCTCTAATTTGTTGTTAGATATTTTGGCCAGAGAAACAAAAATCTGACTAACATACTTCTCAAGCTTGCGTGTGTGTGTGTGTGTGTGTGTGTGTGTGTGAGAGAGAGAGAGAGAGAGAGAGAGAGAGAGAGAGAGAAAACAAGTTCCCAAAACCTGATCCTTAGACTCCTAAGCTAGCACTCTTTTTCTTTAGGCACAACAGCCAAGAAAACAGCACTGGTAGCACTGTGGGTGATGGAATGTGAGCATATGTGCATATGAAACATAGAGTTGCTCAAACTTGGTGCTTGGGTACTTAGGATCTGATAATTCTTATTGAAAGAGCCTGTCCTGTATATTGTAGGGAATTTAGTAGTACCCCTAGACTCTACCCACTAGACGCCAGCAGTGCCTTTCCCCCAAGCTGTGACAACCAAATGTATGGGCAGACAGTAGCAAATGTTCCCTGGGGATGGGGGCAAAATCTTTCCTGGTTGTCAATCACATATCTATGAATGTCTGTATGTATACACATATATATACATAGACACATACATGTGTCTATGTGTGTGGAATATATATATATATATATATAATATATATACACATATATACACATAAGACATACACATACACACACACACACACATATATATATATATGCATTTAATACAGATTAGTTGATGAATAAATATCCATGTAGTTTCTAGCTTTTAGAAGCTTGTTATTCCCTTTCTGCTTTCATGTGTCATGCACATTGGTCAATATAAGTTTTTATAGGCAGATTTACACTATTGGTATAAAATAAAAGTTGCTCCTTCTGCCTCAAATCAGTTTTCTGCTCCATACTCATACCAATTATTAAGTGCTTTTATAGTAGATAGTAAACATTCAGAGACAGACTTTTTTGGCTTAAAAGAATTCAAGTGCCTATCCCTCATCTTTATGGGAATTAGGACCAATGTCAAAACAACAGTCAAACAGGTGTACCCAGGCTCCAATGTCATCATAGTACAGCCCAACCTAGGCACACCAGGTGATAGGCTGGCTACACAGGAGTGCATTTCCATGAAATCTCTGATTCTGAGTTTGTGTAAGATCAAACAATAAGTTTAACCAAGTGTCAAGGCATTATTTTCATCTATTTATTTTGAAATCAAGTTGAGGCAGGCACCACTTTTCTTCCAACCCTTTAAGATGAGCTTCCTGGAAGTCCTTTTTCACTGGTTGTTGTGAAACTATGTAGATGGTGAGATATACATGGCTTTGCTTTGTAATGCCCAATGTTGACCTTCCCTTTCAACTATGTGTTAGCTGACATGCAAATTGTCCTACTTGGACATGTCTTTCAAAATGGACATGAATGCTAGCCAGTGACCAAGAAGCTGCAGTTTCCTTCCTGTGTTAGTGTGAGGTGTGAGAGGAGTTTTGCAGCTTGTAGCTTTGGCAGAGCAGATGTTTGACTTGTAGCATTCCCCAGCAGAAAGGCAGACAGGGCCTTACCTTTGGGAATGGTGATCTGACAGCTCAGGTCACAGTCCTGCTGCAACTGATAAAAAGCCACTTCCTGCAGTCGAGCCCGTTCCAGCTCCGAAAGACTCTGGATGGGGACTGACCTCAGCCGAACGCTGCGGCCTGACATGCTGTTCCAGGTGAAATCACCCTGCAGGCCAAGGGAAAAACATCAAGAGTCACACCATTCACCTACTTCTCCCAAATCTCATCCTCTCTCCTTGTCAGTAATCAAAACAAGAAAACTCCACCTTTGTGTTCCACAATTGGTTCTCCATTTCCCAAACAGATCCTCTGTTGGTTTATCATGGCTTTTCTCAGTGAGTTGCAAAAATCAAAATCTAAATTAGCTGCTGGGTCACATGATCTCATCTGATGACACAGGCATATGCCAGAGAAACTATGTGGAAAGATGGTGAGAGGGTCTTACTTCCTCTCTTTTAGAGGAATATAGGAACTTTTTAGTTTTCACATTTCAGTAACAGGAAAAACTGTGCTGCTAACTGCTGTCATGCACACTAGGAAGAGGGAGGTCAATATATTTTGAGATTCTATTATGTGCAAACAATTGTATAGGAGCTTTTTAGTTAATACATCCAATGAGATAATGAGGTGGTCGACATTCTTTACCCTATCTTATATAATATAATATTATGTACTAATGTAATATAGTATATGATAATTCAGTTTTGTCTTGGTATTTATGCTGGATTGGTTTCAGTATCCCATGGGGATACCAAGGTATGAGGATTCTTAAGTCCTTTATTTAAAATGAGAGTATTTGCATATAACCTAACCTACCTACTTTATCCTATACACCATCTCTTGATTAATTTTAATGTCTAATACAATATAAACACTGTAAATAGTTGTTATTCTATATAACATAGAGAATAATGACAAGGAAAAAAGTCTATATATGATCAGATCACTTTTTTTGTTTTAGAAAAATTTTGATCCATAGTTGGTTGAATTTGAGGATGTGGGACCCAAGGATATGGAGGGCTGACTGTTCTTTTAGCATATACTTATCATATATTTATGTTTCTATACTGTATATTAACAATATATCTAATTATTATAATTATATATGCTATATATTATTACAATATTAATATAGATGATGAAACTGTGTCTGGAGAAATTAAATAATTTTCACCAAATTATGAGGACTCAAGGTTAAGAATATATGGCATTAAACTCTATAGAAAAATTGTAACCACTGAGTTTCTAGTTACAACACTTTCATGAGCTATTTCAATCACAAGAAGTATAGAGATATAACAAATAACTATGTATATTCAAAAAACATTTGATATTGACATATTTCATCAAAGAGTCACAGTAAATATTCCCACAGTTACAAGAGTGCATTTGTATGCATGCATCCTTGCCTCTGTTGTCCACTGAGAGTTTTGGGCTTCATCTCAATGACAACAGTGAGAAATTGATGGCCAATGAAAGAATATTTCACAATCTTCTGAAACTTGTGTGTCTTACTGAAGAGGATTTCCTGAAAATCACAGATGCTAGCCAGTGCAACAGATTTGAAAAGATAGCTATTCCTCAACAATCAAGAAAATTTCTAGGGAGACAGAGAGTTGCTGGCTCATAAAGCCACTGTCAAGGACTCATTGCAATGAGCAGAGCACTTACATAATACTCTAAGACTTAACCATCTTGAAGAAGTCACTCATCTAAAAGAAGGGAGACTGAAAGACTGACCTAGCAACCCTTAAGATACTTTTGTTCCATACTGGTGGCAACTTTCTCCCTCAATGTTCATTCCAAAGAGTGAATGACACTATGCTAATTCTTCATTATTTTTCCTCTTTAGCTTGGATTTCATTCTTCATTTAATAAATGGAGACATTATAATTTAATGGAGGCAGAAAATGAACAAAGTAAGTAAAAGTTGTAGTGCATTAAATATGTTAGGAATTGCTAGGGAGGAAAAAATCAAATCAAGGAAAAGGAAATAGCGGAAAAGGATTTATGGTTTTAGATAGAAAGACTGGACAATATTTGAACATGGGCTAAAGAAGTGAGGGCTCTTGGTTTGTTAGTCTTGATAGGAAGAATATAATACAATTACATACCTGTTCTTTAAAAGCATTTAAACATGTGACCTACAATGGACTTAATCATTTATAGCAGATATTTGCATTCTTTTTCTGTCAAAGGCCAGATAGTAAACATTTCACACTTTGTGGGACATGGGTCTTTGTTAAAACTATTTAATGTTGCCTTTAAGGCACAAAAGCAGCCATAGATAATTTATAAATGAATTTGTGTGGCATAGTTCAATAAAACTTTATTTATAAAAACAGAAGGTAGGCTGGATTTGGCTGGTGAGCTGTATTTTTCCAATTTCTGAAGTATAACTTATGAGTGAAATAAATTAATTCCTAGAAGAAACATTTTGTTCTTATTTACTATACCCTCTTGTTGAATTAATTCAATCAATATTTAATGAACATCTATTACATTCTAAGCACTATAGTAGGCTTGTAATTATTAAAATGACAACATAGTCCTTGTCTTGAACCTTCGGGTAGGAAGAATACAAGCAGTCTATAAAAATACACAAATGGTAATATTAGAATTAAGTACCAAATGCAATGGGTGCCTAAGAGACAAGACTTTTCCATATGTCTGGAAGTCAAGAAAAGCTTTGTACAGAATTTAGTATTTCATGGAGACTTGAAAGTCAAGTAAGGGGAATAAATATTTGTCCAGTAGAAATTGTACATTGGTGAAAGCCATGAGTGTAAAAGCAAACAAGTTTGAGGGAACAGGCTTATTCAAGAATCACAAGCCTGGAAGGATGGATAGAGCAGGGGGTGAAACCAAGCAGAAGTCAGGGCCAGATGCTGTAGAACCTTCTCGTAAGCAATACAAAGCAGATTTTGTTCTCCTCCATAGGTGCTTTCTAGTCACCCAGCAACACTGAAAGTGACATGGTCATATTTGAAAATGAGAAAAGATGACTGAAAACAAAATTCTTCAGGTTTTGAAGGGGAGAACAAATTAAAGGTACATTGATAAGAAAAGACATTGGGTTACGTATGATGATGATTCAAATATGAACTGATATTTTGGTGAGTCCTAAATTGCCAGTTTACAAAGGTAGAAAATAAATGCTATAAGATGATCTGGGGAAGAGCTAAGCAATGACACCCAGGTCCACCCATCAGACCTCATAAGAGACATGAACACAAAGATCAATGTTGCCACAAAGTGACAAACACTCAGGAAGAGTACCAAAGCCCACCAGCAAAGCCTAGAATGTTTCGGGCTCTTAGTTCTCAAATGTGCAGTCTAGACCAGCATTTTCCTTTGATGACTGTTTATCTCATAAATGGTTGACTCATTAAGGCTTTCTGCATCCAGTCTTCTGAGTTCTCATCATAGGACATTATTTTAAGAATGGGATCCTAATTAAAATAAGTCATACTCCATGTATGTATAATATGTCAAAATATACTCTAATGTCATGCATACCTAAAAAAGAACAAATAAAAAATACAAAAAAGAATTAAAAATGGATAATTTCAAATTTGGTTCAATTTTTTTTTAAAATGTAGATGAAATTGACATTGGTCCAATGCTTCTGAACAGACTAAGGACTCTGACAGTTACACAAAAAAAAATCCTTTTGGGGCTGGGGTTGTGGCTCAGTGGTAGAGCACTTGCCTCGCATGTAGGAGGCACTGGATTTGATCCTCAGCACCACATAAAAATAAATAAACAAAATAAAGGTATCATGTCCATCTATAACTAAAAAATATTAAAAAAATCTTTTTATTCTGGGCTATTACATAACAGCATTAATAAAGGTTAGAATGTGTGATAAAAATGATATAGCACAGTGGTTCTTTGGATGTTTACATTGTCCCCAAGGAGCCATTTGGCAATGTCTGGAGGTATTTTTTTTTTTTAATCACAACTGGAAGGGAAGGTGTGTTCATGCTACTGGCATCTATAGCATAGAAACCAGGGATTCTGAAAATCATCCTACAATGCACAGGATAAACCCCACAATAAAGAATCATTTGGCCCAAAATATCAATAATTGAAACATTGATTTAGAATAAATCGGTCTGCTGTTAGGCTCAAATTACAGATAACCACCTTAAAACGATGGAGTCATAAAATATTAACAATCATTAATACAGTTTGTTCATGCTCAAAAGCATAAACTATATATTCATATTCATTATTCTGTATACTATATACATAAAAAGCATCACACAACTTATTTTTAACTAACTTTAAGAAGCACAAACTCCACAAACCAATTTACAAGAAGCAAACAAAGAGTCGCAATACAATAGAATCTTATTTAGCTGGAGAACAACTCACTCACAGTATTAACTGAGGAGATTTCCTTCCCACCAGAAGTCTATGTCTCCACCTTTAGACAAAAGAAGCAAACTAGAAACCTAAATTACAACAACCTAATATCTATATTTTATTCAGAAAGGTCATTCTTTTGAACTAATCTGCATCTTCACAAATAGAGTTGACTTTCTCATGAAATAAAATTGATTGAAATAATTTTGGTTTTGGTCTACACCACATTGTTTTCATATGTCCTTGAAGCTGGTCTCTAGTTGCAATATCTCTTTATTCTCATCCAATTATCAACATAGACCAAGGGAGCCAGCAAGGGGTGATGCTGCTCAAAATGCAGTCTGCAGACCAGCCATGCCAGAATCACCTTGGACAGATGATGGTTGTTAAATATGTTGGTTCTTGGGCTCTAAGGCAAATTTATGGAATTAGAGTCACAAGGAATTGGGACTTAGCACCTCCAACATGAACCAGATCCCCAGATGATTATTAATTTTTGCACATTGATTGAGCCCTGCTACTCTGGTGGTGAAGAAAATGTGGGTTCAATTAGACATGAGCTCTTTGGCAAGATTCAGAACATCTGAATGCCAATAGATGAGCAAAGAGCAAGACTCAATTTTCAGGATTAAATTCTCAGGTGTGTAGGAATTATACAAGAAATGCAAATGAATTTCTTGTAGAGGGCTTATTAGCTGGTGACAAGCTGTGAATAAGTGATAATTTATGTTATAAGTTAATATTAATCATTGTCACTTTAAATTTGCATCTCCATTTTAAACCTGGCAGTTTTCGTGACACCAAAAATTCTTGAAAATGTGTGCTGAAGTCATTGAGTAAATGGTTTCACTATGTGTAAGACAGTTTTTTTAGATACCAGCTGGACTTTGGTTCCATAAGTGTGAGAAGCTGAAGAAAAGACAAGAGGATAGGTTAGGCTTGGAAAATGACATGCCATTTAGATCAACCATGCCAGGTACTAAATTCCTTTCAATTGTTTCCTATGTGGCCAACTGTCATTATTAATAATTAGCAATGCGGAGGCTTGCAGATAATTACAAATTTAAATACCAAGCCCACAACCAACATTTCTGCAAAGCGCTGCCTCATTCTTTTTTTTTTTTTTTTTGAGAGAGAGAGAGAGAATTTTTAAAAAAATATTTATTTTTTTTAGTTCTCGGCGGACACAACATCTTTGTTTGTATGTGGTGCTGAGGATCGAACCTGGGTCGCACACATGCCAGGCGAGCGCACTACTGCTTGAGCCACATCCCCAGCCCTGCCTCATTCTTTAAAACTCCAAAATACACACTTATCAATGACACGGGACTCCCTTCTTCATGAACTTCCAGGGAAAGCTCAGGGTATTTGTGTGGCTGTCATACCCCTGATTGGACTCATAAAAGATACTATTCCTTTATGAACTCAACAAATAACATCTGCTAATTCTTCTTTTGATTTTTTGGCCACTCCTTGAAAAGAGTCTCATTTTTAGGGAGACTTAGCACTTTTAACACATTGTAAACAGTTTTAATGTTTTATTCATCAATATTGATTTGTTTTTCTATAAGTAAGAATTTTAAGCATGAATTTTAGAAAATTCTGGACAGCTGGTAGTGGTAGCAGCCCATGTTTACCTTTGGCCTTGGCATATTAGCTATTTATTACTAAATGAATGTCCAAATATGTCAGAGTAGCATGATGAAAACCTCAATCTCTCTCATTCAGGTACTTTTCTAGGTCCTCAAGATTCATTAGTGAAAACAAACAAACAAACAAAAACCCAAATAGCCTCTCCTTCATGGAGCTTCCAGGATAGTGGAGGAAAATCACACAGGAAGTCACAAGGCAAATACAAGATAGAGAAGAAGGTACTGTAGGGGTGTAGGGGAGTAGAGAGAGGGTGCTGGGAGTGCTGCCAGGGAGACCTTACTGAGAACACAATATTTGAGCTAATGCTTAAGGAGGTAAAGGAATGAGCCAGGGAGATTTCAGCAGCCATGCCTCACAGGCAGAGAGACTGGTTAGCATAGGGTACCATGGGGTAGTGGGTAAAAGCAAGGGCTGCCTGGGTTTGGATCTCAGTTCTGCCACTTTCTAGCCATGTGACTTTCTAGCAAGCTACTTACAGTCTCCATGCCTCACTTTTTCTCATATATGAAATGGAAATGATAAGGATTTTGCAGAAACAAGCAGACTGGTCAGGAATCAGCAAACCATTGCCTATGGGCCAAATCTTGCCCACTGATTGCTTTTATAAATCAAGTTTTATTGGAGCACAGCCATACCATTAATTCAAGTATTGTCTATTTCAGTTTTCATAAAACAGTGGCAGAGTAGAGTAGCTTCAATAGATATTGC
The DNA here is from genome assembly GCF_048772815.1 of Callospermophilus lateralis. Taxonomy (NCBI): domain Eukaryota; kingdom Metazoa; phylum Chordata; class Mammalia; order Rodentia; family Sciuridae; genus Callospermophilus; species Callospermophilus lateralis. The sequence continues at coordinate 1,166,265 of NC_135325.1, forward strand.
CTGGTTCCTATGGCTAAAAATATCAGAACAAAAGGCCAATTTCATTTCTGTGTCTCTGCAGTTGAATTGTGGACTTTTCAATTATGGGTTTAATTTTTAGTTTTAATCTTTACTCAAATCTTGGATGGAAGAAGGTAAAAGAGCCTGTGTATATCCAAGGTCTGTGGAAAATGGAAATACTTTTCTGAATTAGAAACATGTCAATGACACTTGACAGTTTTGGTTGTCTTTCTATAATTAAATTTAGTTTGCTGAAATTAGAACAGCAGACCTCCAGAGATGGATTAGAACTTGAAGTTATTCTGCTTACATTTATAGACAGTCCACTTTCTGCTAGTTACCTTTCTAAGCTATTGTCCCATTTAATCCTTACAATAACTCTAAGGATTGTGTCACCATCATCATCCCCAAATTTCAAATAAAGAAACTGAGTCACAGAGCCAAGATCACACATTGGCAGAATTGAGATCTGAAGCCAGGCTTCAGGCTCTAGAACTTAGACTCACAACCACTAAAATATATGTATTTTGTCACTTCTCATGACAAAACAATCCAAATCCCTAACTTTATAAGTGAGCAAAGCAACTGCTTTAAATGAAGCAACTCCTATAGTAGCAGGGTAGGAGCTGAACACAAGAGTCAAGTTCCACCTCTTTCCACCACCAAGACTTTCCATTAAAAGACTCTTTAGGCTAAGTTAAGCCAGACAATGTTTAAAAATCCAGAAGCTTAAGGTTTTTCCTTTTGCAAAAGAAAGTATATTAGATTTATTATTAGCCTTATCTAATATTGGAGTTGTTCTCCAAAGCCTGTATCTATCACAGCCACAGCAACTAAAATGTTGCACCACGGTCAAGATGTTGAAAGAGGAAGATAAGCCACTTTACCCTGTCAGAACGAAAACAGTCTGTGCCTGAATCTTTCACAGAAATCAGCCCAATTATGCTGCTCTGTTTAATCACCATGCACTCCTTCTTGCTCTAGTCTGCTCATTTCAAGCTGCTTCAGCATCATCAATCAATCTGAAAACAAGATGCTCATAAATCTCTATTGGCACAGATAGTTCTTAGCTGTCATGCATCTCAGACGCTGATTGATACAGTTTTCTTTCAAAATCATTAGATGTGACAGAATCACAAAATTTTATCACAATCATCTTCAGAAAAGGAAGAAGAAGTATATTTATATTGCTTACCCATGAATTATATTTGCTGCATCTTTGCGGTCCTCTATAATCTAACTGAACTAAGCCTGGAGTAGGAACTTGAGTCTATTTAAAAAAAAATTCTGTTTGGTGAAAAATGCATCCCGAAATGGAAGATTGTATTGAGTGTCAGAGAAATGGCCCAGCTGGCACAGCTGTGACTCCCACGATACCTTTTGTAGCCAGAGACATCCGCTACCATGAATCTTGGGACCAAAATCATGCAATCTTCATCAGACCATTGAGAAAATCCTGTCCCTTCAGAATGGAGGCAGGCTGTGTCACTGAGTGAGTGTGTACTGGAAAGAGAGAGGGGGTGAGGGAGGGAGGGGGGAGAGGGGAGAGTATGTGTATGCTGGGGAGGAAGAGGGAGAGTAGGAACAAAAAGAATGAAGAGAAATTGAAACTGGATTTCCTGCTTCTTATTTTAATAAGGGTATTTTGAAGAAATATACTGGAGTTACGAAAGGATTTCTCAAAAAAAATCTCCTTTTCCTCAGGGATCTACAAACAGTAATTGGATCATAACTGTGCAAACTGTCCTTATTAGGAGTCAACCAAAGAATGTTGGAAGCCTCTGGTAAAACCCCAAGAGCATGATAAAGCACATAGGATATTTTCTTCATTTAGGAAAAATTCTCAAATCTTATATTTTCAAACTGTTTCTTCCACAAACACTAAAAAAAAGTTGTGTTCTTTTTTACACAGAAGCATGACATATGCTCTGCATTTTATGCACTTTGTGGAAAAATAGTCCTTGAGAAGTTGTTCATTTCCTGAACAGAGGGTGTGGAGGTCAGAGTGAATGTACCCATGTGACCATGCTTAAGAGAGTGCAGGTGGGATTGGAGGTTCAGGGGTGGGATCCATAAAGAACAGAAGGAAAAGGGAAGATTAGAAACATATCCTGATCACTCTAAGTACCTTGATCTTTGTGTACTCCATATGGCACCAAACCAAATATAATTCCAAAACACATCTTTGTTTCCCAGTTGATATGAAGTTAGAGTTCTCATGGGTCTCAAGTGAATTCCAAGAAAAGAATCACTGAGATTATAATTGACAAACTGAAAAATGATTTCATGGAAGATATTCATGATTAAAATTAAGGGACTCAGTATGGTTTTACTAGGAGTCTGTGAGGTTAATCATGTAAGCTACATAGAGATAGTCTCTGCTGCTACTGGTATTTATTTGGAAAACAATAAAAGGTGTCAGATGGTTTTCTTTATTCACTATAATGATTACACTTAAAGAGAAATCCAGAGTAAAAGCTATCTGTCTGTTACTGCATATACTTCCACTTCCATCACCCTCAAACTCAGATGATGTAATATAAGTCTAGCAGATAGTTAATATGGCTTATGTAAAGCAGGATACTCATCAACTGAAGTTAGACCCTCATTTAAAGTTATTTAATATATTAATTCACATGAAACTGATAAATATGGAATTGATTTTTTGTTAGGCAAATGATCTTTTAGTTTATGAAGAGAATGCATGTAATTATGATACATTACTGTTAAGCATTGCTCTAAGCATTTTATGGGTACCAACTCATTTGACTATCAAAAAACTGTGACAAAAGAAGTAAGTTGTATTATTTTCCCCAGAGTATATATGAAAAAACATAAGCTCAGAGAAGTTAGGTAACTTGTCCAAAGATTTACAGCTCTTAAGTAAAGCAGATGTGAACTCAACCAGTACTGAGCTTGCAAATAAACTGAAAGACAAAGTCATATTCCAAAGGTAGTAGGGGTATTTTGAAGAAATATACTGGAGTTATATGTTATATATGCCCAATGAGGAAGAAACAACAATTAAATAAGAAAATTGCCTAAGTCTTCAGTGGTCTATTAAATTAATTATTGGATAGAGACATACCTTGTCAGGTCAATGAATGTTTCTGAAGAAGGCAACTATTTCTTTAAGTGAACAATCTTAAACTCAAGAGATAATGTCTTGTGAAATTCCTAGTCTGTTTTAAAAGTGGAACCTAGTCAGATTTCCAGAGGAAATGTGAAAATATTGAAGAAGTTGTATATTCAGAATTCCTTTGAGAAAGTGCATTTAAGCCAGAAAAACAAAGGGTGAAGATAAGGAGTCCTCTTTAAAATTTAAAGATCAATACTTTAAGTAGAACCAATAAGAGAACACAGAATCATCCAAAAAGCCTCAGAAATAACTATCAGGAAGCAATTACAAGTTTCAATCTGTGGAAGAGTTTTCTAACCAGAAAAAGTTCTGAGTACACACTGTCATTTTTAAAAAATATTTATTTTTTAGGTTTAAGTGGACACAATATCTTCACCTTACATTTATGTGGTGCTGAGGATCAAACCCAGTGCCTCATGCATGCTAGGTGAGTGCTCTACCACTGAGCCACAACCCCAGCCCCCACACTGTCATTTTTTTCAACCATTTAACTCTTCATGGTCCAAGTATATCAAGGAACAATTTCTATACCACTAAACAGTCACTCTACCTTATTCTAGGTTCTTATTCTACATTATTTCTGTTTATGCTATTGGTGATATTTTACACATTCCAGGAAAAATATTTTAGAACCACTCTGTTGAACATCTTGAGTAAATACATTTCTGATTATAGCATTCTTTGACTTAAGACCCTTTGATGCCTCCCCTCCTTAGCTTCAGAACAAATTCCAAATTCCTTAGCATGGAATCCACTGCCATGTGTGTTGACTTAAAAAAGAATACATAGCCACTACATAATAGTGAATAGTAATAATAATAATAGTGGAAGTTTTCTGAGCATGAATTAGGTGCTAAGCAATGTGTCTGTCATTCATTCACTCCCTTCACCCATTCCATGTTATGGAGGAAGTGATGGAAGCCCAGAAACAGAAAGCATAAACAGGAAAAGATGGAGTGAGCACTGTTAAGGCCAGCCTAACTACCTAGCTGAACTCAGACCAGATTGCAGAACTGATGGTGTTTGTTTTAAGCCACTAAGGCTTGGAGTGTTTTTTTGCATAGCCCTAGGTAACCAAATCAAACCTTCTTGTATTGAAGACAGTAGAGCTACAGGAAGAAGCAGCCTGGGTCCTTGGATCTTTACTTCTAGCATAGTTGTCCCACCAATTATGAATACTCTGACAATATTAATGAAAAATAAACTTGTTCTGTGAGATTTGGAGATGTATCTAATAAAGTTACTAACCTTGCCTTCCTTCCTATGTATGCACACATAACAAATATAAACAGACTGAATTTGGTTCACCTCTGGGCCCTTGAACTTCTCCCCATGGAACTACAGGTGGCTCATACCTTCTCATTCCACATTTTCACATTTAAAGAGAGGAGATGATCAAATGGAAGGTAAAATAAGAATTATTATTTATATATCACTTTACAAGGCATGTAGACAGTCATTAATGAAAAAGGAGACAAATATTTTTATTTTGTTGGCATTCTTCAAGTTTTAAAATGTATATAGTTAATGTTTAGAAATAGGTAATTCTTTTATCTTTCAGTACTAGGACTGAATCTCATAAAATGGTACAGTGAAATTTCATTTAGGTTAGAGTCATTACTGATAAACCTTCCTTTAGTCTGATCAACCTCTTTTAATAGGTAGCATAGAGTTGCTACTTAAGGTCTTAATCATTTCAAGACTGCATAAAAAGTACAAATTGTGAAGAAAAATTGAGTTCATTTGCTACTTTAAAGAGCGCAGAGAAAATATGGAGCCTTTTAGTTTAATTATCAGACTCTGCCTTTCAATTGTTCAGAACTTTCAGAGGTTAACTGAGAAGCCCAAAATAAGAGGATCTGCCTTCTCTCATTTTTGCCATTTGCTTCTTAACTTTAGCTATCTGAGCTCTTCCCATCTAAGCTCTCTGATATTGGAATAATTTCTAGCATCCTCTTGCCATTCTTGTAACCTATGTGCAGGGATAGTAACTTTCAGGTTCTTCAGAAAAAAAAAAATCTAACATTAAAGCAAAGTGTTAGGTAACTGGAAAGCTGTTTAAGTACACAAAAGTGGACTGTCAGTCACAATAAAGACAAATAATATTTAGTGTCTCCATGAACACTTGCTACACTCTAGGAGGAATGTACTGGGGCAAGAAAACTGAGACAAATGGGGTTTAAATAGAAGCTGAAATTCAAACTCAGAAGTCTGTTCCCAAATACAATGAGTTTAACCCCTGCACTACAACAGAGCATGCCAGTGACCTTTTTCTTCATTCAGCCCCTTGGAAGATACATGAGCAAAGGAAGTATGATACAGAGTATCCAAAAGAAATCAAAAGGCCTCTCTGCAACTGGGAGATATCTGATAAATCTATGGAGGGCAGCTCAGTGCCTAAAGTTCTTATGGAAACAAGACACAGAAGTACACACAAAAAGAAGCATGAAGCAGGAGGAAACAGAGAATGGAAAACCAGCTTATGAGGCAATGGTCTCCCAAGAGTAAGTTTGAAGGGCTAATGTTTCAAGGAGAAAGGGGTGGGCATTTCACAAAATCTCTTGAATATCAAATCCTTTACAAGTAAGTTTTTGAACAGGGTGCAATGCCACAAAAACAGTGTTTTAGGAAAGATGAATGAGGAAGAGTGGTGTAGAACAGATATAAATGGAATAATGGGAGGACACAAACATGTAGGTCTACATCATGAGTGGTAAAGGGAAGAAGCTCCAGGAGAGGCATCAACTGACCACAGGTAACTCTAGGGAATAATCAAATAAGCAGATCTAGGGATGCTTTCTTCAGGAGAGCCCCCCAATTTTTCCAACAAATCTATATCCCCAGAAAATTAGGCTCAATATTATACTTGGAAAAATACCCTTAGATGTAGAGAGAGAGAGAACTTCACATTTCATTTTATGTATTTAGGAGGGTAGAACTAGAAAATTTTATTTCCTCTTGGCTTTCATAGAGGAACCTGGATATGACATCACTAGTCTAATAAGCTGCAGAGAATAGCATTTCTTTTGTAGATGCTTTTCTGACCCCCATGGTAAGGAATGTCATTATTAGGTTGGATGCTGCAGGTTTTTCCTAACAAGCATGCTTAATGAGAGGGCACTCCTTATGGGTAAGATGTCATGTGAACTTTCCCCAAGTCAGGTCATTTATTTTGATATGGGTAGATTCATTACTCACTAAATAAGGAATGGATTTCAGAACAAGATTATCTAAAAGATACAGAGTGACCAAAGTAATGTTACTCTAAATTAGAGAACCCAATCCTAAATCAGATACTTACAAATCAGCAGGAAATAAAACAAGTCTTAAGGATAGATGAATATCATATTTAGGAGGCAGAAAACTCTATATTGAAAACTATTAGGCAAAACAAAATAGGCAAAAACAAAAATTCCAAAGTGAATTCTTTTCCACTTTTTCAATGATACATTTGAAGACACTTTGTTTCATCGATTGCACTTAACACTTGGCAAAAAGTCTCTCAATGAATTTCTTTTCTAAAAAAAACAAAGCAAGTCCCTAAAAATTACATGACACCTAATAAACTTATTATATTAATGAATTAATTTTGACTGTCACTAAATATATGGACTTCAATAACCTGTAATCTGTGCTTAAAATTTGAGCTATGCACAATGAGCCTCTTAGTTTCAGTTTAAGATAATATATCTTATTAAACTCTTTGAGTAAGCAATTCAAAATCAGTATGAATTGTTATAACACTTCACTGGAAGTGGGGAAAGGCAATTTATGCATTTTCATTCAAAAGACTGGTAGTTAACTTATCTAAACCTTTACTTGTAAAGCAAATGAGCAAGCAAGCTGCTTTAAATGAAGATGTATGCAGATATATTTCTAGACTGCAGAAAAAGACTAGTTTAATAATATTCTTGGAAGAACTTTCAAAAGCAAAATTAGCTCAGCTACAAATGGCTACATTTTAGAACCAAGTGTATAAGAATCAATGGTTCTCTAACCTCATTGTACCTTAGAATTACTTGGTGTGGTTATCACAAATATTCATGCCTATGTCCCCTCGCCCCATCCTCTAGAACAGTGAGATACAATAGACCTTTCTATATTTAATGGAAATTTTTATTACCTGCTATTGCCCTATATGGTGGTTAATGAGATTTGGGATGTGGCTATTTAGCCACGGGTAATTTGTGACTACTATATTAGACAGATTGAGATCAAATCACATAATTCCTGGGGTAGGAATTCAGGTGTTAATAGGTATACAAAGCTCTCCAGGGGATTCTAATGGGCACTCCAGGTTGAGAATCATTGTAATGGCCTGGGATTAATGACACTATCAGGGATGGCCAATTTCTTGAACTTTATCCAATACACATAATGTTTTTTTTTTTTTCCAGATTTCACTAAGCAATTGCTCTGCACCTTGGCTTCTCTCCCCTCATGCCTCCACTCCTAGCTTCTTGCACACCTCCACACTCTCATATGATAGATGAGTCATGAATCTCTTCATTGACTGATCCTTACAGATTTCTCCCACACCAAGAGCCCTCATCTGAAGCTCAGATTCTCCTTCCTCTCCTTTCTATTCCATAGACAACAGAAATAAAACCCAATAATGCTACCGATTCAGAAATTAAGTTAAGCTCATACGCCCATAATTTAAAATTGTTTTTCACTTGTACAAGCTTGATCTACATGCCAATTTCCACGAGTTCTGCTGTATATAGGATGGGAAATATTTCTAATGATAAAACAGTTAAGCAGGTGCCTTAGTGGCTGTTTCATGCAAATGAGATGCATGGTGGTTGCAAGGAGGGATCTGTGGTTCAGTTGCCTGGCTTCCAATTACAAGTCAGTCTTTAACTAGCCATGTAAATGTATAACCATTCTAAGCCCTTGTTACCTGCTCTGTAAAGTGGGGGTTTCTCCTCACATTATGTCCAATGAGAGGGCACTCTTTATGGGTGAGCTGTCATGTGAACTCTCTGCAGGCAGGCCATTTATGGTGTTGTGGGGAGCACAGAGCACTGCATGAACACACATGATAAATGAAATGTGTCACATATTCTCCTAGACCCAGACTTGATTACCCCACAACACATACACACTCCAATTTTTAATCAGAAAGGCAAATAGGGTAAATTTTGGGGAGAAAATAAAAGAATCTATAAAAGCATGTTACAAACGTACAATTAACTAATATAGCAATATGAAAACCATTGAAAATGGTTATAAGGAAAAAACATAGGCTAATCTGATTTGTAAAACATATTGAGCTTGTATACTTTAATGAACCCTCATTTTATTGGCTTCCACACCACCAGTTAATATTAGTAAGACAAGGAAGTACATGCTGTAAATATAGCTAAATTTCATTTTATTTATAAAATAGTAAGAATCAAGATGAACACAAAGAGCATAATGTGTAATATTCAGGTACATAATCACTTTGTTGAGCTTTTGGTAATTCCAACTATTGTCAATTAACATGTTCCCCTGTTGTTTTTCACTCATGGATATGTTGATTTGTGCAAGTTCACATTTTCTACACTAAGCTTTACTGCCTTTTTCCTTGTTAAATATTCATCTTCATGGAGAATTGTTTTTAATGTAAGAAACTATAAAATTGCAACCCATTAGCACTATGAGAACTTGAAGTCAACACAACTATTAATGGTGGATGGTAAGGATTGCTCATCAGTGACTCACAGCAAGGATAAAATAAGCTGAGATCCATGCCCACTCTCAGGGGATTGAGATATGTGGGGGATAACTAACATCTCATGTATATATGCACTCACTATTATTCTAAGCCCTTACTATGTACTCTCTGATTTAATCATTAAACAATCTTATGAGGTGAGATCTATTAATATTCTCATTTTATAGGTGGAAAAATCAAGGCACAGGGAGGTCAAGTAACTTGTCCCAGCACACTTATTTCAAGAGGCTTGGCTAGGATTCACATGCAAGGATCTTTTTAAAATATTTATTGTTTAGTTTTAGGTGGACACAATATCTTTATTTTACATTTATGTGGTGCTGAGGATCAAACCCAGTGCCCCATGCATGCTAGGCGAGCACTCTACCACTGAGCCACAACACCAGCCCAAATGCAAGGATCTTACCCACTATGTGCTATCTTTCTATTCTTTTCTCCCCTACTCAAGAAATTTCTTCAGAATGACTGTGAGTATGAGATAGCTGTAGACTCACTTCAAAGCCCCTCTAACTTCATTATCCTACAAAATAAAATTCTAAAGTTTGTGTAATTTATCCATTATCAGTAATTAATTGCTTTTAACACATGGATTGAGGCATGCTTTGAACTTGAGGTGGCAAATGTTACCTAGAGCCAGGATTGGCAAGCTACAACCTTGGTCATATCCAGCCAAATGCCTGTTTTTATGTCAAGTTTTACTGGAACCTAACCAGATTCACTTATTTTTGTATTGTCTGTGGCTGATTCTCCCATATAAAAACAGAGTTGAATATGTAACAGAAGCTGTATGAATTGCAAAGCCTAAAATATTTCCTATATGACCCTTTGCAGAAAAAGTTTGCCAGTCCCAGATTTGGTCCCCTGAAAAAAGCCCTCACCAGACATGTGATCACGCAGATGATAGTGTTCATGGTCCATAGAGTATTTCACTATTTCAAATAGCAAATGATTCACGTCTTTTTTTGAACATTATTTATTTTTTTCTGTGGTGCTGAGGAATGAAACTAGCACCTCACATATATTAGGCAAGCACTTTAACACTGGGCCAAAACCCCAGGAATCATGTCTTTTAAAACTATCCTTACTACATCTATGTACATATGAGCAGAGGCATACACAGAGATTGAGCAAAGGTTTGTTTTCTTCTTATTACATACTGAGATAAAGCTTAGAAAAAAGTGAGATTGATAGCATGGATTTCAGTATCGGATATGAGCTATTTATTGGGAATTAGCATTTCTTCCAATTAGTCTTGAAAAAAGAATATTCATACTAGCATGGCACCTGTCAAATTCACAATGGTCTGCCTGAAAAACATCTAATTAAGAACTATAGATTTATGTTGATTATTAAATTGATCTAATTATCTCTATTATCTATTGTACCAGATGTATTATAAGACATAAATTTGCATCTCTTAACTATTATATATGTATTATATGATACAATACATGTAACATATTTATACCTTACATAAGCAAAATTTATAATAGGTGTCTGATAACACTCAGTAGATATTTAAAGGGCTACATATGCAGGTGTATCTTGCTCTAAATAAACCAATTATATGAAAATACATCCTGAATAAAGTTAGGAGCAATGATTTTGCAGTTTAAATACATCAATATGGCTTTCCTACAATGATCCAGGAAAATTTGAAGTCATATTACTGCTTTTCCTCATGCCTGGAAAGTCATAAGTTTCTATGGATTCCACCTTCTTAAAAACTATCCCTTCCTTCATCATGCATTCTCTGAGGCAACATCCACTAGCACCTTGGCTCTTCTGTAGGTTGTTTCTTCCTATAAAACAAGACTTGTCTTGTCCCTCCCCTTCACCCTTCACCAAACCATCAATGATTCTCCTAGATTTTCAGATGGAATGCTCAACTCTGAGATGAGGACAGAAGGCCACACAAGGTCTAGTCACTGGTTAGCTTTTGGGACTCACCAAGACTTACTTACCTTGCACTGTTTAATTCCAGACATATGAAAGAGCCCTAAGGACTGTCCTCTAGGGGGTTCTGTCAGCTCAAACATCTTCCCCATATCTTGGATCACCCAACTGCTATTCACCTTGCAATGCTTGTCAAGCATCAATGCCTCTAAGAAATCCACTTGTACCCAATACAGGAACATTACAAATGATCCAATGCATAAAACATGAAATTAACAAAAAAGTATACCATTTGGAACATAATCAAGTTTCCTATTAGCTCTAAGGAATGCATTAAAACATGAACAAAGGAATTACTTTATGCTTTTTACAGAAGTCAAACCTGCTTTTAAGGACTCAAATGATTAGACATTTAAGAGGTGTAGACAATCACTTGTGATGCCTCATTGAGGGAAAAAAGAGGAGCTTGGGGAATGTTTAAATGTCAGTTATCTTTCTGGAAAACTCTAATGTCACAGATACTTCCCTCCTATTAACTAAGACACCCATTCCCCATCTCTCATATTTCAGTTCTTTTCCTGATTCATTTTTTAATTTTTCTGATTCTTATTACACACTGGAAAGTTATTTGATTCTTCCCATAGTTGCCTTGTCTCCTTAGTTAGAATGTATATTCCCAAAGGACATAAAGAGAATTTAGAAGAGAATGGCACTTGCATTTTATGTTTTTGCATATTTATTGGCTGAAAGACAGTTTGTAGGAGAGTAGTACTTCTGTGTCTATATAGAAAACTATTTGTCCCTATTACGTGGAAAGAAGACCAGTGAGGAATATTTATATTGAGGACATTTGTTTTAAAGTAGCTAAAATCACTTCCCATAAAAATGAAAAAAAAAAAACCCTCACTTTTCAGCTTTCGCTATTAAGTGTCAAACACGTAAAAGGGGAAATTGAAAAGAGAAAAACCAATTTGCAGAATGACACCAAATGCCAGGTATGACATAAAAACAAATCATCTGTACTTACTGGCACAGATCTGATATTTTAGTTGCTGTTTTTTTTTCCAGGTATGTTTTCTTCTCAATATACTGCTTTTTTTTTTTTTTTGCAATACTACTTTTAAAAAGATGAATTCAAAAGTGTTTCACAGACCTGGCTAGATATGTTTGCTTTGATATAAGGAAAATAATGCTTCCTCTGAGCAATGAAATACACTGAAACTTAAATTTTTAAAAACAATTATAGTAACATAATAAAGGAGCATAGAGAGCTATAATTAATGGATGCAATTTTGACATAAAATTTACCATTTAAAAGTGTACAATTCAGCATTTTGTTAAGTATATTCATAGATGTGTGCAATCATCAGCATTAATTCTAGAACATTTTCATCACCCTAAAATAAGAAAGTTCATATCCATTTCCCCATTCCCCTCTCACCCCAGGCCCCAACAAACATTAACTTACTTTCCATCTCTGTATATTTACCTAATATTGGCTTTTAATATAAGTGGAATCATACAACATATGGCCTTTTATGTTTGTTTTTCTCTTAGCATATTTTTTGGGGTTCACTCATGTTACAGCATTTATCAGTACTTCATTCCATTTTAATGGTGGAAAAACATTCACTGTGTGGATAGATCACATTTTGTTTGTCCATTCATCAGCTGATGAACATTGTTTTTTCCCCCACCTTTTCGCCCATATAAATAAAACTGATGTGGATAATCATGCACAGGTCTTTGTGTAAATATATGTTTTCAATTCTCTTGGGTATGTATAATAGGAGTAAAATTGCTGGATCATATGGTAATTCTCTGTATAGCCAAAATACAAAATAAAATATGACTCAAAACACTAAAATTTGAAAATATATTTTAGAGCAAAACTGGTTTTCTACCTCATTTTTTGAGATACAGGCTTCATGAACAACCATGAGCAAACCCCATATAGTGTTTGCACTTCATATATATCAGCAATTAGTGCTTATGCCAAGACGTGAAAAGGAACATAATCCTGTAGTTTCTTTTCACAAGCTAATGATCAGAAGTGGCTTAAAAATTTTTGTTTCCAGTGTTCTTTTTTTGGGGGGGGATGCTGGGGATTGAACTTAGGGGTACTTAACAACTGAGTCACATCCCCAACCCTTTTTCTATTTTATTAGAGACAGGGTCTCACTGAGTTGCTCAATGCCTCTCTTTTGCTGAGGCTGGCTTTGAACTCGCAATCCTCCTGCCTCAGCCTCCCAAGCTATTGGGATTACAGGCATATGCCACCACACCCAGCTCTAGAGTCCTCTGAATTTAACATTTGATATTGACCTCTCAGCTAGAATATAAGCTCAATCATATGGCAGACACCATCTTACACTTACTCCATCTCCTCAGTGCTAAAAAAGGATTTAACTCATAGTAGGTACTTGGCAAACATTCTTTGAGTGATACACTGCTTTCAAATGTATAGGCACTATATTAATACATAGGCTGTGGAAGCTTGACTACTTTTCATGAAACCAAGAGATTGCTGCTATAGTTTTCCAAGTCTTATTTGCCTCACCTTAAAAATGGGTATAGTAATATTCCATTTATTTACTTGTTGCAAGGATCAAATGAAATAATGTAAATAAGGCACTTGGATACACATAAATATAAATATAGATATTGTTCCCAACTTAGAATGTTTCAACTTAATTTTTTCAACTTTGTGATGGTGTGAAAGTGAACCTATGCAACCAATCTTTCTTTTTTTACTTTCACTATAGTATTCAATAAATTACATGAGATGTTCAACACTTTTTTATGAAATAGATTTTGTGTTAGATGATTTTGCTCAATTAAAGGATACATATGTTTTCTGAGCATATTTAAAGTAGAGTAAGCTAAGACATGATGTTGGATATGTTAGGTGTATTAAATGTTTTGATTTATGGTACTTTCAACTTATGGCAGGTTTATCAGGAAGTAACCCCATGGAGGAATAGCCATACATATGAAATCATAACATGGTAGAAGGTTGCCTTGTGATCATTTTCTAGCAAAACTGCACAAGGAAAGGTATGTAGTACTGAAACTTTTTACAAAATGCTTCATTAAGGTCTATTATTAACTTCTTTACTAACAAATTTCAGAGCAGTGGTACTCAATGTAGAATAGATTTTTTAAGTACTTGTGAAACTTTTAAAAAATATTTATGTCTGGATCTCATTCTACCTAGTTTCTGAATTAATTGTTCTGAGCAATTCTTACTGTTTTTTAAAAATAACATGGGATCTTTAAAAAATATTAATGATCAATTTATGTTCACATTTTAATGCTAAGGACTAATTCTTTATATCCAGCATGGCAATTTTACATGTTAAAATAAAGCACAGTTCAGAGTCTAGCTAGCTACTTTCAGGGAGATATTTTTTGCCTATATCAGGACAGAAGCTAAAAATAAAATTCTGCACAGAATGGTCCAAAAGTCTTGATTTAATTACTCTGTTCTTGATTTTATTGCTCTTTGGGTGAGGAAAAAAACAGAACTTAATACCACTTGCAAGACTATCATTCCATACAGAGAGAGTTGATAGGGTGAGAAGCAAATAAACAAGAAAAATAATCACCTGAGCTTATTTCTGACTCTGTGGAACACTTGCCCACACCTTCCAATGTTAAGAAATGGAGGAAGCCTCTGAGACAGATAATGTAGAATAATGACCCTCTAAAGATATCCACATCCTAATTCCTGGAACCTGGGAATATGTTGCCTTATAGGATAAAAAGGACTTTGCTGATGACATGAAATTCAAAACCTTGAGATGGGGAAAGTGTAATAGATTTCCAAATGGGTTCAATGTAACCCCATTGGCCCTTAAAATAGAACAGCCTTTACTAGCAGAATTCAGAGGGAGATGTGACTACAGAAAATGGTCAAAGAGATACAACATCACTGTCCTTGAAGATAAAGAAGCCAAGGAATATGGGTGACTGCTTGCACTTCCAGAATTCTCTCCTGTAGTTCCCAGAACAGTCTTAACATATGATTTTAGTCAAGATCTGTGTCAGATTTCTAACCTATATAACTGTAGGATAATGAATGTATACTGTTTTCAGGCAAGAAAATTGTAATCTCTCATGATAGTAATAAAAATCTAATATGGAAATCAGGAAATTTATATGCCTGTGAGAAACTCATAAATTATTTATGAGTTGGTTTCCCACACTCTTCCATAATCAAATACATTAGAGAAAGTTGTGCATGCTAGCTCCTTCTTAAATAAACAATAACTAAGGCATAACAGAGAAATCCTGCAGAGGGAAAAATTATAACTTAGAGAATCTCCTAAGTACATTTGTTAGAATCTCATCTCTTTTGCATTTTTATTTTCCAAATGTCTTTCACATTGTTCAACTTTCTCAAAGCATAGTTGGAAAATGATGGACTAATTCCACCTGCTCAGTTGAGAATCTCAAGGCCTAAAGAGAAGTGACTTGCCAAGATGGCACCTCAACAGCACATCTTTGGCCTCATATCCATTTGGAATCCATTCCAGGATGCCACTCTGTTCCATTATGAAGAGTAATGCTTGGTTTCCTATTGCCTATGTTTATGAAAGTTAGGAGAAGACGTTATCAGGCAAGAATAAATTCAACAAAGCTTCTAACAGATTACACTGTCTACTCAATTATATCTAAAACAATATAGTTGCCTTAGTACTTAATGCATTTTATTATTTAAAATAAATATGTTCAATCAACTATTGAAAGTTTACTAATCTCATATTAATGAGAGTAATGCAATAAAATATTGTTAATGCTGTTGATCAAATTCATTTTCCACAAATTCTTGTTTGCATAAATGCTAACCTGAGAAGGAACAGGAAGATACAACCAAATGCTGTTGTCTGACTTTATAATACCTAAATAATGCTTTTTCCATATTTCCCACTGCCTATTCCAAGAGCTGTAAGACCATTGTCCTTTAATGATTTTCAACACACCATTTCCCACATTGTTTTCCTGAATACAAAAGTGAACACTTTCTTCTGCTCCCTCAGTCTTATAATAATAATAATCATAATAAAGATAATGAACAATAAAGGGAATGCCTTTGAATACTTATTTTGGGCCAAATACCATGCTACATGCTTCACATTAAGCATATTACTTAATCTATACAACTGGTTGAGCTAAATATTACTATTAACATCTGGATTTTACAGATGAATTAATGGAGGCACTGAGAATTTAGGTACTTTGCCTAGATCACATAAATTGTGGAACATAAACCTAAACACTGATTTAGATCCAGAGTCCTCTGTAAGCATTACCCTAGTTGTCCACAACTAGGGAGGAATCTGTCTCCCAGGGATATTTGGCAATACCTGAGGACATTTTTGGTGTCACAACTAAGAGAAGTGCTACTGGCATCAAGCTGGTAGAGGCTAGGGATGCAATACACAGGACATCCCCACCACAAAGAATGACAGAATCCTAAATGTCAATAGTTCCAAGATTAAGACACATTATCATAGCTAAATGCCTCTAAATGATAGGGAGTTGTGAATGTGACATTTTTTGATAAGATATGGTTTTCTTTTCTGGGTCAGAAATTGCAAGTACAACCTGGAAAAAGTTATCTCAATCTGGAATCAAGGGTACTTAAAGCCATAGGGTCAATTTGATGCATATTCTTATAGCATCAGTATATTCAAAAGTTTAAGATGACAGTTTGTTTCCATGTTCTAACATCTTAAGGCATTAGGTCATTTGTCTTTTTGTCTTTCAGTAGACAAATGAGAGAGGCACTATCTCACTAGACCATGTCTGAAAAGGGCCAGAAAGAAGATATTGGTTTTCTTTAGCTTTGCCTTGTATTCTAGAAGACAACAGCAGTGTCTGTGTGTCACAGATAATGGAAATAGCAACGAGATGCAGCCAGAATAGTTTGTGTGGGGTGCAGAACTAGCTTAAAAGTCAAGATTTTAGTTTCAGGGAGCAGTTCTGCTATGCCTATTCAAAATGTAATAATCATACTATTTGACCTACTGATTTTATTTCTAAGAATCTATTTTATAGGGATGTTTATGAAATGTGCAAGATACATTCAAAGATATTTACTTTAACACCATCTCTGATAGCAAAAAGTCAACAGTAAAAACAACAGAAATGTAAGCACATATTCACCAAAAGATGTGTGACAAAATGTTCATAGCAGCATTATTCACAACAGCCGCAAACTATAAACTAACCAAATGTCCATCAAAGTAGAAAGGATAAATTGTGGTTTATCCACATAATGGAAAACTTCAGGCAATGAGAATGAAAAAACAAACTCCAACCCCCTATAACAATACAAATGAATCCCACAGATATCACATTGAGCAAAATAAGTCTGATACTAAAAGGAACATACTGTATAATACCACTAATGCAAAGTACAAAAATAGGCAAAACCAACACATGGAATAAAAAGAAAGAATAAGGGTTATCTTTTGAGAGGAGTGACTAGTAGAGCCCTTCAGAGTGTTGGCCAGTTGGTCTTCACCTGGCAGGTATGCTCACTTAATGATTGCAGAAATCATTAAGTTGTATTCTTATGAAATGTGTACTTTTCTACATGCATATTATACTTTACCTATATGTATGATATATAATATTAATGTGTAACATGTAAATAATTATATTTTATTATATATTTAAAGAAACATCAACTACCTAAGTGTCCATCAATGGACAAAAGCCTAAATAAATTATGACATGTCTATTCAATGGAATTATGTACAGCCACAAAGAAAAATGAAGTAGAACTATTTGTATAAACTTGGAAAGATGTATACTATGTATAAACAATGAAGTTACAAAACAGTGTAAATAATATGTCTATTGCAATTTCCCAGAAAGTCCTGGGATTACATTCTCAAATGGTTAATAGTGGCTGTCACTTGAGGATGAGATTCTTAGGGACTTTGACACTCTAATGCATTTCTATGTTGTTGGGACTTATTTACAAACACATATTATGTTTTTACTGCAAAAAAGGACACAGAAAACATTAAGATGAACAAAAAGTGCCTTAAATTTGAGATGGCTATATTATTTTATTATTTGTGAAGATTTGGGTTTTTGATGGAAAAAAGAAATGATAATGGAATAAACACAGCGCCTTCCCCTCAGGGTTGCTAACTGAACCCAGTGATAGAGGTCAGGATGGTTTGTTGCTGGCAATCTTAACGGTTGATTTAAATTAGCACTTGTTTGCAGACTGCTCCACATTTAAATCTACTTGTGGTGTTGCCACCGCAAATGGGATTCTTGGCCACACAACGAATGTATCTACAAAATGGCAAAACAACTGGATTTGTTTGATTAAATGAACAAAACCATATACTCAAAGGAAGGAAAAAATCAAAACAGCTACACCCAAAGTAACCCACTGAGATGGGTGGTTCACAAAATACACCAATTTATTGGATCAACATGTTAGCAGCCTCATGTGGACTCTGTGAGAAATCCAGTTTGAAATGAAAGAGGCTATAAAAAAACACTCCTTTGTCCATCATTAGCAAAGAATTTCTGTGTATTCACTTTGGAACTGCTATTATGCTAAAACTATGTGTAATAATACTTTTATAATTATAAATAAATTGTGTTGAGCACTCTTAATTCTACCCAAGGCACTGAAAAAAAGTCACCTAGAAAAAAAACCCAAACATTGATTTGAGAAAAATTGATAAATCTACAACTTTTCATATAAAGGTCTAATTAATAGGCCAAAGTAACAATTAATTCATAATGTGGAATAAGCTGTGTCCCAACATTGGGTGTACATTATATTGAACTGAAACAGAATTTCTGGAGACAGCACCTGATCATTAATATTTTTTTAAAGATCCCATGTTATTTTTAAAAAACAGTAAGAATTGCTCAGAACAATTAATTCAGAAACTAGGTAGAATGAGATCCAGACATAAATATTTTTTAAAAGTTTCACAAGTACTTAAAAAATCTATTCTACATTGAGTACCACTGCTCTGAAATTTATGTTAGTAAAGAAGTTAATAATAGACCTTAATGAAGCATTTTGTAAAAAGTTTCAGTACTACATACCTGTCCTTTCTCTTGTGCGGTTTTGCTAGAAAATGATCACAAGGTAACCTTCTACCATGTTATGATTTCATATGTATGGCTATTCCTCCATGGGGTTACTTCCTGATAAACCTGCCATAAGTTGAAAGTACCATAAATCAAAACATTTAATACACCTAACATATCCAACATCATGTCTTAGCTTACCCTACTTTAAATATGCTCAGAAAACATATGTAACCTTTAAATCATCTAACACAAAATCTATTTCATAAAAAAGTGTTGAACATCTCATGTAATTTATTGAATACTATAGTGAAAGTAAAAAAAGAAAGATTGGTTGCATAGGTTCACTTTCACACCATCACAAAGTTGAAAAAAATTAAGTTGAAACATTCGAAGTTGGGAACAATATCTATATTTATATTTATGTATATCCATGTGCCTTATTTACATTATTTCATTTGATCCTTGCAACAAGTAAATAAATGGGATATTACTATACCCATTTTTAAGGTGAGGCAAATAAGACTTGGAAAGCTATAGCAGCAATCCCTTGGTTTCATGAAAAGTAGTCAAGCTTCCACAACCTATGTGTTGATATAGTGCCTATACATTTGAAAGCAGTGTATCACTCAAAGAATGTTTGCCAAGTACCTACTATGAGTTAAATCCTTTTTTAGCACTGAAGAGATGGAGTAAGTGTAAGATGGTGTCTGCCATATGATTGAGCTTATATTCTAGCTGAGAGGTCAATATCAAATGGTTAAGTTCAGGACTCTGCAGGAAAATTTCTGAATTGGTAGGAGATTTTTCCTGACTGGATTCCCTTCAAGATTTTTTTCTATATACAAAGTTTTGATGGGAAAAGTGAGAAAAATATACTGCACAGGAGGCAGAATAATGTCCCCTCAAAGATGTCCACATCCTAATCCCCAGAACATGTGAATGTGTTATGCTACATGACAACAGTTAAATTTGTAGATGGAATTAAAGTTACTGATCAGATGTCTTTAAAAAGTAAAGAGGCTGTCTTGCATTATGCACATGGGCCTAATATATTCACCTTAAAAGATGAACAAGAAGAAAGAAGAGTCACTGTCAGAGTGATAAGACTCAATTGGCCATTGCTGGCCTTGAAGATGGAAGAAGGGGACTATGAACCCAGGAATATGGGTAGCCTCTAGAAATGGGAAAAGGCAAAAAAGTGGATTCTCCTAGAGCCTCTAGATATCACAGTTAAATTTAGCCATGAGACCCACTTCAGACTTATTACTTCCAAAATTATAAGATAATAAATGTGTGGTAAATTAAAAGTTGTGTTCCATTTGTGTACAATGAATCAAAATGCATTCTGCTGTCATATATAACTAATTAGAATAAAAAACATAAAAATAAAATAAAAAATAAAAGCAGTAAAAGATATTTACATCTATGATTATGAAATTGTAATTTATCTTCATTAGAGGGGGAGTCTTAAAGTACACTAAATTTATTTTAGTACTTCAGTACACTCATAGTGAAATGTTGTACTTATTACTAAAATGTGAAAAGTACATAAAAAATAAATGTGTGGTATTTTAAGCCACTAAATTTGTGTTCATTTGTTATAGCTGCTGCATGAACCCAATACAGTTTGTCTTCCTAATTTTTCCTTTGAGATGTAATCTCTCTATGTTGCTCAGGCTGGCCTTAAACTCCTGGGCTCAAGCCACCCTCATGTCTCAATCTACTGAGTAGCTGTGATGACAGATGTGTGCCACCATGACTGGTTTGTCTTCCCTACTTTGGAAGGCAGAAAAAGAAGGTGAAAAAAGAGTAATTTTGTCCTAGTAGTTTTTACCCAAACTATTACATCTCTAGTACAAAATCCTGGCCTCTTCCTCAGGTATACTGAATGAGAATCTGCCTTTTGTCAAGCTACCCAGGATAGTCACATGCTTTCTAACAAGTTCCCAAGTATGTTGGTCCTAGTGGTTTTCAGACTTGAACATTCAGGAGGATCATAGGGCAGCTTGTTGAAACACAGATTGCTGGGTCCCTCCACTGGAGCTTTGGAGTCAGTAGGTGCCAACGTGGACTAATAATATATATGATTCTAACAGGTTCCCAAGTAATGCTGATGCTGCTGACCCAGGTACCACATTTTAAGAACCATTGATTTAGACATCACTAATGAACATGTTAAGAGGAAAAGAAGTGATATATATCATAAAACAAAAATCCATGACTGTATCATTTTCATAACTGATATTTAAAAGGTGGGTGATCTATTTATAATCTATAATTCATATACTTGCTGTGTGAAAAGAGCACCACAGAGTCCCATGTTTTGGGGTAACACCTACTGAAAAAAACCACCACACCTATGGAACACTACATAATCAAATGCATAGATGTATCACCCTAAAACCTTAAAGGACTCTTTCATGTGTATTCTTTTCTCCACACAATCTTCAATATGGCACAAAAGGCATCTATGGGTATTGACATTGCCTGCATCTTGGTAGAGAAATTGAGGCACTTGGAATTTAGTTGAGTAATATTTCTGAATTTCAGTACTACTGAAATTGAGTTTGAGTCATTATTTTGGGGCCTGTCCTGTGCATTATTGTATGTCTAATGAAATCTCTGACCTCTACCCACTAGATGCTAATAGCACTCCCACTCCCTCAATTGTGACAATGAAAAATTCCTCCAAAGATTATAAAATGTCCTCTGAAGGGAACAACCATCCCTAGTTGAGGCCTATTGACTCACTGGGTCATCTGGTTCTCATGCATAGTTTTAAGGAGTGCAGCTCAGTGGTAGAGTATTTGCCTAGAAGGCACAAGGTAGGGGTTCCATTCCCAGCACAACAAAAAGTAAAAAGGGAGGAGGGTTGGGAGAAAGAAAGAAAGAAAAGATAACCATTACTTTGTAATATAGCAATTTGGAAAGAAGTTATTGATTTCCACAGTACACCTTAAACCAGAATATAAAATTGACCACATGATAACTTAGGCTGATCTCTATGGAGCTGGGACTCCTGTAAGGTGCTAAGTAAGGAATAGTTCTTTCCATATAGACCACCACACATAGTTTTTCTTTTTTTATAAAGTTTTTCTCTTACCCAATTTTTACAGATGATTTGTGAGACTAAACCTCTTTCAGATGCTCTTTGACATTCTAAATGGCAGGGTGAGAAAACAGGCAAAAGGGTAAATCTCATCAATATGCATATTTAAAATCTTGAAAGCTTCATTGGAACATATCTTTTTAAAAAAATTATAGTTGTAGATGGACAGCATATTTTTATTTTATTTGTTTATTTTTAGGTGGTGCTGAGGATTGAACCCAGTGTCTCACACATACTAGGCAAGCATTCTGCCACTGAGCTACAGCCCCAGCCCCAGAACATGCCTTTTTAAATAAATTTAAGTCAGTCCAAGTTTAAGGAACTCAGTAATATCATTGATGTAAGTCAGAGCTAAAAAACAACATTCAGGAATTGCTATTGTCCATGAGAAATGAGAAGAAAATTTACATTTTGTATTTACAGAAAAGCCACTATGTAGCAACTTACTTATAAACACAATCCAGGTTTCAGTCAAGATCTCAGTCTGATAGCACTGCTATTCACAGGATATGGAGTCCTAGAGGTCAACATCACACAGACTAAGGCAGTTTGAAAAAACATTTGCTTATAATCGAGGGTAAAAAAACATGTCAATTATTACCTCAATAATTTTATGATTCCTACTCTGAGTAGGGCAGATTCTAAGAACTGGAAAGGGTCATAGACATGTTTTTCTTCAACTTGTTTGTTTATAAATGGAGTTTCCAGGGAGAATGAGAGGTTCCTTCACTCACACTTTTCTGAACAGAAAAGAGGTCATGCTTATGCATTGATTTCCTGAAATTTCCATGTTTCTAAGGTCCACGTGCTTCCTCTCTTTCCTCCATTCCTGAAACTAAGTTAGATTGGCAGGATATGATCAAATGTGATTGCCCACTTTGTTTTCATTAGCCATGGTATAAATCAAATCTCATGCTTCCTTTTGCTTCTCCAAGAGTGTTTATAGACTGCAGAATAATTTTAAAGCTGATTTAAATAAAACTTTTTGAGAACCAGAACAGCCCAAATTCAAATGCAGGCACTTTTTGATTTATTGACACTATAGTTCTAGTCCTTTATAATGAATCAAAGACTATTGACATATGCCACATAACTTTATTTTTTTTTAGTAAGCTGAAAAGTAGGTGCTGTTCCCCACCAGATATTTTTGAGCAATGACTTCATAACTTTCTTATGTTCATATATGAATACACCTCAGTGAATCTCCACATCAGGTACAACCACAAGAATGTGATTTTAATTAGAATTAGAAGCATTCCATATATGTATAATATGTCCAAATATACTCTACTGTCATGTATATCTTAAAAGAAGAAATAAAATTAAAAAAAAAAAAACCAGATCCTAAAAGATCACTATTGTACTTCTTTTCCTTATTCACCTTTTTACTATTTTCTAAAAGGAATGACAAAATTTGGGGACTCAGAGTCCAAAGTTTGGAGCTTCAGGGACCTAAAACAGTGGCCTCTCTGCAACAGCACACTAGATCTAGGCACCATATCATACATCCCTATACACAGCTAAGTTTTCAAGTAACTATAGATATGTGCTACTTAACTGGGATGATTTTACCCCCACTTTTCCCTAGAAGATATGTGTCATGTCTGGAGACCCTTTTGGTTTGTCACAATTTGGAGGCTGGCTGTTGCTACTGGCATCTAGAGGGTAGAGGCCAGGGATGTTGCTCAGCATCTCACAACAAGGAATTATCTAGCTCAAAATACCAAGAATGCTAGAGGTTCTCAGAGATTCATTTTCTAAACACTCATATGACTATTTATATGAAATATTCAGAACAAGAAAATCCATAGAGACAGAAAATATTGATACTTGTCTAGGGTTAGGAAGTGGTGAAATGGGTAGTGACTGTGAATGGTATGAGATTCAGGTGATGGAAACTGTCTGGAATTAGTTTATGCTGATGGATGCAAACTTTGTAAAGATGCTAAAATTATACCAAAAACACTCAGTTGCACATTCTAAATAGGGAAACTTTATGGCATGCAAATTATACATCAATAAAACTATTAATTTTCTCATAGATTTTTTCATTAGTTTTTATTTTTTACTAAACAAGAACTTATATTATGGAGCATTTTTGGTATTGCTAGGTTTGCCAAGAGAATAATCTCTAGCAACACTTTTTAATTGCAACACTATATTTAATAGGAGAGACATTAAAATCATGCTGTTTCCTTTTTAAATACATCAGTGTCCAGTTGTTCCCATAATGTTATCATTTGCTCTTGGTTGCTGAGGTGTGCTTCACTCATCTGTGAACAAGTAGGACAAAAGTGCCCAGGTTAGAGCAGAGCGGGAGCCCAGAGTTCTTGCCTCCACTCTAGCCCTTGATGTCATGTGAAGATGGCCAAATCATCTGACTACTTTGTTTCACCTTTCCCATTTTTAAGACAAGTCCCACCTTCCTGACAAACTCTCCTGTAAAAACCCAAGAAAACAAACATGGTGACAGTAAATGCTCAGTGCCTCACTACTACTGATGGGACACAACTCAAGCCCCGCCTCCCAACATTTAGGGACTCTCTCTATCCCCCTTAGCCATCTGCACCACCATTTTTCTATGTAAAGTCCCCAATACTGCTCAGCTTCTATCCCTTTTGCCATTGTTATTCCTTATGACAGCCCTATGATGGAACAGACTATATATATCCATTTCTTTCACACCCTCAAAGCCCAAACATTACTGTACTTTTATCCAAAGCCTCTGGTTCATGATGAATGATGACAATTGTTAGGCAAGAAATTCTACATTCAATTGCTAAGAGCACAGAAGAAACACAAAATATTACCCCTTTGATTTCATCTTCTCCCTAGTAGCACTGGATTCCAGTCAGTTCACCACACACCAAACCACCTCCAAATGGGTGCCTTTGTGATAGCCCTAGCAAACTCCTGTCTTCCTTCAAAGGTTGGTTTAAAAATGACCTCCCCATTGTAACATGAAGCTCATCATTTCTAATCCCCCTTAGCTGCCTCTGTTTTTTTACATTTCCATAGTCCCTTTTACCTTCTGATATATTCATTTGTCATATCTATTGTTCACAGTTTCTTTCTGTGAGATTGTGAGAGGGATTTTTGTATGTTTTAGTCACTGATGTAGTCAAAGAACCTAGCATATGTCTGGCATGTGGAAGGTGATTAGTAAATATTTAAGCATGTAAAATGCTTAGTGTCCAGCACTTAATTAAAGTTAACTTCATAATTGTCATAGTTGTCATCATCATGAAATTTATCATAGTGAGGGAACTCTCATACTATTATTCTGCACCACTGTTCTGTGTATCTATGTTTTACATAATTGTATAAAGACTATAAACTTCTTGGGGGCTGAGAACATGCCATATATGCATTTTGGTATGTGTTTTTTTAAATTGAGATAAAATTTACATATCAAATTCATCATTTTTACAGTGTATGATTCAGTGACTTTTAGTATATTTACAATGTTGTGCAATCATCACTTTTTTCTAATTCCAGAATATTTCATCACCCAAAATAGAAATCCTATGCTCATTAGCAGCCATTCCTTATTCCCCCCTTCTCCAATCCCTGGGAACAAAGAATGTACTTTCTGTCTCTATATATTTGTTACTACAGGCATCTCCTACAAGTAGAATAATCATATATATATATATATATATATATATATATATATATATATATATGACATAAATGACTCTACATATATTCCTTAACTTAGAGCAATATTTTCAAGGTTTTCCCACACATCAATAATCCATTCCTTTTTATGGCTGAGTAATATCCATATAAATATTGTGGTATCTATGTGTGTCCTAGACTTGGATATTATAAATACTCACTAGACTAGAACTAAGTTATCTTCTCATCTTATGCCTGGTTTATTTCATTTCTCAGTATATTAGTTTAAGATTTAGACAATACATGTATCATGATGTGATTTTTTTAAAATAGAAGTTTGGAAATATTCTTAACTTCTATCACTGAATTTTATATAGTTCAAGGAAGTGTTGAAGAAGCTACCAGCTGGAAATCTATTTGGTGCTCTGTCCATGATAGAGAGGCCATTAGCAGAAATAATAGCCAGAATGGGCAGCAGGAATAACAACACAGTAAGAACTGGTGACATTGCTGGCACTGAGGTCCTACTATGGATTTCTTTTTCCCTGTAGAATTGGAGATCATAGGAAAATAGTATTCTGACATTTTACATTTGTATAGGCAGCTCCATGAAAGATAAATGTATGTTACTAAAGCAGATAATAAGATTTTTCTGTCCAAGAACAAAAGAAGAAAAGAAAACCTTATATATCAAATTATGATTGTAATAATTTCCAACCTTTTAACTGATGAGTTATTTCCTTTGATTTCTTGAATTTTCTTATTCTCCTCCTCCAGAAATTAATAAATCATCACTTTTAATATTGGATCATATATAAGAATCAAAATGCATACTGAATAACGTCAGTAGCAGTCTTCTATTGATACTTTCCCAGTTTTCAGGCATTATGGTAACTATATAAAGGAGTCAAGTAGCTAAGCTAAGTCATCATGGGTCAATGTCCCAACCACACTTCTGCCCCAGGCTGTCCTCTGCCAAAGACCAAGTTCTTTCCACCATATCATGTTGTTTTTATTTAGAAAGTACTGATCTGTTTATGTGTCTGTTGAACCCCAGTAGGAAAGTGCAATTTACTCTGGTTTATTTTGTTAAATAAACAGGAAAAAATGCTTGTTTTTACATTACTGTGCTACCTCTATTAACATGGATGTAACATTTTCACTCCCGACAGTTGCCAGTTAATTATAACCCAAACAACACACTATCCATGTGCATATAATTTCCCTTATTGAAAGTTGCTACACCAGATAGTTAGCAAATGCCTACAGACCTTTCAAATTACAAGCTGTATGAATTCTTCCTGTGAATGTTTATATTATTAAGATATTACCTACTTGCAATCCAAAAGGGCTTTCTCACTTTAAAAAAATATTGTGCTTTTTGTCTTGGATTTTATATTTGACTTTTATTTTCCCTAAGATTTAGACATGTATTGTCTAAATCCTAAGAAAGTATATTAAGTAAACCCAAGGTCTATGGAATATATAGCATTACCCCTCCTCACTCTTGCTGAACATGAATGAGAGAATATTATAACCCAAATTTCTTGCACTTTCCCTGAATTTATTGTATTCAAAGATTATTTAAAAAATAAAATAAAATCTGAGTTACCCAGAGACTTTCAGGAATGAGTGTCTTATAACTATGGTTAATATTTTGGAGAATATCTGCCCAAACTGATAGAAGAGGGAGGGTGGGAAAAAGGATTTTATGGAAGGGAGACCATTCTTTTTCATCTCAGCTATTCAATGATCCATATAAATCACTACATGATTTCTTTGTCTATGAAGACTTCACATCAACTAAGAACATTTTCTATATGTCATGGATAACTTTTGTGCATTTTAACTAATTAATTGTCCAGAGATTACTTTGTATGAGAGATTTTTTTCCAGGTACAAAAGAGCTCCCAAGGAGGTATAAGACACAATTCATAACTTCCAAGGGTTGCAATATGGCCAAAGTCTGAAATTTTATCAGAATCAATTAGTGGCAAAGTATATAAGTTCTGAAGATGGCACAATTCCCACACCATCTCAATTAAAAAAGAATCCAAGAGAATGACTTTTTTTTAATATCTGCAGAAACATTTAAAAGCCATTTTTGACTCCAGTTACATAAGAATACCTATTCTTGAAATTATTCCAGAATATTGGTCAATATTGGACAATCCTGGGCCTGCCCTAATAGAAGACTCAAGAGTTGAGCTCCTACAGATGACAAGAAAGACTTGTAGTTCTCATAATAGTGGACTTCTCCAAAGATATACTTCAAATGCTGGTAAGATCCAAGAAGTAAAATTCAATGCCATTAAAGTGAAATTCTTGCACTTTTCTCACAGGTGAGCCATGTGATCAGGCGCTGCTCACCTACAACATTCCTTTATTTGTACTGAACACATGCTTCTAACAAGCTTGGACATGTAGTTTTTCAGCACACTGTAAGTTAGAAATGGTAAATTAGAAGGGAGAAGTTGCAAGCATAAGCATCCTGGGTATAGCAAAATGTGATGTGCTGCATCCAAGAAAAAGAATAACAATTACAAAAAAAATGGCAAAAGAACTCAATTATAATTCACAAGGGTGTTTATACACTTATCATTTTGGAGAAGAGCTTTTAGGAACAGTAAGAAATTCACATATCATTTGTTCCCTATTGTAATACCAACAGTCTGAGATTCATAGGTGTTCAACACACACACACACACACACACACACACACACACACCCCAAAAGAATGCACAAGTAAATAAAGACACATTCTGGGACCATTTGATTGTATTTGCCTCAGAGACATTGCCATAGAAGAAAATATTTTATGCTTAAGATTCATTTTTAACAAAAGAAATATTTAGCTTCAAAAAGCAAGAGAAATAAAAACACAAGTCCTCTGAAAATGTTATAGCCTTCATGTAACAAAATAAGTAGTTGATCTAGTGAATCTGTTGTCTTTTATAAAGTCAGCTTATACATAAATGAAATACTTGCTTACAGAAAAATATCAATTAAAACTTTGTATTTTCTTCAAAACTTCAGTAATTTTTATATTTTATTATTTTCTTTTCTCTATATTTTATTGGCATATTATAATTATACATAATGGGTGGGATTAATTATATTTTATCATCATGTATGAATTGTATATATTTGGGGTAAAGTGTAATGTTTTAACACATGAATACAGCATGCACTAATCAAGTCCGGGTAATTAGCATTTCCATCTCCTTATCACTTCTTCATGCTTGGAGGCTTAGTGCTCCTCTCATCCAGATTTTCTTTAAATAGATTAATGTTAACTACAGTCATCCCCCTGTTCTGTGAAACATAAGAACTTAATTTTCTATTTAATTGTGCTTTGGTATTTGGTATCCCATCTTCCCTTATTCCTCCTCTCCCTACCTTTCCTAGATTCTAATCACTATTTTACATTCAGACCAACTGTTTCAGTTTCCACATTGGAGAGAGAACAGGCAGCATTTTCTGTCTTTGTCTGGCTTATTTACCTTAACATTATATCCTCTATTTCCATACATTTTGCTGCAAATGACAGGATTTTATTCTTTGTGACTGAATAATATTCCATTGTGTACGAGTTCCACATTTTCTTTATCTACTCACCCATCAATGGGTACCAAGTCTGATTTTATAAAACTCTTGTAAATAGTGCCTCAGTAAACATTGTCATAGGTAGGTATCTCTTTGGTATGCTGATTTCATTTCTTTTGGAAATATACCCAGAAGTAGGATTTCTGGGTCATATTGTAGATTTCTTTTTAGTTTTTCAGCTGAACATTGGGAAGTTACATTCTCATTTCCTCCAACAATGGGACATCCTTTCCAGCCTTTGTTATTGTTGTTTGCCAACATGAGAAAGTGGAACTGGTGTGGGCAAAGGTAGGATGCCATACAGAGAGAGATCAAGTTTCTTTTTGGAGTAGGGGAGAAAGGAAAATATTCCCTGTGATATATTTTTTGTAAGCATTGAAATACATTGTAAGTGTGCTGTCTGGCATATACTATGTCTCTTTCTTTGTACTTTCTGTTAGTATAAATTTTGCTACAGTAATAACCTTGAGGTCATGATTGCTTGGATAGCAAATAGGTTTCATGATGGGCCCAGAAGAAGGGACTTTGTTCCCTGTTTTGGTACACTTTAGAGTGGTGATAAAGGAGTATCCACAGGGAACAATGAAAATATCTTAAAGGACAGCAGTAGAGCACTGATGATCATGAAATTATGATCCCTCAGAGACATACAGGGGAGAGCTTTGGGTTTTTTTTTTACCAGAATGGAGGTTTGAATCAATGTATCCTGATCTGAAAAGGCTGGACAACCCTTGTGGCCATTGTGATTACACTAGGGAAACTCAACTATCTACCTTTTCTTTTCTTTTTCTTTTTTTTTAAAGAACAATGTTGTTTGCTAGAATGGCAAAATAGACAATGGTATAATACTTCTTAAAACTAAATTTGAATATATCAGCATGTGCTGTCAACTAATTTGCTGACTTCAAAACTACCTGATGAAACTTTCCCCCTCCTAAACCTATTATTGCCTGTAATGAAAGACTCTACATGCACTAATCACAACATACAGCCTTAATGTTGATCACAGCTTCTAAAAATTCATGATATGGAGATTTTTAGTTATACTCAACACTTTTTTCATTCAGAAGCCTGATTGGTTGTTCTAGATGCCATGAATGATATATATTGAACTTGTAGTTGGAAGAAATCTAAAGGATCAAGCATCCCTGAGTTTCAGACAGAAACTTGTCAGAATATATTCAAAGGTATGTGGATTTTATTCATAATTTGGTATATTTTATTGTGCCTTTTTCTGAATTTTATGTTTCAATGCAAATATATTCTACATTTCTAATACTTTATGCCATCAATAGTTAGTTACTTCTTCAGTTGGACCATAATTAAATTAGGCCCTGATTTATTTAGATGAATCATTTTGCTTTATAATGCAGTAAAGTGTTTGTATGCATTTATTAAATTTTAAATTCCAGAATCCCAAAGCTCTTTTTGAGTACATATTTTTCAACAAAATGTTTATTTTAATTGCTTATCAATTAAAATAAAAATAATGTTCTCTCAGGCTGTGATCCACTTCTTCAAAAACCATTTTATTTAATTTTTATAAAGTAGAATCATCAACAGAATGTTTTTTCATATTAACTCAAATATTAAAAACAGATTTAGGAGGTAGAAAACTTCAGCATACTTTTCATAGTCAGCATTATTACATGTGATATATTCTTTCCACATAAACATCAAGATTTTTCTTCTGACAATTTTCCAAGCCTGTCAATAATTTGTGTGACAAAACAATGTGAATATTTTAGGATACCCTGACAGTGCAGTGTCAAATAAAAAGATGTTATTGACTGAAGATGGAATCTTTTAGGCAAAAATCATTCAAAATTCAGTAAAGAATCTCAGAATAGTAGTGCTGTCTTCTCTTTTTTGTTCAATCACATCTTTAACTCCATCTCTGAAATTCAA
This sequence comes from Callospermophilus lateralis, assembly GCF_048772815.1. Lineage (NCBI taxonomy): Eukaryota > Metazoa > Chordata > Mammalia > Rodentia > Sciuridae > Callospermophilus > Callospermophilus lateralis. The sequence goes on from NC_135325.1 coordinate 1,197,348, forward strand.
AGGTGTTGAACTTCACTGAAGTTGAACTTGCCTGAAGTTCTATAGATGGGAACATTTGGAACATCTCACTCCCTTCTTGATCTATTTTGGAAAATTACTTAATAGCTTCTCAAGTAATTAGTCTTTGTTTTTAACAGTAGCAATGCCCAGGTAAACTGTACAAAAATATTTCTGTGGCTTCTTGTTCTAAAAGTATAAAACATTGTGCACTTTGACAACTGACCAATCTTTTAGAATATTTATAACATATAACTTGTTTAGCTCTCAGCCTCATTTTAAAGTATATTTTTATAACTATTGTGACTGCAGAAAATAATATGGACTGATAACTTGAAATTGCATATGAATGAAATCACCTCACAAAAACTGCCCCATCCTTCTTATTATCAACATATTAATGTAGATTATGTATGTTTTATGGAACATTAATCATGTTCACATTTGAGAAGAGATAAGAAAAGATGTTGTGAACATTTCAGAACCATCAAGAAATGGGGACTTGGATTTTGTTTGCCTGCCTCCTGGGAGCAGCCTTCGCTATGCCTGTGAGTAAAATACCCCTTGAATAAGCTTAGAAATAAAAATTTGTCCCATAGTTGGTAAATTTAGGGTTTAAAACAGTATAAGAACATATATACTTAAATGTCTCTGTGTTGAATAAAACCTTAAGGAGTTGTTTTCTTTTTAAGTAATTACCAAACACCTCCACCAAAGGTTCTGATTCAGTACAGCTTGGGTGGGGCCCAGGATGCTGCATTTTAAGAATTACTCCCAAGAGATTCTGTTGAAACAACTTGTAAATATCACTGTCCATCTCTACGTGGAGGAATCTTGTGAAGGGACCCCTTGAAAGATTTCCAGAGAAAATATTTCATCATCCTTAGGAAAATAATACAAGACTCTCTAAAACCAATTTCTCACAAGTTTTCCAATCTCTTCTTGCCCTCCAAATACCACTGCTGTTACCCCAGAATGGGTAAAATTTCTGTTAGGAATTCCTGTCTTCGAACCATTTCCCTGTTCTCAGAAGCCTCACCCTTTTGGGCACATCTACTAAGTAGGTGGTTTGGCTTTGCTGTCCTACCTATGCCCAAAACATATTGGTATGTTTTACATTCTAATGAACCAAAGACTAGGAAATCTGATCCACTCTGTAGACACAGGTACTTAAGGGCAGAGAGCTTAGGTCACATAAAGGCAATGCCTTTTGGTGGCATAAAGAGCAGTTGATACAACCAGAAGCCAGTAAGCTTGCATACCTGCCTCCTCTCTTCCTTTCTTACCCATTAGACCAAGATTCTGTGCTCTGCCTTCCTGAAATCCTGCATTGTGGCAATTCCTAGCCCCTTGAGGGACCCCTGCCTTACAAATTCAGCCCCCTTTCCACTCCATGATTCAACACCTACACTCCTAGAGGGCTTATATCAAGACAGTATAGGAAATGCAGTTACCTGACTAAATTAACTCATACTCACAATGAGAGTGAATAACTCCTCTTATAAAATACAAGCATTTTAAAAAATAGAATAGTCAACTCTTAATTAGCCCCATGTCTGAGAGAGTTTCTTCATCATGCTCTCTCCTCTCTTCTGTACACCAGGGCCATCCACAATGCCATGAGGCAGGCATAAGTGACTTGACTCCCACTTCAGAAAGATCAGACAGTCCTGGTTTAGATAATTATTCAGGTTGCTCATTAATTTGCACATTCAAATTTCTGCCATAAATCCATTGATAGAATAATAAAAAGGATTGGCCTAAACATCATAAATCAAGGCTTCCATTGTCCAGGGGAGGGATTCAGGATATTTCTATTTTATTGCACCCATCTTGTTCTCACATTCATTAAAAATTCCCACTTAGTTGTTCCTTTTGTTAGGGTGTATGTGTTATTTATTTATTTTGCCTGCTAAGTATGAGGAATCCTTCTGATACTTAAGCACTTAAGAACCTGATATATAAGCAACCTTTTGTGAGACCATTCTTTTCACCTTGATATTTTTAAATTGTGTTACAAAACATACCTCTTCCCAACAAGGAGTGTTTCCTCAAAAAATAAATTGGTGGGTGGGATAAGATAGGATTCCTTGACAACATGGGGTGGATGGGCTTGTCTGATCACTGGAGAATAAATGTATGCTGGCTTCTATTTCCAGGTCTCCCACTATAAGACTATAGCCCTGGAGAAAGTCATTTAGTTGTTTTGGACCTCTTTAAAACAAGAAGGCTCCTCCTACACAGTATACATGTTTGAAGTAAAAGTAGATCTCAAATATATTCTGCACTATATAGATTTTTTTTAAAAGTATCTTCAGTCTCCCTTAATGTGAACAATATTGACTTAATCTGTTCCTTTCTCCTCTTTTCCTCTCTCTCTCCCTCTCTCCTCCCCTTCTCTCTCTCTCTCTCTCTCTCTCTCTCTCTCTCTCTCTCTCTCTCTCTTCCTCTCTTCCTCTCTTTCTCTCTTTCTATTCTCCTTTCCCCTTCCTATAAAAGCTACCACCTCATCCTGGGCACCCTGGTTATATCAACTTCAGCTATGAGGTAATTTTTCTATTTACTAATTTTGACCACTGTTTGAGTTAAAAATGTGCTGAGCTCAATAAAGAATAGTGTGTTGATTCTTCAAAATGTTTCTCAAATGGTCCCACTTTTTCAGTTCCCTCTATTAGCTTCCCAGTTTAAGCCCTGGCAGATGGCCTTAAGCCTGCATTGTCTCAGCACCCTCCAATTTGGCCACTTAGACTCAGTATCTCCTCTTAAATATGGCAATAATTTTATCCACCATGAACTACCACTTAGGGAGGCTCCATAATAGGAAAGAAAGTGAACTCTGCTTAAACATCCTTGTTTTATCCCATCTCATAAAATGTGGGGATTGGGTAAGATGTTATTTAAGATCCCTTCTAGCTCAAAAAATTCATGATTCTAAGATGTTCACACTCCATGTGTGTCTCTCATTGGCTTTACTGAAAGATAAGTGACTTAGTGATATCTACATGAGAGACTCTGCAGAGTAATGGAAGCATAAGAGTTCTAGAAATTGTGTTAGGTTTATTCCCAAGCCCATACTAAGTCCATAATCTTGGGTAAATCATTTTCTCTCTGAAAATGTTTTACTCATCTGCAGATTAGAAATAATAATAACCACACTTCAAAATACTGTTTCGAGGAGAGATTAGTTAGTGGATATGAAAAGCACTATATCACATGTAACTTGACAAAGGTTAATAACTAATTAGAACAAAATAAAAAATAATAATTTTAAATTTTACCAATTAAATTCCATACTATTAAATGAAGGAGCCCTGAATCTGAGTTTAGTCAAGTATATACTTTTCAGAAAGGGATGAAACTCTTACTTGTCTCATAGGTTGAGGTTACAATCTATGAGTCTGTTTACACATACAAGCTGAAGAAAAATGTTAGTAAGAATTTGAGGCAAGGTTTTCTGATAAACCTTAAATGATTGACATATTTGACCAGTAAACATGTGTCTCAAGAATGACAGTGTTTCCACCTCCTTTAATTCCACTGTGTCATCAAATAAAAATAATTAAATTAATGCTATATCACATTATGATGTCATAATTTTTTTTGCTTGTTATTCTCTTGCTGTAGAATTAAACACAATTACTACTTTTGCAAATGCAGTCAAGCTAATGAACATCTTTAAGGATTCATGATCTTGTCCACAAAAATGAGTGTGATGATACTTGCCTCAAAACATGTGAGAAAACATGAAAAATGTGTGAGATGCATGTAACACAGTGCCTGACACATAGGAAGCACCAGACAAATGTTTACCTTCTTCTTTCTTTTGTAGAAATCACATTCTAAGGCTATCAATACTGACAGGACTGCATTAGTGAGTCTATATTTCATACTGCATTAGTGAGTTTACATGTTGGATGAAGCTAAATTAAATCAAATGTATTCTAATATCTCTTTCTTTTAAGGTGATTACCCCTTTCAAGTGGTACCAGAACATGATAAGGCAGCCGGTATGTAGATATTTTGTTCTTTATTCCCTTAAAATATTTAGGTATGCATTTAAATTCCATTATTAAGCAAAATATCATGTCTACTCCACATACAGACACTAATGAGAATTTTAGTTTGTAAAAGGTCATATCTGTGTACATAGTTGAAAATTCTTGCAAAGGAAAAAATGACTAAAATATTCATATGGTCATAATGACAAAGAAATCATTGCTACTTCTCCAGTTGGAAGTCAACTGAGCCAATGGTAAACCTGACTCTCTGTTTCTCACCAGTATCCTTCCTATGGTTACGAACCCATGGGTGGATGGCTGCACCACCAAATCATCCCTGTGCTGTCTCAACAGCATACCCCGAGTCACACCCTTCAGCCTCATCACCACATCCCAGTGGTGCCAGCTCAACAGCCCGTGGCCCCCCAGCAGCCAATGATGCCAGTTCCTGGCCACCACTCCATGACTCCAAACCAACACCACCAGCCAAACCTCCCTCCACCTGCCCAGCAGCCCTTCCAGCAGCCCTTCCAGCCCCAGTCCATTCAGCCACAGTCTCACCAGCCCATCCAGCCCATGCAGCCCATGCAGCCCATGCAGCCCATGCAGCCCGTCCAGCCCCAACCACCTCTGCACTCCCTGCATCCCCTGCCACCACAGCCACATCTGCCTCCGATGTTCCCCATGCAGCTGCCCCCCCTTCTTCCTGATTTGCCTCTGGAAGCTTGGCCAGCAACAGACAAGACCAAGCGGGAAGAAGTGGTGAGTATACACTGAAGCCGCTAAGAGACAAATCCTGGGGAAAAATGGCACAACAGAATTGTGCAGTTCCAAATTCTCAAACAACTCAGGATGTAAAGCTGTAGTAACAAGCATGTTTTGTATCTTTATATTATAAATCAGTTTATATATATGACTAGGTAACTAAAATCATATCTTTTATGGTGGGTTTAAATTCTGAAATTATTTAATTCTTACCAGAATGTATAGTACTGAAACCCTTTACTTTTGAGAGTAACAATAAAAAGAATATCAGTTTTTATATTTCAAAGGTTTGACTAGCTAGAATAGGCTAAATTATTAAAAAAAGGAATAATTTTGGGGAGTCAGAAGGTACCAATATTTGAACAAGGTACAAAAGGTCGATAGGAGCTCTCTTTAAAGACCTAAAGGAAGGTTACCTGTCTAAAGTAGACATCTAACTTGAATGAGGCTAAAATACACAATTATATTCTTTTTTTAGAGCTGAAACTCTACAGATTAAGCTTTTAGAAAGAAAGTTGTCACAGTTTAGCACTAAATGTTCTTCCATTGAAGCTCTTTCAAACAAATGGGAATAGTCATTATAACAATCCTTATCATATCTATAAACCCTATGAGATTATATGATTCTGTCATGTATATGTATCCAAATATGATTCTAATTTATAAATGCAATTGATGGTTTGCTACTGAGAAGCAGAAAGGAGTGAGGTGGAAATGACCTGGATGGGGAGCCAGGGCACCTGGGCTCCATTTCTGGTTTTGCCCTCAAAGAGGAGGCGGTATTGTACAAATTATTTCAAGTTTATGGGTGTTTTCCCTTCTTTAAAATGGGAGGAAGAAATGAAAGCAGATAATTTAAAAATATTTTTTCAAATATAAATGCCATAGTTTTCTAATAAACAATTATAATATGTCATACATGGCTTCACAGTTGTGAGTATATTTATGGAGAAGAATAGGCAAAATTTTTGAAAATTAACCAGGATTGAATAATCTGGTGCCTACCATTAATTAAAATATATTCTTGGTTTGCATAGAAAATACATTTATCAGGGCTGGGGTTGTGGCTCAGTGGTAGAACGCTTGTCTAGCACATGTGGGGTGCTGGGTTTGATCCCTAGAACCACATAAAAATAAAATAAAGGTATTGTGTCCAACTACAACTAAAACAAAATATTTTAAAAATAAGAAATACATTTATCTCTTTATTAATACTTAACATCATTGACTTTATTATGAGCTCATGTCTTGCTAAAGCTATTTACAGAAAGGTGATTTTGGCAGGGAGTTCAAAATCTTTAAAACTCAGTTTCTTCCTGTTTAGAATTAGTATAAATATGATAGATTTTTAGAGTTGTTTTATGGAAATAAACTAAAGTGATGTGCTCAAAGCCTGGCAGGCAGGAAGTACTTGATGAATTGTAGCAATTGTTATTTATAGGCTTTATGTGTTCTGAAGTTAGGGACCTAATATCTAATGACAATTAGATAAGAAAGAAACTTAGGAAATTATAGTTCAACTCAATGGTTGTACATTTTTTTGACAAAACTTAAAACATATATGTTATTGCAAATAATACTCACTAGAAATGTTAGTAAATTATTTAATTGTTCCTTTTGGTATTTTTTCCCAGGATTAAAAAGATCAGAAAATCACAGAACTGAATTAGATTCTTCAGTTGCTTTTAGAAATGACACAAGAACTCAATGATTTGTGCCTACAATCACTTAGCAAATTCTGTAACTAAAAATAAGTATCATTAGTGGACAATAAAATGTTTTAAAAATCATTCATGTTTTTGTGTTGAATTGAATTTTCATGTCACCTGAGAGAAAATACTATAAATAAATATTCTTGAACGAGGTAGGGACTATTTGTTTATCCCAATGAATTGACCATTTGGCAGACAAATAAAGACTACCTCTTTTTAGCAAAACTCTACTATCTCAATTTTTTAAAAACGTGGAAGTTTATATGTCAGCAATAAGAGCTGATCAAGTGGAAAAATTATGAACACATACAGTAACTGAACCTGATCCAATGAAAGGAAGTTTAGAAAAAAATCTTTAATTGGAAAAGATAAACTCAAAAACGGGTCTATATTATAAAACAAATTGAGACTTGGAACACTGACTTCATATTTCACATCACATTAGCATAATCAAAATCTGGTCTTTTGATCTCATTTTATAGGAAAATATTTTTAATGAAACTAGTGGCATGTATAATAGTACAATAAATTTAAAATTATTAATCAGTCTGCATAAGAAAAATTTAATAATGGAGCTTTAAGAATCTCAGTGACTTTATATACAGATCATTTCTTTCACTTCATAATCTTTAAGATGATAGATTCTACTGCAGATTCTTCAAAACATTAACAGATGTATAAAATGGACTCAAAACAAGTTTTCTTTCCAACTCTTATTTATATTTGACTCTTTCCTCCTCCTACACCCACACAAAATTGTAAACAGTATTCACAGGGTTTATATTACACAGCACCCACAGCAACTTTATTCCAGTACCTTTATGATTAAGGCTCATTAATCATTTTCTGGAATGAATAAATATAACTTTACTGGGAGGGTGTTGATATTAAAAGGAAAAAGTTGATACTAATAAATTAGATTCAGTGAAAATGTAAGAAAAATTTTAATTAATTGTCATGGGCCAAATTTAATCAATTGAGTAAATATTAATCAAGTATGCTCTAGGACAAGAGACTCTACCTTGTACTGGTGAAAACAGCAAGTCCCCATGATTACAGAATTGAGAATCTACCAAAGAGAGAGCTCACCAACAATGAGAAGAGAAGGCCAAATGCTATTAATTCTATAACAAATGTACATTTAAAATTTTCAAGCAAATTTGGCAGCCATCACTAGCTAGGTGTCTATCAGTGTTCCTCACCACTTCTTCCTTGTTGGATGAGCTGAAATGAATTCTAGCATTTGACCTTCCTCCACCTCTGGAATGATGACCCAATCTACTGTCCCAGGGATCAAATGTCCATTCCTCCATACCAACTATGACATCAATTATCACACATAGCTGTATTCCCCTTGCCAGTGAATGGTTTAGGGATGGGTTATGGTATGCCCTGACCACTAAATGAGGAAAAAAAGCAAGTTTCCTGAGAGACAAGAAACTTCTGGGGAAAACATTTCCCCCTGATTAAAAAAAAAACAACAAACATATAGATATGTGCTAAAAGAAAGTGTTTTACCGTCTTTGGATCTATTTGCTTAAGGATGTGATGTCCAGAGTTGTGTCTGCCAACTTGAGACTAGGAGGGGATAGTGGAAAGATGAAATGTCCCTGTGTTTTTAATGATATCATTGTGTTCTTGAATTAACCAACCTGGGGATCATCTACAGTTATACGTCTTGCTTTTCCAGTGAAGAGCAAGAATTTTGGAATTAAACAGAATTTCTACATTTGGAAACTTGGTCAAATTAATTAACTGTGTAACTCTTCATGACCTCATCCATAAAAGCAAGGGTGATTTTACTTGCTTCAGAACATGCAAGAAAACAAGAAAAATGGGTGTAATAGATGTAACACAGTGCCTGACACACAGGGACACCAAACAAATGCTTACCTTCTTTCTTTTGTAGAACTCAGGCTATCAATATAACAGGACTACATTAGTAGGTCTATATTTCATACAGCATTAGTGAGTTTACATGTTAGATGAAACTAAATTAAATCAAATGCATTCTAATGACTTTTTCACTTAAGGTTCTTACCAATTTTGAAGTGGTACCAGAGTATAATAAGGCAGCTGGTGGGTAGACATTCTGTTCTTTATCCCTTAAAACATTAGGCATGCATTTAAATTCCATTAATAAATGAAATATCATTTCTACTCCACATGCACAAGGTTAATGTCATACTACTGAAATTCTGTTGGAGGTTGGATTCAAAGAGCAGGGAGGTCACAGGCAAAATCCAATGTCTATGTGGTAAACCTTTAAAAGTTGAGGATCTGCAGTAACTTTTCATATGAAATGGGTTCTCTTTTGACTTCCATAAAGGCCTGAACTTTTGCTGACCTAAAACTCATGAATTCTACTTTTGGGCTTTCCACTGGATATAATGTATATTTTCCTCCTATGCTTAATGATATTGGGTCTCAATAATACTGAGGAGCTCAACTTCAATAAATAATAATTCTAATTAACCAAAAATTCTCACAGATCACTTATTAGAAAAGGCAAAGGAATAAGCTAACAAGCTAATTTCTGGGCTGTAGTTTCATAAACACCTATCTTGAAAGCATGCAATGAAGATTGGAGATTCAAACAATTTATCTGGAAGTAATTTACCATAATAGTTGCCACATTTTCCAAATCAGAATTTAGATATGTAGGTTGAAAATGCAATGGAATATTTCAAACCAGAGATGAATATTAACTGGTAGATACACTTTATACTTGAACTGCCCAATGTGGATATTTCAATTTAAGTGATTTATATTTAAATTTAAAATTAATTTTTCAGTTGACACATTTTAATTGCTAAACAGCCACATCAGGTTGGTGGTTACCATTTTGGACAGCACAGATACAGATCATTTTCATCACCACCAAGAGTTTTAATAGACACTATTGCTCTATACACTACTTTCTTAGGTGGAAGAAAAATTTCTATTAATTCAGAGATTTTAAACAAAAGATGAATAAAAACAGATTCACTGGTTAAAAGTGAAAGTCTTAACTATCCTCAACAAGTTACTTCCTAAGCAAGTCAATAATCATAATCTTGTACAGGAATTTCCTAATGAGAGGAGTGCTATTCTCTTCCTCAAGTCAAACCACATACACTAAAATGGTTTCTCTTCCAGTTCTCTTTTAGAATAGACACATCAAGAATTCAAATAAATGAACCTTTCTCAATGTATAAGAATGCTTTTAGCATCAATGTAATGGTGTTTTATTTTCTAACCTCTACCAGCCATACCCACATTGGAGGTAGAAGGCTAGGTTTGCCCTTGACCTAGGGTTTCACTGGGAAGAGGCCAAAGTTTAAGTTGATTAAAAGATAAAAATAAGGAAAATAACCTGCCCATCCATGAGAGTGATTCACTGACTGTATATATATATAAAAGTTATAAAGTTATAAGTTAATAATTGCTACAAAGGCACATTATACTTCCTTCAATAAAAATTATATCAAGAAAAAGGGTAAAGTTTCTCATTTCATTTGTAACCACTGTCAAGTTTATGTTTTAATTTCTCAACTCTATACAAAATGAAAATAAAGACTTTCTCCCAAATCTGAAATTTTCCCCTTGGTAGTAGACAATAGCAAAAAAATGTCAAGATGGAATAGAATTCCAAGACTTAAAAATATGAAATAGTAGACAACTATATTAAAAACAATCTAAGAGATTCTACTGAGTATAGCTTAATATAGAAATCACAAGGGAAAAACTATTTCAAATAATTTCCAACATTTCTAGAACATAGTAGCATCTAGTAGTGTTCCATATTGCCTTAAGAAAATATTCATCAGTCTATGGTTGTTGTGTTAGTTGAAGTTTTTACTTTTTATTGATTTTTTTGTGTGTGTGTGTATGAGACTTGGCTTCTAATTCCTTTTGACCCCATTTGATCTGGAGCCTTATCAGTGGGGGTACTTGACTGATATTTAGTTATTCAAAAATACTTGCATACTTTGAAATGACAATGATAACTTTATGTGAAATACCTGACTCTTCTAGAAGATTAAATAAAAATAAGGAATAAGGTTGGGCTGGGAGTGGTGAGGGGTGACAAAGTTGAGGAGAGAAGAGTAGTCATTTGGGTCCCAAAATATTTTCTGAAATAAATCACACCTGATTCTTTTATTTAAAAAATTTAAATCATAAATCCTCCTTTCAAATATCATTGTCCTTACAACCAATAAAAATGCTCCAGGACCCAGGATTTATTTTCTTCATAGTAATGAAAGCTTTTACTAACCATATTAAATTACCCTAATTCTTCAAACCATCCAAATTTTGTTTTCTTCTCCCAAACATTTTCCATACTTTATATTTGGTCATGAAATGTGGGGACTCTGGCATCAGTTAAGAATCCATACAATTGCAAATATGGTTTCCAGCACCATGGGTGAGGTCAAGGGGTGTACAGGATTTACAATCATGCAGTATAGTTCACAATTATAATCAAAGCCTAAATCCTAGAGAAATTTGGGAAATTTTCTTAGCCTTTCTATACCTTTGTTTCCTCATCTATAAAATGTACTTCTATCCCTTATTGAGTCTTTTTATGTTAATAATTCCCAAACTCGATATTGTTGGCTACAGTTCTCTTATTCATAAAGCATGCCTTCTTCTGATTGTGGAGATCCCCAAAGGGAACACTACATAGTTGGAGGCAGAGGCAATAGAGAATTTTGGATGTAACATTAAAGTTTTATGTCAAAGGATCTGAAGTTGCACATATCTGACATTTGCCAAGGTCTCATTTCTGACATATAATCACCTGGACACCTTACTTACTGCTTATGATGGTACATAATCCCCACTTTCTCCTATCTGACATCCCCAAATGCTGTTCTTCACCACCCTTAAGACAAGCCTTCACCCTTGATTCCCCCCTTGGAGAGTAACAGAGGAGTAAATCTACAAGATATGTGTGTCTTGGGTTGTACAAGGCTTAGTGGAGTCCAGACCATGAGAAAACCTCTCTGAATCTCTTTCTCTCACCTTTGTTCTAGAAGTGTAGACTCCCCCTTCCCCATACAGTGACTCCCACACACAACCTTAACTCTGGTATTGGTCATAGTTCAGCTAAATCTTCTGTAAAGATTTCTTTACTGTACTGTTTTCCTCTAAAGGAGTGGTCTTCAATCAGGGACAGTTGAACCTCCTGGAAGGGGACATTTAGTAATGTCTGGAATAAGAATGTGAGAGAGGGTAGAGAATGCCCTTAGTATCTTCTAGGTGAAAGCCAGGGATGCTGCTAATCATCCTACAATTCACAGAACAGATTCACAAGAAATGAGCTGGGCTTCAATGTCAACATTGCTGAGGTTGAGAAACCCTACCCTGGAAACCATGCCAACTTTGAGTCATGCCATGTGTCCAGAATTTAATGCGCAGAAGAATAAGATTCTGAACAAATCTAGAAGTCTATGTGCATTTTTTTACATCACTCAGGAAAAAAAAAATCTAAGAGCTTCAAACTTAAAATCTGTACACCTCAGATAAGATCACATAAAGCAGGCTTTCACTTTATGCAAACTCGGCATCCAAAACACACTTTGGGGAGATGCCAGGATGTTAAAGAGAATTTGTAAGATCAAGAGAAAGCCATCCTAGTATTAATCCAAGTATTTCTAAGTAAAAAGAAACACCCAACCTTCAAAAAGTAGAATAGTTCTTTCTTTCTTCAGAAGTTACTTAAAAATGAATGTTCTTTTTGTGTGTGGTGTGTGGTGGTGCTGGGGACTAAATTGAGGGGTGCTTTACCATTGAGCTGCAACCTGAGCCCTTTTTATTATATTTTGAGATAGGACCTTGCTAAAAGGCATCAAGCTTGTGATTCTCCTACCTTATCCTCACATGTTGCTGGGATTATAGGTATTTGCCACCATCCATGGCTGAATGTTATTTGTTTCTTATATAAAAGGGATCATATCAGAGTAATAAAGATGAAAGAAATAACCAGAGTAGTAGCTATTAGGATATGCATTGAATTAAAAATCATTTGGATTTTCTGAAAAGTTCTCTATTCTGATATTTGCTTGAATTTGACAGAATAATGAGAGATGAGTAGTTTCAACCACAGAGGGTGAAGGAATTTAAGATGAATAAATTCTCACAATTTTCAAAACCATCACTCTCTAAAAGTACTATTTTATGAATAAAGCGCTTTTAAAACCAAACCATTACAAAAAAACACCTACAGTCATGGGAAATATAAAACAGTGTGTTTTAATTGAGGAGATACTTTTGGGCATGGACCTTGGGAAACATGGACCTGGAATATAAGATCCCATGGAACCTAGGACACTGAATATCCCATTTGTCCAAACACTGCACCAGGCTCAAGACACTCCTAAAAGTGAACTTAACCTTTATCCTGCTTGCATCAATGTACCCACACATCAGAATAGCATCAGTGAGCATTCTCTTCTGGGAACTTTCTCACTAGTCCTTGTGGTCTGTAGTGCCTGAGTTGAACAGTTTCCCAGGATATACTGGGCATACATCTATTCCATGCAGTTGTTTCTGTTATGATCTTCAAACTGGCTAGCAAGCAACTTGAGGCAGATTTTTTTTAAAATGTCCAAATATTTGTTGGTGTTCTTCATATCTATTCAATGAACCAACATGTAGCTTAAAAATCCAGGATAGTATAATAATAAAAAGTGGTAATAACAACACTGAACATTTACTGGGCTCTTATATTCCAGGCACTCAGTATTCTAAGTACATGATGTATATCAGCTAATTTACTTCACACAACTTTACAGAAGAAGCATTGTCTCTATATTTAGCTTACATATATAGAATTGTCTAAACTGTAAATTTTAATAAGAAATGAAGTATTTTTTAACGCACACATACACACACTCTGTCCTGTTTTCAGTGAGTACTATTTGAAAGGTAAACTAACTTGTCATCTACTTCTAGGATTTTAATTAACACAACCTATATCTATTTTTAACAGAAAATGTGAATTTTCAAAATCAAAATCATGAAGCTAGTCTCCCGTTATTTCATTTTTTCCTGCCCGTTTGACCTCCTAAGGATACATCAAGGAATGAATTATAAATCAAACTCAAGAACAACACCTAGTCCAATAACTGCTCTGTAGTTACATGTGGAAAGTTGCCTCTTGTGGTAAATTTTGGCAAACATCACCACACTAGGGCAGTGTTGTCATGGCAACCAGGGAAGAACCATCTATCCCAGCTGTGGGGGTGTGACTGAGCATGAATGGTCTGAACACCACTGGCTCCAAAGATGAACAGAGAACAAATAAATACAATTCTGGTGCTCATAGGAACTGTAAGTTACTGGTTTTAGCTGATTGATTAGTTCAGAGAAAGCTACAGTATGAAATGACAACACCTTAATTGAAAACTACGGTCCTGCCTGTCCCCAATCTTTTATCCTAATAGCCCTCAGAAGATACACTCAAAATACATACAAAGGTCTTTCAAGTGATATTCTGAAATTCACTAAAATGACCAGAACACAAAGGCTGCTAATCTATTCCTAGCCTGACATTGAATCAGGACTACTTGGTTTGCATACTCTTTCTACCTGGCATTTAATGCCCAGATTAAAATATGTAAAAAGGCCCAAATATCTGAATAGCTTCCTGTATTGCAGCCTCCATGAATGTTAGCTATCAAGGCACAGTCCAAACTGGCTCCTTCCACGCAGTCCTGACTACAGAAGGAAATGTTTGCAAATTTGCACAGCTGCATATAATAATAAATTCAGGATCTGCAGGTTTACAAAAATCCCATTTTCTGCCTGTGATGAAGAACTTGGCCTTAACCTGGTTTCCACAAATGATTTTTCTTAATCCTAAAATAGGTACAATGGAGCAATTTTAAAGTCTATTTCATTTTACAGACAGCTGTCAATTTTAAAGTGCTTATTAAATATTGCTAAAGTGCACAGTTTCCAACAGCAGGATTTATAGAGACTATTGGAAAACAAAGAGATTTACTATCTTTGTTTTTTTTTTTTTGCCACCATCCAGGTAGGAAGAAAATGTCCCCAACAAGAAGCAATAGGTACTGATTTATTTAATGGTTGTTAATATTGTGAGTAATCACAATCACAATATAAAGACTTTCCTTATAAAATTGAATCACTCAACAAATTGCAAATTATCATAATCTAAGAACAGGAAATTTTATTCAAGAGCAACTTGCCATATAACACACCAAATAGTATGCATTTATTTAAATTATACATGTACTGGCATGTGCACAGGATAGAAAGGGGAATAGATAAACAAGTGAATTAAAGTGGAATGGTCACATAGTTTGGGATAATAGATATCCAACCTGCATAAAACATGTTGGTGTCAAAAAACAATTCATCAAATAAACTAATGTCTGTTAAATTTGGAAGGATTTTAAGTTTCTTTAAATCGTAAGTTATAGTGAGATGACACCAGCAAGTATCTGAGCTTTGTGAATGTTCTGGTAATATTCTACACTAATCATAAGAAAAGTGAAATTTGAAAATTTTTCTATGAAATCATAACAAAACTACAATTATAAAAAAGAAGAAAGTCTTAAGTTTACACTAAAGGCTGCCTTTATCAGATGCAAGCAGCAAAACTAAAGTTTTCTAAATCAAACCACCTGTCTTTGCTTCATGGATTAACCACAAGAAAGGAGATAGACTGTATTTTGTGGTTCCATATCAGTATATGCTGAAAGATCAAGCTCTCACAAAATCAATAGCACCTATGGAAATGCATTCTCTTGTCACCAGTTGTCAGTAATTATATAGTTTTCAATGATTGGAACCCAATAAAAGACTTGGTAGCAATGTTGTTCACTCTCACTTCTGTCAGGACTAGTGAGGTGATCCTGCCAAAGTCTGATCCAATCTAATGTTTGGTTTCCTTACCTGTAGCACAAAATTGCTGGTCTGGAAGGTCACTAAAGGGTATGAAACAGTGACATTACAAACCAGTATGCATTTTAAAATCAAATTTCATCAAGTTCTTAATTCTGATAAAATAGCCAAAATGAAAGGTGCAAAAGAACGGGTGTGTCCTTACTAAGATTTGCTTTAAGAGTTCAATAAAAATATGAGTGTCTTGGCAATGATGCACTGCATTCCAGCCAGCTTGGCTCAAAGGTTCCAAACCTTCTCCTAAAGCAATAGGGAGAGATATCTTAACTGTTATCTGAACCCTGTGAACTTTGAAGTTGAAAGAGACTCAAGTGCTGTAGCTTACTGAGTGGAAAACATTCTTCCAATGCTATTGCATGTCTCCATCTTTGCTGCTATGTCCCCTTACCCTGATGCTGTCCTGGGATCATTACCTTATGTAGTCTTTCACATCTCTCTGCCCTGGTTCTGTCTAGCTTCTAGCAAGAGGAAAACTACAGAGACAGAAATATATACACCATATCTTCTTACCTCTCCAGGGTCCTTACATCTTAGCAGCAGCAGCAGCTCCAGGCAGAACTGACCCCCCATTCTCTCCACACAGGGTCCCTATTTCGTGTGCGGACAGGGGAATCAAAAGGCAGGGACACTGTTCAGAGCTGGAAGAGCCAGCTGGGCAGGCTCCCCCGCTGGAATGCACAGCAAGAGGCCCTGGGAGGGAGAAGGCCTTGGGTCACTGTGATCCTCTGAGTCAGACACCCTGGGGAGCTCTCAGCTCTGAAAGTCCTTCCTGGGCACACAAGAACACTCGCTAGGGGGAATATCTGAAGGTTAAAAAGTTGAAGTAAATGGTTACATAGACATATGCCAGTTTACAGTAAATAGTAGAAATTAAATATGAATGATGAAGGAAAAAAACTCATTTAAATGAAAATATAACTTACGTATCTGATAAGGGATTTATATACAGTATATATAAAATCTCTTACAATTTAATAATAATAAGACAACTCAGAGAGAAACTGGACAAGGTATCTGAATAGCTATTTTTCTGAAGAAGATATACAAGTGGCTAATAAGCACATAAAAAGATGTTTGACATTATTAGCCACCAGGGAAATGCAAATCAAAATCACAGTGAGATACACATCACAAACACAGAGATGGCTTTTAAAAAGTGCTGGTGAGGATATGCAATCATCATACATTGCTGGTGAGATGCTTTGGAAAATGGTTTGGCAGTTTCTTAAAATGTTAAGCAGAGAGTTACTATACAACTCCGTAATTCAACTCTTAGGTGTACCCAAGAGAATGCAAAGCAAATGTCTGCACAAAAGCTTGCACGTGAACTTTCATAGCAGCATTATTTATAATATCCCCCAAATGGAAACAACCCCAGTGTTCATCTATTAATTAAGAGTCACCAAAGGTGGTGTATCCATACAATGGAGTATTATTTAGCCATAAGAAGGAAAAAAAACTCTGATAATGCTACAATATGGATGAACCTTGAAAATATTATGCTAGATGAAAGAAGTCAGACACAAAAGATTATATATTGTGTGATTCCATTTATAGAAAATGTCTACAAATTTAGACAAATCTAGAGAGACAGATTACTGGTTTCTAGGAATCTAAGGGGGAATGGAGAATACTGATGACAAAGGGGTGCAGCTTTCTTTTAGAAGTGATAAACTTGTTCTACAATTGACTGTGGTAATTCTCTATAACTGTGAATATATCATTAAATTGTACACTTCATATAGTTGAACTGTATGGTATGTGAATTTTATCTTGATAAAACTGCTAGTTTTAAAAAGGAAATGCTGTTTTTATGGTCTTGAAATGACACTTTCCCAAAGATGCTGGGATTTTCTGAGATTACCATTACTATTATAAATTCACCTATGTGGTATGTCAGGGTTATGGTAAGAGCCAGCTTTCAAGGATGGAGCTAAACCACTGGTCCCTGGTATCTTTTTTTTTTTTTTTTTTTTTTTGGTAGCAATGGATTGAACTCAGGGGCACTCAACCACTGAGCCCACATCCCTAGCCCCCTTTTTGTATTTTATTTAGAGACAGGGTCTCATTGAATTGAGTAGCACTTCACTTTTTGTTGAGGCTGGATTTGAACTCATGATCCTCCTGTCTCAACTTCCCAAGTGGCTTTGATTACAGGCATGCACCACTGCACAGACTTCCTTGTATCTTCCCACCTCCCCACTGTGGCTTCTCAGCCATCGATGACAAGGAATCTGCTCCAGGTGTATGATGCAGTCCTGCTCTTCCTCCTTGACCCCTCCATCCCCCAGTGCTGGCTTCCTTCTCATAATGTCAAGGCTTTATTCATGAGAATCCTTTCAAACTTAACAATTTCTCTTGTATATCTCATGGAGTCATTATCTTCAATGCCACTTACCATGCTTGCAGTGGGCCCTCATAGATCATTGACTTTTTCTTAGCTGAAATTCAGTTGTTGTCCTCTGCTTTGGGTGGGGGGAATGGATCTACTTTTTAAAAGCACATTTTTTTTTTAAATTAAGGTACTGCTTATAGGGACATTATGTATTTTTATTATTATAAACAAAAATGAAATTAGCAGAAGATGAAAATGAAGGATGCAGTCCAATGAAGAGAATACTCAGTGATCATTGGATTTAAGGAAAACATGATATTCTTACATAGGTTTATCATTCACTAAGAGATTGACACATTTTAATTATTAATTTTCATTATTATTATTGCTTGTTTATCTCCATGTCCTTCATCTCTCCAAATGACTCTTGAAAAAAGGGTCTCAATGTCCAAGATCATTATTTTCTTAGCAATAACCAGTCCATCCTGCCTTATGCTTCAGGTCTTGTTTAATCAGTACATTCTGCTAATAGGACTAAAGTCTCAAAAGAAAGATTAGCTAAGTGACCTCAATTAGTTACAATGCATAGCTTCTAGAATTTATCATATTATGGACCAACATGTAACTTTTACCTGTTCTGGATTTGTCTTAACATTTTCCAAATTATAAAGCCCTTGATATTATCCTTGTTTAAAAGTTGATGTCACTGCCATCTGAAAGATGTCAATGGAAGTGTGAAGGAGTAGGCTTCCCGTGGAAGACTAAACTGAAAAACCAATGTCCCTGACAGAGCTGCCTGTACTCATTCTGTACTGAAATGTCCACACAAACTTCTCAAACATGCTTGAGTGTTGTGGGTAATAGATGTCGAATAATAAAACTCTGAGGCACATGCTATGTTACTTTTTAAGGGAAAAAAGTGGGGGTAAATCAAAGGGATTAACAATTTTATTCACTGGCTTACATTCAGTGACTCAAAATTTGGCCACCACTCAGGTTTGCAAATTTCTATGGAAAGTGAACTGTGTTTGGCAAGCTCTATGAAATATGAGGCTGATAGAAAAAAAAATTTCATGCTTTCTCAAGACCTTATGCCACTAACTGTGTGGGACTGGAAAAACTGTTTAAATGTCAATTTAAACATGGTAAATAAATACTTTGCTATACCCATATGAATTAATATAATTATGTTGATTTCAAAGCATAACTTGAACAAAAGTTTCCTTGAGTTTTGATTAGGAGATGTTTCACAGACAACAAAAACCTCAGATTAAGAAAGTTAAGTATGAACCTCATTAAACAAGTTGAGTTCAGTAGGGTTCTGTTTCAAAGTCAGAAATGTTAATGGAATACTTTATTTTACACTATGGAGAATTGACTGGAAATTTAATTGACACTAAGGTTCTTAGGAAGCAGATCTTAAACTCAAAAAAGGATTAGACCAAAAGAGATAAAAATATTATTGTAACAGCCCAAGTCGTTATATAAAAGAACACAGTGGTGAATTCCATTGCAAAGTTCATGACTCTCAAATATTATCTCCAAACCAGTCATCTCTGAGTTTTATGGAGTCAGCTAGCCAACTGCCTTGTTGACCCTTCCACCTGGTATCTCAAGGTCATATCAAACTTCATTTATCCATTACTGAACTCTTCACTGTCTCTTCTGGCAAATGTCTTTGCACTCCAGCCTCCCACATCTTACAAAGTATTTATAAAGCATTTATCACAGTGCCTGGCATGCAGCACCCACTCTGTAAATGTTGTTGTTGTTGATGTGACACGGATTAACATGACTGATGATGAAAATGATGCTGATTTTTTATCCACACAGTTGGTTGAGTCAAAAACCAAATAGTATTTCCTTATTCTTTTCTTGACCTCAAGTCCCACATTTCATCTATTGCCAAGTTCTGTCAACTATACCTCCAAAACAAATCAGGAATCTGACCCCTCCTCACCATCTCCACTTTCATCACCCTACTTCTAGCCTTCATCATATTTGTCCTGAACAAATTTAGTAGCTTTCTATATGACCTAACCATCCACTCTTGCCCTTGTCCAATTTATTTCTTCATGGGGGAAATGAGAATAATGTTCTTAAAGATAAATCTTTATTTTAAGACATATACAGTGAGTATCATGTATTTATTAAGTCTGCAAGAACACCTTATGTATTATTACTTCCATTTTACAGATGATGAAGTGAACAAAGAGAGGTTGGAGCAAGATTACTCTGTGTCTAAGACACAAAGCCAGAACTCACATTTGAGCAGTCTGACTCCAGAGCCATATGTTCAACTGCTACACAAAGGATAATGCCATATTCAGGCTCTAAAAACTAACAAAAAAACAAGCAAGGGAAGACCGTTAATAGGCTTCCATTGCACTTAGAATAAAATTCATCCATGTAGGAGTTCCCTAGGCTAAAGAGTCTAATCAATTTCCTCACTCTCTCCCTCCCCCAAGCTCTTCTTTCCTCCTATTCTCCAAATACCTAAGGACAAGGCATGCTAGGTCTTATTTCGGGGTTTCTGTCTACTGTTTCCTGTGCCTGAGCTGCTCTCCCCAGATATTTTCTCAGGGCTAGCTCCTCCATCTTTGGGTCTGTGCTTACATCTCATTGGCTCAGAAAGGGGTTCCTGACCTCCTCAATATGGACTTAATGTTCTATGGCTTCTTTTTAAAATACTTTTTTTAGTTACAGATGAACACAACACCTTTATTTAGTTTTATGTGGTGCTGAGGATCAAACCCAGTGCCTCCCATGTGCTAGGCAAGTGCCCTACTATTTAGCTACAACCCCAGCCCCTCTCTGGCTTCTAGATCTCCACACCCTGTTAGTTTTCTTCCTAGCACTTATCTCAACTTGTAATTGGTTTTATATGTTTGTACATTTGTCTATTGATTGTCTTTTCCACTGGGCCACAGACTTCACAATGATAAAGACTGTTTATCACTGTAATGTGTTTTTAGAATCTAGCATTGAGCTTTGCATGTAGTAGGTACTGACAAATTTGAGAAATAATTGAAGACAAGAATGCTTTGGTGATAAAAAAAATCCACTTAGAACTTAGGTCCTCCAAAGGTGGGTGCACGATCAAATATAGAGTCAGCCAGGGGTGCTTTTTGTCAAAATTGGAGCCCTGGAGCTCTTAGATCTTTTAATCAGTTACTTCTGAGATCCATCACCTTGTCTTCTCAGGAATTTTTACAATTTTGATTTTTAACATGTTTAGCTGTGAATCATTCTGCATGTTCAGGAATATTTGCTAAGAGAACAAAATGTGCATTAGAAATTGATTTCATATGTAATGAGATTGACAATGAAATTGACACAAAATGTGCTTTCCAGATACATAGGTAAGCATTTATATAATTACCTGGGGATTCAATAATTTCCTTTTCAGTTTATCGACATTTGTGTGGATCCTGGGCCCTATACTCAAATGACAACATGCAGGGAATGAAATGGATGAACTTAGGTCCATTCCCAAATTGACCAAATAGGACTTTAGGAGCACAGGAACCAGCATTTCAAGAAGCTTTCTAGGAAACTCCTATGCAAAATAAAATTTAAAAACCATTTTTTCTTTATCTAGATTTATGTATGTTATATATATGTGTCTGTGTGTGTATGTTTATACATATATATTATATATACTTTTATATACTTTCATATAATATATATTACAATGGATAGCTAGTATCTACTCTTTATATTTGTAGCTGAATTCTGAGAAATCCAAGATAATGTTATGTTTCACATACAAGAAAAACATAATATTAATTTATGTTAAGGTCACTATTTGTTCATAAATGCAGATATTTTGTAAAAGAAATTCTCCTTGATAAATATTTTTTGTTGATCTGCATGCAAACATGGGGAGAAATGGATAGGAATTTCTCACCTTAGAGGGGCAGGATGAGCCATTTGGCCAGAAGGAAAGAAAATCCAAGTCATTGTCTTAGCCTATAATTTGGCCATCCCTTAGGCTATAAGTAGATCATATTAAGAAAATTAAAACTGAAGCTAGGAGAAGGCTTCCCAGCCTTTCAAGAGACAAAGTTTGCTGTTTCTTTCTCTTTTGGGGGAAAGTTACCCAAGTTCCAGACTATGAAAGAAGAATTAAGTTAAAAACAAAACAAGGAAACAACCATGTTTCTGATGTCAAGTAAATAAATGTGTTATTAAGACATGCCCTGTGCAAGTACCAAAGGGAATCTTAAATAAGAATCTCACCAGGAATCACTTTGTCCCATCTTACCCATGTGTTTCCCTTTTACTCCTTGATACCTTTGGGGACTTTCACTCTGAGCCAGAGCCACTAAAACCTGTTTGTGATATTTATCTCCCTTGCCTGTTGTGATGTTTCTCTTCTCACTTCCCCTTCTATGCTCAGAAGCTTTCCATAGCTCTACAGTACTTTGCAAGTCAATTGTGACTTTTATGCAGAAGACTGCAGGCTTTCCATGGCCTGACATCTACTCACCCTTCTCTTACTTTTTCTCCCAGTAAACTCTGCTTTCAAGTCAAACAGAATTGCTCACTCCCATATTTTGTGGAACCACTGTCTAGGCTTTCTTAGTTTTCCAACTGTGGAGTTCCCTTTACCCACTTATTTCATGTAGAAGAACTTCCTATTATTAGTGCTTGCTTGTACTCACTATACACTAGACTCCATTCCCTTTTGCACCCTTAAGAACATCACTCCAGCTATTCTCTTATGTCTCATCCATTTTCTCATTTCTCCTGGACAGTCTCATCAGCATTAAAACATACTGTGATATCTCTCAACATAAAAAAGTAAAGCTCTTCATCATACTTCTTATTCATAGCCACCACCTTATTCCTCTCCTTTTCATGCAAAAATCCTTTAAAGGAGTGTATATATTCCACTTTGTCTTTCTTTCATTAACCTTCCTCTCATTAAGGTTACTCCTTATAACCACTGCATTGCTCACTAATCTGACTGATTCTTAGTCTTTACCCACTTGATCCACCAGCAGGGGAAGTACATAATATCTACAAATCAGAACTCTGAAGATTGGAGCAGGGGGTGGCAGGAGGGAGGGGGAAGGAGAAGTACTGGGGACTGAATTAGAACAAAATATAACATACTTTATAATTAGGTCAAAATGGATTCTACTGTCATGTATCAATAACCAATAAGAAAGAAAATGGGTGCTATTGATAGTTATGCATTATTTACAATCTTACCTGGCAAACTGCAATTTACTTACTGCACCCCCTCCCCACCAGAATCATCATATCTACTATCACAACCAATTGCTTTCTCCCCTGTAGAACACTGTCTTGATTTGGCTTTTTGAACATCACAGTTTCTACTCCACTGGCCACTAATTCTCAGTATAGACTGTTTCTTTCTAGTCTCTGAATGAAATATAGTGATGATATTCCTTATGGCTCTGTCCTTGGATTTCCTTTATATTTCATCCTTAATCACTGTTTGACCTCATTCCTTTAAATGACATCCATGCATTGATAGCTCCCTAATCTATATTTCCAACCAGTACATTTTTTCCTGAATCCCCTGGGTTCTTTCACTTCCTCCCAACCCTCTCCTCTCTGGTGTTCCTTATTTATATCAAAATAAAGTCAAACCTAGTGGCTCAAAACCTTGGCTCCATATCACCAATGCCTCCATATCATACCATAACCAATCTGACAATAATTTCCATTGGCTCTACCTTCAAGACATACTCAGATCTGACCTTTTCTCACTATTTCCACTGGTACTATCCTGGCCCAAGGGAATATCATATCTCATTCTTAATTAGTAATAAAATTGCTGTATGACTCAGTGTAGAGAAAGCTTCTGTAAATCTCTCCTCTAAAAGTCATCATTTCTCCTGGTTGAAGATGATTTTCTATGAGAACAATAATCTGTCAATGAGCTACTTCCAGCCATATTCTTTCCCAGAAAGGTAATAATACTATATATATATATATATATATATATATATATATATATATATATATATATATATACACACACACACACACACACACACACACACACACACACACACACGCATGCACACAGAAGAACTCTTCCAAGTCCTACAGTAAGGAATTAAATTGCTAAGTATGCATTTGTTCTTTTGCAGTTCACAGCATTCTTAATGATGCCTGAATGCTTCTCTCTTATTCATAACTAAGTAGTACTATCACATCACAGGCACTTATTGTTCTTGTTGACAGTGTATAGAATGGCCATTCCTCATACATTTTGGACTGAGTGAGCTGATCTTGGTAATACTACCTTCTCTGCCAACAACTGATTCCAAAACCTAGGACTAATGCCATCAGATCTCCATTGACTCATTTGTGGTTAATAGCACATGAGGAAGTGGCGATTGGGAGTTTCTGGAAAATGTTTCCTTGAACATAAACAAGAGACATGGAAAGGGACTCTACCTCTATGGCAGTGTTTCTGAATCCCAGTACTATGGACTTTTTGGGTTTGATTGTTCTCTATTATGGGGAGCTGTCCAGTGCATTGTAGGATGCTTTGCAGTATCCCTGGCCTCTACCTCGTAGATGCCAATTGTGACACCCAAAAATGTCTCTAGACATTTGCCAGATATTCCTTGGTAGTGGTGAGGAGAATCACCCTCAGTTAAGAAGAATTCTTGGTACAGACATATACATATTTATTACCAAACTACCACAGGTTTCCTTGCTGCCAAACAAAAAAGAATACTGAGAAAAACATAATGTGAAAAGAATGGGAGGGGAAAAAATCCAAAGTCACTGTTACATAACCTAGCATACCTATGGATTTTCAGTGATATGAGTCTCTAAAATCTCTATTCCAGCTGATTTAAGTAGGTTTGCTATTATTAACAGCCAAGAACATCAAAATGATCTGGGGTCTACCCTCACAGCTCAGAGCACACTGCTTTATTCCAGGGTGTCCTACAGCCTGGAGAAATGACCCATGCCCCACCTTAGGGCAAGATTCCAAGGGGTACAGTTTTATATGAAGGATGGAAAACAAAATGGCTTGTTTTCTCATTTGATAATTATTGCTCAAACACACTTAGGGAATTCTACAATTCCATTGTAGAATTTTAGAGCAGGAAGGAATTTTAGGGAAGGAGAACTAAGCTAAAACCAATGTTTATCTTTATTTTCAAAAAAAAGCCTTCATAAGAGGATCAAGGCTTATGCCTCCAAATATTAGGGAAAGTGCTATTATTCACTACAAAACACTTTCTGAGCATGACAAGTCACTATAATCTTGTGTAAAAAACAAAGGGAAACATTTTATTATAGCTACATACTCTTAAATATTCCCTTCTCTGTAAATGGAAATTCTATGTGGGTTTAATGTCTAAATTAATTACCTGTTTATAGAAGACTTTCTCATTTCCAAGGGCAGAGTTGTCCTTGAATTTTGTCATCCACCAATGTTGTTTTTATTTATTAATTTTTTTGATGTGGTACTGGGGATTGAACTCAAGGGGCACTACGCCACTGAGCCACATCCCAGCCCTATCTTTTAAGTATTTTAAAATTTAGAGACAGCATTTCACTGAGTTGTTAGTACCTCACTTTTGCTGAAACTGGCTTTGAACTCACAATCCTCTTGCCTCAGCCTCCTGAGCCCCTGGGATTACAGGCATGTGCTAATGTGCCTGGCCACAATATACTTTTTTTTTTTTTACTTGTTGCTGGACATTTATTTTATTCATTTATTTTATGTGGTGTTGGGAATTGAACCCAGAGCCTCACACATGCTAGGCAAGCACTCTACCACTGAGTCATAACCCCAGCCCTACAATATAGTTTTTAATATGAAAACTGATGAAAAAATAGAGCTGGAATCATATATATCACAGTATAGTGAGGAGGGGAAGATATAAAATATACATTATTTTGTGTTATCTTTGATTATTATAAGAGCAATGCAAGGTTACAGCTAAAACATCCAGAAATACAGAATAAGTAAAATTATTAACATTAAAATCACCCACAATTCCATAATCAATTATTGTATCTCAGTGAATATTCTCATAAATATTTTCTTGCACATTGACATTTTCTTCCAGAATAGTATTATATTATTTTGCAATATAACATAATATACCATATTTAAAACATAATTTTTATCAGATATTTAGTAGTTTATAATTCATCCGCATTGTAAAAAGTGCTGATTTGAATCATTGACTGAATAGGAATTAAACATGCCTAGATTCAAAAATTTAAGGGGAAAATACAAACATAAAGAAATTCCAAAAAACAGTGGATCAAAGAGTAAGATATTATTGACTTCAGAATCTTCTTTGCATTCAACTATAGATCCAATCACCAAAGTAACAAGACCAACCAATGGATAGAACCAGGACAGAGAGCAGTCCTGATCAGGGCAAAGGGGAGGGTGGCACAGACAACTCTTACAGTGTTGGCAGACTTGATAGGCAAACACTTCAGATGAACCTCATGGAGAAAAGTTCAACAAATGTACCCAAATAGATTTTCTGTTTATAAGTCATAGAGACATCAACTAGAGGAAAAAACAGGCCTTACCCAATATTATAGTGAGTAAAAATAAATAATCTGCTCCTCTACAAAAATCCTATGTGTAGCATTTTCAAATATCCATATTTCTTTCTATATATCTATTTGTATTCATGCCTGTATTTATATTTATACTCATACCCATAACCGTACTTCCATATCCATTCATCTAGAAATGGTTCTCAAAGATGAGTGTGCATCAGAATTACTTGAAGGTTTTGTTAAAACATAAATTACTGGGTCCCATTCCCTGAATTCTGATTCAGTCAGCCTCCAAAAGAACCTGAGTGTTTACATTTTGAATAAATCCAACACGATGAAGATATTGCTAGTTCAGAAATTACACTTTGAGAACTGTTGCTTACACATATACCTGTATATTTCTCTTGTCATCTCTAATTATCAATCTCTGTTTTAATGAATACATAGTTACCTACACAGATTTTAATTTTTATTCCTTTTCATCAACTGCTAACACCATATACTATTGTGTCAAATACTACACAAAACAGATATTATAACGCCTTCAAAATTTTCTCCTTTAAATTCAATAATAAAAATTACAAGATACAAAACTCTTGCCATGCATATTTTTCCTCCAAGAGAATAGCTAAATTATGATACATCTTTTGCTTTTACTTGGTTTTCACCGCCATTTGCTTTTAAGTTGATGTATTTACATCTGAATGGTTCAGATTTATTTTCCAAACAGTGAGATGAAACAGGGACGACTCAAAGGCAGCTTCATTTTGAAATTGGCCAGGCTTTTGTAAACAAGCTCTTGACACAGCAATTTATAATTCTCTAAACAGCTGGGGGAAAAATATCACACAGAAAAGCAGATGTTATTCTCCCTTCTTTTTGGGGGGTTTGCAATCATTGTCTATAGCACTGTATCCACCACATCATGTCAAGTAAATATTGACTTCACTGGATTTCAACCGTGTCACCCACATTGGAGATGCGGGTCAGAGAACAAAGCTTCTCAGAGACAGCTCAGTGGCCTGCCTTCTCATGTTAGTTTGACAGTGCTTGATTTAAGGCTTGTGTTAGTTGATATTTGCAGTGTGCAATAGGAACACAGCTCCACAGATGTCAGTCTTAACTTAAATAAAACCTAGGCCTGTATATCCTCAGGGTAAAGTTAAAGAATATGGGCTATGCTGTCTCAGACCTCAATGGGTACCAATTAGTGGGAGACAAGATATGTGTACAAGGAGATATAATTTGTAATTTTAATGGATAAACAGCTGCAAAAAAGGGGTCACTTTGGGCTGGTTTAGTTAGGAAAACTTCATATTCCATTTATTCAAAATTTGAGGAACAAAGGCTATTTTTCCAGAAAGCAAAATGTAGACATTGAAAAAGGAGGTAAATTTTAACACATGAGGTCAAAGCAAAGACTGTCTAGAGTTAGGAGTTGTGTGACAAGAAAGGGAATAATACACATGCATGATGAATTTCACTATTGAAATGATTACAAATTATATCCACCTGCAACCAATCATGAATGGCTTTTAAAGTATCAGAACAGAAGACAGGGAAATAGGAAAAACATTGTACACTAATGGAGAAAAAGAAAATATATGTTTTGGCAAATTCAAACAAAACATCATTCCATTTTTACTACATATACAAATACACACACAGACTTTATGGAGTAATTCCAAATTATATACATATGTCCCCTTGTTCCCATCAAACATTCAAATACCCCTAAGTACAAACATTTTAGCAAGTAGTCACTGAATGGATGATACAGTCAGCAAAAATTGAAATAAAGCTGTCACTTAAAAAAAGTCACAAAAGAGAGAACTCATAAGCTGCTGTAATGAAGAACTGCATTTTAACATCCATGGTCAGACATTCACATAAGTGGTATTAGATGCACACAATATTCATTATTTTTCACAAATTGTGTCATAGAGGAATTTGGTAGAAGCAATGCAATAGGAGAAATGGTGACTGTTTCTGTTTTTAGATCCAACAATGTAACCTTTAGTTCCAAGCTGTTTAAAATTTTTTTCAGTTGGGAACAAATTTAATTGCAAAAGGAATTTTGATGCAAACAGTCTAAAATACGGGAAAAGTGAACATTTTTCAAAATTAGTATATTTCCTAAAATATAGAATATTTTAGATACAAAGAATAGTGTGATTAATCATAGTCATAAGTAATATCTAAATAAAATGAATGATTGAATAAAAGGATATATCTAAATCTGTTGGTCCTTAGTTCCTAGAATTTCAACAGATAACACCCCCCTACACACACATGCATGCATGCTCACATGTATGTGCATGAACACACACTTGTAC
Organism: Callospermophilus lateralis; assembly: GCF_048772815.1. Classification (NCBI taxonomy): domain Eukaryota; kingdom Metazoa; phylum Chordata; class Mammalia; order Rodentia; family Sciuridae; genus Callospermophilus; species Callospermophilus lateralis. The sequence continues at coordinate 1,225,939 of NC_135325.1, forward strand.
ATGCACACATTTTCAAATTAAATGCAATCCTATTAAAAACAAGCTTGTGAGGCTGGGGCTGTAGCTCAGTTGGTAGAGTGCTTGCCTAGCATACACTAGGCCCTGGGTTCAATCTCAGCACCACCAAAAAATAAAACAAACAAACAAAAACAAAAGTGTGCTAAAATAAGTTGTAATGGCCCATCACTTTAAAAAATGTATAGTTCATCTACAGCCATTATAGCAGTTGATACATTATTCATAAAGAAAAGGTTATAAAAGCATGAATAAAGTACAAAGCAATTATGCCAAACAAGTTTGCATCAAAAATGCAAAAACATTTGCCACAGGAATGGAGTACAACTTTTTACTCTCAACGTTAATAAAAACTGACCATAAATATCCAAGTCACTGGTATCCTAGTGAGAAATCTTTGTGAAGGAACTGTAGTTAAAGTGATAGCTCTGGAAAATAAGATAAGGGGCCAATTAAGAAATTAGATTTTCTTTTGGCTGTGATGAGACATACATGAGTAGGACCATTGACACACCACTGAAACATCAATGCCAACTTGACAGTTGTGAAAAGTCCCAGGTCTGAGGAACATCTGAAGAAAATTGCTAGAGTATAAGGAAAATATTTCAGTGAATCATTTCTGTAGCACAGGATTTCTCAACTTTGGCATTCTGGGTATTCATGATAGGATCATTCTTGGTCATAGGGGTTGTCCTGTGCAGTGAAGAATGTTTGGTATCATCCCTGGTCTCTATCCACTAGATGCCAGTAGCAAACCATCCCCTCCCAAATGTCATCAAAAAACATCTCCATACATTGGCAAATGTGTTCTGGGAGGCAAAATTCCTCCCAGTGAAAAATCCTGATAGCACACAGTTACATAAACTTATTTGATCAATCGATATGGTAAATATTATAAAACTGGCCCCAATATTGTACTTGTACAGAACTCATTCTGTGAATTTTGCCAAAGAGTTGTATACAATTGTTCATACTTAAGCACAACAGATTGACAAATTTGGAGTGACTTCATAATTTCCCCATGTACATATATAAAAACAGCACAGTGAATCTTACCATAAGAATGGGATTCTAACTAGAATAAGATATATTTCCATGCTTTTAAAATTGTATCAAAATGGATTCTGCTGTCATGTATAACTAACAAGAACCAACAAAAATCATAGTGAAAATACTACTAAAATGCTTCTCATGATCTTATGAAAATTTCCAAGGATTCTTCATGTAGAATTTGTGACTTAGAGTTTAAAACAACATGCTATCACTGATTTACATTATTTTGCTTATATTTTGGATGAAGGAAAACAATTTACTTCTACTGTTTAAATATAATCTTCAAATACTTTTGCTGAACATAGTATATCATGGGATTCTGAAGAGTTTGGTATCTGTTTTCAGAAATACCTTATATAGCCAAATACGGTGGCACACGTGTGTAATCCCAGCAACTCAGGAGGTGGAGGCAGGAGAATTGTGGATTCAAAGCCAGCCTGAGCAACTTACTAGGCCCTAAGCAACTCAGTGAGACTCTGTCTCTAAATAAAATATTAAAAAGGGCTGAGGATGTGGCTCAGTGGTCAAGCACCCCTGGATTTAATTCCAGGAAGGAAGGAAGAAAGGAAGGGAGGGAGGGAGGGAGGGAGGGAGAGAGAGAGAGAGAGAGAGAGAGAGAGAGAGAGAGAGAGAGAAAGGAAGAAAGGAAGGAAAGTCTTAGATAAATATTCATAGCTTGTATAAATTATTGAGGAAACAGCTGGGAAAATTTCCTCTTGGGAAGAACTAGCAATAACATTGAGTATTACAGAAATACTAAACAAAAATAACTATTTAAAGTGACATTTTGGCCCTTAATGTTTATTGTAGTAGAACTTTCTAGTAAAATGAGCAAAGAGAAAGTATAAGCAACACAAAGGTGACTGACTGCACTTCCAGTTTTTAAATCTGTGATGTTAATGTTCCACATAAGGAAAATAAGCAAATTTTCTATGCTGTCTATTTAAAAATGTGACTACATTGTTTAATGATAAGAAGGTTGGAGATCAAAATGCTTATGAATAACTATTAAAATTATAATAAATTCACTGACAATACAGAAGAATTTATTCAAATTTAGCAAGAAATGTTGGAAAAATTTAAAAATAATTATTGAGTATGTCAAGTCGGAGCAACATGCCTACTTCAATAATGAAGAACAAAATATGAAAGCTATTATTATTTTTCATTACTTTTAAATTTTTTAAATGAAGATGATTCATTATCACTAAATGTAATCATATTATCATATCACCAAAAGACATTTCATATAATTAAATGCGCAAATCAGAAAAAAGCATTTTGTTTGTCTGTAGATATAAATTATTGGTTAAGAAAATATTGTTACTGCTATTCACATTCCTACACAGACAAAATCTGAAACCTAAGTTTTGGCTTTAGAATTATTTGACATTCTTTTATTCAAATTATAATGATCTAAAATGTACCTCATTTGAAAGAGAAAAACATACTAGACCAAAGTTCTTTTTTTCTTTAGTAGTTATGATTTTCTTGCTAGATTAGTGGTTCTCAACTGGGGGTAATTTTATACCCCATGGGACATTTATGGATACCTAGAGACATTTTTGGTTGCCAGAGCTGGGTGTTGAGAGTATTATTGGCATCTAGTGCATGAAGACCAAGGGACCCTGCTAAAAATCCTTCAATGTAGAGGACCAAAAAGAATAATGTGACCCAAATGTCAGCAGGGCTGAGGTTGAGCAATCATCCTTAGGTAAAGGGTGTTTCCCAGGTTAACTTGTGCAACAAGGCAACAAGCACCCGATTCAAAGTGGTGCAATGACAATCCTTATTTAGAACACATGTAATATTTTACCAAAAGGATTTTTCTTCTTCCATAACAAGAAAAATGTAAAGTTTTCCTTCTTGTTATTGTTGGCATCTCATTGAGTAGCAAACACATGGAAGGTTGAAGGGGAGTTGTGCTTTGATATTGAGTGAAAGTAATGTCTTCACTGTAAAGCAGGAATCATTTGACATAATAAGAAAACCCATCAAAAAAAAAATCAAACAGCAATGAGTTTGAATAACTCTCTTCCCCCCCGACCCCAGTCCCCAGATCTCAAATACATGACATTCTCTATAGCTTAGGAGTCACTATTAAACTAAAACCTTTATCAACCTTAAGTAAACACCTTCATTTTCCATAAAATTAAGCAATGGCACAGTAATATAATTGCTTACAGCTGCAAATGCCTCATCGTGAACTAGAGACTTGTTAAACTTTGACTGAAATTTCTCTTCAATGACTTATAGTATCATTTCTAAATAAAAATTTTAAACTATTTCATTAAATATGGCCATGGTAGTTTACTTAAATAATCTGATATACTTGATAGAAATAATCTACTGATTAAATGAAGAGTACATATTAGGTAAAATAAAAAATCCTGCATTCTTAAATAGAAATTACTTTGCAATTTAACATTAGGTACTTCACAGTATAAGTTACTCATGTTTTACCCCACCCAAAAGAAAGAAAAATAGAAAACTTCATGCTAAGAAGTACAAAACTGTTTTCTGTGTATTTCATATCCCTGAGTATCTATGATATTGTTTACACTACAGGTTATCAACATTTAAGGAGAGAGATGTCAAGCTTCTGAATGGGGTACTAGAGAGAAACTGAGGTATGAAAAGTACATCCGATGTTCATTCCTGCTAAGAAATAAAATATTGCTCATATGCTCCATTGCAAAAACTTGAAAGAAAAAAAATAAACTCCTCTCAATTTTCAAATAGTCCAGGACAAACATGTCAATCATTCACCTTTAGTATGAATCACTTTCATCAGATTCTTAGGTCCCAAGACCAAACGGCATTCAGTCCTTTAATGACTGAATAAATTTGATATTGCTGGGTGTTTTCCAAACTACCAAATAATTTTGGAATACTGAATACCTCTGGGAAGGGCACACCGAGTGAATATTGTCACCCAGAGGGGTGCTGTTAATGGTATTGTGTAAAGGCATCTGGATCCCAAAACGTACGCATGAAATACCACTTCACTTAAACATAGATACTGTGGGTTCATTTGGTAGTTATTTACCTGGCTGTCTACTAAGTATCACGAATGGAGGTGCTGGGGTAAAAAGGTCTGAGTCTGACTTCACAATGGTTTCTATGAATTTTGTTTTGAATACAACCTGCTTTTGAATGTAATCTTATGCTACTGAGAAAAATAGACTTGTGTTTATTAACATAAAGACTCGATCTACAATTACAACAATCTTGGTAACCACAGACTTTGCCCCAAATCTTTGATTAATTTATTCCATTAAAAGGAACTTTACAGGGTTTGACAGGTTAAAGGCATCAACAGAACCCTTGCTAATTTAGTGAGTACTTGGCTTGCTTCTCGTTACATACATTAATGTGGCACCCTTTCAAACAACATTCAATGATAGTTTATACTGAATCCCTTACATTACAAGAAAATTACTTTCACTTTGTAAATGCTGTTATTTTGGTTTAGCTTAATGTTCATTGTTCTCATTTTATTGAAGGAAAATAAAAAAGTGTCTAAGTCATTTCAGAACTTTGTATATTCATCCCCAAACACTTCAGCATCATTATCCTTTTTGGTAGATATGTCTACAATACAGGAGCATGTCCTAGTGACTTAGTGGATCAGAATAGGGCTGGATATGGTAGAGAGCACTTGCAGAATCATGCAGAAGTTGTGATGGGAAAGCCAGCCTCAGATTCTAATCCAAATGCAATACTATCTAATAAATTGGGAGCAATTTATGTACTTGGCTCACTTGTAAAATGGGAATAAATTCCTCTATCTAGAAGGATTTTAAGAGGCTTGATTAAGATTCAATGTGAATGTATAACAAGTTCTTAGAAACCAAAAACTATTAATTAAATGAATATAATGCATGTCCACCACCAGTATTTTCTGCCAAGCCTCAGGGTGCTCTGCCATATTAATCAAAATCCAAAGGATACTCACCAACTCTGCCAAGGGTTAATGACATGCAAGTCACTATCTTTGTGGCACTTCTAGACTACAAGTTGTTGAGTATTTCTGGGGTAATATTTATTTCTATAGCTTGGTTTATGATTTCCTTAGATATTTTTTTAGTTGTAGATGGACATGATACCTTTATTTTATTTGTTTATTTTTATGTGGTGCTGGGGAAAGAACCCAGTGCCTCGTGCATTCTAGGCAAGTGTTCTACCACTGAGCCACAATCCCAGCCTGGTTTATGATATTTTATTCCTTCACCACAAAAACTTTGCATAAAACTTCTTAAGTCTATAATTATTTTAGTGTTCCAAAGTTGCTAAAAGGCACCTGAGACCTTGTTGTACAAAAATTCTAATTTCAATTTATTTTTCAACACATCCAATCTGAAGAATATTAACTCACCTAGCTAGATTGTTCTTCAGACCAAATAACTGAATGTTACAATTAAAATTTCCTAGGATTATGAAACAGAAAATTCTGTGAAAGACAATCAATTTGCTAATCCCAGAAGTATTCTGGCGACTCATTATAAGAGAAAAGTGTTAGAAACAAACTTTTCCTCCAAATGGCAGCTTTATCATCTTGGAAATTCTAGTAATCCCATTATACCTACACAAGAAAAGATCCTAAACTTTAATATGTAATGAACTTCAGGGAGGCTAAGAAGCCTGGGAAATGTTGACACCAGGGTTATGAGATCATTACAGGAAATTCCTGGAGCTGGTGATAGAAGAATGATTCATTGGCTCTCTGTAAAATGGTAAAGATTTTATGGATTGACAGTGAAATAGTCATTTTTCCATATTTTCACGTCTTTTTGGTGTATTCCATAATTTAACATTCTTAGAAACAGCAGTTTATCCCAGAACAACACATAAGGGACAAATTAGAAAATTTCCAGCCAATTCCCTCTCACCTACCTAAAATTAAGAAATAAATGACAGTTGTTTTAATGAATGCATTAATTTAGTAATTAAATAATCCAACTGCTAACCCTTATCTCTGTTAACTCACCTCCTTCTAACAAGTTGTTAAAGAATTGCATCTTCCCAAGCATGCCTGTAATCTCAGAGACTTGGAAGGCTGAGGCAACAGGATCACAAGTTCGAAGCCAGTCTTAGCAATTTAGAGAGGCCCTGAGCAACTGAGTGAGACCCTGTCTGTAAACAAAATACAAAACTAGGGCTGGGGATGTGGTTCAATGGTTGAGTGCCCCTGAGTTCAATCCCAGGTACTGAAAAATAATTTAAAAAAATGCATCTTTGTCAGATTCATTTCATTGTTTGTTGAAGTATTCACAAGCAGATTCTGGTCATCACTTCTTAATAACAACAACCTCAACTACAACCACCACCAAAAAAGCTAACAATTACTAAGCACTTATTAAGAAACAGCTATTATTATGAGCACACACAAGGGTGTTTCACCATGCTGGTTGAACTTGGGGTGGAGGGGAGAAATAGCAGTCCAATAGTATAAAGCTTCAGTTAGAAAGGAGTATTTAGTTTGAGTTTTTTGTACAGTGTGGTAAATAAAGCTAATAATCAAGTACCGTACATTTCTAATTCATTAAGAGAGCAAATTTCAAATGTTCTCATCAAAACAAGTTTAAACATTTGGTTTGATATTAATTAGCTTGATTTTATCATTCCATGTTATATTCAAAATCCTAACATAATTTTGTACACTGTAAGTATATACAACTCTAATTTTTCAATATATAATAAAAATTCCTATAGGATCCCTATATTCTCAAGGGTTAGTGAGATGCATGTCGGTCTTAGAACTCTTTCCATCTTGGAATCTCTGAAGAGGATGGTCTCACATTAAAAACCAGATAAGACACATCCATATAGGATTTTTAAAGTTTTTTATGAATTAAATTCATATAATATAAAACCAGCCATTTAAAGTGTAAAATTCAGTGGCAATTAGTTCATTCACAATATTATGCAACTACCACTTTTATCTAGTTCCAAAACATTTTTATCACCTCAAAAAGGAACCTAGTTCCCATTAAATGGTGTTTCCCCAGTGTCTCTATATCCAATTGCTGGCAGCCACTAACCCACTCTTTCTCTATAAAGTAGCTTAATCTTTCTCTAATAAGTGGAAATACATGTGACTGTCTATGTGTGGCTTCTTTCACTTGTCATTATGTCTTCAGGGACCATCCATGTTGTATCATGTAACAGTACTTAATTCTTTTTTTATGGCCACATCATCATACATTGTACAGATATACCACATTTTGTTTAGTCATTCTTCTGCAGATGGACATTTGATATGATTTCCCTTTCTGACTTGTGAGTAGACCTACTATGATTATTCACATAGAAGGTTTTTTTTTTTTTTGAATACCTATTTCAGGGTTGTTGTTTTAATTAGGAGGAGAATCAGTTTCATTGAATGAATATACATAGTGGAGTGGGGTTGTTGGGTAATATGGCATTTTGTGCTTCACTTGTGTGTGTGTGTTGCTGGGGATGGGATCAAGAGCCTCACACATGCTAGGCAAGTGCTCTTCCACTAAGCTACATCCCAGGCCTACTTTTTGAGGAAGCCCTCATAGGCTATTTTACATGGACTCATATGATAGACTGGTTTCCCTACCTGAAACCTCTGCTTCTCTAATCCCTGCTGTTTTATACTGCTGAGAGGGTGATCTTTCTCAGACAGAAGTCTCTTGATAGTAGTGTTCTGCTTTAAAACCTGCAATATGTAGAGGACCACTGGCAACTCTTTGGAGCTCTGTACAGTTCTCATGGGCTAGGCCTAACCTCCCTCTCAGAATATGTCCCATTTTCCTTAGACTTTTCCTTCCTCTCCTCTTTTCCTCCCCTCTGCTCCACTGTCTTTCAGGAATGTGACATGAATAAATAGACCAGTTAACTGCAATTTCCTCCCATGTCTTGACATTCTGCCTCTCCTGGAGATCCACTCAAAAGCCATCTCTTCGAGACCAGCTTTCCTGAAACCTGTTCTTTCCCTGGCTGAAGACATACACTCCTCTGCCTGCTCTGCCCTAGACATTTTATGTGGACCTTTGTCAAGATATCTGCCCTCCAAAGGCCTCATTATGTCTTCAGGGACCTAATTACTTGTGTATAAGTCTCACCTTCCTCACCCATTAACTTCCTTAATGGCCAAAGTCACGTTGTGTTTGTATCACCAGTCATGATGCTTTGAACACAGTCACAATTCAAAGAACATTTTCTGAAAGTACTGAATTAAAGAGTGAACCCATCAATAGTGTCAGCACATTGGCCAGAAGCACTCCCTTTGCCTTCTGGTTATCTTCATTAATCAGGTATGCCCTTGGGGTTTGGCTGATTAAATATTAATTGCTTCATCAGAAAGACTAGTTCTGGAAGTGAATTCTGAAAGGACTTTGTATAAGTAGTTTAGCTTTTCTGTGTCTCAGTTTCCTCATCTGCAAACTACAAAGTAGGTGGGTTTGCTTTGATGATAAAAAAAAATGTATAGCCAGTATAGTGGCACATGCCTATAATCCCAGTGGCTTGAGAGGCTAAGGTAGGAGAATTGCAAGTTCATAGCCAGCCTCAGAAACTCAGTGTAACCCTAAGCAACTTAGCTAGATCCTTTATCTAAATAAAAAATACAAAAAGGTTGGGGATGTAGCTCCATGGTTAAACACCCATAGGTTCCATTCCTGATATAGCCCATGAGGACTGTATAGAGCCCCAGGAGTTGCCAGTGTTCCTTTACATATTGAAGGTTTTAAAGCAGGACACTACTATCAAGAGACTTCTATTTGAGATGGGATCAAGGGCCTCACACATGTCATTTTATATGAATGTATATATGAATAGTGCCTGTCACATGTTCAACTTTTAGAGGAATTTGTTAAATAATAAAAGAAATGAGCCAAATGCTCATGAGTAAATCTGTATCAAGATAGGCAGAAGAAACACATGGCTCTATGAGCTACAAAGTCAACACATTTAATCAGACTCGCTAAAGGCTCCATGTGAATTCAAATGCTATATGTCTGTTATCAGTTTACTATGTGTTGTTATTCTGCTGTAGTAGCTTTGGCAATCTGAGGCCAGGCTAAAGGGGCTCTTTCGGTCTAATCCTGGCATCTCACTTCACCCTACTGCCATGAATAAATAACTGATAACTATTTGTTGATCAGACTTCCCTGGGCCACTGGAACTGATTACAGAGAAATCATACCCATAACTGTTTATGCTTATTTTCAAATCAACTGTGAAGCTATGTGTAAACAACTAACAAAATTGAGCATATTGCTCAATCAATGAGAACAAAGTACCTAAGTACAAGAATATTTTCATATGATATGTTTAGCTTCCTCCCTTGAATATACTCATTTTGGCTCTTTTATTGGATTTTAAAGGTTTAGAGTGTTGTTCAAGAACAAGACCCCTTGCTCACATTCACAGACCCTTTTTATGTTGTTCTTATTTTCATAAATAAGGCCCTCTTAGATCTATCTCCTAGAATATGCCTTCTCTGAATAAACTCAAAATGTCCAATTCCTTTTTGTAACTTCCACTCAGAGCCTCCCCACAACATTTAGTTTGCTCCTTCTATTTAGTGCTGATGTGTTGTTCACCTTCATTTGGAACTTTTTTTTTTATCTGATGCAAACACAAGGTAAGAACAGGAAATGCTCTAAAGGGTATATGCATTCCCTCATTCACAGTGCAGGGGCACTGGGTTTGTGGTTAGGAGATGCACTGATAGCAGAAAGCCTACCCACTCATATTGTATGTAGCTGGGCTTCCTGGTGATACTAGAGGCCTCCTTCATCCCTATATCTGGTAGGGTGAATATATCAAAGCACCTCTCTTCCAACATTAATTATTACGGCTTGACTCAAGTACATTGGTATTGATAAAGTGCATTTTTAAAACTAACCTTTTATTTTGAAATAATTATAGATTCATATTTAGCTGAAAAAATAATACAGAGACATCTTCTGTATGCTTCACCAGGCCTCCCCTAATAACATCTCAAATAACTGTAATATAAAGTCACAACCAGGAAAATGACATTGATAAAATCCAATTATCTTACTCATAATTCACCAGTTACATGTACTCATGTGTGTTTGAATGTATGCACTGATGCATAGTTCTATGCAATTTTATCACATGTGTAGATTTGTGTGACTATCATAATAGTCAAGACACAGAACACTTCCACTGCCACAAGGATCTCCCATGCAACTGCTTTATTGCTACTGTCATATACCTCTCAACTCCCTGTGTTATTTACTTTGGCAATCATGAATCTGTTTTCCACTTTTGTAACTGTTTTCATTTGAAGAATGATATATAAATGGAATCATTAAGTACATGGCCTTTAAAAATTTTTTTGTAGTTGTATATGGACAGAATGCGTTTATTTATTTTTTTATGTGGTGCTAAGGATTGAACCCAGTGCCCCACACATGCTAGGCAAGTGCTCTGCCACTGAGCTACAGCCTCAACCCACACATGGCCTTTTTTAACAGACTTAATTCAGTCAACATAATGCCCTTGGGAACCAGCCAAGTTCTCAAGCATATCAATAGTTCATTTCTTTTTATTGCTGAATAGTATTCTATGGTATAGTTATACCATAGCTTATTTAACCAAAAATACAATCTTGACTCAATGCAAATTATTAACTGCATGAGTGCAATAGTGAATAATATGACTTGGCAAGGAATTACACAAATGACTGTGTTTTTATTACAAGACATTCATTAGATGAAAAATGAAATAAATTTTCTGTATATGTTAGATTAATTTGCACGGGTGTTTCAGCCAGCTAAATATTTCAACCTGGACTATGTTAGCCCTGAATTATCCAAATAATTGTGTAAAATTTTTAAACTTAATTTAGCACACAGAGACTTCCTGTGTGTGAACAAAATGCTGGTGATTATAATTATTAGAACTCAGTCTTCTGGCCCTTTTCTCCTTTGGAATTTACAGGGAGCTGATGAGAGTTTAAACACACTGTATTTTTGGCAAAGGACCCTCATGCTTTGTCTGCATTTTACAGCTTCCTTTGCACCTGGGAGCAGCTATTTTAGGACTGTCTAGACAATCACCCCAGCTTTAAAGGTCTTTTCCTTTCTACTCACATAGTCATTGAGCATGGAAGGTAATAAATAGATGATGCTGGCATACTCTCATCCAAGATACTATTCTAATAAAAACAGGAACAAGAATGATTTTTGTTCTGGCACACAAAATTGGTTTACTATGAAGCCCTAGACTTCTACCAACTGGTCAAGCTTCAAAGCAAGAGGAAGCTCTTCTACTATCCACGCCTCTGTAAATGTACTAGCAGAATCATACTTCTTGTTTGAACTGTATTCAATGATTACTAGTTGACCATTTCAGATACAAAAAATGACAATGCCGAATGATTCAACCCAAAAGATTTGCCAAGCTATGTGTGGGTGGTCTGGTTCTACTTTCCTGCTCCAGTTTCCAAGCAACGTTCATCTGGGCTCTAGTGATAATCCAGAAAGCAGAGTTTCTATAGGCCACTCTTGCTACTACAGGGAACTAATGTGATCAAGCATGATCCTGGGGTGTTTCTTATATGCTTGCCCTAGGTAATTCCTGTGAGTCAGGAAGATCCTAAGGAGACATGCAGAGAGGAATTCTACTTTGCCCCTAACACTTTCTTTCAAGAAGTGAGAAACATTTTGAATGAGAACAAAGTACATAAGTATAAGATATTTTCATATGATATGTTTAGCTTCCTCCCTTGAATCTACTCATTTTTGGCTCTTTTATTGGATTTTAATGGTTTAGTGAGAGTGTTGTTCAAGAACTAGACCCATGGGATTACACCTGGTCTGATGGTGCTTTCGGAACACTCCTAGGAATCTTCCTGGTACCCTTTGATTGTCAAAGGAAAAAAATGCACCAGGATGAATATACATATTGTGTATATATGTGTTTGTATACACACACACACACACACACACACACACACACATATATATATATAATGCATAGTATAGTATATAATTACATTAAACACACATTATATGTACATTTTACATTTTATGTTGTTATATAGTATAGTTTATAATTTATTTTACCTATGGATTACTATTTTGTAGTTATTTTTCAGTAAAATAAGATATGTCTACTTACTAGTTTTCTGCTAACATACTATTTCTACCATCACATTCGACAACTTTTGTTACCCCTCTGTTTATCACATTTATTCCACTGCTGATATATGTACATGAATTAGCTTGAGATCTGATGTCCAAAGCATTTCTCTTAAATATCAACTGCAGCTTCAGAAACAAGAGCAGCCCAAGAAGGTTGAAGGAGATTCCTACTAATGCCACTCACAATGGAGGACTTTGCCTGCACTAGGCACTGGCCTAAATGCTGTGGTAGCAGTAGGGCTACAAAGTCACTGAATACTCAGCATCTAAGCAGATTACAATTCTGTCAAGGAATAAAACTACAAAATCAAGTGGAGAGGGGCTGGAGTTGTAGCTCAGTGGTAGAGTGCTTGCCTAGCACTCATGAAGCTCTGGGTGTAATCCTCAACACCACATAAAAATAAATAAGTAAATAAAATAAAGGTGTTGTGTCCATCTACATCTAAAAAAGATTAAAAAATCAAGTGAGAAACAAATAAAATGTGAATTCAAGTTCTAGGGGACTGGCTTAGGAGTAGTACAATTGGAATAAATTGCTTTGACCTTTCCTATTTCTTCCCCTTGAAAACCAGGTAATAGTAGTTCTGATCTTACTTTTGCTTGCACTTAGCACTTAATAAGATAATTGCTGAGAATTTTATATCAGGTCGAGTGTGATTGGTAAACTTAAAACACTATACATGCAGGCCATTGCATTTAGTGTGTATTCATTGTATGCATATGCTACCCCATTTCATGAGCAATCTTAAGCTTTTAATGTTTATTACTTTCCTACTTTTTGATGGGCAAATTAGGCAAAAAGAAGCTAATCTCATCACTACCATGGACTCCTTGAAAACAAGTGGAGAACAAGAATTAAGTCCCAAACTGAAGGCAAATTTCTCTAGAGTCATCAATAATTCCTCACTTCCCATTTTCTTACTTTCTGATTTTCACTTCCAGTCACTCTTTAAGACAACCCAATCTGTTTTCTGCTTCCACTATTCAGATAAGACTGGTTTGGTGGGCTGGGGTTGTGGCTCAGTAGCAGAGCACTTGCCTACCATGTGTGAGGCACTGGGTTCAATTCTTTAGCACTGCATATAAATAAATGAATAAAATAAAGGTTCATCAACATCTAAAAATTTTTTTAAAATGACTGGTTTGGTTAAAATAACCAATGACACCATGTTGTAAAGTTCAAGAAAAACTGTTTTGTTTTCATTCTACCTGACTTCTCAGTAGCACTAAACCCAACTGACTGTTCACCCTGCCATATTGACTCAGTTCCATTTCCCCACCTTGCCCTATGTTCCACTTCACTCTTTTGCTGGTGTCCCTCCTCCTTTGGAGTTCTAAATGAAGGTGCTTCTCACAGTCCCATTCTGGACCAATATCTCTTAGTCATTTCTTCTCAAGATATGCCTAGTGGGGTTTGTGAACCTTCTGAATAACACAAGACGGAAACAAAGCTTGGCGAGGGAAGGAACCATTGTGTATTAATTGCTAAATTCCTAGTACCCAGAAGAGTCTCAGGCACACTCTGTGTATTCAAGAAATATTCATTGAAATGAATAAATTTTCTGACACAACTTTGAAAATGCATGCTCCTGAGATGCACTCCTAGACTTTTAAATGGGAATCACAGCTCATCTGAGAACCCTGGCCTTCTGCCACAAAGCCTTTCATCCATGTTCTTTCCCAACCTAATAACCTCTCCCCTTTCCTCAGTCTTTGGTGTTCACGGAAGCCATCCCTGACTCCTTACCTCTACCCAGACTAAGTCCAATCCCCCTATTGAGCCTTCTCATAGAACCCACTCCTTTGTGTACCTTATGCCATTCTAATCTAATACCTGACTGTTTAATGAATTCCTGTCTCTTCTGCCAGCCTGCAACTGGTCAGTAGGCATGTACTCACCATCTCTATAATGGACTCAAGAGTGGACCCTCGATAAATATCAGTGAATAAATTGTTAATATTAATTAGCTAGGTTAATATTAGTGTTAACATATAAATATATTAGTAACAAACATATTTACATTTTGTAAATGTTATAGTAAATAATTAAAAGTCAAAGCTGTCTAAAAATGCATATATAGCGTATACATGTGTATAGATTTTGTGTGTGTGTGTGTGTGTGTGTGTGTGTGTGTGTGTGTATCTTCCCATCTAGGAGCTTCATATCTCCACATGAATGTCTATTGAGTTTTTCTATTTCAACCTTTCCCCAAACCCTACTTCTTAATGCCTCCCCATCCAATCTTGTTCCTTTCTTGACATTTTATTCACATCACTAAATATTATTATCCACCCAGTTGGCAGACAAAAACCTTGGAGCCACATTTGATTCCTCATTTTCCTTCACTAGTTCTCTGTTCTATATCAGATCAAATACTTAGTCTTGTTGTTTCTAGTTCTAAAATCAATTTCAAATCCATCTCTTCATTTCCACAACTGCTGCCTGCATCTAATCCTCTGTAAACAGCTGAATGATTACCAAGGCCCAACACTTCCCCTTGATCCATTCTTGCTTTCTTGCAATTGATTTTTCCACATTGCCATGCATTGGAAATGTATAGTGCCACCAAAGGTTCATGTGCAAAAATACTTGGTTTCTAGAATTGCAGTATTGGGTGGTGATATAGACCTTTGAGATGTGGGACCTAGGAGGTACTTAAGACATTGAAGACATGCCCTCAAAGGGAATTTTAAGATCCCAATCTCTCTCCCTGCTCATTTCCAGATGTAAGCAGTTTGCTCTGCCACACACTCCCACCATGCAAATGGAGCCACCCAATGTTGGGCTCAAACCCCCAGAAATATGATCCAAATTAAGTCTCTCTCAACTTTATAGTCTATGTCAGTATTTCAGTATAGTGATCCAAAGCTTACTAACATACACAAAACCAAAACATCAATCAATTCATCCAAATTAAAGATCTATCCCACTTCAATGGCTTCCTGCTGCAACTAATGAAGTAATCTATCTTAGCTATGCTCTGCCTATCTCCACACCTTAGGCCATTGTTCCCCTCCCAGTAGACTTCTTTTTACCTTTATTTTATTTGTTTTTATCTTTTTTTATGTGGTAGTGGGAATTGAACTCAGTGCCTCACACATGCTAGGCAAGTGCTCTACCACTGAACCACAACCCCAGCCCCAACTCAGTAGACTTCCATATCCACTTTGCACATGCTGTTCCCGCTGCCAGGAATGACTATCCCATGTGCCCCCACCACTGTGTTCATTTTATGTATCTGGCTCTTTATCATCTTTCAGTCCTCAGATTGATTAACACCTCAGAGCAGCCATCTCTAACATCATATAAATTGAGTTCTCCTTCTGCTATCAGTTATCACAGGAATAATCAAGCAGCATTTACTCTGATGAGAAATTCCTGATTTACTGTTGTTTATTATCTTGTTTCTAGATGAAAAGTCCCACGTCACTCTTGTTCATCATTTCATCCTCAGCACCTAAACAGAGCCCAGCACATAGTAGATTCTCAATAAATGGCTCTTCATGAATGAGTAGAATGGAGGAAAACAAATTAGTATACTTCCAGCAGGTTGATGGTTGCCAGAAACCTAAGGACAAAGGAAGGAATTGACTATTAAGGGTAAACCTAAGGAATTGGGGAATTTTGATCGAACTCTTCTGTATGCTGATTGCAGTGGTGGTGATTACATGCATTTATGCATGTGTTAAAAGTCATAGCAATGTACCCCCTTCAAAAGCTGAATTTTATTCATCTAAATTAAAAAAAAATCAATAAAATTATTCTGATCCTGAGCCCATGTTAATCCAAAACAAATCTATGAATCTAAGGTTCATAGGTTTGGAGTACTTGCTTTTTTGTGGGGGGGTCAGTTAACTTCCTGTGTTCATGGTCAACTACTGACTCAAATCATACTTCCCCATTTCTCATTTATCAGTTTAAAGAAAGGAAACAGGAAACAAAATAAAGATGTGAAAGATAAACAATATAAGAAAAGACACAGTGGTAAAACAATATTTAAAATCATCATGTGATAAAATGTCAGCATTTCTTTGTGACATTTGGCTCTGTTTATATTGGATCACCAAGTGCTGCAGTGGCTGTGGATTGATTTCATAATGGTGCCTCCCACATAGACACCCACAGCTGACCTCTGCTTTATGCAGTTGATAATGACTAAACTTCACATATTATGCTGGCAAAACCTCCCCCTTCCCTGGAGGGCTGTTACACACAGGGAATTATAGTTTCACAGCTGAACAGTGTTTCTCAGAATGTATCTTGATCAACTTGCATTAGAACAAAGTTATATGAGCTGATAAATTGCTATATTTTGCCAAAGTATTATTCATCATTGTATATTTGCCCAATATATGCCACTGAGAAACCCCATCCTATCAGGGGAAAAGAAGGTTGTAGAGATATTAATAGATTCTTTAGATATAAGTTGTATTATCTAAAGTAAGCACATGACATACAAATTTCATCTTATGAACTTTCCCCCACCCACCCCCACTATAGACTTTCATCCATTAGAACATGTTGATGGATATACAATTTCAAAATGAAATATTTGGATATCTGACTCTGGTTTAGGGAAAGGGAAATGGTGAGCTAATTTCCTCTTTTATCAAGCTGAATCACTGAGTTCACTCTGTTGCCATGCATGCATAAGCAATGCCATAGCAACCTCCTGGGTTTGCTCTTAAACACACAACAGCAGAACGATGCTATTAGGTACATTTTTATCCTTAGATTTTTATTTGTTCTCTTAGCAGTTAAAATTTTATATCATATTTTACTGTAGAGGACTCTTTTTGTTCTCTTTTGGGAGTCTTGTTGCTGACTACTATATATGTCAATATCAGCACAATAGAAAATCTTGGAAAGTTCTTAGAAAACTGCCTAATAGTTTTCCTTTTACTTCACAATCTCTAGCTCACAACTGAAATTATGCACAATTGTACAGCAGAGTGTGGATTCTCTTTGCAAGGATCATAACTTTAAATGAGATTGAAGTATCTGATTTTAATTCATGAAATATAAACATATATGGGCTTCTCATTTATCTATTCTCTTAGTCCCTTCCCTGATGCTATAACAAAATACCTGAGACAGGGTGATTCATGAAAAATAGAAGTTTATTTGTCTAATGATTCTTGAGACTGGGAAGTTCAAGAGCATGACATTGGCATCTGCTTAGCCTTGGGTGAGGGCTTTCTTTCAGCAACAGAATATGGTAGAGGGCATCACATGCTGAAATATATAAAGTTTGTTAGTTTAGATTTATCTTTCTGTTTTTACAAACGCACTAATGCCATCATGGGAGTTTAATCTCCAAATACCCTTAATACACGAATATGGGTATTCATGTGGGGAGCATAAGAATGTGGCCAGCATATCATTGTTTCTACAAGTTCTTGTTGTAGATCATAATGGGAAGATACTCTTGAATTATGCTACTTTGGGGATTATCAAGTTTTTCACTTATAAAATATCTTTAATTTAGGAAAAGTCCATCTAAACTAATTCTTAACATCTTTTTTATCTTTGTGATTTTCCCCACCAATGTGTGCTCTGTTTTTTCCGTTAGATGGCCAAAAATGAAGGAAGTGACTATTTAGAAGTGGCTTTGACAAAATGCCACCTCAGTCACTGCTGTGTAATATCTTTGGTGAACAGACTACACAAATAAATGTCTTGTTTGTGAAATGCCTGAAATGCATTTCAGATTCAATATTTAACTCTTATTCAGCTACCTCTGCCAATAATTCACTTAGTTAAGGAATTAATATTTGTTATTTTAAAGAGAGGCAAAACATTTCACTGAAGTTTTAGATATCCCATCCACCCTTCCACAATCATATGTTAATGTATTCAAAGCTAAGGGAGATTTGATCAATTGGTTTTTTACTTAAGTATTTATAATTTGAAGGCTATATATCAGGGACTTTAGAAAATATCAACTTTCCTATTGAATTGAAAAATGTGTTGGTGAATTGGCATGATTTCATTTCTGATCATACAGGGAATTGCAAATTCTTAACACTGGAATTGTTCTTTTTAAGTTTTTTATTTGTTTTTTTAAGTTATACATGATAGTAGAATGTATTTTGACATATTATAAATACATAGAGTATAACTTCCCATTCTTGTGGTACATGATGTGGAGTTATACTGATAGTGTATTCATATATGAACATAGGAAAGTTATGTCCAATTCATTCTACTGTCTTGCCTATTCCCATCCCCACTCCCAAGTTTACTATAGCTAGTTTTTGTTGTTCTTAGAAGTGGAAGCAAAAGATTCAATTCCATAGGACTGTCCTGATTATAAATATACAAGTAGGAAACCATTTGTACTTCTTGATGAATCATATTTTAAGTTATTTGTGTACTATGATGAAATGATTTTTGCATTTTTATGAATAACATAATTTTCACGCATGGTCCCTGGGGTCAATATTCATTTGAAAAGCTAATATAGAAACATGATTAACATTAGTGCTTCTCACCCCAAGCTGACTGGTGGAACATTCAGGACGGGGCCAGGAGTCAAGTGTTTTTAACAGTCTCTCTAAGGGTTTCTGATGCAGCTGAAGTTTGAGAACCACTGCTTCATGGAGTAAAGTTTTTATTTGGAATTATGCATACATTTAAGTTGAAAAAGAGCTTTTCTTCATCTTGATGCTGTGTTTTTGTTGTTGATGATGCTATTTGTTTGCTTGTTTTATGTTACTTTTGGTATTCTGACAAAAGTAATAGAAAACATTTAATATAAGGAAGTCTGCCTATCATGATTACTAAATCACACAATATTTATGACACAAGATTACATGGTTCCTTATAAATCAGAAAGTCATTGGAATATTTTAATTTTGAAGAACAACATACATCAAATTTATTTCAATACTAGCCATAATAAAAGATGAGTAATTTGAATTGAGAGTCACAGGAACTTTAGTCCAACATTTACAGATCCTATTAGGGGTTCTCAACATCATCATTATTGATCTTTGGGACCAGATAATTCTATATTGATGGAGGTGCTACAGGATGTTTAGCAGAGTCCTGACTTCCACCAATTATATACCAGTAGCTCCCCTACTCCAGTTGTACAATCAAAATGTCCCATTGTTAAATGTCTTCTGGAGGACAAATATCCCCAAGTTGAGAAACACATGGTTAAATGATATGGACCAGAACCCTTAGAGATACTCAACT
This sequence comes from Callospermophilus lateralis, assembly GCF_048772815.1. Classification (NCBI taxonomy): domain Eukaryota; kingdom Metazoa; phylum Chordata; class Mammalia; order Rodentia; family Sciuridae; genus Callospermophilus; species Callospermophilus lateralis. The sequence goes on from NC_135325.1 coordinate 1,245,361, forward strand.
TTAGTAGCACAATATAATTAATTAAAAATACTGATGCCCATGGTTGCATCCTAGCCTCATATAAAATTTCTGTGGGTGAGTCGATATTGGACTTTTTCAAAGCTCACTATGTAGTGGTAAAGTGCAGCAAAGATCACAAAAATTGTATTGACATTGTACTGCGTTAATTTTCTTACCTTAAGATGGGTGTAACCACCTGTTCTAATCACCACAAAGAATCAGATGAGAGAACATTTGTTAAAGCAGTTTCATAGAAAAGTAATAAATATGTTGAAGGCAACAGAGAAAAATAATGCACTTCAAAAATTGCCATGAAAATGAAAAGTTCTATTTAGCTTTTTATTGTGAATTAGTATAATTTATATTCACTATACTAAGATACATACCCCATTACCAATAGGGAGGAAATATGGGGCATTTTCAAAGTCTCTCTTGGGTATAAACTCATAGTACTATTTAGCCCTTGATGGACAGAGAACATACAAATCGAATCAGTCATATTATGTACCAAAGATATTCTAAATATATAAAATAAAAACAATTTCTATTTTTTGGCTCCCAACAATTCATTTTAATAAGTGGGAAAGAATTCAAACTTCTCTGAATTCTTTCTGGGAATAATAAATTACCAGAAGAGGGGAAGTCATGTATCAAAGTCTGATGAAGGCTACAATAATATCTGTAATGTATTATTTCTTTTTAAAAAAATAAAAATATCTGAAGTAAACAATAGCATATTTTAACAGATATTAAGTATGGGCGACAAATATATATTTTTGTAATTTTTAAATATTATTCCTTGTTTGAAATATTGGTTTGAAACTAAGAGAGAATGTTAAAATCAGCTTAAACAAAGCACAAGAGAATACTCCAAAGGAAAGAAGAAAGCAAGACCTGGTCGGTGAGAGATGAATATGGAGATCCCACCAAAATTAAGAGACTAGCTGGGTACAATGGAGCTTTATCTCATAGTGGCTTTTTCAGTTTATATTGTGGGTTTATGCAGGGAAGGGACATTAGGTCTTTGACATTTAAGAGCAGTTCAAACTTACCCCTCATTAAAGGAAATTTTTATAGTTTAATTTTTTAAGGTTATATCAGCTTTAAAATGAAGCAACTTGTCATAAAATATTTGCTTCTACCCATTTTAATAAGTTACAAAAGTGGTAATTTTTGCATTCTTCTCTAATAGATACTAATACAGTGGACTGAAACTGACCAAACTATTCTATTTACATATATGAATACACCGCCATGAATTTTACCTTTATATATATATAATTTTATAAATATATAATATAAATATATAAATAAATATATAATATATTTTTATATAATTTCATATATATATATAAGTACACACATATAGCACTAATATTAAAAACAGCTAAAAATAAATGGAATATCACTAGAATATATTTAGGGGAACAAGAAGAGGGAGGAGGTGAAGTACTGGGGACTGCATTGGAGCAAATTATATTCTATACTTGTATAATTATGTCAAAATGAACCCCAATATTATGTATAATTATAATGAGCTAATAAAAATTATCTGGGAACTTTGAAAAATAAGAAGCAAATATGGTGGCAAATGAGACATTTGATACAAAAAGTGACGTGAGAAGACAGCCTTTCAGGTACATCTTTTAAAAGAACCAGTATGCCTGAAGCACTATCCTTGCATGGGGACTGCGTACAGATAAGTAAGCTAACAATTATTTTCCAAAAGTAGGAGTTGGCAAAATACAGGCTATGGGCCAATTCTAGATCACTGACTGTTTCTGTAAAAACAGTAATAGTTTAACACAGCTCAGTTCATTCATTCACTTATTCTCTATGGCTGCTTTTGGCTACAGCATCAGAGTTGAGCAGTTGTGACAAAACTGAATAACCTCTAAAGCCTAAAATATTTACCATCTGACCCATTACAAAAATCTTCCCTAAATCCTGTACTTGTATATTAACATATGAAAGTTTCCAAGAGAAAACTAACAATAATGACTTTTTTGCACTCTGGACACATTTATACTACATTTTTATTTAAATACAAAATTATAAAGATCCACTATTAATAATCACCTTTTCTTTTTATAAAAACTGATGTGACCTACAAAGGAAACCTAATAGGGGATGCATTAATGATAAACAATTCAGCATATTAATTAAAAATCACTGTTTCAGAGTTTCGTAACCTGACCCTTTTCCTAGAATATAACCATTTTATTTTTATGACTATTTGCACTTGAATAATTATCATATAGGTAAAAATAACTATGGAAATTTATTTATCAAGAATTTCTCCCTTTTAAAGTAAAAGTAGAAGTTGTAGTTGTATGTATGAGAGAAATATAAAATAAAATATAAAAATTTTTAACATCCTTTCAAAATAAGTAACTTCATACAGAGTAAAGATGATATTTCTGTTTTGAAATTAACATTTGCCTATTTTTAGTTTATTTCATATGCCTATATTTTCCAATATTTTGGAAATTTAAGTGAAGGAGATACAGCTACACAAAATTTTATTGTTCCCAGAAGCCTCATAAACTGAAAATGAGACCTTACTGATTTTCTTTACTTTGTTTCTCCTCAAAATTACTCTAAAATAGGAAAACAGTAAGAAATAAAATAGAGAGTGCAGAGCTATGGTTTCCAAGACAACCATAATCATATTTCCTTTGAACTATAGTGGAGTAGCCATCACAGTTCAATTCAAGTTCACATTTCCTCAGGAAGTTTATATATGTTTAAAGTTCTTACTATATATAGCAGCATCATTTCAATCAAGCAGGTGATGTTAGGGATATAGAACAGGAATTGAAATGACCATGCCAATTACATTATGGTAGTGAGATGAGAACAATACTTGCTCACATGTCGAATGGTGAAGATGACATTTCCTTCCACTCCATTCTGTTCAACAAGCATTTGTGGTACTATGCTGGCTATTACCATTAATGGGAACATGAACACCACCCATAGAAAGGTAACAAACACATAGTAAGTTAACTGCAATCCCTTGGTAGACCACATGAGTTTAGAAAACTATATAACAAACTCTATAGAATACCTGGTATGCACAATCTACAAATTACCATTTTGTGGGTAAAATGGCAAACATTTTTGAACATTACTTTTCATAGTGAAGAGAAGAACACTTTTCCTATGCAATTTTGAAGAAACTATTATTCATTTATATCTCATTTTATACTGTCTTTAAGCCAGAAGGTATTTTTATTTTCTCCAGGAAATGGTCAAGATCTTGGAGGCTGGGCAGGAGAGGTTGCCTCACTGGACTCTAAATGATCTTTGTTCATACTTTTCAACTCAGCCACTCCTGAATTCTGAAAGTCCACAAAGATGGTTGAAATGTTTGAAAGTTCACATGTATTTTCCCATAGAAACAATGACACATAGTGGTTTTGTTTCCCAGGCCAGCTCATGTGGCCTCATTTAACCCCTAACACACTTGAAGCACAGAGCAGGAAACATAAATATAAATGGAAGCCCTATTCTAATCCTTCTGAGACCCTAAAAAAGAGAGGAAACTCCCCATCATATGACAGGGGAAGATAGGGGAACAAGCATTGGGCTGGAGTCAGAGGTCTCTGTCTCTGTATTTGTTCCTTCTCTATGCCTTCAAGCCAGGGACCATGTCCTGGGAGGTTGCTGCTGAGGCCCCTGGATCCAGCTCAGTAGCCTGGTTCACTGCAGGAACTCAAGACATCATTTACCAAATCAACAAATAATGAGCATACAATTCTGGGGTTGTCCTTTCAACATTTTTGAGACTTAGTCTCTTCCTCTGTGAATTAGATATTTGAGAAAAAAAAACAGACAAAGTTCTTTGCTTGTTTTGTTCTCTAATCATATTGCCCTGAGATCTGTGGATAACTCCTGTTATTACTTTCTTTGTTTAATTTTGCTTTGTGTAAGAGGGATAACAATAGGTTCCAAAGGACTGGATGGGAAGATATCACAAAAATAGAGACAGAGTTAGGATAAATTTTCTACCTCTGGTGGGGGACTGGAAAAGCAGATTTTTGGAAAGGAATTTACTAAAAATATAGACACCAGCATTTTTCACCGAGATGGCAATGTGATAAGAAGCACTCCCATATTTAACCCTTACAATGTTATCTTTTTCGAGTAACCCTCACACTGTCTTCCTGGTGTTTCATTTTCCTGGCAACTTTTAAAATCATTTTTTTTTCTCATCTCTAGTACATTTATCACCATCTCACTTGCTTTATTTTTTACTGTCTACATTTTGGCCATCTCCTAACTATCTAGAAAGTACCACCAGGGCAAGGATTTGTGTCTGCTTTGTTCATAGCTATATCTCTAAAACCTGGAACAGAATCTGTACATGGTAGGCCATCAATGTACATTTATAAAATAAATAAATAAATGAGTAATTGAGATAAAAAGGACTACTCTTCTTCAGATCCAAATAAAACAGTTAGACATTTCAAAGGATGAAATGATTTTCCAAAGAAGAAAAGGAAGTATTAACTAAACACAAATTTTGGAGAGTTATTAAATCCAATAGGAAGAGGAGGATCATTTTTGTCAGAAACACTAAGGGAAGGAGACTCAATAACCTCGATGACTATCTATCAAATTCAGTAATCTGAGTAGTTGCTTCAATGGAAATGCTCTTGACATATTAGAAATCAACAAACACAAAGAAGGAATGCTGTATGCATCTTAGGCTCTACTCAAGCCTCAAGATGCCTGGTACAATGGGAAACATCTGAGCCAGGTACCTCCTGGCCTTCAGAATTAGTTTTTATGCATTCACATTCTTGCACTGTCCCATAATGCCTGTTGATTTTGAGCTGTTAAGAAAGCATTCCAATGTTCAGTTTTTTCTTTCATTTATAAAACTGGAATTTAGTTTCCTGCTGTGCAAGATGAAACAGGTGAAATAAAATGATGTAAAGAAACTGAGGAAATGGAAGACCTTCAATAACTGATGGTCAGTCTTACTATTGACCTTCAAGCTCTTTCCTCACCAGCAGTAGCCTTGTCAAATTAACTTAAACCCTCTGGCTCTAACTATATGAACAAATTGTATGGGAAGGATCCCAAATGGACCACTAAAATTCCTGTACATTCAGTTTTATTCACTATATTATGTCATTATGAAGGTGGGTGAAATAATGAAATCTTTTAACAAGAACCCAGAATTAGCTATACATGCTTTTTAAGTATTGTGAATTGTCTGTGTTACACTGTGTTATAGTTCTACTGTTGATACTGAACTATAATTTTTCCTTAAAAACTATTCTAGGAGAAGAGTAAATTTTCCATGTCTTTGCAATTCAAATCCCAGAGAGTTTTTCAGTGTTTGGGGGGATGGTTGGACTGAAGAGGTCCAATATTTTAAAGATGAATGTATTTGGGTGCCAAAATATTCCTTTTGTGTATATAACTATGTCCCAAAATAGAATCTTAGAAAAGAGAAGTGTGGTTTAGAAATATCAAGATACCTAAAAATCCAGCAGGGTTTCATATGTATTTCAATTGTTGATTTAAACTTTAAATTTGTTATTCATTTATAAATTTCCACATTTCTACTGACCAAAACAGGATGAATTTAACAACTTGTAAATTATGAAAAAGGAGGAAAATTAAGTTGTTAAACAAATTATTTTCCCTTTGTATCATATGCAACCCATAAGATATTTAATGCACTATTTACCTTATAGAGAAATTTACTTGAGCTTAGTAGAAAATAATTTACTGGCTGCCAATTAACATAATCTACAAATCATTTTCAAAAATTATCATTCAAAGAGCTCCAAGAGGAGAAAAATCTCTTAATTTTAATACTTTCTACAAAAAATGGTCTAAAATATTTCCAAATAATTAGCAAAAAAATCTTCACAGATGCATTTTTATGTTCTAAAAGCATATCTTGGTGTGAACAACACACCTGTCCTTTGGCTCATATTCATAGCATGTGGACACACACATTCACACACATAATGCACCACCTACTTCTCTCATTTCCTCCTCCTTTAACCAGATAATGGAACATTTTACCACGACCATGCATACCCCTTTTATCTGCATAAAAATAATGACTTTAAACATTAAAGAAGTATAAGAGCATAATCAGACAGAGATTAAAATGAATAAATTTGTAAAGTAAAAGTAAACCTTAAATTCTAATGCATTTTTGCCAGATAAACTATACTTAAATAAACATTCATATCAAATAATTAACACAGGTGACCTAGAAACACCCAACTTACAAATATCCTGTACATGGGAAGAGCTGACCCAAGTCAACCAGATAGGGAACAGGGCAGGATCTCCCCAGAGTTGAAGGCAAGAAAGATTCCCCTAGGATTCACCTAGGTCTCTTCCTACTGGATACTGGTGTTGGTCATGACTATAGTGGATCGGGGAAATGGGAAGTCATGGTCCTCATGCCACTGCAACACTCTCTGCCCATTTCTCACCAAGGAATCCATTTCCCATAAAGGTTGTAAAGAGTGCCCTGGTTCCCAGGCCAGCCCATCAGAAGTCCACTGGGCCCACAGTGCAGCTTGAACTGTGCTATTAATACTAGGCTGACTTCCCAGTTGGAAGCCAACTCTAGTTCTGACAGTTCTCGTCAGCTCTGTTATGGTTAAATGGATTTGTGGGCGGTCCTGGGAGCCTGCCAGTTAGAACATCCTTTCTGTGGGAAAATTCCTACTGAGGCCCAAACAACTCACTGTCAAACATGTTGTAGGCCACAAGTTGGAGAGAGCCTCATGCATTGACAAATCAATCCTTGCCTTTTCCTCTGGAAATGTTTGGGTGATCATTACAGTAAATTCTACCTTCTCCCTGGCAAATAATTGGTACATTTCCTGACATAATTGATACATAAGCTCATTGGACCTTCCCTAACACATGTGCATGCATGCACATACACACACATACACACACACACACACTACCATATGATGCTCCATGCAAATGTGTATTCATCTATATAGAAATGTCTGTCTTTTCTTGGTAAAGATTGATCATGGCCTAGGCTTTACCTATGTGCTTTAACTGTAGTACATTCTACTCATTCATGCACATCCATGACTGGCCCTCAACCTTAAAAGACAACTATAGGACAACCAGATAAAGCATGGAGATGCTCAGCCATGGGACAGTAAGTGAAAGAACTGTAAGCAAGATTAACCTGACATTGCAGTAACAAAATGTTCAAATCAAGAGACTTATTATATAATAGTACTCTTGAATACATGGGCCTTATGTGTACAAAGGATATTGTTCTCACCAGTAGCAAAAAGGTACTTTGGTACAAGTTGCTTAACTACACATTCAAATGGTTTACACAAACACACAGACACACACACACACACACACACACACACACACACACACAGAGAGAGAGAGAGAGAGAGAGAGAGAGAGAGAGAGAGAAAATGAAGCATAGGAGATACTGAGAGATTACATTAGCAGATTGTAATCTGCTAGGAGACGAAGTATATTTCCTGTCTAGGAGCCTTAAAAATACCACTGCTAACCAGTCCAAATAAAGCAATGGCTATGCTGAAGCAGGTACATCTAGTATGACTTCAATTTGTTTGGTAAAAAGAGGTAAAGAACTTCCATATTTACTTAAAAAATAGCTCAAGAAGCACTGGATGTCAGAGTACAGAATGAATGATTCTTCAGCTTTGATGTTATGTCTTTTTTACTTAATCATCCCCAAGGATAAAATATTCCAACACCCATGGGGAATGTGAAATGAAGTAAGAGCATATTTAGATTGATTTCTTAAAATAAGTACCTGAGAACAATCTTTCGATTAGGCAAATTACATATATATGTATATATATGCATATATACATATATATGCATACACACACATTCATCATAAACTCTGGTCATATCAACCCCATCTTAATTAAAACAAAGGAACCAACTGAATTAATGATGTCAGAAAAAAATAACTTCTAGGCACATATTTTTTTTTTCCATTCAGGAATACATAATTACTCAGATTAAAAGTCAGAAGAAACTTCATTAGATAAGAAAATTATTTATAATTAACAAATTAATCTAGAAAATGGCACTTAAATTAAGATTAAAGGTAAAAGTAGGTCCAAATCTCCATCATGTCAGATTAGGCCCCAACTTCCTTAATAAAACTCCTATAGTGCAAGAATTAAAATCAAGAATCAATAAATGGGATGGATTCAAACTCAAAAGCTTCTTCTCAGCAAAAGAAACAATCAGTGAAGTAAACAGAGAATCTACAGAATGGGAACAAATTTTTTCCCAGCTGCACATCAGATAGAGCACCAATCTCTAGGATATAAAAAGAACTAAAAAATCTTAACACCAAAAAAAAAGAAATAACCCAATCAATAAAGGGGCCAAGGAACTGAACAAACACTTCTCAGAAGGTGATATACAATCAATCAACAAATATATGAAAAAATGTTCAACATCTCTAGCAATTATAAAAACACAAGTCATAATCTCACTCCAATAAGAATGGCAGCTATTAAGAATACAAATGATAAGTGTTGTCAAGGATGTGGGGAAAAGGGCACACTCTTACATTACTGGTGGGACTGCAAAGTGGTTCAACCAATCTGGAAAGCAGTATGGAGAGTCCTTGGAAAACTGGGAATGGAACCAACATTTGACCCTTTGGTTTATACCCAAAGGACTTAAAAACAGCATACTACAGGGATACAGCCACAACCATGTTTATAGCAGCATAATTCACAATACCTAAATTGTGGATACAATCTAGGTACCCTTCAGTAGATAAATGGATAAAGAAAATGTGGTACATATACATAATGGAATATTACTCAGCATTAAAAGAGAATAAAATCAGGGCATTTGCAGGTAAATGGATGGAGTTGGAGAATATAATGCTAAGTAAAGTAAGCCAGTCCCAAAAAAACAAATGCTGAATGTCTTCTCTGATATAAGGATGCTGATTCATAATGGGGATGGGGGGGCAACATGGGAGGAACAGATGAACTTTAGATAGGGCAAATGGGGAGGAAGGGAAAGGGAGGGGGGATGCGGTAGGAAAGATGGTGGAAGGAGATGGACATCATTACCCGAAGTACATGTATGAAAACATGAATGGTGTTGACTCTACTTTGCGTTCAACCAGAGATATGAAAAATTGTGCTCTACATGTATAAAATGAATTGAATTGCATTCTGCTGTCATATATAACTAATTATAATAAATAAAATTTAAAAAATTAAAAAGATTACAGGTAACCAGTCTTGCTCATAAGTTTTGTCAATATAACCTTTAAAATGTTATTTAAACTGTAATGCAAGTTTTGTTGAAATGTTGTCAATACCAAACTTTCTATCAACATATTTCAATGCATTCAAAATTCCTAATAAACATGCTTATTATTAAAAACTACAATTCTATTTTGTTTTTGCTTCATACTTAAAAATATATTCCCTCCATTGTCTTCTAAGATGTTCTTTCAGATATCTTATAGACTTCAGATTTGTCTCCTTTCTCTGACTTCTTTCAGGATTAATAAAATTGTTTTGTCCAATCTACCACCCACAAACATTTTATCATTCAATCACATGGATAAAAATTGCCTTTATAATTTTTATATGAAAATATGTTTAAATTATAACAAAGGTGCTGTTTCTTTCCATACCTCACTTTGAATTTTTTAAGAAGAAAAATAAAAGCATATAAATAAAATAGAAGTAGAGAATTTTCCAGCAAGTTCATTTCTCTACTGGTTTGCTTTTTTGAGATGACTACTGAGTTCTACAAATAGCTAATGAGTACAACCACCCTTGAAATCAAAGTGCTGTACCCTATCTTCAAATGGAGCCACAATACATTAAGGGAAGTAAAACTTGCAGGGTCAGCATCAGGATGGTGTTGACAAGAAAACCTATATGCCTGTTGCCTTGTGGGTTGTTTTTCAGATTGGCACATGCTGGGCAAATACATGCCATTTCAACAGTTAGCTCAGGCAAATATTAGCAAGGCATTTTTTTTCTCACGTTACTTCTCATAGTCAAATTATAACTTTGAGTATTCTGCTATGCTCATTTTTGCCCATATGAATATACATTTAGCTTTGAACAGAAGATTCCCACTAATGCAGAAATAACTGCAGAACATTTGTATCTTTTAATTATTTTATGGTACATTATAATTATACATAATTGTGGGATTCATTAAGCCATATTTGTACATGGACAAAACATAATTTGATCAAAATCTCATTACATAGGACCCACATTTTCCCTCCCCTGCTGATCATTTGTATCTTAGAGGGAATTAGTGAAGCAATAATTGTGTACAGTTGGGGTATCATCTCACAGATATGTGTGAATTTCCTTAATAATATCAATAATAATAATATTAATAATTTCCTTAATAATATGACTAAGCTTAGCTTATAAAGATATATCCACTGAAATTCTTTTTAGACACTGACTTGGAATTTCTTTTCCACTCATAATTAGACATGTGACCCTGGAAAAGTTAACATCATTAGCAGTCTCAGTCAGTTTCCTATCCAACAGTTATTTCCCCTTCTATTTTCCTTCCAGAGTTCTAATGTTTGGTTATTCAGTCTTAGGGTAGATGACCTATTCTGGCTCCAAAGATAGATCTTCAGTGTTTTGGGTCAGTTATAGTTGTACCATTCCCTTTGTTAGAGATGTTTTACTAATGGAAATGCATATCAGATGAGGTTGGTTGCAGAACATTTAGAAAAAGAACAGAAATAAGAGTAAAGTGGTTTTAAATGAGATGCAAGTGAAATTCCCTGATGGGGAGAAGGAGGCTTCTATGAGCTTACTTTTCCACCATTTTGCTGTTTTAATTCCAACACTGCCACTCAAGCTCCAGAAGCTATTATCTATCTTCAGTCAACAGGAAGCCCTCATTTGTGAGGTTTTAGTCATGCAGCCACAATTAGCTGTAAGGGAGTCAGCAAAAGGTAGACAAGGAGAGTATTGGAATAAGGGGAAGCCACCAGCAGTCACTGCCACAGCCTGTGACACAATTACAGCCAATGAAATATGAAGAAGCTTCTGAAATTCTTTTGCTAAAAAGGAGAAACAGGAAGGGATAGTGTGTACTTCTTCCTCTTGTCACCGTCACACCTTAATTTGGTGTCTGCAAGTGATTAAAACCTCTTACTACCAGCCTAAGAGTGAAGCCAACAACACACATAGCAGGACAGAGCCTGTAGCAAAAACGACCTGCCACCCCAACATTCTTGTATGTGGATATTCTGCCACTGGACTTATTGCTGTATTTGATAGCAATTTTATTGCTGTTTAATTCCTTTGGGAGAAGAGTATTTTGTAATGTTTTCTAGTTCAGATGACCTGTCCAATAGGCTTTCCAAATTAAAAAAAAAAAACAGTTATTTATCCCTCTTGGTCTTTGTTTTCATAAGCTAAAAATTCCACAGGCTTGAAGGAGCAAACAATTATTGCTTTAATCACTATTATAAAAATATATCTTGATTACTACCATAGGAATATTAAGTAATGTATATGACTAGAGTGATGTGTTAATGTCATCCAGCCCAAAATAGGAAAATACAATGAATTAAAAATCATTTACATATCATGTTTACATCATTAAAGATAATTATTCATTTACCTTTTGTCCTTTCACTATAAAATAATTACAGAAAATCATTTGCATTTATTCATTCAGGTATTCAAACATTTTTTTACAAAAAAAAAAAAAAAAAAAAACACAACATAATGGCTTTCAACTGCTGACCATACCACTTACTGGCACTGTGATCCAGGGCAAACAATTTAGTTTAGGATAATCACATTTTTTTATACATTAAAAAGGAGGCAGGAATACCTGCTGTTTTGGTACAGTTCAAGAGACTGCCATACAAAATAACATAGACTTGGGTACCTAAACAGACATTTATTTCTCATAGTCCTGGAGGACAGAAGTCTGGAATAAGGGAGCCAGCATAGTTTGGTTCTGATGAGGGCTCTTCTCATGTTTTCCAGATGGCTGCCTTTTCTTGGTATCCTTACATGGCAGAGAAAGAGTAAATTCTGACTGCTTCTTCTAACAATACTAATTCCATAATAGCCCCACCACTAGGACTTCATCTAAACTGCCTCCCAAAGGCCATATCTCCAAATAACCATCACAACTGGGGTAGAACTTTGACATGAAAATTTTTATGGGGAACACAAATATTCAATCCTTAATATAATTTTTAGGAGTATGTGAAGGTCAAAAATATGTAAATGAAATAATGACAGATACATAATAGGTACTCAATAACTGTAATTTATTACATTGTGAGTAGCTACTGAGGTTACAGAAATAAAGTGAGTAGATCTGGTTTAAATTTCCCTTCTTCCATTCATTCAGACATATAAATATATTCTTCCTAGTTACAGAAGGAACTGAAGGCAGCTAGTAGGCTAATATAAAGATTGAAGCAATATTTTAAGTTAGAAAATAAAAGGTCTATGGGTAGTCAAAGAGAAAGCAGAAATAAAGAGACAGCAAATAACACAAATGAGCAGAAACCACGAGAGACAGGAAAGGAAATAAAAGGTATTTGAGAATAGACTAGAGAGAAGTGGGCAAACTAGTGGGGATTGATTTAGTAAGTTAGAGAAGTAAAGTCTACAGTCTGGTAAATGTCTAGCATTGCCAAAGAGTTATATTTTGCAGTGACAAGTTCTTTTTGAGTCTTTCAGTCATTGGCATTCCAGTTTTTGCAAGGGCTAAGATGTTTTTCTCCTCTTACATTCTTTCACTTGTAACTTTACAATGAATCTCTCTGCTTGAAATAACTAAGTATGTCTCTTTTCTTTGCCACAGGAGAGAACCTAAAACAAAGTGGAGGTGAAACCACAGAATTGATTACAGGGAGAAAGGAATATATCTACAATGAGTAGAGGGGACACGTAAGATGGAAATATGTTTAAGGAACATATTAGGAATAAGGCGCCTGCAAAGGAGATCAACACATATTACTCAGAAATGTAAAAGAAAAAATAAAAAGAAAGGAGTTGTAAGAAAAGGAAGAAAAGAGATTGTCAGAAAGAAATAGAGTTGCATTCAAAGGCTCCAGAGGTTAAATACCATAAGGACTCATCCTTCTGAATTTGGCAATGGGGGGGGGGGGTCTCCTGTAATCTTGGAAAAGGGAGACTCAGTAGAGTAACAGGGTAGAAGCCAGTCAGTACAGTGTTGAGGAGAGGATAGAATGAGCATGTGAACTATTATTAAGAGAAATTTAACTGTAAAAAATAATTGGCTTTCAGGAGAATTTTGCCCAAGGAAGGGTTTTAACATGAGGATATAACTGAGTGCATAAGAATACAGTTGAATCTAGGAGAGAGTGAGGTGAAACTATTTGTAGTGACCCTAAAGAAACAGGACTGCATGCTATTTTGACAGAAAGAGACAATTTTGCGTTCCCAGATGGGAGAAAATGTGTTATGTATTGCTCATTTTTTATTCATTTCTGATAAATGTTTCATCACAGGGACAAATTTACCCAGTACTTTCATATGGAGCAACCAATCACAAAGGAATATTTAAAGTTTTAAATGAGCATGTTTTAACCTCACAAATATGCATCAACAATGTGGTCATCTATAACTTGCCAAATGTTGTTATTTGCTCATATCACTAGAGCACTAATGGGGCAGAGCTTCTGGAAGTGACAGATCTGTACTTGTAGCTGGTTAATGAATCACCCAGGAAAGATTGAAAGACCAGGATGTTACCTCCAGACTATGGAGCTTCCAGGCATCTGCCCTATCAGGCAGGCACATCTGCTTCTCTAGGTGAAGGAAACAAAGCCAGAATAGAAGGGTCGGTTGGCAAAGCCACAAGGTCGAACCTTGCCCTCTCCTTCCTGGTTTCCTGCACTGACCTGGAACTATCTATGTGAACTGCCTTGGAGCAATTCTGCACTCTGCAAAAAGAACCAAAACAGGAACTATTACAATACATTCCTCTTTCAGAAACCCTGAAATGCCATCTGATTCATTGACTCATCCCACAGATTTTAACATATCTCCAACTAAGCATTAAAACCTGTTTGGGGCATTGGAGAAAGTGCAGTGGTCATTAAAGAATTCCCTGTATAGTATAGATTGCCATAGGTCTTGCATGAGGACTAATTATTAATAAGGATTCTTATTGTTTATCTAAACGGATACATCTGTAAATCTTGCTAAGCATATTGCATTACTGTTTACAAAGGGTGAGGTTGCTGTTTATTTTTCAGCATGGAAGATGCACACTTTGTACTTTTCATTTATGAGGTACAGCTCAAGGTCTACAAAGCCCTAGGATAAATACTTCATTCTAAAAACCACAAAGTATGATGAACTCCAAAGCTTACACATGTTCTAATTTTCATCATGCCCATTTGGCCTAGGGTTCCACATCTGTTGGAAGATCCAAGTGCCATATTAGGAGGGGCAAATTTATTTTGTTATCATCTAAAATAGCATCTTATTCACCCTCAATACTAACTTCCCAACTTGCCTTAGTTACTATATTTGAATTCATCTTCTTTGGATTTTTGAAAATTTGTTTTAAAATTCACAAATTTAAAAATATTAGATTATATCACTTCTGAATATACAAGATACAAATAGAAATGAGATGTTTACAATTTATGACTTCCATGTTGTAAATTTTACTCTGTCATAACTGTTTCTTAACACAGGTTGAACATTCCTAATTGGAAAATCAAAAATCTGAAATGCTTTAAAATTTGAAACTTTTTGACTGTGACATATTTAGTGCCTTTTGGATTTCATATTCGCTGAATAGGGATGCTCACTTGGTAATTTATTTGTAAATATTCCAAGATCAGAAATACACTGAAACTTGATGCACTTTTTGTCAAGGTATGATATACTTAACCTGTATTGTTATTGTAAAGTTTAAAAGGTATCATCTAGTCCCGTTAAGATCTATTGCATCTTGTCTACCTCAATATTCTTGTAGCTTATAAAATACCAGACAAAAGGGAAAGGACTGACTAAATATTTGTGAAATAAAATAACTTAATAGAGAAGTAATTGTAACCTTTTATGTTCTACATTGTCAATTTCCCATCTCTCTGTTTTCAGTTTTTACAGACTGAAACAATCTGATATTTTGGTAGATTCACACCAAAAAAAAAAAAAAAGATTTAGGTAGTATAATGGAGATTACCATGTCATAGATTGATTAATGTCATTCTAGTTTATGACTAATGTCCCAGAGTAATTATTACTGGTGACTACTTCCCTTTCAAAAGTGTCTCTATTTGAATGCCTCTGTAACCACTATTCACTCAGGCTCCCCTAAGCACCTCTATAATGTTCTATATGTGGATTTCAGAGGCAGAGGAAAACTTTCTTGCTAGAGGAAGTTTCAGTTTGTTTTGTTTCCTAGTGCCTTTCTGGATGAAAAAATGTTTTCATGGGCCTTTAGACTTCTGGGTTGGGGATGTCTAAGAAAAGTGTGGGACTGTGCTTTTTCAAATTTTAATGTGCTTATGCATCACCTGGACTTGTTGTGAAAAACCCATTTTCTATTCAGTGGGTCTGGAATGAGGATACTGATTCTACTGGTCTGAGGATGAAACATTCAGTAGAAAGAGTCTACAAGAGCATACATACTCTTTGGAAGTCACTGCATTGAGGTCAAATCTTGCTTTCATCACACACTGTTTGTGTTACATTTAACAAGGTATTGGTCTCTCTAATGCTCAGTTTTCTTACATATGAGATAGAAAGAATGAAATCTATCTCAGATAAACAGTGCAAGGAATAAATGAGATAATAAATATAAAATAGTACTATTCTCACCCACTGCAAATGTTCAACAATGATGGTAGTTGTAATTGTCATCATCACAGTAATCAAAGTGCACTTTGAATTCTTCCCCGGTCCACCCTATTCAGCACTTCCCTGCTATTGCCCCCATTTTCTTCAAAGGTTAACATCAAAGGGTATTTATTTAGATAATATCAGAGAATAATGAGTAGAGCCATATTTTGAGGAGTACTTTAAAATGACATTTAAGTATGTGAAATCATCAAGTTTTGGTACATGTAGAAATTTTGGAGAGATCCGCAAGAAAGGCAAGAACAAGCCTTTTGGTTAAAAGTTGCTGATGAACATTAGCTCATAAATGTTTAATTATCATTTAATTAACCTCTAGGGCAAGGCTATCTCTCTTAACTTTGCATGTGTCAGAAGTGGCAATTAGAAGCAACTCAACTGTATATATTATTCTAAAACCCAGCATTACCAGCAGAAGAAACAGGATGAAAATTTTAAAAATAGGGAGAACAAACTCTTCAAACTATATTTTTTTTTTGTAAATTTTCTGTCCTGTTATTCCTAACTGGGTATCAGGTAGGAGAATTCCAAATATTTCAGTTTCACTTTCTTTCTGTTAGCATTTAGAAGTCACATTACCTAAACCTTTGTATTGACTTATAAAAAGTAACAGGATTGAGATAGAATTTTGTAAACAATTACTGCCTAGTTAAATCTCTGGGGTCAAAATCATTGTTGTAATTTTTAAAACTGTTATCCTCTTCCTCATCTTTAAGGTCTTTTCCACGTATAAACATATCTCTTTCCTCTGATGTCAGTCCTAATGTAGAACTTGTGTTCTCTCTCTGGGTACAGTCAACAATAGTAAGGGAATAGTGAGACCAGAAACTTGCATAATTTTCTTACTAGAAAATTAATCACTATTTTGTAATTATAAAATTGGATATTGGGCTTGAAGTGACAATATGCTATATGTTTATCTCATAATTTAAAGCTCACTGGAGAATATAATTTTCCATTTACAGATTCTTTGACTAATATATTGAACATCGGCTTGGACCATAACACCTGTGATATGAAAAATATAAAAAATGACTCTCCCAAATGATAGTTCACATAACTACCAGGACATGTTTCTTAAGGTCCATCACAATCTACAGACTAATAATGATTCCACCCTGAATTAACTGTACTTGGCATCTAGATGGCAGGTCATTTGCAAAGTATGTCTATACTAGAACATTTGTTTGAAACAAACATCAGCTCAACTGTCACAATGACTGAGAGAGAGGGACTGTCTATTGAGAAAATAGGTGGGATTATTTTTATTTTTTCTACCAGGTTTGAACTTGACACTGACAGACCTCATTTAGTGGATAAATTTCAAAATTTCTTAGAAGATCTCCAGGAAGACAGGGAAAGAAATTTTAAACCCATTTCCATTATATGATGGGAGTACTGTCTGCTTTATAGAGATTAGGCAGGCAGGACATGGACAGTATTAAAATTAACTTTCAAGTGTTTTTCTCACCAAATTAATTCTAAAAGCATAAAACTATTTATCTGCTAAGCCAGGGGTCAAGCAACAACAACTCAGACCAAAATCCAGACCAAATACAGCTCACCTCCCTTTACTGTGAATAAAATTGCACTGGAACCAGTCACTCACATTCATTTATGTGTTATCAATGTCTGTTTTTGTGCTCAAATGACAGAGTTTTGACAGAGACCATATGGTCAATAAAGCCTAAAATATTTACTATCTGGTCCCAAGTAACTAAAATATTATTATTTTACCAAAAATTCCCACCAAAACAAAACAACCTCTATAATTAAGCTTGATACTTGACTTATTTTGAATTCATAGATATCTTTAACAATTTAAAATTGTAATCAATAATAAGAGCAAGAAATAGCTAGCATGAAAAGTCTTTTATTAAAATTTTCTATACATATATTGCTTTGGTATATGGTTAGTCATTAACAAATTAATGAAACAGTATTTTAAGAAAGATGCCTAGTTTTATATATTGGAATTTAAGTGGGAAAAGATAGATAATAAGAAAATATAGATATTCAATACATTTAATTTCTACAAGCATATCACAAAATAGTAGTACTTGAGCTTAAGTTCATATCCTAAGTTTATGAGCATGTGACAAAATAATTAGGAATAGATGAGTTGATCCAAAAGATTTCACTCTACCATTGGGAATGACTGTGTAAAAGTATGTCATCATCTTAATTAATATTTCATATACCTCATTAAATTTAAGCAGTGCGAATGTATAGTTATTTGAGGACCTGAAACTAATAAGGGAAAATTATATTTAAATTGAGAAGAGGGTTATCCTTTTGTCCTGCTTTAGTTTATTTTAAGATGTAATTATTTACATTTAATAAAACAAAAGTGGAAACAAAACCATCTGTTATGAATAGTTTTGTAATTTACATCCAAGCAACTTTCCAATATAGAACCTCTTCTTTTCAAAGGCCTTCAAATATCTGCTATAGCTTATTATTTAATTATCTGCATATGTAATTATAATCAGATAGAAAATCCAACAAAATTATATTTTCTTTATAAGTGAAGTACATACTGAATATTTATGTGCATCAGTTGTTCCCACATACCAATACATAAATTAGACATTATTCCCCACTATAAATACTTTTTGATTAATGAGTCAGCGACTAACTGCTTACCAAGTGAATACAATAAAGAATGACTGTATTTTCTAAATATCTTCACTTTAGGATATTGATCTCAGATGCCTCACTCTACATAAATCTTAAGTAATAGTCAAGAAACTATTAATAACTTATTGAGACAATGGTTTGCAATTCTAATGATGCTGAATATTAAGAAAAGCCTTTGGAATTTCAAATTCCATGACAATTATTTTTACTTTATTCCTTCCTTCTTTATTGTGCACAAAAAATACTCAAGAAATGTTAAACATATGTAATATTCAAAGAAATGTCATTCATAAAAATTCCTAAACATGAAACAAAAGGTTCTAATAATTCTGAATTTTTAGTATGAACATTTTCTAATGTTTTTCAGTTCTCTTTATATATACTTAAATTGGATGCTAAATTTCTGCCCTTCGATATTAAACTTTAAATGAGTTGTGATTTGCAATCCTCAAATCCAGGATACACATATATCAGTAGGTAAGATAACAGCACACTGAATTACTGCATGGGAAGTAAAATGTAAAAAAGCTCTTGTTTTCTCTACTCAGGAAAAACAAAACAAAACAGAATCATTACCAGACCACTCAAGTACTAATAAAATTAAAGAGAGATGAAGAAAGAAAAGCAAATTATAGCAATATATATCCAGATGTTTTAAGCACATGGGCTAAAATTGACCTACAACCCTCCTAACTTTGAAAGTAAAATAATTGAATCTGTGGACTTGGAAAAGAGAAGTCCTTCATTTCAAGCATATAAATAAAAGAATTATGTCTTCACTTCTTTTTCAAAATTTTTATGGTTTTTTGTTTTGTTTGTTTGTTTTGGTACCAGGATTGAGCTCAGGGGCACAAAACCACTGAGCCATATCCCGAGTCCTTTTTTATGTTTTTATTTTGAGACAGGGTCTCACTGAGTTGCTTAGTGCCTCACTAAGTTGCTGAGGCTGGCTTTGAATTTGTGCCTCTTGCCTCAGCCTCCTGAGCCACTGGAATTACAGTCATGCGCCACTGCACCCAGCCTGTGTTTTTACTTTGAAAGAGTATTAAAATATGAAACAATATGACATTCTGAAGGGCACACTTTTGAGATGAATGTTAACTAAATCACAGATGAAGCTTAACCAGTGTCTCACTTGGGCTTCACTGAACTATACAAGGATTCAACAAATGAGCTGAATGTGAATTTTGATTTGTTTCCTTTGAAGTGGGATTCTGGGTGCTGAAAATTAAAATATAGCATTTGTAACAAAATTTCTCTTTCCTCTATTTTCAAAATTTAGCCAAATAGGATTAATTTAATTGGTGTTCTACATGTTTCTTGTTATTGAGGCCAATAACAATTATATACCTTTGTGGTATACAACATAAAATAAGAGAATCAAGACCATTATCCCATGGAAATTATCTAAAGATACAAACACAAGCCTGAAGAGACATCTCTATAGTTATATTAGCTGAAGCAAAGGATTGGGGTTTCAAGATGGGCCCTTCCTCCTTGACAGAAGCACTGCCATCTACAGATTCTCTCCATGGTAGTTAGATATAGGGTGGCCCCAAGACAGAGGGGCTTCACAATTCAAAATAATATCCAAAAGGGCTCTAGATTAGTTGACCAGGTATAAGGGAGTCACAATTTGGACTTATCTATTTATTTTTAGTAGTGCTATGGATGGAACTCGGTGTTTTTCACACAGTAGCACATACTAGGAAAATGCTTTACCGTTGAGTCCCAGTCCCCACTCTAACCCTATAATTTGGATATTAAGGAGGCCTTAAATAGCCAATCCTTCACAAATAGGCTTTAGACTGGCCGTTCAATCTTTGTGGTTCTCAAATAACAGGGGAGGATGGCTACAAAGGAAAACCTTTAGGGAAGATTAATGAGGGAAAGAATAGATGTTAAATATTTCCAGCATCAAAAATATTTCTGTTGGATAATGCTATATAGCTATAGGGTATAAAAATTTAAGTGATAACTTTTTATAATATCCTTTTCAGAATTAATCTGCAACCATTTCATCTTAATTCTCCAGAAGTGGGCAATCCAATATCCCTTTTGCAGCTACTATTTCAATGGATAGTCCAACCCTTGCATACTCAAATTGGAAAACCAAATAAATCTGAAAAAACATGTCTTCCTTGGAATGTGCTAATTTCTAGTTACTCATGGCTATGTATAAGAACTCAAACTAAAACCTGTTCTTCACATTAACAGACAAAAAGTGCTTTGTCTGATTATCTAAAATTGACTTCCCACACAGGAACTTAAGTGATAGCAAGCTGTTAACAATGGGTGACTCATCCTTTAAATATCAGCTGCCCCCTTAAGTCCCAACTTTGATTAAATGTCACTTTCTGAAAAGGCTTTCCCAACCATCATTCTATCCCCTTATTTATTATCCTCTGACATATTACATATTTATTGGTTTGCCTAACTTTGCTATTTTTAAGTGTACTCTCTTTAAAGAAAGTATCTAACTCTTTTATTCACTAAAGTATTAATAATGCCTAAAACAGTATCTCTATTTTGTTGATTTTATATATTATCAGTAGAAACTTGTAGAATGAATTTATGAATAGGGAAATTCAAAAAATACATGCAAAAATCCTGCACATGCTATATTTCTTTGGAGATAAGGAAAGACAGTAGAATGAACTGGACATAATTTTCCTATGTTCATATATGAATTCACCACCAGTGAAACTTCACTTCATGTACAATTGCAAGAATGGGATCCTAATTAGAATAAGTTATAATCCATGTATGCATAATATGTCAAAATACACTCTAGTGTCATGAATATCTAAAAAGAATTTAGAAATTTTAAAATACATAATTTAGATCTTATTCTGTAGCCTAGAAATACAAGAGCCTGATTTATACACATGTAATGCCATCTTACTAACAATAAACTTATTCTTTCCAATATCCATACACGAAAATTTAGCAACAACGTCCATAAATGAAAATTGTGACAAAACACTTACTTTATCGGAACCAAAAAATAAACATAAACTGAAGCAGCAATTATATGGAAGGTTTATATTTCAAAGGCTTGTTTGTTGTTATCATTGTTGTGTCAGGGAATTTGTAACAAAAATAATTTTATTCATATTAGATAATTTAGATTACTGAAAATTTTTTCTTACCCTTGAAATTAGATATACCTATGTATTTATACTGCATGATCAATGACCTTGTACCTTTTGTCTTTTAAGGCTTCCCTAAGAGTTTTAGCAGGAGCTCCAACAAGCTCAACCTTGGCTATAGAACACAGGGCATTTTCAGGCAGACCCATATAAGGGGGTCTGTTATTCTCAGCACCAATGGCTGTTCTCTGCTATGTCTGCTTCCCCAGATCCCCTGTTTGCCAAAATGTTAACTGTACTGTCAGGGCTGAAGGAGCCACAAAAGTTAAACAATGTGTGTGCAAGAAGATAAGAATTCTGGATGAGAGCAAGGGTTAGAAGAGGAAGCTGAAG
Organism: Callospermophilus lateralis; assembly: GCF_048772815.1. Classification (NCBI taxonomy): domain Eukaryota; kingdom Metazoa; phylum Chordata; class Mammalia; order Rodentia; family Sciuridae; genus Callospermophilus; species Callospermophilus lateralis. The sequence continues at coordinate 1,267,385 of NC_135325.1, forward strand.
AAGAACAAAAAAAGAGATTGGGTCAATGCTGGTTAAAAATAGAGCTCAAGTGGACTCAAAAGAAAGTGATAAGCAAATTAAATTAGAGAGAAAAGAGCAGGAAGATAAAAGAAATAGAGAAAGCCCTAAATTGCCAAAGGACTAAGACATACAAAGAAAAGGCTAAGGAGGAAAAATTGTAATAATGACAAAAAAGAGAAATGTTTAGCAAAGGAAAAAAGAAGGTAAAAAAAGACAATAAACAGTGAGCATAGCATGAAAAGAGAAAATCAACACAGGACATAAATACACAAGAGAGAAAATAAAGGCATGGTCATGCACATACCCTGACAAACACAATGAAGTGCCATGATTGCAGATGTAACTAAATGTAAGAACATTGAGGAGAAAGTAGCCTGGATTATCCAGGTGAGACCAATCTAATCACTTGAGGTTTTAAAAGTGAGAACCTTTGCCAGTGGGCATCTGTCAAAGAAAGAAGAAAGGCAGCAAGGCTCAGAGAGATGAAGCCCAATTCTGAGAATACAAAAAGCCTCTTATTGGTAAATATGCTTTTGCTCAGAGAATTATCTCTATTAATTGATAGAACTCAGCCTTCTTGGGATTTCTTCAGTTTTTGTCACTGGATAAGAATTCACCTCAACTTCACATAAATCCCTTGGAAAACAACCTCTTATTGTGTTTTCAAGATTGGTTCTATATTAAAGAGACTCTTTTCCTAAGAAAAAGCCACTCTTCACTTTACCTCTGTCTTTGTACTATTTGTATATTTTCCCTCTCTTCCAGACATACTCACAAAATGAACAAAACATTGTTTTCTAGAGTTATATTTGCATGCAAACTGTTTTATTCTCTAATGATCAATCATGTTCTCATGTCAATAAAATGTTTAAAAATAATTTAGTATATGCAATTTTATCACTCAACTAGCTTAATAGAAAGGGAATTTATTATAGTCAAAGTAGTCTGCTTTGTGATAAAGTGTCATTTTTTTCCACTGATTCACATTTAGAAAAATACGGCCAAAATGTTAATTTCTTTTTGTTAAAACCAGAAATTCTATTATAACATTGAGGCACATTAAATCTTCAATAAAATAAAAAGACAGTGCCTCCCCTTTTCTAGGTTAAATTTATGACATGGTAAAAAATAAAGTAAGACTATAGATGATAAAAATATTTTAAAGAATGAAATAGTTAGGGCTGGGGCTGAAACTCAGTGACAGATTGCTTGCCTAGCATGTGTGAGGCACTGGGTTCAATCCTTAGCACCACATAAAAATGAAACCAATAAAATAAAGGCATGCTGTACACTTACAACTACAAAAAGAATTTTAAAAATATGTTTAAAAAGAATGATATAGTGGTAGTGAAAGTCTAATATTGTTGCTTAAGTTTATTAACATTATTATTACCAAACTGAATAGAATGAATCAGGATTGAAAACAGGAGTTTCCAAATCAAGATGGCACACTGGACATAGGCATCTACCTCCCTTCTTTCATAAGAACAACTGCAATGACAGAAATACATTTCAAAAAGAGGACTGGGAATTTCAAGAAGATAAAATATGGAATATGTTTGAAAATGAAACCACAGTACAGAAGCCCATGACCTAAACCATGAGAGATGCACAGTTTTTTTCACAAAGGAGACTTGGAGAAGGTTTCAATGATGCAGCCAACCAATACCAAGAACAGAAATTGACCATGAGGAAAGATTTGCATTCAGAAAAGCAGGCCCAGTTGGATCATCTCCCTCTCCTTTGTATACAAAGTATTTGGCAGTAGCAGCTTTGCTCCTGAGATAAAGCCCCTTATCTGTTAGAGTGAGCAGTGTAGCCTTAAATTGAAAGATATAGGAATGAAATAACTATGAACCAAAAAGTGAAGAAAGCAGAAAAGAAACAGAGAAAACACAGCAGACATTGAGCTAGCTCTGTTAAAGGATATACTGTTTAGGGACTCAGACTTGTCCCACGTGGAAGATGAGGGCATCAGGATATTTACACACAATTCTACATAGTTCTTGGTTTAGGGTTGCTCCTGCAAGGTTCAGGAGGCAAAGTAGGCTCTAGCAATAAAAGAAAGCCATAAGGCAAAGGAATACAGTTGCTGGGGCTATTCAGGTGGGCACTGAAGTTAAGATGGAAGGAATACTGGTGGGGCCCAAACAGAACCTGCCACAAGCTTCAGCAAAAGGCTTGTGAGGTCAACACAGCAGAGACTCTTGGCACAGTTGGACCTGCACTTCAAAAATCATTATTTTTTTTTATCACTAATGAGCTACTGACTTGGCAAGTCACCTAACTCTTATCTGCAGTTTCCTCATCTAGAAAACAAGGCTAAGTAAACTCAACTCCAAGTCCTATAGGAATAGTAAATTACATGATGCATTTGAGGATTGTAACCCAGTGATTTTAATTAAAATCACTTATGTCACAGCTCTTATTATCATCACATTCCCCTTTCTGCCTCCATGTTTCCATCTTCACATGTTACACTCATTCACCCTCCCTTTAATTAAATTCACCTGGAAATCCCAAATCCATGTTATCTCCCATTCCTTTTCTTGCTTAAGGTTTAACCCCATTGCTAAGATCATGTTGAGGAAAAATATTACAAATACCAGAAATCCTTAAGAAGATAACTCAAAGTATGTTGAAGCATGTCTTTTGTTTTGAAGGTTCCAGAAAGTGAGGATGAAAAATGAATCAAAAGCTTCCTTTTTTTTCACTTTCTAGATGGTGTGATTTCTGTAAATACTTAAATCCCCCTTCTATAAATTGGTGCTAAAATGCCTACCTTCCCCATCTTTCAAAGTAGGAATAGTTACTGTGAATGTTATATAAGCAGAGACTAAAAACTCTATAGTCCTGGTCCAAGGACTGGACCAAATCTTGCTATTAATCACTGGGTCTATATTATTCATTGGCCTATAAGTTCACTAACTTATACTTTTGATCAGTTAACAGAATAAAATATTTACAGTCAATATTCTGCCACTGAAATAATGAAACCATAACTCAGATGCATTCATTTGATTTCTTCACATTAAGAAATTATTGATGCTGATTTTTAAAGTTAGCTATTTTAAGTTATAATATTCATAAACACTATAGCTTTACCATAGATCAGTAATTATTGCTAAGGAATTAGCATTGCTTTTTCCTGCCTTTAAAATTACACAAATGCATGGCTGAATTACTTGAGGATTCTAGTAATTCTAGTGAATTACTTGAGGATTGAAGGGAAACCATGCCCTTTAAAAAAAGTCACTGATTCTTTTTAGGAAAAAAAGTCTTTTTATCTTTTAAATAAATTCAAGTTTCTATGAATTATCTTCTTAGAATATGTCCCATGTGAATACAAATGACCTGAAAACCTTGTCGGTCCTTATCACAGTGTTCATGATAAATTTCCTTGTATGTGGTATGCAGCCTTTGAACATATGAGAAGCTAAAAAACTCAGAGTTCTATTTCATTGCCATGATACCCCCACCAACCCTATTCAAAGTGTTGTTTTCACACTGGAACAATGACCTCAGACAGACAAGAGCTCTTAAAAATATTCCTCATTTATCTTTATTCTGTCACTTGGGTTCCTTAGCATTGTCTCTTGGGTGCTGTCACACTTTGCTTAGGAAAAGATAAAGTATTCCAGAAACTGGAGTCAACTGGAACCCTTCAAAGATGACAAGGAAGAATATGCAAACAAATTAGGTTTTGAGAGCACATGAACTCAAATCAGAAATAAAAATATGTGTCCTCAAATTTAATAAAATCCTTTAACAATAAATGGCAATATTTATATTTTCAAACCCTTAAAATTATGACAGAAATGCCTCCATTTATTAATTTGTCTGTTGTTTAGTGGTTTGAACTATCTGGAACGTAATCTTCAATCCGGAAATAACCCTAAAGCTTTCTCATGAACTTTCTTCTCAAGATAGGGAAGTTCTGAGACCCCCTTTGGCCACAGTTGATGGGCTTCATATTGTGTTTATAACTAAGGTTACTTAATGAGCTTGGTTATCTGGTTTCCTGTGGCAGCCATAAATTCTGTCTTCAGTTAGAGACAAGCAGTAGAAATTTGTGAGATGTACTGTGATGAATGAGGGAGTAAAAGAAAGTAAGTCTGGGACTAGGCAACTGTTTCTACATACCTCTGGGCTTTCTGGAGACCTCCCTATCACAACACAGTTTGCACAGTGGAGACTCAGATGGATTGAGAAAAGAAACCAACTTCTCTGAGACTTCTGAGTTTTGAAGCTAGGGAAGCACATCCTGACTCCTGCATCCTTGCACTCACCCAGAGCAAATTCTACCCCATAATCTGTAGGGCTCAGAGACCAGGCTCATCCCCAGGAGGTATTCCTGCCAAAGGCCAAAAATATGTAGTTTAGTCTTGGCTGTACCCAGTCCTGGAGTGAATATGCAAGTCATATCTCCTAAATTAGTAATTTTAGATTTTATGCTAATAATTTGCAGGAAGATGAAAGTCAGGCTTAACGGATAGAACTTCAATTGTCAAGACAACATGTGCATTCATTTCCTGGGTTTCTATAGAACTGACCAATCATTGGATGGTGATTCTATATTAAATTCACCAATGATGCTCCTAGCTCCAATTTTTCAACCTACAACATGGGTAAGCCTTTTATTTTTTTCTACGTACCAGAGGCATAGCACCATGCCAAGAGATGATAGGAGTGAGCTGGTGAATGAATTGCTTAAACTCTTAATGAATTTCTACATATATGTTAGTTTATGGACTCACTGACCTATATATTTCTGCTAACTTAACAGAATAAAATACTTAAGAATAAATATTCTTCCATCAAAATTATGAAGCCATAACTAAGTTGCATGAGTTTGATTTCCTCATACTAAGAAACTATTGATACTGTTCCTAAACTTGATTTTGTTTTTCAAAAATGTGGTTTCTGAGTATCCTAATGAATCTAGGTCCCAGTAGAAGTAGCTCAGGCAATTTGTCTTTCACCCTGGATAGTTTTAATGCAGCCAACTTTATGTGGAATAATCTAGAAGAACACTTTTTTTCCTTAATAATAATATAGATGGTGAAGGAAATCGGGTAAGTTGTAAAATCCCTTTCTGTTTTACAAAAAGTTTAGCCTTCTAAAGTCAAAGGAATCCATCAATACAAAATGACTCTAAGGGGATTTTTTTTACAAAGTTTCAAAATATATATATTTTTTATGCTCAAGCAGTGTTTTTTAAAGACATTTGTTGGAGAATGGTGTGGCATTACCTTACAAACTACCTGAACTCAGACATTCTGTCTGGCATTTTTATCTTTACAATACATTCTTGCCTGTAATGTGTGCCCCATAAATCTCACATAAAATAACAAGTGACAAGCAGTTTCTGAAGAAAGACTCAGATAAAAATAATTACTCCATGGGCTCCCCAGAATACATTTTTAATCAGAAAACTTCACAAATACAATAACCTATTTGGGATTTGCCAATAAAGCAGAAACTCAATGCAATTTGCAACTTAACTTTCTGTGACTCTATCCTTTCCAAAAGGGGTTTTATATTGAATTCAAACATTCAACTTTAAGCCTAATTTTGGAGAATCAAACTGCAAATGAAACCTGTAAAAACATAGTCACATTTTTTGAGCCTGGACTAAATCTCTAAGGCTTCCCTACTTAGGTAGCAAAAAACAAGAGAAAAAGAGCCTTCTTTGATTTTCAGCTGGGCGTGGTTCCTGGATTTGTAATTGCACTGATTTCCCCATGAGTCACACTTGTTCCTAGTATACGCCAGACTTTCCCCTTTTGGATGCCCAAAGAGAAACTTCTATTCGACAAGGGAACACTGGAAAGTGATGAGGAAACCATATGATAGTGTCCAGCTCAATCAAACACAGAACTGCCTGGTGGTTTAGAGCAGAGATTCTCCCACTTGAGTATGCAAGAAGAAGGACCTAGGGGGCTTTGAAGTCAATATCCTTCAGACTCTCTTTACCATAGAAGGGTAAGTTTCTGTCTGCTAAGTTAAAGTAGAATATATGTGTTACATTTAGAATTCTAGTCTATACTCAGTTTAAAGGTAATAACAATAAAATAAACCTAACATTTATTTCTATGGTCATAAGACTTAAAAACTAGTTCTATGACTAATATGCTGAAGATATTGTTATGACCCTCAAATAATCTTGATTTAAAACATAGATGTTTCAGGTTGTCTCTAAAGCAATATATTATGCCATTTTCTCAAATCTCTTCCATCCCAACAACCATAGAAGATAAGAATCAGTTGTTTTCCAGAGGACAAAAGCATCCAAAGAGGTTGAGAAATTTCACAAGAAACTGGCTAAAAGGTTAAGGCAGCATTTATCCCATATCTTTTATCAATACCCTCCCATAAGAAGCATTATTGTTAGTTTTTCATGTTGCCACCAGGGGGAGTACAGAACTTTCTCACACAGTCCCTAGCATTTGTCAGACGTGAGATCCTGAGCCTGGATGACCACAGTTGAACAAACCTTTTAGTTACTTCCTAACAGGATAAAAATATCAGCTGGCGTGCACTCAGGAGCAAAGGCTGTATGAGCCACTCTGTATACAAGGTTCTTTTTAGCTTTTCTATTTCAAACACTGCAGTAACAACTATTTTTGATCCTGGAAGACAAGAGATGACAAAGTTAACTGTGTCCTTTGTGTTCTTTCTTTCTTTACATTTAAGGTGAAACATTAGGAATAAGACAAGTAAAAACTAACATTATATAAGATGAAAGTCTGAAATTTAGACACAAGAAAAGTACAGGGACCAATAGATTTATTATGAGGAGTAGGATAGGAAAAGGTGATTTGACAGTATAGAGGGAAGTGTCCATTTGGCTCCCTTTAGCTTCCTTAAATCAACTATTGAACAATCACAATGATAATGAAATTGGTGGTGGAGATAGTGGCAGTGATGATAATTTGTAGTTGGTCTGGAAAGTGATGGTGGTAATAATGTTGAAATTTTAGCTTAATCAAAACCTACTACCATACAAAGATCCTGGACTAAGCAATTTATATTAATAGCTAATTACAAAATTACTTTAACTCCAGGAGGAAAATTTGAAGTCTTTCTTTGTCTACATATTGAAAATTTAAAGTTAGAGAAAACTTAGGCATCCTGATCATTCTCAAAAATATTTTTCAAAGCCTCCAAAGAGGCTTTGATAAGTAAGTAAATAGATAGCTGTAAAGGAGAATATTGTTAATGAAATATTAAATGAATGATTGTTATATAGAAAATGCTTTTGTGTTCAGATAAAATTTCATAGAGCTGGCTGAAGATGTAGTTCAGTGGGAGCATATGCCCAACATGTTTGAGGGCCTGGGTTCAATCGTGAGTATTGAAAAAATATTCATAGTTGTATTTGTGAAAACTGGCTCTTCATCTGATGATCTATTGACCCATTTCCCTTAATGCCCAGATAAAATAAGGCAAGACTGCATATACTATATGAATTATGTCATATACTCAGAAATAGTTCTTATTACAATTTCACTCTTTATATAATTTTTTCTATAGCCACAACTTATTTACAGTGAGCACATATCTGGTTTTAGGTAAAGCCCCAAATAATACAGATTTGTCATAACAGAACAAAAGATGTAGCCTTCCAGGGTATACCCAGAATAAATATCACCTGCATTTATGAGTCTGAAACATAACATGTGTGTTTACTTGTTTTTTAAATCACTAAACAGTCATTGAGATGTCACCTAAACAAGTCAAAGTATAAATGAGACCACCAACAACAAAATTAAAATGTTTCTATAATGAAAGTCAAAACAAATGAGACCAAATCACCTTATATTGATACCAAGTTTCACTTGGATTTATCTGTTAGATGTGAACTTAAATGCAGAGGCGGGTGTGCCATCTCTAGTCACATTATTAAAAACAATAATTTTTTTGGTATCTGGATAAATAAACTACACATTTTATTAGATATCCCATTTCCTTTTAGCTAAAGCCACTCTGAGACTGAGCCAAAGCCTCTTCTATGTAAATGACATCAATCAGATTGGCATTTGCCAGAACATTCCAAAATCAAAAAGGCATACATTTTTAAGAGCCTAAGTTGGCTATCTTTAAGTCAGCAAATAAAGCAGTCCTGAAGAACAAGGACTGGGTGTTCCACAAAGAAATATTATGCTTCTTGGTTCCTTGTAGAGAATAATCTAGAAACTTTCAAAGGGATTTTATTTTTTATTTAAATTGACTTGATGAAACTCAGGATCCCAAATGAAGGGAATTCTTTGGATAATAAGGGTTTGCCTAATGACTTCTAAAAGTGAATTCCATAATTAAGATTTATATCTAAAATCAAATCTAAAAGATTGCAAAAAAGTTCTGCCTGCTTAGATATGTCATTTTCTCTCCTCCATCACCTTCCCTACAAAAAAAAAAAAAATCAGGATGAGTATAAAGCTACCTAAAAATAACATTTACAAGGGTTTTATTTTTGATTCTTGGTTGTGGTCCTTGCCATTAGTGGCTATGCTATTTGGATCTCCATTTCTGATGCATACTGAGAATCTTAGGTGCAAATTATCAGTCAATGTGATGAATAAGAGGGTGGTTCTGATCATGTATCCCTACCTTTCTAAAAATTGCAACAAAACAGCTACTTACTCTCATTTCAAGGAAAAATCATTCCATTTTTTGAAGAAAATGCAGTTGGTTATGTATTATGAAGAAATAGGCTAAGGAGTGATGATACTTCAGAAAATATGAAGACTGGAGAATGAGGAATTTCAAACTATAAAAGGAAATATAGTTTGGGGCCTTGAAAAGAAAATAGGGCATTTCTTCTTGCATCTAAGCATAAATTAGAAGATAAATAAAGTTTAATCATACAGTTTTCCTGATTCATATTGAAATTTGCAGAGTAAATAATTGAAAGAGTGATGGAATTGTAATGCCTAAAAAAGTGCAAAGAACATTTTAATACCCATTTGTAGGAAAAAAGGTAAATAAAAAATATTGATGGAATGGACCTCATAAGAGAATTAGGATTTCAATTTCCAACAAAATTATGGGTCCAAGATCTACCCACTTTTAGTACTCATGTAAAACAATCTTACCACAACCAAGATTTTAGTCTCTAAATAAAATTTTCCCCACTAAAAAGAACCCAGAATCCTTAAAGAGTAGTGGGTTCCATGTCTTGTTGCAGAAAATATCAGGTGTGAAACACTTTGTTGTCTCCAGGAAGCCCAAGTGCTTTCAAGTATGGTGCTAACTGGACAATTGGGCCAGCTTAAAGAAATGCTCACTGAAGGAGTTATAATTTAAGTATCAAAAAGAAAACAATAGGGCTGAGGCTGTAACTCAGTGATAGAGTGCTTGCCTGGCTTGTATGAGGCCCTGGGTTTGATCCCTAACACCACATTAAAAATAAATTAAAAGCTGTTTAAATGTGTTAAAAAAGAAAACAATTCTGTGAAGAGCCTTGAGAACACAATGATATTCAAAACCCACATAAGACATGATAGTCTCAAGAAAGCTATGCAAATTATCTCAAATTATTACATACTAACAAACCCAAGAACATGCTTTTCAAATTCAATTTCTGCTGAAATTGATCAAGGTGGACAGTATAACGTTGCACAAAGTGTTTCAAACTGGGTACCAGTTGCTTAACAATGGTTCTCAACCCTGGATGCACATTAAAATCACTTGGGAAGATTCTAAAAATATGAATGCCTAGGACATATCCCTAAACCAGTAAAATCAGAATATATATTGGAATATTATTCAGTCACAAAAATAATGAAATTCTTTCATTTGAGGCAACATGAAGGGAACTAGAGATCTTTTATGTTTAGTGAAATAAACCAGCAATAGAAAACAAGTACTGCATAATCTCACTCAAATGTTGAATCTAAAAAATGTCAATCTCATAGAAGTTGAGAGTATAATAATGGTAAACCAGAGGCTGAGGAGAGCAGGGAGGAAGAAAGGATGGGGACATACTGATCAATGGGCACTAAGTTACAATTAGATAGCATTAGACGTTCTGGTGTGTAGTTGCACAGTAGAGTGACTATACATAACAATAATGTACTTTACATTTCAAAAAGCTAGAAGAAAGGATTTTGAAAGTTTTTACCACGAAGATATGATAAATGTTTAAGGAGATATATATGCTTAACTTGATTTAAATATTAAGTAACATATATATTTATCAAATCATTATGCTGTACTTCACTAATATGCACAATTTTATGTTTTTATATATTGGTTAAAAGTAATTTTTTAAAATAAAAATAAAGTAAAATCAGAATTTCTGGAGATGGAATTTGGGCCCTGCCATATTTGAGTTTCCCAGACCATTCTAGTGAGGGTTGAGAACCATTGGTCTAGAATATAGCATGACCAGCCATCCTAGGGACTTCCCTGGTTTTAGCACTGAAAGTCCCTTGTCCCAGCAAATCCTTCAGTCCTGGACAAACTGGTAACTCTCTCTGATCAGGTGACAAAAAGTTGTCACAGAAATGTTGAGTGAAAATTACACAAGAATATATTATTCAAGGATTGGCTTTAAGTGACTATAATTCTCCAAACTGCAAGAAAAGGTCAAGAATTAGATAGGTCAAGGCCTAGAAAGGTCAAGGACTACTATAGAAATGACTATATCCCAATAGAGGCCCAATAAAGTTGAAGAACTGGGTTGGAAAAACCTAGTTCATGGTATCTTGGTCCAAAATATCTTACTAGAAACCCCAAATTTATAACTTCAAAGACACATTCTTAACCAATAACTCTGTACTCACAGCTTCTATTTTCTTTACGTGAGTCAGTAACTTTGCAATTCTGAGAAGTATACTGATACTAATTCTAACACTACAGCTAATGCTAATTCAGGTACTGGCAGTAATGATAATGGTAGCTCTAATATAACCAGTGTTAAGAATACTCATGCTGCTACTAATACCAACACTAATACAGATGCCAGTACTAATACTAATAAAATAAATGGAGCTAATGGAAAAATTAATCAAACTTTGGTACTAACACTATTGAGCTGGGTATAATAACTTCTGGAGTCAACCTGTTAGAATATCAAGTTTTGTTTTTTCTTTAAGGATTTTGAGTTGTTTGGGAGAATCTGACATATTAAACTTATGATTTTAATTAAAAGACTTGAGAGTGGCTCACAGGTAAAGCGCTTGTGTAGCATGTATGAGACAGTAGGTTCAATTCTCAACACCACATATAAATAAATAAAATAAAAGTCCATCAACAACTAAAAAATATTTTTAAAAGACTTGAGATTTCATGATTTAAGTTTGTAATACTGACTAAATATTTGAGAAGATCTTATGCATTGAATCTGGAAGTTCAGATTTTATAAGGAACATTTAGACACTCAAGTGTTAAATTTGAAAGTCTGGCTGGTATTTAAAGGCTCAAGAGAAGGGTAGTGGTTTCATTTGTTTTTCTAAGTTAATGCAAAATTGACAAGATTTAAAAGCAAATGAGATGTGTGAATTGAGGTGTTAGGCTTAAGAACAGGTGTTTTTAAAAATATATGTTGAAACACTGAACAATCCACAAAATAAGAATCAATGTTAATATTATTGTACAAGTGAACAGAAGAAAGCTCAGGCTTTAAAAAATGCAGGTGGTGGGTTATTTCTAGAAATGGTGTGGATTTGTGATCTCAGATGGGACAGAAAAGAAGAAATAAAAGAGGATTTCTGGAAAACCAGAATATGGAAAAGAACAGAGCAGATACAGTGATCCTTAAGTCTGAATGAAGAGGTCAAAAGGGGCCCATGCATGCATTGTGCTGTGGGAAGCTCCACTCCTAAATCTCTGGGATGAATCCAAGAGGTATTTTTGCAATGATTCAGATCTCAACCAGAGTTGAGAGAATCTGACACAGTTTTAGCAATGAGGCAATTTATGATTTATTTTGGAAGAACTACCTGAAGAAACAAGATGAAAGTTGCTGGTGATATTTAACATAAATACTCTCAAGCAAGCCAAGGATAAAGCTATGGAGATTTTATTTGGAGGTACAAAGAATGTAAGAGCACTGAGCTTAGGGAGAGGCAGGCTAGGCAGTTAGAGGGCAGGTGAGCCTGTCTTGTGGCAAGGGGAGAGGTGAATCCAGACGTGACGAGATGCCTGACGCCTGGGATGGTTTGCCTCGCCCAGGGCCACTGGCCATAATAGGAACCTGAGAGCCCTACAGACATGAGGTGTCATATTTAAATACTCAGGTGGGGCAAACAGGGCCCAAAGACTATACATTTATAATAACACACAAACTAAATTTACTGGTCAGAAGTTAAAAATAACAATGGGTGGGGATCAACAAAGCAAACAAATCACAGTCAAGTAAGTAAAACATACTTTCCCAGCATCTTGAAATACACTTAAGAATTCACAAAATGTGAGCATGTCATGTAAGGATGGAAAAATGAATAAGTGGGAGCACAAATAAAAGAAAGAAAATTAATCTACAAATAGCAGTAAGGAAAAAAATTGAGGCACGTGGTGATGGGAATTGAGGATCGTGATCTCCTGGCAGAAGAAATAAAGTCAGCGTTCTATAGAGATATATGCATACCAATGTTCATAGCAGCAAAATTCACAATAGCCAAATATGACCACCCTCTATGTTTTATCTGATATGTGGAAGCTAGAGAGAAAAGAAGGATCTCATGCAAATAGAAGGGAAACCAGTAGACTAAAGGAAGGGGACCATGGGGAGGGAGGAGGGCAGGTACAACGGAATTAAATTGACCAAATTATGTTACATGCATGTACAAATAAGCCACAATGAAACCCACTATTCTGCATAATTATTATGCATCAATAAAAGGGATACCCATTTAAAAACAAAGGTTTTTTTCCCTCCAGGTGGAATGAGGTTAGCAGTTAAAATTGAGGCAGCAGTCAAAAGAAGGTCATGGATTAAGTGAACTAGATTCAGGCAGCATTTGCCTTGTGAGTACAGGTTTGAACAAAGGAAAAACACTTGGAAAAGTTATTTGGTCAAAATAATGATAATAATAAGAAAGGTTAGGCAAAATTGAGCAGTGTGTTGCAGACAGGAAGAAAGCAGGCCACTGGTAAACTTGGAGAGGTGATCAGTAAAGGATAAAGGCAGCAAAGCCACATAAATCTCCATAAGCAGGTGTCCTGGTTGAACTCTGGAATCACCTGGGGAGATCTACAAATAGCTACGCCCCACCCTGGGAAACTGAACTGGGTCCTCTGGGGCTTGGTGCTTGAGCATGAGGTTACCTACACTCCCAGATGACTCCGATATGCTGCCAGGGTTGTGACCCACTGATTTGAAGATCCAGAATGAAAACATGAAGTCCCATGCCACCAAATTATCAGACCAAACAGCCATTTGCACCTAAGCATTCCAATAATTGCAGCCAACGTCATTTCCATATTTAAACTCAGCAGATAAATGGCACAATTTTTCACTCAATTTAAGAAGCTTTAGAGAAGAAAGTTTTAACTAAACTCAGAGAAGGAAATGAGAAAAGATGTTTAGGTGGCTAGTAAAACAATTATTTTTAAATATTATTTAAATAGAAATCTAATGCACCAATGATCTCTATACTGATAGCACCCATAAAATAAAAATGAGTAACAATGAGAACTAATAGTGTCTTATTTAGAACATAAAATACCCACAGATTCTTTTTCATTTCCATCTCTGCTCTATATCAGTGGTTCTCAACTGGGGGCAATTCTGTCCCCTCAGGGGACATTTGGAAATGTCTCAGACATTTTTTCATAGTCATAACTAGGGACTTGTTACTGGCGCCTAGTGGATAGAGTCTGGGGACAGTGCTAAAATATCTTACAACACACAGGACATCCCTCAAAACAAAGAATTATCCAGCTTGAAATGTCAATGGTGCCAAGGCTGAGAAATCCTGCTCTAGACAATATGGTTAATGTTTTTGCAAATAATAACTAAATACTCCATGCCTTTCAACTGAAACACAAATAAAATAAGTTTCAACATGTAGAATTTATATGCCAAATTAAAGAAAAATGAAAAAGCCTCTCACAGAAAATAAAACCACTAATAAAATTATGTTGTGGCTTTACCACAATGACAAATCAAGGTCTAGAGAATTAGAACCTTGGCCTACTAGTATGTTTAAGGGAAAACTACTGCATTTCAAATGTAATTCAATTATGGGAATTGAACTTAGACAAATTGAGAATCTTGTTTAAATGAAGACTTCTAAAGAGCATGCTTTATCATCCATATTTAATAAATGATGTGTAAAGGCAAATATTTAAATTGAATATTACAAACTCCCCAAATCACATATTTGTAGAAAAAAGTAAAGCCCTTATAACTATACAAGTATATTCATTTTTCCAAGCTCCTTAACTTAACTCATTTTTGGAAATAGAGACAGAGGTGGGATATCAATATTTTTCAGAATTTCAATGCAAATCAACAGTGAGAAATAATATAAGCCCCAAACATGAGAAAGTAGGTGTGGCTAGAATAGAGGAAGAGTTTTATGTGGCTTAGAAAAACAACAAAAACTAATCTTTTGTCTCCTGTCCTTGGTCTGTGACAGATGTTAAATGTTAAGTAGAAGACTATTTTAGAGAAATATTGAAAATTTATTATTATTTGTTTTAATCCAGAAAGCATGGAAATATGAGTGGGAGCTATGAAACAGACAATTTAAGCAATTGATAAAGACTATTTCCACGTGCTTAATACTTACAAGGGATTGAGGGTGTGTGATGAGGAACAACCAAGCCAATTATCAAGAAACTTGGCTGAACATTCTGATCAACTGGGGACTGGGGGCATTTTAAAAATTAATACCCAGACTTCTTCCCAGACCAAATAAATCAGAATTTCTAGAAGTGGGCCTGACATTTGGAGCATGCCTCAAAATTGAATATGCATATGATTTGTTATGGGACCATTCTAAAATATAGACTCTGATTTGAGTAGGTTTGAAATCTGCCTGAAATTCTGCCTTTTTTATGTCGATAGTGCTTGTCTAACGGTAACACTTGGAATAATGAGGTATCAAAAAACCTCCTGGATGATTGTAATGTGCAGTCATCATTGAAAATATCAACAACTGAGCACTTAGGTTTGGGTTAGGAGCTATGTGGGCATAGAAATGAAATACATTTAAGGAAGCATCACTCAAATAAGAAATGACTCCATCCTAAATCAGTCATGCAGTCCACATATCTTTGGCTTAACTTTCACAAGAAAAAGAAAAGGTCAGATTTTTCTGAAGATAAGGAGTTCAATGTGGAACAATATGACATAGTTACTCCTCTGGAAGGGTAGCCCATTTATTGCTGACATATTACTGCAGGCAACATTCCTCTTATGGAAGACTTCTGTCAGCTGAGTACTGCATGGGTTGCTCCTTTTGGTCATTTAGGCCTACTTCCAAGTTAACACTCCCTACATCACCCTAGCACTCTCATTTTTTTAATTCTGAGTTTTTCATTAGGTATTACCACTAGTTAACTAACTAATAACAGTGATTAGTGAGAAGAAACCAACAACTTCAAGCCCTGCAGAAACATGAATAACGTTCATAGGGTCATTGGAGGAAGAGAAATAGGAAGAGAGTGAATAATAACAAATGGGGGAGTAATTGCATTTATTGATTAATCTTACATTAATCATCTCATTTGCTACCTAGAAAAAACTTGGGAAGTACAGTGGGGATTATCTCCATTCTCAAAACCAGAAAACTGAGTTTTTTGAAATGCCACAAAGGATATAAGTAATAGAAGTGTGAATGGGAGGCAGACCTCTGGATTCAAAGTCTGTAGTCTCTCAACTTCTCCTAGTTGCTTTCTTTATTTTTTTCAACATATACTTAAAAAACAAGGATCAAATCTTAAGAATAAGCATTCAATTGAACTTGTTAGTCAAAGATTTTAAAAGCACATGCATTAATAAATGAAACTAAAAGTACTTACTTGTAAGTGAAGGACTGAAATCAATCTTACACATTCAAACTTAAAAGAGAAGAGAAACATTATAGTGTATCTTTTTCTTTCTTAGGCTGCCCCTTAGAAAAAATCAAAATATGATAAATGAGAAGAAACATTTTAAAAACTACTTATTCAGGATTCACAGTGATCTGAGCAAGCATCCATCTGTGGTTAATATGGAAACAGCCTACTGATCTAGATGCCAGACTTCTAAAAAAAAATCTCAATTTTCTAAAATTAGCAAAAAAGATATCTGAACAGCAATCAGGATTAGTGACATAATTTGGAGGGTCCTAAGCAAAATGAACACATTCAAGACCTCTGGCTCAAAAAGGATTAAGGATTTCAAGAAGGTGATGGCAGAGTGTTAGCCATGCTGTCCTCCTGAGCATGGGGTTTGGTATAACTGCACAGGTCAAGTGCCAATAAAGTTGGCCATGGCAACCAAACTGATTGCCACAAAAAGTCTGGAACAAGGAAATGTAATTTTATTCAAGAATTTTATTCTCCAAAATCTCCTCTCTCCTTTGACTTTCTTAGTGAATTTGTCTCTGGACAATCAGAATTAACAAAAGAGAAATGAGTGAAGACTTTCAGAAGGAAGATGCTTCCTTTGGAAGGGAAAACTGAAGAAAGGAATACTAAAAAACGGACTCAGGTCTGTGAATCATTATAACAAGGCCAGCAACGGATAACATTTTCCAGTGCACCCACTGATTGCAAAGAGAGCAGCCTATAATATATTTTGGAAAATATTTATCAAAAAATTATGGACTCAATGAGGTGGTAGCATACTGATACAATGTTTTAATAACTGATTTTCTGAGGGAAAGCACTGATTCCCGGGATTTGTCAATTTCTGTGGTGTAAATACTCCTGTTGTGGCCTATTTTGAAGTGTCAAGATAAGGAATGGACCTCAGAGTTGGGAAGAGATTTACATAATTGGTTCACCAGCCAGTGCAAGCCAGCTCCAGCATGCTGCTGAAGTGGGGAAAACATTAGATGCTGCAGGGAGTGAAAATACAAGGCAGGCCTGAGGCCCAGGAGGAGAAATAAAATTCAGTTCCATTCCCTTATAAAACATTTTGTTCCAAGGGTTCAGAAATAGAGAAGGTAACTGTTGCTATGTGCTAAAATAGGGAATTAATTCCAGTGGCAAAATCATCTTGGATAATCACAAATTGACTATATAACTTTTTACCTTATCATTTGCCTTCCAAAAATAATTATCTCTGAATGATTTCACACTTAAAGACTGTATGTTTAAAGATCAACAAATCATAAAAACAACTGAAAACTATGCCAGTGATATCATTATTTTTTTAAAGGTAATATTTGTTTTTAAAAAGGAGGGCATGGCCAAGTAAAAATATTTCCTCTTTTCTGTTCTAATAGTTTAACCTATGAATCAACCTGCAGGAGTACTATCATACCAGACATATGGAGTTCTTACTCTTTGTAGCAAAATCATCAGACTTCATTATTGATTTATATTGTTTCCAATAGAAAGAAGGGAAAATAGTATCTTCAAATGTAAACATTGCAAATTCTAGAAAGAGTAACCCAAATGACAGCTCCCATTTCAGGAAAATTTTAAAATCTCTCAAAAATCAGTAGTCAATCAAACTCTAGCTGTGCACATGATGCCATACAATATACTTCCTTGATGCTCTCTAAGATGGCAGCCATCTTGCTAAACCAGTATGCCAAAATTTTCAAAACTCTTCTACAATTATTCTTCTTTTAACTAGAGGCAAGAAAAAGAAGTCCAGAATGATTTCCTCCTCTTACTGTAGCAACTCCCTCCTCTAAAATGGGCAGAGGTTAAAGTTACTTTTTTCTACTACCTGAAAACTATACTCAATCCACTTTTTTTTTCTTCAAAATTATTTACTGAATGCTTATACATCCTGGACTATTATGAGACTCATCGTTTTGTTATTCTTGTCAGGTACCAGTTAAAATTCTGACATAGTCCTTGGAAGACAAGGCAATATACTGAGCACATAGTAGCCTGCTTATACATCTGTTTAATGTAAATTCAGTCTTTAAAAAAAATATATCAACTAGGTGTAGTGGTGCATGCCTGTCACCCCAGCAACTTGGAGGCTGGACAGAGGATTACAGGTTTGAGGTCATCCTCAGCAACTTAATGAAAATCTATGCAACTTATTGAGACCCTTTAGCAAAACAAAATAAATAAATAAATACAACAAAAATGGCTGATGATGTAGCTCAGTGGTAAAATCCCCCTGGGTTTCAATCCCCAATACCGAAATAAATAAGTATCTCAGTGCCTATTAGAAGATTATTAGTTTTTTTTTTTAAAAAATTGTTCTTAGTTGTAGTTGGACACAATACCTTTATTTTATGCATTTATTTTTATGTGGTGCTGAGGATCAAACCCAGAGCCTCTCATGTGCTAGGCGAGTGCTCTAACACTGAGCCATAACCCCAGCCCCAGAAGATTATTAGTTTTAAACTTTATAGTTTGCTTATATGAGAATATGAGATGTCCTGTTTAATCTGAAATCCTCTTGATAATACTCATTATTTTGGCCTATTAATACACACACACACACACACACACACACACACACACACACATATACGCACACATGCACACACTCCCTAAATGGGGCTTCATCTTTAGGAATCCAAGTAGATAAGAATAGGCTTATCATACTTGGAGGTAGAAGATATCATTACAAGCCATTGCCATGAGATTTCCCTGCCTATAAAAGCTATAACAGGAAACCCTATTTATTGAAAGTTGTCCCTTGAGTAGAAAAGCCAGTGCCAGGCTCCAAAGCTGTGGATATGTCAAAAGTCTTTGGATTTCTGTTCCATGAGCCATCCTTGGTGTCTGGAGACAGATGGACATTGTTTATTTTTCTACATCCTCCTCACCAAGAAGAAAGTTTTGGGAGTTCCAAGAACACTAGTACTATTGAAGTTCCGGAAAATTTGAGCAGGTAGTAGTAGAAAAGTTATTCCTGTGTTATTGTCCAAGCTATGGAAACATATGGGAAAGGTAGCAATGATTAAGCATTTTTATGTGTGTATAATGTAGGCATATAAACACACACATGTATAACACACAGCACTAATATATAGAATATGAAAATGTAACACAAATACATATTGTACAATGTATAATATATGTTACAAATAATCCATTATATAGGCCATAGAACACATAGGTTACAAGGTATACTAATATTTTCTCAACCCCACTTAATTTTATCGCTCTCCTAGGCTGTATAAAAAATCCTGCAGCCAAGCTTCCTGTGAAACCTGAAATAATGTCAGGCCTACAGAACCTTCACACTGGTCTCAACACAGTCATGGCTTTCTTTGAGAGAGACGAGAGAAGTCCCTCTGGTGCCAAATGGTATGAGCTTACACTAACAATCTGGTTGACCTGAGGCAAGATACTGAAATATGCAGGTTCCTAATCTGTAAAATGGATTTAATAATTGTACACGTCCCCTAGGACTATGAAGAAGATTAAGTCAGTATTTGTAAAAATCCTAAACCCAGTGAGTGTCTAGTAATAGTAAGTTCTGTGTGTTTGTTAAAAAATCAAATCTGTGGGAGTGTCTTATTGTTCACAGAGTTGTTAAGAATTTCACTTATCTATATCTAATATGAATACACAACTCATTCTCAGTTTCTTCACTTTTCTTTAACATAAACAAATGTCTTTTCAGAATTCAAGCAAATCACAGAAGAATTTTCAAGTCAATTGTTAAAACTGACATGATTTACAAACTGGAATAAAAGTGCCATTCTCTTCCTTTGAATGTATCAGCTGATCAATGATTTTTTTTCCTAAACACAAGAAATTCCTATATGTACCTGCTTTGGAATAGATATCATTGTTATTTTTATATCAGGTAACTAAGAACTCAGATTAAAACAATTCGAAACTATTGTTAAATTACTTTAAAAAGGCTATTTAAGTATTTTAATAAAAATATGCTTTCATATGGTATAGTAATGTCTTTGTTTCTATAGTTTATATTTTGTTTCCTTTTATACTTGACATTGTTTAGATATTCTAGATGTCTTAATTTCTCAGTAACACTGAGAGTTGCATAAAGACAAACATAAATGCAGAATAACTGCAAGGGAAAGTAACATATGCATAATTTACTTTTGAGTCCAGTGAAATTAAAATTTTAGAAGAATTTCTCTCCTTAGCCTAGAATCTCCAGCAGCTTTTATACTTACAAGTGAACAGATTAGCATTCTTGATGATTCACTGTTTCAAAATAACTCGCATTATACATCCAAAGTTACTGCTCAAAATATTGCTGGCATTTATTTCCTTAAGTATATTTGCTAAGTGGTACTGAAACACAAAAGCCCAAGAGAAAAATCAGAGCTTCTACATTTGAACTAAAAAGAGGACACACACAGAGATCTGTTCTTTCTCTAAAATAGAATTTATTAAATAGTAGGCTTTAGTGGTGTTTGTGAGTATGACATTGTATGTGGGGGGAGAGACAATCAATATGAATTCTGGGAAGCCAAGGCTGTACCTTGAAAAAGCCATCATTATTGCGACTGCCAGTCTGAAATGGGCTGAGGTGATTATACATGGCTCCCCTGCTAAAGAAGCTTTTGTGTATTTTTAGCCTTAAATCTTAGTAGTTCCTGCCACAGTGTAGGCAATTAAGAAACACCAGATAAAACAAAGTCTGAACAAATGTACCATTGTCCTAAGTAGTTTAGAAATTAATATTAGAGGTGTGATTAATATATGTCACATGATTAATCCTAAAGACAATAGTGACATCAATAGACTTGCAAAGAACCAAATGTTAAAGAGGATATGAAAAAAAATGTAACCCTTATATGCCACTTATGGGAAGGTAAAATGGTGTGGCCACTTCAAGGAAAAGTTTGGCAGATCCTTAAATGGTTCATAGTTACTCTATAACCCAGCAATTCTACTTCTTTATATATGTTATGGTTTAGATGTAAGGTATCCCCCAAAAGCTCATGTGCAAGACAATGCAAGAAGGTTCAGAGGTCAAATGATTAGATTAGGAGAGCTTTAACCTAATCAGTGGACTAATTCACTGATGGATTAACTGGGTGATAACTGTAGGCAGGTAGAGTGTGGCTGGGAGAAGTAGGTCATAGGTGACATACTTTTGAGGTATATATTTTGTCCCTGGTAAGCAGAGCTCTCTCTTTGCTTCCTGTTGGTTATGTCCTGAACTGCTTTACTTTGTCATGCCCTTCCACCAAGATATTCGGCCTCACTTTGGACACAGATCTCTGGAGTCTGCTGTCCGTGGACTGAACCTCTAAACTTTTCCTCTTCTACATTTTTGTCAGGTCTTTTGGTCACAGTGACAAAAAAAATTAATTAAAATAGGATATTTCATTTCAAGAGAAATGCAAGCCTATGTCCAAACAAAAACTTGCACATGGATGTTACTAGCAGCGTTATTCACAATAGCCCCAAGGTGGGAACAAGCCAAATGTCTATCAACTAATGAGTGGTTAAACAAAATGAGCCATATCCAAACACTAGAAATTTATTTGATAATAAAATTGGATGAAGCCTTGATACAGGCTACAACATGGATGAACCTTGAAATAATTTTGCTATATAAATGAAGCCAGACATAAAAAGTCACATATTGCATAATTCTATTTATGTAAATTGTCTAGAAAAGGCAAATATATGGAGACAGAAAATAATTAGTGATTGCCAGGAGTGGTAAAGCGAAATGTGGGGTGGGATGGCTGTTAATGGACACAACATTTCTTTCTGGGATAATGAAAATGTTCGAGAACATGAAGTGATGGTTGTAACAACTCTGTAAATACAATAAAACCCACTGGACTGTACACTTTAAAATTATAAATTTAGTGTTTGTGAATTTTATCTCAAATACACACATACACACAGACACACACACACACACACACACACACACACACACACACACCAAAGAGGCATCACTTCAAGAGTTCAGTGGAAAGATAAGCATTAATAACATTTAAAAGACATTTAGGGACTTCCAGAAGAAAGAATTCCAGAGAATTGAGCTAGTCTTTAAGAATCTTCAGATTTAGATGAGAGGAGGGAAGGTATTTCAGATGAGAGAAAGAAGATGACAAAGTGAAGCAGGTTCCAATCTTGAAAAAGTATTGACAATGAACTTGTGCCCTCCCCTGCTGAAAAAGAATGGCTGTCTGCCTCTGCATCAGGTGGAATTCATAGCTAAATAATAGGCAGTCAAAATTCAAGCCATTTAAGCCTTCACTTTCACCACTATGGCTTATCATTTTCTCTTTAAAACACTAACTTTAAGATTTGCACCCTACCAGGTTACAACGAAAGAAATCTCAGATATCCTGTCATTTTTTTCCTGAAATACTTCAATATATTAGACTCTTGTTTAACATCAACCCAACTTGACCTTTAGCTGTATAATGATGCTCATCCTATGTTTGTGCAGTACTATACTCAGAGGTCTGAATTTCAAGAAGGGGGCTGTCCATGCACCTGGGGGAACAGCTGTGGCAGTTTCTAATCATGTGAATTGAGCTGGGAATCCTTAACACTGTTTGCCTTGATAGGGTTTCAATAGTTTACTATCAGACATTATATGTCATGCCTCCTCTTGGAACCAGTCCATTCAGGAGACTGTTTCAGGGTGTTGCCCAGTAGAATGCTATTTAAAAAAATAACATTCTCAGCACATTCATCAACATTCCAAAAATACCCTGCTTGGCTCTGATGGTGGGATCTGAGAACAAGCTAGTCAGGATGGGCACAAAGTTTGGGAGGGACACTTGCTGAAATGTGGCTCTGTGGAGCAAAAAAAAGGGAAGACATAGGATTTATGGGGCTTGAAAGACATTCAAAAGGACCAATTCAGATTCCCACCTAATAAGCAAATCTCCTCTGACAGTGCTCAAAGTAAATATCACCTGGATTTAACACCCCCAGCTTTATGTCCAGCCAATTTATGACTGAGCAATTTTTATCTTCATAGTCCTCAAAACAGCCTGGCCAAAACCACAAATGAAGGAAGATATCATAAACCCTAGAAAAACACATAATGTTAAGAGCATGTTTATCAACCTCAACACTATAAATAGTTGTGGCTGGATAGTTCTCTGTTTTAGGGGCTGTCCTATCTATACACTGTAGGATGTGGACCAACATCCCTGGCCTCCACCCACTAGATGCCAGTAGCACCCTCTCCCAGGTGTGACAAACAAAAATGTTTCCAGACATTGTCCAATGTCTCTGGTGGGTAGAGATGGGGAGGGTAAAAATACCTCCAGTTGAGGACCACAGGGATAGAGGCATGATATCTTACGAGCTACAAAAAGAAAGCTATTACTTAATGGCATTCATATATATAGAATGTTAGGACAGTCATAATTTGACAATAATATGGTCTTCATTACCTAACAGTAAGTTCTTGGGCATTATCTAAACTATAAAAACATATGATTGTATATATTTTTTATTTTAAAATAATGACACTTAGTTCAAAAGACTAGTACATCATATACAAATTTTCAATATACATATACTGAAATGTTTATAATATATGCACACATATAATGAAATGACATGTGATAACAAGTTAAAAATTTAAAACTGAGTATTAGTACTTAGTCAGGTTTTACTTTGTTGCAAGCAATATCCAAGCACCTTACATATACTGTCATATTTAAATCTGACTCCAGCCCTGTGAGATAGGTTTGCTGACTCAATTATAAGATGATAATACTAAAGCTCACAAAGAACTTGCCTGAAGTTGTACAGTTAGTAAGTCCTGGAGTCAGGATTTGAAACCATGCCCAATTCCAAATATAAATCCTTAGTATAATATTACCTTGAAATTTAGGATCTGATTGCCAAGCTCTTGGTCACAAAAATATGCTGTGCAGAAATGAACTTAAGTTTATCTCATTTTAAATAATTATGAATATGATTAAATGAGAATAGTTCAAATATGCATAGAGTTTTTCCATTCATCTTGGTTCTATCTTCTTTGAACATTCTCAAAACACAAAAGACTGTCAGTGAGTCACACTTTGAGCCCATACCTAATTTAAGCAAAACTTTATATAGCAGATTAATTTACAACATGCATAATTGCTCTCTGTTTCACATGTGGGAATGAACTGTTACAACATGGGCTTTATCATACAGGAGTCACCTCTCTTCTAGGATGGCTTTGCCCATACTGTGCTTATATAGAGAGGTCTACAAATTACTGATTCTTGCTGTGCGTATCAGCTCCAAAATGCTGCCCTGGCAACACCAAGCCATGCTTGCAGTGCAACAAACTCCACAAGTAGAAGCAAAAACAGCCTTCCACCTAAATGCACAAGAGTAATGTTTGAAATATCTATTCAACTTTTGCCTACCACTTTCCTTTCTTCCCAGAGCCCTGTTACATAAAGGTTTAGGTGTTCTGGGGAATAATTGGGCGTCAATTGTGGCAGAGTGTGGGAGGATGCCTAGGTTACCTCCATTATTACACACTCTATTTAGGAGGTGGGCAATTCCTATTTATATCACCCCAGATGAAGATACACCCCAGCAATTTGGGAGGGGAGATCACCAAAACAAGTGGATAATTTCACTTGAACACCTTGTACAAAGTACAAATCTGATTACTGTCTTCATCTTCTTAGAAAGGGGCAGGTATCATCGCAAACAATAGTTTGCGTTGGCTGCTCAGTATGGGAAAGCCAAGGGGTTGAAATTTAAAGTCGAGTAGAATACCAGCAGATAATAGCAGCTGAATTGTACCTTGCAATGTGAAAATAGGGTTGCATACTTGCCTACCAATGGAGATGTGACATTCCATTTGTGGGAGGCAAGAAAACAGGTTCTAGGTGCCCAGGGTTGGGGTGTAGCTATGGGGGAGAGTTAGAGAATCTCACTAATTGATATGAAAACCTCCCCAGTAAAGACCTGAATCCAATATGACAAAATTTGGCTCTTAATTCACTTCTCTAAAGCCATGGGGTCAAATCGGATAGCAGCTAGACCCATGTGGCTACTGAGTACTGGAAGTCTGAACAGTTAAAATTGAGATGTGTTGGAAGTGCAAAGCATACATTATATTTCAAAGACCTGATATGAAAAAAGGTACATAATCTATACTTCATTAGTAACTTTTCTACTTTTTGCAAACCAAATAATATGTCTGATACATTAGGTAAAATAAAATATATTGCTATTTCTTTCACACTCATTTAAACATGACTATTAGAAAATTTAAAATCACATATGTGGTTTGAATTACATTTTCATTGGACAATACTATTCTGAAGGCTCAAAGCTACTTTAAGGCATGATTTATGTTGAGCTCTAAGGTACTTCCATATGAAAGTGTTGCTTGACTGATCTTGGATCCCTAACTCAAAATGGTAACTTCAAACATACTTGAAAACTGAAATTTCATTCACTGCTTTTTTGGCAAAATCTGTTAGATAAACAAATCTTCTACTTTGTTGAAACATGAAAAAGAATGGTTGACAATGTAACTAAATTTTCTTCCTTTGAAGACATACTTAAACCATGTTAAAGCAGAGATGAGATGGCTTCTAACATTGGAACCTGCTCATAATTAGGTGCTAATATTGCATATTCTGTAATGTTCCAAGAAGACACATGGATGGAGAAAGGCCAGGACTGAAAATGTTGCCTATAAGGATGCAAATATGTTACAGATACCCAAGTTCTACCATTCTATGCTTTCTTAGTACCATTTGCTTTTTGATATCCCCTCTCAGTTTTCACCACTGCCACATGACTGATTCACACTTGGATCAGAGGCAAAAGTTATATTTCTTATCTCTCTTCTGAGCCTCTACACTCTGCATCTCCAACTTCTAATCTTTTACCCCACCATTGCAAAGCATCCCAACCTTTGGCTCAAGTCGTCCTCTAGGAGTAGACAGCTTTCAGGTTGGAATCAAGGTCAAATTTGCATCAAAAATCTAAAAATCTAACTCCATATAAGCCAATCAAGCAACAGATTTGAAAAATGAGTGTTTAAGAATTGTTAATAATCAAGTTTTCCAATCTCTTCAAGTCAGACCTTAGACTTCTTAATGCAACATCTAAATTAAAACATAAAAAATAAGCCCTTTGCTTTTCATTTATTTCATTCATCCAAAAACTACTCCATGTACTCAGAACTCAAAAAAGTAACAATGTCTGCTAACAGGAACCAATTTTTCTTTTCAGTTCATAAGCTTTGTGCCCTCCAAAGCCTCATCTTAAGAAGTTTTGTGTTTGTGGGTGGTTACAGATTTTTTTTTCTAATCTAGAGCTCAAAGAAAATGTGGTGAAAGGATACTGCTGTGGGTAACCTCAGGAAGGAAAAATGTCTCCAAAAATATTCAAAAGAAAAGAGCTGGTCATAGCTCTTAAGGCACAGAACAGTAAATCCTCAGGGACCCTGGATGATCTGGGAATGAGTCATTCTAGATAAGCACACATCCTGGATAGCCCAGGGTTAGCACTGTAACTATCTGATTGCAAGATATTTCATTTCTCTAATGGAGCCACATACTTGGCTTTTTAAATTGTTGAACAAGTTTGTCTTTCAGGCATAATTGTAGGTGAAAATACAGATCAAATAAAGAACTGAATGGGTTTGTCACAGTATCACCACATGAAATAAATATATCTCCAGCCAACTACACTGAATATCTATTATTTCAATATGGCACCCAATCTCCTGGTGGGCCAAGTATAAGGGACTGCTGGCTACTTCTCCAGCAAGGCTTAGAGCAGTTCCTGATTTTACCTCTTTATTGCTTTCTCTCTTTTCTACTGTCAATAGGGTAAGCAAATTGCTATCCCTCTGTTGAGTCTCACCTCTACCACCAAGTGACAATGGGGGTTCATGTCACAGTCACAGCCACCCAAATGCTGCTCCACTGCAATCTCTACCACTCTTCTCCTCTTTGCTTTCTGCACTTTCCAGTTCTGAAAATAAACTTCTCATGTAACTATCACCAAAGGGTAAGAATATCTCTTTCCTTTATAGGACAAATCCATGAAAGACGATACCACTGGATAAAAGCATATCTTGACCACAACTCTACTTATAAGGATTTTTTTTCTTTTTTTTAAATCGCTAGTCATTCCTGCATGTTGCTATTCTAAAATCTAAGGGCTAAATGTATGATTATTATATCATCAGAGGAAAAAGCAATTTAAAGTTCAAATACCAAAGCCCTGACACAGAAATTAGAAATTGTTGGTCCCTCATCTAAACACTGAATTGTTGTATCATTAAGTTCTAGCTAATTGATTTCTGTTTCATTTTGATCAATGATTATATTGAAGTCATAGTAAAAGAGTAAAGGGGATCATTTTCCTTGGGAATATAAAAAATGGCTTAACATGAGAGAGACTGAATATGTTTTTTGGAATCAACTGACATGCATTTGAAACTCAACTCTAAAACTTAATATCTGTGTGCCCTTTGGAAAGTTATTTAGCCTTTGCAATCCTCAGTTTTCTCATCTATAAAATCGAATAGATAAATCCCACTAGAGAGTTGTTATAAGGATTGAAAGCTTGCATGTAAGGCAACAAGTAAAATGTTTGTCACAGTGACTGTGGGCAGCAGTTGTGAGGAGTTCTTTTACCTACTCCTGATCCTCTAGCAAAAGAAGATGAAAGTGGGCCTTATCTGGGAAAAGCAATCTTCAAATAATTGACAACATGCAAGAATAGATTTTCAAAAATACCAACCTTTTTTTTTTCCTTTTTAGAAGTTCATAGTACTATTTGGTCTGAAGCATTCTGACTGAGCTTACTGTAAACAAATGCATACACACACCACAACCACCAGCACCAAAACACCACCACAACCACCAAGACTACTATCCAGTTAAAGAGATTGTGGCACATTTGCCTACAAATGTCCATATAAAATGCATCCTGGTTTCCTGTGGTTAGCAGTCGTGGTTGCTCCCAGCATGCTGGCCCTGCTTAATATGTGGGGTATGTGGGTTTGGGGCATTAAAATATATCCCAGTCTCCAGCAAAAGGCCAGACTATACTCACCTAAACAGTAATTGTTCATTCTGTTTTGGTTTCCCATGACATAAATAAACTGGCTGTCACATATACATTGTAAGTAAACTGAGAAGTTTCTTAAGTACATATATAGCAAACCAACTATAAATAGATAACTGGGGAGCTTTTGTTTCATGAGCAAATGTGCCTAGGCAGACTATTACTTTACAGTGTGAACAGACCCTTCAAGTTTGGCATTGGATGACTTTGTTTCTTTTTAAAAACCACTTTATTGAGATATATTTCACATAGTATAAAATTCATGCATTTAAGATCTTCAATTTAATGGCTGTGAGTATAGTCACCAAATTGTGCAACCATCATCACAACCAATTTCAGAATGTTGTTATCACCTCAAAAGGAAACCCTATACTTATTAATAGTTACTTCTTATTTTTCTTCACACCACTCCCAGCCCCATATCTGGCAAACCACCAATCTACTTTCTGTCTCAATGGATTTGCCTCTTCTAAACATTCCATATAAATGGAATCACACAATATCTGACCTTTTGCATTGGGCTCCTTTCACTTAGCATAATATTTTCAAGGCTTATTCATGTTGTAACATATGTCAGTACCTCATTCTTTCTGTTGATGAATAATATTCCCTTATAGGTGTATGCCTAATTTTCTTTATCCACTCATTAGCTAATGGACACTTAGGTTGTTTCCACTTTTTCACTTTTGTGAATAATGCATACATATTCATGCACACATTTCTTTTCTTTTGGGTATACATATAGGAGTATAACTGCAGGGTCATATGGTAACTCTTTTTGAACTTTTTGAGGAACTGACAAACTGTTTTCTAAGCTAGCTATACTATTTTACATTTCCACCAGCAATATATGAGGGTTCTAATTTCTCCACACCCTTGCCAATATTTATTATTATTTTTTATTATTGTCATGCTAGTGGATCAAAACTTATATTTTCTCATGGTTTTGATTTACTTTTCCCAATGGATAATAATTTTGGATATGGTTTTATGTCCTTATCAGCTAATTGTACATAAGTTTTATGAGCTCATTGGCCATTTGGAGGTCAATGGGGAGGAAGTATGTGATAAAATTCAACAGATTAATGAAGGAATCAGATACAGGAATGATATCCTATAGATTAATATTTCATTCTTTCTGCTAGCACATTGAATGTCCTAAGGAATTTTTGAGTAGCTTTAATCTTGAGACTGGAATTTGTGAGCTAACTATAAATCACTTAACCAAAACATGATGAAATGCTATTCAACAAAACACTGAAGGAAGCAGTAAGATTAATAACCAAAGAAAACAAATTACTTCAACACTATAACTTTAAAAAAACTACAGAAATAGAACTATATCTGTACATTGGTCAAAGGTGTTATCACTGGCTCCTGGGTCAAAGATTAAGACTTTAGCCTGCTAGTCTATCAAACACAGTATGATGTGTTTATGTGGTAGGGAAACGGGAGTGAAATTGAAGGGTCATAACAAAAATGGCAACCAGGATCTCAATGTATACTGTGTAACAAACACTGTAATGAATGGTATTGTATAAATCTCAGTTACAATATCTGTTAGCCTTGCCACAATTCTAAAAGGCTTTTTAAAATTATTGTTCCTCCTGGCAGTGGTTTGCTTGTTTGTAACAGAGAAGGGCAACAAAGTCTTTGCCATGCCCATAGTCTCTTCTTACTATGGTTAGCAGCAGTTGTGGACTCCTTAAGCATAAAATTCTTTCCAGTTACAACAGAATCACTCTTAGTCATAGCTGATAGGCCCAAGGGTGCCTGGTGAGTGATTCAACAGTCACCTAAACAATAGGAACCTGTGAGAGGAAGCATGATGACAGTTTTGCCAGCAGAGGTGCTGCTACCCAAATTGAACCAATAGGATCCTTTCTATTGCTAGTTAGCTGAGATATATAGAAAATGCTATACAATGGGTGCTGGAGCAAAAGGAGAGTGGAACAAAAAGGAGCAGATTTAAAGGTAGTGTGATTCCACAGTAGCCATCCATGAGTTCTTTACACCATGGTTGACAAGGTATTTAATGCTGGAGACACAATGTGTACCTTAGCAATGAGGGACCTCCTATCCTTAGTGTCTACAATGTCATGTCTTTTTAACATAAGAAATTGATTGTCATGAACACATATTCTGTCTAACCTTCACATCACCTAAATATTTCAGTAGCTTTCCCTTGCTCCTAGATTACTTTCCAATCTGCTTACTCTATGGATTAGAAGATCCTTTCAGCCTTCTTACCCAGTACATGCCCCCATCTCTCTAAAGGCCTCTTAGGCCATCCTTTCCTTCCCTCACTCTGCTACTTTTGTCATTCAGTTGCTTCAACCTGGTATGCTCTTGGTTGCTCAGGATCTTTGCACAAACTATCTCTTCTTTCTAGAGTGCATTTGTGTTGTCTTCACCTACCTAATGCCCCTTCAGCCTGCAGGTCTGGGCCACGACATTACTTCTCCAAACATAACAGATATAACAAAGGCCACAGCAAGATCAATCTGGTTCTGTGGCCTGCAGGGAAGAGAGTAGGGTGTGTCAGAAGTACACCCCATGATTCAGTGACTATCTATGTCAAGTGTTCACTCAGGAACACAAGCAGGGACTTGAGGCCACATACCCTCTGACCTCTCAGAATGTTGTTGCCAAGTTACAGAGGAGAACTATTGAGCTGGAGGCCCTTGTCACTTTTCCCCAGGGGACAGTGAAGGTAGGGCATCCACACTCAAGGGACATGTGTTCCAAGGCACAGAGAGGAGCAACAAGAAGGAGAGCATGTAGTTGGTGTAAATGGATACGGCTGGAATATGTACAGATTGCAGTGACCTATTTTTAAAGGATCTTGAGACTGGAATTTTAAATACATGGGTGGTTTTACAAATTTAAAAAGAGCACTGCAAAGAATAATATTGTAAAGGAAATGATCTCCTTTTAATGTGTCTGTTGTTAACAACTAAAAACTACAAGCAAAATGAGATAACACTTCATACCAACTAGGATGGCTATGATCAAAATAACAAATAATAAACAAGTGTTGCTGGGGATGTAGAGAAACTGGAACTTTCATACACTGTTGTGGAAATGTAAAATATATCACTTTGGAAAACAATCTGGCACCTCATCAAATGGGTAAATATAGAGTTACAATAATGACCTACTCCTAGGAATATATCATGAAAACAAAAACATACATCTTAAAAAATGTATATGAACAACTATAGTAACATTATAACATTATTTGTGGTAGAATAAATGGAAGTAATCTAAATGTCTATCACCTAATGAGTGCATAAATGAAATGTGGCATATTCTAAAATGGAAGAATATTTGGTCATATAAAGGAATGAAACCCTGATTACAACATAGATGAAACTTGAAAACATGCTAAGGAATGTTTTCAAGTTTAATAAAAGAGATATTAGCAAAGGAACATATATTGTACAAGTCAATTTATATGAAATTTCCAGATTAGGCAAACTTAGAGATAAAGAATATATTAGTGGTTTTCAGTGGCTACGAATGGTGGTAGTGAAGGACATGAATGGAAAGTGAATGCTAATGGCACAGGAATTCTATTAGGGAGGATAAAAATGTTCTAAAATTAGCTGATGGAAATGGTGTTACATTACTGTAACATTCAACATTAAACCTCTTTTAATTGTATGCTTTAAATGAGTGAATTGTATCACTTGTGAATTATATCTCAATGGAGTTATCAAACAAATGATGGGATACCTTAGGTTGACATAGGGTGGTATCACTACATAACCTTGTGTGTCCATGGTAGACCATTGAGCACACATGTGCCTCAAGTTAATGAACATCATTCCAATTATCACAATACAATCTTACTAATTGCTATGAAACTAAAAACCCACATGAATGAAACCACAGACCTAAATCACCTTGACCATGGCCAATGGAATGATAAATGGAAGTTAAAAAATAAAAATGAAGATTCAAAAAAAGTCGAAGTTGGAATAAGGTGTTAGCACCATGTTAGAAAATAGGTTATCTTTAAATGAAAGGAATGACTTTAACAGCCCCAAGCAAACATCAACATCATGCAGTCAAGGCTAAAATGTTCCACATGAAAAGAGGAAGATAAGGTCACAACCCTGTTGCTGTGACTCCATTGCTGCATTGTATGGAATGTAGTTATTGGCCTGTGTCACCAGCAGGCATTATACACACACACACACACGTGTGTGTGTGTGTGTGTGTGTGTGTGTGTGTGTGTGTATATATATATATATACATATATATATTCACATATATACTATACAACATATATCATATAAATATATAAATACACATACTTATAAAAAGTTAACTTTAGTATAAGTTATACATCATAAAATTTACCCATTTTGTAAGTCTACAATTCTACATCTTTTAGTGAATTAACCAAATTGTGCAATCGTGACTATAATTTAGTTTCACAACATTCTCATTGAATTATGAAGATAATCCTGATGATTGCTTAGATGTCTTTTTTTCTTTTAACATTGGTTTTAGGTAGTCAAACTTTTTAGAACTCTGGTGTCTAGTTCACTGTGATGTTTCTGTGTTAACCATAAGTGGATGATTGGTCAGACCATTGTGAATCCCAAATAACTGGTAAAAAAATTACATTTTCCCTTATTTATTACATTTATAATTTTCTAAGAGGATAGACTTATAAAGGAAAAGGATTTACTGCTACTTAATCTTTGTTTCATTGTATAAAATTGATTTTAATCCTTCATTTGCAAATAAGTACTGAGATTCTCATATTAATGCATACTCTAAAAGAACTTTATTGATATATAATTTTAATATCATAAACTGTGCCTGTAAATTGACTTGAGTTGTGCAACCATCAACATAATCTGCTTTTAGAACATTTCCATTACCACAGTAACATCCCTGATACCCATTAATAGTCACTGGTCTTTCCCAGCCCCAGCCCCAGGCAACCACTAATCTACTTTTGTTTCTATGAGTTTGTCGAAGGCGTTATCTTTTCACACAGATACAAAATATTTCATATATATATATATATATATATATATATATATATATATATATTTCAGCAAACTACCAATTCTACACTAGGTTGTTAGCTTCTGTGATATTTGACATCTTAAGTAACAAATAAAAGGTTTCAAAGAAGCCTCTGAGAAACAGTTTCACAGATATGTTCACTGTAGTGTATGACTTCAAAACTTTTGATAACCAAACAATAGACAGCATTTTACCATGACACAATATTTTTCTCATAAATCAAAAATGTCAATTCTACCCCCATTATCCCCCCTCCCAAATAATTCCAAACACCTAATAGCACAAATTTCTCATTTTATTTGCCGACAAAACTCCTAGATAGACAGTCTCCCTCAAATTTGGACCACAGAGTCAATCAAGCAAAAGAAACTTCTCAAAATGACATCCTGTTTGCAACTTTTTAAGGGTTATAGAAAATGATTTAGATATTAAACTCTCTTTAAGGTTAATCTGAAGGTAATGTCAGACTAGTTAAAAAGCCACCAGTTTTCCTAGCAACCTGATAATATTGTGGGTATTTCCAAGTTAACAATAGAGTTATCATTTTAAGAAAAAAATTATTAATTGAGAAGTTTTAATTGATGTTGGGATATTATGTAACTCTTACAAAATAACCATTTGTCCCTTAGCAACAGATGGAGAAAATTCTTGTCATAGTAAATCAGAAGTTGCCTCTACCAATTTTAAATATAAATATACATATATACCATAGTTCTCAAGAGAGTATCATTCCACATTGCCTTTCTCTACGAAATAATTAACCATTGGTCAGCATGACAAATACATGAATTGAGTCATTTCTATATTGGTCTCCAGCACAGCACAACTTTTGAATTAGATATATGATGTTTTAGTTTTGGTTTATACCACCCAGTTACTGTCATAAAACACAGGCCATTCCATGGACTTCTGAAAGCAGCCTTCATGAGCCATGGTTACTGGCTGCCAAGGCTAGCATGTTGTGGTGCTCACAAGGGTACTGACCTGGTTTCTATTTTCAACTGGAATTTCCTCCTCTGAGGCAATTTGATCCCCACCCGCAGGGGCATTTTCCTGGTTCCCTGTTCCATGCCCCACCTAGCCCCTTGGTTGGGAATCAAAGAAAATTACAAGCTCATCCTCCTGCACATTTCAATGAGAAGATTCGAGGTCATTACACTTTAAATTTGGTGGGAGCCAAGTCTGTGAGCCTCTGTGAGACCCTCATGGAAGATACCAAGGTGATATTTACTCAGGAAGCTACTGAGATCTAAGACAGACCTGCAGGAAACGATAGCAGGAGGCCATGTTGTAGAGTTAAAGCTGTTAAGACATCTCCATGCAAAGGGTCACAAGAATGTGGAAGAGTCAGCCAAAAGAAATATCACAAACTGTATGACCAGGTCACATCCCTTGGCAAAACATGGGCTGCATTGGAATGGCCAGGAGCTCTCTTACCCCCCACCCCAGCTTTTGTGGCAAAGCTCTAAGAAAAGCTATACAAAGTTGAAAAAACAGAGCAGTTGTATTTTTAGGGTGAGTCCCTGGAGGCTCTTTACATTTTTTCTTCTGAGGGAGCACTGGATGCAGTAACCTAAAAACCTCAAATATATACACAATAAGAACTAGAATTTTAAACCAATGAATAAATGTCACTTTTCAGAGTTTGATTCTCTTCTTTGAATTGGTAAAAATATCAATGCTCAAAAATTATTCTGCCTAGAAAATTAACTAAATAAGCTAGGAAACAAATTACTATCTTAAAACTTAAATCCAAAGGGTTTTCTGGTTACTTAGAGAATGGACAAGGTAGATTGGTTTAGGACACTAATCTATATAGGAGTGTATCTTGCTGTTTATTAAAAAGGAGTTCTTATTTTGCCCTTGTACTTATTTAATAATAAATATATCTATAGGGTTTATGGCAATTTGAGGCATAGCTTTAGACTATAAATAGGCAAACTTTTTCATTAAAGGGTCAGATAGTAAATATCTTGGGCTTTGCTGGTTATATAGTCAGTTGCAACTGCTTAACTCTGCTGTTGTAATAGGAAAGCAGCCATGAACAATTCACGAAGGAACTGGTATGGCTGTATTCCAATAAAACTTTATTTATAGACACAAAAAATTGTATTTCATATCATTTTTCACATGACATGAAATATCCTTTTGATTTCTTTACAGCCATCTAAAAATATAAAATTTATTCTTAGCTCATGTGGTACACTTAAAGCAGGCAGGGAACTTGATTTGGTCCTTAGGCCACAGTTTACTACCCCTGATTTGACAAATAAGCTACTGCAATGTTACAGATATTCTACTAGGTATGATCACATACAAAGCAAACTGTATATGGTGGGGATGAGGGAGGCATGATTTGGTGTTTGTCCAATTAAGTTGACACAATGGAGGAAAACAAGGCAAAGTCTTTCAAACCTCAAAGGGAGGCAATTTTGTGTGTATGTAATTTTTAATTTAGATTATACATTTACATGTCAAAATTGATAGTCATCTAAGTTGGGTCTAAAGAATTAATATATTTTTCTTCTAATTGCAAATTACTCCATCAGTAATATCTTTTAGATTTTAAAGCAGGAGCTCAATTTACAAATTTTTAAAGGACACTAGTAAATGGAAGCAAATAAAAGAAAATGTCTAGGAGATGTTGGCCAAAGGATACAGAATTTAAGTTAGACAGCAGAATAAGCTTAAGAATTCTATTGGACAACATAGGGAGTATCGCCAATAACAATATGCTATATATTTGAAAACTCCAAAGAGAGTAGGCTTTTGGTATTCTTAACATAAAAAAGGTAAGAGGTGATGGACACGTTAATTAGTTTGATTTTGCCATTTCACAATGCATACATATTTCAAAACATCATGTTGCATACAATAAATATACATAATATGTCAATTAAAAATAAATTTTAAAAAGTTTTTAGGGATGTGATTCTGAATGTTTTCCTTTTGATAGTTTTAGGCACCAGAACTGCTAAACACAAGACAATAGGAAAGACTGGCAATTCTGCTCAAGCAGTAATACCATTCAGTTTCTTTCTACAATATTCCCTAGTGTCTATTCATATGTAATTACTATCAATTTATGGGAAGTGATATCAGTGGGAGGACCCCCCCAAATCTCACTTTTTTTGCTCAGTGAGGTCATGATGAAATATATATTGGTATCTATTACAGAAAGAACTTACTCATTAAATTGGAAAAGCAATGGGGTTAGATAGATTGGCACCTTGTTAAAAAAAATCAGTGTTCTCAAGATAATTAAATTAAATGCTGTAAAAAAATGAGTGAATTCCCTTGTGTACCAGATTCCTGCCTATGTTTAAGGAGTCCTTGGTTGATTCCACTTGCCATCTTGCACCTTGGTTATCACTGCACTTCCGCAGGTAGATGCTGCCCTAACAATCTGGGCTTCAGAATAAATATACATGGAGCAGAGCTGACAGAAGAGCTACACCCTTTGAGGCTGACTGCTGGACATAAGGTAAAACTGCTGAGCTCTGATTCAATAAGCCAACCAACTTGACCCACAAATCCATGAGGATATGCGATGGTTCTTTTAAGCCACTGAATGTTAGAGTAGTTTGTTATACAGCATTAGTGTGGTAATACCTAACAGGCACAAACACAATTCTACATTTTAGAAAACACAGCTATAAAGCACCCATTTGTGTACCTACATGCACAGGGCAGAGATCTTATAGAAATCTCCAGGGTTCTCCTAATCCAGGTTCTTCTTAGGTTCCTTACAAGAGTTTATGGTCCCTACATGGTGGTATTATCCACCTACCTAGTTGAAAGCAATAGGTTCTAAAATATATTCTCTGTTTCTAATAAAGTTGAAGGCCCAATCATATAGTGAAACCATGTAATAACTGAACTATCCAGTAAGAAGATGCCTATGTTTGCAGAATCAGAGAGCATCAGCACTTTTGACACCTTTATTTAAATGGTGGGAACCAAATATATGCAGGAAGTCTTTATAACTGTGTCCCAATGATAAGGTTTCACTCTGCAGCCATCCTGAATAAAAACAGCTATTAAAGTTTTTTTGAACCAGTTCATCTTGATAAGGGTCAAAGTTTTCCCCAAGAGAGGTCTATGAACTGCCACTCCCTTTGAAATGAATGAATAAGATCATGAATATAACCATGAATATCAGGGTTTGCATAACTGTTGTGCTGCCCAGCATTGCAAATCCATGTGGGACCTGTGTTTATCCTTGTTCATAAATACTTTTGGAAAACCATGATGAGGGCAGAGTGCCAACTCTCATGTACCTTTTCCAGGCTGCTGCAAGTTCAACCATGAAGTGTCATTACTGAAATGGATGTTCCATTAGAACAATCATGCAAAGAGGGAACGTGGAGCATTCAGGCAGGGCTAAACATTGCCACATTTCAATCAAAAGCGCTTTACTTGTGAAAACACAGGAGTCAGAGTCATAAAATCATCAAAATGCTCAGCTGAAAATAACAAAAAAGGGCGTTCTTTATTTGTGGTTGCATATATATTGCTGACAATAAGAAAATTGAAAACTTCTCTTATCTTGTTCTCAATTCACCTTATTTTCTCCTGTTGTTTATGGACATTTTTGGCATAAATGATCAATGGAGACAGGAATGTTTCCACTGTGTGGGAAGGACAGTGAGAGTAATTTAAAAGATGTTATCTTAAGGGGAAAAGGCCAGAGATCACCCAGATCAGGGATAGGGGGAGGAGGTAGGGTGGATATGACTATTATTATTATTAAAAAGTGAAAAGGTTTTAAAAACAAGACCTCAAAGTTATCATCTCAAGCCAATGACATTGAATAGTCAGCTGTTGCACAGTGGTTCAAGCATTCAGTCTCAGTAGTGAAATGAACATAGAAGGATTTGAGTCTTAGCCTCCCTATTTACTAGCTGTGTGGCCTTGAAACAGATACAAAGTTGGTGTCTCAATCTCCTCATATTCAAACAGGGATGATTGGAGAATCTCCCTCAGAGGATTAAGTGAGATATATAGAATGTGCAGGACTTATGGAAACTATTAAATAGATATTGGATGTTGTTGTTGTTGTTATTATTATTATTATTACTGTAAGTTAAACTAGGTATTTCTAAGAACTCTAAATCACTGACTAAACTCACTAACATTCAAGCACAATCTAAGCATCAGACACATGCTACAAATGGCCAAGGAAACAGAGTCAAGATATGCCTCATGGTTCTGACTTCTGCCCCCTTGGATTTTACAGTTTTCTTATGAATATGTCTTCTAAGAAGCAATTATTAGCAAGATAGATATTATGAAAGTGGCTGTACAGGGAATTAACAAGAATGAGAAGTGCTTTCTGCAGTTAAGATTAAAATGCAAGTTTTCTCTTTGCCAAATTAACTAGGTTACAGGATGATTCAGCTGCAATTGTTTCTTAAGCAGCAGTGATAAACAGCAATCACATTTCAGTCAAGCATAAATTACTTTGTTTGTGTCTATGTGTAACTTTAAGGGTTAAAATCTTCTACCCATCAACCAGAAGAAGCTCAATTGATCCCTCCATTTTCATTGTTTAGAAAACAAATGACATTAGACTATTATTATGGGCTTAGAGGGGGAAATTATCTATTGCAATTCCCACTTACATTAATAAATTTAGATCAGAGCACCTCTGAATTAAGTATGGAGTTTCCGTTAGTGAGATATATGTAAAATATATCACTATCTATGAAGTGAAGATTGAGTTCTTTAATATGCTTGTTATATCGATATCCTTAAAGGCTTGTACATGACATAGGTGGAGTTGGCATAATGCATGACTCGTTTAAACATGGTAATTAAAATAATCCATGGGAGAGATAAGACATCTTAAGAAATTTCTGTAATACTTTCAGAATTTAGGAATTTTAATCACATAACAAACCCCAAACAAGACTACACATGCTCAGGATGATATTTTCTGTCTGCCAACACCCTCCTTCAGCCCACAATAATAAAGAAATGAAGCATCCTACCTTCCTTGCACTAGTCCCTGCTTTTCCATGCCACACTGGTCTTACTGGATTGGCTGGGTTTGGTGCCAGAAGGAGACAGGCAAATAGGAGGCCAAAAGGTCACGATATGGATTATGCACTCCATCCCTGCTTCTCTAGACTCCCCTGCTGCAGTTCTCTGTGAACACATTGCTGGCATCCTTTCCAGCTAATTCTGGAAATTGCTGGGCTCTGGTACCACTGCTCCCTCCCTGGTAACAGCATCCTCAAATTGCTACATTGGGTACCTCACACTCCTTGCTGATTCCTTAAATCTATCAATATATCACTAATAGTTCACTCCAAGTTAAGTCTTCTTGAGTATCTTGTTTGTTTCCTGTTTGGATCTTGATTGATAGACACTAAGCCCTTCTCTGTGAATTAATGGCTAAGATAGAAAGATGCCTTATATTTAGAGATAAAAGCAAAGACTAATTTACATTTTGTTCAGACCATCAAAATTACATCATAACACTAATAGTCCTGTTGAAAGACATGTGTATACTCACCAAAATACTACTACATGTTACCATTTTCAAATTCTTCTAGGAAACTCAACATTCCTTTGTTGACTATGATTACTCTGTGGATCTAATTAAAGTGACACCATCACACTCAGGACCTAGGGCAATGTACATGGCTTTGTGTCTGTGTGGAGCAGCACCTACCTGGCACAGGGTCACTCAGGAAATACAGAGCCAAGGTATTCCCCAAGATGGCAAGATGATCTTGGCTTCTTCATTGTAATGGGAGATTTAGACAAGTTTTTAGCAGATATTTCAATCAGCAGCAGAAAGGGGTCATTCAAAAATATTTTTAAAGTTTATTCATCTAAAATTCTATTGCTGTTCTCATAACAACTTCCTCCCAAAGCATAACTCCAAATTCTTCTGGAAACTTCACTCTAGAAACCTAATTCAGCTGACACTCTAAATACCCAAATATTATTACATTTTTAAAATATAAAATCCTAAGAAGATGTGAGCCAAGAAGCGAAGAAAATCCTGATGAATTTTCATTTCAAAGGGTCATGGAATCTTTCAAGGAAATCCAAAATTCCAGGAGTCCTTGGTAACAATAACCATATTTGAATGAATGAAGTAGCTTTATACTTTATGGCTAACTTTTGGGTACTGGGACACATCCCATATAAACATTCAGGTAGTCATCACAAAGAGAAAGGAACACCACTGATTGGTGACAGTAATTTTTCATTTGATTTATCTTTCATTTTTTTTTAGTATTTAGAACATACTAAGAAAAAAACTCAGGAAAATGATCTTTGACAATATGGTTATAATCAGAAAATCTGAGAAGGTATTAAATTAGAAGATATTAAATAAATTGTATCTGTGGGAAACATTTGTATTTGCAGTCCAAAATTTGGCAAATACCCAAGATTTTAAAATTTATTTCCCCCCCCCCATCATTTTGGAGCTTTCAATCTAAAGTAGGCTGTATCTATTCAACAATGTGACCAGAAGTTCAAAAGGGCCCCTACAACCCTCAATGACAGAACATCAACCAATCACCTGCTGCTCTAGGCTTCTTAGGAGATATTTAACCTTGATAGGTTTGAGAGAAAAAAAAAATTGGGAGCCACTGTTTACCTATTTCTCCCTTTTGTGTTTCTGTCAGTGCTTCTTGCATTGTTCCCAGAGCAAACCTATTCATATCATATCCTCCACCAGCAGGACAAAAATCAGGCACCTTGTTCCTCACCTTGGGGCAGTTGCAGATTCAATATTCACCCATGAAGCTTTCTGAGATTTCCTCAAGTACTCATTTGAAGATTATAACTTCTAATTGTGGCCCCAGGCCTAACAGATTTGATAAACTAAATTAGAATACAACTTAGCTAAAGTATGACAAGAGAGAAAGAAGACAGGAAACATTAAAAAAACTGGGTATTGAACCTGAGTGTACTTTACTACTAAACTACATTTCCAGTCATTTAAATTTATTTATGTTTTTTTTTTTTTTTGAGACAAGATCTCACAAGTAGCTGAGGATCTTAATAAGTTGTTAAGGCTGGCCTCAAGCTTGTGAACTTCCTTCCTTAGTATCCTATGTTGCTAGGATTGCAGGCATGTGTCACTATGCCTGGCAGAAACTTTTTTTAACCCAACATTAGGAAAACCATTAGCATCAAGGGGTGAAGAAAAAAGGGCTCAAGGTGCCAAGAATTCTAGAAGGACCAAAATGCCCTTCCCAGAGTAATCCCCCCACAGTGGAAAACATGCTGTTTATTATTGTGACTCACATCTAGCAAATCTAGCTCACATTTTGTCAATTCCATCTCTTAGAAAGCAAGGAAACATAATGTGCCATGCAAAATGATTTTCAAAAACATTAAATTTTTTGATGTCTATGGAGGTACAATTAAGTCAGACAGAGTTTCTTGATTTTGGGACTATTGACATTTCTGGGGCTGAACAGTTCCTTGCTGTACTGTGTGGTGCATTATGTGAAGTTTGGCAGAACCTCAGATCTCTACCTACTAGATGCCAGCAGCACCCCCACCAGTCGTGACTATCAAAAATGTCTTAAGACATTGCCCTAAGTCCCCTGTTTGAGAACCACTGGCTTAGGTTACCTTGAAAAGGAGAATTGAGGAACATATTGGCAGACCACTCAATGGAGATGAAGCATTCCTGTACTTCCTATATCCTTAAGGGTTCAACTGAAATAACCACTAGGGTAGAAAACAAAAAAAATCTGTACTAGATTATCCAAGTCACCTGGGGTAAAGTACTATCTTACAGTCTCTGGACCTGTACTACCAACAAATCAACTTTTGTAGGATATGAATCTTCACTTGCTTGAAGAGTAAGTGGTTCACCATGAAAATCAATCAGTGGTTTCTAAATATAGCTGATATAATAATCACTTTCAAAGCTTTTTCAAATTATTGATTCAATGTCTGGTCCTTGGAGATTCATATTTAGTGGGAATTGGGTGAAAACCAGAAGCCAAAATTTAGCATCTCTTTTCTCCCTGTAACCCCAATCATCAAATGATGAAGAGTTAAATTTGGAAACTCCTGGTGTAACCTGTGTTAAAAATGTTTAGGCAGCCAGATTCATCTACTCATACATACTTATTGGGAGCTACCTTCTGTGGGAGTCTGCTTCAGACAGTGGGGATACAATGGAGAAAGGCAGATGTCTCTGCCCTGAATAAACTTCACATCAGTTAAGAGATGGATGTATAACAATGGATGTATAACATGAAACCAAGTAGTGATGCAAACAATGAAGGCGGTGGCTCACATGATATGATCAATGGCAACTGAGTGGGCTTGGAAGCACTTCAGAAATAGAAGTCAGGAGAGGTGACAGTTTTCTACAGTTTGAAAGATGCAAAAAGGCATGCCACACAAAGAACCTTCTGGGCAAAAGGGACAGCAAGTACAAAGGTTTTGGACAGGAATGAAATGGTGAATTTTGTGAAACAGAAAGGACACTGATGTGGCCAGGTAACAGCAAGGTGGAGGAGGGTGGTAGGAGGCAGAGGATCATGTAGGAGGAGATGGAAGGCCAGGGTCATGGATGAAAATATTCTAAGTGTAATGGAAATAAACCAGAGAGTTTTAAGCACTGCATTTCACTATTTATTTTGTTTTTAA
The DNA here is from genome assembly GCF_048772815.1 of Callospermophilus lateralis. Classification (NCBI taxonomy): domain Eukaryota; kingdom Metazoa; phylum Chordata; class Mammalia; order Rodentia; family Sciuridae; genus Callospermophilus; species Callospermophilus lateralis. The sequence goes on from NC_135325.1 coordinate 1,310,189, forward strand.
AAGATTACACTGGACACAGGGGTAGCCAACCATTTACTGAGATGAGAGAATCTGAGAATTAGACAGGAGAGGGGGGGAGTGAGAAATGAAGAACTCAGTGAAGACTTCATTTGACTGCACAATCACATCACAACCAAGTTGAGAGTCAAGTGTATTCAATCCAGCGTTATCACAATGTAGGGAAGAGGAAAAGTAAATAATAGAAGTTCATGTATTTCTTTTCAGATGATTGGCAGGTATCTCTATTATGCAGCATCCAACAGAAATGTGATTATTTTTCAAATAATAGTATATAATGAGTAGCTTAAAGGATGGGAGATGTGATTCTGTAAGATGATGGGGCTTCCAAACCAATGAGGACTTGTCTGAGAAAGGCTCTGACTGTAGCAGGAAAATAGTGATGCTGGGAAGAGAGGAGGTTAGAAAAAGCATCCACAATTAGTAAAGATATTAGTTGAAGGGATTCAGTAATCTCCCATTTATTTGTACATTGCAAGCTTTTTGCTTTTATGGGAACACAAATGATAAACAAACAGAGTGATATAAAAATGCTTTATAAAGGTGAATTCCAGGCCATGCCACAGGTCAGTACAAGTTCTGCAGAATTTCTAGATGTTTCCACTGGCATCAGTGATGGATAAGAACTGATTCATATCAGAACATCCCTACAGCAGTGCCCAGTTCTTGACATATTCAGAATTGCCCAACATTACTGAACAATTAAGTGAAACCAATGACTTCAAACTCTTTGAAAATTGAATGTTCATTGGGAGCCAACGTGGAAACTTCTGTACTGTGACCATAGCCATTCTAGGTGAAAAGAGGCTTTCTATCAAGGTAAGTGGCTAACACTTCTGGTGGGCTCCTTAAGGAAGGATTAAGTGGAGCAGGGTATAGTCAGCATCTGATTACAAGGTTGTGGTCACAAGTACAGATGGTGGGGTGACCACACTAAACAGGAAGTGAGATCAGCAACAAAGAAGCACAGAAGTCAGCCAGTACAAGGGAAGAGAATGAGCAGCTTAGGGTGTCCAAAACTAGGCCTCACCTACTGGATTTATGCATTCAACACATATTCATCAAGCACCTACTCAGTTCCCAGCACCTTACTAGGTGGCAGAGTGACAGCAAGGACAAGAACCATCAATAATATCTCCACTGAGTCTTCTACCTGTCTGTGAGACAGAAGTCAATGATTTTCTTTTTCTTTTTCTTTTTCTTTTCTTTCTTTCTTTCTTTCTTTCTTTTTCTTTTCTTTTCTTTTCTTTTTTTTTTCTTTTTGAGAAACAGGATAAAAAGTTTATTGCTTTGCTAGCAAAGGAGAAACAGATAACTCCTGTCCCAAAGGCTGTGCTCTCTAACCCTTAGATAATAACTGTATAGGGCATGTGATATCCCTTTCCCCACCCAAGCTGAGGGTAAACACAGGTTGAGACCCTAGGAGAGAAAAGCCATCAGTAAGTCACTGGACCAAACTTTTTATCCAGGGCTCAGTGGCCCATGCCTGTAATTCCAGTGACTTGGGAGGCTGAAGCTGGAGGATCACAAGTTCAAGGTCAGACTCAGCAATTTAGGGAGGACTTAAGCAACTTGGTAAAACCCTGTCTCAAAATAAAAACAAACAAACAAACAAATAAATAAATAAATAAAAGAGCTGGGGATATAGCTCAGGGGGCAAAGTGCCCTGAGGTAGCACAAAATTAAGTTACATTGAACTTAATGGATATTTAAATTTTGTGTTTTAAATCTGTACAATCGTATTAAATATCCATTTGATTATGTGATTTTACAATATTGATGGACACATTAACTCTCTGAAGGCCCCATATCTGGTTGTTACTTTGTTACTGTGATAGAGGGGATGGGGAGAGAAATAATTAGGTTTAACTGTCTCAATCATCTCAATGACTCTGAAGAGCACTGTAGGATCAGTGTGACTGGACAAAGCTCTCAGTTCTGTTAACAATTATACCTGTGCCACCATAAACACTACTGCTCTGATACTAGATTTGTAATAGAAAGTCTGCCTAACGCACCAGTTCGAATTGAGGCTGAAATGGTCTCAGACTGTCTTTAAGTACTGTGTAATTTGTATAAGACCATAACTGTAAGAACAATATAATGCCCTGCAGCTTCTCTAGAAGCACTGCCAGAGCATCACTGGTTTATTCAGGTCATCCTCAACTTTCATACTCTATCCCTTCTAAACCTCATCCACACTAAGTCTGGCTAGTTTTCTGTCCTAAGCATTTCTGGAATATGCCAACTGCTCTCAACCTCCTGCCCTGCCACCGTCTCGTATTGGTCATCATCTCGTACCTCTCTTGGGTCCAAACTCCAGAATGCATTCTGGCTCCTCCTCATCCAGACTTCAATGTTGGGACCAGAGCAAGCTTTCCAAAATACAAATCTGATCAAGTCACCAAGAGGCGTCAAGACAACACCCAGCTGGAAGGCTGGAGTAGCCATAAAGAGAACATGGGAAAACCGTGGGAGGAAAGGTTTGGAGAAGATCATTAGCTGCTAACACACATTTTTGTTGTGATGATAAAACAAGATGACAGTTGTACTATACTTTGAAAAAGTGGGACAATTGAGACTGATTATATAAATTTAAAATGCTCTTATCTACTCCAGTGTGTGTATTTCACTCTCTGTACCGCTGAACGTTCATTTTAAAAGATGAGTGAGGTGTTCTTAGCAGCTCTTAACATTTCCGCTATGTAACTGTCTCTTTGGAAAATTTATCAAAATCCTGACACAAAATAGATACTCAGCATAAGTTTGTTGAATGAATAAAATGTGAGCCATGGATTTCTCATATGCAGTCTCACTTTGAATGCAAGAAATGCACTGAAGGAAGAACATTAAATGCTTGCCCCTGTGTTAAAATTCAAAAGAGACAAGAAGTACTGGAGATGCAGGAAGGGTAATTAGTAATTTTTGAGGGTAATTATTTTGCAGGAGAACAGACCAAGAAAATCCCAAGACCATAGTACAATATACAGTGGGGCAAAACCATGTTGAGCAAAGTAAGTGGAATATTTGTGCTGAAAGACAAACTAAGCTCTGGAATTATCAAAATCCAAATGAGGGAAGTAGAAAGAGTACAGCATTCAAATAGATTTAAAGACCTGAAAGTTTATGCCAATATGAAAGGCAACAGTTCATACTTATAACGAACATTCTTTCCACCTGTACCTGGTTCAGTGTTGCTGAATATGGCTGCTTTATCATTCTAAAGACTGGGGTCCTAATTAGAATAAATATAGTTCATGCTTGTGTAAATATATCAAAATAGATTCTACTGTCATATATAATTAAAAAGAACAAATAATTTTTAAAATGAAAAATACATAAGAAATTTTGGAAAGCCTGGATGACTTCTTCTACCTGAAGTCCCAATAAATTCCCTCTCACAGCTTCCTTTCTACAGTCTTAAATCAAAACATATGTACCAGATGATGTGCATTAAAACAAAGGGCTATTTAACAGCAAATCTTCAGAGCTTAAAAGGGGATATTAGCATCAGATTGATTTGAGGTTTCTGGCTTGAAGAGTATGAGGCAGCTGAATTTAAAAAATTAAAATTTTGGTGATATGTTGGGTGAATTTGCAAAATTCAGGCAATTTCACAATATGAATAGACACATGGATTTTTTAAATTAAAGAACCAGTTCTCACCTTTCCTCTTCTACCTACACTCTCATAAATAGAATAAAAAGACCTCAGATCACAAATTAGAGGGCACCAGTACACAGATTAATATCTGGAAACACCGTGGGATGCAGATGTCAAACCCACAGAAGAAGCACAGACTCTAGCTCTTTCAGTGCAAAGCAACCTTTGCTAAAAACTGATTACCCTTGAGACCACTTTAAAGGGTAAATCTCTGAGTCGCCAGTGTCTCTAAAGAAAAGAATAAGCATCAGTAACTCACAAGTGTCTCATTTGGCATTTCAAAGCAAGAAACTATGGCCAAACAGGGGAAAGAGCTGTCACAGGTTCCTGGAACGTTAGCTTACGAAGGGCTTTTAACAGTTTTCTAATTCAGGCCCTGATTTTTCCAGAGAAGGAAAGTAATGTGGAAGAGATGCAAAATTTGCCCCATAGTTGATTCAGGACCAGCAGGCAGCACCTGGAACAAGCTGGGGAAGCTCAGAGATCTCTGAGCCTACCATTCCTGTCCATGTCAACTACTTTCTTGGGAAAAAAAAAATATGTGGGGAGTGGATTTTGAAGGATGCAAATTCCAGACAGATAACTGTCTTTGCCTTATTATAAATATTGATGATTCTTGTCAACTTTCTGTCTTGTCTGTTTCTCTCCAGTTTTTAAAGTTGGCAGTCAGAATGTGAATCTCAGCAGTGAAAATTTTGTCAAGGAAAATTAGCAGATGGCAGAACAACTGCAATGTTTCATCTCAGAATGACACTTTTTTTTTTTTTTTTTTTAACAAATAGAAAGTAAATGTCCAAAGACTGGAGTAAGCTAAACCTGCTGTCTCCTTCCTTTTGGGGGCATTTAGAATCCTCAGAAGTAGTACTCATTCCTTAAACCTCTTTCTTTTCTTCCTTCTTGCCACCCCACCCCCCAACTTCTCTAAAAAATAAACTCAACCTAGAATCTGGATTTGGTTAATCATTAACTCTAAAATTTTGACTCCTTCTTCAAAGAAGGCAAACCCCACGAGCTTTTTGTCTGTTACTCTGCCATACCAGAAGCGCTTGGCACATAGTAGGTCCCCAATAAATATTCGTGGAATGTTTAAACCAACAACCAGAAGACAAGTCACCATGAGGTAAAAAGGAGGATCCCACAGAATGCCCCCTGGCATCTTCTTGTATTAAGGCCACGTTCTGTTCCTCCACAACTCAGAAGGAAATGTGTACCCTCCTTCCAAACAGCAAACTGGGTTTACCCCAAGGCACCCCACAGTATTTCTACAGGGATTCCACTAGCCGCACACTCAGACCTTTAGGTATCCTTACCTCCTGTCTAGCTCTATTCCTGTCCCTTCAATGTATCTGATTGGAAGGCTGGCCCAACCCCAGAAGCCCCATTTCTTAGCCCTAGACAGCAAGGCAGCGACAAGGTCCAGATCTCCTGTTCCTGACACAAAGACCACGGCGCAGTGAAAAGAACGCTGACTCTGGGGTACCCTACTAAGATATTTCAAGGAGCTCAGCTGAGTTCCCGAGCAGGTGGCACTCCAGGGTGAGCCCCCTGGTACACCCGCTCCCCAACCAAGGACCTCCGGAGAGCCACGATCGCTTCATCTCCGCTGTCCCTTCCTAGGTCGGCCAAGTGGCGCCCCCTGTCGCCTCAGTGTGCGCCGGGACACTCACCGCGTAGTGCAGCTGCGGCTTCTCGCGGTACGCTGGGTCCCCCATGTCCCCACCGAGAGGAACGGCGAGCCCTCCGGAGCAACCTGGGGTTGTGGCGTCTCTCCGAAGTCCTCTTACTTCACTGTCATCTCGGGGCAGCCCCTGGGCGCCAGCCCTGCTCTGTGCGTTACGAGCGCGGTTCAAAGCGCCCCTGGCACTGCGTCCCGCAGAGGAGCTGGTGGGGACCGGAGGAGGCAGTGGTGAAAGGGGAGGGGGAGGAGGAGGAGGGAGCGGCCGAGCCTGATGCGATGGGCGGGCGTTTAATTCCTTCCGCTCCTGGCGGGTCGCTGCTTCTGTGGCCGCCGCCAGCTGTTCGTGGCTGCAGCGAGCTCGCCCAGGACAGGTGTCAGATCGGCCAACGCTCCCGCCTCCTGCCACCCCGCTCCTCCCCGGATCCCACGACCTGGAGCTGCTGGGGCTGGAGCTTCAACACCAGCGAGGGGGCGAACTTGGGTTTCCAATAGACTTTCGCTAACTTTCAGTGAGGTGTGGGCCTGACACTGGAAGGCGATTCCGAACCTTCTATCAGGGAGAGATGAGTTTTGTTTTTTGGAAAGCGCTCCTCTGCAAGAGCCTCAGATGTGAGGACCTTTGGAGAGAGTAGTATTGAGGAGGACTAAGTAATACTTAGTTGGGGAACTGTTAAGCGGAGGAGGCCTGGTTGGATACTGGCCCCAGCAAAGCCGTTTAGGGATAACCGAGTTTGCAGAACCCAGGCAGTCTGGGGAACCCCGCTGGAGGGGGAAGTCCTGTAGAATTTACTGGAACGTGAGGAATGGCTTTGCAGCCAGGCAGCCAGGCTGGATCTGGGTATTTACCGCGGAGCGGGGGTGGGGTGGTGGTGGGGGGGTAGTGCTCCAGGCGCTGCTTTTGTGTCTTAGTTCCTTGGTGCAGATCGGAAAACGGCATTGTAAGGGTTTGGGAACAGAAGAAATGTACCAAATGCTGCCAAATAAACCAAATCATTTTAAGTACACACTGAAGGTTCACAATAACACTAAAATCTGGCCTCTGCTCTGAAATCCCATCATGGAAACAAGTCTTTTAAAACACCTTGCAAAGAAATGACCAAGTTTTCCCTGAGTCCTGGCACTCTGGAATTTATATACAGCCTCTCAGAAGCTGAATTCAGACAAAGACAGGGTCTGGGACTAGAGTGGACACTCCAGACCCATAAAATCAATCAATCCAAGCCTAAGAGGGGTGGTTAATGAAATGGATGATGGGTTTGAGTGTGGCTTGTGCCAATTCTTCAGGCGTCTGCTGTACTGGACTCTGGGAGTGAACTTCCAACTGCTGTGCATGAGGAGGGGTAAATAAGATGTGTCTAGTACCATTCAGTTTAACACTTACAATTTAGTTGAACTAGACCATCCCCCAGCTGTAGTTATTTTAGAACAATTGGCTGAATAATTATAATTAACAATGTAAACGTGAAGACAGGGGTGCAGACATCCTGAGAAATCTATCACTAGATAAGCCTATGACAATTAATCTGCCTGGAAAACTGTATGGTTACACCTACTAATGATTATACCCAGAATGTTCATAAAGTCTTTAGATATAACTGTTTATGATGGAAACAATGTAAATGTGAATCAACTGGTGCATATAAACCAACTTAGTCTTTGCACACAATAGAATACTACTCAGCAATAAAAAATGTTACCAATGCATACATAGCATGAATTAATCTAACAAACATGTTGAGAGAAATAAATCACAGGAGTATATACTGGAACATCACACTTATTTATTCTGCAACTAAAATAAAATGTTGAACAGAAATAAGCAAATGTGATTCATAGTAGAAATCAGAACAGTGGTTACCAAGGTGGAATAGCCTGGGAAGGGGGTTCAGGGGAACACTCTGGGGGTGCTGAAAATGGTTTATATCTTGATCATTAAGACTGGAGCACACACACGCACACATTCATTGAGCAGTACACTCCAGATTGGTGCAATTTACACCCTTCACTATGTGTACTTTACACTGCAGTAAAAATAAAATTTAAAATCAATCCCCTGCTCAAAATAAAACCTTCCAGCCAGAGAGAAAGTCAATTGAACTATTTACCCAAGTTTCTCCTTCTTCCTACTGTCAGCTCTGCCCAATGTCTCCTTTCCCTCTGTTATGGATTAGAACAGAGTAAGCCCATTCTCTTTGGAAGCCTTACCTGCTCAGCAACATATCCAGGCAGAGATGGCAATATGATACATTGAAGACTTTTCTTTCACTCCTGAACATAACCTTTAGAGCAAAGCCATCAAAGACCCTTAGAAGATGGCAGAGAACCAGTGTGAGCTTGGCCATCTGGCACCTTTCATAGATTTGTACCTGGGGATCCTAAGGAGGGTATGCGCATGCAAATGAGATTCAATGACCTTGACATGCCCAATTTAGGGATTTTTGTTTCACCATGGTATATTTGGAAAGACTCCAGCCTTAGGAGTCTTCCTTTTGTCATAACATCATGAAACTTTTTAATTTCCCAAAGCAAACTTCCTACACAGACTGTTTATAAACATGAAGTGAGTTCCTGGGTTTCTAAAAACTTTATTGGATTTTTAAAATCATTACTCCTGAGTAAGTCACCTCTTAAAACTGGGTCATCTTAGATTTTGCTTATATTCTGCCTTTGAAAAAAATGTATTGTCACTGAATGACATTGTTTAAAGCAAAAAAAAATCTGCATATTTATGTTTTAGGAATGACTTCTGCCTTCTAGCACATTTCTTGCAAAAATGTCATCATTAAATTGGCTTAAAATTTTCAAGTACAATATGATTGTGTGTTGTTGTTGTTGGTTTTTTTTCCTGTGTTTGAAGATTTTTGTGAGATAGTAAATAAATTATTTAAGCATTTAAGAAAATAAATTATCAGCTGGGTATGGTGGTCCATGCCTATAATCCCAGCAACTCAAGGCTGAGGTGGGAGGATCACAAGTTCAAGGCCAACCTCATCACCTTAGCCAGGCCCTAAGCAATTTAATGTGACCCTGTCTCAAAAATAAAAATAAAAAGGGCTAGGGATGTGGCTCAGTGGTAAAGTACCCCTGGGATAAATCCCTTGTACAAAAAAGAAAGAAAGAAAGAAAGGAAGGAAGGAAGGAAGGAAGGAAGGAAGGAAGGAAGGAAGGAAGAAAATAAATTATCAGTCCATGGAATAAGGAAGGCTCTTAAGTCTCTTAAATTCACCTCCTAGTGAATCTTTCAGCCCTTTAATCCTTTGTCCATTTGTCCAAGGCTCACAGCTACAGAAGGAACCTAAAAGATTGTACAGAACTCTAGGATGTCTTTTCAATCTTAAGTAATTAAAATTCTACACATTAGTTCTATTTCAATATATTTCAAGGTATATTTTAAACCTCACTGTAATTGAAAATTTTTATTTGCATATCTCTACTTCCAAGTATCCTTCCCATGTTATTTACTATTTAAATTGGTCACTTATTCAATAAATATTTTAAGTGCAATAAACATTTTAATATTAAACTATAAAGTAACACGGCATCAGGTTTCAAAATTCTAGTTTGATAATTTATGGTGCTAGGGTTAGATAAAACGGAATAGGAAGCACTTCAAACCTTCAGAGGGGACTAAAATTCATTCAATTCATTGCCTAAGTGGCTTAATATTCTTTTTGGGTTAGATTTTTTTGAAAAAAAATAATTTCTCTGATGTTTATAATTTTGCCCAGAGTACACTAAGATAATCTCTATGAGTTACTCTAGCAGCATCACCTATAAAAGAGAGGAGTCACACTAACAGTGGAATTTCTGTGTCTTCCTGGCTCCAAATATTATAGAATTTTCAGTACTGGATGTAGCCCTTTCCCCCATAGCATTTAAATTAAAACCTTTGTATGCATTTAGTCCATGCAACTATAGGTTGAGGTCAAATTTCCGCATTTGGTGCAAACTGAAGGGAGATTACTTCTCTCAGGAGAATTTTAATTAAACTTGTGAATGCAAACTCAACCTCAGAATCTAGGAGGAGCTGAGCATGTAGACACACATATGTGCACAAAAACACTTAAGATCAGAGGACAAGGCCCTTCTTGGAGGATCATCCTAATCACTGTTAATAGAGTGCTATGAGGCCCTTTTGGTAGGGAACCCTGCACCAAACTTTAGTGTCTATATTCTTCCATCCTACTAGCTTGATAGTCCAGCTCTCAAAATTTTTAAGGAAAAAAAAGATAATACATATTGTGCTGCTCAATGAGTTCTTACAAAATATTTACTCATCTAACCTTTACCCAGGTAAATATATAGACTACCCTAGCATCCCAGACTCCTGTGTACCTTCTTTGCATTATAATACCTTCCTCCCTCCCTTCCAGTAGCAGACACTGTCCTATCATTGATGGACTTAACTTCTTTGCTTCCTCTTGCAGGATTTTCCAACCTTCGCACTGGTAAGATTTGGGGACTGATAATTCTTTGTTTTAGAGGCCATACTGCACATATCATATGTTTAGCAGCATCCTTGGTCCATACCAACTAACTGCCAATATTATTCCCTTTCCTCCAATTATGACAAACCAAACTGTCCCCAGACATTGTCAGATTTCCCCTGGCACAGGGGTTGCAAAATCACCCCTTGTCAAGAACCACTGCTTTTTAAGAAACTATGCATCCATAAATATTAGAGCTTTTTCTAAATATATATAAATAGATCCACAAGTATGTTTTTATTATATCTAGCTAGTTTTGCTCAATACTGTTTTTTAAAGTTCATCCATGTTGCTGTATGCACTGTTGTTTGTTCATTCCCATTGCTGTCTGGTATTCTGTTATATGTGGTTAACACTATTTATCTTTTTACTGCTGATGGACATTTATGTTCTTTCCAATTTTGGACTAGTGAAAACCACACTACTTGAACATTATTATATGTATTTCCTTATGCACATGCGCATGCCTTTTTATGGGGTACAAATCTGAAATATAAATAGAGTTGATGGGTAATAGGCGTGCATATCTTCAACATTGCTGGGTAATGCCCAACAGTTTTCCAAATGGATTGTATTAATTAAAATCTTTATTTACACTACCATATAAATAGACCAAACATAGTTTATATAAAGGCTGAACATAGTTTAGAGTTGACTCTTTTAGGTTTCTTCATGGGACTATAAAGATGAAATTTAAGAAACCAAACTCCAGGATCAGGAAGGAGAGCTGGGAAGTAGCTCAAGGCCCTTCTTGTCCAAAATCACATCTTCTGTAAGTGAAGAAGGACATGCCAGCCAATTTCAACCACCCACATGGGCAAGAAGAAAGAACATAATGGTTATGTTTTGAAAGGAGGACATTTTATTAGGCAGAAGGTCAACATACTAGGGGACAACCTCACTATACAAACTGTAAACATATGTGCCACATCAGGAGTTACCACTCTGCTCTATGGCCATGATTTCTTCCCTTACTTTTAACCCACTAAGAGAAATCTGAGGAAGGATAAAGGGCCCCATTCCTTTCTCCAAGTAAGTTAAAGAGAAAGATGAAATTATAAAGATGAAATTTAAGAAGAGAACAGACAGCCAGAGAACAGGCCTGGGACCAATATTAGTGAATGAAGAATTCCCTGGTGATACCAAGAACACCGGACTGCCTGGAATCATAGTCACATAGAACAGAGAAAGAAAGGAGAAGAATATGCTCTGGCATAGCTTTGTGCTACTGCCTAAAGCTTTAATCCCTAGCACAAAGAATATCACAGAGTTCTGCATCCAGTAGGACTGAGAATAGGGGATATGAAGATTCAAGAGTGCAGGGGAAGAAGGCAGTGGTGGTGGTGGTGGTGGGGGGGTGTAAGGGTAAACAGACAATTACAATAGGTTCCATTTGGTTTCATTGGTTTGTCCTGTTCTTGCCATTTTGATACTCACCGAATAATTGCTACTTGGTGCCAGGAGACCAGGAAGATTGCCCTTAAAAAGTACCCATGGAGAGATGTTTCTAAAATAAATGTCCTATTCAGGGTCATTGGGCAAAAAGGAGAGGCCACAATCCCTCCAGCTATGATTTTCCTCAAATAACAACTTGAAAATCAAGGAATAACTTTTCATTTATATCCGTAATCT